>NW_026526876.1:36816583-38126212 GCF_024362965.1 Panthera pardus
GGGGTGGAGTGGCCCAATAGCCTGCAAGGAACTGACCTGGAAGCTGCAGGACCACATTGTTTGGTTGCCACCTTGGTTTCTCCCTGTTCCCACCAAGAGCTCCAGAAATTTGTCCAATTTTTTCTAGTTCCCAGCTCCTGGGGCTTGAGAAAGATCTGGACCTAATAGCACAGGGAGCACACTCTTTCCTCCTCCTTAAACAGAAACTGTGGGCTATGGTGGAGTTCTTTAATAAAGGGAAACCAATGTTAACTGAGCACCTACTATAGGACTATTTATGGGACACTTAATATTGGCCATTCCCATGAAATAGGTACTATAACAACCCTTTTTACAGAAGAGGAAACTGAGGTAGAGGTTCAGAGAACTTTTTTTTTTTTTTTAATTTTCCCCAAATCACCATTTTTACTAAGCTATGGAGTGAGAATTTGAATCGTGATCCCAAACCAAACCCCTGCGATTTGGGGGTCAGTCTCCAAAGGTCTCCTCCACTCTCTTAGAGCTCCTGATGCTCTCTCTGTTGACCAGAAGGAACTGACCACTGAGTTGAAACTAGCCCCTCCCTTTGCTATACTTTCACACTGGGGACCCTTCCTTTGAAAGAAAGAGGAAAAGAAAGAAAGAAAGAAAGAAAGAAAGAAAGAAAGAAAGAAAGAAAGAAAGAAAGAAAGAAAGAAAGAAAAAGAAAGAAAGAAAGAAAGAAAGAAAGAAAGAAAGAAAGAAAGAAAGGAAGAAAGAAAAAGAAAGAAAGAAAAGAGAAAGAAAGAAAGAAAAAGAAAGAAAAGATTTTATTTTAAAGTAATCTCTACACCCAACCTGGGGCTCAAACTTACAACCTGGAGATCAAGAGTCACATGCTCTACCAACCAGCTAGGTGACCCCTGGGGATCATTTCTGATGCTTGATAGGAACATTTTGAGCACAAAGTTCTACTTTACTTACACGAAGGGAGTAAAGGCATTAGAAACGGACCTCAGTAAATGTAAGACAAAAGCATAAATAGGTTCTCTGCTTTTGCATCATCGTTTATTACAAAGAGAAACCTACAATTATCTTTTTAAGCAAAATTCAAGGCTCCAGGACTCATCTCTGGGGCCTGTCCCTCTTAAATACTAGTAGGAGAAGGGGAGAAGAGAGTTAGCTGCTCTTAGCTCCTACCAACGCTCCCTACCCCCTCCCCGAGTGCAGCGCCCTTTGAGGATGTGTGCGGGGAGCCATGGGGTCCCTCGCCTGGCCTTCTGCAGCACCACCCAGCATCCTTCTCTCCCCGCACACCTGGGCACCAAGTTCCAGGAAGCTTCCCTCTTGTGATGGAAAGTGAGCTCAAGTTCAGGGTCTCCACCTCCTCCAGCTCCAGGAAACCACCCCATCATGTGGCTTCTGGAAAATTCACTCTCAGAATTGGTCCAGCGAACAGTTACAGGTAGAGAAGGTAGAGGGAGCAACTGAAACTCACCCTTGACCCTGTGCCCCTGGAGGAGGTGAAGTCTGTCCGCTCCCTCTCTCCATTTCTTGCCATGCCCACCTCCCTGCTGGCACCGCCACAGCGAGGAGGGCCGTCCTTCCTGGGTGGGGCTCTCATCCTCGGACTGGAGTGCTTCTGTATGTGCTGGGGGACGTGGGAGAACCCTGGGATCTCCCAGGCCTTCCAGAAAGCTGGGGTATATAAATACAAACCTAAAACCAGACATTTCCTGCCAGCAGGCATCAACTGCCCCCACGGCTTCAGCTGTGGCCAAGGAGGCCAGCGTGGCAAGCTCCTGTCTCAGATCCGGCTGACGGCAGGAGTGGGGAGGTGCTAGCATCCTCCTTGGCCCCCTTCACTGTCCTTTGTCTTCCCTGTCATCAAAGAGGTTGGGGTTCTCTGCCAACGTGGCTCGGACTTTCTTCTTCTCCTTGAAGCGGCCCGAATTGGAGACTTTGACATGCTTGCCCTTTGTGTTCTTGTCCACAATCTTCTCCAGGCGGGTGTTAAAGTTGCCGTCGGGGCCTCCGCCCTCGGGCCCAGGGGGCTCTGCGCTGCCCTCTGTTTGGGCATAGGTGTCGGGGATCTCATAGAGCACCTTGGGTGTGGATTTCTTTTTCCGCAAGAAGGTCAACTTCCACCAGCCCACTTCGGTCATGGCGTTCCCCGAGCCAAGGGTGGGGCTTTCTGCAAGAGCAGGGTGGGACAGTGAGAGGAGGCAGTGGGGGAGCAGGGGGGTACCTCGGAGAAGCCCTCTCCAAACTCCTAATCGTGGGCTATTTCAATAGTCCAGGCCTGAAAGAATTGAAGGTGAAGCTGAATGAACCCAGGAAGAGAGGGGAGAGAGGGGCCTGGGGAAGGGGCAGCCAAGTGGACACCAACAGGCCAAGGGGCCGTGGGACAGCCACATACTTTTGCCATGCAGGGTTGTAGGGAGCTTTGAGATTCCAGGCCCCTCAGGGCTGCAGGGAGGTGAACAGCTTGCCTGGGTCACCCAGCACCCAGGCCACTGACACCCTTCCCAATTTCTTCCCACTAGGCCACCAGGCCCTGCCGCCAGGAGCCGGCAGGTGGTTGGCTGGTATCAGATGGGTAGAAACACCCTGTGCATTTTGTTTAGTATTCATTATAAAATAAATAGGATTTACAATTTTGAGAGTAATTTGGACTTCCCAGTGGGGACCAGCAGGAGTGAAGGAGCTATTGCATTTTTCCTGAGCGGGAGGAAGCTCAGGCCGGGAGTGGGAAGTCCTGGGGACTGTACTAGCCTGTGACCTCTAGCAAGTTACTTCTCTGGCCCTCAGAGTCCTCAGCTGTCCCTTCCAGCCCTAACATTTAGCTCTAACGTTAATCCCTGCCCACAGAGGGAGGCATGCTTTGCAAAGTAAAACATGGTAACGGTAGTAATTATCGAGGAATGGTTCCTTTCCCCACCTAGCTTCCATGAGGACAGGAGTTTGCGGGGGAGCCAAAAGCTTGGAAATCTGGAAGGTTTGGTGAGGCCACAAGGTCCACATGAGATACGGTTTAGACCAGGCTGGACCC
This sequence comes from Panthera pardus, assembly GCF_024362965.1. Lineage (NCBI taxonomy): Eukaryota > Metazoa > Chordata > Mammalia > Carnivora > Felidae > Panthera > Panthera pardus. Next base: position 36,819,594 of record NW_026526876.1, read on the forward strand.
TCCATAAGGTACCCGACAGAGGTGGGGCTTGGAAGCTAGAATCCAGGCATCCCCACTGACAAGCGATGTGTCCTGGCTTGGCCTCATCTTCTACTAATTTCCACACTGATGCTGTCTGAGCTAGTACGTGTTCTGGGAGATGAGGTTTCCTGGACATTGTTGCTGGGGGGGGGGATGGTGGGTGGAAGGTGGAAGAAAGAGACAGCAGACTGGAGGAATTCAGAGCAATGGAAGGGCAGGCAGAGGGATGACAGATCAAGGCATCTGTGGGCCTGGAGAGGGTGGTGGTCTGGTTCTCAGGACTCTGCATGTGGCTGTGAAGGGTCCTGGGGAGGAGCCAGTAGCCACAATATACCAGAAAGCTCGATGGTCAGGCAGCCCAAGCACAGGCAAATCTATCACCTCCTTTTTTTTTTTTTTTTAAGTTTATTTATTTATTTTGAGAGAGAGGAGGGGGAGAGAGAGAGCATGAGTAGGGTAGGGGCAGAGAGAGAAGGAGAAAGAACCCGAGGAGGGGCTCCAGCTCACAAACCATGAGATCATCACCTGAGCCGAGATCAAGAGTCGGACACTTAACTGACAGAGCCATCCAGGCGCCCCGTATGTTACCTCCTTTTAAAAACCAATGGTCTTAGCTACATTTTCTAAAAAGACCAGAAAGAAGTATGACAAATGATTAATAGTGATTTTCTTTATGGAAAAGGAATTGGGGGTGTTTTCTCCCTGTATTGTTTCTGGTTTCTAGATCTTCCCTAATGAGCAAGGATTTTTTTTTTTTTTTTTTTTTTTTTTTTTAAGTGGGAGAGCATATCAAATTTGGGAAAAACAAAAGCGGGATGCTGGTCTAGGCTTGGAATGGATTGAGTCCCCGCCTCCATGGCCCCTTGCTGCTGGTGCCCCCTGTCCTGCCATATACTCAGCCCCCCGCCCAGATCACATGCCTGATGGATTCCTTGCTACCTCTTTGGGAAGCAGATCCCACATGGCCAGCTCTGTCCCTCTAGCTGAGCTCAAGTAGCAAGAGAAGCCCAGGGGAGACTTTGTGCAGCTCCCACTTAGAAAGTGAAAGGGGGTGAGAGTGGCCAGATAAATACTCTCAGGGCACCCTGGAGAGGTGAGTGCACAAAGGGGACAGCCTGAGAGGTTTGCTTTGGCAGCTTGCCCCCCACCTGGGCTTAGCACAATCTTGCACAGAACTTGGTGTTCCAGAATGGGTTTCCGGAAGGAGTTGTGGGGAGGGCACTTGCTTGGCCTGTGGGTGCCCAGTAGCTGCCTGGTCTGGGGCAAGGCCCGTGACCCCCCCCACCGCCCATCCGGGGTTGCCAAGGAACTCGGAGAGGGGTGGAGAATCCAACTCCTGAGCCGACGATAACCATCTGACTGCCCACCCCCTTGAGAGAAAGTGCTTCTGCCTGTGCCGGCTAAAATACACCTGCTTTAGGGGCACCTGGGTGGCTCAGTCGGTTGAGCATCTGACTTCAGCTCAGGTCATGATCTCCTGGTTCATGAACTCAAGCCCCACACTGGGCTCACTGCTGTCAGCGCAGAGCCTGCTTTGGATCCTCTGACTCCCTCTCTCTCTGGCCCTCCCCCACTCATGCTCTCCCTCTCAAAAATAAAAATTAAAGCAACACAAAAAAAAGACACCTGCTTTAGCGGGTGCTGCAAATCGGCATCCACGGGGCTTAACTCTCCCTGGAATGAAGGAAGTGACCGATCACAAGGAACCTTATCAGAAAACCATACAGAGAGATGGGAATAGACCTTGGACCCTGCCCTGGGACCTCCACCATGGCACCAAGTCATCAGGGCCCTTGTCTGCTGGCCTTGAACTCTGGGCTAAGATGCCTTTTGCTGTCCCTTCTGTCCGAGAGGACATAGAAGCACTGGTAAGAGATGTTTGCCCCTTTCAGCAAGACTGACGTATGAAAATCTAAACAGAAGAGATAAATTAGAGGACTGTTTATTTTACAAAATAACCAAACTATAAGATTATTTTAAGTGGTGAGTCACCCCAAGATAGTGTAAAATCTGATTTTCTTTCAATCAAAAAAGTGATGTGATATGGGGCGCCTGGATGGCTTAGTCGGTTGAGCGTCCAACTTCTGCTCAGGTCATGATCTCGCGGTTTGTGAGTTCGAGCCCCGCGTCGGGCTCTGTGCTGACAGCTCGGAGCCCGGATGGAGCCTGCTTCGGATTCTGTGTCTCCCTCTCTCTCTGCCCCTCCCCCACTCATGCTCTGTCTCTCTCTCTCTCTCTCTCTCTCAAAAATAAATAAACATAAAAAAAATGATGTGATATCGAAAGCTATCAAACATCGGAAAGAGCGATATACTTAGAGCCACATGCCCACGCCTAATCACAGAAGGTCAGAGGAAACGGGGGCAGGGGGTGTCCTTGGGTTTTCAAGCAGACCCAGCATTTGGTGACATGTGGTGGGGCTATGCGGTCTGCGCGCGCAGGGCCCTTAGCTGGCCAAGCTGAGGGCTGGGCCCTCGCCCTGGGGCCCTGCAATCCATGGGATGATAGAAATCAACCCCTGAGGACGCGAGTTAGCTGCATCTCCGCTGTTTGCACAGCTTTGGAGCCCACAAAGGGCCTCACAGGATAGCCTGCCACCACCCCCCACCCTGCCTATGACAGCCAGCACCCTGGTGGGCCTGTGGCCACCTAGGACAGGCCCCACCACCCTAGCTGAGTTCCATGAACTGTTCCAAGGGCCTTGTCCAGACTGAACCAGGCCCCTTCTGAGCTGGGACAAGTTAACCATTGACAGTGTTGGGGGTGGAGGAGTGGAGGGGACTTGAGGAAGTGAGTCAGCTTCTATGCTTGAAGACAAAACCCAGAACCCCCCAGCCCCTATCCCTCTGCAGGGCCCCTGATGCCATTTGTGCACTCTGGGTAAGACTGGGCTACCCTGGATAGGAACAGAGAGATGTTCCTACCAGACGGCCAGAAACATCCTCCAGGCTGGTGGGGGGGGTGGGGGGTGGGTAGGCTCCAGCTTAGTAAGAGTTAATACAGAACTGCTCTGGAGGGAAACTTTCCCAGAAAGAGCTCTGCTGGAGGCCTGGATTAACTCCAAGAGCCAGTGGGATGAGTCTCGAGTGCTGCCTGCCCACCTAGGGGAGAGATGGGAACCAGCTCGCCTGGGTTCCCCCTCCCAGTTAGTCTTGTCAGCCATGGAAGTGGAACGGAGTGCCCTGACTGGGCTCTGTGCCTTGGTTTCCCCACCCCCTCACCCTCTGCCTGTACCTGTAATCCTGGCTGCTCCGGGCTGGAGGTGAGACCTTCCTTAGAGAAGGAGCTGAGCGTGGCAGCTGCCCGGGAGGGAGACTGGAGGAGGTAGGGGTGCCTCCAGGGTGCCGCGCCAGGCAAGGCTCAGGCCAGGAGAGCTGGGTAGGAGCAGCTGGATGGCAGGTGCAAGAGAAACAGGTGCAGGAGCGGGTACCTGCTCCGCTGCGGCTCCAGGAGTCAAGGTGAACCTGAAACCCAGCCCCTCCCGGCTAAGTAAACAGAAGCAGAGGCCGGATCAGGCTGATGAATATTCATTACCCCAGAAATCCAATCCCAGTGCCCCTGCACCCACCCAGAAGTCAGGGTCCTCCGGGGATCGCCTAGGCAGGAAGAGGAAACCCCAAGGGAAGTCTGGGGCAGGAGGAACAAGGGAGCCTCTCTCCTCAGTTTCCCCACCCTCGTGGGCCTGGCTGCACCCCCCAGCTGTAGCCAAGGTCACCCTCACCCATTTCATGCCCCAAAGAGGGTCGGACCCTCTCCATCACGGACCACATCTGGACGTGGCCCCAGGCACAACCGGGAAAGGGTTAAGCGCTGCCGTTGTTCCCCGTTGGCCGGGTGGGACGTGGGACGGGGTGCACCCTAGCTCCTTTGAACTCCGGAGTCGAAACCAGTCCCTGGTTAAACTGGTTGGCAGACCGGTTCCCAGGCTGTCCGCTCCACCCCAAAGCTCAATGCTCCTCAGGCGGGCACTGGGTGGGGGGCTGCGGTTCCCTCTTTACCTGAAGGGCCCCTCCTCAGGGTGGGGGGTGGTCCCTGGCCCCACCTTGGGCCAGGCTCTTCAGACCCACCCACCCTCAGACATGTCCATCACTTAGAGGTAGGCTTCAGGGGCTGTGAAATCAGATGCCAAGTTCCACGTGCGTGGGCAGAGGGGCATTTGTTTTTCTGATACTGGATCATGCTCCTACTGTACTCTGCAAAGTACCACTTCATGCCCCTTCCCCCAAACTTCCAGGGGTCCATTGCACGGGCCTTTGGTGGATGTTATAAAGGGGGTAACATCTGGGGCCAGCTTTCTGGGAAGGAGGAGAGATGGGGCTGTGGCGAGGCCGGAAGAGAGGGAAAGGCGAGAAGGCAGAGCGTGCTCGGGCAGGGGGCGACATCCTCACGGATCCCCTCACTGACCCACCCCCTCCTGCAAACCTCCATTAGCCAAGGTGGTGCACAGCGTTCACCCAGGGCTGCTTTCGCATCAGGCTCCGAGCCTTGGAGCAGGTTATTTTGCCGCCCCCCTCAGGTGGCCCGTCTGTGCTGGCCTTCTCTCCCCTAGGACAGGCATCGCTGGAGAGTGAGGAACACCCCCTGTGTGTTCGGTGTCCCTGCAGCTGTGTGTCCCAGTGCGGCCTGGCTTAGATGCCCAATTCACCCACCCAGCTCCTTCCTCCAGGGTCTGAGTGTGTGCCAGGCTCTGAGCCAACTACTGGGTAGAGAAAAGGCAGACGATCCCCCTTTCCTTGGGCTCCTAATCCCCTCAACCAACCCCCAAACTAACCACCTCTCACATCTGCCCTACCATTTCCCACCCTGTTTCTACTTGGTTCAACTTCTCATGGCCTTGTGAGTTCATATTCTCCTCCTTCCTCAACAGCCCCCCTACCTCTAGGCCTCAAGTGGACAGTCCTTCAAAGGCCCCCCTTGGCCCATAGTGGAACCCACTTGGCCCGGCCCTCTTAGGATGGGCCTCTGCAGCTTCCTCTCCCAACGTGCCATAAATCCTCTCACTGGTCCCTTTCTCTGCCTACCTTCCTGGCCAAAGAAGCTGGGATTAGGAGTGCATGCTGTGTTCCTGCTCGGGAATGACCTCCTGTGTAAACTAAGACAAACCTGGGGGGCCTGGGTGGCTCAGTCTGTTTGTTAAGTGCTGACTTCAGCTCAGGTCATGATCCTGCAGTTCGTGAGTGTGAGCCCTGTGCTGGGCTCTGTGCTGATGGCTCAGAGCCTGGAGCCTGCTTTGGATTCTGTGTCTCCGTCTCTCTCTGCCCCTCCCCTGCTTGTGCTCTGTCTCTATCTCTCCAAAAAAATGAATAAACGTTTAAAAAAAATGTTTAAACCAAGACAAACCCCTATTCATCCCTCAAGGCCTGAATTAATTAGTATACCTCCTATGCCACCAGGAACTTTTTTATTCCTTCAGAGTTTGCTCATATGCTATTTAACATGATATATACCATGACTGATCATATGGGTGTATGTACACACACATATATATATATATAGTATTGTAATGATCTATTCATGTATTTGGCTCCCTTAGAGAATTTTATCTCCTTGAACCAAGAATTATCTGCCACAGATTCAGACCTGACATAGTAGGGACTTAATACAAGCTTTAAAACGCAAATGAGAAATAGAAGTCTTGTCTTTACCCTAAGAAATTCTTAATCTAGCTTGTTTGCCTTTTTCCCACAGTCCCTAGGTCAGGCAAATGTGAGAGAAAGCCCATGTGATTTCAGCTACAGCAGGCTTGCTGTTAATTATCATCTTCCCAGGGGTTTATGTGAACTCAGGATATTATTTTGCAAGGTCCGCCTGCCTCTAGTAAGAAGTCTACTTCTTGGGGTGCTGGCTGGCTTGGTCGGTGGAGTGTGCGACTCTTGATCTCGGGGTTGTGGGCTTGAGCCCCACACTGGGTGTGGAGATTACTTGAAAATAAAATCTTATAAGGGCACCTGGATGGCTCAGTCAGTTGAGCATCTGACTCTTGATTTGGGCTCAGGTCATGATCCCAGAGTCATGGGAGGGAGCCCAGAGTCAGGCTCCACACTTGGCATGGAGCCTGCTTGAGATTCTCTCTCACTCCCTCTGCTCCTCTCCCCCACTCACGTGTGCTCTCTAAAATAAATAAAATGAAAAAATAAAAATCTTATTTTTTAATTTTTTAAAAACATTTTTTAATGTTTATTTTTTTGAGAGAGAGAGACAGAGACAGAGCATGAGTGGAGAAGGGGCAGAGAGAGAGACACACACACAGAATCCGAAGCAGGCTCCAGGCTCTAAGCTATCAGCACAGAGCCTGACACGGGGCTTGAACTCAAAAACCATGAGATCGTGACCTGAGCCGAAGTTGGACGCTTAACCGACTGAGCCACCCAGGAGCCCCTAAAAATACAAATCTTTAAAAAAATAATATAGCTGTCCCAGGAAGGTGCCCACAGCTTTCTAGATCCATCACTTTCTCTGAAAGCCCCATCTCTTTGAGAATGGACATCCCATCTAGAAGAGAACAGAAGAGGCTAAACCCTCATCCCAGCTCAAGTGTTGGGAAGACACTGGAGGGTCAATGAGATGGTCACTACCTGGGGTACAGCAACCAAGGGTCAGGGCACATTTCCATCTTTATTAGAAGGGGCTCCTCCTGGAAGCACTCCTGCCCACACTCCCTGACTCCAAACTCCAGACCTTTCTGATGCCTGGGACCTGGGGAGGGTGGGTGCAGAATCCTGTTCTCTGATTCCCACACTGCAGAAGGAGCCCGAATGAGAACTGCAGTGGGCAGGATTCGGTGGATGCCCACCTGTGGCCGGCCCCTGGAGAACACCACCAGAACCAGGTGTGGGCCGTGGAGTCTCTGGCCCACCCTCCAGACAGGGACCAGCTTGGGAAATCAGGCCCCACCCTTGGCCTTTAGGAGATTTATTTCTGGGAGGAGCTGGGCTGGGAGGGGAGTTTGAGATAAGGCTATAAACTATGAATATTTTCTAAACAGGCCACTTTATTGCTTTATGGTGTTTTTTTTTTTTAACCTTTAAATGCACCTCCCTAAAACCAAGTTCAAGTATGATATTCCATATACAAACATGCAACGTGCACATTTTCAGAAATTTTCCCTTGTTGAGTGAAGGAAGTAAAAGACACCTAGGGAGCCCCAAGGATCTTGGGGCCCTATTGTGGCACGAAGACACAGGGACCATTGGGTTACAGCTGCAAGCAGTTCAGGGGGCCTGATTCTAAGTCCTGAGCTGTGGAAGGAGAGATGACGAAAAGAGCTGGAGAACGTGTAACCCTCCCCACTCCAGACCAAGTGACCCCAGTCCCTACTCATTACTAAATGGCTGCCTGCACATGTCACACCTCTTATTCCTTTCTTTACAAGCAGCCAATAAGCACCTGACTTCAATGTCAGGTGTCATGAAGCTGGGGTTACCCAGATGAACAAGCCTGTCCTCGCTGCCCACAAGGTGCTCACAGATGAGGTACGGAGGCAAACTAAAGAAAAACTAGTCTGTGGGGCTTTTAGCCCAGCAGGCAGACACACACACACACACACACACACACACACACACACAGCATGGCTGTGAGCAAACACACAGAAAACACGGACCATATAGTAATAAACATAGGGTGGATAAAAGAAATGGATTATTTGAATGTCAAGGGTAAGCCTTCTTTTTATGGCTATTGCAGGAAGATAAGTAATAGGTGTTCTTGCCCAGAATGAGGTGTGGTAAGAAGGAACTTTGGAAAGGGGCAGGGACTGCAAGGGTGGGGGTTCCAAGCTTCTGGCACAACAACTGGGGGAAAAGATGGGAATCAGGCCAAAGGGGAGGGAGAAAGAGACCCGGGGCTGAGATGGCCAAGCAGAGTGAATGGGGTAGGCAGGGCCTCGGGAGAAGCCACATCCCACGGAGAACAAGAATGCAGGCTGGGGAGCCAGACAGGCCTGGGTTTGAATCGCAGCCCCACCAACTACCAGCTGTGTGAACTTGGACAAGTTACTTAACTAAGCAAGATCTGGCTAATAATAGTACCCCCATTATAAGGTTGTTGGAAGGATCAAGTCAGATAAAGGCTTGTAAAACATCTATACTGTCACGTGGCACACGGTTATCACTTAATAAGAAAGCTAACAACAACAACAAAAGATAGTCAAGCAGCCTGCCTGCAGGCCGCCCCGGGGCTCCGTGCTTTCCTGTCCAAAGCTGGCACAGGCCTGCTATGCCCTTCTCCACCTCCCCAGTGTCCCATCTGCTAAATCCTCAGAGGATCATGAGAATCACAGTGAGGCATCCCACATGCCACCTTCCGACCGCTGGCAGACCCCCAGGACCCGATGCCCCGGATGCCAGACCACATATGTGCTTCTCTGCCCATAGGCCCCGAGGTTCTCTGTGGCCTTTGGAAAAGGACAAACACTGCAGAATGCCGCCCCAAACCCACACTCCTGTGCTGTCTAGGGCAGCCACCCTGAGCTGAGGCCAGCGGCCGGGCAGAACTATTCTCAAACATCCTTCTGTTCCACATGAGTCACCCCGGGGAGCTGTGGGTGGGGTGAAATGCTGGTGGTCTCTGCCTCCACCAACTCACCCTGTCCTGCTGTGCCCCACCTGTTGGTTCAAGGAGGAGAGATGCACCTTGAGGGTGGGGCAGGGCCATGCTTCTTGGGGTGTCCCAGGGAGCCAGGAACACATAGTTGGAACCCAGTAAGTGTTTGTTTAATCATGGGGGGGGAGTCCCAGCAATTCTTACAGCCTGAGTCAGGACTCTGACATGGGAGCCAAATTCCCATGAGAGAGCCCTGAAGAGGCCCTTAGTTCTGCCCAATGAGCTATATCCAGGGAAATCTTTCAATCCATGTTGGAATAATGATGATTAGGGACACCTGGGTGGCTCAGTTGGTTACGTGTCCAACTTCGGCTCAGGGCATGACCTCCTGGTTCCTGAGTTCGGGCCCCTCATCAGGCTCTGTGTTGACAGTGCAAAGCCTGCTTGGGATTCTCTCTGTGTCCCCCTCTCTTTCCCCCTCCCCTGCTCTCTCTCTTTCTCTCACAAATAAACAAATAACTTAAAAAAATTTTTTTAAATTAATGACGATTAATGTTTCACACACACACGGTCTTCAAAGCATGAGAGATATATTAAAGCATGTTGTAAAATGCAAAGTGTTATATACGTCTAGCATGTTTATTTATGTAAGCCTGTAAACAGAAATACCAAGATAGTCAAGATAGGTGCTAGCTCCATGTTAAGGAAACTGGCTGGCAGAGAGGTTATGGAAATAGTCCAAGATCTCCCTGGATGGAAATCTAGATCTTCTTGTTGCTATAGCACACCACACAGTTCAAGAACAAATTTTTCTGAGCCCCAAGTGCTGTGCTGGGGCAGAAACGGGGTGGGGTGGGGGTGGTCCTTTCCAAAGAACCAGCCAGAGCCTCCTGGAGGAGCTAACATCCTGGAAGGGGAGGGGCCCCAAATGGCACACCCAGCCCTGTGAGGTCCCTGGTAATCTATCCTGGGCCCACCCAGTCTCTTCCTCACTCTACCCACCTCTTGCCCAATCTCATGCCTTCCCTCAGCCTCAGCCAGCATGTGAACTTCAGATCAGTCAGCTTGTGGCTCTCCAAAGCTGCACCCTTAGCCCCAGGGCTCCCCCTGAACTCCAAAGCTATAGACCCAAGTGTCTCTTGCACACTTTTTTTACGTGGGGGCCTCCCAGCACCACTAACCTGGTAAGTTCAAAGCCAAGAACCCCGCCTCCCCAATACCTGGTCAGCATCCTGCATCCCTGTCTCAGTTGGTGGCACTCCTAATCCAGCCACTTTACATGTCATCCTTGCTGTCTATCGCCCCCATCCACACACCCACTTGATGGCCAAGTTCTGTCCATTTCCCTCCAAAACATCTCTCAAAGCCAGCCCTTCCCCTCCTCCTCATGCCTTGTCCCAGGTCACTGACCTCTGCATGATAACTTCCAGATAGTCTCCCTGTCTCCAGCCTTATCTCCCACGAAACCATCCTCCTTGCAGTTGATTTGAACAGGTCCCTTCCTGCTTCAAAACCCTTCAAACCCTCCAGTGGCTCCTCTCTGTCAGCGGAGGTAAAGTCCAAGTTCCCTAATGAGGCTCCTCCCTATGATATGACCTTTCCACTTTTACGGCTCTTCTCTGGCCACTCCTTGCCACAAACCTTTTACTGCACAGAGGCTGGCCTGCCTTCCCTGCCGCCTTCATGAGTGTGAAACCTGATGCAGGGCCCCTCATGAAATTCTTCAACTTTTTAACAAGGGGCCCTACCTTTTCATTTTGCCCTGGACCCCACCAATTATGTTGCCAGTCCTGCCTGCCTGTTGTTCCTTGCACCCCTCTTGCAGTTTGTGGCCTCCATAGCTTTGTCTGGACGGTCTCCTCCACCCGGAACACCTCTCCCCACAGGCCCCTCTTTGTGTAGCCCTTCCTTTAAGATTCAGTTGAGGTGTTCTCTTTGGAATGCCTCCCTTGACCCTCCTTCCACCCCTTTCCTGTCCTAATCACACAACACATAGCAGGTGCTCAACACATGTCTATCAGATAAATTGAATGGGAAGGTAAAGTGTGACAAGTGCCGCAAGTGTGCGACGAGCAGTAAAGCCAGGCAAGGCAGGAAGAAGGCATTTCTAACGGCTTACAAGGCTCCAGGGTCGGCGCTAGGACCCTGTCTGCAAGCACAGTAATGCCTGCACCGTAAGCCCGGCGCCCACCTGGCCGGAAGCTGCCCGGACCAACTCTCCGGCGCCGTCTGCCGTGATCTCGCAGCCCCTGCAGCCTTTTCTCGGCGTCCCCGCCCTTCTCCAGCTCTGAGCCCGCCTCGCGTCTCCCATTGGCTGTCTGCGGTTCTCCCGCCCCTCCCGGGCTCAGCCATTCGGAGCCCCGAGGTGGGTGGGGCTTGTGGCCAGGGGTGGAGCGCGCGCCCCGATTGGCTCGGAGGAAGATGGCGACGTGGCCCGAGGAGGTCCGACCGTGCCAAAACTGAGGCTCGGCCAGGCCTGCGCTGGATTGGTTGTAGGTGGGGCTGACTTGGGTCGCCGGCCGGAAGCGGAAGTGGAGGAAAGATGCAGGTGTGGAGACAGGAGCTGGGGGAATGGGGCACTGGTCCGTCACCCCTGGACTGAGCTCAACCCGTCGGTCCCAGACCCGCTTCTCCGGCCTCCCTCCCGGGTTCGGCCCTCCCCGGCCCAACATTCTGGCCCCTCAAGGTGGCGGTTGGGCCCCGGAAATAAGCGCGCGGGTGGCACGCCCCCTCCCCGCGCTCAAGCCCCGTTTCTCGCTGTGTTTCCCGCCAGGACCATCAGCACGTGCCCATCGACATCCAGACCAGCAAGCTGCTCGGTAGGAGGGGACGCCCCGCGCAACCGCTGTCAGGGGGAAGCCCGGCCCATTGCCTCCTGTTGCCAACAGCTGGGAGCCGTGACGCCCCAAGGCCCCTGACCACTCGCCCTGTTCAATGCCCTCTGCGGTGGCTACCTGCCGGCGCTAGGAAGAGCGGGAAGGAACCATTCTTAGTCTGTACTTGACCTGCGTCTTCTACTAACACGTCATTCCTAACACGTGTTGTTAAGTCATTCAGGCATCAAGAGAGTAGTGGCTTACTTTAAAGACGGTCAGCTACTAAGCAGTAGATCTGAAATTGGAACTTAAGTTTGTCAGCCCCCAGGGTCGATGCTTTTTGTATGAAAAAAAAAAAACTTACTTTCCTTTCGTTTTAATTTTTTTTTTAAATTTTTAATTATTTTTGAAGGAGAGAGAGACAGCATGAGCGGGGCGGGAGAGCAGAGAGAGAGAGAGGGAGACACAGAATTCGAAGCAGGCTCCAGGCTCTGAGCTGTCAGCACAGAGACTGATGTGGGGCTTGAACTCACGAACTGTGAGATCATGACCTGAGCCGAAGTCGGATGCTTAACCGACTAAGCCACCCAGGCACCCCTACCTTCCTTTCATTTTAAAAGCTTCCATCTCCCCTTGATTTTAGGAGGAAGAGAGACAGAGATCCAATTGGGAATAAAGACCTTTTAGTGGCCAGGCCATCTCCCTGCTGCCAGTATCTGATCTCTATACCTCCTCAGTTCAGAGCCAGGCAAGGATCTCTTCATTATGACTTTTCCAGGGCGAGTGCACAGCTCCTGGATTTTAAAATGCTCATTGGATGAATTGATTTGATGCTAGTTTAGTCATTAAGATGACCTCTGTTTGACTACCTCGTCCCCTTCTAGTTCTATGACATCTACAGAATTTTTCTCTCGGAAGATTTTAGAGGAATACAGCAGAAGCAGTGTAAGTGATAGCTAGCATGGGACCCCAATGTTTGGCTAGTTGACAGGTGTATTAACAAGGGCAAGGTTCTGGACTCACCACTGTGGACCATTCGGTCAGTCCTGTGCAGTGGCCACTTGATGGAGCTTCTTTAGTGTCCTTTCACATTTGTCCCAGTTCTGCAGCACCTGTGCACTCTTGCTGTATGAGCTTGTCATTGGTCATAGGAAGGACCAATGGAACAGCAACCATTCATTCAGAGTTGGCTCTACCAGGTGCTGTTTTAAGCACTTGACATTGTAAAAATGATTTTTACTAGGATTTATCGAGTCCTTGCCATGTGCTAGGCACGGTGCCCCATGTTTTACTTTCATTCCCTCTTGTGGCCAGTACCGTATTATCCCCATCTTACATGTGGGGAAACCAAGGCACAGAAAGGTTAAGAGATTTGCCTAAGCAAATTGATAATCAGAAGCCAGGACCATGTGATGGCAAAGCCTAGCTCTTAGTGCTCTCCTCCTGAGGAAATGTACACGGCTCTCATCCCCCCACCCGCTCTACTAAAAACACAAATCTGGGCTCAGATTCCAGGAGGTCAGTCATATTGGTATTCTCGTGGTGCCAGGTGTTACCTAGTCTGTAGGGCGCTGTAGGTATTAGGGGCTTTGCAGTTGTTCATTCATCCGGTACTTGGCATAATCATCTTGTATTTTCCATTGTCACGGTTAATCCCAGCCCTGAGGAAGTGGAAGTTGAAAAGCATCCTCTGTCAGTAAGAAAGATATAATTACTCATGGAAGCAAAAATATTATGGAGAATTTAGAGCGGTCAAAAGTGGCACTTTGATGTCAGGACTAATTCACAGTTTTTCTTTATCCCTGCACGGAGGCAGTTGCTCTATAAAAGTCACACTGCGATGAAGTCAGGTTGCTGGAGTCTGTTTAACGCCAAGGGTCCCTTTGAGGCTCTCTTTATTCCCATCTTCCCGTGATCCCCCACACCTTAACCAATATGAACACAACTTTTAGCTGGTGTCTTAGCGTATTTCACTTGAATTAGTGACGGCGTTTTGGCTGTCATGAGTGGGAATGCTATGATTTGGGTGTTTCTCACATAGACTGGCTGGTCGACAGACGACACTGCAATCTGAAATGGCAGAGTCTGGTGTTGACCATCCGAGAGAAGATCAATGCTGCCATCCAGGACATGCCAGAGAGCGAGGAGATCGCCCAGCTGCTCTCTGGATCCTGTGAGTGATTTGGGACTACATTACTGGAGCCCCGTCTTTCCTGGAGCACTGTATATCAGCCAACCTCCTCCCTTATTGTTTAGCTTTAGGACTAATCCCTAGAGAAAGATTTATTTGGGGGGGGGGGTACATGCTAGTTTCTTCCAACACACAATGGTGAAGGGGAAAGCTATGCACGCTAAGATTCTCAGCACATTCATCAGTCAGCCATGTGCCCAGCATAGGTGGGCAAGATACTATAATTCCCAGAGTCTTTGCTCTTCCTTGCTGTCTAGACATTCACTACTTCCACTGCCTAAGGATCGTGGACCTTCTCAAAGGCACCGAAGCCTCCACAAAAAATATTTTTGGCCGGTACTCTTCACAGCGAATGAAGGCAAGTGTGGCTGAAGCCGCTTAATGTGCAGCCAGACCCATCCGGTCTACAGGGTCAGAGCCTCTGGTCTCGCTGAGGGTCCGGTGGAGATGCCTACATAGCATATTTCCTGAGCTTTCTGTCCATCCCCAATGTTTATACCAAAAGTAGATCCTACCCCTGGGTTTCCATTTTCAGGCCTGCTGCTTTGGGGAATGCTCATTGGCACCACGTTGTTAAAATGAAGTGGGTGGTCCAGCCAGCGTTACGTAGAAAGGCAAGGGGTTTGCGTCTGATGTGATGTGAAGGCTGGGGGAGCTTCTCCTGTGTGCGGCTTGAGCTGAGATGTGGCTGCTCGAGTGCTATTTCGGCTCACTTCCTATTTCCGTTCTTACCCAGGATTGGCAGGAGATCGTAGCCCTGTATGAGAAGGACAACATCTATCTAGGTAAAGTGGCCCAGCCTGGGAGGCTGGAGTCCAGGGGCAGCCCACTCCCAGAGTTCTGGGACACTAGGCTTCCAGGAGGCACAGTCCGAGTGGGGGATGAGGCTGGGGTGTGAGTGTTTGCCAGGTGGGCCAAGAAATTCCCCAAAGAGTGTTGGGAGAAAGTGGAAGATCAGGCAAGTAGGGGGCTTTGCCGGGCCTGACCAGGGAAGTATGTATAGACCCAACACCACTGACCTCTTGGTGACCACCTCCCCCCTCTTCTCCACTGGGCAGAGGAAGCATGGGTCATCGGGAGGCCATATTGGATGCCTGAGAGTAATTACAGGGCTGATTGTACTTCGGGGTATGTTTCCCCCAAGTATTAATAATAATAATAGCTGATGCTTGCTGAGTATCTACTGAATGCCAGGAATCGTACTCCTGTTTCATATGGATTCTGTTAGTCCTCGTGGTAAATATTTTGGCCCCTATTTTACAGAGGAGGACTGGATTGGAGAGGATAAGGTGGCTGTGTGAGGTTCCACGGCTGGGAAGGGGAGGAATGGGGTGGGCGGTGGGGGGAGCCAGGCCGTGCTCTCCGCTGCCAGGCCTCGGTGTATTTGTGCGTGTCCCAGGGGCATGCTTGCCTTGTGGTGTGGGCGTCTGGGGTGAATTTCCTGGGCCCTTCGCAGTGGAACTCTCTAGCCTCCTGGTTCGGAATGTCAACTACGAGATCCCTTCGCTGAAGAAGCAGATCGCCAAATGCCAGCAGCTGCAGCAAGAATATAGTCGCAAGGAGGAGGAGGGCCAGGCAGGGGCCACCGAGATGCGAGAGCAGTTCTACCACTCATGCAAGCAGTACGGCATCACGGTGAGCAGGAGGGCTCCTGGGGCCTCTTGGCCTGAGCCCAGCTCCTTGGCTTCTGGGAAAGGTTCCCTTCTCGGCCCGGTTGCACCCTTCTTGGGCCAGTGTCTCACCCATCTCCAGTCTCCGGGCATTTTCTTTAACCCACTGGGCTCCGCTTCCCACCACTCCTGTCTTAGCCTCCCTCGTCCATCCTCTTTAGGGAGACAACGTCCGGAGAGAACTGCTGGCCCTGGTGAAGGACCTGCCGAGTCAGCTGGCTGAGATCGGGGCCGGGGCCCAGTCTCTGGGCGAAGCCATTGACCTCTACCAGGCCTGTGTGGGGTTTGTGTGTGAAAGGTAAAGGACCTCTTTCTCTCCAGCAGCGGGGACAGTTGACCTATTTTTCCTGCTGTCCTCTCTTCTCTGCTTGTGTTTTCGGACATGACATTTGAGTTTAATTTTACATACGTGAACCTGTGGAAGCCTTGCCCATCTGGCCGCAGGGCTCAGGGTGGCGCCCGGTGGGGCTCTGTGAGTGGGCAGTGGGAGGGTCAGTCTGGTGCTCCGTTGCAGCCCCACGGAGCAGGTGCTGCCGATGCTGCGATTCGTGCAGAGGCGGGGAAACGCCACGGTGTACGAATGGAGGACGGGGACCGAGCCCTCTGTGGTAGAGCGGCCGCACCTTGAGGAGCCTCCTGAGCCGGTGGAAGAAGACGCGGTAAGATGATAAGCGAAGTGAGAGCTGCTTCCTCACCCCCCCCACACAGCTCCACCCCTCCCCACCCCACCCTGACTGAGTTCAGAGTCTCAGAAGGAAAAAAAGAAGAGACTATGCATAGAAGGGTCCAGGGGGGCCCTGTTCCTTTAATTTTCTGGCCTCCTTGAGGCCAGAGTGTAGATGAGCACTGAAGAGGCTCAGTGAGCCTGTTCGCTTTAATCTAGGAATCCTTCGGCCCCGTGAACTCTGAAGTCGGGGCGGTCCTTTGGGGAGCGCTGAGGCCACTGCACTTGAACAGTGTGCCAGTGCCCCTTCCAGGGGCAGCTGAGGCCCCTGGGGAAGGCCCCTTTGCTTTCACCCACTTTCTTTGAGCTAACACTTTTTTCCCCTTCTAGATTGACTGGGGTGACTTTGGGGTGGAGATGGCTTCTGAAGGGACGGACTCTGGCATCTCTGCCCAGGCTGCCGAAATCGACTGGGGCATCTCCCTGGAATCGGACTCGAAGGTTAGGACGCTCTCACAGTCCATCCCTCTGAGAACTTTTCTGTGATCACTGCTTTGGTGATAAAAGAAGCGTTGTCTGTCTCTAAAGGCATTTCTTAAAGTCCCTAGCTTTCAGACCAGATTGGCAGGGGGAGGCAGTTTCCACAGTGACATATCCCAGGTTTGACATTTTTCTCCTGGCATTTGGGGCAAGGTGTCGGGTACAGGCAGGTGGTAATTCTAAGCAGGGATGAGAGTGGCAGCATACATGGGCCCCCTGCCATCTTTACCACCTATGTCAGGGCTGTAAGTCCTTCGTACAGTTGAAATGTGTAGGCCTTGGACTTATCAAGGGCTTTGGTTTGTTCCGGCTCCCTTTGCTGGGGAAGATTCTTGCAACCCTGCCAGTGTTCTTTGCTTTCTACCTAGGAAACTGGGGGCGATGGGATAGACTGGGGAGACGATGCCGCTTTGCAGATCACAGTGCTAGAAGCTGGAACCCAGGGTAAGTGCAGCCCTCCCTGTAGCCCTGGCAGAAGTGAGTGCTCAAAAGCCAGCCACCCTGCCCCGCCCCCCCCCCAACGTGTCTCTAGAAACAAAGAAGAAATGCACTTGCCAAGATTGGGCTTCTCACACATTTAACTGTTTTCTCAAAATCTTGATGATGACGTGAGTGTGGAGGAACATTATAAGTCTGGAAGCTCTCAACTTTTGAGATCCCAAATATGGGTCACCTTTCCTGGTGGGAGGTTCCTGGAGGGCTGCTGGACTTGGAGGTGTGACCTGACCCCCTGCCCACTGCTGGAGAGGATGCAGCAGCGATCTGAGCCGCTAGAGGGCGGTGCAGGATGAAACTTCGCGGCCTACCAGAGCAGAGGAGGCCTTTCCTAGCCCTGAACCCAGCTCTGCGGGGGGCACCCCCCCTCCCTCCCGCCCCGTTGTCACAGACTGGTGGCCTGTAGTAGTGGCTGGTAGTAGTGTCTGGTTAGGGAAAGGGTAACCCTATCCTCCTGGGATGAGATCGATAGTAGCTTTAGGGCAATGGGTTTGTGTCCATATTAACCCACCAGAACCTCTCGAACTTGAGGGTCTTTTTCTGTGGTCCTCAGCAACTTTATCACTTCTCTGTCTCTCCTCCTGGCAGCTCCAGAAGGTGTTGCTAAGGGCCCAGATGCCCTGACACTTCTTGAATACCCTGAGACCCGGAATCAGTTCATTGATGAGCTCATGGAGGTACCTTCGTCCTCTGGGAGGACACTTCCTCTTTGTATTAATCTCCGCCTGTTGCCTTCCCAGTGGACTGCTGGCTGGTGAGGTCCTCGTCAAAGTTCTTAGTCCCCACCTATTCCCTTTTCTTTCTGCTCAGAGAGGCCCCTCTTAGCCTCCAGGACAGAGAAGGACAAAGGGATCAAGTTTCTAAGGTAGAATAAGAGTGACAAGACATGCGGCTGGTTCCCAGATTCTTCCCAGCCTTTTCTTAATCCAGGGCTTCTCAGATGTGGATTCCTGTTCCCTGAATTTCATTCCTCACAGAGAGAAAATACCTTCACTGGGGCAGAGAGAACCCGTTGAATCTGTGTGTCCTTATTATCCATACACTGGGAGGAAGGAGAGGTGTCCAGGGCTTGAGAGGGCCTGAGATAGGAGTAGGGGACAGAAGAATGACAGTGAGAGGCTGCCTCAAGGTCTCACATTATAAATCTTTTTTTTTTTTTTTAATATTTTTTTATTTTTGAGAAAGAGAGAGAGAGTGTGAGCCGGGGAGGGACAGAGAGAAGAGAGAGACACAGAATCCGAAGCAGGCTCCAGGCTCTGAGCTGTCAGCACAGAGCTGGACATGGGGCTCGAACTCAGGCACCGTGAGATCCTGACCTGGCCGAAGTTGGACACTTAACTGACTGAGCCACCCAGGCGCCCTATCAAGCTCTCACATTATAGTTGCTAAGTTTTTAGCAGTAAAAGTATTCAGAGGAAATAACACCTTCTCACCCAGAGTCCAACCCTCACGTCTCATTCTTGCGTTTTGAGCATCTGAGAACGTCTGAGTTCTCTTCTTGGTTTCAACCAGATCCTCTTCTGCCCTCAGCTCGAGATCTTCTTGACCCAGAGAGCCGTGGAGATGAGCGAGGAGGCAGACATCTTGTCAGTGAGCCAGTTCCAGCTGGCTCCCGCCATCCTGCAGGGCCAGACCAAAGCAAAGATGGTTACCATGGTGTCGGCGCTGCAGGATCTGATCGGCCGGCTCACCAGTCTTCGAATGCAACACCTGTTTATGATCCTGGCCTCACCAAGGTCTGGTTTCCCCCTTGACGTCGGGCTGTTCCGGAGCGTGATGTGGGGCTCTGCCGTCTTGAGCAGCCCCGACTCCTTGTGTTCCTCTTCTCCATGACCCCCCAGAGCTCTTCTCTGCCTCCCATAGCGGTGCTGTCACGGTTGGGATCAGGGGTTGTCTTGGGGCAAGATGGCTGTGCTTCCCAAGTAGGACAGGGGAGCTGGGAGCACTCTACCTCGCAAAGAAGGAGTTGAAGGGTGTGGAGGCTGAGAGGCCTGCTAGGGATTTGGTTTCCTGAGCCTCACCTTTCCCAGCAGCTGAACGGGGATGCTCGGGGTTGCTCGGCCGCACCCCTTACCTGAATACCCTGCACAGGTATGTGGACCGAGTGACTGAGTTTCTCCAGCAGAAGCTGAAGCAGTCCCAGCTTCTGGCTTTGAAGAAGGAGCTGATGGTGCAGAAGCAGCAGGAAGCGCTTCAGGAGCAGGCGGCCCTGGAGCCCAAGTTGGATCTGCTGCTGGAGAAGACCAAGGAGCTGCAGAAGCTGGTGAGACCGGAAAGGCAGACCTGCCAAGCAGGTGGGGGACTCCCAGTTTCTACACAGCAAGGCACCCCTGCCTCTCTGCTTCCCACCCACTTGGTACCTCTGTCTTTCAGATCGAAGCTGACATTTCCAAGAGGTACAGTGGGCGCCCCGTGAACCTGATGGGAACCTATCTGTGACAGCCCCCACATTCTACCTTCCCGGCTTCCCAGCCTTCAGGAAGGGGGGTGCGACAGCCAGGGCTGATGCGGCAGGGCCCTTCCTGGCCAGAGACCAAGTGATTGGAGGATGGAAGGCCGCATGAAGGAGCTGTCACCTAGATGGTGACCTTGACCCTCACTGTATTTTCTGGCAAGAAGCTATCTTGATTGGCCCTGTTGCCTGTCAGCCTGCAACCCCAGTTTCTGGTCCTTCTCATCATCTAGTTGGACTTAATAAAAGAGGAAGAGACTCTTGCTTCACCACTGACAGTTTCTGCTTCTCTGGGCCTTGAGTCAAGGCCGTGCACCTGTTTGCCTGGGGTTCTTGATCGAGTGGGTTCCCTAGGCCATCAGCTGTTCCTGTGGAGTCCTGGGTTAGAGACTCTCCCTCTTTGCCTCTGGTGACAGGGAGGGCCCCCGATGAGCATCTACAAGTGGTTCAGCAAGCTCTGGGGTAGCTGAGTCTGCTGGGCCCCTTTCTCTCCATGGCCAGGCCAGACTGCCCAACTTGGGCCAGAAAGCCAAGGGGAACAGTCGAGTGGCAGCCTTGTTGGAGCCAGCGAAGCTGTATTTTCCTTTTAATCACAGCTCACCTCCAGGCAGGGGGAAAATGCGGTTTGGGGAGGAAGGGTCTGATAAACAAGGTGGAGACAGGAGTTGTCACCTTCACTAGCCGCCTGTCCGCTTCCTGCCCGTAACTGCCCGCACTGTGATTGGGTAGAGCCCACCCCGGGATGGCGCCCCTCTCCCAAGCCACCTACCCATCCCCATTTCCCAGGAAGGGTAGGGGTTGGGG
The DNA here is from genome assembly GCF_024362965.1 of Panthera pardus. Classification (NCBI taxonomy): domain Eukaryota; kingdom Metazoa; phylum Chordata; class Mammalia; order Carnivora; family Felidae; genus Panthera; species Panthera pardus. The sequence goes on from NW_026526876.1 coordinate 36,839,788, forward strand.
GTGGCCGGCAATTCGATTTTAATTTCATAGCAGAGCAGTTGATTCATGGCTCTTTGTCGCTGGCGTTGACTCCCGTAATGACTTTCCATCAAAATGAAAAGTGGAGTGACACCACTCATTATTCCTGCTGCTTGTTATCTCAGTTCTGGGGAGGGCCGCCCCCTCCCCGCTGCCTTTCAGCCGTCCCGGACAGTGAGTGATGGCCCCTATTAATCACCGACCCCGCGGACTCCGGCGGACACACGCTATCCGAAGGAGAGAGAGATAAGGCAGCATGAACTGCTCGAAGCCGCTCCTATCAATTAATGTCAGCCCGTCGCTTCCCCCCAATCTTTGCCTGTTCACCTCCTTTTGGAGGAATTGGGGGCTGGAATTAGTCTAGGAATTGGAAAAGGGAAAACATCGGTGTGGAATGTCGAGGTAAAACCGTCCTTAAGGTCAAAGGACACAGAGGGGACTGCGCGGGCTGCACCCTGCCCTCGGCCGCCGTGAAGGCGCCCGGCCTAGGGGGCTGTCTGCGTCTCTTCGTCCCTTTCCCTCTGAGAGGGTGGCCGCCAGCTCCTGCCCCACCTGTTTAGCTGCCGGCTGCACTGGCCTTCCGGCCTGCCTCTTGCAGCAGCCATCAGCTCACCGAGGCATGCCGCCCTCGCCCGCTCTCCTGTCCCTCGTCCAATCACCAGCTGCTACACAGACACTATTGCTTCCAGGCACCGTGAGGTAGGGAGAAGCCCTGTGGACCACGTGACTGCAGCAGGCTGGGTTTGGGCCTCAAAAGCTCTTGCTCCTCGTCCTTCCAGAGGGGCACCTCGCCTGCCTTCTCTGCCCTGCCTGGGGCCAATGGCAGGAAGTCACACAGGCTGAGGTTTGGCCATCTTCGCAGGAGGGGAAGTGGGTTTAGATAAAAAGGGTTCTCTCTGCAGATTTTGGCCACGTTGCTAAGCGGTGTGGTTAGGGGACTGTTCTCTCTCGGAGGGATTAGGCCTGGTTCGCTGTTTACCTGGTAAAGCGAAGGCCCGCTCCAGGCTGGTGTAAATTGTTTCTTAAAAGCCTTTAACCCCATAAGGAACCTTTAGCTCCAGCTGCCTTTGGCCCGGGCCTCGCTTCCTGGGGCCTCACTTTCCCGACCACCCTGACACACCGAGACCCTGCCTGGCTCTTTTACCCCTCGGGAGAAGAGTCGCGCAGATCCGCCCCCAGGTCTCCCCTAGCAGTTGGGTTCCTGCTGGCTTTTCTCTGGCTTGCCTGACAGAATCCATCATGGCAATGAAACGAGTTAATATACACAGGGGCCTTAGAGTGGTGCCAGGCACAGAGTAAGCGCTCCTGGGCAAATGCGAGCTCATTTCCGGGGTGTGACGTAATGGCGCGGGACTCTTCATCCCCGTCTAACTTGCCTTCCTGGAAGGGAATGGCGAGAGGCTCCCTTGGAGCTTGAGGACCAACTTCTGAGCAGTCAGGTTTCTGGGGCTGCCAAGAAAATGGCAGAGGGGGAGGGGGAGGAGGTGGGCTGAGATTTTCTGTTAGTTTGATGTGAATTGTAGTGCCAAGAGCTCCCCCTGCTTTTGTGTTCACTTTTACGCCACCTTTTTCCAGAGAAGATTTCAGGCTGTCACCGCTCAGCCAACTGGTCACCCTGCTTCACTTTTTTTTTTTTTTTTTTTACATTTATTTATCTCTGAGAGACAGAGCACAAGTGGGGGAGGGGCAGAAAGAGAATGAGACACAGAATCTGAAACAGGCTCCAGGCTCTGAGCTGTCAGCACAGAGCCCGATGCGGGGCTCGAACTCACAAGCTCGAGATCATGACCTGAGCAGAAGTCTGATGCCCAACCAACTGAGCCACCCAGGCACCCCCGGTCACCCTGCTTCAGACAAAGAGGCAGAATCACTTTTCCTAGATCCTCCCTCCCTGCTAAACCCAGCTGCCTAGGCCCCACCACCGGCTCTCGGCTCATGACCGTGACCATGGGCTGAGCGGACTGCTAATGACTGTCCATCTGGGATCTGGCTGCCCACTAAGGGCTTGCCAAGGACATCTAGAACCAGTTTCTCATTGCCAGTGTGGGGCAGGGGTTATCTGCGTCATCCACACAGGAAACCTCACCCATTGAAAGAATTCCCTGCTTCAGAGAACTGGCCTGGAGCTGAGGACCAAAGGAAAGCCATCCCAGGATGGCAGGAGCTGACTGTGGCCTGGCGTGGAGTCCTGCTCACTCACTCGTGCGCACCCGCCCCTCCCCTTTCTCTCCCCCTCGTTAATTCCCCAGATGTTGCTTACACAGTTTCTCCTCTAGAAACACAGGTCCTGTGGCTCTTCCCTGCCTCTCTGACACCTGCTTGTCCTGTTACTAATTTTTATTTCATCTTGTAATTGCCACCTATTATCCTCTCCTCCGCACTCCTGTACACGCACGTACAAAATCTGATAATGGTAATAGGTTAGGAAGAAAGCAAGCAAGGCGTCATGATGATTAGCACGTTGTCTAGATCCGGACGGCCCGGGTCAAATCCTGGCTACCATGTGATCTTGGACACGGCCCAGGACCTCTCTGTGCCTCATTTCCTTCACCTATAAAATGAGAACAAGAGATACTACCGCCCTCCGGGTAGGGAGCTGTGGTGTACACAACACCTAGGTGGTCCCTGGTCCAGTAGGACTCCAATGTCAGCTGTTGTGAGAGGGGATGGACCAGAAATAACCAGGACTGAGGTTAGAAACTTGTGCTTGGGGCCTAGCTGTGTGTCTCAGATATCCCAGCAGGTCCCAGACCAAACTCATAATCTTCCCCATTCTGTCCTTCATCCCTCTCTGATATTTCCTATCTCTGCCAGTTGGCAGGCTCCAAGCCTCTGCTTTGTCACCCCAATCATTCCCCTGCTTAGAAACTCTAATGCCCCCTTAGCTCCCTAAACTCCTAAAGTGGCGGGCCAGCCCTTGGTAATCAGATCTCCATCTCCCTTCCAGCCTGGGTATCCATCCAAGACACCAAACCCACATGTGTCCCCAAAGCCCCAACCCTCTTCTTGGCCCTCTCAAGGCCTTCCTGCCCCCCCCCCCCGCCCCCCTGGGTTCAGATATGACCCAAATACCTCCCTCTGTGGACATTTCCAGGCTCCGACAGAATTAGCCCCTCCTCCTCAGCAGCATCCCTGAAGCCTCGTGGAGATGCCCTTCAGAGCGCCTGTCACCACATCCCGGTGACCTCCTGACATCTGTGCCCCAACCAGAGCTGCCTAAGGATAGGGACTGGGTCTTGCTCACTTGTGTGTTCCCGTTGGAATCTCAAAATTAACTTCTCCGAACTTCAGTTGTCTTCACGATCTCTAAAGTGACTTTGACCTCTAAAATATTACGATCATGTGGCTCCCCAGTTAGCAAAAAGGAAGAGTCCCACAGAGCACTACAAGTTAGGAAGAAAACTGGGTTTAAGTAGGCTTTTAAAATGGACCGGTGGTCAAACTAAAATTCCCTTCTGCATGCTTTCCAGTGAGAGCCTCTGCCCTGAGCATCATCTGGGCTCCTTCCCTCCTCTCTCCCTGCTTAGCCGAGGGCTCTCCTAGAGAGCAGAGGAAAGGGCTGTTGTCCTACCCTCTTGGAGACACCACAGCTTCTGCTCCGAAGCTGGGGCCAGTCCCCAGCCCCCACTACTGAATGGGGATCAGATGCCTTCCTGCCCCCACAGATCCCAGAGCCCAGCAGGAGGGTGTCAAGCCGGCCCCAGGGCTTCGGAGGCTGGCCGGGGTGCCAGCCGACCGACCCGCAGACCCTCCTGTCCTCCAGGTGCCCTTCCTCTCAGCTGATGGGCAGGGCCTCCCTGAGTAAATTGGCCCTGAGTAAACTCTGCCTGCCACCCCCCTACTCATTCCCCAGGCTTCAAAGAAAACCAGTTTGAATATTTAAACTTCTCCTGTGTGTCTAATAAAAAGTTCTGCACTATTTAACGGCCCAGCTATCCATTACTGTCGGGAGCTGCCCTCTCCCTCCCAACCTGCCCCTCCCTCCCTCTCGCCCAAACCACGTGCAGCAAAGCCATTTGTCAAAGCGCTCCCGCCGCGGGCTGCGCTCGGCTGTGTCTGGAAGGACAAGCCGCCCCACAGGGGAAGGTGGGAATGAATAAAGGGGCTATGCAAATTGCTGCTTAATCTGCAGAGAAACACCCAGGCTTTGGGGAGACGCTCATTACTTCTTTTAACTGTGATTAACGGGCAAATTAAACCCAAGCCCTTAACTCTCTCCTGGCAGAGGACTTGAACGCAGAGCCCTGGGCTGGTGAGGGTGGAGGGAGGCTCTGACCTGGAGCTGCCGCCCTAGGGGCTGGGACGGAGGAACATGAGCGCTGCCCCTTAACCTGCCGCAGTGTTGTCACACTGTCCATTGTCGGTGGGGTTGGAAGGAGGGAGCCCCAATGACAGGGTGAAGATACACTTGACAGGGGGAAGGAGGACTTGGTGGTCTCTTCGGGGATTTTTTTTTCAGCCCCTCCAGAAAGAACAGGTAGTGACCCTGGGATTTGCTGCCCTTCTTTCCCCCACCAAAAAAAAAAAAAAAAAAAAAGGACCCTGGGTGGCTCAATCAGTTAAGCGTCTGACTTCGGCTCAGGTCATGATCTCACAGTTTGTGAGTCCGAGCCCCGTGTCGGGTTCTGCGCAGACAGCCGAGAACCAGGAACCTGCTTTGAATTCTGTGTCTCCCTCTCTCTCTCTGTCCCTCCCCCGCTTGTGCTCACGTGCTCGCTCTTTCTCAGTATCTCTCCCTCTCTCTCAAAAATAAATAAACATTAAAAAAAAAAAGGCGAGAAAATCTCTTGGGCCTTTGCCACAACAAACTGAAGATATGACCTAAAAGGTTCCTGGTCAGACCAGCTCCAACCTGGTCCTGGAAAAGCATGTACAAGGAACCTCCAGATGTTCAACTCCAAAACTGACCTTGAGGCTGATTAGGCCAGGGGAAGGGGGAAGAGGTAAAGGAGAAAGGTGTGTGTGGGGGGGTGCTTTCATGGGACTAGAGACCTGGGAATAGTCTGACGACAAGTTACACAGTTTATAGGCATACACAGGGAGATACCGAAGTTTACTCCATCTGTGTGTGTGTGTGTGTGTGTGTGTGTGTGTGTGTGCGTTCAGATAATCTGACCCAGCTCATAACACACAGTTGACCACTTTAACCCTTTTCGAGTGTACAATTCATGGGCATTAAGTACATTCACATTGTTGTGCAACCATCCCCACCACCCATTCTGTCTGTTTTTGCAGGTGACTGAGCCGTTCTGTAACACCTATCATCACCTCTAACCAACAGCAACAAGCAAAGCAGAACTAGGAAGGTAGGAAAGTTTTGCTTGAAATCGAGACAATTGGGGAACGCCCGGAGGAACTCTGGGGCGGTGGAAGCAGAGGCCTGGGGCGGTGGAAGCAGAAGCCTGAGGCTCCAGAGGAGGTTTGGGTGGAAACCCTGTAGGGACTCCCCGTTAAATGCAAGTCCCCTAAGTCTGAGTGATTAGGAGGTGAAAGATGACATACAATGGTGACAGACTGTCTGTCAACCTGACGGGGCCGTGGAGAGACGTGGCCCCGTATTTTATTTTGTCGGAGAGTGGATCAGTAGGTCTGTCATAGAAACCAGGCCTGACAGCACGCTCAGTGACTCTGCTCCTTTTCCTTAACTCCTGCAGCCCAGCTCCACCATCTATTAAAACATCCTGGGCTGTCAGGGATATTAAAAGGCTCTGTCACTCCTTCTTAAAACAGTCATAAATACAATCTGGACATGAGCATTTGGGCAGGAGCCCCGGTGCTGAATGGGAAGAGACAACAGCAGGTAGGCCTGCCTTTCTTGACAGCTGAGGCTCTGGCACCATTCAAACGGGGACCCGTGGACTAATCTCCTTTTTCTCTCCAATACAAGAATCAAGGCCGTCTTCAACATCTGCTGAGGCCTGGCATTCTGAAGCCACTGCTCTCGAGGATGGGATATGGCCTTTGTTAGCATGAACACAACCCCCCCACCCCACCCCGATTTCTCTCTGGTGCCTGGTGCACTGAAATAGCACCTGTTCTAAACGTCTGCTTGTGCAGCCCCGCCCCCTAGGCCTCCCCAGGCAGCGCAATGGGGGAAGGAACAAAAAGGTAATAAGAGAGCCCTAAGTTCTTCCTCCATGATGGAGTTTGCCTCCGGTCTCTCTTCTACCTTCCCTGCCCCATGTAACCTCGGGGCTGACCCACCTCGGTAGGAAGAGACTTGTTGGGGACCAGAAGCCGACCTGAGGCTTTCCAGTGGGTTCCCCCACTGGAATGCAAGCTGGAACTTGTAACCTTGCAAATTGGAGGACCCCAGTCAGTCTGGAATCCTTGAGTCTCTCCAAGCTATGAGATCACAGCTCTTTCTGCCCGGGGACTGCTAGCCTGAAAACAGGGAGGCCTCTTCCTTTCTATGTATTTGACAAGAACACGCGGTCTCTGACTGCTTGCTAGGAGCTGGCGCCTCTTTTCAAGAGGATCCTGTTTGATGGAGGGGGTTCCTCTGGCTCGCAGCAGTCGTAGAGCCCAAGATCAGGCACAATCAATCCCCTGGCAAATTCTGACGCTGGGCTGCATCTCTGTCCACGGGGCTGGGTATTCACCAAATGCCTAGTTTGCTAAAACATACCACAGGCCCTGTCCGTGACCTTCTGCGTTGGCATCAGGGCAGCACCCAGGACCTTGGTGCCTTGAGCTGTCCTGTCTTCTGCACCCCCAGTGTGCGATGGCCAGAATCACTTCCCACCGGGGATTCCACTTAGCTTTGGCTATTTTTTAAACCACGGAATGTGGTGTTTTCAACAAAATTACCTTCTCGGCAGCTTTTTCCAAATAGTTCAAGTCAAGAAGTGTCAGATTGTTATCTTTTCTTTCTACAGTATTTATTAAAAGCCTGCCTTATTTTATGGTGCCGCCCCAGAGACCACAACTAGCCCTGTGTGTGGAGGGAAGAGGAACACAGGTTTCTACCTAATACAAGGAAGCCCTTTCTGACAGCCAGAGGTGCCCACAAGGCCCAAGTGAGGAAGTCACCATCACGGAGGACCTTGGGCTGACACCGGATCGGTATCCGGTGGGGCCACCGCAGAGGTTGGGCGATTGGGTGGATGTGACTCTGAGATTCAGTGGTTTGGGGTACTTGGTACGTCCAGGAGCTGGACAAGGCCTAGCAGCTGTTCACCAGCTGCCTTCCATGTGGCCATCTTGCAAATTTACTCCCAGATGGTCGGACCCCTCACCCTCCAAGGTCGTTGGGCCGGCTGCAGGGTAGTGGGCCAGCCCTTCTTTGCTCTAGTAGCCCTCAGGCGGGACGTGGAGAGGAGGAGAGAGGTGAGAAAGGAGCAGAGCTCTCTCCTCTCTCGCTCATGGGACTTCCACTGCCCCCCTCCCCCACCCCCCCTTCACCTGCCCTGCATTTTCCCTCCCTCTTTTGGTCTCTTAACCCTCCCCCCATCTCCATGGCGATAAAAGGGGAGGTGGGGTAGGCTGTGCCCTGTATTTTGAGTCGCTCCACAATAGCCCCTTTCTCTGGAGACACAGGGGCTGCCTGTGGAACTAATCTCCCCCTGCCCATCAGCTCACAAAGGACCAGGGAAGCCCCTCCCTCAGCCAGGCCGCCCTCGGTGACCCCAAGCCCGTTTCCGGGTGCGCTTCCAGCCCTCCGGGGCCTGCAGCTGGGCCTCTCTCACGGGATCCTGCACGCAGGCGGGGTCGCCCCGGCTGACCTCCCCCGAGGACAGAGGTCAAGCCCCTTCTCGGGTCTCTGATGTGATTGGAAGGTTGCCGAGGCAGGGGGACGGGGAGGAGAGGGGGAGGGGACCTTCTCTTTTAATGTAAAATTGAAAGACTCCCTGTGCCTTCCTGTCCGTGCCTGTCTCCGGCGGGGGCTGGGTCGCCTGGCCTAGGACTCCTTAGAAATCTGGGCGTCTTAGAAATGGGTGAAACCCCTGGCAATGGAGCCTGGTCAAACCCAACCCCAGAATATTAGAATCATAAAAGTCTGGGCGTGGGAAGTGGGAGAAACCGTCTAGGGCAGCAAGACTCGGCCCTGGGTTTGATTCTGGTATTTTCTTGCTGTGGTGGGGTTATCTAGACACCTCTGGGCCTTGCTGCGCTCATCTGCAGAGTGGGAATGATACTCGTACCAACCTGACAGGTACTGTAGCAGGTGAGGTCATGCATGTGACATGATCTCAGCCTAATGCCTGGCTCATGGAAGGCACTCGGGGTACCATGGCTGTGACTATATCAGGCAGGAAGGAATTCCCAGGCTGAGGAATCATCTCCTTAGCTCAGGCCAGGGCATCCCCATCTCAGAGTTAAAGATGGGGAAGGCACACACACACACACACACACACACACACACACACACCCCAGTGAAGAATATTCGAGACAGGGTAGCTGGTGGGAACACAGACTGGGAAGTCAGAATGGTTGGGACTCAGTCCTACCTCCCCCACCTACCCAGCTGTGACACCTCACTTTCCTCATGTCTACAATGGGGATAATAATAGTAACCACTGCATAGGGTTATTATGAAGATCCAATATGTTAACACACGTAAAGTGCTCAGAAGGGAATCTGGCTTGTTGTCCACGCGATATAAACATTACTTACGATTATTATTGATGTTATGATCATTGGGTCTCTGTGGGCCTGATTTCCAGAAGAGCGCTTATTTCAAATATTCAAAGCCTTTGTCCCTACAAGTCCCCTCTCTTTTCCATGTCCCATGGCATGTTCTGATTTCCGGCAAGGAATAATATACGATCTCTCTTACTTGCTTGGCTGATGAAAAAATGCACATTCTGCCCATATAGACAGCAGCTCTAAACAAGGGACACAGCTAACCCAGAAGGGAGTAATTGGCCTCTTATAAAACAAGGCCAAGTGAAAGATAGGAGTTCAGAAAGGTCGAGGGAGGTCTGGCGGGAGCTGCCGACAGCTCTCCTAACCTGCCCGACTTATTACCGGAATCATTTCAAGGGATAATTTAATGTTCTCCCTCTGTGGCCCTGTTTGCTCCTGAAGGGAAAAATAAATAAATAAACAAACTCAACCACCCCAACCAACACATGCTTTATGAGAACATCACTTACTAGTTTTTAATGGCACCGTTATTAATATAACCGTCCCAGCACCTCCCCTACCTCTGATCATGGGTGAATTATGAATTGTGAATTCTGATCGCTGCTCCCATTACTGCAAACATTTCCACCCGGTCCTGACAGGAAGAGAGAACCAGACTTTCATGTGTAGGGAGAGCTCAGAGGCTGGAGCCTGGTCTGCTCCCCAACCCTGGGAGAAAATTCAGAGAGATGGGGCAGGAGAGTGAGAGAGAACTGGGTGGGGGGGAGGGCGGGGAAGGGCAGGAAGATAGCCTGTCCGGGTGTGTTGGTGGAGAAAGAGCTTGACCACATGCCTCTAGTCCTATAACTGAGCCCAACCTCTTACCTTCCAGGACCTCATTTCCTTCTATAAAATAGGGATTTAAAAAAAATTTTATTTTAATGTTTATTTACTTTTGAGAGAGAGACAGAGTTCAAGCAGGAGGAGGGGCAGAGAGAGAGGGAGACACAAAATCTGAAGCAGGCTCCAGGCTCTGAGCTGTCAGCACAGAGCCCGATGCGGGGCTCGAACTCACGAACCGAGATATCACGACCTGAGCCCAAGTCGGACGCTCAACCGACTGAGCCACCCAGGCGCCCCTAAAATAGGGATTTTTAAGACTTCTTTTTCCCTTTGCCATTTTTAAGCATTGATGATGTCCCAGGCATTGTGCTAAATGCTTTATCTCATTTAACAAATTCTCAGAACGAATGTATATAATACTAGTTTTTTCCCCATTTAGTCGATGAGGCAACTCGGGCACCAGATGTGCAGAAGCCCGCCTGAGGTCACACAGCTGGGATGCTGGTTTACAACCTGGATTTGTCTGACTCCAGGGCCCAAGCCTGTAACTCTTAGGCGACACTGCCTTCTGGGGACAGTAACACCTGTCCCCCTACTAGGCAGGGTGGGGACAGTCAGATGTGTCCGCAGGAGTGAAAGGGCTCTATCAACCACACAGTGGTCTCACGGTGGTATAGAAGCATTTCCCAAAGGAAAGCAAAAGAAGAGATTGGGCTGGGGTGCACTGAGGTTAGAGCCAGGAAAGACAGCAACATCCCAAGGGGGACTGAATTTAATTTTTATTTTTTAGAGAGAGAGAGCGTGCACATGAGTAAAGGGCAGAGGGAGAGAGAGAAAATCTAGAGAATCTTTTTCTTTTAATGTTTATTTATTTTGAGAGAGAGAAAGAGAGAGCAAGCAGGAGAGGGGCAGAGAGAGAGGGCGAGAGAGAATCCCAAGCAGGCTCCGAGCTGTCGACACAGAGCCCCACATGGGGCTCAATCCCGTGACCCAGGGATCCTGACCTGATCCGAAATTGAGAGTTGGACGCTCAACCGACTGAGCTGCCCAAGCATCCCAAAGAGGACTGCATCATAGCAAAAGTTACTTTGGAAGAATGCATTATAGTTGATTTCATTTCAAAACTGTGGACAGACAATGAAAGGAAGAACACTCTGTCTGAGTCTCCCCACCCCCACCAAGGGTGTTTTTATTTTGCTCTTGCTAGGCCCTCCTCAGAGGCTCTGAGCTGAGCAGGACTCTGGTCTAGTTGAGTGGATGAGATGCGTCTTCCCGCTACCCGGGATCCTGGCACCACGCAGAGCTGATGGCCTTGAGAAGGTGAGGCCTCCCAAAGGTGAGCTCTGGGAGTTCAGCCACAGTAGGGAGTTGGTGGAGCTGGCACGAGGGCACAGAGGTGGCCAGGGGCTGGGGAGGGTGGGGACAGACCCCCCCACATCTTTTCTGGCCTGACCCGGGTTTGCTGGCCACAAGGGACAGCCTCAGGCCCAGGCTGGCTGCTGAGTACTTGGTATTCTGCTCAGGCCCTTGCGTCCTGCCTCCCGGCTCCCTGCCGGTGGGGCCTCCTCCCCCGGCCCAGCCTGGGCCATGCATTATCCTCGCAAGATTGAGGACCTAATGGAGGCGATCAGCACCCGGGGGAGCCACTCCATCCAGGCTCTGGAAGGAGGGCAGAACAGTGCTAGCTGGCTCCTTTACCTACCCTGAGATTGGGGTGCGCTTGGAGGGGGGGTGCTTGGAACTGAGGAGGGGCTCCCTGCCACCCCTCCCAAGGGCTCTGGACAACTTCAGTACAGGAGGTGACATTGCAACAATCTTTCTCTTCCTCTCCATGGGATACCCTCAGTATCTGAGGTCCTCGTGGGGAGACCCCAGGCACTATCAGCTTTCTTGAAGCACTTTCTGCTCCCTTTGGGGAGGGCAGGCTCCCACCTTCACCCCACCCCCGCCCCTGCCTGCCAGCTGGCCAGCGTTGGGGCCAGCCCTCCATTGCCCATTGTTCCTGGCTCTCCTCCCACGGTGGGAGGTGGGGAGCTGGGCCTGGTCCCCCCACCCCCCCAGGTCGGTAGCGCAGGGCAGCCCCTCCCCCTTCCAGGCTTCAAAGGCCCGGAGGGACTAACCCTTGCCACTGTGGGGCCTCCTCTCTGGGAGCAGTGGGGGGATGGGGGGACAGCTGCCCCCAAAGCAGCATTCAGCAGCTTCCTGGGAGTGAGTAGAGCAGGCCAGGGGGTGATCATGAGCATGTAGGAGGTCAAATGCAGGGAGGTCCTGAGGCAGACGGCCTGGGAAAAAGCCGGGGGATGGATGGGAAGCTGCAAAGGTGATGTAATAACGCCAACAGTGCATTCCTACCGAGAGCAGTCAGCCCTTCCCGAACACTCACGGCGGGCCGGTGCTGTGTTTTCCCCTCGCCTGTCTAATTTCATCCTCTTGGGAGCCAGTACTTCTAGAGAGATTTTGCACAGAAGGAGAAAATCAGAGAGGTTGGGTAACTTACCTGGGCTCACACAGGAAGGATCTGAACATATTTGGACCCACATTGTCTGACTCTGGAACCTTGCCCCTAACCACAGTGCCAGGCCACTGTAACAGGCAGCCGGGAGGAAAACTAAATGAGTGATGGGCACCCCCTCCAAAACACTCACCTGACTTCATGCACATCACCAGGATAATGTGTTTCTTGCCAAGGAACATCCAGGGATCCCAGGGGTAAATGTTTCCACTGAGCCCACATACACAGTGGCTTTTTTATATACTATATTCTTTATACTATAGGGATTTTTTTTTCCTTCTCTTTCCAGCCCTGCTCCCACCCCCACTCCGCACCCCCCACTCCCCCCGCATCCTGGACTTTTTACTCCTCTTCTTCCCAGGCTAACATTCTCTCCTCTTACCATCTGCTCCCAAGATGACAAACCCTGCCCACCTTGCTTCCCTAGGGATGGAGGAGTCCAGGACTCATCCCTCCCCCAGGTGCTGTAATTTGAGGGGCTGCCGAGCTGGAATGGACCCAGGGCCTCCCCAGGCTGCCCTCCCGCCACTGTGAGTTGGCTGGCCTCTGCCCTCTGCCCTCTTCTGCCATTAACCCTGTCACCTGCCGGACATCAGCCCCCGGGCCCGGTCTGTCATCCGTGGCCAAAGATGGATGGGGGGCGGCTGGGAAGCATAAGTGGCGACCCCTTAATGAGATCTGGCGGGGGAGGACTGGGCTGTATCAGGGAGCAGCAGGGCCAGGTTGGCAATAATGGCCCTTGTTGAGCGTGACTCATTTTCTTTCTGTGGAGGGGAAGACAGTGGTGTGAGAAGCCTCAGGACAGGCTTGGGGGCCATAGGATTATGTTGCCACCCACCTCCCTCTACCCTCCCTCCCCTCCACTGGCAAACCAGACTGGAGCAGGAAGAGATGGGCAGAGGCTAGAGGGAAAAAGATGACCCTCACCCCTCATTCCTTCTCCTTGGCACTGTGACCCCAGCTCCTTGGGAAGAAGCACAGTGACAAAGAATCCCTAGGAAACAGGAGACCGGCTGCCAAGGCAGTCCCAGGAGACTTCGGGGTCTCCTATCCATGTGCAGAGAAATCGGAGGGAGGGAGCCTCTGCGGGGTGTTGTCTATATAGTGGGGAGCATCTTCAGAAGCGCAAGGAGAAGGTTCTTCGGAAGCAGGAAAAAGAGTGGGATGCAGGAGTAGGGGGAAAACATTATTGGACAGTTGCCTACACATTCCTCCCTAGTGGTTCATAGGATTTTAAAAGGAAGAGATGCTAGAAAGCATCAGCTTTAACCTTTCTTTATACAGATGGGGAAACTGATGCCTAGGGAGGGAAAGAGGCCCACCCAGTTGGTGGCAGAGCCAGAGCTAGGATCCGGGGCTCTAGAAGATCAAGCTCCCTTACTTGACATCCACCTCACTCTCTCCTTGCTTCTTACCCAGGAAGAGAATATGAGAGCTGCTAAAATAATCATTCTTGGACTTGTCTGAAAGGGCTTGTTCTTTCCCAGTTCCTTCCTGCTCCCCCCTCAACGACATAGATGGCATCGTCCAAGGAAGGGCTTGCAGCAGGTCTGGGAGACAGACCCGGGGAGGGCAAGGTAGGGTGCCTCCTGAGATCCGAGCCAGGAATGGGGAACGATTCACTCCCTGAGGATGAGAATGAGGTCGGTGGAAAATAGGGCCCTTTGAGTTTGAGTTTAAAGCTTTATGATTTGGGGTGAGTTTTTTATTTCTGCCCCCACGAAGAGGAAGGAGAAGCACCAAGTAGGTGCCCGCAAAGGTTGGCTTCAAGACCCTCTGACCTTTATCTGGACATATCTGCTGCCACTCTATCCCCGGAGCCGTGGCCTTGGCTCTGTCTGTGATGATTTTTGGTTTCCCCTCTCCCCCAGCTGCCTAGGGCAGGTTGAGCAGGATTGGTATAGTGTGGCATCCAGAGGTTGGGTGTCAGGAGGACACTGGTCCTGGCTAACTGTGTGACCCTCAGCCGTTCATTTAGTCTCTCTGGGCCTCAGTTGCCTTATATGCTATTTATTTATTTATTTATTTATTTTTTAAACGTTTATTTATTTTTGAGACGGAGACAGAGCATGAACGGGGGAGGGTCAGAGACAGAAGGAGACACAGAATCCGAAACAACAGTTGCCTTATATTTTAAAGGCAGTGCTAGGGGCGCTTAAGTGGCTCAGTCGGTTGAGCGTCCCACTCTTGATTTTGGCTCAAGTCATGATCTCACGGGTTCATAGGTTCGAGCCGCGCATCAGGCTCTGCGCTGTCAGCGCAAAACCTGCTTGGGATTCTCTCCCTCCCTCTCTGCCCCTCCCCCGCTTGTGTGCACGCAGCATACGTATGTGCTCTCTCTCTCTCTCTCAAAATAGATTAAATTTTTTAAAAAGACAGTGCTAGACGGTGGTCTGCATACTTCTTTTATTTTTTTTTAAGCAAACCTTTTGCCCAACATGGGGGTCAAACTCATGACCCCGAGATCAAGAGTTGCATGCTCTACTAACTGAGCCAGCCAGGCTCCCCTCTTCACACTTCTTTTCTTTTCTTTTCTTTTCTTTATTATTATTTAAAACATTTTTAACAACAGGTGTAATTACGAAAACATGGAACCCTTCACGAATTTGCCTGTCATCCTTGCACAGGGGCCGGGCTAATCTTCTCTGTGTCCTTCCAATTTTAGTATATGTGCTGCCGAAGCGAGCACCCTTCACACTTCTTTTATTTTGTTTTATTAAAAAAAATTTTTTTTAACGTTTATTTATTTTTGAGACAGAGAGAGACCGAGCATGAACGGGGGAGGGTCAGAGAGAGGGAGACACAGAATCCGAAACAGGCTCCAGGCTCTGAGCTGTCAGCACAGAGCCCGACGCGGGGCTCGAACTCACGGACCACGAGATCGTGACCCGAGCTGAAGTCCGCCGCTTAACCGACCGAGCCACCCAGGCGCCCCCACACTTCTTTTAAAAAGAAAGACCAGCACCAGGTCTGCCGAGGGCTTCCAAGAGCTTTTGATGTGCATTTCCCAACTTTGCCTCAGGTGACTTCCAGTTGGTAGTTTGAAATAGGGCTTTGGTGGGAGTATTGGCACCACAGAAATTGGCAAATGTGCCAAATCGGGACTTCACAACCACCCACAGGCCGCTGTTCCATTTTACCAGCACACCACAGACCAGAACTCTAACATGCGGTATAAAAACAGAAAAAGAGCAGAACTGCTTTGGTTGAAGCAGGAGAGCCCCCTCCCCAGCTGGCTTTGCCCAAATCCGGGACTTGAAAACTGTCATACCAGGAGAAGCCTGAGATTTGCTCCAGCTCTCAGTTCTGCGGGTCTCAATAATAGGCCACAGAGGATACAGAAGGGAAATGCACAACAATAAAGAGGCTTGGGTTTTACAGCTGCCTTCGGCCTTGTGGCAAGTCAGCTTTGAGGGGCCAGGAAGCGACTCTGGGAGATGCTTGATCCTGCAGGCCCCCGAGGCCTTGGGGTGGCCTTGTGGTGGCCTCCGAAGGTCGGGCATTCAGGAGAAGTCTTATACCAGCAGGTGTCTGAGAGGCAGGAGGAGGATGAGACTGCCTGGGGGTGGGGGTGGGAGGCATGCCACCCATCTCCTCTCCCTGACCTCCCCAACCCCGACCTCCTGGGTGAAGGGATGTGACTTGGGTCCATTCAGGCACGGAGAGAGCTGGAACCTTCTTGGGGAAGCCCAGTGGACTTCATCAATATGTGGTGGGGAGGATACCAAACAAGAAAGGCTGAGACCAGAAATCAAAGGCAGGGCTCAGCCCTCAGCTCCAGCGGTCCCTGACCTTGACAACTTCTGTATTTCAGTAATGTTTTGTGGGATGGGACTGCTAAACCAGGGTTAAAATCATATTCATTTTCAATTTGGTCTTTTCAACAGGGAACGTAGAGGGTGGTCACCAGGGATCATAACCTCATTCAGCTAGGAGTGAAAGGACCCACTCAGCAAAGCAGGTTTCACTCCTACATTTGCCCAGGTTCTGTGAAGAATATAGAAGTCAGTATTCCCAAAGCTTGCTTTCTTTCAGGTTTATTAGAATCAGCCAGACTGATTCATTCTTGCGGAGGGGGCGGAGGGGGGAGCAACGCGCAGAAGGAAAGAAAAACAAATATTTGCAGCTGAGAGAAACCTGACATTTAATTGAGTTGTTTCTAAATCTGCCAATCACTAGAATTACTAGGAAGATTTTAAAAATACAATGTCTTCCCCCGGCCCCTAAATTTACAGATTTAAAAATCTCCGATGGTGGGGGAGGGGTTCTGGTGTTTGGGAGCCATTACATTCACTCTCCTGGCCGCCCACAGTGGAGACAGAGACCATCAATTCGACTTTGTCTCCTTTCTTTTTAAATATATGTATTTATGGGGGCGCCTGGGTGGCTCGGTCGGTTAAGCGTCCGACTTCGGCTCAGGTCATGATCTCACAGTCCGTGAGTTCGAGCCCCGCGTCGGGCTCTGTGCTGCCTGCTCAGAGTCTGGAGCCTGCTTCAGATTCTGTGTCTCCCTCTCTCTCTGCCCCTCCCCTGTTCATGCTCTGTCTCTCTCTGTCTCAAAAATAAATAAACGTTAAAAAAAAATTTAAAAAAATATGTATTTATGTATGTGTTTATTTTTAAGTAATCTCTATGCCCAACGGGGGGCTCCAACTCATGACCCAAGATCAGGAGTCACATGCCCTTCCAACTGAGCCAGCCAGATGCCCCTGACTTTGTCTTCTTTCTATGTCT
This sequence comes from Panthera pardus, assembly GCF_024362965.1. Classification (NCBI taxonomy): domain Eukaryota; kingdom Metazoa; phylum Chordata; class Mammalia; order Carnivora; family Felidae; genus Panthera; species Panthera pardus. Next base: position 36,856,463 of record NW_026526876.1, read on the forward strand.
AAAAAAGATATCCTATAGTTAACTAGCTAGAAATTAAACAACATTTTTGAAAACAGAAAATAAAAATAAAAGAGATTTCCCTCATTCTCCCTTAGCAAATATAGGAAGAGTTTTAAAAAGTTCCTCCCTGCAGCCAGCCTAACTCCCTGCTGCATTTCTAACGCTCTCATCTGCATAACTTTACTGCTGGCTTTCAGAGTTTGCCTCCATGCTGAGTGTTCTGGGCTTATTTCTTCATTCTGCAAGAAAGGATTCAGTACCTACCAATCGCCAGGTCCTACAGGAGGTGTTGGGGAGATTGCGGGGAGTGAAATAGACAGGGTCCTTGGCCCTTGCCTTTCAGCCTTGGGAGGGAATCAGAAATAAACTAGCAACGTGCGGATGCTGGGAGAGGGGAGACAGCGTGAGGGTTAGCGTCCTGAAGAGAGGAGGGCACGGCTGTGGCCTCAGGATCGTCTGGGGAAGGAGGATGGGAGGGCAGGGATCATAGTTCCTGGCCGAGAGAACAGCATATGTGGGGCTCAAGTTAAACAGCAGAGCGGACCTCCAAGAACCAAGTGGAAATCCATACAGCTGGGCATTGTGCTTCCTGAACCTTTCTGTCATTTCTATGGCCCTTCCCAGAAACCCCTCTAAGCTCCTCCATGACGCTCTGGGCCCTGAGGAGCGAGGAGCCCACAGCAAGACAAAGAACTTTTGTCTGATCAGCTGAGCTATAATGAGACAATGATCCCCAGGACCCTTATTTATGCATCCAGCATGGAGCTTTACTGATGTAAGAGCAGCACCGGATTACTGACTCACAGTCAGCCATGCATTTTACAAGAATTCCACAATGTCTGTCTTGGATTTTATTTCTGCCTAACTTCCCTTTCAGCTTTCGTTTTAAAAGCCTCGCCTCTTTGCTGTCTTTGTACTTATCTCTTTCTGAAGTGGAACAAGTCGAGAATATGCGGGTTTCGGGGAAATCTGCTGTCCCCAGGGTCCTTCTCCAGTGAAATGCAGGTCAAACTGAGATTTGGAGTTGAAAGCCGATTAGTGTAAACGTTCACATCTTAGAGAGTCTAACTAATCTGCCCATCAAGGCTGCTGATCCCATCCTGTCTTATTTGCTGCTGGGGGGTTATGTGTGGAGGGGGGGAGGCAAGGACGGGTGCAGAGTCAGCGCCAGTGATGTGCCAGGCAGAATGGAATCTTTGCACGGTGGCTCCTTGAAAGGGAGGGTAGCAGGGAGGGGGCAGATGCTGAGAGGCTCATGGGAGCCCTGCCAACAGATGGGTCTGCCTGGGTCCCTGACTAAACCAACTAACCCTTCCTGAGCCGATCCGGATGCGGGGCCAGAACTCATTATTCTTCCCTGGGATCCCGAGTGACGCAATAGGGGCCACGAAGGAATTCACTGGTCAATGCTAGTTGGGTGGGTGGGAGTCCGGAGGTTAGGAAGGGGCAGGCACGGAGCGGGGGGGGGGGGGGGGGGGTTGCTTTGATTAAGCCCATGGGAGCTGAGCCAGCCGGGCAGGGAGGAAGGATTGCTTTGGCATTCTCCTGCAGTTACCAGGCCTCCCCGCCTGCCAGGCTGCTGGTGTGCAGAGCCCAGCCCCCTCCCCAAAGAGCCCCTGAGAGGGGCCAAGAGAGGGGGGAAGGCCACCCGTGGCCTTGTGAGGCTGAAGCACAAGCTCCTTCCTCAGCTGCCAGGGAAGAATTTAATTACCAATTAAAGCCCCCTCCATCTGTTTCGGGCCTGCCAGAGAGCTCTCTCTACCCTTTAATTACATCTCTGACAACAATTTAACTCAATTAGCTGGTAAACACAGCAGAATGCAGGCAACCCAGGGCACCCTCTTGTCCCTGCCATCTGTCTGTCCGTCTTATGCTTTCCCCACTCGCTCTCAGTCTGTCTGTCCTGCCCCTGCTTCCCCCTCTCCTTTTGGCCACCCCCTCACTTTGCTCTTTTCCTTCTCTCTTCCCCAACACCTCTTGTCTGTCTCACACCAGCTGGGTTCCACCCCCCCCCCACCTTTGTCATGCCACCTTCCTTTCCCATCTGCTGTCTGTCTGTCTGTCCCTATCCCTCTGTTCTGTCTCGTTCCGTCCATTCCGTCCTTCTCCGCAGGCCGGTCTCCAGGGAGCCCACCTGTTCCCTTCCTTCTTCCAGGCTTCTTTCCTGCATTTAACCAAACCCACCCCTTCAACGTGTCTTCTTGGAGTCTCCTCCCTGGTTTGTCTCCCTAACCTTTACCATCTCCTTTTGTTTCGTCCACGGAGCTCAGACAAATGTGAGTCCAAGGAATAAGAGCTACCATGTTTTGAGGCTGTCTTTTGCCAGTCCCTGGCTAAGAGCTTTATGTATTTTGTTTTGTTGAATCTTCGCAAAAATTCTATGAAGTAGGTATCATACTCCCCACTCTGCAAGTGGAATACTTGATGCTTTGGGGGATTTTGCAACTCGCGTGGGATCGCAGGAGGGGAGCAGCTTTGCAGATACCAGAGAGGGCCTGAGTATTTGGGGAGAGGCTCCGTGTTGCCCAGATGAAGGGCGGAGCAATGGGTCCCCAGATAACAGTGGATGGAAATTAGGGATGACTTTTGAGAAGCTAACCTCCATTTCTGCTGGAGGGAGGCTTCCAGATTCTAGTTTGCCACAGTGTTGAAGAAGTTTCTCAGTCCCCTGAGGAAGTAAAAATAAATAAATAAGTAAATAAATAAATAAATAGGACCCCAAGGAGTAGGAGAGGAGAAAAACAAGTAGGCTATAATTATCCTAGCAACCCTCCCCTGGAATGAGAGCGGGAGGGCGGTAGAGAAGGGCAGCCTGATCCGTCTTGTGGACAGGCAGGGACATGATGGAGACCCCAGGTCAGCCAGGTAGTCACATGGCTGCGGCTCAGGCAGACCCCAGCCAGATAAAACTCATCTGCTTTCTTCTCCCGTCCTTCCTCGGCTGACTAATCATTCTTCCTGTGATTAAAACAGAAAAGAATTGGGGTGGGGGTGGGGTGGGGGGGGGGGAGACTACAGCAGAGAAGGGGAGCCTACTTCTTATCTCTATTTTCTACCTTCCTTTGGTTTTAAGATTTGTAGTCCTTCCCCAGAAGTTAGTTTCACTTGGGGTTTAGAACCCATACGCCTTCACTCAGCTTTCTCCCACCTTAAGCAGGAGTGCTGGGATCCCAACTAAATTCCTCAAGTGCAGGAATTGTGCTCTGAAAGAAATGCCAAATATGGGCCGGGGTCAGCATGGCTAGGGAGACTGTTACATCACCTAGAATTTTCATCGTTAGTAATCTGTCAAGGGGAGTCCTATTCTGCAGGTAGATACGGAAAGTTCTAGGCTGAGGCAACCAAGGGGCAGAGAAGAGAAGCAGAGAGCACTCCAAAGGAGGTTCCTTGTTCAGACTTCCCAAGCCTATGAAAGCACTGGGTTTGTGAGCAGTTTCTGTAAACATGATCTAATAAAGACCACAGAGTAATGAGGCTAGTGGGTTTTTTGTTTGTTTGTTCTAAACAGACACATGATTGCCTAGAATTTCAGAGTTCAAGGGACCAGAGAGGTCTATTCAATCCAGGGTCCTTCCCGCTGCAAGAATTCTTATTACAGTAGCCTTGAAAATGTCTTTCTTTGAATACTTCCTGTGACAGGGAACTCACTATCTCACTATGTATCCCCTTTCTATATTCAGACTGGTTTAATGTTTAGAAAATTATTTCTCATATTGTCTCCCCATAATTCCCATCCTTCTGTCCTTATTTTCACCTTGTGAAGTGATGGAGAATGTGTAAACTTTCTCCCCAGTTCCAGAAGCTAATCGAATGTCTAGAAGGCAGCTAATAGGAACCCCGGAGAGTTTAGCCATCCCTAGTTCCTTCAGCCATTCCTCAAATGCTCTCATTTCAAAATCTCACTATTCTCTTTCCTTATGCCTCTTTTCATTAGCAATGTCTTTCTTTATACCTACTGCCCCAGGCCTAAAATGAATGCTCTAGATTAAGTCCAATGGGCAGAGGACAGAGAAAGACTATCACCTCTCTTGTTCTAGAGACTGTACTTTTATTAATGCAGCTCTGAATCTATAATTTTTTTTATGGCAACCACAGATCATAGTAGCCTCTATCAGCCTATGGAGGTTACAGTCAACCAAACTTATTTCTTTGGGTACATGCCACCTTTAGGCCATGTCCTCCTCATCCCTACTGAATTATTAATGCTTTTAGTGACAAATAGGAAACATATCAGTTAACCCTTTTAAATTTCATCTCATGCAACTTAATTGAACACAGATGGAGCATTATCACGTCTCACTGTGGTCGATTTGGGCCAATGTTCCCATCCTACCAAGGTCTTAGATCCTGAGCCCTTCACCCAAATATTAACCAGCTCTGTATCATCCCCAGGTCTGATGACCTTGGCTTCCTTCCATGTCTTCATCCAACCCTCCATAAAATGTTAAAAGAGTACTGTGCCTTGGGGCGCCTGGGTGGCTCAGTCAGTTAAGCGTCTGACTCTTGATTTCCACCTAGGTCATGATCTCATGTGAGACTGACCCCGCGTTGTGCTCTGCGCTGACAGTGTGGAGCCTGCTTGGGATTCTCTCTCTCTTCCTCTCTCTCTGCCTCTCCCCTGCTCACACTCTCTCTCAAAATAAATAAATAAATAAATAAACATAAAAAAAAAGAATCCTGTGCCTCCTGAGAGGACTATTTTGAAAGAATCAATGTCTAAATGAGTCTCTCTCCTTCAAATGGAGGCCATAGTTGGGGTGTTTTTTTTTTTTTAAATAACTTTCAACTTTGATAAATTTCAAACTCAGAAGAATATCAAAAATAGTACAAAGAACTCCCATATGCCCTTTACCCAGACTCATTCACTGTTTACATTTACCTGTTTGCTTTATCCTTCTCTATCCACATGTGTACTTATGTATTTTTTTCCCTGACCTTTTTGAAATGTGGAGACATAATGTCCCTTTAGTATTCAGTTCCTAAAAGGCATTCTCTTGCACAAATAACCTCAGCATGATGATCAAAACCCAGAAATTGAACACGGCTGCAAGACCACTATGTAACTCACAGTCCATATTCAAATTCCATCAACTTTCCCAGTAATCTCCTTTATAACTATTCCCATCCCCACCTTCCTCCACCTCCAGTCCGGGCTCTGATCCAGAATCATACATGGCATTCAGTAGTCAAGCTCTTTAGTAGGAGGCGATGGCTTTATTTCAACACTTTGCTAAAAGCAGTTTGGAAACTTTTTTGAAAAACACCAGCCTACGAAAAACAGTGAAACCATCCCACCTCCCAAGGATGAAGATCGGATACCACCGAGGACAGCAAAACAAATGTGTCACAGACTCTGCAGGCACTTCCCGTGAAGCCTTCGCCAATGTTTTGCGCCATGGAAACATTTGGAACAAGTGCAGCCACCTGATGAGGTAACTTTGGAGGGAATATCCTCAAAGACAGGCAGGACGCCTAGGGCATTTGCTTCTAAATTTGCCTCAATCCATGATAGTCAAACTGCACACCATCTTAGAGTTTCAGTTCCTGGAGAACAGAGACAGGATGATGGGCACACCCTTCTTGGTTCATTTGTTGAAGCGTCCGGCTGCTGGGGCTAAGCCCGGGCTTAGTCCCCCAACAGGGCTATTTATACTTGCCAGAAGATGAACCTTTCCCCTCTAAGGTCAGTCACGAGGGAGGAAGGGAGGCAAACGAAGATGTACGGGGCTATCAATTCCCAACAACTCAAAACATGTGTCAGGCTGATGGAGGGTGGATAATGTCGACTTTCCACCAGGCTGTGCGGTGGTCGGCTCAACGCAGGCTCCAACGAGAACTCAAGTCAGTGATGACCAGTGTTTCTGTACATCGTCTCCCTCGTGCTAGGTTCAAAGCCTGAGATTAGAGCCCAGTATATAATTGCTTCCCTTTCTCCCTCTCTTCCTCACACCAGTGAGGCACCAAACCTTTTCACGCATCTCACACTTATTCTTTCCTCTCCGTTCTGGTCCAGGTCCTACTTTGCTGGCCCCCCGGGCTCCAGTCTCTCTTCTATCAATTCATTCGATGTATGTACTACCACTAGATTAAGTTTCCCTTTAAAAATCTCTGTCTGTCTGTCTATCTATCTATCTATCATTAATTTCTCCATGTCTATATTCAATACTCCTTAAGGTTCCACGTCCGTCTCTCACCCCATCTCTCATGGGGATCAGGTCCCCATGGCTCCTTTGGGGGAGGGGTGCCTGGCTCCAAGTCCTGCAGCCCTTCCCTCTGGCCTGAGTGTTGAAAGCATTTGGCATCCATTGAGCACATAACCATTAGACACAATGCCATACACTTTACTTGGACTAAGTCAGTTGTTTCTTCCACAACCCAGTGATCTAGGGATATTATAATCCCCGTTTTACCGATAAGGAAACCGAGGCTCAGAAAGGCTAAGGAATTTGCCCGTGATCATCCACCTAGGGAGTGGAAAAGCCAGGATTCGACCCAAATGGTCTGAATCCAGAGCCCCTGCTCTGAACCACCCTGCTATGGCTGTGGAGAGGACATTCCACCCACCCCAAGGCTTTAAATAATAATAATTGTGATGCTGATGATAGTAAATAATATTTTTCTAAGGAAAATAGGGTTCTGATCTGCTCAAGCAGCTTTTCCAATGTTTAATAACTTCATTCTCGCGAAGCACTTGGGAAGGAAATATAAATTCAATCCTTTTTTGTATGAGAAGATAAAATGAGCCGCAAAATAACATTAGAATTTCGCCTGGTCTTTAAAGGGCTACTTTCTTCTTTTCACTTTGTGTTTTGGCATGGGATAGTAATGACGAAGCCTCTAACCTCAGAACAGTCTAAGTCTACAGACCGTCTCCTGTGTTTCTGAATCCCAGGCCTGGCCAGAAATCTGTAATTTTCGGCCTCCACCACGGCCAACGCCACTCCCCATTTCCTAGTGAGCTGGGGCTTAGGGGAATTGGGTGAGGATGGCAGAAAAAGGGTCGGGTTGTGTTTTCTTCTAATCGAGGTCAAGTTTGGGGTTCCAGTGGGGCCCAAAGTCCCCCCCATGCCTCCAGAAAAGAAGACACAGAAAACAGGAAACATTGTATGTGTTCAGTCTGTGTTCACAGAAGACATCTCAGCAAGGCAGACCCTATCACAGCCAGCTGATGTCACCAAGACAGGAGGGGAAGATGGAAGAAAGAAACAATGGAAGAAGAGACGGAGGGAAAATGGAGCAAAAAGTGAAGAGTAGAAATACGGTGGGGGAGGGGGCGGAGAGCAAAGGGAAAAGCAGAGGACAGAAAGAGGGACAATTCGAAGCCATCATCTTTTGCCCACTTCCTTTCCCCCATCCCTACCCCCAAGGGTGAAAGCCTCTCGCCCCTCCCTGTAATCCAGAGGGGGACACAGATCTTCAACCTCCGACTTCCGGTGCTGTCTCCCCGGGCCCAGAGGTTGCAAACGGGGGAGGCTTGCAAACAGTTTGCACGATTTCTCTCCGGTTTCCCCAGGAGTTGCCCTGTTCCTGGGGCCATTCCTTTCCCTGCAGCCCTCGGGGAGCTCCATCCCCGCAGACCCCAGCCAGGCTCCAGCCTCCCCCCTCTCCCCCGTTCCCCCAGCTCTCTGGAGGGGCTCGCGTCTCCCCGATGCGCTCCGGTCTCTGTCTGAGCCATCCATCAAGGGTGGCAGGCTGAGGGAAACATGAAAAAGAGCCTATTTGGCTATTAACATCCCCTCCCGCTTTGTTGTCTCTCTCCTCCCCACTCCCCTTCCAGCCCCCCACCCCACCCCTCCCCTTCCCCTTTTGCGGGAGACAAAACCAGACTGACAGGCTGAAGACTCAAACATTAATCAAACTGCGCTCCGGAACAACCTTTCCCTCGCATTAATAAATACATTTGCGGCCCCTCATTGGACAGTTGGCCTAATTTGTTTCTTTTTTGCGGGGAGGGGGGAGCAGCCGCGCCCGCGCCCCCCGGCTCCCAGCAGCCCCGTGCAAAGCAGATGTTCCGCCGCGGACGCGGAGCTGCGCCGAGCCGCGCGCCCCGGAGGCCGCGGTTGTCATGACGACGGCCGGGCCGCCTGCTGTCGCCGAGCACGCTGTCTCGCCCGCTCAGTGATTACCTCCATCTCCGCAGCGTTCGCCATACGGCCCGGCTTCTAATCAGATCCCCTCCCCTCCCCCGCCTCCCGGCGGCCCAGCGGAGCCCACCCTCCTCCGCCCAGCGCAATGGCCCTCCAGCTCCCACAGCCTGGGGACCGGGGAGAAGGGCGGCGGGCGCATCCCTGATGGCCCCGAGGAAAGCGGAGTGGGAGGGACACCCTGCACTCGCTGCTTGGGGATGACTGGCCCCAGTTGGGAAGAGGTTCTGTGCACCTGAAGCCACCTTTGGTGGCCCTGGACAGCCCCCATTCCTCCCACCCCCAGCGGCCCAGCCCCAGTACTGTCCCCTGGAGGCTCTTCCTCCCCCCCCCCCCATCCCCCACTTCTTGGTTATGTTGAGGCAGGTCACCTGAGGTCCCCAAGAGAGGTAAGCCAGGCAACCCTAGTTCCCCTTCCACCTGGGCAGGACTCTTCCACTGCGATTCTGAAAATGCTAGAAATGGTTTCTTCTGCACAGACTGGGGGGTAAGGTGGGCCCCTGGAGCGGTCAGAGCATTTGTCCAAGCCAGGCCCCTTGTGCTAAAACCCAGTGTTTTCTCAGACTAAGGGAGGAGTGGAGAGACACAGGTCTGGTACTCAAATGATGCAGCCTGGCCTGACTTTGGCCCATGGTTGCTTTGACCCCCTAGCCATCCCACACACCAAATGCTTCTCATGCCCCCAGGCTGAGGGGTTTTGTTTATAGGTGATCTCACATGCACTCCCAGCAGGCAGCCTTGCAAGCGATGTACTGGGTTCTTTCTCCAGGCTTGCTAGTGGGCAAGGGGCAGTTGTAAGGCCTCAGGGCCTTGGGGAACCTGGAAGTCTTTCTCCCACCCAAGTACTAACCAGGCCAGACCCTGCTTGGCTTCCGAGACCAGACTCTGGAGGTCTTTCTATGGAAAAGGGAGAATCCTTTCCTTTAGACTCTGAAGCTTCCTTACAAGACCCAAACATCCCTTTCCAAACATCTCTGGCTTCAGGAGAAACAGGGTAATAACAGAGGCCACAGACAAAAGAGGACAGAGGGGCGAGGGGTGAGGCCAGCCTGGAAGCAGAGCAAAACATGTGGGAGAGTGTTGCGAGGCTGTTGGTGCCAATTCCACGTTCCAGGCTAATGCACGAGCCAGGAAGTCCAAGGTGGTTGGAGCAAAAAGCAATCTGGTTTAGAGGGAGGGACCCCCTCGGAGTGATGAGAAGGAGGAAAGTTCTCCTCTGCACCAGGAACAGCTTACATAAACACTCCCACAGCATCCAATATCAGCCTCCTCCCATGTTTGCCTGCAGAGTCCCGGAGCAGTATCAGCCAATGAGAAGAAATGCTACTCTGGGCTCTTTCTCCCGAGTCTACTAAGAATCCTCATGTTAGAGTTGCAAGGGCCTTCCGAGATCTAAACCAATCCTTCATGTTACGGATGACAAAACAGAGACTCAGAGAGGGACCATAACTGGCCCAAGATCCCCTACCTAGCAGATAGTGGGACCTCGCTTTGCTCTCTGCTGTGGTGGCTGCTGGTGCCCCTCCCTTTCCTCTCCCAGAGGCAACTAACTGACTGGGAAACTGGTTTCCAAGAGGCACAGGCAGAATCCCAAAAATTTCAGGCCTTTTTAGCCGGGTCGTCACTCTGTCTGCAGAAGACCTGTCACCTGAAGGCAACGCCACTGGAGTGACAGCTCCCATTGGCCCTGGCCAGCCTAAGGCCTCTTTTGGGGGGGGGGGGGTGGTGGGGGGGTGGTGGGGTGGGGAAGGAGCTTTGGTGGGGCCTCCCTCAGTCGATTGTCTGCAGCTCTGTCTTTGTCTGTCTGTCACTCAGAAGTGAACCGCTGGGGGGAGAGGTCAGACTGGTTGGTGGAAAGGGAGAAAGAGGCCTGTCCCTGTCAGTGAGGGGTAGGGAAGAAGGCAGGAGGATGGTACAGATTCTTCAGTCTCTTCACCACCCCCACCCCCACCCCCCAACTCCTCAGCTCCCCTAGGGAATTCCAAGCTTTGCTCATTTCAGGACCAGGATAGCAACTGCCCGCAAAGACCCTTCTCTTCCTGCCCTATGAAATCTCGGGTCACCATTGGAGATCTACTCGCTTACCCTGCCGTGTCTGGAAGAAGGGGCTGCCAAGGAGTCTGACTCAAACCTCCTAGAAAGGGGGTTCATTGTGCCCCCCCCCCATTCCACATCACCACCTCTTTGACTCCATTCCGGTGCTTGTCGATCTCCCTGCCCTGCCTGCCTCCTCAGAGTCCCCAGGCTCCCCCATCCCCCCACTGCAATCCCACACAAATCCATCCCCTGAGAGCCCCTGTTTTCAGGCTGCCCCAGCTTCTCCTGTACACTGCGCATCTCCCCAGATTGTGCGGTTTCCAGTCTCCCCTTGCTCCCCCTGCACACGAATCCACCTCCCCAGCCTCAACAGTTTTCAGGCTTCTCAGTCTCTGCCCCCCCTGTACACGAACTGTTTCCCCAGATCCTGCTGTTTCCAGGTTCCCCCATGTTTCCCCGGTATACAAATTGGCCTCCCTGGGTTCGGCAGTTTCCAGAACCCCCTTGCTCTCTCACTAGGCAGTTCCGTCTCCCCAGATTCAGCTGTTTTCAGGCTCCCCTCATTTGCCCTGTACACGGATACCTCTCCCAGGTTCTGCTGTTTCCAGGCTCCCCTATTTCCCTTGTACACGGATCAGCCTCTAGCTTATGTTGATCCCAGCTGCCTAAGGGATTCAGCAGGTTTAAGGAGAGTGGAAGGAAGAGGTGAGTCAGGAAGAGGAGAAGGAGTAAGACTGCCATCAGGGAAGCTCCTTATTTCTCTTGCGAGCTAGAGCCCTAAGCAGCTTGCATACAGCAGTCTCTGGGCCTCTGGCTCTACAAATAGATCCCTTGAGCCGGTCTGCCCTGGGACACCCCAATTCCCTCCTTCCTGCTGCTGCCCAGCCTCTGAACTTTAAGTTGAGCATCCCCTGGGGGGCCCCCCATCTTGGAGGGGGTGCTCATGATGCACGCAGGATGCAGGCAGGAACCCTCCTAAGTCCTGGGCTATCTCTCAGCCCAGCCTCCTGGTCTCTCCCCTGCTCCCCCCGCCCCCATGCCTTCCCAGCTCCTTTTTGTCTCTTTCCTACCTGCTGCACCTCAGCTCCTCTGGGTGCATTCAGGTAGAACTTCAAGAAGACCCCAAATACACCCCCTCAGAACAAAAGAGGTACAGACCTAGAGACCCCGCTTTTTTTTTCTTTTAGTTGTTTTCCAGGATGGAGCGGTATTAATTTCACGTCCTGGAAATTCATTCTGTGCCCGGACTACCATCCTGGCACGCTTCTCCAGGCTTTGTAAACACCTGTTCTGTCCTTGGTGCACAAAAACAGCCTTCCTGCCTTCTAATCCTTGTTGGGGTTTGGGCTAGAAGGGGCGGTGCGAGGCGCAGTGTTCCACAAGGTTTTCCAGGATTCTTACCTTCTCTGATTTGTTTCGGTATTGCCCCCAGAGTTTCTCACGGACCCTAGGGAAGTGTGTTTTGTTCTCCCTCTCCCTCCTGCACTCACATCCCCACCTACCCACCCATCTGCCTAATCCCCGCCATTCTGACTCTCCACCTGGCTGGTTCCAGCAAATATTCTGGGTTCACAGGGAACACATAGGAATGGCAGGCCCACGGAGTCCAGGAGATTGTCCTAACAGAAGAGAGATCTTTCTTCCAACTGAAGCTCGCACCGTGGTTCAAGACCTCACTGCTTGTGATCCCAAGACCACAGTAGCTTTAGTTTTCCCCAGCTGTCAGTGGGGTGACTCACCCCACAGCCCAGGGAGTGCAAATAAAATTACATATGCAGAGGAAACAGAATTCTTTTACCTAACATGGCAAATAGGAGTTATTCACATAAGTCTTGTAAGAAGAAATCTATGTAAAAAGCTTTATATATATTCATGTATATTTTGAATATATATTCTCCTTCCTCTGTTTGAAAATAAATGCAGTGGGGGGCACTCATTTATTAATTTCATTATTTAAAAATTTCTGTTGGAGTTGCCGTACCTGGAAACCATACAAACTACCTGTACACACTTGTCAATTAACATGTAGTCTTCAAATGGATGATTTTTTTCATTTTTTAAGGTTTATTTATTTTATTTTTATTTTTTTTAATTTTTAAAAATGTTTTTATTTATTTTTGAGACAAATCATTTTTTTTAAGCTTTATTTACTTTTGAGAGAGAGAGAGACAGAGACAGAGAGTGAGCGAGGGAGGAGGAACAGAGAGAGAGGGAGACACAGATTCTGAAGCAGGCTTCAGGCTCCGAGCTGTCAGCACAGAGCCCGCCACGGGGCTCGAACCCACGAACTACGATATCATGACTGGAGCGGCAGTAGGATGCTTAACCAACTGAGCCACCCAGGCGCCCCTCAAATGGATGAATTTTAATGTGTGTAAATCATACCTCAATCTGATTGAAAACATGCAAGGAAAGATGTGAATTGGGATTTTGAGTCAAGAGCCCTATTTTTGTTTTGTTTTGTTTTGTTTTAATTGCCCAGGAAGGCAGTCCTTGTTGTGGTAAGTCTATTTGTAAGTGTTAGATTCCAATGTTCTGCCGAAAGCAGGGGGCAGCCGGGCAGAGAGAGGTGAGCAGGGTTTCGGGAAACCTGTCACCTGTTAGCTCTGTGACACTGAAGAAATCACCCTTTCAGCTCCCCTTCCCTCGTCTGAGGGTCTCTAGCTTGCTCTCCCACAACCACCCAATTTCCTTTTTCTACCACAGAGTATAAACTTAGTTCAGTGCCCAGAGCCCCTCAGCCCTCTTGCCCAATCTTCAGCTACCCTAAGGAGTGGGGCCGAGTCTCCAGTGTTGAAAGGGAGATCTGGTTTTCTTGACAGTGTATTTATCAGAGTCCCTGTTTTCTCAGTGCAATTGTCCCTGGTTCCTAGGGTCCCTCTCCCCATCCTTTCCATCAAGATGCTCAGGCCTCTCTCTCGTGAGATGCCCCCCAACCTCAAGCTTCTGTTCAGTTATCTAGGGATCTCTAGGAACGGACTCCTGCTCAGCACTGCGGGATAACTGCCGCTGGGTAGGTGGTGAAGCCCCCTAGATCTGGTTCCTGCAGGCTTTCACTGTCCCATCCCGATCGCAGCCGGCAAGAAAGAAGTGGGCCTTGTCTTACAGCGCCATCTTCTGGGCAGACCTGTGAGAGGCGATACTTGCAGCCATTCAGAGAAGGTGGAGATAAGTTTTGGTCTCAGAAGTTTTCAAAATCTCATCGGCTTCCCATAACCAAGTTCTGAATTCTGGCCTTTCCCAGTCATCTCTTAGGAGAGAATGTTCCAGGAGGCTCCTCCCAGCCTTTTGAACACAGGGCTGGACCCTCTGGAGTGGTAGGGATGATTCCTAACCCACCGGACCCAAAGCAGCTGAGGCCAGTCTCTTCCATTCTGTCAGTGAAACCCTGTCTCTACTTAATCTGCCCCGTACGTCCCCAACAGACCCACCTCAGTAACCCCTGTCAGTCACTAAGGAGCTGTTACCTGGGGGTAGGGGCCTCCACGACTTTCAGAATTTCTTCTTTCCTCAAGTTTTTCTGGATGAGGGCTCATTGCAGCCAGGAGAATAAGATACATATTTCAATGCCTTAAAAATCAGGTGAGGTGTCTGAATAAAAAGAAAATGTGGGTCTGGTCAAACGGAATCAGGTGGCTCTTTTTTTTTTTCAGTGTGTGTGTGTGTGTGTGTGTGTGTGTGTGTGTGTGTTTTCAGACTGGGAGTAGGTGAGGATGATAAGAGGGTACCAAACATATAAGCTACACTGTGAATTTATTACTGCTTAACACACATTTTAGGACCTAAATATCCAAATCATTGTCCCTAACGAAGTGGTCCCTTTGGAAGCTCTGTTTTGGAATGATAACCTGGAATTATCTGAATTAATTCAAAAGCACCAACTCAAATTCTGAATCAAACTCTGAATGGAACTCTGATTTTTGCAAGCTGTTTGGTGAGATCCTCAGCCTCAGTGGGTGGCGCTGTTTTAGGTAAAGAATGAGAAGTGGGTGTAGTGAAAACGATTGCCTTCTGTGAGTCATACACTGACCCTAAATTCTTGCCTCTTCAATCCACATTTCACATTGCTCAAAGAGTCTTGCTCAGAACACAGAGTTGCTATCACTTAACTGCTTGAAAAATCTTCAGTGGCTCCCTATAGCCTTCCGAATATAAGCCAGGCTCCTTGGCTCTGTGACTGGGCGAAAAGCAACGGGCAACGGAGTCAGACCAGTATGGGTTTCAATCTCACCTCTGTGCCATGAGGCAAATTAGCCAAACACTCAGGTCCCTCAGATGTAAAAAGAAGGCTAACGGTATCTGCCTTGTTTGCTTGTTTTGAGAACCATACTGTTTCTGGGGTGGACGGGATAGTAGTAAATTCAGTATGTGGCACATGGCATTCAACACTCACCTCCATCCAGGAGCCACCTGTCTAGGCAGAAGTCTCCTGTCTCAACACACCCCAGTCCTCCTCACAGAGATGCACATACCCATTCCAGCTACATTTACCCGCAAGTCTTGAGCCAAAGATTCTCTGCCTTCTGCTTTGCAGATAATATTGTTCCCTTTGTAGTGTCTCTTTCCCTGACTTCTTTCGACAGAACAAAGCATGGTGTAACACACCATCTCCTCTGTCAATATTTACAATTTCTGCATATGTAGCTTTGTTCCCAGTCAGATCAGGAGCTGTGTCTTGCAATTCTTCTTAAAAGCTCCCACCACCTTCCAGCAAGGTGACCTGCTCAGAACAGAGAGCAAATGCCTTTTGAAACAATTCTCTCCAAACGAAAGTGAATTTATTATTATTATTATTATTATTATTATTATTATTTTGCATCAGTACTGCTTTTCTTACCAAAGGGTCCACCTTGGGGAACGCCACTCATCTACCTACAGAGGATAAAGTCCACATGTGCCTCACAAGGGCTCTCGTTTCTTTGGATCCTCATCTATGATATTTTCCAGTTTTAGTATTTAGTATTTATACATGTCAAAACCATTTTCTACTTTTACCCCTCCACCCCTACCCCACTGCCAAGTCTGGAGTCTGTCACTTGCAAATCAGTCTCCCTCTCTTCTTTCCCTAGTACCTGGCTCACGGCAAACACTCAAACGAATGAATGAATGAATGAATGAATGAATATAATGCACGAATATTGTTAAATGAAGGAGACCCTATCTAGAGGGAAAGGGAGGCCTGTAGGTTTGTGCCAACCCTGTTTTGGGTAAAAATTTCAACTTTGCCTACATCAGGTTCTGGAGTTACAGTGGTATTTACTGGAAATTCAGAGCTAAGATTTCTCTCTCTCTCTCTCTCTCTCTCTCTCTCTCTCTCTCTCTCCCTATAGTTTCTAAGGTAGATTTAGGGCAGAAAGTGTGAGCTTAGGCGGGTCTCTAGTTCATCCCCCGCCTGGTTGGCTCCTCCTTAGCGGATCTGGGCCTCCCAGCAAAGACATCCTCTGTTCCGCGAAGGTCCAGCCAACGGGGAGCCATCCATCACTGTCTTGACGCAAGCCAATCCGACCAGCTCTGCCTTCCTGCCAGCCAATGGCCAGAAAGCTGGGGGCGCGTGTAGAGGGAACTGGAGCCACCAGCTCTGGGTGGCGTAAAGGGGCCCCGAAGGCCTGGTGGTACCATGTCCCTAGCCCGGTTTAGGTGCGGCGAGTGTTCCTCCTGCGAGCAGAGTCCTGGGGCCAGTGCTTCTGTGTGCGCCCTCTTGTCTGGACCCAAGCCAGACAGTCTCGATTTCTGACTTGCCCCGGTGCCCATTCTGCAGGAGAAAGGGAGCGCCCTGAAGTCCCCTTCCCCTTATATACTCGAGAAACCCGCTGGGTCGCCCAAGAGGGCGAGGGGGAGGGGGAGGCAGAAAGACGGGGAGGGCCCCTGGGGATGAGAACAGACTGGAAGACCAGGCTTCCGCGGCCGCTCCCGCCGGGAACCGCCGGCCGCCCTTCCCGAAACCCGGTCCCCGGCAGACGGCGCCCCCGCCTGCCGGGTGCTGCGCGCTCCCCTCTGCGGCGGCCGGCTCCGGCCCGGGGCAGCGCTAATGAGGCGATCTGCGGGAAAGCGAGTGCGGGCGGGCGGGCAGAGCTCTAGGCAGACCGCCAGGCCCGCCGTTCTGGCGGCTCCGCGGGGCTGCGGGCGCCAAGGGGCCCGGGGACGCAGGAGACTCTCCGTCTCGGCCCCCCGAGGGCCGGGCCAGCAGACTTGAGATCCCCGGGAAGGAACAGCGCGCCCTCCCTGCCCACACTGCCGGGCTTCCGCTGCCTTCTCAGCGCCGTCCTCTCCCCGCCGCGGGCGTGGGTCGGCTGCTTTGCTGCAACCCCCTTCCCCGTAGTCCTTTAGTCACAGCGGGCGAGAACACCTTTCCTGTCGTCTCTCTGCGTTACTATGCCCCCCTCCGCTCATTCCTTTTAACCCAGTACAGTCCCTGTGTGGCCCTAGGTCAGAGGGCGCGGAAAAGCCACCTCTCTCCAGCAGTTCTCCTTCCCGAGCCGGGCTTTGGGGAAACTGCTGCAAACAGTTTAACTTTCAGAGCCTCTGTGTTGCCCCTCCGTAAAATGGGGGTAGCATCGCATGGTCCACAGGAATTCGGTGAGGCTGTTTGTGTGAAGGGTCAGGACTTCCCATTCCAGTCCCTGCATAATTGGAATTACAGGGACTGGGCAGGCGCGACCGGGTTGCTAGGAAGCTAATTTGCCCCTCTCGACCTTGCGGTCGTTTAGAGGCAGTGGATGGAGCCGGGCACCGGATGAGGCCGCATATTTGCCAAAGTATTCGGGGAGAACTTCTCACTTCCCGTCGCCACACTGGCCCCTGAACTCTACAGCATTTAACTGCATATTCTTTTTTCCCTTTCAGAGTTGCCTTTTTGCATTATTTACTGGAATGGGTTATGTAGACAGTGCCTACAATGTATTTGTTTATATAACTATATCTTTATCATTTTCTATAATTACAGAAGTAGTCATGGCCATTATAAATATCCAATCTTAGGATGTTTTATAATGTAGGACGTGGTAACCCGCAGAGACAGCTTCTATTAACATCCAAGCCTCGCTTCTCTCTTACTGTAGTGGCTGGCAGAAATTCGTGTGTCCGAGCTGGCACGGAACTCGCAGGGCGGGTCAAGCGTGCTGGTTGCTAGGGCAACGCCCTGTTGTCAGGGATAGGAGGCCCGGGAGGAACTTAGGAGCAGGGGGTTGGTCCCGCCCTGGAGGCGGAGTTAGGGGAGCAGGGCCCGGAGGGAGAACGTTTCCTACCTTTCCCTCCAGGTGGCGCTGCAGGATCGCGGATGCGGTCCTGGGGCGGGGCTCCCTGCGGCGCCGCGTGCCGGCGAGGGGCGGGGCAGGGGCGGGGTTTTGGCGGGGCGTTTACCTGCCAGTTGCTCTTAAAAAGGTATCGAGGTCCCTGAGCTGTCCCGGGAGGGACCCTTAGGCACTGTAAAGGACTTACGTACAGAGACGCAGAAAGGGTAGGCGTCAGAGAAAGGGAAAAACGGGCGGTTCTGGGACGAAGCGAAAGAAGGGGAGTCACGTCTCCTAGGAAGTCGCTCCACCTTCCCGTTTTCCTCTGGGATCCCCGCCCCCTGCCCTTCTGTCCTCATCCTCCGGACCTGCAACGCTTCATTCACACCCTCTGGAACTCACTGGGTGCTCTGGACACACACGCATGGTGGGGGCTGGTTGATGCTTCCTCGCCGCCAGCCTCCAGGCCCAGCCATGGTACGCTTGCAGGGCTCAAGTGCCGAAGCTGTATGCTAGTAATAGGAATTACGCGGTACGGGTCAAGCCAAGAAAAACGGGCGTGTTGTTGCTCAGTTTGTCTAGAGGAAGCCTTACGCCCTTCCCTTTTGGAAGCTGGGAATGGAGAAAATGACGTAAAGAATCCCCAACAGGGTCACTATGTGTGTATCATCTTTTGTATTGTTTTCCCCAAATGTGCGCCATATCACCCATTAACACTTTTAAAAAAAATTTTTTTTAATGTTAATTTTTGAGAGAGAGACAGAGACAGAGCATGAGCAGGGGAGGGGCAGAGAGAAAGGGAGACACAGAATCCGAAGCAGGCTCCAGGCTCTGAGCTGTCAGCACAGAGCCCGACGCGGGGCTCGAACTCACGGACTGTGAGATCATGACCTGAGCTGAAATCGGACGCTCAACAGACTGAGCCACCCAGGTGCCCCAACCCATTATTTTGTACCGTGCCACACAATCATATTTGGGTCTTCTCATCACACACACGGGGCTCCGTGGTGTTAGTGTCACACCCCCTCAGGAAGATAAATCGTCCCCTTTCCCTTGACCCACCCCCTTCCCGATCGCGACCACAGGGTTACTGCCGGGACACCCTGGCACTGGGCATCCTGAAGATGAGCCACAGGGAGTGCAGGAGCCCTTATCAGAACTTATACACACTTCTCAGGCCAGGAGAGAAGGAGACCATTGACAGGAGACAAAGCAGGTTTATTAGGGTTCTGGGGCCAAGGATGCCTAAGGTCTGAGTTAAGGCAGCTCAGCTGGTTCTCATGGCCCAAGGGGCAGGTCAGGGCAGTGAGAAGGGGTGAGTCACTTCTGAAGCCAAATCTTTGCGTCTCAGAGTCCCTGGCCGGAGACCTCAGGAGTCAGTTCTGGGAGAGCCTAGGGGGACAGAGGGGTCTCTCCTCTCCGGAGGTCTTTCAGCTTTTGCCAGGATTGGGGAAATGCCCTGGGGGCAGGGAGCCCTGAATGCACAGCCTTCATTTCAGTAATGACCATTTAATTTGTTCCTTGGCAGACTGAAGAACCTGGGGGATAGGGAATAAGGTTGAAAGAATTGAGAGGGGTACTATCAAGCGCCTTAACACTGCAGTGAGGGCCAGGTCTACGAGCCCACTTTTCCTAAGTGTCCCTGTGACCCTTCGTCACTAGGTGGCACCAGCTCATCTCCGCCAGGCTTAAGTGGGGCTAGGCCAGCAACAGAGCAGTCCAAACTGGCTGCAGCCAGCTCCCGGCCCAGGCCGGAGCCTCCCGGGCCCTCCACCGATCGTGCCTCTGCTGCCCTGGGTGTGGCCGCAGGCCCCGTCTACCCACGGCACGCCATGCGAGCGCCCGCCCACAGTGCCACGTCTAGGCAGAGACTAGGCCCAGGCCAGACACTTCCTGTGCCCGGACACCTCAGCAAACCCCTAGCTCTGGTCTCAGCTGGCAGTGTATCCTCAACACCCCACCCAACCCGCTGCTGATGTGGCACAGCTGGCAAAGCGGGCTGGCCCAGTGCTGTCCCGGGACACCTGCACTCAGATGCGGTCATTCTCACATCCTGCTGAGGAAAACTGCCTCGGTCCGGGACTTCGACAAATGCATTCGACTGTGCACACACAGTGGCAACACGGTGGGGACCCCAGGTATGTCCTTCAGTTCATCCCTCCAGCCATCAAGCCTCATTCCCCTCCACTGAAGTCCCTTCTTCCTGCACAGTCCCCCTCCTCTCTCGGAGACAGCCCGGCCCTGGGGTTCTCCTGTAGTCCCAGCCAGAAACTTAACCTTCCCCTCATCTCGCATTCACTACCTACAGCTCCCTTGGTTTTTTTACTCAAGAATTCCATTAACTTGCCAGGTCTTCATTCTTTCCCCTTTCAGAAAAAAAATAGAGGAGCTGGGCTAAAGAGCTTTCCATGCATTTGCTTTTCTGATTCTCATAGTAACTCTAAGAGGAGCGTCCTGTGATTATGTGGGGGCCCCGAGAGGTTGGGTAACTTGCTGTGGGTCACCCAGCTTGCAGGGGGTAGGGCGGACCGTACATCCTGGGATGTACAGGATACATCCCCACCGCACCTGTGTTCTCAACTGCTCTGCTCATTGCTCTCCAACCTCTTTCTGGCCTGAAAACTGCCATGTGGCTCCCTCTTCCCGGTAAGGTGTGAGGAGGCACCAGGAACTGGGAGGAGGGAGCCGCACGGCAGTTTGCTGGAGCAGCAAAGGCAGTAAAGGAAGGGGGCAGCACACCTGGGGCTCCACACGGGCTGGCTTGGGTCCATCTCTGCCTTAGCTATCACAGCAGGAGGTAGTTAGTGCACGAGGGCAGGAAGTTCCATAAAAGCAGGATTAGTCTGGGCAGAGAGACCTGTGGGCAGACAGAATGGAGGTCAAGCAGTCGGCCTGACAAGCAGGAAGTTTGCACAGCTGTGGAACCAGTCAGGCCACAGATCCAGGAACCGGCGCCCGGCCGCACATGCATCCCAGATAGTACCATGCAGGAGACTGGCCGGGACGGGCTTTTCCACAACCAGGTCATTCAGGGGCAAGGTGGCAAGTGGCGAGTGGAGATGGTTAGATCCTGTCACAGATTTGAGGGTCCCTTAACAACCCCAGCAGAAACCCTGAACAGCAAGGGGTGAGGTGGTAGGAAAACTCCTATTTGCAATCCCTTCTGGGTTTGGGGGCCCATAAGTCCCCAGAATGCTTCGGGGGACAAGTGACCCAGCCATCTCCGGCGTGGTTGCTTACGACCCTGGTTTTTCGGCCAACTACACTAAGCCAGATGAGGTGGGTTGCTAGTAAGGCATGCATCATTTATTAATGCCCAGCTCTGTACCATCTTGGAGACTCTGGAAACCTCCACTGACTCTCTCTGAGAGACGGCCTGTCACTGCCTCATCCCTTCCCTCCTGCACCTCTAACTTCTCAGCCTCGATAGTCCCACTGGGTCCCCCTGGGAGGCTCCCTCTGTCCCATTCCTGGCCAAGGCAGACAAGGGGGCCTACCTGGGCCACGCTCTGTTCAGTCAGGCTGCTGTCATCTGCCTGCGGGGAAGCAGTGTCAGAGAGTGGTCGGACCAGGAGAGGGCATTGGGTAAAGAAAGGGAGGTGAAGGAAGGGAAAGGGGGCTTCAGAGGAGGTGGTGGGGTGCTGCAGTGGTTAGGGGAGCCAGAACTGCACCTGTATCACCGGTGAGGGGAAGGCCCACAGCCTGCAACTTGGAAGCCAGGACCCCGGGGCCCGTCAATGGGTGTATGGGGAGCAAGGGCATGAAGGGAATAAAGATGGGAGAAAAGGTTTCATCCAGACATGAGAAGCCAAACTAGGCAGGGAGGGTCTATCTGTACCTCCACTGTCCAAACTCAAGGCCAAGGCAGCCATCTGGTGCCTTTTGGTGACTTACTTTCTTTCCCCAGTCCATACTTGCCACTGGGGAGGATGGTGAGGTACTTGGGAATTCTAAAGGGGGGAGGGCAGGAGGAGATCGCTTGTACTAACTGCCATCCCCCGCCCCCCCGCCAAAAAAAAAAAAACCTAGTAGTTGCTTCTGCTGGAAGAGCCTGGGTTCCTAGCATCCCGCCTGCACCAGGAGGATAGGAGGTGGGGAGGGTGGGAAGGGCAGCCTGGGGGAGATGGGAGTGAGGGGCATGTAGGAAAATTCTTACCCTAAAATTCACCTTCTGGATCACTTGCTGGGGGTCGCTCTCCAGAATCACACTACAAGAGAGAAACCAGGAGGAAAATCAATGCCATGACACTCCCCTCTGCCTCTTCTCCCTGCTAAGCCTCCTCCCTCTGACCCCCACCCCCCTCACTGCATCCTGCAGCAGCCCCCCTCCCGGGGGCCCCTCCCCCTGGTATTCCTCAGCCAGAACTCTCCCTTACTATGGACAGCCCTCAGCTTTGGTTCCTCTCCACAGCAAACCTGGTCACACACTTGGTTGTCACTGGGCAAAAGCTTTGAAACGGGGTGAGGGCAGGCCGGTCTAGAATGGTCAGAGGGTCAAAAGCAGAGACCGAAAACCTTTGAGCTCTGAAAAGTTCTATTTGCATTCTGGGTGTAGGGAGGGATTCAGATGCGGTGAAGGGAGGCCCCTGGGGATCCCATTTTGTTTCACTCTTATTCTATGCCACAGGGCCATGCTGTACACGAAAGTAGCGGGACAGGTAAAATAAGAATCTGCCTTCCGTTTCGATAGACCCAAGTTTCAAGGCTTTGCTCAGTTTTGCTCAGTCTTTCACAACACAGCGGGGGCACTGTGCTTCAGGGTGCAGGTGTGAGGGCTGGTCACTGTGGGTGGGACAGAGGCAGTGGGATTGACTGAGTGCCCCTCTTTACTCAATGAGGCTCCTCCAATGCAGATGCCAAGTTTTTCTTTCATACCAGTCCCAGGGAAGTGAACAGATACTTCTCGAAGAGCTTCTTCCAGGCCCTATCGCTGGGGCACCTGGCAGCTCCTCACCAGAGATCCTTTCACCCATAAGACAGAAATATCCCGGGGTGCCTGGGTGGCTCAGTCGTTAAGGGTCCGACTTTGGCTCAGGTCATGATCTCGCCGTTAGGGAGTTCGAGCCCCACGTCGGGCTCTGTGCTGACAGCTCGGAGCCTAGAGTCTGCTTCGGATTCTGTGTTTCCCTCTCTCTGCCCCTCCCCAATTCGTGCTCTCTCAAAAATAAATAAACATTAAAAAAAAAAAAAGCAGAAACATCCCAGCCAAGGTTCCAGTTCTGGCACTGTCTCAACTGACATTCCCTGATTTTCCTTGGAGGGAAACTGAGTTCCTCAGGGGGGCTCAGAGACCTGGAGGCATATAAAGCTTACATCCTCCCTTCCAAGGGCTCTTCCAAGGCCCTGCACTTCATTTCATATTTGTAATAGTGTGTGCATTTGTGTGTGTGTGTGCGCGCCGCGTGTGTGGCTGTGTTCCTTAAAGAGGTTCCACCAAACTGCATATACTTCCGGTCCCACGAAGCCTGGGTCTTATCCCACTCACTTTGGGGTTCTGGCAATTAGCACAAGGCCTCGCCTCAACAGGCAGTCGACAGAGAGGGAAGGAGGAGGGAAGGAGAAAGGAGTCCCGCCGTACCCCATCTCCCAGAGTGTGTGTGATGGTACAGTGTCGTGGAAAGAGCACAGTCTCTGGAACCATGCACATGGTGTTTGATCCTGGCCCTGCTGCTCCCTAGTCATGGGACCTTGGAAAGGTCCCTTGAATTTCTGAACCTCTGTTTCCTCATCTCTAAAATGGATGTTATGAAAGAGGCATGTTTTTAAGGTGATTGGTTTCTGTTATCCTTTGCCCCAGAGCCAGAATTTCCTTTTCTCCCTCAATATCAACGCCCCACCCCATGGAAATTCACTAATCAACCCTTCTCGCAAGAGCTCCCGGCTTCCCACGAACATCCTAGCATAGCGGTAGCACAGCAGTTTATTGAACGAGAGCCCAGAGCCGTGAACTTCACCTGCCTCGCCTCATGGAATCCCCACAGCCTATGAGGAAGGTAGTCAGTCCCCTATCCCCATCGGAAAGATGAGGAAAGGAAGGCTGAGGCAGAATGAGCAGTGGCCCAGGTTACGCATCTAGCTGAGGTTAGAATGGAGCTCTAAGAGCGGGAGGTACGCAGGCAGTAGGGAGCAGGATGGAGATCTTCCAGAGAGGGGCAGGGGCCTGTGCTGCCCCTTTTTTTCTGGGCACTGGAGATCAAACCATTCCCCCAAACCCTGCCTTTCAACAGTCTGCCAGAGTTCAGCATCAGATGACTTTCTTGTTTGCTTGACTTGGGCCAACACTGAAATCAACCTCCATCCTCGTGAGTGGGGTGGGGGGATGGGAGCACTGGGAATATGCCGGGGTGGGGGGCAGGGAGGGAAGAGTTGGCCAGAGAGCCAACAGGGTGCTTGGTACAATCTAGTGCCGTTGACCCTCAAAGGCACCTCCTGCTGTGAGTGTCCCTGAGCAGCCCCTCTTCTCTCCGGCCCTGGTCCTCACCCGCCATCCACAATCTCGTCCAGCACCAGGAAGGCTCCGTCCATGTTCTCCAGCAACCAGCGCTTCTCCACGTTCTTCCTGAAGGCAGACAAAGCTCCTGGCTGTAAGGAGCTGCGTTTCTGCCTAGACGAGGCAGACTCTCTCTCCTTCCACCCATCCCCCCACCCCACCCCCAGCAAGCACTGGGGAGAACACCAAGGGCAGTGAGGGAGCGCCTAGGCAAGGGATTCCTGAGCAGAGGACAGGTCTGCTTCCTTAGGCCCTCCTCTGCCCGACCTCCCACACGCGGGGCATTGACATTACACCCCCCGAGTGACCCCTAATGCATTTCATGGCTAGGTTAGATGTCACAGCCATACTATACTTGATTGTCTCGACTGTGGACATTTATTGTTGGATTATCCTGGTTTGCTTTACCCAAGCCATGTTCACTGGGATAGATACCAGGTAACTGAATGGGGAGGCAGTGGAAACCACCCTGGACTTCAAGGAAAAAAAACAAAACAAAACGGAATTTGGGTCTCTGTTCTGATGTAAACAGATTGCAACCTCAGGCAAATCACCCAGCTTCTCTGGACCTCATTTTCTGGCCAAACCCTCCGGTGGCTCTGCTCTAGGTGATACCGCAGTGGTCCTGGGAAGGGCAGGGGCCTTGAGGCGGATGCTCTGGCTCCAGTCTTAGTCTTTTGGGGACTTCAGGAGGAAAGCAGAGGAAGGGCCCTGCCTCTGTGATCTATCAAGGCCTGGGGGATGAGGGCCTTGGAGGGCAGAGGACCTCACTCACCTTAACACGTGGTTCAGGGACTCAAACAGGCAGGTGAGGACAGACATGAGCATCAGCTGAGGATGGGTGGAGACGGGAGGAGGAAAACACGAGAGCTTGAGGTCGAGAAGGCCAAACGGAGAATCCAGAGCCTACCTGTGTGGGCAGCTGTCCCTTTCCAGAGAGGACAGGGCTGGAGACTGAGTGCAGCTGGACCTCAGGCGTGCGTGCCTCCCTGGCATGGGCTGAGAAGCACTGGAGTGCCCCACTGTGGGACACTGAGTGTACCCTTCCCCAGTGATATTTTAAGGAAGGAGCAAAGACTCCCTGCAGAGGACTTCATTTCTGGTTCCCAAGGACACTAAGAGGCACCGTGGATATGTACCATCCCAGAAGGAGCCACTTCTGGCTGCTCCCCATCCCCCAGAGCCTAGAAGGAGGGGTACCAATGAGGAGCCTTCAGAACCCAGCTTCTACCCCGGAGCCCAAGCCGTAGACAGACCCTCCTCATCACCCCAACCTCCTGAATTCACCTCATTCTCGTGGGAGGAGCCCACCACATACAGGAAGAGGTCAATGCTGCTCTTGTAGACGATGGTCATGCCCCCGAAAAATGCAATCTCACCTAGAAGTAGAGGGGGCTTTCAGGTCTGGCCACCTCTGCCGGGTCCCTCCGCCTGATCGCCAGCTCTGCCGGTCTCCCCCTTTTTCCTCCTTTTTCCAAGGAACCCTTGACAAGACTAGCGCAAGGGACACTACCACCGGGCTGCTGTGTGTCCTTTCCTCCAGGCTCTACCCTATTTCTAGAGATCACCTCATTCTGAGGAGTCAACAAATCCAGTGCAGGGTTGACTTTCACCCCCCGCCCCCTCCCCCCCACTATGCGCAATGCCTCGTGGGGACATACAATGCCACTGGCCTCTTCTGCCGAGAGAGAGGTCTTGCCGTGTTGGGGGGTGGGGTGGGGGGGTAGAGCGGGATCGGGAGTGAAGGTTCCCTACAGGAAGGGAGAGAATAACAGCTGGGAAGGAGAGGAAAAAGAACCTCTGAGAAAAAAGGGGGTGGCCTGTGGGTACGTATGGCTGGTAGGGACAGATGTGTCCAGATGGAGAGGACGGTGAAGTGTATCTGAGAGTTCTGAGCAAGGAAGAGGCAGACACTTACTGTCAGTTCGGCTGGTCTTGCTGAAGACATTTTTCTCAAAGGCCATCTGCTCCTTCAAGGAGGGGAATGTATCATCATAATACTATGAGAAAGGGAAGGAGAAGGGGTGACAGGTTTCCACAGAGCCTGGATCCTTCCTGGACGGGCGGCAGAGAATGTAGGTGCTGGCCAGCCAGAGCCCCATCTCCTCTGTTTGTTGCCCTTTAGGCCGTATGCTCGCTGTTTCCCCATAGACACAAATTTTAAGCAAAGAACGTCGTAAGAAGTAGAGGAATTTTAAGCCCTGCCTTTCGGAGCCCTCTCCTGATTTCCTGGCGGCTTTTGGCCATTTGGCAGATGTGCTGTGCGCTAAGGACTGGGGTGGCCACTAGGTCCCACCGTTTCTACAGGAAGCGGAGGCTGCAGGAAAGATGGCAAGAGCCAGGGGGCCCTTGCGACAACCATCACCGTCATGACAGCTACTTTATTATCCCCATTTTGTTGATGGGGAAGTTGAGGCATGAAGAAATCAGATGATCTCCCCCAACATCTCCTAGTTGTAAGGGGCAGAGCCAAGCATGGTCTGACTGTAGACAGGGGAAGGCTAAGTATTTAAGGGAACGTTCCCAGCACCCACCGGCTAACTAAATCAATGCTTTCGTGTTTGGCTTTGGTGAGCCCGGTTCTCTGACTCAGTTTCTTAATCTGAACAGGGATGGGTCCTGCTGGGAAGAGGCCCTAGAGCCTAGGCATTGCTGATCCACGTCTGATCATCTGCTGGAGCACGGTGTGGTCGGCTGAGCTTTCAGCGTTCTGGATGTGGATTTTGCCACTTGATAGTCCCCTCTGCAGGCATCTTAGTCGCCTCCCTGCTGGCCACTGCTGTGGCGAGCAAGCTCATTTGAATACCAGGAAGACAAAAAGCTTCAGTCCCAAACAAACAAACAAACAAACAAACAAACAAACAAACAAACCTAGAAGGCATTTCTTAGCTAGTTGAGGTGCCATAGCCCTGCTGTAGCTGATTGTGTTGACGACAGACATTAATTTTCTGGATTATCCTAGTTCGGTTCCCCCAGGCCACGGAGGACAGATACCGGACAACTGGATGGTTGGCGTAGTGAAAATCACCCTCCCGAGCTTCAGGTCGGAATACCTGAGTTCAGATCTGTGTTCTGATAGTGATACTTGTGACCTCAGGCAACTCATTTGGCTCTCTAGACCACACTGTCTTCATTTATGAAACGAAAGAGTTGGATCGTCTGGTCTCTAAGATCTCTAAGCTACGTTCTCAGACTTCTCCGACTAAATCCTCAGTGTTTACCAAACTGTAGGAGAAAAGTGGAGGTTGCCTCTTTAGAGTTGGGGACTAAGACTCCTCGGTTCCAAGCTCAACACTCCACTGACCCCTCAGGAGATCCCTTCCATGCCCAAGGTCCAGCTGGCCAGTGGAAAGAATGGTAAGAAGACACTTCAGGGAATGTGAGTGGAAAGAGGGGACTTCAGGGGCCGGCAGTCTGACAAGGCAGGAGGATGCACAGAATGATCTTTGGAGGGGGTCTAAGCCCGGCTGCTCTGAATCACAGAGCCCACAGTGGGGTCCTCCTGAGAGGGGAGTCAGCTGGGATGGGGACTTCTGTTTTGGGGGCTGGAGCACCGTGTGTTCAGGGGCCTTCTGGTGAGGGTGGGAGGTTACCTTGGCTAGGAGGCGGTGTCCGTCATTATCTAGGATGAAAACAGCCTTGACGGTGTAGAGGGAAGGTTCCTGCAACTGACACCAGGGGAGAGCTCCGTTGGCTCCTGACTCAAGGCAGACACCCTGCCATTGGCTCTATGGCATCTGCTGGCCCCAGGGGTCCATCCTCAGGCTCCAGCGACCCCAAAGGTCCGCAGCTGGTTCTGGCCCAACCCTGTGCTACACGGGCCAACTCCAGCGCCTGCTCCACTCCCAGGCAGATGTTCCACTGCAGGCCCCGGGTGGGCGCTGTGCCCATTGGGTGCAGAAGGTCCGTCCGGGCCCAAGTTCTGTCATGCACTGACTGCTCCAGAGCCCGAGTCGGAGTGTATCACAGAACCTGGGCCGGGGGGACAGCGGCGCCGAGCCTCCTCCTTCCAGCGAACCCCGGGCCGAGGCTGGACCCGCGCTCTCAGCGCGCCCCCAGCCCCCTGGCCCGGGGAGGGGGGCTCCAGAAGCACGCACGTCAGCCGACGGCCCGTGGGACCTGGAGTCCCGGGCCGCCGCGCCACTCCTCACCCCTCCCGGCGGAACCTCGGGCCACCCCCACCCCCAAGCCGTGCCCATCACCTCTCCGAACTGATCCAGAACTTCACCCCACGCGCGCTCAAGCCGGGCCTCCTCGCGGGTCTGCGCCCGTAGAACTTTTTATCCCCTGCCCTGGCCCGGGCCCCCTTCCCGGGCGGGGGCCCCAAGTTCCCGGGCGCGGGGGCGCGGGCCGTGAGTTGGCGGACCCCCCCACCTCCCCCCAGCCCAGCTCCCGCCGCCCGGGACCCCGGCGCCCGCCCGCTCCGTACCCGCAGCCCCGCCGGCTCCCCGGCTCTGGCTGGCGGCGCCGGGCCCCCGGCCTGGGCCGCCGCGGCCCCCTCCCCCGGGTGCGGACGTGGCCAGGCCTCCGGCCGCTGCATTCCGCTCGCCGCCTCGCGCTGACAGCGCCGCCCGCCGCCCCGCCTCCGCCCGCCCGGCCCGCCCCCCGGAGGCCACCGCCTGCGCCGTCCCCGCGGCCCGCAGGCCTGTCGCCCTCCCCCTGTGCCCCGCTGTGCGTGTCTTTTCCTGTTCCCGGTGGTCCTTTCCTGCCTCTTGCCCTCCCCGCTCTGCCTTCCCGCCCACTCCGCGCTGCGCCCCGCAGCCCAGCTCCCTTCACCCCACTCCTGCCCTCTCTCCTCCTCCGCTCCTCGCTCC
Source organism: Panthera pardus (assembly GCF_024362965.1). Lineage (NCBI taxonomy): Eukaryota > Metazoa > Chordata > Mammalia > Carnivora > Felidae > Panthera > Panthera pardus. The sequence continues at coordinate 36,885,177 of NW_026526876.1, forward strand.
TCTGGGTTCGGCCAAGTCCAGAGCTCTCCGAAGCCTCAGGCTGCCCCGGGACCAGCCCTGCTTTCCCCTCCTGCCTCCCCTCTGGCCCGTGAGTTGGGTTTGCGCGGGTGTGCGCAGGCTGTCCTGGGGCCAAAGCCCAGTTTTGTCTCTTGACGCCTGGTAGATAACTCGGGGACACGTATCTCGAATCATCCTTCGGGTCTCAGGGGAAGGTTCTAGGAGTGAAAGCAGACAAGAACAGTTCTGGGGAGACCCTTTTATGCAAAATACTTTCTCCCACTCCTCAGGAAGGGAGCCGAGGTCCCTTCCTCCCCCCCCTCCCCCCCTCCGCCGAATCTCTCAAGACACAGGACAGTTTTGTGGCAGGACAGATGCCTAGCAGCACGAGTGCTTCACCAGGCATCAGGCGTTGCCATGCTTTGGGTTCTTTGGTCTAAATATACCGGAGTTCAAACGTTCACTTCCGGATACTTAAGGCCAGTGGGAAATTCACACTCCAGAGGTACAAAGTGGGTGGTACTTACCCGTTTACCCCTAACAACACCATGCAGGTATTTTGCATTTAAACACTGTTACAGGCGTTACCAAATGTAACTCACACGTGTGAGGGAGGTACTGTCACCCACATTTTAAGGGGTGGGGAGATTCAGGTTTTGTGTAACCTTATCAGGATGGTGTAGCTAATAAAGACTTCAGTTGACTGGGGATGGGAACCAGGGTTCAAGCTCAACGTTGGTTGTCCCTTCTTCTCAAGGCCTCTTACCCTGTGTACTGCACTCACTCATCCAGATGCCTGTCAAGGGGACTCTTCCTCTGCTGAGAAAGATCTTCTCACTATTCAAGTGTCACCTTCATCACCAAAGGGAACCTAACCCATGGAATCTAACTTGGTAGGTCTCTCCTGTCACATTCTCTGTCTCAGCACTCTATTTATTTAATTTATTATTACTCTTTATTTATTTTATTTTTTTAAGATTTTATTTATGTATTGTAAGTTTATTTACTTTGAAAGAGAGAGAGCTGGGGAGGGGAAGAAAGAAAGGGGAAAGAGAGAGAGAGAGAGAGAGAGAGAGAGAGAATCCCAAGTAGGCTCTGCACTGCCAGCACAGAGCCTGATGCAGGGCTTGAACTCATGAACCGTGAGATCATGCTCTGAGCTGAAATCTAGAGTCAGACACTTAACCAACTGAGCCACCCAGGTGCCCCTTATTATTATTATTTTTTGAAAGAGCGAGAGGGCACAAGTGAGCGAGGGGCAGAGAGAGAGAGAGAGAGAGAGAGACTCTGGGATCACCCAAAGTGGGGCTTGTTTTCACTGAAAGCAGGGCTTTGCTGACTTGAAGTGAGGCTCCTGCTCACCCTAAACATGACTTGAGCTCACCCAATGCAGGGCTCGAACTCACAAACCACTCACGACCTGAGCTGAAATCAGATGCTTAACCGACTGAGCCACCCAGTTGCCGCTATTTTTTTTAAATTTTCAAACCAAATTCGTCTTTTTCTTTCTTTTTTTCTTTTTAAGTTTATTTATTCTTTTGGGGGGGGGGGAACAGAGAGAGAGAGAGAGAGAGAGAGAGAGAGAGAGAGAGTCCCAAGCAGGCTCTGCATTATCAGAGAGGAGCCCAACAAAGGACTCAGACTCACCAACCTGTGAGATCATGACCCGGGCAGAAAACAAGAGCTGGCTGCTTAACTGACTGAGTCACCCAGGTGCCCCGAGTTATTATTATTCTTTAAATAGGCTCCATGCCCAACGTGGGGCTCGAACTCATGGCCCTGAGATCAAGAGTTGGATGCTGTACCAACTTGAGCCAGCCAGGGGTGCCTCCCTAGTGATTTCTTACATTGTACCTTTCTCAATCTCTGAATATCGTCTTTATGAATTTACTTACGTACAAATGTGTATGGTCCTTCTCCCCAACAGGCTTTGAGTCCTAGGAGAAGAGAGATAATGTGTCTGTGTTGTTCACTGTGGAATCCCTGGGTCCCTGGACAGGGCCTCCCATGTGACAGGTACTTAATAAGCATTTGTTGGGGTGCCTGGGTGGCTCGGTTGGTTGAGGGTCTGACTCTTGATTTCAGCTCCTGTCATGATCCTAGGGTCATGGGATAAAGCCCTCTGTCAGGCTCTGCACTCTGCCTGGAGCCTGCTTGAGATTCTCTCTTTCTCCCTCTGCCCCTCTCCTCCTGCTCTTACTCTGTCTTTATAAAATAAAAAAAAAAAATTTTTTTTTAAAGCATTCGTTAAGTCAATGAGTAAATGAATTCAGGATGAGGAAGATAGTACATAGTCACAGACTACCTATTTTATTTTATTTGTATTTTTTTTAATGTTTATTTTTGAGAGAGAGAGACAGACAGAGTTCAAGCGGGGGAGGGGCAGAGAAAGAGGCAGACACAGAATGGAAGCAGGCTCCATGCTCCGAGCTGTCAGCACAGAGCCTGACTCGGGGCTGGAACTCACAGGCTGCAAGATCATTACCTGAGCTGAAATTGGACTCTCCACCGACGGAGCCAGGCAACCGCCCCCCCCCCCCCCCCACCGACCACGTATGTTAAACAAATAATAATAAAAACATGCTTATCAGTGAAACCAGATTTTACGTGCTGCAAAAATGTTTATTGAGTGCTTACTGTGTACAGGTACTTTTCCAGTCATTGGGATGCAATAGTGGACAAAGCAAAACAAAATCTTTGCTTTCGTGGAGCTGATATTCAAGAGTTTGTGTGTGTGTGCACGCATTTCTGTGGGGAACAGAGGACACAGATAAATTAGGTATTACGTGAGTTGGTGATGACTGCTAGGAAGAAAAATAAAGCAGGAATGGGGATCAGGAATGTGAAGGGGTGTGGAGTGAGGGCAGAATGCCACTTTCATTAGGGTCATTTGAGAAAGTCTTCAAGAAGGTGACATTTGAACAAAGAACTGAAAGTGAGAGAGCGAGCCATGCAAGCACCTGAGGAAAACATCTGCCGAACCTCTTTCTGTGATGATTTAGAAGACACATCTGAATCTTTCTTGCAGGCTATCAGAGTTATAATAGTGAACATGAATCAACACTATTTGGTGCAATGGGGGAGAAGACGCAGTCTTTTATTTGTTTGGATTCCAGATCATCAGAAGTTATGTCAACGGTCATGCTGGCTCGGTATGTAATAAAAAAAAAAAAAAAATACTGATTTGATTATTTCAATGCCTTAATGGTTTTGGCAGCTAGTTCATTTTTAGCTCATATTTACAAGGACAGCATTGAAAAGCCTCCAGGGGGCATTTCCTAGCCTCTGTGTGGCATATGGTCCCCACAGTGGGAGAGGGTCAGCTTGCAGAAGAGGGGAGGGAAGGAGGCCAAGGAAGTCAGGGGACTTAGGGAGCCTGTGTGGCTCCAAGGGGAATGGGGGTGGGGTGATAGGGGTGGAGGTGGGAGAGCTGGTTACAGGACAGTCGACCAGAAGGCACTAGAGAGGGGCATAGGGGCTGGGATGAAAGAGAAGAAGGCCCTGGAAGGAAGCTCAGGAACCACAAAATCCTCCTCACTGCCGCCTCTTCCACCTTGGTTGTTGTTAATCCTTATAATCACCAGGATCTCTTGACATGTTTACGTGCTGTGGTGAAAAAGTGCGTTCAGAGGCCTCAAGTTGAACTTTTCCGGGAAGAGATTCCCCCCAGTGATGTTCTTTCTCTAAAGTCTCTCAGCAGAGACCTCAGGATTCCTTTCTGTCCTCCGGGCCCCAGGGTGCCCCTTTAACGTGGTTCTATGTAAAAATACCAGCTCAGTGAGCCCAGGGGGCAGGTCAGTGTCCTACAGAGCATTGTCCCAAGAGGACTTCACAGCATAAGCTGGCAGCACCTAAGAAGCCTGCAAATGTAGCGGATGGGAAGCAGCTGGAGAGCCTCCCTGGAATGAGGAAGCCAAAGCTGTGTTCAAAAAGAATGCAGCCTCTTATTTCCCTGCTCTTTGCTCCCTTAAGGGTGGTGCCTTTGGAGATGGGGGGGGGGGGGGGGAGAGGCGGGGATGGACGGTTGAGGGGCTGGGCACAGCTCTAACCAGCTAGAGTCGGAATGGATTCAAATGGGCTCCCCTCTGGGCCTTAGTATATCTTGGAGGTGAGGCCATTTTGTTTCCTCTGACTCACTCTCCTGCTGCCACATTTCTGTGCTGTCCTAGGATTTGGGCATCTGTTCTTGTGTGACAAGAAGAAACAGCTCCCTTGGGTAACAGCCTCTCTCTCTCTTTTTCTTGCTATAATGTCAAGAGGGGGAGGTGTGTGTGGAATGCGAGGTGTGGATGTGTGAGCTTGTGGCATCTTCCAGAGAGAAGACGAAAGCTTCCATGCTCTGTCTGCAGGATGAATTCCAGTTGACCATCCTAAGGACAGTTCACGTTTCTTCAAGGCGTTGCCTTCTGTGGGATAATAAGGTTGTAGAGTGGGTGGAGAGTTGGGCAAGAAAGGAGCCTCATGCTCCGCGTTACCCAGTCACAGGTGGCTTTGTTCTTTATTTAAAAAAAAAAACACAAAACTTTTTTTGAGAGAGAACCAGCGAGGGGGGGGGGGAGGGGGGAGTGGCGGGGGGTAGGGACAGAGGCTCTTAAGCTGATTCTGTGCTGACAGCAGAGAGCCCGATGCAGGGCTCAAACACACCAACTGTGAGATCATGACCCGAGCCAAAGTCAGACTCTTAACTGAGTCACCCAGGCGCCCCCATAGGTGGCTTTATACACAGGATCTGACTTTTTTTTTTTTTTTTTTTTAAGTAGGCTCGGGGCACCCGGCTGGCTCAGTTGGTTAAGCATCCAACTTTGGCTCAGGGCATGATCTCACAATTCATGAGTTCAAGCCCCACATCGGGCTCTGTGCTGACACCTCGGAGCCTGGAGCCTGCTCCAGATTTTGTCTCCCTCTCTCTCTGCCCCTCCCCGTTCACGCTCTGTCTCTGTCTCAAAAATAAACATTAAAAAAAAAAAAGTAGGCTCCATGCCCAACATGGGCTTGAACTCATGATCCTGAGAGCAGGCGTTGCATTGCTCTACCAACTGAGTCAAGCAGGCGCCCCACAGGATCTGATTTTTAAACCTTGTGAATCTGTATGTTGTTATCTCCATTTAGCTCAGGAGGGCCCAACAAGTGAGTGGGAGAGCCAGATTTTTGAACCCAGCTCTGAGTCCAAAACACCCACCCTTCCCACCTCACAATAGCACCTCCCCGAAATTTACCCAACATTGTTGGGGGACAATGTGGTGAGACATACAGAAAGGCTGAACTCAGCTTCATAAATTGTTACCAAGACGTGAATGAACAATGAGGTGTTTTCATTGGCTAATTCCAGGAGGAGGGCATTTTAGGACTGGGAAAGAAAACATCCTAAAATCAGGTGGGGATTCGAGTCTGTGCTTGTGCATTACCACTGCTGTTCTTTTTTTTACCCAATTTGGATTCTTGCTCCGAGCTAGCTAGCGATTCTCTACTTTGGCTGCACATAAGAATCACCTGAGGAGCTTTTACAAAATCCTGATGCCCAGGGCTGCTCTGGGAGATTCAGACTTAATTGGTTGGGGGTGGGACCTGGGCATTGATATTTTTTACAAGCCCCCCGGATGATTCTAATGTGCAGCCAGGGTTGAGAAGCAATCTTCTAAGACAGCGGAGGAAGAGGTGCACAGGGAAGAGGCGGGCTTGCCAAGAGCTTTACCTCTTTTGAGGGTTTAATGGTAACAAGCTTGCTAATGATGTTTACCATGTTAAGAAAGGAGGCCAGATGTCTGGATTAGGTGGAAAACTAATTGATTTCTTTGCAAGACATGCTAACATTTAGTATTGACAGGATGTAATCCTAGAATCTCTCAGAAGGGCTGTAAGGAAATCTCAGGCAGTCATCTATTACACTCCCCTGGATTAGATGGAAGTTGGAGAGTGAGGAATGTTTATATAGATGAGCAACATTTCAAAACATTTTTTAAAAAAGGAAAAAGAACGGGCAACCAGAATAGCAGAAAGACTGGATTTCCCTTTAGGGGAAAAAAGCAATTCCTGCTATTCCAGAAGAAATGCAATCCCTTCTCTGAGCGTTTCCTGGCAGGTGTCCTCCTCCCAGGATGACTGGAGGATGGATGTGCCTGCTGGTGGCAACAGCTTTTTCCAAGGAGGAAGCCGGGTCAACAGGGATATAACCCAGATGAGTAGAGAATTCAGTGTATAGTTAGCGGGCTCTTCGATTACGTTAAATCCCTGTGCATTAGAACGAACTCTCTTCCTGGCTTCCCACTGCCTTCTCTCCCAAGAAGTCTCGAGTCACACGGGCAAGGCCTGGTTTTTCTGATGGCTCTCAGCCTCTCCCTTAGGGAGGGGAATGCATGTGCTCACTTTTTCCAGTGGTCTTCTCAGTCTGATTTAATGGATATACCAGGACTGATGACACATCAGCATGGGATTGTTCTTTTGCTTCTTGGGTAATTGTCCTATTAACAGCTGTCCAAAGCAAAGGAGGGGGAGAGGATGCCGGGGGAAGGGAGGGCGGTGGCTTCCTCGCTGAAGGACACACGCCCTGGATGTCACAGGGTTAATCAGTGGGTTCTGGGAAGGAGGTTTGCACCTGCTCAGACTTGATCTGGAACTCTAGACTGAGTAGAAGACAGTGTTTTGATCTGATCTTCTCTTGCTACCCAAGGGGTATTAAATATCCAGGACGCCCACACCCTGCCAGGCCTAACTGCCTGCTGCTGATTGAGACCGTCTCTACATCTATATCCTCCTCAGCCCTTGCAATGGGCTGGCTGTTCTTTGTCTTTCGTTCTTCCTTCCCACCCTTGAGTAACTGCTGAGCAGGAAACTTTATCCAGTCATTCTTTAACCCAATCATACGGTTCCTGATCCACCTCCCTCCCACTGTACGTTCAAAGAATTATTATACGCATTGAAGCGCGGTACTAGAAGTTGGCAGGCAAAAGGAAATGACGGGGACAGAGTGGGGACAAACAAAAGACTTTTCCACACCTCTCCCATCCCTTCTCTAGGGATTAACAAGGAGCCCCTCCGGTTCTCCGTGCTTGCTACTCCCTCGACTTCCAGGACCCCAGAAAGGAAAGGAGAGGAGATGATGGGTGAGTGCTATCTCCACAAACTCGAGTCCTTCAAAGTGACCAAATGAATTCAGGCTTTCAAAGTGATGTGATGATATCATGTGTTATCTCCCCAGCGTGGCCTTCCCACCTAAAACTGCCATTTCATTTCAGTGAATATACTGAATATATACTTAATATATATACTGAATATTTACCTCCATGGTCTTATGAATTCAGGGGCTTAACAGTCCCCCATTTCCTTGGCAACGTGCCATGTCCTTTAAAACCACGTCTTCCACGGTATTAATTTCTGCTTTTAGCAGGAACTTTTTTTTTTAAATGATCATTTATTTTTGAGAGAGAGAGACAGAGAGAGACAGAGGGTGAGGAGGAGAGGGACAGAGAGAGGGAGAACGGAACCGGAAGCAGGCTCCAGACTCCAAGCCATCAGCACAGAGCCCTACGTGGGGCTCGAACTCATGAGCCATGAGATCATGGCCTGAGCTGATGTCAGATGCTTAACAGACTGAGCCACCCAGGCGCCCCTTTTAGCAGGAACTTCTAATCACAGGCCTGCCTGCTTCAGTTCTTCAATTATTCAGTTTATCGTCTATTTCATCCCTGGTACTGCTCTCAGGTTTTGGAGACTCAACAGTTAATGCACAGAATTCTAGTCATCATGGAGTCTACATTCTAGCATTTGCTGGGAGACAATGGTAAAACGAATAAGAAGATGTGGTCTCTGAATCAGAATCTTCCAGATGCAGAAGTACCTCAGCAGTTTTTTAAGGATTGGATGAATGGACGCTGGTGTACCTTTCTGAATGAAATGTTAAAAGTGCTTTAGAATCTGCGAACCGCCCCAAAGCAAGCCTCCTAACTCTAGAAACATCTGAGGATTCCATGTTTTTATCTGAAGAGTCAGTGGTTGGCCTTCTCCTTAGTTGTACAAGAACCAATGCTTTGCCCACTAGATTACAAGGAGCGTCCTGGGCTCAGGCATTTGAGTTGATGCCTCTTTGTCCCACAGCTGAGAACAAAATACTACGAACTTCAACTCAGTGATTGCCTAAAGGTGGTCTTGGGACTAACTGCATTAAAATGACCCAAGTCGCTACTAAGCAGGCAGGTGATCAGGCCCTCCCCGCCGCCCCCCCCCCCCCCCCCCCCCCCCCCCCCGCCAGGGCGAAGTGAATCAGGATCTTTGGAGTGAGGCTTCAGAGTTTGTAGGTTTGACAAGCTCCCCGAAGTGATGCTGGGGGAGAAAGCAATGTTTGAAAACCACAAGGTTGTTGGCTAAGCGAGATAGGCCAGCACCTGAACGCGAGGAAAGTTCCTGAAAGGCAAGACTAAGCTCCGTGGTTGGATGGACTCGGGAGACAAGACGGGGAAGAAGAGCTCTACAGGGTATTTATATCACGACGAAAATAGCTAATTATGCCACATCCCTCCCACCGCCAACGTCCCACCAACGTCGTGGAAACCCGCCCGCAGGGCCATTCCCGCGATGCGACCCTTGCCTGGGACCTGCGACGCAACCATCCCTGACTGGCGCGGGTCGCGGTGCCAGGTTCGCACAGAGCGGAAGCAGCGATAGCGGTTTCCGCTGCCAGCATTCAATATGGTGGCTCGAGCGTCGCCGCCGCGGGAAACACATGCTCTGTGTCCCGCCTCAGCCCCCTCAGGTCTCACTGGACTTTTGCAAGTCACCGTGGGAACCTTCTGGGGGGGAATTCCGCGCTCCGGCAGCGATACCGCCTCTCACTCCCGGCCCCAGGCCCTCATCCCCCGGCTGAAGAACGCACTAGGAGCCATCGGCTTGCACACTTTACTCGGCGCCCAGCCTGTAATACCTCGGGCGGCCGACGCACGGCGGAGAGGCCAGAATGCCGGGCGCTAGGGCCTTCGCCCCAGTTATTGGTGAGCCCACGCCGCGGGGCGGGCCTACGCGTCCACTGGGCCATGGGCCATGTCAGTCTTGGGAAATGGGGAAAGGGAGGAGGAGGAGACACGCTCAGCCATTGGGCTCTTTCGGCTGTCAATCAAAATGACATCCGGCGAAGGCCGCGGTTTCGGCTCGTTGATTGGAGAAACGTGTTCCTAGGAAAGACGCGGAGGGCGGGCTTCCGAGTGAGGTGGGAGGAGGGGGCGGGGAGGGAAGCGGAGGCTGGGGAGCTCTAGGCCGGCCGGTGGTGGCGGCTGCAAGGCCGGGACTCGGGCTGAGGGCCTGCTGTGGCGGCAGCGGCGGACGCCGAGCTCTGCAGCGGGTATCAGGCACACTCCTTTTCCCGACGCGAGGGGCGTAGCGCCGCGGGGCCGAGGCTTGTGGGGTGAAGGGCGGCGGGGTGGAGCCCAGGGGCAGGAGGCGGGAACGGCGGGTGAGCGAGGTTCGCGTCGGGCCCGGGCCCTGGGCCTGGCTGGGAGGGGCCGCGAGGCCGTGGAGAGAGCCTGCTCGGGGGTGGGTTGGGCTGGGGAGGGCTGAGGGCGCGAGAAGGCGTGGTGTGAGGCCCCGGCCTGGACGGGGTGGGGCCATCCGGACGGAGGGCGGGGTGGGGTTTGGCTGTGAGGGTGGGTCAAGGCCGGCCGAGTAGCACTTGTTCGCTGTTGCCCCAGAAGGCTAGAAGCCCAGGCGCCGACAGCGGGCATGGCGACTTGGTCCCAGCCGGACTCGGGTATCCGGGGCGGGGTGGGAGCGGGCTCAGACCAGAGGCCTCTGGCCTTACTCCGTCTTTAAGGGGCCTTGTCCGGTTTCTCGAAGTTAACTGTCTGTTGGGGGGTTTTAGTCATAAATTGCGTGAGAATGGGAGGGTAGTGCAAGCAAGAATTCTGGGTCGCAGTTTTGTTTACTTTAACCAAATAAGGGGTGTGTGTGTCCGTCCGTCTGTCCGTCCGTCCGTCCCTCGTCCCCCTTAAGATGAAGTTGGTAGGTGGGTCACGACAGTGAAGAGAGTTACCTTGGTTTATGAGGTTAATGGAAGCTGAAAAGTTGAGACTAGAAACTGAAAGGCAGATTTACTCCCTCCCCACTTGGCTATCTGGCTTGAGAACTTGGCCTTATCCTTCTATTTTGGCTCAGAAGGTCATATGAATGAAAATAAAACCTGCCTATGCAAATTATGGGTCGAATAATCCTGCCTCACCACCTCACCCCTCAGTAGTCTCAGCCCCCCTTTTATATGAGAGATAGGAAAAGGAATTAATATTTTAAAGCTGGGACGACAAAAGGCATTATTCTTTTTGCCAAGCGGTGTCCTGAACGTTGTCCTCGTGTCCTTTTGCGCTCTTCTGTCACTAATAGCCTCTCTCTCCCTTTAGAACTGGAAGGGACAGGGGTTGTGGATAGTTTTCTCCTGAGATGGGGAATCAACTTTTCTTTAAGATAGGAAATGGGCTTCTCGGGCTAAAAATAGAAGCTGGGTAGTGTGTGGATGAAGTGGGGGAGGGTTGGTAAATCAGACCACATGTAAAATATTTTGGATGCCCCGGGCATTGTCTGCTTATCCCAAACAAGCTACCTTTTAGGGTATTACACATTTAATATCCAGAGACTGGGATCCTTTGTGAGCAGTATTTTCCTTTCGTAGTTTTCCTGCTTATAACAGATTTTTGGTTTTTGTTTCTCTGGGATATTTTTTCAATAAAATATAAAAGTGGCGTTTGAATGTGTTTCCTGCCTTCTGCCTTGATCATGGTGTGAAAATTCTAGAATCTTATCCTGTTGCTCTTGTGATTCCCATTTCAGGTTTCTCTGGAAACCCCCCTGGTAAGTGTGGAGGAGGCGGGACACTCTGACCCAAGACAAAAGGCCTGTAGCTCCAGCCAAAGAAAATAAACCTTAGGGAGAAAGAGAAAAAAAAAAAAAAAAATCCATCAGCTGTTCCTGAGAACAGCCTGCAGTGGAATCCACAGAGAGGACAACTGACGTGAGTGAGGAAATGACTGTATGTGGACTGTGGAGACAGTAAGTCACGTGGGCCCTGAGGGCCTGGACTGGGTTAGCAACAGTTGTATGTGCAGAGGTGAGGTATCGAGAAGGGAAAAGTGAATGTGGTCTGGAGTGTGGCCTTGGCTTCACAGGGCGTGCTTTCCTCTGAGGCCATCCAGGAGCTCAGCCCCCGTGTTCTGCCAGGGTGGGATACAGGGTTTGGCCCTGAGGAGGGTACCTTGCTGGCTGGAGCAGCAGAGCAGTGGCCTTGATTTGTCTTTTGGAAGATTTAAAAACCAAAAAGCATAAACATTCTGGTCCTTCAGCGATGCTTTCTCTGAAGAAATACTTAACGGAAGGACTCCTCCAGTTCACCATTCTGCTGAGCTTGATTGGGGTGCGGGTGGACGTGGATACTTACCTGACCTCACAGCTCCCCCCGCTCCGGGAGATCATCCTGGGGCCCAGTTCTGCCTATACTCAGACCCAGTTCCACAACCTGAGGAACACCTTGGATGGCTATGGTGTCCACCCCAAGAGCATAGACCTGGACAATTACTTCACTGCCCGGCGGCTCCTGAGTCAGGTGAGGGCCCTGGACAGGTTCCAGGTGCCCACCACTGAGGTAAACGCCTGGCTGGTCCACCGGGATCCGGAGGGGTCTGTCTCTGGCAGCCAGCCCAGCTCAGGCCTTACCCTCGAGAGTTCCAGTGGCCTCCAGGATGTGACGGGCCCGGACAACGGGGTGCGAGAAAGCGAAACGGAGCAGGGATTCAGTGAAGATTTGGAGGATTTGGGAGCTGTAGCCCCTCCAGTCAGTGGAGACCTAACCAAAGAGGTTAGTGGCCACATGTCGGGGTGGGCGAGAGGGATCCGGGGTCGCAGGGGTGGGGTGGTACCGAAGGAGCTTGGTCGTGGTCCTTGCCCTGTAAAGATCAGTGGTTGGGGAGGGGGGAGGTGGGGGGGGGCTCTCAGGCATTGTTCGTTGACAGGAATGAGCTGAATTGTCTGACCGGGGTTGGGGGCTGGGAGCATTTCCTTGTGTTGAACCATTGACCCACCTCTAAATGTACCGTCAGAGCAGTGGGAGGTTCCTAGAACATGCCAGCGTGTTTACTGCTTGGATTTCAACATGACTGCTGGAGGCCCCGGGGTGGGGGAGGGAGTCATGTTGTGATGGGCTTTGATGCGGTGTAGATCTGTTGCTAAGACACAAATAGTTTGTGGACTCTTGCCTTGTACCTCCCCCACGTCACAACACACATGCATATCCTGAAGTTCTCCTCCTTTGTGGTCAGGCCTGTTGTTGTAAGGTCCTCGATAAGTCGGCTCTCCTGGGCCTGAGCCAAGGGGTAGATTTAGATAGTTACTCTTGGCCAGGAGAGGGCCAAGGCTCCCATTCCTTGCCGAAGGCCTGTTACAGGGAGTAGGGAGGATAGGGCTGGGAGCTAGAAGCTGCATTCTGCTGCCTAAGTCCACTTCCTTTGAGCCAGCAGAGATCTCTAGCTCCTGACATGTGGCCGACATACTGTTCTGGGCAGAAAGTGAGGCCCTTGCCTTTAACGATATGAATGGCTCCTGCTGCTCCTACCTCACCAACATGATGATAAGCCTACTTGGAGCTCTGTGTTTGGCCCTGGCCTGCCGCTCGGCCTTCAGGAGCTTCAGAAAAGGTCCGCTGCACTGTCCTGACCATTAGGGAAAGAGAAGGCTGGATTGCGCTGGCCTGGGTTTTCCAGAGCTGTGAGTCTCGGGGAGGGGGGCTGGGTATGTAAAAAGTTTTACAGGTGCTGCAGATCTTGGCTGCTTTCTGCCCACCAGTCAGACCGGGCTTTGCCTCCTGTCCTGAATTCAGGCCTGTTCCTGAGCTCATTTCTTTGAATGCTAGTGACCGTCAAAGTGTGTGGCTTCCTCCGGGCCAGTGGTCTTCGGCTGGGGGCGATTTTGCCCGTCTAGGGGTATCTGGCAGTGTCCAGAGACGGTTTGGTTGTCCCAACTGGAAGAGCTGCTGTTGGCATCTAGCAGGGAGAAGCCAGGGATGCTGCTACACTTACTAAAAAGCATAGCACGGGCCCCAAACACCGGATCGATCTGGTCCCAAATGTCCGGTAGTGCCGGGGTTCCTCTGTGCTCAACTGGCTCGTGCTGGGTCTGCTTTGAGAGGGACTAGAATTATCTGAGCATGGGAGCTGTAAGCATTCCTTACCTTGTAGTGCCTCATCTATATTTTACAGAGCCACTGGGAACTTCGGCTTTTTTTCTGCTTTCTCTGTCCTTTTCGTTCAAATGGGCTTCAGTCTTGGTACGGTGGTCTGACGAAGTATGCCTCCCAGCCTCCTCTTCCGCCCGCCCGCCCTGATGTTGCTCCCCAAGGGTGGTGTGACTGGGCTTGCTCCTGGGCGCTCTGCAAGTGTAGCTCCATTCCTGTTCCAGCTGGGAGCTCTCCTGGGATGGGATAGGGTGGGATGTTTGGATATAATTGGAAGGGTTGGGGCAGAATGGGGTGGGACTTTGACCCTGCTTTCTTCCATTTTTTGGCCTTCACGAAGGTTGTGTGTTCCCTGATTCCAGGCCTTCTCTCCTCCCATTGGGGGGTTGGGGGTGGGTCAGCATTAGGGGCCTAGACTGGGCGTGGGGGAAGGGAGGGTTATTACGTGTCCAGAACAACATTTCCTCAGCAACTCCGGGATAAAAATACCCGGGTCCAGAGCATGTGACAGGCGCTGCTGGAGCTGGTATTATCCCCGGGGTGGCAGCGCTCCCCCGCTGCCAGGCCGGTTCGATGGACAGCCATAGCCCAGGCCCTTGTCAGGGATAGGATTCCCCTCGAGGTTGGCGCTCTGCCCAGCGCAGGGGGTGGCTTGTGTACAGCTCTTCCCCGGCGAGGAGCAGTGTGTGACCAAGGAGAACATACTGTCCCTGACCTGACCTTAGGCTCAAGGGCTGCAGCAGTGAGGATGGAAGTCAGAACCGTGATCCTGATTCTGTTGGCGGCTTTCTCCTTCCTTGCTTTAGAGATGTGGGCCAGGGGTCAGGCAGAAGAGAATGCTCTTGAAAAAAGCTGGGGTAAAGCGGGATCGTGGGACACAGTTGTGGCCAGGATGTTGCAGAGCACTTGTCTCCTTCAGTGCTGGCCTTCGGGCTTGTGTCCCTCTTCTCTTGCTCGGAGCTAGGCCTGGCCGGCCCTGTGTGCAGATGGCTTTCCTTCTTCCTCCCTTCTGGCCTGTCGTTGGGTGACCGAGCCCCTGGCTCACAGCGGGGCCGGGTGCACTGGGTTCCTGCCCAGCCCAGCTTGTGATCCTTGGGCTTCAGGATGACCGGCCACAGCCCTTCTGAGAAACCGGAAAACTCCTTCCACTTCCAGGGAAGAGCTAGATGCCCCCAAAAGCTGTGGGAGTGGTTTCTGCCCAGTCGTGAGTGGGCTGGGTGAGCAGGATGCGACAAGAGGGAGAGTGGCACCCCTTCCCCCCAGTGCTCTCTCACTGCGCCACCCCGGCTGGCTGACTGGGCTGGGTGGGGCTGCCCGCCCCTGGGTGCGTCTCCTTGAGGAGACGGAGGCGGCCCAGGGATGGGCTGGTTCCTTGCGGCAGCTTCTCCAGCTGCCCTGGTGCAGAGATTGGCTCCCGGCTGCAGCTAGGTAACAGGCGGTGGGAGGGGATTGGCTCCTTCCGCATCTCCAGCGGAGACTTGGGGGAGGAGATTGGCTCTCGTCGCAGCCTAGGTAACGACAGTGGGAGGGGATTGGCTCTTTCCGCAGCCCAGCTGCTGACCTGGGGGAGGGGATTGGCTCTCCGCAGCCTCAGCAGTGACCTGCGGGGTGGGAGGGGGAGGGGATTGGCTCCTTGCTGCAGCCTAGGTAACAAGTTTGGGGGGCGTGGGGAGGGGGAGAGAGGGAGGAGCGGGAGGATAGGCCCCGGAGGGAGCTTGCTCTCCTCTGCAGCTTGAGCACGGAGCATGGGGTGGGAGTCCCGTCTCACTGCAGCCTCTGCGGTGAGCTCAGGGTGGGGGCTGCCGGGCGCCTGAGTGGAACTGGGGTTGTGAGGTGGGAGGGGGCTGCTCAAGGATGGAGGAAGGGGGCTGGGCTGGGCCGCCCAGGCAGCAGCACGGGCGGGGCACCCTCCTCGGGCCCTTTGGAGCTAGCAAGGGGCCACCCTTCCAGCCTGGTGTGCTCCCTGCAAGCCAAGAGCTCCTTGCAGCCCCCTGTCCGGCTTCCCGGCACCAGCTGCCCTGGGGCTCATCTCGCAGACCATGACCCGCCTGGACCGCAGCTCTCACAGTGGTGGGGGCCATGCCAAAGGGAGCCGGCCCCTTAACTCTTTGCTGGCTGGTCACCGGGTGGCCCAGCCCCGCTCTGCTCCTGGGTCCAGGGCTTCTGTTCAGGTTGGTGTATGTGGGGGAGACTAAAGGGAGAGGTACACCTGGGAGGTCTTAGGATCTGGGAGGGTTTCGGTGGGAAAGGGCTACCTGGTCAGGGCTGGGGAGGTGGGTCTACTCTGAGGATGTTGCTTTCTGGAAAGTGCTTTTTTACTCTCTGAATGGAAGGCACGAGTTCAGGGTTTCCTCGGCCACAGGGGATGGCATGTGTAGGAAGCCCAAATGGCTCTTACTTATTGGTGTTCCGTGCTGGTGGCAGTGGGGGTGGCAGTTGGTGCAGGAACTGATCAGGAGCTACCAGGGTAGAGTGGGAAGGAGGCATTTTGGTGCCTGGGGTGGCAGTTGTGGCTGAGCGGTGATGGGGTCCACGTCCTTGAGTGGGCTGGCTGACGGAGCGTCAGTGAGTCCCGGGGTGTGGCGAGGGAGTGAGCGCGCTCATGTGAGGGGACACCAGGGGCCGGCCTTGGCAGGGGTGGGGTGCCCAGTGAGGATCAGCTGACTGCCTGAGGCTCTCTGGGGACTGAGGCGGCTTGCTAGGAGCAGCTGAGAGTGGGGATTCTGGCAGGGATGGATCTTGAGGTGAGCCTGGGCTTTAAGAGTTGTGGGTGTTCTGCCTTACTCCTTCCTCAGCCAGGGAAGGGAGGATGGCCGGAGGAAGGGCTGGAGACAGCCTGTCGCTGTCATTGGTTGCATCAGGTGGTTGCAAATGCAGGGATTTTCCTCTCTGGCCCACCCCACCCCTTTATGCAAATGAAATGGCACCATAGGCTGATGCAAGCCTGGCCACCGGGAAGCAATTCTGCATGACAGTTCGCCCTTGCTTGGCCTGGCCAGCATCCTACAAACCCAAGTTTTAAGGGATTCCCATTCCCAAAATGAGAAGTGTCTCCTGCTTCCCCCTTCTTTTCTTGTGTCGCCTGCCTGTGTCTCTGGTCCTGAGCCCACAGACTTGTGTGGGGATGGTCACGCTGGTAATTTTTACTAGCTCTTGTTTGTGGGCTTTCCTTCTTTCTTTCTTTTTCTTTTTCTTGAGACCGGTATCTGGAAATGGATGAATGAAGCCTTGTTGGTACAGAGGGGACAGTGGCTGGGAGAGCTGCCCCCCACTCTCAGGATTTACCAGGTTGATGCTAGGAAGGGCCCTTGGATCCAAGAACTAAAGTCATGGCGATCTGTCTTTCAGGACATAGATCTGATTGACATCCTTTGGCGACAGGATATTGACCTGGGGGCTGGGCGTGAGATTTTTGACTATAGTCATCGCCAGAAGGAGCAGGATGTGGACAAGGACCTGCAAGATGGAGCGGAGCAGGACGACACCTGGTCAGGCGAGGGTGCAGAAGCTCTGGCACGAAACCTGCTAGTGGATGGAGAAACGGGGGAGAGCTTCCCTGCACAGGTACCTTCGCCTCCGCCCACTTCTAGAAACCCGTCCTCACAGAAGGCAGGTTCTGTCTGTGGGATGAACCTGAATGTATCTTGCGGGTTGGGTCTCTAAGTCGCTTGGACTGAGGAAGGGGGAGTGGATGAGCAACAGAAGCAGAGGGGCCAGGCCTTGGTAACAAACAGCAGAGGAGGCAAAGCACCTAGCAGCTTCCTGTTTGCGCGAGGACGCTTCCACTCTCCCTCCGTTCTTTCCTGGAGTTTGGGACTCAGGGCCAGCCGTTAGCCCGGGAACAGAGGGAGAGTGCAGGCCTGTAACCATACACGTCCTCCTTCAGCTTCCCCCTTGGAAAGGCTGGGGAAGAGGCCTTGGCCCGCAGGCAGCCAAGGCCCAGGTCAGTCAGACTTACAGTTGCTGTTGCCACAGGTGCCTGGTGGGGAGGACCAGACGGCCCTGTCCCTGGAAGAGTGCCTTAGGCTGCTGGAGGCCACCTGCCCCTTTGGGGAGAATGCTGAGGTGAGCAGGACTCCAGGGAGAGCCCACTGAGCCAGCAGGGTGGCCTGCACACCGTGTCCCCCTCTGCGGCTGCCTGAGGGGCCAGGTCCTGGTGCTGGCCTTGTTCTGGCTGCTGGGGGTGAACTCAGAGGAAGGAAGAAACAGAACCTCAGGTGGCAGTCTCTGGGAGGAACGCAGAAGGTGGTCTTTCCTTCGCCTCGTTAAAGCCTCTGTGTTTTGCCCTAGTTTCCAGCAGACATTTCCAGCATAACAGAAGCAGTGCCTAGCGAGAGCGAGCCCCCAGGCCTTCAGAACAACCTCTTGTCTCCTCTCCTGACGGGGACAGACTCGCCATTTGATTTGGAGCAGCAGTGGCAAGATCTCATGTCTATTATGGAAATGCAGGTAGGATTATTAAAATGGGCCACGATCCTATCGGACAGTGTGGGGAGTGTTTTAGCGCTCAGTTGCTTTTCCACCTCTGGAAGAGAAAGTAACGCTTTTCTCTGATCTCAGGGAAGTGGGGACACTGAGGGGTCATTGTCCAGGTGTCTCCTTGGGGTACGGGGTAAAATCAGGATTGGGGTTTGGGTTAAAACCCCAGGGCTGAGCCTTCTAACGCAGGACCGTCTCCTTGGTATGCCTTCTTCCTTTCCTTTAGGTAGGCAGTCACTCGACTGAGTGCTTCCGGGGCTTAGCATTGATAAAACTAGACATTCACACAGTGCTTTATAGCCGTTGTCATCTTTCCTGATCCTTACAGTCGTCTAGTTAGCCCTTTGTTGTTTTAAAGGTGAGGAAATTGGAACTCAGAGAGGTTAAGCGATGTGCCCATGGTCACACAGCAAGCAGCGCAGCTAGGTTTTCTCACTCCAAGGCTGGTGTTCTTTTGAATGTGTGTTTTTGCACCGAGGAGGTGGGCAGTGTTAGGTGTTCTCTTCCTCTCTCTCCGAGGTGGGGGGGAGTCTGGCCAGACACAAGAGGGAGCCGGGCAGTCCTGCCTTGGGGTGGGGTCTCCAGGGAGGAACCATCTCCGCCAGTGGACCAAGCAGGGCCAGGAGCTGACCCCTGGGCCCTGGATTCCAGTGTGTCGCCCTTGTACCCATGCAACCGTGCCTGCGTCGGGTGCCCGCTGTGCCCCCAGCCACACTGGGGGAGGGAGTCTGCTCAGAGTGAACGGTGGTGCTCTTCTCCCCTCCCAGGCCATGGAAGTGAACACTTCAACAAACGAGATCCTGTACAGCGCCCCTCCTGGAGACCCCCTGAGCACCAACTACAGCCTTGCCCCCAACACTCCCATCAATCAGAATGTCAGCCTGCATCAGGCGTCCCTGGGGGGCTGCAGCCAGGACTTCTCTCTCTTCAGTCCCGAGGTGGAGAGCCTGCCTGTGGCCAGCGGCTCCACGCTGCTCCCGCTGGTCCCCAGCAATTCCACCAGCCTCAACTCCACCTTTGGCTCCACCAACCTGGCGGGGCTCTTCTTTCCACCCCAGCTCAACGGCACAGCCAACGACACAGCAGGCCCTGAGCTGCCTGACCCGCTGGGGGGCCTGTTAGACGAAGCCATGCTGGACGAGATCAGCCTGATGGACCTGGCCATCGAAGAGGGCTTTAACCCCGTGCAGGCCTCCCAGCTCGAGGAGGAGTTTGACTCTGACTCAGGCCTCTCCTTGGACTCCAGCCATAGCCCTTCCTCCCTGAGCAGCTCAGAAGGCAGCTCCTCTTCCTCCTCCTCTTCCTCCTCCTCCTCCTCCTCTTCATCCTCGTCCTCGTCCTCGTCCTCATCCTCTTCCTCTGCTTCTTCCTCCTTTTCTGAGGAAGGTGCTGTTGGCTACAGCTCTGACTCTGAGACCCTGGATCTGGAAGAGGCCGAGGGCGCCGTGGGTTACCAGCCTGAGTATTCCAAGTTCTGCCGCATGAGCTACCAGGATCCGTCTCAGCTCTCCTGCCTGCCCTACTTGGAGCATGTGGGCCACAACCACACGTACAACATGGCGCCCAGCGCCCTCGACTCCGCCGACCTGCCGCCGCCCAGCGCCCTCAAGAAAGGCAGCAAGGAGAAACAGGCCGACTTCCTCGACAAGCAGATGAGCCGTGATGAGCATCGAGCCAGAGCCATGAAGATCCCCTTCACCAACGACAAAATCATTAACCTGCCCGTGGAGGAGTTCAACGAGCTGCTGTCCAAGTACCAGCTGAGCGAGGCCCAGCTGAGCCTCATCCGCGACATCCGGCGCCGGGGCAAGAACAAGATGGCCGCGCAGAACTGCCGCAAGCGCAAGCTGGACACCATCCTGAACCTGGAGCGGGATGTGGAGGACCTGCAGCGCGATAAGGCTCGCCTGCTGCGGGAGAAGGTCGAGTTCCTCCGGTCCCTGCGGCAGATGAAGCAGAAGGTCCAGAGCCTGTACCAGGAGGTGTTTGGGCGGCTGCGGGATGAGAACGGGCGGCCCTACTCGCCCAGTCAGTACGCACTCCAGTATGCCGGGGACGGCAGTGTCCTCCTCATTCCCCGCACCCTGGCTGACCAGCAGGCCCGGCGACAGGAGAGGAAGCCAAAGGACCGAAGAAAGTGAGCCCGGGAGGAGAGGGGGGTTGACGCTCACCGGGACGGAAACTGAAGGGCTGGGCCTGGGCCTGGACCTGGACCTACAGCGGGGACTTAGACGCCTTCTTATCCAACAGATCTTCTCAGACGGGAGAAACTGCGGGTCAGTGGACAGGAAGAGGAGGGCGCAGGCGCTGTCTGGCTCCGCTCCCCCCCGGTGGGGGTGGGGTGGGGCGGAGGTGGCCAGACCGTTTGGGTGGACGGGGTCCTCCCCTGCTGTTACCTTTGAGGGAGGGGGTGGTGCTGGCCTTGCTGGAGGCCGACCGAGGGGAAGAGGGAGGACCGTGAGAGGAAAGGTGTAGAAAGTCTCATTCCTGGAAGGAAGGAAGGAGGGATGGAAAGGGGTAAAAACAAAAACAAAAAAACAACCCCAAAAAAATCAAAGCGGGAAGAAAATCAAAGGGCAGGTTAAAGGTCGGCTCTGGCCAGGATTCCAGGCAGCGGGATTTAGGTGGGACTAGGCCACAGGCACCAGTAAACCCTACTTCACCCCACGGGAGGGTGGAACACGAGGTGGGATCTGGGAGGGGCTCTGTAGGCTCCTGCTGCTCCTGCCCTGTGGCAGCCCTGAAGGGGAGCCTTGGAGGCCTCCTGGAATGTTCTCAGACGTCGGGGAGCCCCTGGGACCCAACACTGGCTTGGAGGGTTTGGGTCCAAGAGCAGGGTGAATGGGAAAGGGTCGCGAGGCCCCAGTGTCGCAGCAGCCCCAGCACCAAGCATGTCACTCACTGCCCCGCCACTCCGTCTCACCCGGTGCCCAGTCCCCCCTGAGCTGAGGCGCCCCCAGTTTCCATCAGAGCCTGCATGCCAATGCTGTCCTCTTGCCCCTCCCCGCCGCCTGGAGCTCTTGTGCAGCTGGGGTGCCGCCTTGAGGAGGGGGGATGATGTGGAGAAGCCAGGCAGCATTCAGCACAACACTGGGGGGTGACCCTTCCCTCAGGTCTCCCCTGCCAACCACTGGGCATGTCACTGGAAGACAAACCACAAAACCCAGCAACAAAAACTAGTCCTCTTAGAATTTCTTGCGCTTTGATTTTTTTAGGGCTTGAGCCCTGTATCACTTATAGGGTCTAGAATGCTTGTGTTGAGTAAAAAGGAGATAACCCCAATATTCAAAGCTGCTAAATGTTCTCTTTGCCATAAAGACTCCGTGTAACTGTGTGAACACTTGGGATTTTTCTCCTCTGTCCCGAGGTCTCCGTCTGCTTTTTTTTTTTTTGGGTTTCTTTCTAGAATGAGAAGTGCATGGAATGGGGGCTGAGAGCACCTCCCCCTAGGCTCTCGGCCACGGGCTGCTTCTCCACACCCCCATCTTAGCAAAGGCCCCAGGCAGGAGGACTGCCTGGGGGAGGCAGAGAGGGGAGCGCCAAGGTGGCCAGATGGTTCCAGGACCACAGTGTCTTTATTTTTAACTGTTTGCCACTGCTGCCCCCACCCCTGCCTGGCTCTGGAGTACAGTCAGCCCCAGACGAGCAGGAGTGAGTTGTTGGGGGAGAAGTACTGATTCTCCTCCCCTCCCCGCTTGGCAGGGGTGAGGGGTGCATTCTAAATGAGCAGTAGGGATAGAAGGCACGAGCCTGGGAAGTGCTTTTATAAATTATTTTCCTTGTAGATTTTATTTTTAATTTATCTCTGACCTGCCAGGGAGAGGGGAGAGAGAGAGAGAAAGAGAGAGAGAGAAAGAGAGAGAGAGATGCTGTGAGCACATGACAAAATAAAATAAAATAAAATGGATGATTCATTCTCAAGTGCAATTTTTCCCTACTTTGAATAAAAAACCCTGACCCCACGAGGGGAGGACTGGCCATTGTGTGGCTAAGGCAGAGCTTACAGGGGAAGGTGGGTGGAGAACAGGGGAGGTTGACGACGACGAGGAATTTAGAAAGACAAAAAGTCTTAAGTGGGTATTAAAAGAAATCTTAAGTGGATATTAAACCTTCCAAGCAGGCGTTGGCACCTCTCCGCAGGGTTTGCCAAGCTGAAGCCTCTGGGGAAGGATTCCGAGTCCTTTTGGCCGCTTTCTGCTGGGACTGGGCTAGGCGGAGGTGCTCTCACCTGGTCCGACGGTGCGTTCGCCTGTGAAACGCCGCATTTTTTAAATCTTGACCACGCTGTTGCTTCTCTGGTGGCCCCACCTGCCAGAGAGGCGCAGCGCATCGGAGGGCGGGCACGCCAATGACCATGAAAACCTGGGAGGTCGACGAGACCAGCACATGCCAAGCGCTGGCGCTGGCGTGTGTCAGCAGGGCCACAGAACCGGGGAAGCAGGAGGCTAGACTCCAGGGGTGAAGGCATCAGAAAGCCTCCCCGGCTGAGGTGAACAGACTCTGGTCTCTCTCAAAACACCTCCTTTCATACCAAGCTTCCGAAAGAGCTGAATGCCCCCAGGTACTTCGTGCTTGCTGGAACCGCCACCACATCTTGGGGTGGGTGCTTAGCAGACGCTCACCCGGCAGCCTGTGAAATTACTGGACGAGGCTTAGGACCAGAAGCTGTGATCCCCGTAGTGGAACCTGTGATCTTGAACTCCAGTGTACCATCCGGCTTAGAGCGGCAGTCCTTCCATGATGCTACTGGAGTATCCCAAGGGGCGGGACAGAATTCTGGGAATGACATCGATTTGTTTCAGTTTACAATGGCTTTTTAAAACCGCCATCTCTAGTTGGAAAGCGTCGGTCATCTCAAACAAGAGCTCTTTCCTAGTTAGGAGTTAACTAAGGTCTGTAAGCCATACAAAACCAACATTCTTGAGAAGGACTAAACATTAACAACTTTAATTCGTGCTGGTAAAAAATACAAATCACGTATAGAAGAGTAAATCGTGAGAAGTAAAACTCCGGAGAGTCCTGTTTTTGTATCCCTTCTAGCAATGTGTATATGCATTTTTGTCTGTTGAAGGACACGATTAGGCTGTAACTTTTACCTTGTTTTGCAACTTTTCTAACCTAACATATTTAAGTATTTTTCGAGAGAAAAATTCCTCTCACCCTGTTAGTGTTGCCCCTGGCCTGAGAAAGTATATTTTTGTCTCTCCTCCCCGCTGTCCCCTTACGGAGAGATGCACAGTTATGTCTAGGATCCCGCTGATTAGCTTGGCTTTGGGCCAAGTTGGTCAGCACTTGCTGTGGGGTTGACCTCTTTTTGCTGCTGGCAGGTGGAGTGGGTGCTCCGGCTTCAAGGCTTCTTCTGGCAGGAAGATCTGAGGACTCAAGTAAGGCCTGTCAAAGAGCCGCTGCACCTCCGACAAGAAGTGAGAAGGGGTCTTAGACTTGGCAGGGAGATGGACAGGCCTCAGAGTTAACTGAGGACCAAACTTCCGGGTGAGCTGCTTGGGTGGGGGCAGAAGCCTGGCTTTCCCTTGGCTTCAGCCTAGGTTCCATTCAAAGAGATTTTTTTCCCCCACATCCTAATTCACGTAAGCACTGGGAAATAGACCCATTTCCAGCCTCTGCCCTGCACAGATCTCGCCAGTGGAGCTGGGGTCACTATTTCAGGGTCAATAAAAATAGGAGAGATCCAGAACTGAGGGGAAATACAGTGATCTAGAGAAGGTTCAGTGTCACCAAGACTTGGCCTCCATGGCGGAAGCCCTGCCCTGACTAGGTAAAGCTGAAGAGCAACTAGTCAAACAGCCAGTGGATGGGAAGTACTTTCCCTGGAGCCCTGACTTCCTCGGGCAGCCCTCGGCCCTTTTACAAGCCCCAACTACACCAGGCCTTGCCGCTTCTTAGGTTTCTTTGGCAAATAGCTGGAAAAACAAGTGCCTTACAGGAAAATAACATCCCCACCACCTTCATTCACATCTCCTACCTCACCCAGCAGGCAGTGACCTAGAGCTCCGGCTCCAGCTCCAACTAAGCAGTTGCACGGCATGGCCAGCAAGAAGTTCACTTCCTCATCAGCACTACCCACCTGCAAGCACAGGCACCAGATTGCTGGCTGCCTCCCTGGAGGTCCTGTTCCCAACCAAGTGTAGAAATTCTCTAGCGAAACCGACGTGCTTCATTGTCATGAGTGGTTAACCTTGTTTTCCTATCGTCCATCTGGGACAAGAAAAGGATGCAGACCTTCGGTTTGTCAAGGTAACGAGAACCTTTCTTTCACCTTTTACTTTTTTCTCAGAGGCCAGCGATCCTCCTCGCCTCTAGTTCTGAACCTCGTGATGCAGACGGAGCATGTGGGGACTTGGGATGCACATGGAACTTAGCACCCGATTTAAGTTTTGGTCCTTGCTGTGGCCAGGACTTGGAAGGTTCAGGTCGGCCTGACTCAGCTGAGATACAGAATTTAGCGCACAAAACTGTCTGCAGGAGTGTCCGGGCCCCCACTGAAGAGGTGTGTTCTCAAAATCAGTTGGATAGAAACCCTGTCTTCCTTTTTTGAGTACACAAACATCGCAGAAACTCTTAAAGCTGGTTTCTTTTCCAGTCTAACTGCAGAATGGAGATGGGCCGCGTAGTGCTTATTACTTAATTCCAGACGCTCTTTCAACCAAGGAAAGAAAACCTAGTTGGAGAGAGGCAGAGAAAAGGCCGAGGAGTTGGTGCTCCGCCTTTTGTTTTAAACACAGATTTAATTAGGCTAATTCAGTTGTCTTAAACCTTCCAATCCTCAACTAGGGGCGCCAGCGGTAATTTAAACAATGGGCCGGCGTCCCACAGCTGGGCCCTAAAGTTGCCCGGTGTGACCCGAGGCTCTGCAAACAGGAAATGGCAGGATTGGTCAAAGTCAACTACAATTTTAAATTCCTTGTGGGGTAAACAGTGGCTTTGGTACTATCACAAACCATCAAGCAAACCAACAGTGCAGATCCAGACGTACTATTGAATATGTTAACACGAACTAATATAAACAAAAATTATAGAACTGAACCATCAGCATCTATTGTAAACTTAATGTTTCAGCCTTGCCTCAGAGTCCTGCTGCCTCACTGGCCTAAGCAAAAAAAAAAAAAAAAAAAGAAAGAAAGAAAAAAGCCTTTAGAAACAATACTTGCTCTACCTGCTTCCACAGAGCAGAGCCAGCTACACTTTTAATTCCAGCGCAGGATGGTTTTATTTCAGATTTCGTTGGCTTTCAATATCCAGCAGTGTACGCAGCAGGAAGCTCCCAAGGCCAAGGTCAATTAAAAGTCATCCATAGAAGAGAGATCAGCAATGGTGAACACATTGGTTAAAACAGCAATAACTTTGTAAGAAAATCTCTGTGCTGGACAGTCGAGCCAAGGTGATGCGCAGATCATGGACCGAGGACTGTCAGGGGAATCTTAAGCTCTGCTATCATCAAGCTTCCTTAACCACACACCAGGACACCCGGATGCCTCTACTTGATTGCTTCCTACTGCCGAAAGGCAAGATGAAGCCAAGACTCCTTCCTTTACTAAGCTGAATGCTGGCTTGGTAGTGGAATTTGTATTTCAGTCAAGTTCTGGAGGAGGGGAAACACCGAGCCTGACTTCATTCAGTCCTGTCAGCTGTAAATACTTTTTAAAAGAAGACATCCTCATGAAAAGATCCAACTTGCACGTGAGATCAATACTAGATCAACCAGTCAGGCTAATTTGATCTCACATTCAACCTGGGTCCCTACATAGTTTCGGATCTAGAACCGTTAGAAAACCTGGATTTCAGAATTTCAGTCCCACCAAATTATTTTGGAGCAGCAATTTCCTCAATCATTTTCCCTTTCTCTGTGACAGAAAAGGTAACTTTGTAGCGCACATTCCCGGTGCCACAGGCCGTAAAGATGTGCTAAGCATACAATGGCCAGACACCAAATGGCCAAGTTAAAATCAAATTGAGCTGAGTTGGAATGAGTTCTGGAATAGAACACTGTATCTGAAAATAAGTACTTAAAAACTCAACTATTAAAAATTATTTAAAATTGGTAGTCAAGGGGTGCCTGGGTGGCTCAGCCAGTTAAGCGCCAACTCTTGATTTCAGCTCAGGTCACGATCTAATGGTTCGTGAGTTCGAGCCCTGTGCTGACAGCGTGGAGCCTGCTTGGGATTCCCTCTCTCCCTTTTTCTTTGCCCTTCCCCCACTCATGCTTGCTCTCAAAATAAATACTTTAAAAAAAAAAAAGGCTTTAAAATCCGTAGTCAAAACTTCCAAATGACATTGAAAAGCAGAAGCGATTATTCCTGAGCACCGTCAGTTGGTAGAATGCCTCTGTGGTGGTGACACTGTCCATTTACTGCACTAACTTGAAGCTCAAGACCGTGGAGGGGCAAAGTAATTGGCTGGCTCTGCCAGTGGAGGACACCCCAGATGATGCTGTCACCAAAGGAGTAAACTAGCCTCCTCTCGTGATGACTGGGGTAATCCCCTCTCTCCTCTTCAACCCCCGGGTGAGGAGCCTACGGTGGCGCAGCTCCGTTGAAGCCGTCCACATCGCTTTCGCACTGCCTGAGGCAATGCTCCCCAATACCTTCTGAAACCGATGTGAGACTGCTTGCGCCTAGGTCTTGTCTTTTCGACATCTCTGCACGCATTTGTGGCTTCCACGAGTACTCGAGAAAAACTTATCCTTGACCCTTAACGTAGACGTGACAGTTGGCTTTCAAAGAGACGAAACTGACCATCTAGCCTCACTTCAGTGAACGTCGCAAGCATTATCAATTTCGGCGTCTTCCCAGGGCAAGAATGGTATGGTGTTGCGGGAGTTCAGGAATGCCAGAGATGACAGGTGGGTTCCAAAGGTTAAGACCAGGGCTAAACAGCAGTGTCCTCCGGACACACACCAAGGCTGGGGGCTAATTTCAGTGCGTCTAATGATACACAACAGAACCGGAACGTCTCTGTCCACCTCACCCTCTCTCCGCTAGCAGCTGATGGCTCTGCTGCTGCCAACCACAAGGACGTACCTAGGCCTCTGCACAGAAAGGCCTCCTCCCCAGCTCCATTCTACCTTGTCTCCCCAAACTCCTAGGAGGCTTTTTTGTTTTAAAAGATTTTAAGTAATCTCTACACCCAGCACGGGACTTGAACTCACAACCCTGAGATCAAGAGTTGTATGTTCTACCAACTGAGCCAGCCTGGCACCCCAAGGAGGTTTTTTTGAAAAAAAATATTTACACATCGGTTTATTTGGAACAAATGCTTTGTACTAGTGAGTAGAGCTGAGATGAGCTCAGTGGAGATCCCATTTTCCCTTTTAATAAATAACAAGGGTGTAGTCCCATTTTGGCTCTAGAATCATAGGCAGAAAACCTGTTAAGAAAGCAGATAACGGGTGCCTGGGTGGTTCAGTCAGTTAAGCGTCAGACTCTTGATTTTGGCTCAGGTCATGAGTTCACAGTTCATGGGGTTGAGCCCTGCGTCTACCTCTGTGCTGACAGTGGGGAGCCTGCTTGGGATTCTCTCTCACTCTCTCTGCCCCTCCCCTGCTTGTTCTCTCTCAAAATAAATAAACTAAAAAAAAAAAAAAAAAACGGATAACGTTTTAATTCAGTGATCAAACACGAGGCCAATTCCTGTAAACTTTGGAGTTGAGCTAAGGTCACATAAATCTACAAAATACATGAGCCAAGAACTAAACCTAACTCAAAAACCCACGTTTCCAAACTTATCCTAGTTTGGAAGTGCTAGCAGGTTACAGAGCTAAATAAACCGTTTGAGCAATATGAAGACAGAATGATGTGACATTCTTTACACAGTATCTGTAGCAATTGTAAATGCTCAATAAATATTTACTATATAAATGATAAGACCACTCAAAGATTCCGGCCAGGCAGGCATGAGATTTTTAAGTTTACAGTGTTCAAGAAATAAAACCAACTGTGGAAGTTGCTTCCTTATAGGCTGAACTTACAAGGTTATGAAAGGCAAGGAGGGTTTTTGGTAGTACTTAATCAAGACAGAAATCAACGATTATAAATCTATAGTTTTATTAAGACAAAAACTGACAATGTGATATGAAGTTTACATTTAAACAAAGTTTTCACAGAAACCTAACACATGCCTAAAAAGATTTTACAATGGAGTTCTAGATACAGGTCTAGACGATGTCAAGAACTGATGTATCTCTTGATTCAAGACAGCATTTTGGGTATTAGTTAATTCTTAGGATTAAAAAAACTTTTTGTTTTGGGTTTTAAAGTGAACCACTGCCCCAGTATGAAAGTTTAATCTTCTCCTGAGACCAGGGCTTTTGCAATCACTCAACTCTGTAAGTGATTCAGTGAACTTGTGCTGTCAGTGACTGAACCCTGCCACCAATGATTTCAGAGTTCAAAGTTCAAATAACAGGCTCCAAGAGTTTTCCACCCTAAGAGCGTGGGCCCTTGTCTTTTTCTACTCTCTCACCTTCTATGCCACCCTCTTCCCTTCCCCAAATACCTCAGCCAGTGGCTTGGATGGACAAGCTGACGTTTAAAACTTCATAATTGGAAAATAAAGGGTCTTCTTATCAATTTCAAGAATTAGCACCTCTAAAACAGAACCATCTGCCTCTGCATACGCTCCAAAAAGACCTTCCCTTTTCAACCAGTTTCCTTCCCCAAAATGGCAGCTTTGGTAATTTATTAACTGGCTTAGTCCTCTGCTGGGAACAGCATTAAGCTCAGGCAGGGAACACCTTGGCTTGTAAGTTTCAGGCATTCACAGCTTTTGAAGTCTCTCACAGTCCTCATTTAGGTTGCCAATGACCTTTTTGAAAAGATAAAATATTCTGGACACAGAACCGAATCACCACAAGTTTGTTCTTTCCATTGTTTCACCATTTCCCCAATCAGGCCCCAAATTTTAACAAAAATGATCCTACCCATCTCCGTTCCTTCCCACCCCCGACCCTCCCACCCCCAAATAATACACCAGTAATAGCCAAAAACTACACACATGCTACGCTGTAAAAATGCAGAGTTAACACTATTGGGAAGAAGGCTGTGGGTTGTGGAGATGCGCTTTGAAGATCTACAGTATCTTTTGCTTTCCCACACACCCATTCTGCAAGTTCTGTCCTTCATGGAAGGCCCTTTGCCTTTCTCAGCAAAGTACAGAATGGGCTGCCTTGCAACACTTCTCCTTCCCCTCCACTGGGATGGGTGTGCAAACTACACAGCATGGAAAGGCTTTAAAGCACTTGGGCTGCTGTAGGGCACAGAAACGATACTGGCTCTTCAAAGGACATCTTCTCAAGCCACCTCTATGGTGCCAAGACAAGTAGAATTCCTTCCCTCCCCACTTGAAACCCACAGTCAGATGTGACAGGGGCTGGTACTCAGGAGAGTTAATTCTTGTCATCTTTTTTGTCATCATCCTCCGAGGGGTAAGAATGCCACGTCAGCCTTTCCTCATAGAAGGATATGACCACCTGTGGGCACTTGACATTGGCTTCCTTGGCAGGGACTAGGTCAGCCTCATCAGAATTTTTCCTGCAGAACAAAGCAGAGAGACTTTGAGACCAGGTGCTGGTGGTCTCTTGACTTGGATCGCACAAGGGATAGGGCTTTAAAAGTATTAATTCAAAAAGAGTAGCCTAGGGAAGGGTGATAACATGGCCCAAGCAGCATTTAGTGGAGTGACATCCTCAGAGATCTTCTACTGAAAATCCTCTCTGGGTATCTTTGTTAAAAGCTAAATCACTTAACTCAGTCTATCACATCTGAACCTCTGCAAGGCCACAAAAAAATCATGACTCTCAGATTCTTGAAGAGCAGAGAAAAACTAGGGGCACCTGGGTGGCTCGGTTGGTTAAGCATCCAACTTCGGCTCAGGTCATGATCTCAGTTCATGGGCTCAGACCCCACATCGGGCTCTGTGCTGACAGGCCTGGAGCCTGCTTCAGATTCTGTGTCTCCCTCTCTCTCTGCCCTCTCCCCCTTGCACTCGGTCTCTCTCTCAAAAATAAATAAATGTTAAAAAACTTAAAGAAAAAGAGAAAAAGAAAGAAAGAAAGAAAGAAAGAAAGAAAGAAAGAAAGAAAGAAAGAAACTACTATAATCTTCCCAAAGTCATATCTCAGCTGCCATGAACCCATGGAGACATCTCAGCTTTGTAATAAAATGTAATACCATGTTGGATAATAAGATTTAATACCATTGGCTCTTGCCAATGCGCTGACTCATAATTACACTGTTTAACATTACCAAATGCCATGCTCACACAGATATTCCACAACTCCCAGGTGCTTTGAAATGGTGCTTCAACACTGGGAAGTAGAAAATAAGGGACTGTTACATAATTCTTTATATTTTTCTGAATTTAAGATGGTCTCAAAATGTGAAATTCACATACATATTACAAGGGACTTAGCAGTAAAGCCATTGGGAATGTCCTAGATGGGAGCAGTAGCATTAAGGCAGATAGCAGATATATAATGGGATCTGTGATGAGGCACCACCCAAAACTTCCGCAACTCAGCAACAGGTACCAAAGCCAGAGAGCCCCAAGGAACCAGGGTTGACTAAGCTGGTAAAATAGGCTGCTGAACAATGGACTGAAGAGAATGGGAGGGAAAAGGAGTATAACAATACGGGAGCCTGAAGCAGGCTGCCCTTATTGACAATTCAACACCTTCTGAGGAAAGTTCAGTCATTTTATGGCCAAGAAATATTTGCTATTTTGGAAATGGACAAGTATCTCAACTTTCCAGGAAAATAACCTTAAAGTGAACTTGGTTTTATAATCACAATCCTACTATTTCAACCTGTAGTGTTACATTCAGGTAGAACCTTTACAAACAGCAGTAATTTAATTAAAGGAGTGTAATCTTAAACAATATGGAGATACTAATGTAACCCAAAATGGTCACATGCAGACAGAAAGTATATTCTAATTGGACTGTAACTCCTGGTATTGATCCTTCCCCCCCCAGATGCAGCACCTTAAAAATGAACTTTTCTCCTATGGGCTAGCAATATATCAGCTAAAAGATGACCAGATTCAGTGAACACCTAGGGAATGCATAATAAGAAAACAGAGTTTCAGCTAATTGTGACATAGGCTTCCAGTAGTGTCAAAGTTAGGCCTCTCTGGCCACCTTCTAAACAAGAGGAATGAAGAGTAGATACGAGTTTCCAAGAAGGGTCTAGACTCACAAAAGGACAAAATCCTTAGAATGCTGCCTTGACTGGCAGAAGTTTGGAATTATTTACTCCTACATTTTTTTTAGGACAATAATTGAGACCCATGTGGGGGAAGAAAATAGCACAAGCATTTTTCAACAAGCAAGAAATAGGGAAGAAAGCCTTTCTTTTGGACAGAGTAGGGGAATTTTAGAGAATTTGGGATTAATTACAGTTCTTAAAATTCTCAAGACAACTGTTTTCATTAAGCCGCTTCATGGAATATTACTACCATTGGTATTTATACTTCTGGAAGGAAAAAAAAAAAGCCTTGTTCTACACTCAGTATAGTAAAGGGGACTTGCTGACCCCTACTGGCTGATCCTGGAATTACACAATTGGCACAAATGAGAAAGGATCTATCAAGGACAAAGGAAGAGCTACAGAAATTCTTAACCCTGAAAAGTTAACAGAAAACATCTGATCCTGGGGCCAGCCCGATCTTTATTAAGGAGGTGGTAGAAGGGGAGGGTGGTTCAATCACATTTCATATCTTTTTCCTTTATTTACAGAAGTGAAATGTGATTCCTCCCCACACCTTCTCCATTCTGGATTTTCTCCCACCTCCTAAAAAATGGGCAAAGACTGAGAATCCTAAGGGCCCCTACCTGTATAACTCATGAGTCCAGGTTGGCAGTCAGGCCGAGGGTCACTATCGAAGGACTATGCCATCTTAAAGATTTCACACTTGGGCGACTGGAATTTCGAAGGTCCAGCTCTTTTCCTCTGGCATGGAACAGATGGGGAGAAGAAAAAACCAACACACAGAGCCACTGGCAGACTCACCATTTCATCAGGAACATGAGTTCTCCACTGGAGTCTGTAGCTCCAATAATCCGCTCTGGCTCCAAACCCCGGGCAAAGCCTCGTGGCTTTTCTGACTGTGAAAACCAGACGAATGGAACAATTTTAATTATATGGAATTGTTATCCAGACTGGAGTCACTCCGGTTTCTCTGATTAATATAACGACACTCTTGCCAATATTCCACCAATACCTTGGCTCCAAGTCACAGGCCTTTTTGCATCCTTGGGTGATTCTTCCATCAAGGTCTTAAGGTTTCCCCATATGTAAAAAGGGACATACGTCTCAAGCAAAATAAATGTTCACAACCGTTTCTTCCCCTTCAGAAGACAACTTACTTTAAGGTATTGAATAGATGAAAATAGCTACCTTACAGTTGTAATGATTACAACACTGAAAACGATCTTTTTACGGGAATGAATTTAGTTGCACTTCTTCCTGAACCTCAGATAAAATAAGTACAGATTAAGTGAACCCCCAAAACACTTTGAAAGCATTAGCATATCTAAGATTCCAGAAGGAATGAGAGATGGCTGCTGAGGTCCAAGAAACAGCAGAATAAAAGTATTTAACTTTAAATTTAAAGAGCTTTTAGTTTCTTTGACAGCAGTAGGAATTCTAGACTAGTAAAAATTTTCTCTCCTTACCTCTTCTTTCTTCTTCTTTGGTTTGCTCTCCTCTCCCTTATCTTCAGAATCAGAGTCAGCTTTGCGCTTGCCTCCCTCTGATTTATCTGTCTCATGTGCTGTTTTCTGTGACTGTAGAAATTCGGCAATGAGATCAGGGCAATCCAGGTTCTCTTCTGGCTCCCACGTGTTATCCTCACTGAAATCAGAGGGCACAGTGAGTCACACTTTCCACTCAAAGTTAGCACACTCATACTAAGGAGATGCACAGGATGACAAGAGCTGGTGCCCTTGGAAGAGAGGAGTTAATGATGATGAGGAACCAGATTTTGTCCAAGATCAAGAACTTGGTAATGCTGAAATTTCTTGGTGGGCGGGAGGGGAGATAAGGGACTTTTAGACCATAAGCCATGGAGGCCAGGCCTGGGTCACACTACATATTGGAGCACTCTAGGCCTTGCACATTACTAGACTCCTGAGAAAGTTGGTGACTACATGGATGGATTTAGCCAGGTTAATGAAACTTACTCTGAGAACCCCTTCCACTTTAGGAGGTACTCCACTTTGCCCTTTACCACTCGACGGTCAAGAACTTTTTCCACCACATATTCCTCTTCCTCCTCTTCTAGCACCTCCTCCACTTTCTTCTTGTTTTGTTTCTTCCCCATAGTGCCCGCCAGCTTTCTGGTCTAAAGGGTGACGCTGCTAAAGTGACAAAATAAAAAGGGCATTAGGGCACACTTTTCTTGGTTAGGTGAATATTCGGATGGTTAGAAACCCAGGGGCATCACTGATGACTTTAATAGTGTATCCTTGTATTACGTATTCCACCTTTTCGGCTTCAGTAAAAAATAAAGTTTTCTAATATGTTCTGATATGAAAGCTAGTTCATAAAAAGCCCCAACCAATCTCACAGCAAAACTCCTTTATTCTTGCATAATCACCTAACACTTTTATACCTATTCTAAGTTAAAAAGTTTCCAATACCCCTTTTAGTATAAAGCATGGCATCTAAAATGTTATTCAATTGAAAGTAAGAGTCCTAAAAATAAGGTATAAACATTAAACTTACATACATATAACCCTCTGATTCATACTTTCATCATATCACTAGACTTCCAACTTTTACAGTGCGAAGCAGCTTGTCCTATTTATCAAACATCTGGTTCAATTTTCCCCTTTGTATATGCATATATAATACAATGCATCCCTCTGCATTGTTACAACATCCTCTCCTGAGTCTCAAGGTTCTTTTTTAAAAATGTTTGTTTATCGGGGTGCTTGGGTGGCTCAGGTCATGACCTCACAAGCTCATGAGTTTGAGCCCCACGTGGGGCTTGTGCTAACAGCTCGGAGCCTGGAGCCTGCTTCGGATTCTCTGTCTCCCTCTCTCTGTTCCTCCCCTGCTCGCACACTCTCTCTCTTTCTCTCAAATATAAACATTAAAAAGTTTTTTTAAAATAAATAAAATGTTTATTTATTTTGGGGGGGGGCAGAGGGAAAGGGAGAGAGAGAATGTCAAGCGGGATCCGTGCTGCCAGCATAGCCCGACATGGGGCTCAATCTCATGAAACATGAGATCATGACCTAAGCAAAAATTGAGTTGCACGCTTAACCAACTGAGCACCCACAAGGTTCTTTATGTGGTCTTTTCCAAATGCCATCAATGATTTACAGTGTGAAAGTTTCTTCTTCGTTTCTTATTCTACTTAGCTTATTTCTGAGGTTCAGAAAGACTTATAAAAATGCCAGAATGACCATGAAATTCTCTAATTGGGGCACTGCAATAATTTGGAAAATGAACAGGAAAAAAAGAGATAGTTATCACAGATAATAAAACCTGAGTTAATTCTTTTGTAAAATACTTCTTTAGGCTGAGTGACTTCTAAGGATTTTTTCCAATGCTAAAACTCTAGTCCCCTATAAATCTATTTTTAGTCCTTCAGATACAATTCGGACAGCTGGCAGGCTTAAAGCCATTTGTTTACCAATTTGCGTCAGTAGGTGGCGCCATAAGATACCAACACATCAGAACTGATCTACAAAACTGGCCCCAAATCTACAAATTCATGGATCACAGCTGCCACAATGAGATACAAAGAATCAAGAGAATGGCAGATAATTCAAGCCAAATTACTACCATCTATGAATTTAAGATAATGCTGATTTGGGCTAAACTGGTTGTTCATCCTTGGGAAAAGGAGTCTTACTTAGCCT
Source organism: Panthera pardus (assembly GCF_024362965.1). Lineage (NCBI taxonomy): Eukaryota > Metazoa > Chordata > Mammalia > Carnivora > Felidae > Panthera > Panthera pardus. The sequence continues at coordinate 36,919,733 of NW_026526876.1, forward strand.
AGGTAGAAACTCTTCTAAATATACTTTAGGGATGCCTCACAGCTGGCTCAGTCAGAACAGCATGAGACTCTTGATCCCAGGGTTTGAGTTCGATCCCTACGTTGGGTATAGAGTACATAAAAAGAAAATATTTAATAAACAAACTTTAAAACTGACATGTACAGAATGTCTTTTTGAAAAAGTCCACTATAGTCCATATGAAATATAACAAATTTTCATGGAAGTCAGGATCATCATTATGAATCAGTTAAATTATCCACAGAAATTTTGGTTTATACTGAGATATTCCCATGTCTGCATATATGAGCAATGCTGACTTACTGAAACATTTAACTACTAGAAAATCTGGACACTGGTGGATACTGGAGATTCAAGAGAATAAGAAATGCTTCCTGCCTTTCTGATGCTTAATGTCCGATAAGAAAAATGTAGATACCACTTCCACTTAAAGGTATTCTGAACTTTTGCAAGGTAGCACGAAACACTGTTTTCTGGAGTGCTTTTAGTATGGTCTAAGGCAACACCTAAGCCCCACCTTTACAGAGGGGTTCAGAACATTACCTGTGCTCAGGTAAGAGGCATCTTTTCAACCCTCTTCCTTCTCCATTTACATACTGAAGAATCTGCTTTGCTTTCCTTCACCCCCCACCCAGTCCCTCTATCTTTTAGAGAAAATGCCACACGTTTTCCCTTCCTTCTTTTACTGAACCAACTTATCAGTGGATTGCAGTTAGCTTCATGTGCCTTTGATTCAGAGGCTGTGTGTACTTCTTTCTGGAGGGAGATGCTTTCAGGTTTTCAAATTTCTGACTGCTATATGGCAAGTGTTATTTTATGAGGAAAGAAAAATCTAATGTCCCTTCTGGATTGTGTTTCCTTCCAAGAATAAATGCTCTCTATTCCTTGCTTTCTTCCACTGTGAGTTGAAGAGGTAAAGCAGGATTCACTGTCAGTCTTTGGTTAACATGCAGAGAAAAATAAACTGACCATCACCTTTAGATAACAAAGGTTACCACAACTCCCTGCATTAATTTGGTCTTGGACATTGGAAGATACTCCCTTTCTCAACTGATGGAAGGAAAATAATGGGTTATAGACCATGCAAAACAGTAATTGTTCCCTAATAACTTCTCTACCAAGTAATTAAATTTAAGAAAGTAAAGGAAAGGCATTCTATCACTAAGGCTTCAGAATCCTGAGTTATTTAAAGCCCCGTGTTATCCACATTAATAGTTATACTTGTCTTACAAAAAGAAACAGCACTGAATACTGCCCATCCGATTGTCTTACTATGAACCAAAAGGATCAGGACAGCTTCTGGTTTATCTCTGGCTACTGTAGGCCTCTTCTCCCTGTATCATTAGCATGGTCCCAAGGAGGAAGAGTCATAGAACAGAACAGTTTAACTAGCTTAACTCACTGTCTTAACAACTCAAGGGGTGCCTGGGTAGCTGAGTTGACTAAGTGGCCAACTCTTGATTTCAGCACAGGTCATGATCTCACAGTGTGTGCTTATGCCCAGCATTAGACTCTGCACTGAAGGCATGGAGCCTGCTGGGGATTCTCACTCCCTCCCCACCCCTCTCTCAATATAAATAAAGAAGCTTTAAAAAAAAATAAAAAAGAAGAACTCAAAAAAGTGAAGAATAAACAGACTCCCACTTCTCTCTGAGCCTTTTTTAAGGAGAGAGTGAGTGTGAGTGGGGAAGGGGGAGAGGGAGAGAGAGGCAGGGAGAGAGAGGCAGGGAGAGAGAGGCAGGGAGAGAGAGGCAGGGAGACAGGGAGAGAGAGAATTTCAAGCAGGCTCCAAGCCCAAGGTGGCGCTCCATCCCAAAGACCTTGGGATCATGACCCGAGCTGAAATCAAGAGTCAGAAGCTCAACAAACTGAGCCAACGAGATGCCCTTCTCTGAGCTTTTTTTTTTTAATCTTTTTTTTAATGTTTATTTATTTTTGAGAGAGAGAGAGAGAGCGCGCGCGCAAGCGGGAGAGGGGCAGAGAGGGAGACACAGAATCCGAAGCAGGCTCCAGGCTCTGAGCTGTCAGCCCAGAGCCCGACGCGGGCTCGAACTCCCGAACCGCGAGATCATGACCTGAGCCGAAGTCAGACGCTGACTGAGCCACTCAGGCGCCCCTCTCTGAGCTTTCTTAACTGGCTCATCCCAGCATCTACCTCAGGTACCAGATTCTTTATATTAGAGATTCTCAGCCAGGCTTCCCAATTTGAGTTTTTCTCTTATTTATAGGTAGTTCTATGGGGGCCTGAATAAGCAGTTTGTTAAAATCAATGTAGAAGTTGATTAAAAATGCAACCCACTCTTCCTATAGAATCTATCACCTTCAGAGGAGCCAAGAGCCCTCTTAAATATTACGAGTCAATTCTCCTATGGTTTCCAAAAGGATTATTTCAAGAGAAATCCTCCCTGAATATGACAGTCTCCAAACACTAGCAGGGATATCTGGAATTGAGGACTCTCAATCAGAATTGCTTGGCAAGGAAATTTCAAAGTAACTCAAATCAGTGTAGTAGCACAATGGAAAATGCCTTTCATCAACACAACTTGCCACTCCCCCCCCCCCCCCCCAGGCATCCTGGCAACCAAATCATGGCATCAGTTATAGAACATGGCCTATGAACATGGTCATGATCATAGAACATTTATGTCAGAACTATTTATGACAAAACATAGAAGAGGTGTACACAGGGTGAAAAGTTCCTGATTAACTCAAATCTTAATGTTTGGACAGGTCTTCTTAAGGCTTATCATGATGTTGCAGATAAAAAACCTAGAGTTGGGGTGCCTGGGTGGCTCAGTAGGTTGAGCGTCTGACTTCAGCTCAGGTCATGATCCATGGTTTGAGTATGATCCCTGCGTCGGACTCTGCTGTCAGCACAGAGCCTGCTTTACTTCGGGTCCTCTGTCCCTCCCCTCCTCTCTCTGCCCCTTCCCCCATGCTTTACCTCTCCCTCTCTCTCAAAAATCAACAGTAAAAAGAAAAAAAACCCCAACAAACTAGAGTTAACTAAGCTGCTATAACTTTTATCTAAATATTTACTGAGTCTGCCACATTTTAAGATGCCTAAAAAAAATAATACACTTGTATCGAACTTTAGAGTTTACAAAGTGCTACCTCACGTTACATCATTTGATCCTTCAAAACCATCCCGTGAAACAAACCACTGAGATGTTATCGACACCTCATAGATAACAGATTACAAGAAATAAATCACCTAAGGTCACATAATTAACAGAGCAAGCACCTCAGTAAGGACAGCAAGGCTGAGTGAGCTAAGGGCCCTGCTGCACACACACAACTAGGAGCTAGCCACGTATCTATCTGTAGGAAGTCTTCCCTTTGGCCTGTACAAGAAAAGGACAGAGGTCTCTTTAAGTGGATCCTTCCTACAGTTTGTCATCAGTAAATAAGGAAGTGACTGATAATGATTCTCTTTTGAAAAGACCTTGTTGGGAATGCAAGCTGGTACAGCCACTCTGGAAAACAGTACGGAGGTGCCTCAAAGAACTAAAAATAGAACTACCCTACGACCCAGCAATAGCACTACTAGGCATTTATCCAAGGGATACAGGTGTGCTGTTTCGAAGGGACACGTGCCCCCCCATGTTTATAGCAGCACCATCAACAATAGCCAAAGTATGGAAGGAGCCCAAATGTCCATCGATGGATGAATGGATAAAGAAAATGTGGTATATATATATACAATGGAGTAATTATTCGGCAATCAAAAAGAACGACATATTGCCATTTGCAACTACGTGGATGGAACTGGAAGATATTATGCTAAGTGAAATTAGTCAGAGAAAGACAAAAATATGACTTCACTCATATGAGGACTTTAAGAGACAAAACACATGAATATAAGAGAAGGGAAACAAAAATAATGTAAAAACAGGGAGGGGGACAAAACAGAAGAGACTCATAAATATGGAAAACAAACTGAGGGTTACTGGAGGGGGTGTGGGGGGGGGGGGATGGGCTAAAGGGGGTAAGGGGCATTAAGGAATCTACTCCTGAAATCACTGTTGTACTATATGCTAACTAATTTGGATGTAAATTTAAAAAAATAAAAAATAAAATTAAAAAAAAAAAGAGGAAAAAAAAAAAAAAGAAAAGACCTTGTAAGGTATGGCTGTTAAAAAAACCAATGATTCCTAATTGGTTACTGCAATACAAAGGTATTCATTGTTAATTAAATCAGGAGGCAGTGACAAAGCATTGGTTGTTAGGGCCCCAGCAAGTCTTTGGAATCTTTTAAATCAACAAGTGCTAGATGGTGCAGATTTTGTGAAGTTAAACACCTACCAAGTAGGCTGAAGACAGCACGGAGAAAATGCCAATTTTAAGAAACCAAAATTTATAGTGTCCCAATAAATCCAGGAATGATGTAAATCTGAAGCAAGAGTCATGAACTCATAGCTCTTTCAAGAGAAAAAAACCCACACATCCTCCACTAAGGCAGTTAGAAGCTAGGAAACAGGAACAATGCTACTTGAAAGCAGAAGGCAGTATAGTATCAGATACAAGGCATTTTATTTTGTTTTTGAGTAGCTGGTACTGATTTCTTGCCAGCTTGAAAGATCAAATTCCAGGTGTCAGTACAAGGTAACAACCACAGACCTCTGAAACCAAAGCAGTAGGGCTTTTAGCTAAATGTTAAGAAAAAGCATTCAGAATGTTGGTCTGGTGAGGTGACCACCTTTACTAAGGAAGAATTCATAGGAAAGCAGACTTTGAATAGAGAGTTTTCACTCATAAGAATCAGAATGACCTAGGGAGTTTAAAAATACAGATACCCAGATCCAATGACATAGAAAGTACGGTGTGTGTGTATATATATATATATATATATATATATATATATATATATACACACACATACACACACACACATACTAACCATAATATAATGTATTCATATTCAATTACAAAAATATTTAATGTAGGAAATTACAATTCCTTGGCCCAAAACCTGTCAGCCTATTTATGTTTTTTTTAGTGTTTATTTATTTTTGAGAGAGAGACAGAGCATGAGCGGGGGAGGGGCAGAGAGGGAGACACAGAATCTGAAGGAGGCTCCAGGCTCTGAGCTCTCAGTGCAGAGCCTGGCATGGGGCTCGACCCCATGAATTGCAAGATCGTGACCTGAGCTGAAGTTGGATGCTTATCGGACTAAGCCACCCAGGCGGCCTAGCCTGTTTATGTTTCTATACATAAACACAGATATATATTAAGTGAAAATAGATATTATAATTCTACAACTTGCTTTTTAATAAAACGTACTATATCTTTGACACTGTTCCATAAAGATCTCCATTAAAAAAATTTTTGTAATGTTTATTTGTTTTGAGATTGAGTGCTAGTGGGGGAGGGGCAGAGAGAGAGGGAGACTGGAGAATTCAAAGCAGGCTCTATGTTGTCAGCGCAAAGCCTGACATGGGGCTTGAACCCATAAACCGCAAGATCCTGACCTGAGCCAAAGTCAGATGCTCAACCAACTGAGCGCCACCCAGGTGCCCCAAAGATCTCCATTCTTAACAAGCTGCATAGTATTCCATATTGTATGGACACATCATATCTAACCATTTACCAAGTGATGAAAATTTGGGTTGTTGCCAATTTTCTATTATTACAGTGTTCTTTGAACATGGCATCTGCATCTTTAAAACCTCCTTAGCAGATCTGTATGACTCTAGATCTTAGGGTCATGAGTTCAAGCTGGGTGTAGTTTGCTTAAAAATAGATAAATAAAATAAAAAGCTCCTTAGGTGATTTGATGCATATCCTTGGATAAAAGCCATTGCTAGAAGAGGATTGGCAGAAACTACATTCCTCAGGTGAAATCACACAATTACAGATATAAATCAATTCTCAGAGTTAGCTAAAAGGCAGGTGAACATTTTACTTTCTCCATCCATTTGAGAATTAAGACTGGAACAATAAACTAACCAATGTTCATGAAAACAAAATGATCTCTGTATCACATTCAACATCATTCAATCTAGATCTTTTTTTTTTTTTTTTTTTTTTTTTTTTTTGGTACTAGCAATTGGAAGAACACTGCTTGAAGGATCCAGGATCCTTATATAGTTCCTTCCACCAAAAGAAAGCTAGTATGAGCACCAGAAAAGTCCCTTTCCTGTCCCTACCTCTCAAAACAACTTTATGCCTCTAGGTAGTTATATATATTTGCTCAGTTTCCTAATAAGCAAAATAGTATAACAACCCTCATGGCATTGATGCCTTTGAGGTGAGCTTTTATGACCTTCTAGGATTAAATCTATTTATATATTTGCATATATGTTCTACTTCATTAGATTACTGCTTCAAGTTTAAAGATAGCTTTCGGAAGCCCAAAATATTAAGACTCAATAAGAAAACAGCACTTCCATCGGGTGTATAGCTGAAATTCATGCCTAAGTTTTTAAAACCAGAGAGCAACTCCAGAACACACTCAAGAAGGACCCAGGTCTGGCTGGAACCAATAATTACGAAAAAGAGAAACCAAGATCTCATTTCTAGAAAACCAAGACAGAAGAGCTGCCAGAGACTGGAAAATCACATTTCATATATCTTAAGTGTAGGAATTTCTTCTGCTCTTCCTTTTACCTGGCCTATACAAGAAAATGGCAAAAGGAATTTATCTTCCTATGAAGACAGATGAGAGAGGTGAGAAAGGAAGTTCTAAATACAATGGAAAATGTCAACAAAATGGTTTATTTGTGAAAATAATTTTAAGATTTCTGAAGATCAATGTAAATACCAAAAATCAGTTTTGATGATCCAAATAGTAAAGTTTTATAACAAACTTTAAAAGTTGAGATTTCAGGCTCAGTTTTCTTTTTTTTTTTTAATGTTTATTTTCGAGAGAGACAGAGATAGAGACAGAGCACAAGCAGGGGAGGGGAAGAGAGAGAGACACACACACAATCCAAAGGAGGCTCCAGGTCTGAGCTGTCAGCACAGAGCCCGACGTGGGGCTCGAACCCACAAACCAAGAGATCACAACCTGAGCCAAAGTCGGGTGTTTAACCAATTGAGCCGCCCACATGCCCCACAGACTGTTTTTACATACTAACTTTTTAAAAAAGGCAGCCATCCAATTAAATGAACAATGGTCTAAGTATTCATAGCACATTTATTGAGTTCAAGACAAAAATGACAATCATCCTTGATTTCATTCCACTCATCTTCCATATCTAGCCTCTTATTAAATCCTATTGAGTATGTATCTTAAATATCTTTCAATCCATACATTTTTCTAGCCCTACTACTACTATCATCCTATTTGCAAGCCATCATCATCTCTTGTTTGGGTAACTCCTGACCAGATTTATTCCCAACACTAGCCCCTCATTTAAAATGCAGGTTTCAGGGGGACGCCTGGGTGGCTCAGTCGGTTGAGCATCCGACTTCGGCTCAGGTCATGATCTCACGGTTCGTGAGTTTGAGCCCCGCATCGGGCTCTGTGCTGACAGCTCAGAGCCTGGAGCCTGCTTCCGATTCTGTGTCTCCCTCTCTCTCTGCCCCTCCCCTGCTCATGCTCTGTCTCTCTGTCTGTCTCAAAAATAAATAAAACATTAAAAAAAATTTAAAAAAAAAAATAAAATGCAGGTTTCAGGATGCCCGATGGCTCAGTCGGTTAAGTGTCCAACTTCGGCTCAGGTCATGATCTCGTGGCTTCTGAGTTTGAGCCCCACATCGGGCTCTGCACTGACAGCTCAGAGCCTGGAGCCTGCTTCAGATCCTGTCTCCCTTTCTCTCTCTCTCTGCCTTTCCCTCACTCGCACATGCGCGCGCGCTCTCTTGAAAATGAATAAGCATTAAAAAAAAATAAAATGCAGATCTCTTCATATCATTATGTGTGGGCATCTGAGCTGAAGACCACTACACCTAACCTATCAATCACAATTACCTTGCCCTTTGCCTCATTCTTTCATTTGACCAATTCCCTTACCTAAAATGTCCTATTCAGGAGCTTTCCCGAAGCCTCAGGCTAGGTTTAGGTTAATTCTTCCTATGAACACCCTCCTACAGTATTCATCATTTAACAATTATCTTTTTGGTACCCATTATGGGTAAGGTGCTAGACAAAGGGGGTGAGCAACAAAGACAAAAATCCCTAGTCTCTTAGAATGTGTGCGCGCGTGTATGTGTATATATATGTGTGTATGTGTGTACATATATATACACGTATATATATGTATATATATGTGTATGTGTGTGTATATGTATATACACATACACACATGCACACACACATATACATATACATATACATATACTTGTGATAGTTAATTTTATGTGTTATACTGACTGGGCCACAATGCCCAGATATTTGTTCAAACATTTAGAATTTATTTTCTAGTGTGGACGAGTGCCATGAGTGAGCATGAGTGGGGGGTGTGTGAATACATGCATGTGCAGGCAGAGGAGGGCACGGACAATAAGCAAGAAGATATTGTGATAATTGCTATAAAGGAGACAACTCAGCAAAAATCAGAAAAACACACCATGTGTAGGGAATAGTTGGTTCCAAGTCCTAAAGTGAGAAGAGGTTGCTTTATCTGAGGAACAGAAATGTGGCCAGTTAGAAAGAGAGGCTGAGGAAATGGCCAGTAAGGATGAGGTAATTACTGTGCATATCACTCCCCACATCACTCCTTCTCTCATCTAACCCCTTTTTCCATTATTTTCCTATTGCCTCTTTTGCTTCTAGCTTAGGTTTAAGACCTAGGCATTAATAACTATAAAAGTTTCTAACTACAACTCTCCCAGCATTTAACACTATCTATTAAAAAATAAAAAAATTAAATAAAATAAAACCAATAACAATTTACTAAAAGCCAGAGTGGAATATAGGGTGACCAACTCACTGGCGAAAGCACTGAGAGGTCCACATTGCAGGAACCCTCTCAGACCCAGGCAAATGGAGCTATTTGTTCAGGCCAGTGGGATATGCAGACACACAAGAATCACAGGCTTTTGAGAATCCCTTAGTGGTGAGTAATAACAACATAATAACAGCATAATAACAGCTAAAATTTACTGAATACTTAAAACAATGCATATAAAGGCATTCAATCCTCACATCAACTCTATTAAACCCACTTCACAAATGAGAAAACTGAGGCTTATGAAGCAAAGAAAATTTCCCAAAGTCCCCAGAGCCAGGCCTGAAATATAAATACAAGAAAACAATGCAAGGTGAACTTCATTTCAACAAGAGAAATGTAAGAGTATATAATAATTAGCAAAAGAAAATTAAGCAAAAATAAGTAGCCACAAAAGCACCATAGAGGCTTGGAAGAATGAATGACTAGGGTGATCAGGAAAGAGTTTAAAAAGTTGGGATTGAAGCCAAGCTCCAAGAGTATTTGAAAAGGTGGATTGAGGAGGGCAATTTGGCTTAAGGAACGGTGGTGAACAAAAGCAATGAGGTATGTCTGAGGTAGATGGTGTGTAAACCAGTTTGGGCAGAGTAGACTAAATAGTAAAGGTAACCACTAAAAAATTTTCTACAAGGCCCCTTCTCCTTAAAACAAAGACCAAACTCCTCAGCGCAACACCTAACACCCTTTCATTCCAACCATTCCGTACTTCTACTCCCTCACAAAACCTACACTCCTGTCAAAACTATAAACTGCACACCGTCTCCACAAAAGGCTCTGCTCATTATTAAGTGATCCTGCCCAACACCAGCAGTCAAAATCCTACCCATCCTTAAAGATAGGGCTTAAACAACCTTACTTCCATGAAGCCTACTCAACCTAGCCAACCACTGTTTCTTTTTTCTCAGTTTCCATTGTTTCTACTTTTTGTAATATTTAAAAAAATTTAGACAGAGCCGTGACAAGGGGAGGACAGGATGGGAGGAGAGAGGGAGAGAGAGAGAAAATCCTAAGCAGGCTCCATGCTGAGCATCCCACAACACTGGGCTCATGACCTGAGCCACAATCAAGAGTCGGATGCTCAACCAACTGAGCCACACAGGCACCCCTCTTTCTGTTTTTATTCAGACACTCAATCAAAGATAGGTCTGGGCCCTGTGTAACACGTTGAACCCTGTATGGGCAGGAAGGATATATGTCTCAGATGCCAACCAAAAATCAGGGAAGAGAAGTCTAAAGCTGTCAGCATTTTAGGGAATAATCAGTAAAATCTGATCTGCAACCCCAAAATGGAAAACAAGAAAGAAGTACACCTTTGTTGAGCATTAGCAACTACATACCAGTCATTAAAAGGCAGGTGAAGGCATGTGTAGTATATACTCAATTTGTAGTCCTCCTGACTCATGTTTCTAAACTGCTGTTAGTCTGTTTGTTAGCTATGACTGTTTGGGAGGTAAATGCTTTCCAGATGGAAAACTTTACTGAGCAGAAAACAACTTGTGCCACAAACCCAGTAGCAGGAGTTTCATTTTTAAAGGAATAGCTGCCCTTGAATTCCAGGATCTAGGACTAGAATACTGGTGTGCTAATCAAATTAAAATTTTATCTGAGCTCTATCAGAAAGTTGGCTATCCCCTTTCAGGAGGCTGATGGGGATGAAACTACAGATACAGCTTTGGGTTAAGAGGCCACAGGGATATGCAAATATTAGTAGGACACAGTGATAACTGGCAAGTCTTTTAGTTTAAGATGAAATAAAATTAGAAAGCTGGACCAGAATTACAGCTAAGTTGGAAATTTTTTTTTAAGTTTATTTATTTATTTTGGAGGGGGGAGGGACAGAGAGAGAGAATCCCAAGCAGGCTCTGTTCAACCGACTGAGCCACGCAGGAGTCCCAGCTAAGATGGAACTAAAAGCAGAGACCAAAGCATTCACAGATAACAAAACAAAACCAGATTATTGACACTAACCTCTCAAATACCACAGTTCTGTTAGGCTCTCAATGTGTTAGCTATTATTAAAGAGAAAGGCACAATTTCACAGACAAATTAGGTTACCCCCCCTCGGTCAGCAAATCGTAAAAGTGGGTGCCTGGGTGGCTCAGTCAGTTGAGTGTCCAACTCTTGATTTCGGCTCACGTCATGATCTCATGGTTCCCGGGAATGAGCCCTGAATTGATGTCCATGCTGGCAGTCTGGAGCCTGCTTGGGATTCTCTTTTCTGCTCCCCTGCTCGTGTGCACACGGTTTCTTTCTCTCTCTCTCTCTAAGTAAATAAATAAACTTTACAAAAAATCATAAAAGCTGAAAGCAGTAAAGATTTAACACAAATTATTCAATTCAAATACTAACAGGATCTGAATTTTGCCCATATTTGAATAACTTTTCCAATTTTGGGAGAGGCTATTCACTTTTTCAGTAGACATCACTATCTGGAAATACAATTGTTTTTAAGTTTGTTTGTTTGTTTATTTATTTATTTATTTAGAGAGAGAGAGAGAGAGAGAGAGAGAGAGAGAGCTTGAGTGGGGGAGGGGCAGAGAGAGAATCCAAGCAGAATGCCAAGCTGCACTATCAGCGCAGAGCCCGATGTGGGGCTCAAACTCACCAATTGTGAGATCATGACCTGAGCTGATACCAAGAGTTGGAGGCTTAACCGACTGAGCCATCCAGGTGCCCCTGGAAATACTATTTATTTAAATTTATGCAAAGACCCCAAAAGATTTTTCAAGATACTTCTAAAACAAAATATTCAAATTATATAGCTTGCTGTTAAAATCCAGAACCTGGGGCCTCTCCAGGTCCTCACCTAAGGTATTTAAAATGGTCACTTGCACAATCTGCACACCAAGCTGAGTACATAAAAACTAATAAGACAGGGGCGCCTGGGTGGCTTAGTTGGTTAAGCATCCGACTCTCCATTTTGGTTCAGGTCATGATCTCACGGTTCATGAGTTCAAGCCCCAAGTCGGGCTCTATGCTAATGCAGAGCCTGTTTGGGATTCTCTCTCTCAAAATAAATAAAACTTAAAAAAAAAATTAACTGTTAAGACAAACATGCCAAGGACAACAGTTATACTCTGCCCAATGTTATTGATCAAAGACAGGAAAACTAATTATATAAATGCACATTAATTCATTCTGCTAACACATGGAATTCTAAGAAAGGATCTCAAAGCCATATACTCAACAATCTATAAACTACCTACATTTAGATGAACAAGAAGCGTAGCCCCATTCTATGTGAGCCCACATACTAGCCATTAGCATTTTGCTCCCAAAACTCTTCAGAGAAATAACCTATGAAGTGAAAATCTGTCAAGCCTAATGCAAAATCTGTTATACTACCAGAGATAGTATATAAAAAAAGGTGAGATTCTGATGGATAAACTACTAGAGAATGACAAAAGTGAATCAATTCTTTTTAAACGGTATGAAGTGAAAAAGAAACACTTTCCTGGTCCCTAAAATGGGCACAAGGTATAATAGTTGCTTTTTATTTTTTTAAGCTTATTTATTTGTTTTTAAGTAATCTCTACGCCCAGTGCGGGGTTCAAACTCACGACCCTAAGATCAAAAGTCACATGCTCTTCCAAATGAATCAGCCCAAGTGCTCTTATACAACGGTAGCTTCTTTTTAGAGGTTTGGTTAGACAATTACCAGTATCTTCCAGTCAAAAATGCAGAAGTCTAAGGTATTCTTACTTGGTCCCTTTCAATCAAGAAGCTAGAAGCACCAGGCTACACACTATTTACATCTTTAATGAAAAACAATTCAGGCTACAGCAGCCAATCAATGAAGAAAAATGGCACCAAAAGGAAAATTGGAAATGAAGACCCTGAACCTGCCCTAAAGCTTTAGTAAGGTGCTACCAGTTCCAACAAGTTGCCCTTTAACAATACTACTTACAATATAAATGTCTGCAAGCACCTAGGGAGGAACACAGGTACTAATTTTCCAAATGTATTCATGCTTCTATTCCAAAACACTGGACCTTTTCAGAGCTATTCTAAACTGGTAGCATGATTCTTAATACAACTGAGGAGGCTATCCTACCCCTGACCAGTTTCCAGTACAACTGACCTTTTGTAAACTCCACCTCAATTGAGCTAAACCAATACAAGTCCGCAAATAAAGCCGTCCATGAAAAATCTTCATTTGAAGCTCTGAAGAAGTATTGCTCATTTTGTATTCAAATTTTCCAACAACAAAGAAAGGCTGGCTAAAAATCACAAGAGCCTATGAAACAAATCTCACAATCTCACAAACTTTTCCTCTTTGTCTCCCCACTTCCCACATCATTTCACACTCTCTCACTAACTTAATTCCTTACATGTGAACTCATCTACACATTTCTATGATTTCACTGCCCTTTGCGACCAGTAACGATCCCAGATAAAAACTTATGGAACTAATCGTGAAATCAAAGCAGAAGCGCTACACTTGGTATATTAACTCCCTGAAAGGAATCAAAAGAGTAAAGATAGCTGAAAGCCTAGACAAGAGGAGAAATCTTGTTTTCATCCTTTCTGCACACATTCTTTTTAACAGCCTCCCCGACCGCGTGAGGAGGACCCATCGGGAAGCGAGGAGGACCCATCGGGAAGCAAGGCGGCCCCTTTCACACCTAACTGAAATACTACCGGGGCCTCCGCCCTATTTACCCTAACAGCTCCTCCCCTTCCAGATCCAAGCCAGGCACCTCACCGCCCCTCCCTCTCCTAGCCCCCACTCCAGGTTATCCAGCAGATGATCTCCCCAAGAAGCACACCTTGGGCTGAGCCCAGCCCCCTCTCCAATTTCCTCGAAGTTACTTCTCCTTAGCCCGGCGAGCGAAATGCCTCTGACGGCCCCAGCCAGACCCGATATTCTCAGACTGCGTTCGAAACCGAAGGTCTCGCAGCCGTCAACCCTCTCCACTCATGTCCAAGCATCAAGGTTGCCCAGCCTGTCCCCTTCCCAATTTACTCAAGTGTTTCCTCCCCAGCCCAACCCAGCAGCCGCGCACCCAACCACGTAGCATTGTCTTGTTGGTCTACCCAGGCCCTGAGGAGAGACCCGCCAGTGCTCGGCCCACCCCGAATCGCTTCTATCTCCAGCTCAGGATACGCCGCCCGCCCCGCCCTCTCCATCCTTCTCGCGCCCGGCGCCCGGCGCCCGACCCCCGCACCCGGCGGAGAGCTTCGCGCGGGAAGGGGTCGGGACCCGGCGCGTTCCTAGCTCCCGACCTCGGCCGCAAGCGCGGCCCCTCACCCAGGGCTACCGCTACCGCCGCCGCTACCGCCGCCGCTACCGCCGCCGCCGCCGCCGAGCACCTCCCCCCGCTCCCCGCTTCCCCTCCTTTAGCGGGCTCTTCACCTCAGAGCAGCGCCAAAGAGCCCGAGAGGAATCGGTGCCGCGCTAATGGCGCGTCGCGTCGGGCCGGCCGGGGGAGTGGCGCCCAGAAAAGCAACAAGCCGGTGGCCGCAGTCGAGCCCCTCACTGAAGCGGCGTACCGCAGGCCCCGGCCAACGGCCCTCCCCTCGGACGAACAAAAGAGCCTCGCACTCGGCGCTACCCGCCGCCCACACTGCGCAGGCGCGACGACCCTCCGCACAGTACTGTGGGACTTGGAGTCCATCCCAGACTACAAGACCCAAAGTACTGCGCGCGTCCTACACCGCCCCGCGGAGTGTGCGCGGGGTTCGGGGAGTTTTAGTTTTTTAACAAGCGCTCTACAGGCTCTAGTTTAGAACGTTGCGACCTAGGGAATTAGAACGTATGGTTTTACGAGCAAGCCCCATGATGCTTGGTACGAAAAATCAACCACTTCTGGACAGTTCACGTGAATCCTTGACATTTTTGAATCTAAAGAGGTTTCTCACCAGACCTTAAATCGCCAATAATCTCTGTAATCCTCAATTTCTGCCCCAAATCTCTGTAAGGCTCCTACTTCTCAGTGTTTATAAATTACTTCCCCTTCAAAGTCTTGCCTGATTCTTTAGACTAGGTTAGGTTCCCCAGGTAGTTTCCTCATCAGGGCCTCCTGACTTCTCGAAATTTTTCGTTGGCTGCGCCAAGCCAGAGCTCTAGTGCAGAACCCCCTTATCTCCGTGAGCACTCCTCACCCAGCCACCTCCCAAGACACCGAGAAAGGCAAAAAACCACGCTTATTCTTCGAGACAAACTGTTTAGTTCTGACTTCAAGTATCTCGCTGTCCCCAACTCTGTTCATACGGAAATTCAGTCTCCCATAACGTTTACCCCACTTTATTGTCATTAATGTCTTGTGTTTTCTAACCTCCTGTAAGGGCAGAAACCTTGCCGCCTCGTGTTGTTCACCACCCTTTACTCAATGCCCAGTACAGTCCCTGGCATACAGTTGTCAAGCAATATTTGTTGAATAAATGATTAAGTGAATTAATGAAATGTCCTACCTGACAGAAAGGGCAGGTGATCAAGCTTTCCTTCCTTCATCTCTTCACATCAGATTTGTGAGGTTTTGGTTGGTTGTGCTTTTTTTTGTTTGTTTGTTTGTTTGTTTTTTAACTCTTTTGTGCTTTTCCCTATCAAATCAGGAATAGAACTACCAAAAGATGATTTTTTTTCCTTCTTTACTCTGAATATTCACATATCCTCCTAATCAGAGGTAAAGAGGAAAGGCAACCAGTCTATTGTACTCCACTTCAGAATGCGGGAGCCTGTGTGTATATAACAGTTTTGCTGAGCCAGGCACTGTGCAGGGCTCTGGAGAATTGTCATGTAAGAAACCCAGCTCAACAATATCATAATACTTTTGCTAAGACCGCTGTGGGAGCACAGGGAAGAGGGCAATTCCTCCTGAGACCTTCGGTTGGGTGTCTATGAAGAGGCAAAAATTCAGCTACTTACTCCCTCCTAAAGTGTCCTGTTCTGTGTATAATAACTTTAATGATGAAAAAATTAATTCTAATAATATAAGCTACATATTATTGAGTGCTTACCCCAGCACTAGGAATTCTCTTAAGGTCTTGATTAGTGTTATTTAATCCTAAGCAACGCTGGGAGGTGGGAAGTACTATTTCCATTTTACGGAAAAGGCTCAGAGGTTGTAGGATCTGACTAATAGCATTCATCAAGAAAGTGGTGGGATTGCAATTTGATGTCATGTCTAACTCTCAAACTATAATTCTGTATACGTGAAATGCTGCCATCCCGAATTCCTCATATTGAGCTGAATTCGGCTTTTCCGTGGAAATACCACCTACTCCTCCTAGTTCTGGGTGTGTGGCTGTACACAGTTCTGTTCGGTAAACAGAATTCCTCTTTCATATTCCTTCTAATATTGAAATTCAGCCTTTATGTCTCCCCCCCCCCCCCGCCCCAAGGTCTTACTTTTCCAGGCTAAATATCGCCATTTTCTTAAACCGTACATCATAGGAAAACAGTTTTGGGTCTACCTTATCTAGTTTGTTATTAAATCCTGGCTCTTTATATGAGTATTTCAAAATAGGGGGAGTCATCACTGCACAGCTGTTCTACACCATTCTTGAATTAAGGGAGTCAAAGGTACCTTTTCTTTTTAGGTAGCAGAGCACCACTGGTTTATGTGAATCTGCAATCAACTCAGAGCTCTCTTGTTAATGATCTATTCTGGAATTCTGCCAGGGATGAATGTCAAACTCTCAAGCCTAATGTTTCTCCGTAACAGTTATCTTTTTTGAAAATCTTTTAGGATCAAATGGGTTTAGTTCTTTTCTCTTCCCATAAGAATGGTGGCATTTTAAGTTATTCAGACCCTCAGAGTTTCTTTTCCTTCTAAGGGTAACAGCAACTCAGTCATAGTAATCTTGCTCAAGACAACATTTGAAGTCACATTGCTCATGCCCACAGGAAGTGTGTCTCTCACATGAAGTTCCTAAAATCTCAAGGAATGTGGGGAAGAGAGGAAGTCTGATGCTGCAAAAAAGAACAAGGACTTGGAATCAGGCTGAACTGGATTTAGTTCTGTCTCTACTTTTTGCCTGCTGCGTAACTTTGAACAAGCTCCTTAACTTCTCTGAGCCTCAGCCAACTGAGAAATCTGAAACATGGAAACATTACCTAAGACCTACCTTGCAGCATTTCTGTGGGATGGACTGTAATGTATAAAGGGAATGCCTGTATATACTGGCACTAATAAACAGTAGCTATTTTAGGCACAGCACATAGTTGCTTCTCATGTGATTTAAGGAGTGGGGGAAGTACAGAACTTTTTTTTTTTAATGTTTGTTTAAATGTTTATTTATTTTTGAGAGAGAGATAGAGCGTGAGAGGCAGAGGGGCAGAGAGAGGAGTCACAGAATCCGAAGTAGGCTCCAAGCTCTGAGCTGTCAGCACAGAACCCGACGCGGGGCTCGAACTCATGGACTGTGAGATCATGACCTGAGCTGAAGTCAGACGCTTAACCAACTGAGCCACCCAGGTGCCCCAGTACAGAACTTTTGAAATATTTTCTTCCCCACTGTCTGAAATTCTTTATTTCATTTTCCCCCAATCTTTAAAATGATGGTAAAATATACACAACATAAAATTTACCATCTTAACCATTAAAAAACTTTATTTTAGAGACAGTGCTAGTGGGGGAGACGGATGTGGGCAGAGAGAGAAGCTTCACACTCAGCACAGAGCTGGAGGCAGGGCTCGATCACCACAGCCCTGGGATCATGACCTGACCCAAAATCAAAAGTCCAATGCTCAGCGTTCTGAGTCAACCAGGAACACCGCCCCCCCATCTTAACCATTTTTAAGTGTACAATTCAGTGGTATTAAATGCATTCATAATGCAATGCAACCATCATCATCATCCATCTCCAGAACTCTTTTCATCTTAAAGACTGAAACTCTATACCCATTAAACAAAAACTCACCATTCCTCCTCTTCCTAACCTCTGGCAGCCATTATTCTACTTTCTAAGATTTGGACTACTCTAAGAATCTCATATAAGGGGAATCGCACAGTATTTGTCTTTGTGTGACTGGCTTATTTCATTTAGTGTAATGTTCTCAAGGTTCAAATGTTGCAGCGTGTGTCAGAACCCCCCCTTTTTTTTGAGGCTGAAGAATATCCCTTTGTATGTATATATCACATTCTGTTTATCCATTCATCCATTATTGGCCCTTTGGGTTACTTCTGCGTTTTAGCTCTTATAAATCATGCTGCTCTGGGGCGCCTGGGTGGCTCAGTCGGTTAAGTGTCTGACTTCAACTCAGACCTCAGCTCAGATCATGATCTTGGGGTCTGGGAGTTTGAGCCCCAAATCCAGCTCTGTGCTGACAGCTCAGAGCCTGGACCTGCTTCGGATTCTGTATCTCCCTCTCTCTGCCCCTCCCCTGCTCACACTGTCTCTCTCTCTCTCTCTCAAAGTAATAAATAAACATTAAAAAAAAAACATTAAAAAAAATAATGCTGCTCGGAACATGGCCTACAAATATCTTTTTGAGACGCTGCTTTTAATTCTCCTGGGTGTTAAAAGACAAAATTCAACTAAGAAAATTTAAACATTAAATTGGCTTTATTCAATGATTATGAATCGGGCAGCATCCCATCTAGCAAGTAGAAAGGGGCTGAGCATAAAAAATAGAAGGCTTTAAAAAAATTTTTGTAATGTTTTTATTCATTTTTGAGAGACACAGAAAGAGTAGGAGCGGGGGAGGGGCAGAGAGAGAGGAAGATAGAATCTGAAGCAGGCTCCAGGTTCTGAGCTGTCAGCACAGAGCCTGATGTGGGACTCGAACTCACAAACTGTGAGATCATGACTCGAGCCAAAATTGGACGCTTCACGGACTGAGCCATCCAGGCGCCGCTGGAAGCCTTGTTTTTTTTTAAATCTCTACGCCCAACACGGGGCTCCAACTCACAATCCTGAGATCAAGAGTCATATGTTCTACTGACTGAGCCAGCCAGGTGACCCCAAATGGAAAGCTTTTTATAGACAGAAGGTTGGCAGGGATGAGGAAAAATTAGATTACCTATCTTTCTTTGGGAGACGGAGGGGTCTTTCAGGCAGATTGCCTCACTGGTGCCCACAAGGTTACCTCACTAGCCTGACCAGTTAAGAGTACATTCCTGGGAGGGGCTGAAACAGAAATTAGGTTAGATTTTAAGTCTTGGTTTGTTGACACGCGCTGAGCACGAGTGACTCCATTTTGGATCCGTTTTTGGCTTGTTTAACCCTTCTTCAATTCCAGATGTGGAATTCCTGGATCATATGGTTTTAATTTTTTGAGGAACTGCCAAACTTTTCCACAGCATCTGTACTACTTCACATTCCCTCCAACAGTGCACAAAGGCTCCAATTTGTCCGCATCCCCACATTACTTGTCTTTTTCTGTTTCTTTGATAGTAGTCATCTCCTAATGGGTGTGAGAGTCTTTGTTTCATTTTAACTACTACTTGAAATTCTATTGTTAAGGATTTAGTCATTTGGGGCTAACAAGGACTCTCTTTTAAAAGGCAAATATACTTGAGAGCTATCTGTCTTTCTTACCTCCCCTGGTCAGTGTGATTCTCACGTGACTTCCTGGTAGTTACTGGACTCTAGTTAAAACCTGTACTTCTCAAATCTTGCACCTATAGCCTTGACATTGATTGATTTTCTCATGCAAAGTGCTAACTGCCTGAAGAAGTCCTAGCATTTCAGGTATAATAAAGATTGGCCCCATTATCAAGTATTAGAAATTACAGTTGAAAAAAATAAGGTCAATAAAACATAAGATATGGCACTATGAAGCCTTATTGCATTCAAATTGTTTAATAAATTATTGTTTAGGGGCGCCTGGGTGGCTCAGTCGGTTGAGCATCCGACTTCGGCTCAGGTCATGATCTCATGGTCCGTGAGTTCAAGCCCTGCGTCGGGCTCTGTGCTGACAGCTCAGAGCCTGGAGCCTGTTTCAGATTCTGTGTCTCCCTCTCTCTCTGACCCTCCCCTGTTCATGCTCTGTCTCTGTCTCAAAATAAACGTTAAAAAAATTTTTTTTTTAAAAATTGTTTAATATTCATTTATTTATTAATTATTTTCTTAATGTTTATTTTTGAGAGAGAGAGCAAGCAAGCAGGGCAGGGGCAGAGAGAGTGAGGGAGACACAGAACCCCAAGCAGGCTTCAGGCTCTGAGCTGTCGGCACAAAGCCCGATGCGGGGTTCAAACCGACAGACCGTGAGGTCATGACCTGAGCTGAAGTCGGACATTTCAGCGACTGAGCCACCCAGGTGCCCACTAATAAATTTACTTAAAAACATTTATTGAGGGGCGCCTGGGTGGCTCAGTCGGTTAAGCATTCGACCTTGGTTTGGGCTCAGGTCATAATTTCACAGTTTGTGGGTTCGAGTCCCGAGTTGGGAGTTGGACTCAGTGCTGACAGCGTGTGGAGCTTGCTTGGGATTCTCTCTCTCCCTGTCTCTGCCCCTGCCCTACTCACGAGACACATGCACTTTCTCTCTCTCTTAAGATAAATAAACTTTAAAAAATAAAATGAAAAAAATAAAGACATTTATTGAGTAACATATGAGGCAATGATGCTAAGCCCTTATATTACTTATAATATAAGGTCAGGGTGTTTTCCTGTTTGGCTCACTGCTTTATTCATAATGCCTACAGCAGTGTCCAGACCCATAGAAAGGGCTTAATAAATATTTGATGAATGAATGGATACATTCTGCAGATATACTCTGCGGTTCTCCAAGTGTAATCCACAGACTCTGGGAGTGCCTAAGGTCTAAGGGAGTCTGCAAGGTCAGAACTATTTTCATGATAATATGAAGACATGATTTGCTTTTTCACTGTGTTTACATTTTCACTAATGGTGCCAAGACAACAGCAGGTGAGATGGCTGGCACCTTAGTGTGAATCAAGGTGCTAGACTCACGGTATTCTCTTCTGCCACACCTATGCAATAAAATAATTAAGAAGCCATTTTCAAAAATTAAAAAAAAAAAAAAAGCCACTTTCAGGGTGCCTGGCTGGTTTACTCTGGCTCATTCAGTAGAGCATGGGACTCTTGATCCCAGGGTTATAAATTTGAGCCCCCTGTTAGGCATACGGTTTACTTAAAAATCTTAAAAAAAGAAAAACCACTGGGGCGCCTGGATGGCGCAGTCGGTTAAGCGTCCGACTTCAGCCAGGTCACGATCTCGCGGTCCGTGAGTTCGAGCCCCGCGTCAGGCTCTGGGCTGATGGCTCGGAGCCTGGAGCCTGTTTCCGATTCTGTGTCTCCCTCTCTCTCTGCCCCTCCCCCGTTCATGCTCTGTCTCTCTCTGTCCCAAAAATAAATAAAAAACGTTGAAAAAAAAAATTAAAAAAAAAAAAAAAAAAAGAAAAACCACTTTCACATAAACTATGAAACAGTACAAATAATTAATTTTGCGAAATCTCTCTTCTGGAGTATGTATCTTTTAAATGTTCTGTGTAATGAAATGGGAGTTTTACATAAAACCCTTCTGCCACTTACTGAAGTATATGGTTGTGTGATTGAGATGTGTGAACTGAACGAGCTTTATTTCCCCCCATGGAACACCATTTTTTCCCATCTAAGTACTAACCAGGGCTTACCCTGCTAGTTTCCAAGATCGGGAGTGTTCAGGATTACGGACATGGACTTTAGAACACAAGTTTTGTGGGGCACCTGGGGGCTCAGTTGGTTGAGCGTCAGGTTTCGGTTCAGGTCATAATCGCACGGGTTTTTGAGTTTGAGCCCCGCGTCGGGCTCTGTCCTGACAGCTAGGAGCCGGTTCCAATTCTGTGTCTCCCTCTCTCTCTGCTCCTCCCCTGCTTGTGCTCTGTCTCTCTCTCTCAAAAATAAATACACACTAAAAAAAAATTTAGAACACAAGTTTTGCTTGAAAGAATGACAGGGAAACTATAGTTATTCAGACTTGCATATTTGAATGGAATGAGCCTGGCACATGAAAGAAAAGTGATTTAAAGTACTTTTGTCAATGATAAAATTTGAGCTTTCAAGAAAAAATTGTAATTTTGGAAAAGGTGTTTGGTATCCACCAAAGTGAGCTTGACAGCTTTCCAAGATTTTTGTGATGAGATCAATGATTATAATGCATGTGATTTTTTTTAATGTTGAGTAGTGAAATGCATCAATATTTGGAAGATCTGCATAATTCAGTAAACCAATATTTTCTGAGTGGTTTCAGATTCCCCATTGCAATTAATCTTTAAGAAATTACCGTTTGTTGAGTTTTGCTAGTATCCACAGTTATTGGAGAAGGCTAAAAATACTCCTTCCTTTTCTAACTATGTATCTGTGAGAGACTGGAGTTTCTTCATTTCCTAGACCAAAATAACATAGCAAATCAGAGAAAATGGGGAGGAAATATGGGAATCCAGCTGTCTTCTATTATGCCAGACGTTAAAGAGATTTGCAAAATTGTAATGCAATGACACTCTACTAATTTTTGGGGGGAAGTGTAGTATATTTCATAAAACATATTAACATGTATTGGTTTATTATTATTTTAGGTGAATTAATACATGTTCTTAAATTTCTCAATTTTAATTTCTTTTTTTTTTTTTTTTAAATTTTTTTTTCAACGTTTTTTATTTATTTTTGGACAGAGAGAGACAGAGCATGAACAGGGGAGGGGCAGAGAGAGAGGGAGACACAGAATCGGAAACAGGCTCCAGGCTCCGAGCCATCAGCCCAGAGCCTGACGCGGGGCTCGAACTCACGGACCGCGAGATCGTGACCTGGCTGAAGTCGGACGCTTAACCGACTGCGCCACCCAGGCGCCCCTCTCAATTTTAATTTCTAATCCAGTGAATATCCCACATAAACAAACACTCTTAACCAATTCTGAAGAATGTTGGGGTGCCTGGCTGGTTCAGTCCTCAGGACATGGGACTCTTGGGGTCGTGAATTGGAACCCCACGTTGGGCGTACACTTTACTAAAAAAAAAAAAAAAAAGTAAAGGGATCCTGAGACTAAATGTTTGAGAAAAGCTTTTCTGAGGTTTGTGCATAACCTCCATTCTACAGATGAGGAGACTAAGACTTAAAAAGATTTAGGATCAGGTTAAGCCCCCACAGTCCAGTGTAGTGCTGGGTATTGCACCAAGGCCGTCTAAAGCCAGAGCTTGTATTTTGTGACCCTTTTTCCTTGACATTATTATCTTTGCAAAAATTACCTTTAAACAGGTTGTTAATAGACGTTTCAACAACATAAAAAAATCATGATATCCAACGTATTTTCTTTTTTACTAACCAGCTGCGCGATTCTTCTTTGGGCTTGTTTCCGCGAGTCAAACGGGTGTTTGCTGGGCCATCTCAGTTCGGTTTTCGCTCTGACAATCCCTGGTTTTACGAACGTGAGTTGGTCAGTGGGTTCGCCCGCCCTTGATAACTCCGCGGGGGAACTGCAACCCAGTGGGTTCAAATGGGGAAGCTCTCGGGACTTTGAGACATTCCAGGAATGTGGGCGTTTTCTTCCCCGACCCTCCCACACTCCAGATGGCCCTCGGCCCGACAGAAACGAAGGCGACAACCTCCTCACACCTCCCGGTCCGGGGACCCTCTTTCGGACCTTTAATGACGCCCCCTGGCCGCTGACTGGCTGGGCCTGACGACGACGAGCGGGACACGGCTCTGGACTGGCCGTCAGAGCCCACTCACCGCTCCTCACCCGCGTCCACTCTCCAGTGTCCCGAGTGAGTCTCAGGGGGCCGGGACTCTGGCCGGGGACTGGGCGGAGCGAGCGCGCCGCCTCCGGAGCGGGAATCTCCACTAAGAGCTCCGGCCTGCAGGGGCGGGGCGTCCTGGGCACCCGCGATTGGCGTGGCCGGGAGCCTTCTCCCGTCGTGCACCGGGGCACCGGCCACTTACCCGGAAGGAGAAGCCGAGGCTGGCTCTATGGTGCGGCGCTGGCGGTGTCGCTGTGGGGAGTGGGTGCTGCTCTCAGGTGAGGGGTCGTGGGCGGGACCGCGGGGACAGATCGCTGCTCTCCAGTGAGGCTTGAGGGTCCAGGCTGGCGCTTGGGGGTGGGGTTCTCGCTTGACGTTTTAGGGAAGAGGCTGTCTCACGTCCCGGGATGAAGGCGGGTGCTTGCTCCGGATCCAAGGAAGGAATCCCGGCTTTTCCATTTGTTTTCAAAGTAGAAAGCATCTTTGCTTTCCACTCCCCAAACTGAATCGCCAAAGGAGAAGAAGGGTCATGGGGCCCTTTTGCTCCTAGTTCATTAAGAATGGAGAGGGAGTGGTCAGAGTAAAAGAGTTTGGGGACAATTACCCAAACGGCTAGGGGTAGGAGTAGTGACAAGTATTTTACGGGGATGGAGGCGGTTCTTGCTAGAGTGTGGTCGCCTTTGTGATTTACCTTCCATGTGTAAGGAGTGGCAAATTACAAATGGACAGAAGGATGGAGTGGAGCTGCTTGGTTGGGAATACACAGAACTTGGTCAGAAAAGGGAGCATTCTCTACCACGTGTGGGTGTTTAGGCAGGAGAGCTTTTTGAGTTGCCATCTGGCACCAAGGGCTCAAGAACGAGTAAGAAGGGATAGGAGTCTTGGTGGCTCAATATACTTTTATCACCTGATGTAAAATAAATGTTTTTTCATTTATTTTGAGAGTGGGAGAGAGAGAGAATCTTAAGCGGGGTCCGCACTATCAGCGCAGAGCCTGACGCCTGGCTGGATCTCGGGAATTGTGAGAGCATGACCTGAACTGAAATCAGGAGTCAGATGCTTAACCTACTTGATTAAGGTGTTTTTAATTTGTTTTTAACCTCTTTTTGAAGTAGTTTAAATGGGGGTTAAAATGGTGGGAAAGCCTTGAATTACTACCTTGAATTGTTAGGACACTGGAGAGCTTTACAAGGAATCTGCTTTGTATAAAGCAAACAACTGGATTCTTCCCGGAGATATTGGTGCTGGTACAGATGGAGAAGGAAAAGGAAGCTTTGGATGTGACTGAAAGGACCCAGGAAATGCAGTTAGTGCGGAGTGGGATGCATACGTAGCTGTAGCTGAGAGGATCGCTGACTTACCCTTATTTAGATGACTTGGATCCATCTCCCAGATCACGAGCCAAAGTTAAAGAACTTCCTCCTTCCCCTTCACAGGCAGAACTGAGCATTTCCTTGTGAGGAGTGGCATCTATGCGGAGGAAGCTGATGGAGAATAGTAGTTACTAGAAATTATTATTTGGAGTCTGGGTTTTTGTATTTGTTCCAGTGTCTCGCGTGTTTAAGGGCAAGTTACAATCGAAACTTTGTTGGTGCCCTTTAAAGTTAGATTGAAGTATACAGCCTCTTGGGGGGTGCTAGGATTTTTTTTTTTTTAAGCGAGTTTATAGCTATTTGTTTCTAAGTGGTTTTAGCCCCAAAGGAAAGGAGAGGGACTTCCACTTGGAGGTGGTGGAGGGCCCTATACAAACTCTACTTGAGCCTCAGAACGATGACCATTTAATTACTAAATTATGGTCCTGAATTTGGCAAACCTTTCAAGGCACAGGGGATGTGTTGAGCCCCACTGAGTGTATAAATGACTATGATTTCCTTGTCCTCATCTTTCCCATCATTACTTTTGTGAAAAAGACACTTCAGAATATTGAACCCTCTGCTTCTGTGCTGATAGTTTACCAAATGGCTGAAAAGAGAAGAGAACATTTTATTATTTTTTTAAAAATCTGAGGTGGTTAACTGTTCACAGCTAGTCGGTCTGTTCTTTTCGGTCACAGGCATATGACTGCTTGTATCGGAGATGTTATACTTTGGGCGTTACGGAATTGGAATTTCCTTTCAGTTCAGGACCCCTTTGTGACGGTGATTTCATCAGATGGAAAAATCAGATTGTTGGCAAGAATACGAAGAGGGTATTACGGTCACAAAAACTCTGGTTTGCTCAACAGTGTAGCCCAATCCTGTCACATACCACGCAGTTTTGTCTCTGTGTGCGGTGGCTAGGGTGGAGAGATCTTCTGGTATTCTGGAAAGAATTGGGAAAGTTGTTGGCTCTGCTAATTTCGTGGTGTAAATGAGCTCCCCTTCTCTTGAAACGTTAGCCTTGTGTTAGCAAAACATAAAATACAAAGAAGCTCATTACACACTCTTCTAATGGTAAGGCAGAACTAATAAGAGAATGTGTTTCAAATTAATTGTAGGACTGTAAAAATGAGTGGGTGTGTGAATGGGCATGGGGGGTGGGGAGGAGAGGGAGAGCTTAGAGATAGTCTTGTTTTCCCAGGAGCCAGCCTGGATCATTTGTTGGCAGTACATATTGGCTGAAGTCAGTTTTCATTTCAAGGTAAATTGGAAAGGGAAATTAAACCTTATTGTTCTGCTCTTAAGAGAGGAGAAGGGGGTGGAGGCGGCAGCCAGGGTGGATGCTGTTGGAGTGGTTCTAGGAGTAACAAGATTAGTGCTGTATTTTAACAGAAGGTGACATCATGGGCCCCTTTGGACTCCAGTAACCCTGTGCTGTAGGCTTCATGGTCCCCTTGTCGGAGTGGGCGATGTCGCTGCACATGTAAACTGCCACACTGGGGGAAATCAGGGGCTTAGGCTTTAATGAATCTTTACAAAGGAGCGGAAAACATCCCGAGCCGACCTGTGTGCAGCTGTGGGGTGCTTGGGCAGAGGTACAAACCGGATAGCATGTCGAGAGAGGAAATGATTGGGAGCCATTGGCTTGGGTTCCGGAGAATAGATTAGATAAAGGAAGGTTGCCACTGGGCAGCCCACTCAGGTGCTCCCGGAGCTCTCCAGCTCTATGATTTACCTCTGGGTAGGCGACTGTAGGCTTAGCAAGACAAAGAGAGACTTTTAAAAGCCTTGGTGTTTGTGGGGCGTGGTTGCCTCTAAACCGCCAGGAGGGGGCAGTGTTAGGCTCGCTTGCTAGGGTGTGTAGTGTGTGCCGGTGAGACACTACTGTCACCTGCAATCCTCAAGCAGAGGTTTTACAGCTGAACTTGCCTGTTCTGGCTGCTGGAGGTGCACACTGCACAGACCCAAACCTGCTTTGGCTGGAGGTGGCCTAGTTAAGGGTTCTGGCAGTGGTCTGCACAGGGAGTCAAATCATCTGGGTTTTTAGCTTGGCACTGAGCTAACGGGGCGGAGGGGGGGGGATTTTTTTGCTTCCTCTTAAGTTTTACAAGAGAACGAAAAAAGTTGCTTGGGTTTTCCCAGGGGTTCAATTAAGAATTTTCAGGGTTTTGCCTTGGTGAAGAGTGATAAGAACAGAGGCATACTAACCGTGATTGTTGCCCTGTCTTCTGTCCCTTGTCAGATGTTTTCTTCCAATGGGCTTTTGCTGTAGGATGTTGGAAAACCAAGAGCAGGAGGTAAGCGTGTGGTCTCCAGGAAACAGGTGGGTAAAAGTTTGGTGGGATTTGGGAAAAGATGCAAATCATTGCTCCGTGGTATTGTACTGACAGTAATACCTCGGGGGTGCTGATGAGCTCAAAATAAAGGCAGGAGAAGGAAATCCATAGTAAAGCCATACAGGGAAATGAGACTCCATTTTGACCTTTTCCATTCGTTGGAATATGGTTGAATGTCACATTCACGAGGGCAAGGATTTTTGTCTCTTGTTCATGTTCTGCCCCCAGTGCCTTAGACCCGAGTCTGACACATAGTGGTGTGGTCAATAAATCCTTGTTGAATTGAATGAATAAATGAATGAAAGTTGGTGCTGATTGGAAAAATCTGGCC
Organism: Panthera pardus; assembly: GCF_024362965.1. Lineage (NCBI taxonomy): Eukaryota > Metazoa > Chordata > Mammalia > Carnivora > Felidae > Panthera > Panthera pardus. The sequence goes on from NW_026526876.1 coordinate 36,947,294, forward strand.
ACCTGTGTTGTCAAAGTTGCCTTACTGTGTGGCTGAGCCGAAGCTGAAGGAGCCTTTCTTACCTCCAGGAGGTGATCACTGTGCGTGTTCAGGACCCCCGCGTGCAGAATGAGGGCTCCTGGAATTCTTATGTGGATTATAAGATATTTCTCCACGTAAGTGCATCACACTTTTGCATTGGGATCAACACTCTCTAGCACTGAGGGCTAGTGCTGAGGCAGAACCTTTTTGTGGGTACTTTGACAGTCTGGAGACAGAAGAAAAGGAGGGAGGAAGGGCATGAACTTGAGATAATGGGTGAGAGTTGCTTTCTGGCTGCCTGGTGGCACCTTGCTCTGGTCAGAGCCCTTGATCAGGCCTGATGGCTTGGATCCTCCGTCAGAGGGACCATGGGGAGTTCATGTAAACTTGGTCTTTTTCTACCTGTTTTTTTTCTTTTTCACGTACTTCCTCCTGTAGACCAACAGCAAGGCCTTTACCGCCAAGACGTCCTGTGTGCGTCGCCGCTACCGTGAGTTCGTGTGGCTGAGAAAGCAGCTACAGAGAAATGCTGGTTTAGTGTGAGTTTGCTTCTGCTTCTTTCTTGGATCTGAGACTGGTGCTTATGTGAGAACCAGAGTTTACAATAAAAAACAAACAAACCTGGCAACGTGTCAGGCACTTAGGAAATTGAGAAATGTGTTCTTAAATTATGTTTTCAAGTCAGTGGAAAAAGTAAAGGCAGAGTTCTTATTTCTAGTATTTTGACCTAACAAAGTCATACAAATATCAAAAATATTTTTCTTTTTTTATATGCATATTCATCCAGGGCTAAACAAGTGTACTGCTAGCATTTTATGTGTGCGTGTCACTGGTTATCAGAAACCTGTTAGCACCTGGACTTAATGTGACCAGTGGTGTTCCTGTCCATTTGACCTGTAAAAAATCTTAATTTTTTTTTCTTTTTTGTGCAGAGAAATTTTCTGAGAGACATAACAGACTGAGGGCCTTAGGGAAAGTAGTACTGTTCACTCCTCACTTACACCATCCCAAATAAGTCCTAAAACTGGAGACAGTTTAGAACAGAATGCTCTGGGGACAGGTGGCCTGTGGGTGCCCGAGCCGGTTAGTTAACATGTGGGACTGATGAAGCCGCTGTCATGGGTCAGGTCCTCGTTGCCAGTTGGGATTTCCTCTGACGGATCCTGCATCCTATTGCCTGGCCTGTTTTTTTTGTTTTTTGTTTTTAAGTCTATTTATTTTAGAGAGAGCAAGAGTGTACGCACGCACACGTGCGTATGAGTTGGGGACAGGGCAGAGGAGAGAGGGAGACACAGAATCCGAAGCAGGCTCCGGGCTCCGAGCTGTCAGCACAGAGCCGGATGTGGAACTCGAACTCACGAGCTGTGAGATCTTGACCTGAGCCGAAGTTGGATGCTTACCCTACTAAGCCACCCAGGGGCCCCTGGCCTGTTGTTTTTTTAAAAATATGTTCATAATAGAAGCTAGGGAGGTTTAAAGAATTTGTGGATGGCTTGCTACAACTCAACTACTTTTAGAAAATTCTAAGCATGTGACCTGCTTGGGTTGGAGGAGGTAGGTCTTAATTTACATGCAGGGACCCAGCAGGCTCCACATCTCCGTGTCCAGGTTTCTTCTTCTTCTTATTTATTTATTTATTTATTTATTTATTTATCTATCTATCTATCTATCTATTTAATTTATTTTTAAAAATTTATTATTTTTGAGAGAGAGAGAGCGAGAGAAGGGCAGAGACAGAAGGGGGACAAGGATCTGAAGCAGGCTTTTGTGTTGATAGCAGAGAGTCTGATGCGGGCCTCGAACTCACGAACCATGAGATCATGACCTGAGCCGAAGTTGGACACTTAACTGACTGAGCCACCCTGGTACCCCAAGTCTTTTCCTTTTTAAAATAAGAGCTGACAGGGGCGCCTGGATGGCTCAGTTGGTTAGGTGGCTCTTGGTTTTGGCTTAGGTCATGATCTCTTGGTTCTTGGGTTCGAGCCCTGTGTCGGGCTCCATGCTTCCAGTGCAGAGCCTGCTTGGGATTCTCTCTCTGCCCCTCTCTCAAAATAAATAATGCACTTAAAAAACAAACAAACAAAAAAACCCTAAAAGCTGATGGTGGGAGTGGGTTTTGTAAACAATGTAGTATAGCAGCAATGAAGTTTTGAAGTCATAGATGTGATTCAAATACCAACTCTGCTGGTTACTAGCTGTGTGACATCGGGAAATTTACTTAACTTCTCTGATGGTGCCTGACACATGGATGTCCCGCAGTCGGTATTAGCCTTGCCCCCCTCCCCACCTTATTAAAAGCTATGTGTATTGATTTGTGCCTCTTTTTAGGGGGTTTCCTCGCTCAGGGGGTGGAATGACTGTCTTTAATGTCACACTCATCTTGGGTGTTCAACATTATGTGACCCCACAGCCCTGTACCTGAACTTCCTGGGAAGTCAACCTTCTTTGGCAGCTCCGATGAGTTCATTGAGAAGCGCCGGCAAGGTCTGCAGCACTTCCTGGAAAAGTGAGTGGGCGTGGTGGGCTAGCACCTGCCTCGTGCGGGTGGGCGGGGAGGGGGAGGGGGCCAGGCAGGATGGTCCCTTTGAACAGACAGGCACATTTATGGTAGATGCCTTTCTCGCACCCCCATACCTTCAGTGCTCCCTCAAGCCGGAAGCTCTTCAGCAAGTGGGGCTGGGGAGGGCAGCTGCTCAGGGTGATGCTGTGTTGTACGTCCTGTGTTTTCCCCAGGGTCCTGCAGAGTGTGGTCCTCCTGTCAGACAGCCAGTTACACCTCTTCCTGCAAAGCCAGCTCTCGGTGCCCGAGATCGAAGCCTGTGTCCAGGGCCGAAGCCCCATGACGGTTTCTGACGCCATTCTTCACTATGCTATGTCAAACTGTGGCTGGGTCCAGGAGGAGAGGCGGGGTTCTTCTCACCTGGCTAAAGGAGACCAGCCTAAGAGGTACTGGAGCTCTCATTTCTGAGGCACCGAGGGCTAGGACTACTGTAGCCCGGGCCAGTGAGGTGTCCGTTGGATAGAGAAGGTCCTGTCACGGCATTGGCAGCCTTTCAGAAGAGGCCTCCTTCCCCTTGTGCATGGTTTTCTCATCTTGTGCGCTAGGGTCTGAGCATCTGGGCTACCTCGTCCCTGGGTAGCAGGCTCTCCTATTGAAACTTGGGGAAAAGAAGAGAAGGCTTTCTCATTCTGTTCTTTATTTCTCTCCCCGCCATTTTATGTAATTAATTTTTTAAATGGTTATTTTATTTTTGAGAGCGAGCATGAGCAGGGGAGGGGCAGAGAGAGAGGGAGGACAGAGGATCCGAAGTGGGCTCTGAGCCGACAGCAGCGAGCCTGATGTGGGGCTCGAACTCCTGAGCTGCGAGATCATGACCTGAGTTGAATTTAGACACTCAACTGACTGAGTCACCCAGGCACCCCCCCCCCCCCACTCCCGCCCTGTTCAAGTAACAATTTTGGGGCACCTGGCTGGCTCAGTCAGTGGAGCGCGTGACTCTCGATCTTGAGTTTGTGAGATCAAGCCTCACATTGGGTTTAGAGATTACTTAAAAATAAAATCTTATAAAAAAAAGTAACTTTATTGAGTTATAATTTACATATTTTAAACGTCATCCTTTTAATGTTACAGTTAATGTAGTTTTTAATTTGTTCACAAAGTTGTGCAACCGTCAGTCACCATAGTCCATTTTAGAACCCCAATTTTTATCATCCCCAAAGAAACCTTGGACCCATTAGCAGGGACTCCCCATTTTCCCAAACTCCTAACCCCTGATGAGCGCTAGTTTACTTTCTGCATCTGTGGATTTGTCTGTTCTGAACATCTCACACAAGCAGAGTCATACGAGGTGTGGTCTTTTGTGCTTGGCTTCTTCGACTCCGCGTTTTCAAGGTGCATCCGTATTGTAGGGGGTTTCAGTGTTTAATTCCTTTTTATGGCCAAATAATACTCCATTTGTATGGCCAGCCCACCGTTTGTTTGTTTGTTCACTTGTGCTTATCTATTGATTTTTGTTTCTCTGCTCATGCCCTTCTTTTTCCTGTCCCGTCCTTTCCCAGTTGCTGCTTTCTTCCACGATCGGGCAGGAGGAGCTCTCCCTCACCACCTCCCAGGGAAGAAAAGGACCATTTCGAGGTGTGGGCTCCCGTTGTTGACTCTGAAGCTCCTTCCTTGGAAAGCCCCCCTCTGCCACCCTCCCCCTCGCCATCATGCTGTGATTTTACAAGACCCGATGAGGGGACATCTGCTCCTCAGCCAGTGAGGAGGGCCATGGCAGGGGACCATGCTGTGCCTTTGGACCCTGGGCAGTTAGAAACGGTTGTGGAGAAATGAGCTCTGGTCTGAGCCCTGGGTTCTGCTCCAAGGCGGCAAGGGGACTTGCTGGGGTGGGATCGGGCACAGGGTAGGTGTGGGCAGTTGGGCCACTTAGTGTCTTACGGTTGCCTCTGCTCAGGTTGGTTGCACAGAGGCGGGTCGCAATAGCTCCTCAGGCTTCCTCCGCAGGATTAAACACTGTACAGTTGTAAGGTAGGCGTAAGGCCCGCGGGCTGTTGGTTTTGCACGGAAACACTGGGTGGGGGGTGGTATATTTACTCCCCTGGGAGCTGAGTTTCTTTAGATGTTCGTTAATGGACCCGAGAGCATTGCCTCAGGTGACTGGTTTTGGGGACCTGCAAGTGGCAGATTTTAAGCTGTCCTATTGAATACTGACCCAACAGAAACACTTGCGTAGTTGTATTCCCGGGGGCTGTGTTTTTGCTGCGGCCCTTGGAGCACTTTGTTTCTGGGAGGCTGGCCTCTTGCCTGCCTCCTTTGGTGGACCAGGGGGTGAATGTCGATTCTCCCACCCCCTCGCTTGCCTTCCTTCACTAATCCCACGGAACGGAACAGTGCTGTGACTCCTCTGTCGCCGGGGTTTCCCGCATATCTTGAGACCTCTGTCTCACCGCGTGGGGCCTGAGATTCATGAAATAGCTCATGGCCATCTGCGGAAGAGAAGCGGTCGGTCACAGCCCGAGGAAAGGCAACGGCTCGGGGTTTTGTTTTAGAAAAGGCTGTCCTGGGTCCTGCGCTGTCGCTCTCTTTTCCGGTTACAAAGCAGAGATGTGACTGTGTTTTCTGCACGGTTAGCGTGGGCTCCTTTCTTTTTTGAATCCTTCTCTTCTCCCTGAGTAATAGCCTCCTGCCCCCGGGGCTTCAGCTACCACAGTGTCCCTCTGCTGTGTTGCTGTGTTGCAGGGAGGCCGTATGTTCAGTCCAATGGGGCGCAAGGGCTTTGTCTGTGCCTGGAGAGAGGGCTCTGGGGATGGAGGTGAGGAACGACACGCCTTCACACAATGAGGCATTCTGCCCTCCTGCTGCCATAATTCCTCTCCGTGGAGAGCCGAGCGGGTAGGAGCCGAGTGCCGCTGGCGGTGTGCATTGCGTGGCGCTTAGGTGTGGGTGTGGGTGTGGGTGTGCGGTTCTCCTCTCGCCCACCCCCCCCTCCTCTGGCCACCGAGCCCTGTCTGCGGGCTCCTTTAACACCAGCCTGTGCTGTGGGACTGTCATGGCATTTAGTTCAGAGTTGAGGGGCTTTGGCCTGAAATAAAATTCCAAGTATTTAAGACGGTTGTTGCCATTCGTGTCTAACAAGCTGTAGCAGAGGAGGAGGGAGGGAGGTCTGGCAGTAGTTGCTTTCATAAATCATGAATTTATCAGCGTGGAAATAACGGTTCAGAGCCGGGGGCCGCAGCTCTCCGGCACTGTGTGTGCCGCGCTAGTCCACCGCTGAAGGAAGGGTCGTCTTCTGGAGAGCCAGGATCCGGCTTTTCTCGCACTTGTGGGCATGAACCTTGTTAGGGATAATTTACCTGCTGCCGCTTCCGTCCTCACAGCCTGTCTGAGGTGCCAGGTGCTGAAAGAGAAATAAAGTTTGTCAACAGGCAGATGCAGAGCCCTGGCTGGGACCCATCCCTCTTTCCTGCCCGCCTCCCCTGGGTCTCTCCTTTATATGATGCAGCGGAGCAAGGCGAGGCTAGAAAACCTACAGAGGCAAATCCAAAATGTCAAAAGAAGTTCATTTAAAAGGGGAAAAAAACTCCATACGCAACCCTCACAAAAACTCGACAGATGCTAAGCTAATGGCATCCGCTCTGCCGATTGGTGGGGATGACTCATGAATATTAATGAGTCCAATGCTCCAAATGGTGCAGCTGTGAACCCAGCTGTGCCTGAAGCTCTCTGATCTCGAAACTTCCAGACAGGAGCCGGAGGTGGTCTGTGTCAATTCCCTACTCAGCCAAAAAACAGCAAGCTGGGTTGGCCTTCTTCTGTTCGCTCCTTTTCTTCCTGGAGTTGGTGCTCAGCAGCTAGTTCTGCCAGCAGGGTAGGCTGCTGGGACAGCAGGAGCCGTTCAAAGACACGGATGCGATTTTTCTGACTCCCGGCTTTTTTAATGATCCATTACCAGCAGTGCGTACAACAGCAGCTCAGTTAATCCAAGGCCAGGCGCCATCCCAGCACCGTCTTGTGCACAGTTGAGTGTATGCCATGGGAGATGTCCTAAGAAGGGAGGGGAAGAGATTTTCTGATGCGGGCCTGGAGTTGCCAGGAAAACAGCAAAACCAGTTTCCTCTCCATCCAGGCAGTGCCATTGGCCTGTCACGTTTTACTCGGTCCCTGCGTGTGCTAAGGGCCGGCTACCAGGGCTGGCGAGCTCCGTAGGGAAGACGGGCGGGGGGGGGGGGGGGGGGAGCCCCTGGGGAGAGGGGCTGGCCCAGCTGTACTCAGCTCAGCTTTTGTGGAACTCAAGTATTTTGCGTTTGAACTTAGATTTGAGCTGGGCTCTGTGCCTGATGTAGTCACCTTTTTTTCTGACTGCTGCTTCTGTGGCCCAAGTCTGGTCTCTCCTGTTACCCGGGATAAGTGTGCTCATGCTCATGGCTTTCATCTTGTTTGGTGGATGGAAGGGTGTGTGGGGGGGGGGGGGGGGGGGGAGGTAGGTTTTCTTGTATGAAAATAAGTCTCCTTTGCATCCTCTGGCTTGACCTCAGTGTCCAGTGAGGAAGGCAGGGCAAGTACTATACTCATTTTCTAGCTAAGGAAACTAAACTGTGGTTTTATGGGGTGGCTGTCTGGCTCAGTCAGAAGAGCATGTGACTCTTGTCCTCCGGGTCATGAGTTCAAGCCTCACGTTGGGCATAGAGCCTACTTTAAAAAGAGCAATTTTTTTTTAAAGCATGTTTTTTATTATTTAGTTAGTTACTTAGTTAAAATTTATTTATTTTAAAAGTAAACTCTACCCCTGACATGGGGCTCAAATTCACAACCGTAAAATTGAGAGTCACGTGCTCTACCGATTGAGCCAGCCAGCCCCCCCTAAAAAACATGTTTAGGTGGTGGGAGAGCATATTCATGTGAGAGTTACTTTCCAAGCTCTGAAAGACCGGGTGTTTGTTTGTCCCTCCCTCTCCCCCCCCATTTATTTTTAAACTAAAATAAACCCACTGCTACTCAAGGTAAAAAAAAAAAAAATGTCTAAGTCCACTTGCACAGCTTTTTGGAGTTGTCTCAGAAGTCAGAGCCCCTCTGCAGTCCTCAGCTTTCTGACTGTGGAGGCCTTAGATCCACACCACCAAGTCCTAGACACCTCTCTCGTAGCTTAGTTTGGGAGGTGATCGTGACTCTGACAGTCTGATCGGACATTAAGTTAACTGCATGCTTGTGAATTTGTTTATATTCGCAACACCTTAGGGGTGGGGAGGACAGTGAGCCAGGAGGATGTGAAATGGGGTCGAAGGGAGAAATGGAAATAGACCAGTGCCTGGCCTGCCTCACGGAGGCCGCAGGAGCGTTCAGTCAGGGACCGGGGTGGCATCTGCAGATTTCTGTGTGAGCAGCCAGCTGAGACGCAGCTGAAGCCAAGCAGATAACCAGCGCTGCGCGGGACGGTGACTTCCTCCGTCACGCCTGGGCACTGATCCCAAGCAACCTTCCTGGGCAGCCCTCTGCCAGCAGGACTCAGCTCTGTAGAGGGCATGTCACCTGGCTCAAAGTAACCTGTCCTTGAATTGTGGATGAGTGTCCCCCCCCCCTTTCCTATTCTCCTCACCCCACTCTACCTTCTTTCCTGAGGGTGTGCCCACCCCATTTTGGGATCCCCCACTCACCTCTTCTCATTTATGCCCTGCCCTAGCTCTCTTCTGTGCGCAACGCTGAGGAACCACTACAAAGACCATGTATGCATTTGGCTTACCAACAGGGCAGTAGGGGCCACTGCTAGCATGTTATTAGAGAAATAACTTCTTGGGAAAAACCAGTTCCACTTTAGAAATGGCTAGATTTGGAGTGGTAGCTGGAACCTCACATCTCAACATCTAATAAACGGACAGTTTATGCTCCAAAGGATAACAAGAGCCACACTTTTTAGAAGACAGAATGCTCCTGATTCAATGAGCAAAGTGAATAATTTTACTCCCTTCCATTCAGGGGAGACCTGGTCCACTTCCACCAGCAAAGGAAGAGAAAAGGGAGCATTTACACAGCAGTAAAAGGGGCAGGAGTAGTAAGTAGAGAGACATGGGAAAGCCAGAGTGTGAGAATTAAGAGACTACCTGAAAGTCTTTTAAGGTTTTTTTTTTTTCTCCCCCAGAAGTGCAGGAACATGAGACGCTTCTGTAATCTTTGGATTATGGGAAACCCCCTGCCGAAATTTCTTAATCTATGGCTCTTGCATCCCTCCTTCCGTCAAGCACCTTTTCCTTCAGACCATCCGTTTCCAAGGGGCCAGCTAGTTTAGATCCTTCCGTAAGTGCTCTAGCCCTGTGTATGGACTTCCCCTGGTGGCTAAGCTGGTAGGGGAGGCCAGCCCCACCGGCAGCCTGACCCAAGTCCCTTGAGCAGAAGGCCCCGAATAGTGAGAGCCCAGGGCAGTTTGTTGGAGGCAATGCAGGTTGCCTGCTATAAGCTACGAGACTTAGATATATTCTACCAATTAGGGCACATCTGTTCAAAGTGCTGAAAGGCGGGCACTGTCTCTTTAAGAGCCATCCCACTCCTCTCCTTGAGTGATGAGGGCTGGGAGCACAAGGGAGTTGAATGCTGATTAAACAGTCCTACTGCCCAGCTCTGTTAGAAAATTACTGTAATTATGATCCAGTCCCAGCAGAGGGATGAGTTCCAATCCTGCTAATAACCCTTCCAGGTGCCTTGGATTCGGAGCCCAGGGGAGGCAGCATTGACAGGGCTCTGGCTGGCACCAGGGCCAGCGATGGCCTTGCTGTCTGGCCCGTGCGGGCAAAAACAACAAAGGCAGTAGACCCCTCATCCTGTCTTGGCCTCCGGAGAGAGCAGTAGGTTTTGGTTGTGTTTTATTTATTTATTTATTTTTAGTTCTTGACAGAGCTCCTAGGAGTTATTTTGCACGAGAAAACTTCCCTTAAAAACTAACGTGAAAGACCAGGAAGGGTAATTGCAGCTGGGAGATGACAGGTGCCCTGACACTTGCCACTTCTGCCTGAGGACCGCCCAGGCCTACCCAGTACAAAGCACAGGAAACCAGCACCCCCTATGGGCTGCACCTGCCCTCGTGCTGTGTTTCAGTGAACTTGGTTTCTTGCTCTGAGGTCGTACACGGCATCTCGCTCAGTCCTGATCAAGAGTTCTGATCAGGGCTCCCCTTGTAGATTTCTGCCACAGGAAAGGGAAACAAGGATCACAACCGCAGAGCTCAAGATGTGAGACACTGGCACGCAGCTCTCTGAATTAGCAATTACAGGCCCATTCATTTGCAAACATTTTTGCAGTCAAATGCTCTCCCCCTGAGCTATACCCCCATTTTTGCAAACATTTTTGTAGTGGAATCTGCAGCAGTGCAGGCAAGCAGATCTCCATGGAGCATCGGGGTTGGCCTGCTAGTTCTTAGACCCTGAGGAATTCATGGCATTTTTACCCTAGGTCTTCCCAACCTAGCAGTAAGCTTCTATCACTATAATCCAGTGGCTAAAGCACACACTTCTAGAAGGCAGGACAGTTTCTCTGTGCTTGGCCCTACGCACACCAATGTCCCAAGACCATGGTTTTCAACCACGGGGTATTTTGTTCCCAGGGAACATTTGGCGCTGTCTGGAGACCGTTTTGGGTGTCAGACCGGGGAAGAGGGGGTGAGTGGGGAGGAGTACTACCAGCGTCTAGTAGGTGGAGGAAAGGGATGCTGCTGAACATCCTACAGCGTCCCCAACAACATGAAATCACCTGCCCCCAAGTGTCAATAGTGCCAGGTTAGGAATCCCCCACTAACAGAAGAAGTAGTAAAGCTCCAAGTTCTGCCCCGCCCCCGCACTGCCCTAGCGATGTCGAAGAAATGATCTAAAATCTCCAGATGGCAGGTGCTTTCCCAGAGGTGGGGTATGTCAGTGACAGGCCCGGCGGGGGTGCCGACCCATGGGAGGCATCCAGTACGGGCGGGCGGGTGGTGTGCTTGTGCCGCCTGGGGGGAGGGGGGGTGGGAGATTCAAGGCAGAGTAAGGCCGGAGTGTCTGACCGCAGGTAAGAGGGAAGTGTCTGTAGCATGTTTTCTGTTCTCTGATCTGATGAGGGGATAAAAGAGGGCCAGCTGCTCACCATCAGGTTAAGAGCGTCTACAGTAGAGCCAGATGCCCTCTTTGAGGACCAGCACTAGAAGCCTCTTGGAACTCGCTCCCATCACAGGAGGCAAGGGAGCAGCGCACTGTTGCCCAGGGCTACAGACGTGCTTCCCTCCGTGGCGCCTTGCCAGGTGGAGGGGTGGCTGGCCGCGATGGGGCCCCGTGACGGAACTGAACACACACAGCGGCCAACAGCCGGCCAGCCCCACGAGCAGCCTGATGCCAGAGATAGCGGGCCTCTCGGAACAGCCTAGGCATCAGGAAAAGAAGCCTAGTTGGCAGAGTTTGTCTAGGAACTGGGCTGGCAGGGGAGGACTTCATTAGAAGGAATTTCCCGAGTGTCGTATCCGGAGAGCCAGATAATCTGTCTACCGTCCACTCACTCCCCAAGTGACTGGATGCCCCATTTTGCCTGATTTTTAGGGGGACCTCTCATCCTGGTTTATACCTGTGGTCTTGGCCACAATGATCAATTATCAATAACTCCCCCTTTTGTCTCAAAACAATCTCTGGGAAATAAGTTATATGGTCACCTTGTTAATTCTAGTTCAGTTTCCTCTAATACGATAGTTTTTTTTGGGGGGGGGGAGGCATTACATTTATAAAAGATTTTTGTACGAAGTGGGCTACATCTGAAAATGTATTGCTAATTGAATCCTATAGAGTTGCAAAAGAACGATCGATTCACACTAATAACAACAAAAACCTCCCACCAAAACAACCTGTTTTCTGAACAGTTTTTGATAGGGAAATAGGGAGAACACTTCAAATCCCTTGAAGAAGAAAAATCTCTTTTGAGTTGCTAAATTTCAAACTCCTTAACCAATCTCTAAATTCTAAAGGGAAATGAAATGGCTGGGCGGGAGGGAAGGGGAAGGAGCAAGGGACTATGGTAATCCACAAACTAGAAAATGAGTCTGAGTCACTGGGCTGTGTCGCAGGGATAATCCTCTGTGTAGACGGCTGCTTTTTCTAAATCAGCTCCACAGATTTTGCTGGTGCTCCAGGAATTAGCAAATCAATGCCATGTAAGATTTATCCTTCCAGAGCCACTCCTGGTGGGGAGACCTGTGGGGAGGGCTTCTCTTTGGCCAAAGATTAAAGCACCTCTGAACTTGTCATCTGAGAGTTTTGTTCTTATATGAAAACAAAACAAAACAAAACATACTTTGGTTTCTTTCTTTCTTTTTTTTTCTTTCTTCTCTTCAACTCCATCTTTCTCAGACTGGTTTTTAAAGGCAGGAATGTACCCTCACCCCTTCCCCCCTGCACATGCGTGATCTTGCTCTTTGCACGGAACCACTGCTTCATTGTGATGCAAGTGACTGGCACGAAACGTAGAATTTGAAAATGTGTCGCTGGAGGTGTCTAACTGCAGCCCAGCTCGGGTGATTCAACAAGCAGAGCAGCAGACTGAGAATTTCCGGGGTTGTTCATTGTATTTGCTCTTTCCCGGGCAGATTCTGTGTGATTTTTGTCCAAGTCAACACCTTTCAGATCCTCAGCTTTGCCACTTGCAGAGACTGATGGCAAATGAGGCGGTGCAACTGAGCAAGCTAAAAAAAGAAGTGAACGCTAACTTGAAATCTAGGCAGTTCCTCACAGGCTATGTTGAGATCAAGTATCTGTCTCCAATGGGAGGGGGCGTGTCTCGTCAGGTCCAACTTTTGCCCTTGCTGTCACTTTAAAAGGAATCAGACTGTCTGAATTTAGGAAATGAGCAGCAAGAGGAATTCCCTTCTCTTTCCCATTTTGTATTCGCCAGAGGAACAGGTGCAGTGGGTTTTGAGTTAAATACAGATTTTCTAAGAGAGACAACCATATGAGAAAATTTAACATTGAGCTGGTGCAAAACAGTGTCTGTGCTATTTTGCTATATGGATGACAGAGAAAACACACTAGGAGAAAGTACTTTTAGTGAAATGTAGCTGAAAGGCTGCTTTCAGAGCATTTAGGATTCTCAGATATCAGCTTGGACAATGCGGGCCAAATGGTAGCAGCCCCGGGTCAGATTATCCAGTGGATGTCACTAAGTTAGTTGTTCTCGGATGTTAGGCATTCTCGGTAAGTTATTACTTATTTACCTGTAAAAGGCAGATATACATTTGCTTCTTAAATTCAGGATCTTGGGGCGCCTGGGTGGCTCGGGTCATGATCTCACAGTTCATGGTTCAAGCCCTGCATTGGGCTCTATGCTGACAGCTCAGAGCCTGGAGCCTTCTTCAGATTCTGTGTCTCCCTCTCTCTCTGCCCCTCCCCTGCTCATGCTCTGTCTCTCTCTGTCTCAAAAATAAATAAAAACATTAAAATTTTTTTTTTTTTAAATTAAGGATCTTTCTGTTCTTCTTTTCCTTCCTTTACATAAAATCAGGAAAGGGAAAAAGCCTCCCTCTCCTATTTCCCGGGCCAGAGCAATCAGTGGCCATCAAGAAGCCATCCTACATATAATGTGGTTAGATATGCGGTCTAATGCCCCAGTTATCCAGATAGTAAGGTGGGGCTTTGGTTAGCGGAGTCAGAGAAGTGGTAATCTGATTAGCCAGTTGCTTTCTGAGGCTGTTGGTTAAAATAGTGGCTGTCAAATTGAGTGGGAGCAGTTTTGGTAGGTGTGGCTTAGCTTCAGACAGACTGTAGGAATCTACTGCTTCCAAAAAGTCTCCTTTAGAACTTTCTCCTAAAAGAGAATGTCCTTCAGGCTGTAGATAGTCTTATCAACCCATCTGACTTCCTCTGTCTTTTCCTGTAACCATGTCAGAGATCGCCAGATGGCTATGGACCAAATTCTTGATTAGTCCATTTGTTCATATCTTTGAGGGCCAATCTAATTTCTCTTTCTGCTGAGTTTTACAGCTAGAAGGATCAGAGTCTGAGAGTTTTGTTCTTGCAGTTGACAGGGGTGCCAAAGACCTGCACAGTATGGCATGTGGTTATTTCCTCCGGCCTCCAGGCATAGAAGAAACTATTGCACTAAGGGGGATTTTGTTTTAAATGCTGGAAGCCAATGACCATGATACTGAGAGGTTGCTGAACTGTGCAGAGAGTGAAGTTACCTTGACCTTTCTCCTTTTTCATCCCTCTTCTGACCCTGCCCCAGAAACCTGCTCTTCCTCTTCTGGTTTTCCCTTTTCTGGTGTCTCATTCACACAGCAGTGGCACAATGGTGCTCTCTCCTCTTAGCCACCAGCCTTCTAGCGTTGGGTCCCTGGGGGTTCTTTAAGGGAGGGAACACTCTGGGGGCATAGAGGGGTTTCTATTTGCTTCCTCCGGTGAACACTTCAGAACAATGCCCATTGTGCTTACCTGTAGGTTGGGATTGGTGCAAAGCTTCCTGAAACGGGAGGCAATTGGTTGTTTTTGGTTCATCTGCTCATCTGCTGCCACCTAGTGGTTCAGTCTCCTTTAGCGCCCTGTGTAAAGCAGAGGGCACGTTATCAACAGTTCTGTATTGCCTTTTATCTCCCTCTTTTTTGTTTTTTCTGGCAGACCCCATTGTCCCCTTTTCTTACCTCTTTATCTTCTCATACACAAAAAGCTTCTTCTTCTTTTTTTTTTTTTTTAACTCCCGGGTCAGGCAATCTGGAAATGAATGGCTGTCATAAAATGTTCTGAGAAACTTGGGATGCATTGACAGCTCTCCAGTTTCCCTCTCTTGGTGATGTGAAATGGGTGTCTTACTGCAGGGCTAGAATACGGTTGTGGCAGAGGTGAGGAGGGCTATTGCCATTCCAGGACTGCTCTGAATAGGCAGTTTCAGAGGTAAAATTTCTAGAGCTGCTCAGTTGTACATTTTCCAAAATTTCTTGCACAGTGAGTCTGGGCATAAATGATAGCTAAGCCTTATTGAGCAGTTACTACATGCCAGGCGTTGTTCCAAGTATGTTACACGTGTTGCCTCTTTAATTTTCCTAATGACCCATTGAAACAGAGTCCCCACTAGATTCTAAGGTGGAGAATTTAAGGCATAAAATGTCAAGTAACTTGCTTGAGAGAACATATGTAGTAAATGGGGAACTGGGGTTTATTCTCATGTTCTCAACCACCTTGCTTTGCTGCCTCTTCAAGACACAGATAACCTGAGCGCTAGGTACGGACAACAGGGACAAGAACTGGGCTGTACACACATAAGACCTCCTCAAAGCACTTCCTTGCCCCTTATCTGGGGCTTGAGGTGCAAGACGCACTGTGGTTGCTCACCGGGGTCCGAAAAGGAACTCTCCAACGTGCTGACTCCAAGGACTTGCTTCTAGCCCTGTCTCATTTCAGAGTCAGCACGTAAGGAAAAATAACCAAGTATGCAGCCAGAAGAAGTGTGAGAAGCCAACCAGAGAGCAGGCAGGCCTGGGTTCCAGAGAGGATTCTGCCCAGCAAGATACCTGCAAGTCTCCTTCTCTGCCTGAGTTTTTGTTTTCTCTCAGGCTATCCTTTTTGTCCTTTGTTTGGAGGTGGCAAGAATGCCTGGAACCAGCAGTTTGGATACCACTGCAAAAAGAAATCTGACACTGTCACACACTGCAAGGAACCAAATATGAAGTTTATTTATGCTTTTCAAATCAGCTGAAGCAACTAGCAACGTCCTCCTCCAAAGGTTTCCTTTTCTCTCACCTTCTCTGTGACACGCCTGTGGAGAGGGCAGGTGTGGATGTGGGGACACGTTTAGAGGTGGGGTGAAAACAAAATAAAGGTGGGAGAAAGTACAAGGCAAGGTTAGCAACAGATCTGCTGACTCCGCCTCTTCCCACTCATCTTGCTGGCGGTTTGCAGTGACCGCAAGGTGTCAGAGGCTTGGGTCCATACAGTCAAGAGAAGAGTCCATGGTGTTGGCGGGGTGGCTGGGGAGGGGGCGCGGATAGGAACTCCTGATGAGCAGTCTCTTCAAAAAGGCAGGGCAGAGACAAGGATGTGTGTCCTAAAGGAGGAAAAATATAGAAATTTGCTTTTATGATGCAAAATGAAGAGGGTATAAAAGGGCACAGAGTAAAAAGTGTCTCCCTCCTACCCACAGTCATGCACTTTCTCTGTCTTTGGAGGCAACCAGTGTTATTGTCTCTGTCCTTCCAGAGATATCTTCTACACATAGAGGCAATTGGAGAC
The DNA here is from genome assembly GCF_024362965.1 of Panthera pardus. Classification (NCBI taxonomy): domain Eukaryota; kingdom Metazoa; phylum Chordata; class Mammalia; order Carnivora; family Felidae; genus Panthera; species Panthera pardus. The sequence goes on from NW_026526876.1 coordinate 36,963,032, forward strand.
TCCCCCTGCCCCCCCTTTAAAAAAAATTTTTTTAATGTTTATTTATTTTTGACAGAGACACAGACAGAGCATGAGCGGGGGAAGGGCAGAGAGAGAGGGAGACAGAATCTGAAGCAGGCTCCAGGCTCTGAGCTGGCAGCACAGAGCCCGATATGCGGGGCTCAAACCCACAAGCCGCAAGATCGTGACCTGAGCTGAAGCCAGATGCTCAACCAACTGAGCCACCCAGGTGCCCCTTCCCCTGCCCTCTTTTAAAAAAGTAATCTCATGGGGCGCCTGGGTGGCGCAGTCGGTTAAGCGTCCGACTTCAGCCAGGTCACGATCTCGCGGTCCGTGAGTTCGAGCCCCGTGTCAGGCTCTGGGCTGATGGCTCGGAGCCTGGAGCCTGTTTCCGATTCTGTGTCTCCCTCTCTCTCTGCCCCTCCCCCGTTCATGCTCTGTCTCTCTCTGTCCCAAAAATAAATAAAAAAACGTTGAAAAAAAAAAAAGTAATCTCTAGGGGCGTCCAGGTGGCTCAGTCGGTTAAGCATCTGACTTTGGCTTAGGTCACGATCTCCCAGTTTGTGGGTTTGAGCCCTCCGTCTGGCTCTGTGCTGACAGCTCAGAGCCTGGAGCCTGCTTCTGATTCTGTGTCTCCCTCTCTGTCTTCCCCTTCCCCGCTCACGCTCTGTCTCTCTGTCTCTCTCAAAAAAATCAGTAACATTAAAAACAATTAAAAATAAATAAAAAGTATTCTCCACACCCAACGTGGGGCTCAAACTCATGACCCTGAGATCAAGAGTCGCGTGCTGTACCTACTGAGCCAGCCAGATGCCCCTGGAGACTCCCTTTTTATACAAATGGAACAAATTAGTCTACCCTACTTTGCTGCTTTTTTTTTTTTTTTAAACCCCCTTACCAACATTAGTGTAGACAGCTTCCATTTCTTTTTTACTGTTGCATAGTATTTAATTCTATGAATGTGCTAGAGTTACTTGGCTAGGTCTCTCCCAGACATTTAGGGCATTTCTGGTGGTTTGCTATTACAGACCGTGTGTGTGTGTGTGTGTGTGTGTGTGTGTGTATTTTAAGATTTTATTTTTAAGTAATCTCTACACCTGATGTGAGGCTTGAACTCACAACCCCGAGATCAAGAGTCACATGCTGAACCGACTGGGCCAGCCAGGTGCCTCATGTGTATATCCTTTTGTGCGTGTGCAAATGTAGCTATAGGATTAACTTCTAGATGTAGAATTGTTGAGTCAGAGAGAATGAGGAGATAAATGACACTGTCATTAAATGACAAAGCAAAGTAGAGTGAATCTGTTTAGATTTGACAGCGAAAGCCCAACTCTTCTGCATTCATGGCCAGGAAATGAAGTCCTCAACAGGAAAGTCATACAGTGAAACCTTGAGTGACAGGCCTGAGCTGGTGCTTTACAGTTGTACAAGGGCATCGCAGAGTAAGATCTATACTTATGTATCTCCCTAAATGAATCCATGCAGCCGCTGCTGCACACTAGAGTGGCCCTGGTCTGGAAGGTTCCAAGGACAGTCTGTGTGTCACTGTCACACAAGCTCCCATTTTAGGCCGGAAGATGGAGCTCGCGACACCATGCTAGGGTGGGTACTCTCCAGGGCCATCTTAAGTCTAAACAAAAGCCACGAGGTTCCAAAGCAACTCCTACTGCTACCCCACCCAAAGCAAGCACTCACTCCACTGTTTTAAATATGATGTGGTTCTTGCTCATAAAACACAAGCCATGTTCTTTATTACCTAAAAGTTAATTTGATTATGTTTCATGGGAATCCTCATACTGGAGTCCTAGTCTTGGCCAGTCATATTGTAATACGTGGGCATTTGGGGGAAATGGTGCTCTGGATTTGGGAACAGGGGGTAAAGAAACCCAGACCCAGTCTTGTGGCAGAAATTCCTAGTTGTTCCCCAATATGCATTCTCCCCTTTTAATTTATTAACAAATCCTCTCCCCACTTCACTTTTAAGCTGGACACAGGTTCTACCTAGAATAAGTCTTATCTGTCCAACTTCTGGCCAATGGAATGCAAGCAGGGGTATGTGCGGCATCTGTGAAATGTCCTTAAAACAAGCGGTTGTGCCCTTCTTTCATTTTATCTTTCCTGCTGGGCAGGGTACAGACATGATAGCTGGAGCTGCGGCATTCGTCTTGGGCCGTGAGGTAAGCTTTAGAATGCTGGCCACACACAAGAGGAGCAAAAAAAGAAGATATCTGGGACCTGAAACCTTGGATCATTAACCTCCAGATTTTTGCAGAAGAGAAAAATGAAATTTCTATGTCAATGAAATCATGAAGAAAAGCCACTTCACTGGCAATTCTTATTCTTCCCAGAGAAATGACGGCATGGCCAACAGACTCCTTGGCAATAGTTCTGATACCTGGGCTTCATCTTTCTTCCATCTCAAAGGCAGTGGTGAGATACTCCTTTGGAACAATCCCAATGAGGCTGTTCAGTTCTCCTACCCACCAGCCATACATGTTATACTCCTGAAACAGGAAAAGAGGATGGTTTCAGCTGGAATTTGGTCACGTTTCTGTTCATCTTTTATAGCGACTGCATGGGACACAATGTTGGGTGATTTCTTTGTCGACACTATCAGTCTGACTTGTACTGGCACCATGGACCCTTCTTGGGTCCATGATGGGATTATTATCCCATCAGGGATTATCCTCTGATGGGATTATTAAATTAAAAAAATCATCTAGAGAAAGAAAGCAAACCCTTCATTTTGTTATCTTCCTGTTAACAATGTAAACCTCGTATAGGAAATGCCATTGCATCGTAAAGAGCATGTCTTTTACGAAGCAGAGTGGATTGGCTTCTTCTGAGAAAGTCGGGCACGTCCAAAATGCCAGAGCACTAAAGATATTCAGGGAATCAGGTCACAGTTCAAGTCAATAATATTTACCACGCATCTTCCATGTACAAAGTGCTGTTTGAGTTCCCATGAGGTATGTAATGATGGATCAGAGCGTTGCTTGCTCCCCAGGAGTTTATAGCATATAGAGTAATGGGCTTTGGAGTCAGACAGACTGGGATCTAATCCCCACTTGGTCATTTTGTAGCCATGTGACCTTATGTTCTCCTAGCTTACGCTTCCTTTTCTGTAAGAGCAGGGATAATATCTCTCCCCTCTTGTTGTGGGAGTATAATCGTCTGATACATAGTAGGTGCTCTAAACATTAGATTCTTCTCCAGGAAGAGGTGGGAGGTTGATAGTACCTCAGTAATGACAGGCAGGACATAAGGGCTCCAGAGAGGGGCAAGTAAGAGAGGGAATGAAAGGGTTTAAGAGAAGGGTCAGTCACAGGGCTGGGAGTGGAGCATCTTGAATACAGAAGAGCTTTTCCAAAAGCACAGTGGGTGTTAAACATTATGGGAGTACTTCTGAAAGCACCAGAAAATATTTTCTTTCTTTTGATGGAAGTAAAATTTAGGAATCTATAGGCAATATTTTGTATTCTGGTTCAGCTGGCTTTGGGGTACCATGAAGCTACCTGTCTGCTTTTTGCACCCTTGGCTATTGAATTCTAGGAAAAGAAACGAAAAGAAAGAAAGAACCAGGTTGGTGACACAATAAAATTCCAGGATAACTGGGCATCTTTCTGTTTCTTTTTTGATAGAGTATCTCCCCACCTCCACCTCTGCCTCCCCCCTCCTTTTCAGCAGATGACCTTTTTTCCACCTTCAAAAAGGAAAGAGAACCTGTCAGATGTGTCAACTTTCAGCCACCAAAGAGGAACTAACCTGTACTGACAACCATCCCTCTTTACCATTGAAGTGGAGGACGTATCCCTCCTCTGGTTTAAAGACTCTCTCCCCACGTGTGCTTGGGTTTAAGACTATCCCTCGCTACGTGCCGTTGTAACTCTTCCACTTCCTTTATTTCTCAGAGATGAGATTCTGTGGAGTCTGACCTCGGCCTCTATTGTAAATGGCTCCTTCCATCAGCACAAAATGTGTTCAAGTTTCTTTTGTCGTTGAAAACACTTATTTTTTAATATTTTTAAAAGCTGAGTTTTCTTTATCTTTTTTTTTTTTAAACATTTATTTATTTTTGAGACAGAGAGAGACAGAGCATGGACGGGGGAGGGTCAGAGAGAGAGAGGGAGACACAGAATCGGAAGCAGGCTCCAGGCTCTGAGCCATCAGCCCAGAGCCCGACGCGGGGCTCGAACTCACGGACCGTGAGATCGTGACCTGAGCCGAAGTCGGCCGCTCAACCGACTGAGCCACCCAGGCGCCCCGTTTTCTTTATCTTTTTAAAAAATATTCATTTATTTATTTTTGAGAGAGAGAAAGAGAGAGTGAGAGCGAGAGAGGCAGAAGGAGGGGCGGAGAGAGAGGGAGACAGAGAATTCCAAGCAAGCTCCACGCTGTCAGCACAGACAGCGTGGGGCCCGAACTCACAAACCATGAGATCATGACCCAAGCCGAAATCAAGAGTCAGAGGCCCAATCGACTGAGCCACCCAGGCCCCCCTGAAAACACTTATTAAATAGTTCCCACCACATGTCCATTTCCCATTTTTTTTTTTTTTTAACGTTTATTTATTTTTGAGACAGAGAGAGACAGAGCATGAACGGGGGAGGGTCAGAGAGAGAGGGAGACACAGAATCTGAAACAGGCTCCAGGCTCCGAGCTGTCAGCACAGAACCCGACGCGGGGCTCGAACTCACGGACCGCGAGATCATGACCTGAGCCGACGTCGGATGCTTAACCGACTGAGCCACCCAGGCGCCCCTTTTCTTTTTTTTTTAAACATTTATTTATTTTTGAGATAGAGACGCAGAGTGTGAGCAGGGGAGGGGGAAGAAATAGAGTGGGGGAAACACAGAATCCGAAGCAGGCTCCAGGTTCTGAGTTGTCAGCACAGAGCCCCACACGGGGCTCAAACCCACAGACTGCGAGATCATGACCTGAGCCGAAGTCGGACGCCTAAACGACTGAGCCACCCAGGTGCCCCATCAACTTCCCATTTCTACTAGCCTATGCCAACTGCTAATTCACAGTCAAACTTACTGAAAGGGTTTACTTCCCTTTCTACCCCAAGTTCTTGCTTTCTATTCCATCTCCAAGCCACTCTTCTCAGGCTTCTGCTTCTATCACTCCACTTACACATTTTGTCCGTGGTCGCCTACAACCTCCTTAATTGCTCAGACTGGATGGTACTTCTCAGTCCTTAACTTACTTGATCTTTCAGCAGTCCTGGCACCATGGACCCTTCTTGAGGCATTTTCTTCTCTTAGTTTCTATGATAATTACACTCTCCTGGCTTCCCTCTTACCTCTGGTTGCTTCTTCTCGTTCTCCTTTGCAAGCTCATCTTTCTCTACCCCTCCTTTTCATATGGTTGTTTCCAGCGTTCTGTCCTGGCCCTCTCCTGACTTAACTGCACTTTCCCTGAGCAACCTTATAGATGTCCATGCTTTAGCTGCCACGTAAATGACTCACAACAATAGCTCCAGCCCAGATCTAAGTGTTGGATCCTAATACCCAACTGCATATCTATTAAGCTGCTCAAACTCAACATATCCTAAATGTAACCTCTCATCCTGCTTCTGTCTCCATTCCCACCCCCAAACTATCTTTACTTCCTGTGTCCTCTATCTCAGTGAGTGGTAGCACCATGCACTCAGTTAATTAAGCCAGAAAACCAAGAGTCATTTCCAATTTCACCTCCCTCTTCCAGTCAGCCCTTGAGTTCTGCAGATTCTTTTCAAAGCGTTACTGGAATCCATGCACTTCTCTCCATTCCCGTTGCCGATACCCTAGTCATGTCACTGTCATCTTTCATGAGGACTACCGAAACACCCCCCCACACTGGTTTCTGTATCTCCGTTCTTGCCCCTCCAATCTTGTCTTCATTCTGCAGCCAGACTCATTTTAATGCACATTGATAATATCGGTGCTCTGTTGAAGCCTTTAAGTGGCTTCCCAATGCCTTTTGTCAACGTCTTGACAAGGTGGACGAGGCCGTGCGTGACCTGGTCCCATCGACTGCTCAGCATTGCCGTGCACCCCCTAAATCCAGTGGACCCTTAGTAAAACAGACTTTGTCTCACTATTCCCATGGGCCACAGGCTCTCTTATCTTGGAGCCTGTCCTCTGTCTGTTTAGCCTCTCCTGCCCTCCTCCCTGTCATGGGGCTCCCTCCTAAGCAGCCTTCAGATCTCAGTTCCTGGGTTGCTCTAGACTCTCTAGAAGCCTCTCTTTGAAACTCTCTGTGTGGGGGCCCCAGCTCTGTGGTCCACAGTACTGTGCCCTGTGCTTCCCCGGAAATGAGTTCATCACCCTGCCTTGTATCAGTCTGCCTTTGTCTCAGAGCCAGTCACTAGCTGGAAAGTTCTGTGAGAGCTGGGACCTTGTTGGTTTTGTTTGCTGTTGCACTCCCAGCACTCAGCATGGTACCCGGCACAGAATGGGGCCAAAAAATACTTGTTCAATGAGGTTATGAAGAAATGAGGGGAGCATTGGGACTTATTCTTTCAGTTGAGCAGATTTAGTTACAACTAACTCCAAGATATTCCCCTGCTGATTAGACTGGTTGTGGCAGGAAGAGAGCAACTGCCTTTGGAGACACTTTCCCCAAATGGCTCCCTAAATACCACGAGGAGAGTCTCAAATGCCATAACAAGTGAGACTGAGTTGATCCTAAGAAGAACAGGGAATTAGCTTTTGAAAACCAGTCTTTTTTAAAAAAATTTTTTCTAATGTTTATTTTTGAGAGAAAGAGAGACACACACACACAGAGACAGAGAGAGACAGAATATGAGTGGGGGAGGGGCAGAGAGCAAGGGAGACACAGCATCTGAAGCAGGCTCTGAGCTGTCAGCACAGAGCCTGATGCAGGGCTTGAACTCACAAACCATGAGATCATGACCTGAGCTTAAGTTGGATGCTCAACCGACTGAGCCACCCGGGCGCCCCTGAAAGCCAGTTTTAAATAAATGAATGTGTCTAGCACCCAGCACGCCGTCTCCCCACGCCTTCTCATTCCCTTCGTCCCCCAGGCCAGCTTCTCCCTACTGTCCGCGCTGCCTTGTGGGAAATTCCCCAGAGCTCCTTAGCCTCTGCCTGTCAGGACAATTTAAGCTCCTCTCCCTACAAGTTATGTTACTGTCCATTTTCCAACACTAAAGTTAGGGCAGTTTCCACCTGATGTTTTCTTGTGGTGTTGCCTTTTGTTTAGCGTGTTGCTGGAACACCATTTCCAATAAAGCCTTGCTGTGAAGGGGAACACATCTTCTGTCTTCCTCTCTCACTGTTACTCACAAAAACCCTAGCTTTACTCTTCCGCCTCCTCACAGGCAGAGGGTGGGCACAATGTTGTTTGACAGTCTTCTGCTCGAAGTCAACTTTCTGAAACATGTGTGAAGCGTGGTCTTCCACCTGCCGCACGGCGTCGTCTTCATCACCTGAGGGGCTCAGATCGGGCATTCCCTTCCCAGGGACGGGCCAAGACACCTGACTCTGACTCCTGCTTCGTCGCATCCGCCTTTGGCCATAATGCCAGGAGCAGGGACTAAGCCTCGGGAAGGCGCTCTCTGCCAGCTCGAAGAGGGTGCAAACAGGGAGCAGATGAGCCTCAGCAGGACACCTGCTAAGGCCAGGCTCCCAGTCGGCGGGCTCTCGCTCGAGGGGAGCACTGACCCTGCCGACCGCCGATGTAGTAGCCTTACCACAGCGGTGAGACCCGCAATGAGTGAAATCAACTCTTTGCCCTTCAAAACAAAAGAGCAGGCAGAGCGTAAGGAGGATGGCGCCATCTCAGAGACCATAAGCATCCTGCTGTGGGAGCCTAGGAGCTTAATCAAAGCACCTACAGGTCTTGGGATCTGACTGGCTTTTCCAGATTTCATCCCTTGGTTGGAGATGCAAAAAGGGCTGCAGGGCCTGAGATGTTTAAAGCATGAATGGAAAATTTCTAGCCTTCTCTTCCGCTACCACCCCCCATGCATTGCCCCAGCCCAGTCTGAACACCACGAGGTATTTTAAAATAATTTCTACTTTGATGAATTGCTGGGGAGTCCACAATTGCTCATAATCAAAGGGAGAAAAATGCAGATGAGATCCGGCCGAGAACTATCACCACCAAACGTTCATTTCACTGCACAGTGCCAAAAAGAATTAAAACAACATTAAACTCACAGCAATCATGTTTAAGCCCTCGTTTCCAAGTGCCAAATTGCACCACTCTGGATCATACAGATGTTCGTTAATTATGCTAATTTTTATTAAACTATTAAAATGGAGAGAGTACTGGCTCAGCCAGGCAGACCCCGGCTCTGAATGAACTCTGCTCTTGTCTAGAGGTGCTAATTTACTGCATTTTTATGAAGTTGCTGATCCTCGGATTTTAGTTTTGAGATGGGAGAGAGAACTGAATTCTTGGGATCAACGTTTTCAATGAAGTTTGACTTCTTGTGCCCAGATGTTTTGAAAAACCAGAAAAAGTGCTGAGATGCTCCCGGGAGACCTAAAATCCTCAACGCGGAAGTGTTTCTACCTCCAAGGTGGGGATATGTGGCCATGATGTTAAGGAATCAGAACTGTACAGGCTCCTCAGTCCTTAACTCTATATACATCATGTATGGTAGAGCTAAGAGGTTAATTACACAAAATTGTTAACTGAAGATGCTTTAGATAAGAATATAAAAAGCTGTTTTTTTTTTAAAAAAGGAAACAAACCCTTAACATAGGCACTTGCTTGTCGTCACAAAGTCTTTTTAGAAGCTTTTCACTCAAAAATAGTACGACGTGTGGTTTGTTCTCATCGTTATTATCTTGAGGCTTGATTAAATATCCGTTTCCCTCAACACCAACCCTGTCCCACCTCCTTGAACTCCCCAGATGAAGGGATCTTAAAAGTAAGGGTTGGTTATTTGGACTCCCTTATCTGGCTGGACAAGCTATTGGCCTAGATGAGCAGAACATTGAGTGAACTTGAAATAGACACAGCGCTCACCATCAGCAACAATCAGAAGTGTTTATGGGGGATTGCACACTGCCATAAAAGGATTTATGCTGCTAATCTCCATCAACAAGGAAAAAAAACCCAACCCTACCAAACCTGCCATAAAAAGAACAGCAAATTCTATAAACAAAAAGCAGTATGGCCACCAACCACGGGCACGTTGCACAGCTTGACTCTGCCTCCAGTGGTTTCCTATTGCTGTTTATGGTTTCAAGACTATCATGGACCTCCTCAGCGCTCCTCCTGTCACAGGGCCCTGAGTCCCTGTGTGGTGCTGCAAATACCCTGTCAGTAGGTGTCAGGGGATATCAGGGGGAAAACCAGCAGGCGCCTATCATAAGCCTTAAAAGAGATTAAATACCCCTACTCCATGATTGCTACATTTTAATTTCTCTCCTCCCTGCTGGTTCCTATTTGTATAAACTCTTCCATGGCTCCCCTGGAGTAGCACAGACATGACCTGGAATGACCATCCTGTCTTGGGATAAGAATTCAATTTCTAGGCTCAGTGAATCCTAGGCTGTTCCAACAAAAGGAAAGCACCACCCTCTAGGGCACAGATTCTTAAAATGGAGTCTGCGAACCCCTGGCCTGTCCACGGATGGACACGAAGGGATCTTTGAGTTCCTTGAAATTGGTGTAAAATTGTGTGTGCACGTGTACATGTGTCTTGTCCCTGGGGTGAGGTCCAGAACCTCTGTCAGATGCTCTAAGGGTTTGTGAACCCTCTACAGTTTATGAACCAGTGCTCTTGGGGGAAAATACAATGATCTCTCTGGCCTGGATCCACACTTTGGCCCAGTGTGGCCCTCTCCATCCACCCTCTCCCCAGCCTCCGCGTTTAAAAACACAGCGAAAGGAAATCAGGAATCCTTGTTCCTGCCATGCTGGCTTTCTAGGCTTCAGCCTTCCAGCTGCAGAAGAGTCTGTTCCTTCTTCTAAGGCTGACCAGGCTTGCTCATTCCTGCTAAGACACCGTCTTTCTCTCTCTTTTTTCTTTTATTATTGACATTTACTTGATGTACAATGTTATATTACTTTCAGGTGTACCACTAAGGCCCCATCCCTTTAACTGTGACTTAAAAGTTGTGCTGTCTTCTCATGGCTCTTGTTCAAAGCCACATGATGGCTTTGGGAACAAGCTGCTTGATGCTGTCTACCCTGAGAATGCTCCTAACAGAGATGTTCTCTGCTCACCCTGAGTTGGGCTTCGATAAGCCTCCATGGAACAAGATTCCCGGAAAATGTCTCACATTTTGTTCTTTTAACCATCAAAGTTCACTGTATCAGCGCTTGTAAGTAAGAGGATTCCTCTTCAAGAGAACAATCAGTCAGCTCCTGACATGAGAGATCGATAGGTACCTGACATATGTATGGGAAGGGCCAATGAATCACAGAATTATTGGTTTATGATTGCTTATTTCTTTTATCAGTGGTTCTGCATCTGACATCATCATAAGTAAAGATGGGAAATTCGAATTCCTAAGCAGAGTAGATCGTAATATCCCATGGTCAGCCAAAAACATCGTATTTTTACTCTTGGGTTGGCCCTCAATTTCTCTACTCCTTAAATCCAGCTTTGGAAATTTAATGCTTTCTGAGGATGTCATAAATTATTAAATAAATTGAGGGCTCTAACTCAGCGCCCTTCCAACTGCTGAGGAGAGCAAGGCGGGGGACAGGGATCGTTCACCAAAGACAAGCAGGTGCCTGCTTTGCAGCATAAGAGACATTTTGCAGAAGGAAAAAGGAAGTGGTCAGTCAGATGGACGGTGGATTCGTGATGTTGGAAGCTGTCAGAGGACTGACTGGAGCACTCAGCGCTCCGCTGAAACCTTGGGTAGCTTGGCTGCCTCCCTGGGCTGTTTCAAACCATGGTTTAAGTTCTTGGCAATCACTTTCTCTTTTTTCCATTATTCAGGGTTTTGGTCTATAAATCAGAATAAGAATGAATTGTTAAATTTGTCTCATTTGAACCAGTTTTATTTATTATTACATTTCAGGGAACTTGCTAACCTGGAGGTTAACTGGGGAGGAGGGAGAGGTATGTGACAGTGTGAGAAAGGGGGCCCGGAAAGGCTGGGTGGTCAGCAACAGCAGGTGGGGGGGGGCGCATGGTGACAACTGTACAGCTAAGAGTTGGTGTTCTGGGGAGGACTGTGTCAGCTAGATGGAGGGTCCGAGAGCCCTGGAAAGCAAAGGGGGAAATTCAGCCTCAAGTCTGGAGCTCATGTCCTAAAACTGGGTGTGAGTGGATAATGATCACGTCGAGGCCAGGCTGGTATGCAGGACCCGCGCACAGACCGGACATTGTTGATGACAGCGTGTGCAAAACACAGACTGTGCACGGCAGAAAAATCGTAAGCCGTGAAGGAAAGAGGGAAGGCGGGAAGAGAAATGAGAGGAAGACACACACGACTTGAACTTTGCCTAAAAGAGAGAGGAAGGATAAAGGGAAGGTAAACACTCCGCAGATGGGAGCAAACAAGGCGCCAAGTGCAGAATTCAGGAACAATAGAGACGGCAGCATTTCGGCGCTGATAGAATTGTGATACCATGTGAGACCGGCGTATTAATATGTATTCCATAAACTGTGCGGCTCGCAGCTCTGCACCGCTCTGTTTTGCTCTGACCGCAGTACCAGCCTCAGGCACCACAACACAATTTGGAAACAATGTGACGGAAATGTTTAATCTGCTCGGCCCATCTGTGCTGCGTATTTCTCCAGATCTCCCTGAGAGAGGCGCCTTGAATCTCCACATTGCCTTTAATATTCTCCTAAATCACCTCCCCACTGCACTTCAAGGGCCATTGCTACAATATCACAGGTTCATCTAAAGTGCAATGGGGAGGGGGGGGCAGGGGGAGAGGCGCAGGCCAGGATATTTTTTATTTTAAAATAATTTCCAGAGATCGTCTTTTCTGCTTCCTTAAAAAAAAAAAAAAAAGAAAAAGAAAAAGAAGAAGAAACGTTATTCTACGATTGCCGTAAGGTTATTGAGGTTGTTTGGTACAAAACAGGGTAGGATAGAGTGGAATCATTCTCCAAAGAATTATTTTTATTAATCTCGATTCCCTCAATTGGACTTGGAAGGGGGGCGAGCAGATGCTTGTTTTCTCTTATCTCTTTTTCTCGCACCTTGCGAGGGTGATGTGCTCATTTGGGGCTGGTGCCTTCTCTGCTTTATGCTTAACTCTGCCCTGCTCCACACAAAGCCATCTTGTTCAGGATAGGTATGCTCTCGGTCCCTGGTCGACTAAATGCCCTCACCAGAAAGGGACGCTGTCTGTGTTATTAATTTCAGCTTAAAACCTTAGGTTTTCTCTCTTAAGGTACAGATGTTGAGCATCAGATTTCTGCCTTTTCCCCACTTGATTCTGCCAGATTCGGTGACTTGGGGCGAGGGTGTAGGAAGCTGGGGTAGGTTTCGGAGAAAGAGGGGATGATAAGTCACCATGTTCCAGACCTTAGACAAATGAAAGAGAGTTGCACATCACCAAGAAAATTAGGATTCCTTTTGCTTTGTGAATTAAAGAAATGAATAATTTAATCCTCAAGATTGTTCCGGCGAGGGAAAGGCAACGTCCCAGTTGCGGAGCCCTACAGCCTGTCGGTGTGTTACATCATCTGCACACATAGGCGTTTCCATGACAACCGCTTATAGCTTCATTTCCTGGATCCCTCTAGGGGGTGTCACAGCCAGATCCACCTGCTTTTCACCCTACCCTCGGTGGGGTCATGGTAAGGTCGCCAGAATAAATGAACGCGGGTACTAATGATCTGTTTACTGCTGTTTATGCTCTGTGTGTGTCAGGGGCACGCACATTTAGAGAGCTCATTATGGTTGCAATTAGAATGCACCATCGCTAGATATTTAACTCCTTTTTCTTTTAAATTAGCATTTTAATAACATTCTTTGAGCAGAGAAACAAAATGACCATTTTTCACGGACAAACTTCTAGCTGTAGGTGCAACTTTAATGGCAAAGTTGTGAAGGGGAAAGAAGGGAGGGGGAAAAAAAAGGCCATTTTTACTACTTTCACCCTCCTCCTTACCAAAAGGATATTTTTATTTGCTTTCTAACACACTCAATTTCCTAAATTTGTTTTGAATCCAATTATTTTGGGTGGTTGAAAGTACCGCACTCTTGTTGGACGGAAATTAGCAGCGATTGAAATTAACTTTCTATGTGACCTGTGAAAGGGGCTAAAATAATTACAAGTGTGTATAAGAAACACTCTCTCCAAAAGACCTTTGCTGTAGGATCAGGCTGTGATCCGAGGATACCATTATTGGAATATCTTTACACAGCAATTGCAAGGGCTATTTTCTTTAAAAAGGTGATTGCAACGATTATTTCTGTTTTAAAATTCTTAGTATTGTCTTATAGAGGATAAATGATGACAAAAACTTGTCATTAGACGGAGGATAAATAAGCAGCAGAAAGAATGAAAATAACAGCACGGCATCATTTGCCCTTTAAAAATGGTGAGGTCTTGAAGCACCAAAAAGCAAGAGAGAGAGAGAACAGGAAAGATACAACGCAGAGACCTTGCCCGGCTCAGAATGTTCCATAAGGCACTGTGTTTTAGGAATCGGCCAGCACCTTTGCTAGGTGTTTACGGATGCTCTGTTTGTGGAAAGTACAGTGAAAAATAACAATTTGAATGTTTCGATTATCTTTCCCAGTCCGTTCCATTTTCGTTATTTATTTCCTATAAATCGGGACCTTGCTGAACATAATTCTACAGACAAGGAGGTGGATGGGACAGCCAATGTGAACGAGGAGATAGATGGTGGGTGCGTGTAAGATAGATGCTATGCGTTTATGAAAAGGAGCAGTATGTCTGCATGTGAACATTCACAAAGTAGAGCAAGCAAGCGTGTAAACTATAATGGGTATTTATAGGTGGGAAAAAAGGTGCAAGGAAGATTGTATGGGAACAAGCATACCGAGTCTGAAAAGGGGGTTGCTTTTTTCCTACCCTCTTGGAATCCACGTCCAAGTTCTGCTAAGATGTCCCATGCTTGCTGCGGCTCCAGTGAAAACTCAAGCCTTTCCATGACAACAGACGGGGGGCTCTCACAGCCAGAGACTCAGGAGGTCAATAGTTGAAACGCAAGAGTTAGAAAGCGAGATCTTTATCGACATCAAAACAATCCCACTAAAAAACCCCAGAACGATAGGAGGAAAATATTTAAAGACACAGCAGGAAAAAAAAAAAAGAGCCTTTATAAAAATGCAGGTTTAAAAACGTTTATGCTGTTGTATCAGCCTAGTTGCACCTTAGAATCTGCCATTTCATAAATAAAATACGGATGGCATAGACTATAATTTGGTGATAGCTACCCCAGGACATATCTAGATGCACTTCTGTTATTTTAATTAAATACTGCATTATGGTTTGTGACAACTACATAGCTACAGCGTAAATGAATTCGGAATTAAAGTGTTACTTAGGCATCCAGTAATTTTTGTTTCATTCCTCAGTTTTACAAAGCAAATAGCTATAAAATCAAGATGTTTGTTCATTTACAGATGGAGCAGGATGGTTGTTGCTGGGGTTTTTTTTTCCCCCCTCCTTAATCCTCATGCACAGAAAGAAGACAGAGCTCAGAGTCTGGCTCCCAACACTCATAGCTTATGAGCCACATCACAAAGAAAAACACATCCTCTTGACTATAATGTGAAATGCTGAATATTAATTGCTGGTATTATGCTTATCTTTCTAGCCGGGTTCTGTCTTTTAACAATTATTCTGATGGGCTGCAGTCTTGCACTGCCAGGAGATTTTTCTCCTTTGTTTAACAGTTAAAAACCTATTTGATTTGATTTTATTAAAAAAGAATCTTAAAGTTCACAATGTTCCTTGGAAGTTTTAGTATCTGGAACTCTTCCCAAATACAGAATATTAGTGGGAATAGTGGGAACAGAGAAACTGCCAAAGATTTTTGCTAAAAAAAAAATGTATATTTCTGCATCTAAATGAAAAAAAAAATTTTTCATTCTGGCAATATTAATGTTTCCTTAATGAAACTGGAGAGGGCATTACAATTTGATATAATCAATTGGTTAGTTTAAATGTCACTTCACTAGCAAAATCATGAGAAAGGTTCAGAGTATTCTCATCTAACAGGCACAGAATTTTCACTCAAAATTAATATGGTAGAGTAAAAGGATTTTTGCTCAAATCTGAGGATGTAATTGTATCTTTAATGTGTCATATGTCAAGAAGAAAGTTTTTAAATAGCAAGTTTTCTGAAACCATTGTCTATTATTTCTCGTTTGAGGATCAATATAATCTTTTTATTAGCCCTTAAATACCATACGTCTGGCAGTGTCTGCTAATTCCAGCTTTTCTCTGTTCTCACCAATTGCCCCAAGCCCCCTCCCCCGCTAACTAATCCTATAAACTGCTTGGAAGTTACTGCCCTGTATGTTTGCAATGAGGTTATAATTGGCTTTTAATATTTTGCTAGTTGGGTGGGAGAGCTGGATCCATACACTACCAAGAAATGCTGGCAGGCAGAGGTTTGGGGAGGCTGAGCTCCTTTTGAGAAAATAATTACACAGAAACAAAGCTTTTGTGACTCCTTTGAAATAGAGCATCTCACCAAAATGTCATCCAGCCTCTTTGGCAGATTAGTGAGGAGTTTATTACTAAATCTCTGTCTAATAAACGTGCAGTTGACTCTGGAGGAGCCGCTTGTTATAATACTGGCAGTGGGAAATGGAGAGAATGTCACAGTTAAAGACACAAATTTTCCCCATAATATATTCGAATGGAAACCTCTGAATCCAATACTACATGGGCATATCTAATAAATTCACAATATTTCAGTCTCAACAGCCTTCACCGGTTAGTTTTAAAGATTTATGTGGTAAAAAATTACTCAGTGATGAATATGGTTTATTCTGTGCAGTATTGGAGGTATAAGGAATTAAACTACCGTCTTTAACAGTGAATTTATTATTACCTCTGTCAAAAGACGAAGCCTTTAACAGCATTTGTTATAAATTCACTGCAAAATAAATGGCTGGAATTTTTTTGCACTGGAGCTGGTAAAGCATCGGGCGATTCTGAGCATTAACCTAACCCTGCCATGGCTTATATGGTTCTAGGTAAACATTTCTGTCTGGGCCTCATAGTTAATTATCTGATTTGGGACTTTCCACCTGACTGAAAGGTGTGTGTGTGTGTGTGTGTGTGTGTGTGTGTGTGTGTAGAAAGTGAAGGCTCCTGTCCAGGACAACAGTTTTAGAGTAAGGAGAGTAAAGTGGAAAATGCCAATCTTACTCTCTTTAAAAAAACGGGTTTTACAATAAATGGCCAGAGTTTGGAGGATAGGGTTGATATGCAATTGGGGCTCTTGTTAGCAGGTTTATATGCATGCATATGCGCACACACACACACACACACACACAGAGGCATCCTCTCCCTTTTGTCCTCTCTTGGAATGGGTGTCCCCTCATTTATAAAAATTACCTGGAAGGAATGAGGCTGCCAGGGTTTGTTCTAGACGATTGGTTCCTGTCTGGGGGAAAGGAATGGCCTCTACTGAATCTGACCGGTGTATGACCGTTGCCTTCCAGCTGACCCCAAATCCCATTCCCATCCTCCTGACTCTATAGACTCCCATTGGGGTTATTAATGAGAGAAAACACCACCATCATCATCATCTTCGTCATCACAGCACAGTGTGGACCTGCTTGTTAACATGAAATGGGGTGGTGGGGACAGGTTCTGCTTCTCTTTCGTATCATCATAAATAAGAAAAGATATTTTCCGATGGTATCCCCCTCACTCGCCCCCTTTGGTTGGGTCAGAGGTGAATAATTGCTCTTTGACAGGCATTGATCAGTTTCATCACACTGTTTGGGCAGCCTGTGCCCCAGGCCTATATTCTCCCCACTTACTACCCCTGCATTACCTCCCAAATAACCCGCCCATCCCCCCACTCAGCCAGGCTGAGGGTAATGGTGCCTGAGGAAGTCCTAAATGGACACTAGATGTCACCAAACACCTCCTTTCCCTCAGAGCCCTGAAATTTAAAAACCAAAAAAAAAAAAAAAAAAAAAAAAAAAAAAAAAAAAAAAGAAACCCAACCCTTCATTTAAAGCAATTGAAGGAATTAACTTCTCTGTTTTTATGAGGCTTGTTGTCACATTCAACTAAGCACACTTAGAAGAGCAAGTACGGCTGCATTCAGATAATTTTTACAACATACAAATCTCTTCTGGAGGAGAGGGGGTCAAGGGAGGGGAAAAGGTCTACTCTCTTTAAGTAGTCCTTTGAGGGAGTGGGTGGAGAACACGGGGCTTTAAAAACCCTATTATAACAGACATAACACAGTCCAGGTGTGCCAGGAACAGACCCGCTGCATCCAGATTACAAGCAGCTGGGTTTGGAGCTAGGATCCAGCCTAATTTTAAGTAGCTTCAATCCCTCACTAGATGCTAAATGTCACTCAGGGCGACAAAGTCGGTCTATCCTCATCCTCATAAGGCCCAAAGCCTTTTGACAGCATCACGAGTGTGATGGTAAACTTCACTTTGCCTGTAAGGCTCTCTGTTTCCATGTTAACAGCACTGGCAGAGAACACAACAAAAGTGTGGTGTGTTTGGTCCATGAGAACATCTTCCCACCCCAGCTAAGCCACCGTATAAATATAAACCTTCCGTGGTACCCAGCTGGTTGCTCCAAGGCCGATCGCCATGGGGCTAAGTAGTTGGGCAAATCTTTGAGGGGTCTAAGGCCAAGAACTGAGGCACAGCACATAAGCCCCAGAGATGTAGCCTACTGACTCAGTTTACCTTAAATAGAGGATCTCATTTAGGGACCTTGTCTCCTTTCTAGTCAATTGAGAAAGAGATTCTTTTTCTCTCTTTAATTTGCCCTTATCTGCTGGAGCATAGGAGGCTTAATTTTTTTTTTTTTTTTTTTTTTAGATTTTATTTTTAAGTAATCTCCACACCCAACGTGGGGCTCAAACTCGCAACCCTGAGATCAAGAGTCCTTCGCTCCACTGACTGAGCCAGGCAGGAGTCCCCAGGTGGGTTAATCTTTAAATGGGCGTTTACTGAAGTTCTCCCGCACAGCAGAACAAGCACCTTTAGTCCTTAAGAAAAAGGTTTCCCTAGTGAGAGACCTAGGAGCCAGTAAGAGAGTCACTTCTCTGAAAGTTGGGACTTGTGACTCATCTTATCCAAGTAGGGGCTTTGTACCTCCCTTTCTTCCACTTAAAATAAATGCCCATAGCAGTGCTGGTCCACAGAAGGGTCTTAGGGTCTGCAGATAAAAGGAACTAAGCCAGGGCACAGCGTTACTGCACGGAGGGTGATTCAGCACCTGCCCTGTCATGCCTGGTGCCCAGGCTGAATGGATTTTTGGAGTACACCTGTTGTTGAACCCCTGCCAAGTACTGATGGCCACTAACCCCCAAATCACTTTTCCCCGCTGTTGATGTTTGGAATGTCAGACAGGACTGAGCAGCAGCCGGCGTGTATTTCAAACACAGCAGATGGATTTTTATATTAGCTCCTATTTCATGTTCAGGCAGAGCGACCGCCACACTAAAACCGCAGCCTCAATGCTGCCGAGTTTGCTTCTGTGAGATTAATTCTGTGAAATTAATTGGGACAAGATTGAAAAGGAAATTAAAATGCAGCTGAGTGAACAGGCCTTTCAAACACCTTTTTCCTGCTCTATTCAAACTTGAATTCTGCGGTGGTCGCAGGCATCGTGGGAAGTAATTTACGAGAGGCAGGCTCTCCGGAGCCATCGGTTACGTATGAGGAGACCTGCACAAGCGCCACAATCTGGAGCCACTGAAGAGCGCTAAACACCCCGCTGTGGCCTGAGCTGCGTCCCTGCAGCGGGTGGAAACGAAGCTCAGTTCTTGGACCAGAAAAAGCTGTTCGGGATATATCCGGGCCCAGAGAACATCCGCTGGACGCACAGATCGGCTTCGTTATTAAAATCTCCCTTCAATGTATTTTAAGACCCAAATTGGAACTCGGTGGATTAAGTGGGCACGAAACTGCATGGGGCCTAGGAATGGATGGCTGTGTTAGGGGAGGTCAGCAGGGCTGCTGCTGCCTGCGCCCCGTTAGTTACTGTTTCAGAGCTTGGATATGTGGCTCTGGCCTCTCATCCAACGAGAAGTCTGAACAGTCCATCAATTTTGTCAGTGACACAATCTCTCAGACCAGGAAAGGCTACGTGGGTTTCCGTGTAGGCCTCTGCACCAGATGGCTTTCTACTTCCAAGTAAGAAGCCTTTGTGCTTTTGAGTGTCTCTATGAAGAGTTCTCGGTGGGACAGGCTACCTGGTTTTCCTCCCTCACTTCACCAATAATTTACTGCACGCCTAGTATGTACCCCGTATTGACCCCAGCAGTTTACTTTATTGTTAGCGGAAAAGAGATGAATGTAATAACAGTTGCCTTTTCCTAGATGCCAGGTACTTCTTGACACACACTCTCTAGGGCAAGCATCAGAACCCCTATGAACGGAAGTTATTCCCATTTTTACAGATGAGAAAGCTGAAGATAAGCAGGATTGAGTGACTTTGCTCAGGGTCACGTAAGTAACTCATCTGTTACTGACCAGCTTCCTTAAGAATAGGACAGGTGATGGGTATTTGGTATCTTTCTTACCCAGCCAGTCATCGTCTCTGGAAATTTTATTTTAAAAAGGACAAATAGCTCTCTTTCTGGGATCATTCTTGCCTAAAGACCCTAACAGTCTCTCCTGGCCCTAGTGTTCTAGGATTCAAGGTTGGGTCATGTTTGGGCAACTACTAACAATAGCAGATGCCCAGGAATAAAGCCCCCACCCCACCCCACTTCCTCATCCAGGGTCCACTGCCTGTTCTTAGCCTGCTCCCACCAAGAAATACCAAGAAAAAGTATTTCTTTTCTTTTTTTAATATATCTTTTTTTTTTAAGTTTATTTATTTATTTTGAGAGAGAGAGAGAGCAAGCAGGGGAGGTGCAGAGAGGGAGGGAGAGAGAGGATCCCAAGCCGGCTCTGCGCTGCCGGCTCAGAGCCCCACGCGGGGCTCAAACTCAGGAACTGTGAGAGCATGACCTGAGCCGAGACCAGGAGTTGGATGCTTAACTGACTGAGCCACCCAGGTGCCCCAACATATTTGTTTTATCATGCAAAGAGAGAGGGGAAAGCCAGAGGCATTTACGAGGGCCCAAAACAAAAGAGCTTATAATTGAAATTTTTAAATTCCGTTTAATCTGAATACATAATTAAAGCTAAATGCATTTTTGTGTGGGATTTCTTTAGCAGTTTTGCGGGATCTGTCTCATCATGTTTACAACAGGAATGCTTGAGGTGGAAGGAAACTTAGAGGTCACCCAACACAACTGCCTCATTTTACAGGTGAGGAAACTGGTCGAGGCAAGCTGAGCTGCCCCAGTTGTGTCTTGTCTTATGTTTCTTGGGGGAAATAGACTTCTCCAGGTTCCTAAACCAGCAGGCCTTTCTTCCCTTAACAAAGGTTTTTCGGTCAGAGAGAAAAGTAACACGTAGATTTCTGGATACCATTTTTCTGGACTAACCTCGACTTGAGTCAGTTCTTTTCCTCCAGGTGTGAGAGGCAGGTTGCAGAGGATAACTGATTCCAACAAATCAAGCCGGTTGGGGTTAAAGTGGAATGAATTTAGGATTCATATGAGAAAAGAAAATTGCGGAGGTTAAGAGTTATTGAAGGTCTGAATAGACAAACAGCTAATGGTAGAGGGATCTCCTTTCCTATCTGTCTGAATTGTTTCATTTGTGCTTCTTAGAGGCAAGGGAATGGATCGGGTGGCCTTTTAAGGTTCCTTCCTGTCCAAGGACTGTTATTGAGTTAGGTGATATAATAAAGGTAAATCCAATCCGAAATGTTCCCCAAGCCAACGTTAAGTGGAATGAAGCTTTATGAGGGAAACTCCAGTTGAGTTTCTAGCTTCTCATTTCCTCCTCTGACATGCAGGGATTAACAACATGGAGAAGGGAGGCAGCTGGTGTGGCTTTTGCGGGGAGAAATGCGCTACAACAATGGTAAGGGATGAAAATAGACTTACAACCCTCCAAAAGATGGAGAAAGAAACCAGACAGAACCAGAACAGCAACGTATTCTCCCTGAATCAAACTTTGATATATTAGCTTTCCGTGAGGGAGGAGGGGGAGGGGGATTGGTTAAAAAAAAAGGTAGGGGAGGCTCTCCATGTTCTTTGGTATCTCTTAAAAATACAACAGCCGTGGTAACTGCAGACAGCTCTGTACTGCAGGGAAAGTCACCCCACAGCCCCTTCTAAATGGAGGAGAGGGACCCCCAGTGAGAAGCCATTAACAAAGGCAAAAAAGACATGCAAAACAAACAAAATAATCATGACCGAGAGAGAAGGCCAGCAGACAGTCTGGCTCTGTTCTCCCCCCTCCTCCTGCTGCAGGCACCTCAGACAATGTAAACAGTTAATTTGTTCACCTGCAGGCTCTGGGCAAACAGAGGCCTGGTCACACCTGAGTGGATAACTCGATTACCCCTGTAATGCCAGCGTGGTAATGTACACAAATTCTATTACAAGGCAAACCTTGCTTTCGGGCATTTGAAATACCAATCAGGCCAATGTCCACTCCCGTCTTTGCTTCCAATTTATTCTTGGTGTATTGGAGCTGCACCAGAATGGCACCAGGATAGCACTGAATTAGGGCTCTGGAAGAAATCACTAGAAGATTGTGATCTCAGTCAGCAGGGCTTGCAGGCTCCCTACTCTTCTGCAAAAGGTTGGGGTCTGAATTTGGTCCTCGTTCTAAGGGGACCGGTTGGAAACACTCAAAGGTACGTTAAGTCAGCCCAGTCTGTTTCCTAAGGCCCTTATGGTATATTTCAAATTGAGACAAACCCTTGGCCATTGATAGAATAAAGATAAGTGGCAAACGATGAGTTAAAAATACAATGGGTTTTCAATTTGCCTTTACGGAATTCACACACTAATTAAAGAGCAAGGTGTGTCTATTCCAAAAATGTGTTTGATTGACCTCATAAAGAACTTTTTAGGAAGTTATTTCAGGGACAGAACCTATTTCCTTAGCTCACGTATATAGAATATGCATAATCTTTCTTTATAAAGATGATGTTACTGATCCCTCAAACAGTAGCCTGTGAGTTCTGAATCTTCTTCACATTAGTGATGGATCTGCGATAATCTATCCTTTTACTTTTTCCTAATTCTTTTATGATCAACAACACTATCTGTGAGAGGGTTAGTTGGGGCTAGGGGTTAGTTAACTTTATGACTGAGGAAGAGAATAAAGTTAGCTGGCCCTTGTGGGGTTGGATTCACTATCTTGACCTTATCAACACTTGCTCACACCAGTTGAGCCAACTAGCTCTGAACTCATCATTAGTATACCGCAGTCTTCTTTATCTGTAAATGACATAAAAATGTGGTTTACGGAGCCAGAATGTTTTCAAGAGTATTAATACAGTAATAAATTTTGTACATAATGATGACCTTTTAAGCACCATGAGACCCTAAAAAGAATACATTTGATTGGCATAGTTTTAGTGTTATGTCTACTTTATTGCATTTTTAAATTTGAAAATTAGTTCCTGAACCTGAATTTTCAATTAAGCTTTTCCCTAACAATTATAAATCAGTGGGAATTTATGAGTGAGGGAGACATATAATACACACGAGAGAAATGTATGACATGGAATGATTCTGTAGTTATGGTGACTACATCATCAAGAATGAAAAAATCGACTTTTGATCCAAGCCCCACACTCTATGTCCTTACCTTGCTCAGAATGTAGATGAGGTCACCCCGTTGGAAGGATAGTTCATCTGGCTGGTCACCATGGCAATCCCATAGGCCCTGGTAATAATTGGTATAGTCCACTGATCAAAGAGAGGAGAAATCAAAGTTAAAAGGACTCTGTCTTTTTCCATAGAGTCCACATTTTTGCTGCAAATGGAAACCAGAGTTCTGATATTGCCCCTAGGAAACCTAAGATTCAGAGGGGTTGGGATGAGATACAGCCAAACACTCAGCATGAGCAAAGGACTGTGGGAAAAGGAGATCATTAAGTAACATTAAATATTTACAGATCACCCTTAGTCAGATGCTATTCAACAATATGACAAATACATTCATTTATTAATAAAAGAAAATCAGGCAGGTAAGTTTTTGCTTGGTTTGTAAATAAGCAGTGCAGAGATTTCCTGCCAGATATTTTTTTGATCCAGGGCTTCTAAACTATCCAGTGCTTCTCTTCAATGTGCATTTCAAGGAATGGGATACATCTCCGACTTTTGCCCGTTTACTGAGAGGCTGAGTCAGCCCACATGCATCTGTATCACAGTCTCCCATGTGGGTCTCTTCTGTTACACGGGAAACTTCATCCTGGGCACTTCCCACCCAGGTACTATATGAGGTAATCCCCAATAAATACGGTTACGAAGAGCCCAGGCTTTAAGTGGAACCAAGGGGGTGTCTCATCCATTACAACTAAATTCTGGGTGGGCTGGCCCTTTTCCAGCATCTCATTTGTAGACCCTGAACATGTCTGCCAAGATTTATCTGCAAACCCCCAGGGGGACAGAAACCAAAGTGATCTGCATTAAAAATGAAAGCAACTGAAGACGACACACCAAGCTTTTGAAGCAGCTGGGGAGATTTACTGGGCTTCTCAGCAAGACTAGATGGCAGTGATGCCACAGGACAGCCATTGATTCTTAGCAATGAAGAATCTGTATTGATCTTCTTCTACCCGGAAAGGTTAAACACTAGAGCACAAAGTGGGAGAGGATCTGGGGATTTGAATGGCAGGAGAGCTAATGCCCACCAGACCAGGGATGATGTGGCCGCGCTACCGTTCCTTAGGATGCTATGCGTGAGCGCTGTCAGCAAGACACCCACCAAAAATGAGATTCTTATTGATGGCAGTCGGGAGTCCTGGCTTCTGATGAAAGCCCAAGTGACTTTTGGGCACCCTATTAGCACCAGTTTCTACCTTTCCCTTCATTTGTTTTGACCCTCCCGGGAGGAAGGATAGTGCTGGTCCCTGAGGATGAGGACAGGTGGAGGAAAGCAGGTGGGCGGTGCGGGTGGGCGGAGGCCCTGGCTATGTTTGCTTCTTAAAACGCTCATTCCTCGCTTACCAGCAGTTCAAACAACAAAGGCACAGGAGAACCAAATCCCTGTATGTCTAAGAACTTTAGTAGGAACCTTAAAGTGCGCAAAACTCGAGGAGGGACAGAGCTATGTAATTAAGGCTCGGATATTGCAAACAGAAGTAAAAATGTTAACCATATAGAAATCAGGCATGTTTCCCTTTACAAAGATGATTGTTTATATATGCAGTAGACGACAGAGGGCACAGCTACACTGGAAACCACAGAGTTAAGAACGTGTTTGGAAGAAAAATACACTGCGAGAAAAATGCTAACTATTGGAAAGACAAGGCATGTGTTTTGGGGGATACCAGGGCATGGAATAATAGAGAAATATCAGTTCCTGAAGAATGAAAATAGTTTTCTCAGAGGATATATTAATGTATTTTTTAGTCATAATGGAGTTGATTAATCACCTGAAGATTTGGACAGAATTATAAATGAAAAGTATATTGACATCAATATTCTTCATGCATTACATATTACAGAGAAAATGATTTTATAAGAAAAGGTTTTTATTTTTATTAAAAAAATTTTTTAATCTTTATTTTTGAGAGAGAGAGAGAGACAGAGTGCAAGCGGGGGAGGAACAGAGAGGGAGACACAGAATCTGAAGCAGGTTCCAGGCTCTGAGCTGTCAGCACAGAGCCCAATGTGGGGCTTGAACTCACAGACTGTGAGATCATGACCTGAGCTGAAGTCAGATGATTAAACCGACTGAGCCACCCAGGCACTGTCCCCGACCCCAATTTTTTTTAAACTTTATTCATTTTTGAGAGACAGAGAGAGAGCCAGAGTGCGAGTGAGGGAGGGGCAGAGAGAAGGAGACACAGAATCGGAAGCAGGCTCCAGGCTCTGAGCTATCAGCACAGAGCCCTACTTGGGGGTAGAACCCACAAACCGTGAGTTCATGACCTGAGCCAAAGTTGGATGCTTAACCGACTGAGCCACCCAGCTGCCCCTATAAAAATAGATTTTTAAAACGCAACTTGACATTTCTGAATGGTAAGAAGGCTAACAAAGTTGTCTTGGCTTTTTCTGGCCTAGCAGATGGTCACTGTGGGGTACTGTTCCCCATGTGCCTGGATATGGGATAACTCTTAACATTATGAGTACTTTTTGGGTATATATGTAAACATCGATATTGGACACATAAGACACCAGGGAAGAATACCTGGAAAAAGATCTATTCTAAAAGCACATGGAAAGCAAGAAGCTAGGAGGAAAACAAAAGCCTTCCAAGAACAAATATAGAAAATGCCCCTGGTTCTTCAGAAGCTAAAGGCTAAAAGAAGATAGAGCTCAGGGATCCAGCAGATAGTTTACCCAGCCCAAGAATCAGAATCGGCAGAACTAGCACCATAAAAGCAGAGCTTTGAAAAATAAGCAGAATGAAGAGCTAGATATGGGGAGTTGCTCCCCAAACAGAGGTATTCTGGTACTGGGAAATCAGTGAGGAGGAACGCCTTAGCTGGACGAGACTGGGCCGTGTGCGTGCAGACATCCCGTTTGACGTATGTGTGACTCACCTTTATGTGAATGTGTGCACACGACCTCACTACATTCCTTCCTTGGCATTCAACAGACACATACAGTGCACTTACAAAGTGCCGGGGACGGTGCTCGATGCTGGGAATTCCGCACTGGCCACACACAGAGTCCCTGCTCTTAGGCTGCCGTCCAGGTGGGGAGGCACCGGGACACAAAGAGTCGCACAGATATTTACTTATTTATGATTGTGATAGGCCTTCCAAGGCGAAGCTGAGGGTGCTGTGTATAATAGGGAAGCTAACCTCATGGAAGGCTTCCCAGAAGCTTTGGTTGTGTTATAAAAACCTGACCAAGAGTGGGTAGAGGTAAGGCGGAGGAGGGCTTCATTCCTGCTGCTTTGCCTCAGGAAGGCCTGGGAGGCCTGGAAGTTTGCAGGGCCAGTCCAGCTTCTCCCTAAACTTGCTCAGGTCATTCTATAAACGAGGGAATGCATGAGGAGGCTTTGATGTCTTGAGATCAGTGAGGAATTGGGAGCCTGAGAGGGAGGATTTCCTCTGTGG
The DNA here is from genome assembly GCF_024362965.1 of Panthera pardus. Lineage (NCBI taxonomy): Eukaryota > Metazoa > Chordata > Mammalia > Carnivora > Felidae > Panthera > Panthera pardus. The sequence continues at coordinate 36,989,255 of NW_026526876.1, forward strand.
GCTGGACCGAGGCTCCTTGAGGGTTACATTACTCTAGCAGCAGTCTAAGATCAGAAATGGTGCAGCATTCTGACCATTTAATTAATTCAAAGCATCCTCATGCTCATTTTGGGGACATTATTCCATCTAATTATTTTTTTTTTCCAGTCTGTCCATTTGGAATGAAAAACAAAAGAATAAAGCTTAATGCCAGCATTTCTCAACGTCTCTCCAAAAAAACGTAACTCTGCACTAAATAAAGCCTGGTAATTCAAAAGCAAAGCACTAATATATTCAGCATAAAACAGACAGAGGACCTAGAGCAATAATGACACCACTAATAACTAAAACAGTTATAACAATTAACAACAATTACAATGATAGAGAAGCTAATGGGTATGATCACTGCATTTAAATTGCTAGCAGAGCTGAGAAGGACTTTTTCTAGAGAAAAAAAGGGGGGGGCAGCATCTTATTTTCTTTACCCCACCTAAGAGAAGCTAAGCTCCCAGCAAACAAAATGTCATAGGAAGAATAGTGACGGTCTAAGTTTACAAACATATTGTGTTTTTCTCTCTTCTCTAGGTGTTTGTTGCAAAGCATTTGTCATTCCACACCAAGTTCTTTATAACCAGTAATAGTCATTTTTCTCCTGTAACTGAAGCCAGGTTGGTACTGCTGTTGACAGACTCAGAATTTGAAAATAAACCTCTATGACGTGGAGAGTTCTAAGGTAAAAGGACCAGGATACCTTTCTGCCTCTCTTCCTCCTTAGGAAGGGCAGAACCTGACTGTGTTCCTTCCAGAGTTCAAATGTCACCTTGGGCTTTTGTTTGGGAGACACTGGGTAGCTACAGAATTCAAACTGTGAACAAGGAAAAGAGGCTAAAGGCAGGTCAGCATGTTGTTTACATTCGCTTGATGAGCCAAAGGACTGTGCTACTGAGGCCTGGCAGTGGGTGCAAATACTCAGCAAATTATGGAAACAAGAGACAGAATGAGAAGATGGATAGAGCCCGTCCTTGCTAGACCGTGGGTAGGTGAGAAATGGGCGTAGAAGGCTAAGGCAGTGACCCACTGGAAGAGACTTGAATATTCTCTAAGCCAGGCCGGATAAGCCCACCATGTTCATTCAGCCCACCAAAGCAGACTCAGTCTGACACCGTATTAACCATTTCAGAAGGAAAGGTATAAAAAAATCTGCCAAGTTCCACTGACGATGATCCCAGAACAGGAAGAGCAACTGAACATTGCCATTTGCTTGTTTTCATGGCCATTTAACCTTGAGTTTTGAAGTCACTCTGGTCCTTAATGTTGTAAGTAGGATCTTGAAGTGGAGAACATCCACAGATCCTGAGTTTCATCTCCTACGCTCCTTTTATTGGGCCAAAACTGTAGCTGGCTGGTGATCAACTCACATTTGGCCTTGGGAAACAAGCTTCAAAAAGTAAGAGCTGCAAACACCTCTGTGGCTTCCCTCAGTTTCTTTCATGTGATCACGCCATTAGTAGATGCTAAAATGGAAAAAGTGTCTCAGAAATGGAAGGTCATGAGTGACCGCTTTTCTGCCCTGCGGAAATTACTACATAGGGGCTCCTTTTTCTGGCTGACTTTGCTCATGATTTTAGAGTGAAAACAACTGTTTCGAGATCTTTCTTGGTCAGATATTTGATGTACTTAAGAATGAGCTGTGCCTCCAGCTTGGCTTTTTATTTGGCATGGGATACCCAAGCCAATGGCCGGTAGTTTTCATATAAGCAGCACAGGATGAGTTTTATTTTTGGTTACCTGCACACTGCCTTCTCATGATAGGGAAGGGAGATAAACTCTCATCACGGAAGACACTTAGTGTTAGACTGTTAGGCTGATGGGTTGCAATTTAGTGAGAATCTGAGGTGCTGAAGAGTCACTCATTAAAATAACCCTGTTACTAACAGTCATGCTGTAAACTGAGCTCTTTATAGATTGAACAATCAATACGACAAGGCTGTGATAGATTTTCTAGGTAACAGAATAAAATAAAAGAAATTACATCTTACAGGGTCATTAACACCCAATGAGGATAAACTGAATTCCTTTTTTCCTCCTCTTCTGATAAGATCTAGTTGGGCTTTAAAAATGTTAGCAATTCCATTATGGGAAAGCACAGCGTTTCTGGGAATAGGATCTCTGGAAGAGTTCTGGAGAAAAGTATGTGGATTTTAAAGGTCATCCTGCTAGTCATGGTATCTTTTAGGAGAAAAGTCATCCCATTCCCCCCCGCCCCCCAAAGACATGTGACACCTAAGAAAAACTAAGTGAAGCAAACCTGTGTAGCTTGTCTATTACGTAAGAGTGCACACTGTCCTAGAATTCCCTTCATATTCCCTAGAATATGCCTTCAGGGGGCTGCCCACCCTTCCCTTGGACCTCTACGTTTTATTGTTATAAAGCTAAGAGATGCCATTTGGATGCTCCGTATTTGTCGCCATTTCTATAGCTCCTTTGGAGAAAAGGCACTGTATAAATTCAATAAATAAATACGTAAACACAAATAATAAAAATTCCTGCCTCAGATTCTGCAGAGAGAGCAAAAAGTCCTCCTCTGTTTTTTAATCACTAAGTCACCAATCATTATAACTGGTGGGAAGTATAAACATAAACCATGGAAGCATATTTAGAGCTCACTACACTTTAACAACACCTATTTTGGAGGCAGGAAGCATGAGGAACAAAAGGTTTTTTTTTTTTTTTTCTTTTTTAAACCTACTTGAATTAGAGCCATTGGAACAGCTAAGAAATAAACCTTCTCTCACCATCCCCCCACCCAAGACAGAGCCTCAGAAAGAAAGGTGGAAAGAGGAAATGGGATGAGGGAGGAGTCTGAAACTGAATTTCAAATGTTTATTTATTTTTGAAAGAGAGAGAGAGAGAGAGTGTGTGTGTGTGAGCAGGGGAGGGCAACGAGAGAGGGAGAGAGAGAGAATCCCAAGTAGGCTCCATGCTATCAGCACAGAGCCTGATGCAGGGCTCAATCTCAGGAACCGTGAGATCATGACCTGAGCTGAAATCAAGAGTTGGACACGCAACCTACTGAGCCACCCAGGTGCCCCCTGAAACTGAATTTTAGACTTTTGCTAGAGACTGCTGCTTCCTGAATGGAGATTAATGTAAAGTTGGGCACAGGAAGCTTACAGTTTTCCACCCCGGCCTGTCCACATTAGCTGTTTTTCCTGCACTGATGATGGGAGTTGATTGAGAAAAGGCATGGAACATAGATTGGTCAGAAAACAGATTTTCTGTTGGAATTCTGCACAGCAAGTAGGAAACAGTAGAAAATGGGTTTCAGAACGGACTTCATTATACGTGTTAATTATTATGAAGCGCTTACAGAGCCACACTAATCCCGTACCACCCTTGCCCCAGTTCTTTCTTTCTCTCCTGCTTTGGCACATGACTTCTGATGCCGTCTCTTCACTGTCTTTTCTCTCCCTGGGAGAAGTTGGGCACTTAAATGAAGTTAGGTCCTTCACTAAGCCTGTTACATATTCACTTCCCATAGAACATGAACCTTAGGAGAAAGGGGACTTGCTGAGTGGGTAATGAAGAGAACAAAAGGCACAAGAAAGGAAGAGAGAGGAGAATGGGAAAAGGAAGGGCCAGGGAAATGGAGAGGGACCAGGGAGGGAAAGATGGAAAGAACTCCTAGGCTTAAGACTTTCATAGAATCTCTAAGAAAAAAAAAATCAGCTAGTATCCAAATCAGCCACAATTTAGGCTCTGCTGATGGGATGAATGTCCTTGAGGTGGCCTTTGTGATTCACATTCCTTTACTGACAAGGACGGAATAGGTCCTTGGTCCACTTAAGGAGGCTTTAGAGGGGCATCTGACCTTAAGAAAAGATGGGCTCACTAACAGCCTAAAGCATGGTTAACAGTCTGGGATGAATAAGATGTGATTTTGTATTCAACAAACCTGTTACATATTCATTTCCAAATGTGCCTGGAATCAAAGCAGGCCATCAGAAGTCAGCATCACCAAGCAATTCTATCCTTCACCCCATGTTCACTTTCCAGATCTGACACATTTCCATTCCCCTCTGCACTCGCAATCTCCGGGCCTCTCAGAGAGGAGACATTTCCATTCTTTCCATTCTCAATCCTCTGATCTCTTAGAGATGAGGCAATTCTATTTTCACTGTACTGATTTAGGAAATACTGATAGGAAAAAATAAATATCTGCTTTGGTTTCCTACCCTCTGTTGGATAAATCTTAGCTGTTCTGGGAACATTAATTAAGGTGAATGGGTGGCTGCTTTTAAGGTTGAGGTATTTCCCTATCCAGTCATCTTATTTGGGGCTTCTGAGGCCGACACACCAGCACCCTCTTAATTAGTGAAGCCCAAGCATCCTACCCAGTGCCTATATATCTGCGAAGCTCTCATACCTCCTTTATGTGGAGTCCCATTCTCATCCTCTTCCAGATCGTGCTCTTCATCTGAGGGGATAAACACCAGCAGCATTAGCAATTAGTGGTCAAGTCTTATACTATTTATGCCAACAGGGGTCTTCTTTTTCAGAGCTCAACGTGCTCTTTTCAAGGCACTAATTGGTCTTTTATTAAATTGTTTTTTTTCCACATTTTTTTATTTTTGAGAGACAGAGAGAGACAGAACACAAATCGGGGAAGGGCAGAGAGAGAGGGAGACACAGAACCCGAAGCAGGCTCCAGGCTCTGAGCTGTCAGCACAGAGCCCGATGCGGGGCTCGAACTCACAGACTGTGAGATCATGACCTGAGCCGAAGTCGGACGCCTAATTGACTGAGCCACCCAGGCGCCCCTCTTTTTTTTTAATAGTTATCTCCCATCTTAAAATTGGCCCTTCTCCTTCCCTCCTCATTTATTTATTCATAAACATTTTTAAGTGCTCACTATATGCAAAGTGCTTCGGTAGGAACTGGAGATTGCTGCAGTGGGTAAGACTGGCGGGGTCCCCGTCCTGTGGCGCTTCCAATCCACTGGATTATTCAGGCACTAAATATCTCTGTCATTGAAATCTTAATCCTTTCCCTCAAGCTCTTTCTCCTCTCCTTCTAGAATTCTCTTCTAAATGTCTTGTCTCTTTGTAAGTGTAAGCATCCAGACTTACAGTGTGTGTGTGTGTGTGTGTGTGTGTGTGTAGCTAAGCATGTGTTTAAACCCTCCATGATTAATTAGTCCTTAATGTATCAAGTTTTGTTCAGCTGTAGCAGAACCTGGTCATGTAAGTAATTTTATGTTCCTAGTACTTGGGGCTTGTAGTTATCTTTTTACTGTTGTTATTTAGCCTGCCTTGTTCATTAGAGTGTAAGCTCCTGAGGGCAGTTGGAATGGTCTTTTAATTAATTGTTGCAGGTACACAATGGGTTCTAAGTCAGTGCTATTGTCTAACTCTGATCAAGTGTTTATATGGTCAATGTCACCACATGATTGGCTTGTTTCTTGCCCTCATTAACCTGTTTCATCTCATACTACCTGATAACATGGGAATTGGGCCTTTAGAAAGAAGGCATGAGCATCAGAATCATATTAAGCCATTTTATACGTGGAGTAAAATGAGCAAAAATACAGTTGCTCTTCTCCTTTTCATCACCTCAACTCCCTCACACACACATACACACTCTCTCTCTCTCTACCCCCCCCCCCCCCCCCCACACACACATACACACATGGACACACACACACACGCACACAATGAATGGGGCATAATAAGCAACATTTTGAGGGCTGAAGACTTTGGTTTTTTTGTCCACATATACTTTCTCTCCCTGGGAGTTGGGGCACTTATCTGACTGGTTTCCCCACAGTTATGCCACTAAATGAAACTTTGGAGGAGATGGCTTGGGGACAGTTCCTTTTGTTTTATTTATTATTTATTTATTTTTTTTTTTTAACGTTTATTTATTTTTGAGACAGAGAGAGACAGAGCATGAACAGGGGAGGGTCACAGAGAGAGGGAGACACAGAATCGGAAGCAGGCTCCAGGCTCTGAGCCATCAGCCCAGAGCCCGACGCGGGGCTCGAACTCACGGACTGTGAGATCGTGACCTGGGCTGAAGTCGGACGCTCAACCGACTGAGCCATCCAGGCGCCCCCCTTTTGTTTTAAATATAAGTTTTACAGAGCAATTTGAATTCTGGTATGTCAGAGTGGGGGAAGTAAATTCTAAGCTCATGAGTAAGAAGAAACAGCACAAAAGTATATGAGAGCACTATAGAACATTAAAGAAGTAACTGATTTCGCATACAAGATGGATGATATGATTTCCATGCAAAAATAAAAATTAAGGGATTGGTATTCTGGAGAAATGAGTCATATGTCACCAAGATTAAAAAAAGTACCAGGGTCGCCTGTGTGGCTCAGTCGGTTAAGCGTCCGACTTCGGCTCAGGTCATGATCTCACAGTCTGTGAGTTCGAGCCCCGCGTCGGGCTCTGTGCTGACAGCTCAGAGCCTGGAGCCTGCTTCGGATTCTGTGTCTCCCTCTCTCTCTGCTCCTCCCCTGCTCATGCTCTGTCTCTCTCTGTCTCAAAAATAAATAAAAACATTAAAAAAATTTTAAAAAATACCATACACATAACCTATATTTGCCTTAAAAGATTCCGTGGGGAAAGATCCGTGGGGAAAGAACTCAGCTCTTCTTACCTTCACATATGGCTTCACAGCAGAGAATTTCCTACTTCCCACCTGTAGTGCTCCCTGTCCCTCCCCCATCTCCCCAGGAGGGATAAAGATGTGAGATAATGGAGGAGTGAAATCAAATATCGGAAATAGACCATGCTGAAATAAATCACGTTAAACATCATTCTTTGCACATTGTCTTCCTATCACTTGCCCACTTCCTTCCTTCCTCTGCTGTGATGCTTTTCCTTTTTGACATGGGACCAATTTCACAGGATTGAAAACGCTAGAAGAAGAGTTGGTGCGGCGTCCGTTCTTGAGATACCCAATGATTTGGACAGGGAGCATCTCTTCTGCTGATAACCAAACAACTCAATCACAAAGACCAATAATTTGCTGTGCTTAGGCACTTTTGCGGGGAGGGTTTATTCTACCTCTGCTGTCTGTGCACAGATGTCTCTTCCTCCCAATTCTAATCAATGTAAATTGGGTCAGATCTCCACTGTGAATTACAAATTGGATCCGAAGTTGGAGGGTCACTGTGCCTGTGACTCCACCTCCTTCCCACCACCATTAGATGGGAAGCTACACCAAAGATCTTTTCTAAATAAATCAGACTTTATTGTAAAACTCGGCCACTGACGAGACATAACCTCATTAGCATTGATTTTAAAATAAATTATTGAAAGTGGCTTGCCTGCTCTTTGCATTTGTAAAATAGGAGAATGTAAATGTATTTGCAATGATAAAAATGAAAACTAAACTTGATTCCTTTACCCTTTCAGGCAACAGCACTTAATCTAGTCATGATACAAAAATGGGAAAAATAAAAATCTGTTCTACGCAGTTCAATTCCAGACCAGATACTCTGATTTCCATTGCGCCTGTGGAGTCACCTAGAAAGAAAGCAGAACGCTGGCCATAGATCTTGTGTATCATTCGCCACCATTACTAAGCTCTTCAGTGATGGATGGGGATGGGGAAGCTCTAATCCCCACATCTGTTCTATCTAACGTTGACCTTCCCGGGTGGCTGAGAGTGGGCTCAAGTCAAGAAGGCTAGCTACCGATGTGAGAGGCTGGGTGCTGTGCCTTTGAAAGTGTGAGTATAGAGGTATCATCAACATAGTGGAGGCAAATGCTCTCTCTATAGCTGGTTGTGAAAGGCAGAACCTCTCAGCACCTTCCCAGCTGCAGGGGGGCGGGGGCGGGGGACAGCACAATACAAACAGAGAGGCATACACTTTACCTCTGGTCCTTCAACCAAATCAAACTGGCATCCCTCAAATGCCAACGCTGAGAAAACTGATTTCATGGCAACAGAAAGAAATGTCTTTTTGCTCACGAAAGAGGGTGGGTTAAACAGCTAGATTTCTCATTTTTTTTTCCATCTGTAAAATGAACCTATCATTTTAAAGAGATTATTTTGAAAAAAAATTTTCTTTAGGCTAAAGAGCTTGTTGAACTTCTTTATGAGAATATTAGTAGGCATTCTAGTATTACATCTACTGGAATACATCTTCATTTAAGAGAGAATTAAAATTTATGTGCTAGCTCAACTTTAAACAGTAATAGATTATAATGGTCCTTGCTCCTAACAGGGCATATGGGACCCCAACCTTACATAGGTTTTAAACAATTAACCTCCGAAGATTACTGTCCACTTATTACGTTAAATGCTCTACTTGATTCCCAAATATCTCATTTCAACTGGGAAAACAGTTGAGGAAGATTCTGTTAGTTGTGTGAACATGTAAGAGAACCATGGGGCATCACAAATGAGCATCAGTATCCAGAGAGTTGATTTCAATCAACAGTCTTGGCACAGTGTCAGGGACACTAATGAGAGGCTGAAAAGAACAGGACACTGACTCCACCGTGGAGGTGCAGAGAGGGGCTGGCTTCCCATGACACCTGGCTCCTTTCTGAAGCGCTGCTGTGACACCGGCTTAACTGAGAATAACATTAAAAAAATGACTGGATCAGAAAGAGGGAAACCACTTCCCCCAAACAAAGCAAGGTGACAGAAGCTTAAAAAATGCCAAGTGTATCAATGTGCAACCAGATGTCAAGGTGCTCTGGTGACAGACGCAAGAGAAATGCAGATAGACTCAGGGTATAAAGAGAACGTGCAGGAAAGTGGAAATAGAAACCACTCCATGGCATGCACAGATATGCTATAAATCTGTGGGTGTTATAGCACCTCTTCAGACAATGCGGAAAAAATGAGCAAGATGCTAATAACACACTTAATCCTCTGTTGTATAGTTGGTAATCTAAACTGTTACTTGAAAATATTTGCATCCTATCTCTGTGGTATGGGTCTTGATGTACAAGATATTAAATCCAATTTGCGCTAACAGCAGCAAGTGGAATGCGCTGAATTTAATTCCACCAATAATAATTGAGCACCTACTAATTGGAGGAGAAAGACCTGAATATAAATCACCGTGGTAAAGGCTAAGACGGCGCTCAATTCCTGTTGAGTATCTGGGGGGGGGGGGGGTGTCGCTAAGGAGACATGTTTTAAGCAGAATGCGTAGGGGGGCTTCATAGGGTGAACTCAGGGAGGATATTCCAGGTGAAAAACAAAACCAAACCAAAAAGTCAGCATGATTCTGGTGCTGGTCATGGTCATGATCATGGTCATGTTCTGGTTTTGGTGCTGGTCAAAGAGCCCTTGTGGCTAGGGCCCAGTGTACATAGGAGTGAGAGAGAACCCGGCCAGGAAGCTTAGGCCTGATGATGGCATTGATGCTTTGATGGAGTGTTGCTTTTCTTTGAAATTGAAAAATCTCTTCTTCATAAACTTTGTGGTTTATTTATTTATTAAAACAATTGTTTTAATTTTTATTTATTTATTTCTTTGACGGGGGCGGGGGGAGGGACAGAGAGAGAGGGAGTCACAGAATCTGAAGCAGGCTCCAGGCTCTGAGCTGTCAGCACAGGGCCCAATGTGGGGCTTGAACTCATGAACCGTGAGATCATGACCTGAGCTGAAGTTGGATGCTTAACATACTGAGCCACCCAGGTACCCTGGTTTTCTTTTTTTAAATGTTTATTAATTTATTTTGAGAAAAAGAGTGTGTAAGCAGGGGAGAGGCAGAGACAGAGAGGGAGGGGGAGAGAGAGACAGAGAGAGAGAGAGAGAGAGAAATAGAGAGAGAGAGAGAATTCCAGGCAGGCTCTGCACTGAAAGTGCAGAGCCTGATGCAGGGCTCAATCCCACAAACTATGAGATCATGACCTGAGCCAAAATCAAGAGCCAGATGCTCAACCAACTGAGCCACCCAGACACCCCTAAACTTTGTGTTTTTGGTGTCTGTTTCTTTTCTTTTCCTTTTCCTTTCCTTTTCTTTTCTTTTCTTTTCTTTTCTTTTCTTTTCTTTTCTTTTCTTTTCTTTTCTTTTCTTTTTTCTTTCCTTAGACCCACTATCACCATTCCCTCTTCCTGTGGGTCTGGACAACAGTACAGGGGGAAAAAGAATTTCACAGAATGCTTGTTTTCATTTGACTTAAATTAAAAAAAAAAAACACCAGTTATATGCTTTATTATAAAGCAATCTGGTTTCTGGTTCTGTAATAACCCTCCCGGGCAGTGTGGGCAGCATCGGAATGCACACAGAAATTCCTAGGGAGAACTCTGTGTCTCTCTTCCCGTTTGCTCTCCTGAAAGCTCTCTGGAGAACAGAGCCAGATTCTGTTGTCACTGCAGCTGCTGTAAGGCCCCAGTTAAAGCTGTACAGTGGTCTCTGGCGTCTTGCTGGATCCCAGCTTTGAGGCCCCAGACAAAGTGAAACCTGATAAAAGTTGTCCTTTTATGGAATATTGAATCACAAAACTGGGCCTGTGCTAGCCTGTAAAATAATTGCAGGGAGGGGTGAGAGACAGCTCAGAAAAGCCTCCTGTCTCCCACACATCGCTTTAAAAGCATTTCTTTGTGGCGGGTCCCTACAGTTTAATCTACTGCAAATGAGATCTTAAAAATCAAGGGCCCCCATATGCTCAACACGGATGTTCAGAAATCCCACTGGATACCAACCTTGAAACCATATTACCCAGGACTAACATTTTTGTGGTCTTGGCCGAAAACCTCGAGTGCTCTGGTTTTCCCTCATGGGAAGGACGGTGCCAGCCACGTAGCAAATGCTAATTATCCCATGATCAATGTGATGTCGCACATTTAATTTGATGACCCATACATTATTCTGATTAGGAAAAAACATTTTTGTATTGACTTGGTATGTGTGATAAGCACTTTTCTCTCTACTAGGAAGCTCACTGAAATTATATTCTGGGAGGGAGACCTCACTTCCATGGTCTTCCCATAGAGACAAGGAGGCTTCTGTAGGCCCCAGCCCAAAGGGGAAGGAGGGGCAGAACCACCAATGCTAAGTATCTTCCACAAAGCACATTTACCTGTTATAATGAGACGAATGTTAGGAGCCCAAGTCATTTGACTTCGGATGGGTATGCAGTGTTAGCACAGCCCAACGTTCCCGCTGGCCGTCCCTCCACCCAGCACCTGTCCTTGCAGTAAAAACGGGCCTGAGCAGAAGGTGCAGTCCACACGCCATCTGCTCAGGATTTTCAATTTCACCTGCTTCGTACGTATAGCTGAAAATGTCCAACTGGACTGTCTCAGGTTTGGTTGGCGGGGGTGGGGAACTAGCCATTCCTCAATTTTTCAAGGAGGTAACACTTCTTACTTACACACCACCAAATTACTAGTAGCCAGCCTTTACTGAGTACTCACAGTATGCCAGGGCTTGGTTCTAAGTGCTTTATGCACTACAGTTCCAGGCTTCTCACAGCCTTTCTTTGTGATAGGTACTATTGTTATCCCCATTGTACAGGTGGGAAAATCACACACAGAGAGGGCTAATAACTTGCTCAAGGTCTTACATAGCTAGCAGGTGGCTGAGCAGGTGCATTCTGACTTAGAGCCAGCACTTTTACCTGCGGTATCTTCTGTCTCTCACCTGCCGCTGCTTGGTAGATCTCGTGAGATGGAGCAGTGGGTAGGTAACGCCAGGCCCCCTCATTTTCCCTTTCACTTCCTCCAGGACTGGTAGTGTGGCACTTGTATAAGGAACAGAAACTTCAGAGGCGACAAGCTGAGTGTGTGGATGGGAGGCTGGGTGATGGAGACTTGGGGCTCAAATATTCATATCACCATTCAATGCCAATACAGCCCACCTCCAGTGCTGTCTCTAAAGACTGTGATGGATAGAGGCTTTCAGGAGAGAACCTGTTGGCTGGGTACAGCACCGTCCTTTGGAAACTTACAAAAGCAAGTAAGTTGCTCTGGCTCTCTGCAGTGTGGCTTCCTCACGTTCAAGGGATGGTTGTGGTGAGCAGAGGCTATGGCTTTCCTGGAGAAAGCAGACCAGTTGCCATGCTCTTGGAGCCCACCCCAACATCTGACCTGCCGTGAATTTTGGAGGAATGCCTTGGGACCCTCGGCAGTGCCGTGATGGCCACAGGTCGGAGTTAAGGAGGCAGGGGAAGAATGGTCTTTAAGAAGCCAATCACACACTCATCGATCCATCGTCTGGAGTAAGGTGATGGTCTCAAACTCATCTCGTTTCCTGAGGCTCCTTCTCTTTCCTCTCCTTTGCTCTGAGCATCAGCCCCCTCCTCTCTGGCCTCTTTGAGAACTAAATGTAGTACATGAAAAGGCCCTTGTTTGCTTCCCACAAGGCTGAGTGGTTCAGTGAGGTTTTCCCAGAGCACTCTTCCACAGCTGTGACCCAAAGCGGAGTGTCACCCAGCTATTTCCCCCAGCCTGGACGGGAGTGGGTAGGCTATGAGCTCCCTAAGAAGATTCTGGCCAACTTGGGGAGTACATCTCCTTTTAGGGAGTGTTGTGAATTAGATCCATTTCTGCACCCTGCTGTTGCAATGGAGCAGCCTGTGAAAGGGAAGATTCTCAGAGGAGCTGTGTTTTAATGTAGCAATTTGATTCAATTTTCCACTCTATAAAATTACCCATCACTGCTCGTTGCTTTCTAACAGACACCTTCACTCTTAATTTAACAATCCTATCGAATTCTGCCAGGGAAATTGGAAAAATTTATCACCTGTGAAATTTTATTTTCCTTTGGTTGTATCTGTTTTTGTAAAACTTCATTAACGACAATGACTTGCTGAGGAAATTATCATTTTTTTTTTTTTTTTAACTTCAGACACAAGAAATGGCTCGACCTCAACCAAGATATCATTTGCATAATAAAACACAACAAAAAGGCAGGGGAAGTCGGGGCTGGCAGAGGCTGGAAGTGTGAGGAGGAGAAGCAGGCCCTCCCTGGTGGGTGGGGAGGTGGGTGAGGTCCCCAGCAGGAAGGAGCCTGGCAGCCACAGCCTTGCTCCTTGACTCAGGAAGCAATGACGTGGCTCCCCACCCCCAACCCCCGCCCCCCAGGGAAAAGGCGAATGCAGTGCTGACAGGATTGGACCCTCTTCTCAGGAAGCCTTGAAATGCCAGTTGCTTACTGACCGTGCTTTTTAGCAACCAGCCCTGTCTTCAGGGGCCCGAGTGTTAGATTCACCTTAGTTCCTAAGTTCGTCTGGGATCGAGGTTTCACTTGCTATAAATTTAGGCTTAACTTGAATTTCTCAGCAGAGCACTGAACTCCTGGCAAATTTCCACAGGAGCGATCTTTCTGAATGGACTTGAAGATTCAGCGTTCCTGTGGTCTAACTACCTCACAATTAAAAGGCTCAGGCTTCGGTTTTCCACAGTCTGACCCCCACTGTGCTCTGCGCTGTTCAACAGCTGCTGCCGTTCCCACAAGAAGTGGCTAGGCGGAAGCAGTGATGACTATACGTTTTTTGAGATGCCAGCTATCACGCCTTTGGAAGAAAAGAAATCTGTACCTGGGCTTGCTGTAATGGTGGGCAGAGGAAACAGGTTTATGTGTGAGAGATGCGATCTGACTTGTGGTATGTCTGAACTAGGTCCTCCTGTGTTGTGCTCCGTCAGGGTCTTCTCAGGTTACGCAGAAGGTTTGTCAGCACTGATCTATGTCCCTTCAGGCTTCTGATATCCCCTTCATCATTTTGAGACGACTTTACCTTACTCTCACATTTACACAGACAAGAAGTTGAGACTAGAGAGTTTTGATGACCCAGCTCAAGATCCAGAGCAAGCCAACAGAGGCCAACGTGAGCATTCTTGACTCTTTAACCTCGCTGCCGTGCGTGATAAGCTACTTCACATGGCAATGGTGAAAGACACTCCCTGATCACTTCATCCTGCTCCCAGAGCTAGGGAGAGCCTCTGGACTGGGGATCATGGAGGTGCCACTGAAGCTTCCTTGTACTCTTTTCTTCAGAGATTTGGCTTCCTCGGGAGGTTTCAAACTTATATTCTTCCACCAGGTCAAGAATTTCTAAAACTAATGGAAGATAACCAGAAGATAAAATTTCTCACCTGGTAAGACTTCATAAATATCTTCTTCCTCCTCCTTTGTGGGCTCTTTTAGCCCCACACTCCCAGGCAAGATGACGGGTCTGCACTGGGAACTGGAATTCGGGGAGTCAAGGCCATCAATATCGTCATACATCTCTTCTTCTTCTTCCTTTTCCTCCTCCTCTTCATATGGAATGGTTAAGGAGCTCAGATCTGCCAGGGCAGAGATGATAATGAATCAAGACGGGGAGAAAAAGAAAAGAATAAGGCAGGGAAGGAAAGAGGGAGGGAGGGAGGAGGAGGAGGAGGAGGAGGGATGAGAATAAAATATGTCAAAGGAAAATGAAACACCAGGTTAAGTGCTGTTATTTCTAATGTGGGCCTCGGTGGCAGGAAATCTACAGAAAAGGCCAGACTAGCACCGTGTCAGGTTTAAACCGTCAACATAAATCCTTCCTTGCAATAAAACTTGATCAGGATGAAGCAGCTCTGAAAAGTAGGAGTGTGCGACTGAGCGCATGAGGCGAAGGGAAGAAAATAGGCCAGAAGAGGAAATGCCAGTGTGCTGCACACTGTTTGCCAAGTAGAAAACTGGAAGGGTGAGTGATGGCTTGTGCTTCTCCAGGGGGCACGGAGCTGTGGGGACTATGGCAGCTTCCACAGGGTAGCTGGGCTGCCAGAAGCTCATCTCCTCCATGATCTCACTGCGGAGTGTCAGACAAGTTTGTTTATGAAGAGGAAAAACAGGAAAAAGTGGAAGAAGAGGAGAAAGTGAGATACAGAAAAATGTAACAGTAATGCAAGACCAAATAGAATGGCTGAGCTGTGTTGGTTACCATGCCCTTTTGCAACCGCACAGTCTGGCTGACCTCAAAGTAGGTCATCGCACAGAGGATGTTGAGCCATTGCGGCACTGGGGAGCACAGGGCAGGAGAAGGAGATTGGTTTTTTATTTTAATGGGGAACTGGGAAGGTTCGTGCTCTGATGTCTAGGACAGAATGCTCTCTGAAACCCTGCTGAGGGGCCTCTGCAGGATGGGCGAGTGCCGTCAGGGTACTCTGGGGAAGGAAAGGATGGAGAGACATCTAACGTTCATTTCAAAACACTATAAAGCTGTTTGGCTTGATTAGGCATTTAATAAAGATTTTGCAACAATTTTCATCTGAATTCTGGTGCCACCTCATTTGAGGAAGGGATCAAAGACACATTTGTGGCTTAAACCATATGTTATTATTTTGTTTGTTTTAAAATAAAATGGAATGAATAATTTCTTCAATGTGGGATTCTGAAAGTACCACAGGGTACAGCTCAATAAAGCTGCTTTGAGTTTTATTGAGGCTTACACACTTAGGGGTATATTACACGCATAAATCCAAGGCACCTAGATGAGAGTGTACCCTGTAGTCTCGCCATCAATGTTCATGTTTGCCTAGTTCCAGTCTATTATACGTGACGCTCTTGGTAGATGCAATAGTTTGTTTTTGTGATAGCAAAGGCATAAACCGAGTAAAATAGGCAATTCTTGTAATTAAAGCTCTGGTGCTTCCTTCTTTTTCTCCACAATAAAATCTCACAGCAGAATAAAAAACAGAGACGAAAAGGCTCGGTGTTTTTGGGTTGATGTGCTCCTCCTTAGGTCTTGGCCCATGTATAAAGTTGGTGTTTCTGCCTTTCTGCAGCGGCAGGGTCTGGCCATGATGGCGTATCGTGGGTTATCTGATGCCAAGCGACAGACTCAAGTCGGCTACCTCTACCTGTCAGGCCACTCCGGACTAGACTTCCAGGGCCACTGGCACCGCTGTGCCTGCAGGTCGGCCAGCAGAGGGCACTCTAAGAGTGGTCATTTAACATCTTCAGGCAGGAGGACTTCCCATCCCAAAGCAAGGAACGTTTTACTGTGGTTTGGGAAAGAACAATTTGCTTCTAATGTCCAATGGCCATGAAGGCCACTTCGATGAGAATAGATTTCTACTTCTTACTAAGTTTAAAACGAGAAGACTTGGGACCTAAATTGCGTCTAGGCAACTTTATGTTTGATATCACAACTTTCCTTTCCAGAATATAAGGGGTTAGAAGACACCTAATTGAGCTAAGCTGGTTTTCAAAATCTCCTTGTCTAGTGGGTACGGGTATTACAGAGGTCATCTCCACGTTGATTCATACTTGAATCAACTTGAATCAACTCCACGTTGATTCATTACTTTCTGATTCATACGTGGTACTATTTGTTGTTATAACATAAGGCTGGTAGAAGGGAGAACAAGCGGATAAGAAGTACAGATTGAAGGCTGTGGATTATATTTATGCAATATAACTTCAACTGCAAATCCACTTAAGTATTGTTTCTGTAGTAATGATACTTACCCTTTAACAAGAAACTTATTTGATCCACCCAGTCTCTGGCCTCAGCTGGATTAGCAGCTGTAAACTAAAGAAAAATTAGTGAATTAATTTATGACCTTCATGACTTCATAAAATTTCCATGAATCCCATAGGGAAGTTCAAAGAGGAGAGCCTTGTGAGTTAAGTTGCGGAGTCAAGTTGAAAGCTCAAGAATCTCTGCTTAACTATTTAGAAAAAAGACCAAAATCTTACTCAGAGTGATATTTCCCTTCAGCAATTCTGTATACCCAATGTGGACTACTATTTGAGTCCGGACATTCATGTTCATGTGCATTCATTCGATTATCCATGCATTCATCAGACATTACTTTCAGAAACGCTTACAGGAAGAAAAGAAAAAGCAAACCAAAATTCCTGACTGCGAAGAACAATGCATCGGTTAGGGAGACAATATACACACTTGCGATGGGAACACTACAAAGAATGTTCATCTGGTAACAGGTAGATGCTGAGAGAGCAAAGGAGCACTTACTGTCACCTGGAGTAAGCCAGAGAAGCTTGTGGAAATAATACTGTTTTGGTTGGATTTTACTTATTTATTTATTTTAATGTTTTTTTTTTTAATGTTTATTTATTTTTGAGAGAGACAGAGAATGGATGGGGGAGGGGCAGAGAGAGAGGGAGACACAGAATCCGAAGCAGGCTCCAGGCTCCGAGCTGTCAGCACAGAGCCTGATATGGGGCTCAAGCTCGTGAATTGGGAGATCATGACCTGAGCAGAAGTCGGACGCTCAACCGACCGAGCCACTCAGGTGCCCCTGTTTTGGTTGGATTTTAAAAGAGTTGGCAGAAACTGCCTGCTGGAGGGAACCATGTGCAGAGGATTAGGAATGAGTCCACTGTGTATGGGGGAAGGAAGGCAGATCAGCTTGACTGGAGGACAGCGACAGGTGATGCCGGAGTGCTGTGGGTCAGGGATGAGTTGATGAGAGGGGCTCTGAGTACTAGGAGTTCAACCTAAAATGCAGGCAATAGGAAACCACCGTAAATTCTAGCAAAAGGAGCAGGAGATTCTTTCAATAGTTGTGGGTAGGAGGGGTTTGAACAGGGAGGAATGGGAGACAGAAGACCAGCTAGAAGGCTATTTAACTAGTCCTCTGGGGGAGGTGATGAGGATGGCCATTGTGATGGCTGTGGGAATAAGTAAGAAGGCAAAGATCCAAAAGATATCGTAGAGGAAGAATCCACAGACCATGGTAATGACTTGGGTTCAATGGGCCAAAGAAAAGAAGTAAACAAACTCTACATTCTGATTCACAAAACCAGCCAGTCAAGCAGCAAGCCTTAGTAATTTTTTATTTTAAATGAATCAACTTGAAGTGACTGTTCCTGAAAAACATTTTTATCATCTGGCCATTAGGGTAAGACAAAGATAGGCGCTGTGTAAGAAACCTAGATTCCTGCTTAATACTTATTAATAGACATTGTCATTCTTGATTTCTTAAAAACTCATTTCCATAAAAAATATCTAAGGAAATTGATTTAGACTTGTCATATAAATTTTTATCTGGAGGAGGCACCATCAATACTGAATAATAAAAATAACTTAGAAACATACCAAGTATATTCATCTATTACGTACATATCTATAAAGGATTCTCTAGCAAAGTTTAGTGTTAAGATAAAAAATTTGCGGGGGTGGGGGGCGCCTGCGTGGCTCAGTCAGTTAAGCGTCAGACTTTGGCTCAGGTCATGATCTCGCGGTCTGTGAGTTTGAGCCCCTCGTCGGGCTCTGTGCTGACAGCTCAGAGCCTGGAGCCTGCTTGGGATTCTGTGTCTCCCTCTCTCTCTGCCTCTCCCCCACTCGTGCTCTGTCTCTCTCTGTCTCTCAAAAATAAATAAACATTAAATAAATAAATAAAATTTTGAAATTGCATATTGAAGACCTAGGTTGTTTTATCAAAACGGGAGTTAAGATACTGTAGAAACATAAAATGATGGGTACTGAGAGCCATCTGAAGAGTCAAAGGCTTACTCAAGTGAGTGATATTAACCTTAATATTAACCTTAGCATAGCTTTTCTCGTTTTCCATAAGTTAGCTAAAGAATGGTTTTAGTGGGGTGCCTGGGTGGCTCAGTTGGTTAAGCGGCCGACTTCAGCTCAGGTCATGATCTCGCGGTCCGTGAGTTTGAGCCCCTCATCGGGCTCTGTGCTGACCGCTCGGAGCCTGGAGCCTGCTTCGGATTCTGTGTCTCCCTCTCTCTGACCCTCCCCTGTTCATGCTCTGTCTCTCTCTGTCTCAAAAATAAAGGTTAAAAAAAATTGTTTCAGTAAAATCGTGATAAGATAAAAATTACTAACAACCAGGAAACGATATTTGTACACATACACACACATGTAAAAATATATTTTTGGTGAAAATCATGACATTCCCTTATTCAGAGCTTTTTATTCCTTTAGTTAAATCCACTACTTATTATATTACCTACTATATCATATCAAATATATAAAAATGAACGCAGTGAAGAATCAGCCTTTCCCACCCCAGAGCAGGTCCTCTAGTCCCTCCAGTTATCACTGTTACTACTCACTAATCATTGTCACCAACATCTCAGAAATCCTTCCAGAGATACGCAGTGTGTCTACACACAGGAAGATTATTTTGGATAGCGAGATGAATATGGGAAAATAACTTATTTTTCACTCTACAGTCCGATTTTTCTTTTTCTGGATGTCATGGAAGGAAGTGAAGATAATCAGGGAACGAGTAAAGAGAATGGGAATTAAAGCGGTGAAGTTAGAGATGATGAATGAGGAACTGGGTTGTGTGCTGCAACAGACAAGACTCTCACCTATGGAGTGAGACCAGGAAGGGGAGGGGTGAGGAGGTGGAAGCCAACCAAAGGCGGTATCTAGGATGAGAGTGACAACACAGAGCAGGAGGGAGGGCACCACATGGCACAGGTGAAGACATGTCAAGAAAGAAGGTCTTGGTAAGAAGTGAGCAGGTAATGAAGAAAGGATGGAACGCAGCATAGCACCCCCAGCTCGCACACAAACGTGGAGCGAAACTACAAAGCAGTGAGGACCAACCGTCTCCTCGGCTCATCCTACCTCATAGCTGCGCCTGTCCTGGGAGGTCAGTTCAAAGCAGGATTCTTTTTTGGAATCTTTTCGCAGGTGCGGGGCCATCCGGACACTGTAGTCCTTAATGAGAAAGGTCCCTTTGGGCTGCTTGCCTGCAAGACAGGAAAACCCCCTGTGTCCCTAGAGAAGATGCGACCAAGGGAAGGCGTCCTCTCTGGTATGTAAGCTAAAAGCACAGCAACAGCTGTTCTGTCCCCGAGGAGCCACGATAGTCAAGGAAAGGTCATTAAGGAGGCTCAGGAAGGGGCTACTATGACAGTGAGGCAGAGATCACTGCCAAGCTGGGGAAATGCAACATGAAAGGTTATTTTGCCAGAAGAGGACAACGGAGATGGAGAATTTATTAGAATGTTAAGAGATCTATAACAACAGAAAGGAGGAATTATTACAGCAGGGAGAGTGTGGCTGTAAACGTGAGGCTCTTGAAGGCTATTACAGAACCCTGCAGCGTTATTTCTATCAGGGCCAGCAGAGCTGACATTTGAGGGGAAGGGACAGCAGCTCGGGGGCATTATAAGTTCCCGGGGTCCCCTCCTATGCCCTGTGTGGTATTTGGGCTAGACCGCTCTCTACCTCCTGCTGGTCTGGAGGGAATTCATGCGAGAGGGAGAATAATTAAAACTCAGTATTTTGTCCCCCTTCCCAGAGGTCAGATTGGGAAGTGGCATTGGGTGATGCGGAAGGAGGGAAAGGACCCTAAGGGAGGGAAAGGAGAGACCACCCTGGCTGTCACTCTCTTTCTAAAACATAAAATACTAGGAACAGGAAAAGACGGGGTGGTTCCCAATGACTTTGTGCCCTCCTGGTGTAGTTCAGGCAGAACATACAGAGGAGTGGAACCACAGTGCCTGGGTGATGATTTGTGTCCCGTTATCATGTGGAATGAATTGCTGAAGACATGCTTTTTGAGGCTGATGGTGATAAGGTGGCAGTGGGATGACAATATTAGGAAAAGAAAAGAAAAGAAAAGAAAAAGACTCCATCCTTACCTGGTTGAGCTAAAGGAAATACACACAAACACTCACTACGTCCTAAGAAAATGTCTTGGGCACAATAAGAAGTAACTGGCGAGAAGGGAGCCATGCAACAGTGCTTTCTGACACGGGAATCTTTTTTGTTAAAGTATCTCTCCTTGTTCTAACTGGCCACTAAAATGTTTTGTTGTTTCTTTGGTCACCAGGTTTTATTTCAGCCTGACGGCAAAATGGTCCATAAAAGTCTCCAAGTCTCTCCCTCTCCCGCTCTCTCACCTTGAGTATAGAGGATTCGGAATGAATGAACGTGACACCTGGTTTTATATCCAGATATGCCAACCACTTATTTAAATGCAGCTGGCATGAAGAAGAGTTTTACAATGATATACATGGTATATTAGTTTTAAGGTTTAAAATAAGAAAATTGCCCCTGGCGGGCTCGTATATGCCTAGGATCCAGGGAACAGATTGTGGTTGCTGGCTCGGATGGTGGTCTGGGCGTCGGAAGGACGCTGGGGGTGTGTTACTCAGGTTTTGAGCTATGCTGCTAAGATCGCCATGTAGGGCTTCACACTTCACCCCTACGTGGGAAAGTCTCTGAGGAATATAAAAGGGCGAACCCAAGACGAAGCCAGCGATAACCTGTGGCAGGCAGAGAGGCAGCGTGAGCCGCTGGCCTTGAAGCCCAAGCACAAATCTTAAAGATGCCAGGTCACCTGGCAAAGGTGCTGTTCTTGATGCCAAAGGCACGGCAAGTCCAAAGGCAATTGGGTAGACATCTGATTATTCCCAAGACTGGATATCTAGGCATTGGGAGATGCCTCGCCCTGGGAAAGAAGGAAGAGAAGAGGAACGGGGAGTGACTGGAAGGAAAAGGAAGGGTGTGCTCTGAATCACTGGCCTCTGTGCCGAGGTGGCAGAGCCCAAGGAAAGTCCCCACAAGACCTGATGCTTTGCAGGAGGGTATCCCCTCTTTGCAAGTTTGTGTTCACTGACAGTGATCATTTTTAGGCTTTGTTTAGTCGTCGCTGTCTCCGGTTTATGCTTATATCCTCTGTTTCTTCTCGTGAACTTAGTGACTGTGCTAAGCACGGATGGGAGGCCTTCTCGGGAGAGCGTATGAGTGGTGTGCTTGATTGACTCAGTGGTGGCTCATTTAGAAGCTGCCTCTGGCCTGAGTCAACACTTCACTGCTGCTGCCATCTGGCTGGAGGGTGTCTCCTGGGCACAGCAGCCATTTGGGTCTCAACACTCCACGGCTCTAGGGATGTCCACGGGACTACTTCCCAGCATTCCACAGGATGAAGTTGAAAGCATAATCTTCGAGAGTCTGGACCCAAGGGTTCTGTTTCTGGGCCATTGGCAAGCTGTTTAAATCTTTCTCACAAGTTTTCCCCCCAGTATTTTAACTATATTATTAATATCCATAAAGAGTTTGAGATTCTTTAAAAAAAATACCAAAGTGTTCAACCTTGATAATATTGTGTTATTAGTCATAATAAAAGACAACCTTTCGACATGCTGACCACACCGTCCTAGTGTTTAAAGTGAAAATAATTTCTAAATTGGCATCTGAGTTTTTGGTGACGGACAAGGTATTACTTAACAGCCTCTTTCAGTCTCCCAAGCGTGTCCCTTTATGGGTGTTAGTTAAGGACTGCTATCTTGAGATCTAAGTGCTTGAGAATTTACGAAGTGCTTGCATCCAGGAGTGAGCTGCTGCTGTGCAGATGAAGAACACTTACTTTTCTCGTTAGCATAGTAGTAGAAGAGGCCTCTGCTGATGACACACCATCGTTTCTGCCATTCCGATCCAAAGAAACTATGATCTAAACGGAACAGCAGTAAGGGGACATAAATTCAGGTAACTACAACCACTGAAGAGTCCGTAAAGTCCAACAACACACAGTCCAGTGTGTTATTGTTTTATTTCCTAGGTTAATGGACTGTAAAACCCCCCCGTTCACTCCCGCAGGTTATCCCATATTGACTCAGAGTCCAGAGGGCTCGCTCCGTTAAAGGTCCAGATTCTACACGGGGTTTGCCTGTTCTGACCTCTCACAGCTGTCTCGCTATTTATCTTCCTTGATATCTTTCAGGTTCTAATCTCATCCAGTGCTTTTCAAATTCTCTATGATCCCTTTATGCGGTGCCTTTTAGCAAACCAAACTGACGCTCAGGCCATGGGCACAGGAAAGGCTTTCTTTGTACTAAAGCCAATTTGCTTTTTGAGTGCTAAACTTGGGACCCCCGGGCCTAGGATGGCGGTATCTATTCTCATCCAGTGAGCGATGGGTCAAGAGGTGGGTTCCCCTGAAACTTGAAACTGGGCTGTTTCACATAGGATATAAAATGATACTCTTGGCAACGGTTTTGCTCTATGGGAGCACACAGAGAGATGAGAACAAGAGTATCATCGGCAATTCATTCAACAAGGATTTATTAAGCACCTGTTGTGTACCAGGTGACCAAAGCAGAACCAGTTCCTATTCTGACGAAACTCACAATCTGCTGAAGATTTGGGGGGCGCTGGACTACACCAGACTTCTCTCTTGCCTTCCTTTTGGTCTCCCAGCTCCTGAGCGCAGAATTGGGCATAGAGACAGCACTTTCTACATTAGCCCTTTTTCCTCATTTCCCTTCCCTTCCTGGACTGTTCTGAGACCTGTGGGTCTGATCAGTACCTTTGCTTTTCTTCTCCAAGTATCCTTGCTTGATGATGTTATCCAGCTCTTGAGCTCCTCTTGTGATGTCTTCCACTCCTGAAAGGAACAACGGCAAAAATGCTTTGTTGAAACCTGGCAGAGTTTTCATTTATTTAGGCAACTTTAGATAATCTACATTAATGAAGGGGGTGCAGAAGGGCAATTGCTTAAGCACAGCACAAAATAAGATAATTTTTATATGATTGGGGAAAAAGCGTAAATTTTCTTTCCTCCTCATTATATCTAATGCTAAAATCACTTACAATGATCTAAACATACATTAGTTTGTGCAAGGGGAGGTAGCCTAAATATGTACTGATTGGCAAGAAAAGGACTCCAGAGAATTAAGAATTTGCAGTGGAGATAAGCTCCAAATTGGATAACCACACTGAGATCATCAAAAGTCAAATGAATAGCTACCAGCAGAGAGACGCTTTAGTGAGTGATAGCGTTCACCATAGACGCAGCCACCTCCGTGAGAGCAATAAACACACACTCACTCTTAAAACACACACACACACACACACACACACACACACACACACACACACACACCAAAACACAAAGCCACCTAGTGAACATAAATTGTATTAAGTTCACACAAAGAAGGGCTATGCAAGCTGCACTGACAATAGCCACCAAATCCTGGTTTTGTCCAAGTATGGGAAAGATCCTAACAATGGTAGAAGCCTTTACCAAGAGAAGACTCTGGAATTGACATCAGCCTTTAATCGTATGCTGCTAACATCCTTGACTTTCAACTAGCCTTGTTAGGTACCAATTTATTGAGAAGTCAAGATCCTCATCCATCTTTCGCCACTAAGGTATATACTTCTTTTATAGAAGAGAGGAGTAAAGGACAAAAAAAGAAGGGATTTACTCCTTAAAAAATCAAATGAAACAAGAACGCAAAAAATTCTTAAAAAAAAATACGCGTCCATATTTCTTTTTTCTTTAAGTTGATTTATTTTTTTGGTAATCTCCACACCCAATGTGGGGCTCGAACTCATGGCCCCAAGATCAAGAGTTGCATGCTCTTCCGACTGAGCCAGCCAGGTGCCCCCAAGTCCATATTTCTTAATTAGGAGAAATAAGGAGAGTGGGCTGGCAGGATCCTAATGTTTATTGTTTTTAGTCTCCAAAACCAAAGCTCCTTTGGTTTCCCTTAAAAGATTTAGAAAGCAAAACAAAATACAAACCAACTGAAGGGACAACCACATAGGAATCAACTGGGTCACCTATACAATATCTTGAGACTTTTGGGTGAAGTAATTTTTTTTTCAATTACGCGATTGTTTTTTGAAATTTTCAATAACTAACATTTATTCAGTGGTGGCTATGAGCTGGCAGTTTACTTCTTGCTTAAAATATTTCTTGTTTAAAAATAACTTAAGAATTTTTTTATTTTAGAGAGAGAGAGAGAGAGCACGAGCATGTGTGTGAGCAGAGGAGGGACAGAGGGAGGGAGAGAGAGAGAGAGAGAGAGAGATAGAGAATCTCCAGCAGGCTCCACACTCAATGTGGAGCTTGACGTGGGACTCGATCTCATGACCCTGGGGTTATGACCTGAGCCGAAATCAAGAGTTGGACACTCAACCGACTGAGCCATCCAGGCGCCCCTAAAAACAACATTTTAAGACAATTTAAAATGCAACTAAGATTACCTTTTGCTTCTAAGTTGTTTTGAACTTAGTTTTAAACAGAGATCTGAAGGGCTTTTCTTTTTTAGTGTGTCTAAGTGCCTGATTCTTTCTATTTGTCCTTATTGTCAACTTCCTTGTTCATGGACTATTTTCATTTGTGTGCTCTACGGTTAGCAAACTCTGTGGCTGCTATAAATCCTCCCAGATGGGTCTCAGGGTGCACACGTGAGATGAAGAGCAGCAAAGGGAAGTTCATTTGCCTAGGACCCTTTCATTTCTCCCACCCTTCTGAAAATTCTAATACCTCTGTGGAAATGCTCTCCAAGAAAATAGAAACTGATCTTATGGAGGGTGGAGTGGCCGGGTTGAGGGCCTGATATGGTTGAGAAGGTCCTTTGCAGGAGAGCCTATCCTCTCTGCAGCACTACCAAAAATTGCTCCTAGAGGCCTAAAAATTAAATGAAAGACACGGGAGATGAGAAAAACAGGATCCCCTAAGCTTGGAGTTTCTATTTCTTCCTGCAGTTTTTTTTTCTTTTCTTTTTCTTGTTTTAAGGTCTTGTTAAACTTAGAGACACAGATTCTAGTTAGAGATGCCGAGAGTCTGAATCATAAAAGACATGTTAAACGTTCTATTAGAATTCAAACCTCCTTTTTTAATGCAAATCTAAATGCCATTTTATGGAACATCTATAATTATGAAAATGGGAAGACATTGCCTCGTGTGCGGGGAGAGTCTGTGAGTATGAATATTACATTAATGTGCCCACACCAGCTCACTGATCCTGCTGGCAGGAGCATAAAAAATGCTTGAGTGAAACTTTTATTTAGATGTTAAGACTCCAGGCCCCAGCGGGGTGACAGAGACAGTCCCTGCGAGTTGCCATCAGAAAGAGAGCTTGAATTGAATTACCCAGGGGGGAAGGAAGTAGTGATGAGCACTGCTTCGCTTATTTAATTTCATTTACTTTCAGTACATTATCAGCATGAGGCTTTTCTCTCCCCACCAACCGAAACCCAAGAATGCCACCACCAAGAAAACAAAGACATAATGCTGCAGAGACGTTTGAACCTCGAGTCACTAATTCTAGGAAACTAGGGTCAGTACCATCACCGCCTTCTCTCCGAAAAGAGTCACACTCAGTTTGCTGAAACTGGGCAAAAAGGGAGCTGCTGACTTTTCTCTCTTGGTCATTCACCAACAGATTCTGAAGAGCTAGAGATACGGTATTTTATGTGCTGGGTTTTTGCAAGATGTGTTATGTTGCTTTCTTATTAGAGGGAATCTGTACTGAGGAACTCTCTTCCCTGGTTTCCCTTATGGGCAGTGGAAAAAATGGGATGAAGCGAAGGTGAAGTTTGAAATGGCTTTGGAAAACAATTAGGAAATCAAATCAAAGCAATCTCTATTCTAGCGATTGTCTACTGTGTGCAAGGCACTGTGTGGGGAGTCTAATGACAGAATTGTTCTCAGTGTAAGTTGACACTGAGCTCAATTTCATTAGCTCCATGATCTATCAGATAAATCCAGACAATCCAGATGGGAAGCCACTGTGGCAATCAAGCTGTCTCCTACTTCGGTGTCAGCTCAGTGTCCTACTGATCAAGAACCAGTGATCTTGAGGACGCACCACGTTGGCCATGGTCCCGGGGTGATGAAGTAGGAGGAGCCTTGTATGCCTGAATCCACACCTACTGGCAAATGAACAGGTCTGCAGAGCTACTTAATGTCTAATAGGAAGCATGTAAATGCTTTGTAGGATGATAATAAAAACAGGAAGAAGCCACAAATAATTGCACGGGTTGCTATTTTAAGGCCAAAACATTTATATGTAAGTATACAATTTTTAAAAATAGTCGAGCCTTTTTGTCCATTACCTGAAAAAAAGATATCACCATCTTAATGAAAAAATAGAAATGATTTAGATTTATTGGGAAGAAATGGCCTTCTTGGACAAACCTAAGGGTGCATCACAGTGTATCAGCACAAAACAGAATTACATTCGTGTCATCATCTCTCTCTACCACTGCACTTAACTAAATCTCCCAGAATAGCCCATATAAAGAAAAGATTCACTTAGCTGAAGGATGTGGGGCCATAAAGATAAGATCAGCAGAGAAGGTGTTACCTAGAAGTGATGGCCACCCAACTTTCGTGGCAGATGAAGATAAAAGAAATTCTCGGACATCTTTCTCTCCTCATCCAGATTCCTTTAAACCCTTGTATCCCACCCATACCCAACTCAGCAATAAAACACGACGGACTAGGATTCCGTCTCTCAGCACTAAACATGACTCTTCAGTCAGCTATGGACAGCAACAACAATGGGGACCCTTTGAGTGTGATACATTTCCATAAAGCAGTCAATAAAAAAGACATGGGAGCTTATGTGAGTCACGGCTTATTTAATCAGCTGCGTTCTAGCCCACTGAGAAAAGAGAATTGGAGAAATCACTTGGCAACACCACAGCACAAGGCTAACAGTACGAGAGGCCATGCAATCTCGTTGCAAAAAGGTCACAACCCCTGCAGAACCGGGCAGGTGCCCGTGAACTTCCCTTAGAGGCAGCTGGCTGGTTTCTTGCTAAGCCAACCTGAAATGAAAATCGGTGATTAAGAAAAAAAAAGTTTTTTATGTTTATTTATTTTTGAGAGAGAGAGACAGAGTGTGAGCAAGGGAGAGGCAGAGAGAGAGGGAGACGCGGGATCCAAAGCAGGCTCCAGGCTCTGAGCGGTCAGCACAGAGCCCAACGTGGGGCTTGAACTCACGAACCACCGGATCATGACCTAAGCTGAAGTCGGATGTTCAACCGACTGAGCCACCCAGGTGCCCCAAATCAATGATTTTTAAAAAAAACATCTTTTGTTCAACTGCCACCCCCCCCCACCCCCCCTTAAACTGTGGACTTCTCCCATTGTCCCTTTTCCTTTTAACCCAAGTTCTTTCCAATTGTTTGGAAAAAGGGACCAAACTCCAGCCTAGAGACTGAGAGCTACCAGGGGTGAATTTCAGGCAGGGTGGAGTTTATCAGGTTCCTCCATTAAAGTACCTGTGATAAGGGCCCCAGGGGATTGGGTGGATGAGGTTGGAGAAAATCTAATATTTGGAGGCGGGGGATGACTATATTCCATCTGGTCATAGATGGTCTAGATGGTCTAGATGGTTCCATCTGGTCTAGATGGCTGGTGTACGTGCATTGGCAGACGGGTGACAAACACACAGTTCACAATGCCTCAAAATGTACAAAGGGGAAGAGAGTATTGCAGGGAGGGTGAGGGTAGTATTCTCCTGGCTGGTGGTCGCTGGTCCTAAATCTCCTGTGTAGTTGGTTTCTGTGGCCTTTGTAAAATACGTTCATTACAGTTTTCCCTCAGCTTCTTGACCATCTGGGCTGCTTTTTTGCCTTTTTTTTTTCTCAGTTTTCGGGAGCCAGTCAGTAAGTGACAGTCAGTCTGAGGTGTCGGGTGTGTTCAACTTCGAAGCATGACACTAACAGGGAAGTTGGTTTCGCAGACTCTTCCTCCCTTAGTCTCTTGGGACACAGCCTCACAGAATTCTCTAACTTCCGTGGTTCTATTTGCTACCTGCCTCCGTTGACACCTTCACACTTTCCTGTCATTTTGCTTCACTTATTAAGGAATTTACACCAACACATGTGACACACGTGAGGTGAAAAATTCTAAATCATGAGTAATAATCGACTTCGGATCGGAAAGTTTCAGAGATGCAGAAAGACCGCTCAGATGGCTTTAATTTCGTGGAGGAATAAATGGGATGCAGAGGAGAGGAAGAGGAGGGGACTCAAAGTACTTGGTCAAACTCTTCAACAAGCCGTGGCAGAAGAAGCTAGAAAACAAAACAAGGGGAATTAGGGCGAGACTGAAGGTCTAGCCGTAAGCAAACCAGCACAGGAGACAACATTCGGGAGATCTTGATGGACTCTTGTCGGCCCTCAAACTTTTTAAGGTCTTAAAAAAGATCTGTTAATTCAGGTTACTGGAAATGGCAATCCAGACCAGACTATAAAAATCTATGGAAGAAACCTTGTTGTCCTGAGGATAAAGAAAATTTATGAGAGATTCTAGGCCAATAAGTAGTACTAAGAAAAAAGGGAGATAATTGATGAGGGGAAAAATTAAAACTAGGGGCGCCGGGATGGCACAGTCCGTTAAGCATCTGATTCTTGATCTCGGCTCAGGTCATGATCTCAGTTTGTGAGTTCGAGCCCTCACATTGGGCTCTGTGCTGATGATGCAGAGCCTGCTTGGGATTCTGTCTCTCCTTCTCTCTGACCCTCCCCCGCTTGTGCTCGCTCTCTCTCAAAAATAGGGGCACCTGGGTGGCTCAGTCGGTTAAGCGTCCGACTTCGTCTCAGGTCATGGTCTCGCGGTTTGTGAGTTCGAGCCCCGCGTCGGGCTCTGTGCTGACAGCTCAGAGCCTGGAGCTTGCTTCAGATTCTGTGTTTCTCTCTCTCTCTCTGTCCCGACCCCACTCACACTCTGTCTCTCTCTCAAAGCTAAATAAATGTTTAAAGAAAAATTAAAAAAAAATAAAACGAAAAAAATAATTAAAACTAATGTGTTTTAATGAAAAAACCAAATAAACTTTTAATCTGCATTTTATAAAGCATGTTTATATCTCATTTGAGCTTCACAACAGTCTGTGAGGTCTGTATTATTATTAGTTCTTTAATAGCACTCTTTATGAGTGCTCTTTATTAGCACTTTACAGACCAGGAAATCTTTTTAAAATTTCTAAAATCTTTAAAAAAAATTTTTTTTAACATTTATTTGTTATTGAGAGACAGAGAGAGACAGAGCATGAGCATGGGAGGGGCAGAGAGAGGAGACACAGAATTCGAAGCAGGCTCTAGGTTCTGAGCTGTCAGCACAGAGCCCGACATGGGGCTCGAACTCACAAACTGAGAGATCATGACCTGAGCTGAAGTTGGATGCTTAACTGACTGAGCTACCCAGGTGCCCCAGGAAACTGAGTCTTAGTGAAATTACTGAACTTGCTGAAGCCTGCTCAGTTGGAACAGCCCATGCACTTTCCACCACCCTGAGCCTGAGTTGAGGAGACGCACTCAGGGTGGCTGAGGAAAGACAGGGTCTGCCAGCCTCACTCTCCCACAAAAGACCCCATTTAAGTACAGAAAAAGAAGCAGACAAGTGTGTGGTTATTCTAATACTTGATGTCAAAAAATTATTATTACTATTTTTACAAATATTTTTTAAAAAATACAATTTATTGTCAAGTTAGCTAACATACAGTGTATACAGTGTGCTCTTGGCTTTGGGAGTAGATTCCCATGATTCATCGCTTACATACAACACCCAGTGCTCGTCCGAACAAGTGCCCTCCTCAATGCTCATCACCCATTTTTCCCTCTCCCCCATGCCCCCCATCCAGCTTCAGTTTGCTCTATTTAAGAGTCTCTTATGGTTTTCCTCCCTCTCTGCTTGAAATTATTTTTTTCCCCTTCCTTTCCCCCACGGTCTTCTGTTAGGTTTCTCAAATTCTACACATGAGTGAAAACATGATATCTGTCTTTCTCTGACTGACTTATTTCAACTAGCATAAATATCCTCCAGTTCCATCCATGTTGTTGCAAATGACAAGACTTCGTTCTTTCTCATTGCCAAGTAGTATTCCATTGTATATATAAACCGCATCTTCTTTATCCATGTAGGGACCTCATCAAGATAAAAACCTTCTGCACAGCAAAGGAAACAATCAACAAAACTAAAAGGCAACCGATAGAATGGGAGAAGATATTTGCAAATGACATATCAGATAAAGGATTAGTATCCAGACTCTATAAAGAACTTACCAAACTCAACACCCCCCAAAATTGTTTTAAGATACTATATTTATTTAACTTTTTTAATGTACCGGCTGACTAATCTATGGAATTGCTTTCCAGGGCAGGTCTGTGTAAAATCCAAGAAGTCAATAGATACACAGTACGGAGCACAATAAAAGAACATATGAGAATACAATAAAAGGATACACGGGTAAAGAAAATACAAGAGGAAGCCACCTGGAGCTCTCACAAATGGTGCTTGGTCACCAAGGTTTGGAAGATGTCTTTTGATGCAAGAGTGGTATCTAGAGGAATGGTATCCAGTGTAGGGCTCAAGCAGGAATCTTGAACGTGATGTATTTACTCTTTAAGGAAGAGCACTTGGTTTAAAGAGAAAGAAGATTTAGAAAAATGTTTATTTTTGAGAGACCGCAAGTGGGGGAAGGGCAGAGAGAAGGGGACAGAGCCTGATGTGGGGCTCGAACTCACGAACCAAGAGATCATGACCTGGGCTGAAGTCGGATGCTCAACCGACTGAGCCACCCAGGTGCCCCAGGAGTAAGATTTTTAAGCCAAATACCCCAAGTTGGTTCCTTTTCACAAAACATTCCATCAACAATGCCAAGCTACAAGGTAACATATGGAAACTATGACAACTCACGGAGGATGAAGAACCTTCTTATTTCTACAAAGAGGCACCACACTAATCGTCGGAGGGGCCTGTGGTCGTAGGGGATGCTCCTCTTCCATGTCTTCACGTTCAGTGGGATTTTACTTGTAAGAAGTGAAAGAATTAGAAAAAAGCCCTTCCAACTCCAGGTATGCTAACTTCAACACACTATTTCTAGCATCTAAATAAATGGTAATAGTAATCAGCAGCATCTTCTAAGTGTACATATTTCACTTTAAAAAATATATTTTTTTAACATTTGTTCATTCTTGAGAGACAGAGCGTGGGGGGTGGGTGGGGCAGAGAGAGAGAGAGAGAGAGAGGAAGACCCAGAATCCGAAGAAGGCTCCAGGCTCCGAGCTGTCAGCATAGAGCCCAACGCGGGGCTCGAACCACAAATTGTGAGATCATGACCTGAGCCGAAGTTGATGGTTAACCGACTAGGCCACCCAGGCGCCCCTACATATTTCACTTTAAAGAATGACTCACTGAATATAATAATCCACTAAGTCTCAATCATCGAATCATGACACATTGGTGTTTTTGATCAATTGAAGGTGTTAATCTACAGGGCAGAGATTCCAAATAATTCCCTTTTAGAATAAGAATGGATTCGAAGTTTTTCTTACTAATATCATTCATCTGCATTCTGATATGCTTTCTTAAGGGAAAAAGCCAATCAAAAAATAATTTATAGCTTATCTTACTTATGCTACAATCTATGGTACTAAATACATCAGATGTACTATTACAATGGTGGGAATCAAGAGCTTCCCCAGTGCTTTATCTCCTTGAGAAAATCGTGTTTCTTCAAAATCACAGGTGTTCCATATTAGTGGGCCGAGCATATAAATGTGGGTGGACATGTGTCATGGTGGGAAAAAGGCTGAGAAGTCATGGGATCTCCACACAAATTGTTTAACTCAGGAAGTCTCTTGTGTCTTCTGATTTTGTTCATTATGCGTACCTGTAACCCAGCACCCTCAGCTTTATTTTTATCCTAGGAATCCTAGAACCACAAAGATCCAAGCTACCTGAAGTCTCTTTAGTAGCCAAACCACAGTAACTGGCAATCATACAAAGTGAGAATCTTCATACAAATCCAGGCAGCAAGGCTTCAAATGGCCTTGCGACTCTAATAAGTAGGTAGAGAGGATGGAAAATGCCAAATCATCTTTTTACAAAACTTTGAAGGATCGCTGTATTCCCTCAGGTCACCGTTAGATAGATATGTGTCATTTAAAAGCATATCTATAAAGTGAATGACAAAATATCGTTCCTAAATCTATTTATTTACTACTCTGCTGGGCTGTGATAAGAACACGGGGGAAAGAAAAGAAAAAAGAAAAGAGCCTTGCCTAGGTTTGGAAGAATTTTTTTAAAATTTTAAATTGGTTTGCCTTCTATTTGTCTACCATACTGTGGCCAGAAGTCATTTTTCTGAAACACAGAAGTGGTCACGTCACCTTCCTGCTTAAAGCTAATGGTTCCCCATTACTTATAGGGAACCATTACAGGGTGGTATCGAATATCACCGATCCCTTATAGGATGAAAATCAAACTCTCCAGCATACAAAAACTTTAAAATATTTGGTCTCACCGATTGTCCAGTTTAGTTTTCTTCTAAGCCCCATACCTCCCAATGCTCCAGCAACAGTAAAAGTAACAAACTACCGTCTGGAACATGCCATGTACTGTACACTACAGAACTTTGCTCATCTGTTTTTCCTCTTTGGGAATTCCTCTCTCTCTTTCAAAGTAGGGCATGCTCCCCCTACCCCCTTTTAAGTTTGTTTGTTTGTTTATTGAGAGAGAGAGAGAGAGAGAGAGAGAGAGAGAGAGAGAGAGCCCTGTGCTCAAGTAGGGGAGGGGCAGAGAGAGGGAGGGAGAGAGAGAGAGAGAGAGAATCCCAGGCAGGTTCTGCACTGATGTGGGGCTCTAACTCATGACCTGAACTGAACTCAAGAGTCAGCTGCTTAACCTACTGGGCCACCCAGGCGTCCCAAGGGCGTCTCTTTTAAGACTCAATTCAAATATCACATCTTCCCTGGATCTTTCTATTTTTGCCATGT
This sequence comes from Panthera pardus, assembly GCF_024362965.1. Classification (NCBI taxonomy): domain Eukaryota; kingdom Metazoa; phylum Chordata; class Mammalia; order Carnivora; family Felidae; genus Panthera; species Panthera pardus. The sequence goes on from NW_026526876.1 coordinate 37,022,650, forward strand.
AGAATTATACACTCCCTCTTCTGTGTTCTAATGCCATTTTCTATAGGGAATTATTACAGCACAGTCTTGGCTCCCAGGGGCCCTTTTCCCCAGTACTCTCCAGTCTTGACTTAGTTATTATGTAAAGCTACTATGAACAAGGGAATTGAAAAGGGGCTACTGCTGCAAAAAGGAATACAGCTGTGGGTCTAGGTAGAAGGCAGTAGGAAGGATAGCCTAGAAAGGGGAATGAGGGTAAAAGTAGGTCTTGCATTCGTAGGTGGAGACATGACACTACGGAGGAAATTAGGTGAACAAACATCATAGCACCTGGATTGAGAGGAGGGAACAAAGAAGAATCCAGTACACCTGTGCACCTAAGGGGATGGGCCAGTGTTTGCACCACAGCTGTCTAGTTAAGGAGGGTAAGAATTAGACTGAGGGGCAACCGGAACATGGGAACAACTGAGACCCATCGCAGGCTAGGGCTGTGCCTTAAGTAACTGCTGGACTGATATGGGATTAAGAAGGATCCTTCCCTAAAATACACCACAGGAAACGCTGAGGAGTTCGGTGCTAATTATTTAATTTCTTGACACTTAAAGAAAAGCTGCTGGTGGGAAATCTGGTCCCTTTCATAGAGGGCAGTACAATTCATTATTCATTATTTCTCCCTGTATCCCCAGGGGCCTCGTACACACAGTAGGTGCCCGAAATATGTGTGTTAGGAGAAACTGCAACCACTTCTAGCCTGATGGGACTTGTGGTCTAAGCAGGCAATATGGGAGTTGAATATTTGTTAGATAAGTCATATTCATCTAAGCCACAAATGGTAATTTTTGTTCTGCTGTACCTCACAATTTTAATCTGAAGGTTGGTAACGTGAAATAAGAAGTTAAAGAGGCAGAAAGAAGCGTTAGCCAAGACAGCAAGGAGGAAACGGGCAGTGCAGAAGCCGGGATGAGTAACAGGACTGAGAATGATAGGAAGGGGGGCAAAGAGAATTTTGGGGGGAAATTGGGGAAAAAATGCCATGAACCTCAACTGGAGAGAATGAAGTTTCTGAGACTATTTCACAGCCTCACCGAGACCCTGCTCTCTTCACCTCAGACCTCATCATCAGCTTCCGGAGAGCGTCAAAGGATGGGATCTGGAGGAAGCCAGACACGGGCAAAGGGCCGAGCCACATGCCAACACCCTGACAAAGGGATCACCAAATACTTCTCAGAAATAGCTGTCGAAGGCAATTTTTGAGCTACAGGCCTTGAGTGGCTGAGAACTTGACCTCTTCTCGTAGCATTTCCCCAGTCTTATTATTTCTCTGAGGAAAAAAATGGTATTTTTCTCTTTGGTCTCCATTTGGTTTGCATCCCATACGCTAAGATCCCATGTGTGTTGGAACACTTCATACTGCTGCTGGTGAACCCCATGTGGGGATTAGCGTACCAGGATCCTGGAGTCTCTATTGTAGTTACTCCCCAAAAACAAAAGATTTCAAGGAGAAGCCAAATGATACCAATTTTGCCTTCTCTGTGTCTCTCTGGTAAAAGACATTCAGATATCATCAGAGCGCTGCATTGAGAAAACTTTTAAAGCAAACAAAGCAGAAAATCAAAAAGGAGACTCAGGAACTAATTATTGTGATTCTCCGGGGGTTTTTCAGGGTGGGTGATCTAATGAGAACTCACACACCCCATCAGGAAGGACTTGATGGGAATGCAATGATCTTAGCAATGTGGCTTTGACCTGGTATGTATCATCTACTGGACAAAGTGTCACTCCCCAGCCAGACCTCACTCCCAGCCAGCTCCCTGGGTGTCTTTGTACAGCGGCACACAATCAGGGACAAAAACGATGGCTATGATAAGGAACCTCTAGGGCAAAAATCGCCTCCTTTCCTTATCGCCTCCTTCCCTTGTCAGTTACACATTTGAGATTTAAAATCTTTCTTAAATCTCCTGTTTCACCTGATAAAACTCATGTAAGTTTGAAGTAAGTCAAACTTTGTAAGGAAAAAAATTAAAGAGGGGAAAACGAGGGTGATGTTCCTAGACCCAAAAGTTTCCAACCAAATCACCAAGTCTGTAATTGCAAAATAAAAACACTAAATCTCAATATCTATTTGCACAGCTCATTAACTAAGGGCTCACACTCAGCAAACAGAGAGAGAGAAAGAAAAAAAAAAAAAAAGAACCTTCAGCACCAAATACATTTGGAAAGTTACTATGGAGACCTGTCTTTCCCTGGATCTAAACTAGACTCTGTCACATTCTGCTAGGCTGCTGTCAGATGCATCTGTCTGTCTGTCTTTATTGCTTATTTAGAAAGTTGCAAATCTGGATGACGCAAAGTGTCTTTTGTCAGACCATGCTGGAGAGAGAAAGAGAACATTCCTTTCCCCACTGAGCATTATGAACATTATGGCAGGCACTCGACCTGCTCTGCTACTGGGACAACATGATTTACAATGTGAAAAGGGAAAACCTAAATCACCAAGTAATGAAAACATTAAAGTTAATGCATCACAAGTGAGGAATTTATTACCATTAACTCCAATAAACAGTTATAAAACACTCGTCCTTTCCTGTCCATGCACAGGGACACTGACACTGGACTTCATTAAGCTCAACTTTCTTTTCTTCCTCACTAGACCAGTCATGTGTGTTTGAACCAACCACCATTTATTGTTAAGTGGACTGGTTCATTTTCCAGGACTGCAGAAAGCTGAAGGCACATCCATTTTGCTTCACGGTGCTTGGTACAGACGGATGAAATAGCAAAGTTTAGAAGACATGAGCTCGGTGTTGCTATATAAGTTTATTTAAAAGTCCCTAAAATGTATGTCTGTTAAAAGCAGAGTAGCTCTTCTGAGCGGCCCTTCTCAGAAGCAGGTATATAAGTAATAATGCCTAGCGAGGAGGGTGGCATATTGGATGCCAATGCACGTCAGGTGCATTTAGCTGAATAATTTTTCCCTTGTTATTGTTTGGTTTAGCACCTTAGAAGCCTCAGATGGAAACCCATTTCCTTCCGACATTTTTCTCTGTCACAGGGGCATACCAGTTTATTACCTTAAGGTTGTTCATGAACAAAAGAGGCTGCACATATTGGATGGCTAGGGTACATTGGTTACGGATTCATTTGTTTTAGAGGAAAAAAAGAACCAAAGTGTCTTTTTGGAAAGCCAGCTCTAATTGTGGAATTGCCTGTGTGTGACAGACAGGAGAGGCAGCATGAAATTCAGCCTTTCTGGACCAAATAGTTACAATGGTAACAATGATAATAGTAATACTTTACATTTGGATAGTACTTTATTTAGTGTTTGTCAAATGGTTTCCTTTATGGCACCTGGTTGATTCTGATACAGATAGAAAGGCTTTACCAGTCAAGCCTCTGGAGGCTGAAAATAAGGCTCAGAGAGGTAAGTGACTTTCTCACAAAAGCTTGAAAGGAGAGTCAAGACACAGACTGGTTATTTTTTTTTTCTTTTTTTAAGCTCCAAATCCGATACTTCTTTTTTTTTGCTACACATTTTACATAATGAATCGTGTTATAGTCATAACTATAACGTAAAGTCAAGATGAAGAATGTGTTTTTAATTAAAAAAAATTTGTTTGATGCTTATTTTATTGTTGAGAGAGAGAGAGAGAGAGAGAGAGAGAGAGAGTGAGGCAGGGGCAGAGAGGGAGGGAGGCACAGAATCCGAAGCAGGCTCCAGGCTCTGAGCTGTCAGCAGAGCCCAACGCGGGGCTTGAAGCCATGAACCGTGAGACCGTGACCTGAGCTGAAGTCAGACGCTTAAAGACTGACTGAGCCACCCAGGCCCCCAGAGATGAAGAATGTTTTAATTATAGGTTTCTCGGCCCAAATCTCATGGTTTTTAGGAACCCTTTCTGCTAAGCATGCCTACAGCACCAATACCGCCAGATGGAGCCTGGGAGTTGCTCAGGACGTCAGCCCCAAATGGGGACTTGATCTTTGGCCTTGCTAGGGAAGAGGTGGGCGCCTGGATGATCTCCCTGTCTGAGGCTCACAGGGATGTTTAGCTCTGCCCACCGAGTGGACTTGCTGGGCCTCCCATGAGCCAGACTGCGCAGAACACATGAAAGAAGGGGCTCGAGAGGCTCTGGTGCAGAGTCTGAGCAGCATGTCCTGTGTTGCCAGAGCTCAGGTTTCTGCAAGAAAGACCAACTGCTAAAAAGTAGCATAGTTTAAGAAGGTAGTGATACTTAAGGGAACTCTTTTACACTTTATTTCATCACATCTTTTAGCATCTGTGTAAGGTTCCCTAATGAAGAACTCTTGCCTGGGGAGGTCACAGGGCTCTCCAGTGGTGACAGAGCAAATGACCTTGCCACTCATTTTACAGATGGGGAAACCAAAGCCCCGGCAGCCAGATTATGTGACTCACCCAATGATGTCATTATGTGACTCACCCAACGATGTCATTATGCGGCATTACCCAAGGCAATGTGACTAATCTGTTGTAGAGTTGAGAAGAGAAATAGAGTTTTCTGACTCCAGCATCATCATATCACTCTTTTGCTCCCATCATTCGATAAGCTCGGCACAGGGGGTATAATTTCTGTGGGGAAATGAGACCAGGGAAGTCCCAAAGCTGGGACACACAGTTCGGTGGAGAGTGAGACGCCATCCTGAGAACGGGTGAATTAAGTAATAGTCCATGTCCTGAACACTGAGGTCCCTAGCTTCCTTTTAGTGCTCATTTCCAAGAACCCTGGTGGTGGTGTATAATGGCACCGCTGGGAGATTCATGGATCTTCCTCTGGAAGAATGAATGGCTTCAGAAAAAAGGCCTACATCTACTGATGGTTGGGAGCAACCATCTTAAGCAAAAACGGTTGGGTTCTCCCTTATCACTCTCAATCTTAGGCTTTCTAAAGTAAAGCCCATTGGTTGATACATTCCACCTTGGCACACAGAAGTTTCGGTTTGCATTTTGGTGCCTCACTTTTAAATATAAGCAGGGTCTAAGGATCACCAGACTTTGCAGAAAAGCTTCCAACATGCAAGACAAAGACCAAGACATGTAACAGATTAAAAGGTTAGGGGAAACAGAGCTAGGTTGCAGAAAGTAAAATGAAAAAAACAGAGCAAACAAACAAGCCATCATTAATATTCCCAGAGGGATGAGAAGACATTGCATCCATGAGATAGGATGCTTAAAAAGGAACAACGAGAGAGCAAGAAAGGAGGGTCAGAAATTCAATATATGACAGCAGAAATTAAAAACAGAATCAACAGATGAGTTGGAAGATACAATTGAGGAAATCTTAAAGAAATTGGGCAAAATGATCAAGGAAAGGAAAACAGAAGTGATAAAAATATTAGAACATAGAGGGGTGCCTGGGTGTCCCAGTTGGTTAAGCATCCAACTCTTGATTTCAGCTTAGGTCATGATCTCATGGTTCGTGGGTTCAAGTTCTTGCATCAGGCTCCGGGCTCACAGTATACAGCCTGCTTGGGATTCTCTTTCTCCCTCTCTCTCTGCCCCTCCCCTGCTCATGTTCGTACTCTGTCTCTCACACATAAAAATAAATAACTAAACTTAAAAAATATTAGAATACAGAAAGTAAAAAGAAAGGAGTGATCAAAGAAATGATGAAATTTCTCAAAATGAAGAATATGAGTCTTCTAATTGAAAGGGTCCTCCATATTCCCAGGATCTGAATGAAGAGGGACTCATACCTTGGTAATCACTGTGAAATTTCAGGACATGACAAATAATGAGAAGCTCGTAAAAGCTTCTGAATCAGGGGGAAAATAGGTCCTACACAAAGAACGAAGAATCTGAATGGCATTGAATTTTTCCACAGCAACACTAGCAGCTGGAAGTCAATGAAGCAAAAGTTTCCAAAATCTAAGGCGAACCAATTTCCATTAGCATTCTTACACCCAAACTGTCAATCAAGTGTAAAGGTAGAATAAGGAGGTTTTCAGACACGCACAGTCTCAAGAAATCTCCCTCCTAGAGAAAGGCTGCCACCAGAGGAGGTGCTCCACCAAAATGAGGGAGAAAGAAGGTGATGTTAAATCCAGGAAACAGACAAAGGCAAGTCCCAGGGTGACAGTTGTGCCCTGGACCTCCAGAGCAGCCATCCAAGAGTGGGGAGGAGGACAGAGGTCTCCGGGAGAGCTGCTCCAAGAACAAAATGGAACTGATGGGCCATCTGATGCATTTGACCATATGGAAAGTAGTAGTCAGAGGAATACTACAATTCTGCCACGAAGCTTTGGGAAGAATTTGGGATGGCGACTTAGAAAACTAATCAAATGAAAAAGCCGAGGCATTTACCAACTCTAGAAAAAAAACAAAAACAAACAAGAAATAAAATGTAATTACAGAAGTTTATAAGGGTTGGCAGTAAATAAAATCTACATAGTTAAAATAAAATCTACATAGTTAAAATAATCTAAGCCCTAAAACTAAACTAACTAAAAATGATGGTATAATCACGTTGGGAAGATGAAGGGAGGAGAAGGGAGGGTCGGGGTGAGATAAGTGTGTTAAATCCTCCTCTGCCACGATATGAAATCAATACATAATGTCTGAAATTGATAAATCAAAAAAATAGCTGTATAATAATATTATTTAGAAATGTGGAAGTACACACCAGAACTGATGAATGAATTGAAAGGGCTTGCCTCTGGAGAGCAGTACCCCAGGATTGGGGAAGGTTGACTGCCTGCAGTTCTATAGTATTTGATTTTTCAAAAAACATTCCAAGTGGCTGAATATACAAAATTCTTAAGCTTGATATGAAGGGTCTCTGTCAGAGGAATCCAGAAAAGAAAGAAGAAATCTGTATAGAATAAAGAGAAACAGTTTTATTAAAAACACTTAACACAAAGCCATGTTTGAATTAGGTTATCATTTGAAGAATATTTTAATAACCTGTAGTCTCTATGCAATGCCAAGACTCATTTGCAACTCTAATCTTGTACTTTGTACCACAGGTCTAAATTCTGCTCAAGCGTTTCCTGCACTGCAAGGGAACCCACAGAAACAGGTGCCTCCTTCCACTGGAGATCTGTTTTATTTCACAGGTAACAAAGGGCATGCAATTCCATGATGAAATTTGGGGTCGGAAGCCCAAGAAATAAACTTGCACTGCAATTTACAGAATTGTATTGTATCACTGGGCACGACCAGAGTTGGATGAAGTACCTGCAGATACAATCAAATCAGGAAAAATTTATTTGGAAACTACCACGTGGAAGGCATTGTGCCAGAGAGAGAATTCCCAGGATGTCCTAGAAAGACAACTTCGGATCAGTGCAAAGACACAGAGAATGCAGACGTGATTTTAATTTATAGGGTTGGAAAGGCACAAAGCCATAAAACAAGACACTTGTTGTCCTGCCTTTATGTTAAAGGTTTCGCCTTTTTAAAAAATAATCAGAAACACATAATCATCATTCTTGACATAAATTACACTTTAGATTGGGGGTGGAAATCCTGTTTTAAGAATAGGAAGGGAAGGAAAAGTAAAACCAACTGCATGTAATTTTTCAAGTGGAAACAACGGCAATATGAAGATATATGGGCGTCAGACCCATTGATAAAGGAAGGAGGCTGTGCTCTCTTACCTCTTGTAGTGTCACTCCTGTGACCTCTAGCATTTGCAATGCTTTGATTCCACCTTGCCCAAGGGACCTGTGAGTACGGGGGAAAGGGATGAAGGATGCCTATGCCTGACCTCACCTTTACATTGTCTAAGGACTGAAGGTATAAATCAGCTTTCCCCTTGAAGACGTGAGTGTCAGAAGCTCATGTGAAATGCTGGAAATATTAAATGATGTCCCTTAGGGTTTTATTGTTACTCAGTTTTCTCCTGTAACTGGGAGAGCTGTTCACATGAAGAATACTCTCCCCCAGGACCTCAATTTGTATAGAAAATGAAGTATGAAACTCCAACAACTTCTTGCCACTTTGGAAAGAAAATAAACAATTAGTGGAGGTTGCACTTAGTCTACTGGTCCTGTGATCTCTCTGCCTGTTCTTGGAGAACAGTTCACACCAACAAAGGTGTGAGAATGCCTTCATTACAAATCCTCATTTCCAGGATGATAAATTTGTGATGGTTAAAAAAAAAAAATCACCATAGAGAATTCAATGTGTTTTTGTAATGAGGAAAAGCAAAAGCTCTTCCTTGAATCTTATTTAGCACAGGAAGTATGCTAATAATTAGAATTGAGGACTAAATGCCTGAATGCCAGGGCCCCATTTCTAGCTCAACACCTTCCTCTCTTCATCAAAGATTTGAAGGACAGCTACACAAAGAATATATTCCCTATTACAGAAACATGAATATTCATTTGTATAGAGCTTTACAACTTTTAGAGCACTTTTCAAACCTCTTATTTAGTTCGATTTAAAAAAAATTAATGTTTATTTTTGAGAGACAGAGAGAGAGAAGACAGAGAGAGAGAGACAGCATGAGCCAGGGGAGGTGCAGAGAGAGGGAGACACAGAATCTGAAGCTGGCTCCAGGCTCTGAGCTGTCAGCACAGAGCCTGATGCGGGGCTTGAATCCACAAACTGTGAGATCATGACCTGAGCTGAAGTCGAATGCTTAACTGACTGAGCCACCCAGGCGCCCCTAGTTCGATATTTTAAAAAGTTTATTCCTTTATTTTGAGAGACAGAGTGACAGAGAAGGTAGGGGAGGGGCAGAGAGACAGAGAGGGAGAGAGAGAATCTCAAGCAGGCTCCGTGCTGTCAGCGAGGACCCCGATGTGGGTCTCAAACTCATGAACTGTGAGATCATGACCTGAGCCAAAATCAAGAGTCAGACAATTAGCCAAGGAGTCACCCTGGCACCCCTGGTTCGATTTTTATAATAGCTCTATGAGGTAGATATTTACAGAATCTGGGATGAGAGGATAAAAGTAAGAAGAAACCACTTCAACAGCTGAGAAGAGAGACCAGTGAATTATTAAGGATTACCTAAGACCCTGCAGAATCCTAATAACTCCAGGATTGTAAAACTTGGCCAGATGTATGAAAATATTGATCAGCCTGCCCGGCTCTGTGCTGTAATAGAGAACCGATCTCTAAATGACCCTCTGCTCCATGTTTCAAGATCATACGAAAGGATATTCAGAATAGTGTAATGTGCTCTTTTAACACGAGTTCTCTCGCCATCTAACTTGTGGCTGAATTGAGGATGAATGGCACTACTTCTCAAGGGGGCAAGAGAAAGCGTGAGGGCTGAGGGGGATTCCAAACAGTATTCGAGGAAAAATGAAGAAATAAGGTTCTTCTTTCCTCCAGAAGCCTCATCTTCTGAAACAGGCCCAGTGATTTAAAAAAAAATTTTTTTTTTTTTTTTTTTTTTTTTTTTTTTTTAAGTAACACCAAGTCAAATTGGCGCTGCTTAAATAGTATGCGTTTCAGGGAATTGGAAAAAGGTCCCTCTTCCAAAATACCTTCTCAACTGACTTCCCTAATTCCTGATGTTCCACCATTCAGCACCCATTCCCTTAGATGAAAGCATTATTCCCTGTTGGAATACAAATGCCTCTGGGAGAGGTTGTACATTAAACGAGGCATTCTCACCCACTGCGTGGAAACAAACCGGTGCATCACAGATCACTGGCGGAGGAGGTGCAAAGTTCCAGCTCTCTCCGAGACGAGGCACAGCCATTTGTAACTATGCAGTAGGCCACTGAGCAGAGCTAACTGATAGAAGCGTGTCCAGCAGTGACTTATCCATGAAGCGTGTACGGCTGGTGATGTTGCATGGAGCCATGATCAATCATTAGCACCTTAGAGTGGTGGTTCTTAACTGCAGCTGCACATCAGAATCACCGGTCAACCTTTCAAAAGATGTAGATACCTGAGCCGCACCCTAGATATGCTGAATCAAGATCATCTGGAAGTCAGGCTAAAGGCACGTTTGCTTTTGCAAGGCTCTGTGGATGTTCTGAATCTCAGCCAGGGCTGAAAACCACAGCCTCAGAGTGAATTTGTGGGTTGGGCCCTTGCCAAACTAATGGCTTGCTGGTGTGCCTTGGTGAGGTTGGCCCCCAGGTGGGGGGCCTGGACGCTGAGTTCCAAAACAGGCGGTAAGAGGCAAGAGAGGTGCCCTAAGAACAAAGTAACCAAAGACGACCTGGGTAAGAACCAAGGCAACTTGTCCACATCACAATTTTGACAACTTACTTTGGAGTATTAGTACCAAAATTTGAAGAAACAACCTTAATCTATAAAAGTTCCGACTTCTAAAAAAGGTTGGAAATATCAGGATCTATGCTCATATAACTCCAGTTTATTTCATCCTTTCAAATGGCTGAAGAAGGCACTTATAGTCTTTTCCTTACTGTTAGTATCTTTTCTCAACCCATGCTTTTTAAAAAAATTTATATCCAAGTTAGTTAGCATATGGTGCAATAATGATTTCAGGAGTAGAATCCAGTGATCCACCCCCTACGCATAACACCCAGTGCTCATCCCAACAAGTGTCCTCCTTAACGTCCCTTGCCTATTTAGTCCATCCCCCCACCCACAACCTCTCCAGTAATCCTCAACTTGTTCTCTATATTTAAGAGTCTCTTATGTTTTGTCCCCCTCCCTGTTTTTATATTATTTTTGCTCCCCTTCGCTGCTGTTCATATGTTTTGTATCTTAAATTCCACATATGAGTGAAGTCATATGATATTTGTCTTTCTCTAATTTCGCTTAGTATAACACCCTCTAGTTCGATCCACATAGTTGAAAATGGCAAGATTTCATTCTTTTTGATTGCCGCGTAATATTCCATTGTATACATATACACCACGTCTTCTTTATCTATTCATCCATTGATGGACATTTGGGCTCTTTCCATACGTTGGCTATTGTCGATAGCACTGCTATAAATATTGGGGTGCATGTGTCCCTGGGAAACAGCACACCTGCATCCCTTCGGTAAATACCTAGTAGTGAAATTCTGGATTGTAGGGTCTCATCCCATTCTTTAAAGTCACATCCCTAAGTCTTGCCCTACTCAGTATGTCCTTGGTTATCCTCCAAAGGGAGTTCTTACCAGGTGAGTTAGTTTGGATTATTTTGGCCAGGGTGACAGAAAACCCCCAATAATAAAGGCCTTAACAAAATAGAAGACAATTTCTTACTCAGGTATAATAAGAATGGAGGGAGGCAGTCTGGAGATGGCGGTGTCTCCACTACCTTTAGCATGTGATTTCTTCCTCATGGTCCATGCTGGCTCCAGCTCCAGCCCAACAGGAAGGAGGGAAAGGGCCAAGGAAGAGAGAATCACCCTCCCCTTGCTGGTAAGGACACTGTTGTGTGACGTGTCTCCACTGGTTAGAACTTAAGTCACATGGTCAAATCTAGATGCCAGGGAAGTATGGAGGCAGGGAGTTGCTCTGGGCAGCCACGAACCCATCTAGAAATGCAAAGAAAGGGGAGAAGGGAGACGGGGGGCCAGCTGGCAGTCTCAGCCACACTGGGAATTGTGCACACAGCTAGAGAAGTTCTGGTGGTCACCTTCTGAACCTAGAATATCCCACCGGAAAGAAAGCAAATGAGTGTGGTAAGAGAAGGCTGCTTATTAATTCCAGGTGTTGGGTAATTTGTGGTGATTAGACGAAAGTGTTTTCCACTAATGAAGAGTGAGAATTTGTTGAAAGTAGTTATCTGTGGCCCAGGATTCATAACAGAGTCCTCAAATAAATGAAGTGCCTGGTTTGTCTTTTGAAAGCTTATGTTTCCTCTTGGAATTATGTGATTCAAAAGTCCACCTCTTGCCTAACGAAGGACTGGAATGTGGTCCTTCTTGTCTAAGTCCCTGAAGTCACCTTCTGTAATCTGTCAGGAGCACAATAGCATACTAGGCAGTGGATTTCCTCACCAGCTTCTAGGACACACAGCGCTAACTGGGAGAAATGCTAATGTTAATTTCACATACAAATTCTGCTTGGATGTGCTCAAAAAGATTCTGATCAGTGAAAAGGTGTATTTTCCCTTGACTCTAGGACTCCACGCGCATATGGATATGTCAGTACCCTCCAGTTGTGATTGATCTGAGAGTGCAACCAAAACAACGCTGGTCTATCCAAACAGCATGTTATCCGAATGGCATGTTATCCGAAATATAAGAAATCTGTTTAGCTCTATGGCTGTGTTTGGATTGCTTCATTGACTAGGATGGTTTTAAAAGTAAAGCCCTGCTTTGTTTCCCATCTGATCTCCCTAAATCATCCAATAGAAGTGTTTCCTTTCTTTGTGTTTCTCATTTGTCCAGCTGATTGAATTGTATGGCCAGTTAGCTCAGTTAGAGAGGGCATGGTACGAACGAGACCAAGGTCACACGTTTCATCCCTAGATAGGCTGACTGGTGTGCAGAGTAAAATTCTGTTCCATGACGAGTTGATTGCTTCTCTATCCCTGGCTAGCTGTTGTGAAAGAATGCAAGCTTTTCAAAAGGAGGATTTAGTAGGAGAGAGTGGGTGTCTCAGCAGAATTAAGCTGTACTGTTGGAAAAACTCTGCGAAGGCCCTTACACAGAGTTGATGGACCAGAAGTATATCTATACAAAGAGGAGCACAAAGTAATGAAATGAAATGGTCCCTCCAACAATAAGTCATCCTACTTCCAGGAGATGACGACCCAGAAGCACGGAGATTGAACTGCCACATCAGGAACGGGGAAAGAAAGCTGGAGAAGCAAGAACAATTGTCATATTCGCAGGCTAGGGTTCGGAGCCCTTCATTTCCTGCTTCCTGCTTGAGCCAGGACACCACATTCTGTCTCCAGTTTCCCACTCCACCTCCACGTTCCCCACCTGGTGGTGAGTTGTCATGATGATGCGGAGGAAAATCATGTTCAAAACAGGAATAAGATTTGCCACCGCTTTCACCTGTTCCAGATAGAAATGTCATGTCTCACCACAGGAAGACTTCTCCCCGCTCTTATCAAAGACCTGTCAGTCTGTCCACACAAGCGGGAGAACAAATGTGTTTTTTATCCCTCTGTGAACAAACGAGACTCAGCACCTGCGTGGCACTCAAGGGTGGCTGGCCCCTCGTCCTGACTCTGAGCCGGCTGCTGCTCTTGGGGAGAGAAAGTAAAAATGATTGATTCAACATCTTAATTAAGATAAACAAACAAAGAGGAACATCAAATAATAGACCTGACAGTTTGAAACAGACTGAAAGTACAGCTTAGCATTTCATAAAAGAAAAAGCGTTTGATGTGAGGATGGCAGTTTAATAATTTGTAAATATCACTGGCTTGGTATTATAGCTAATCCAAATATTTTCATTTCTCGTCATATGTTACCCTCTGCTGATGGCTTCTCCTCTTCAACTTATAGCTTTTCACCCTGGAGCCTTCGACAGGGGTGGAGAGGAGAGGAAGAGAAAGGGTCACAGGTTCTCTGTGGAATGTGAATTATATCATCAACTTCCTTTCTACTTTCTGATTCAGATATTCCCTGGAAAATACCACCGACCAGCCCAAAGGATTTATTGCCCTTTTCATCACTTCCTCCACAAAAGTATCAAAATCTGATCATTGTAGCTTTCCATTAGCTTCGGACTGTTTTACTAATTCTCTCTTCTTCCAAGTTTTCTCCCTATTCCTAAAATGTAAGGAAACAGGGTAATGGGACAGCCATACCACTGTAGGAAAATTATAGTGTCCCTATAATGCTGTTTTTATATGGTAAGAAGTAATCAGCTATAGATCTATGGCCTAAGAAGGTGTTTAAATGCACTAAAGTCCTAGAAAGAAGGGTAGTTGGAGGTAAGAGTATCCTTTTTAAATTTTTATTAAAAAAAGTTTTTAATGTTTTTATTTATTTTTGAGACAGAGAGATAGAGAGAGAGACAGAACATGAGTGGGGGAGGGCAGAATCCAAAGTAGGCTCTAGGCTCTGAGAAGTCAGCACAGAGCCTGACACGGGGCTTGAACTCGTGAGCTTCGAGATCACCACCTGAGCCAAAGTTGGACACTTAATCGACTGAGCCACCCAGGCGCCCAAGTATCCTTTTATTACAGTTTATTTATTTATTTTTGAGAGATAGAGAAAGAAAGAGAGACTGGGGGAAGGGTACAGAGAGAAGGAGAGAGAGAGAATCCCAAGCAGGCTCTGTGCTGCCAGCGCAGAACGCGACTTGGGGCTCAATCTCACAAACCGTGGTGAGATCGTGACCTGAGCTGAAACCGAGAATCAGATGCTTAACCAACTGAGCCACCCAGGCACCCTTAAGGGTATCCCTTTCAATGCCTGTGTCTCCCACTGAAACACCTCTGGGTGGGCACTGAGGTACCAAGCAGAAAGTTGTGACAGCAGTCATAAAAAGATGAATATAGGAACCTCCCTGGTGGCCAGAGCATTGTGATTTAGCTCTTGTGAAAAAAATTCAGAGAAAGAGTAGGCAATGTTACCAATCTATTTGGAATTTCCAAGGGTGCAAGTCAGAACACAGGTCTGATCAGGCAAAGCTGGAGGAACACCACTGGGCAGACAGAGGCTTCTTGGGTTTTTAAAAAGGTATGTAAACAGGGAAAGGTGGGGATGTGGGCCCGTCAGGTCAGCCTGCAGTCAGATGTACTTCTAGATTCGGGACAAGACCATTCTCTTGTGGCTTTTCCATTCTTTTTGCTGAGGTTGTAACAGCAGCATTTAAACAATTTTTATTATTATTATTGTATTTTTTTTTTTATGGCAGTCGGAAGATACCAAGGCCAGGCCAGAGGCCACGCCGGGCGGGTGTGCCGGGGCAGGGACCCACAGAGGGGAGCTGCAGTTCTGAGAATCCTCCACAGGGAAGCAGTATGAGATCAGGGTTTAGGCAGAGGTGGCCCCGGCCTCACCAGCCTTCCCTCATGCGGACTGAGTGTTCTCCTTCTTTCCTTCCACCGGGCGCCGAGGTGAGTCCCAACAGGGCAGGCTCACCTTCCAGGAGAGGCCCGAGCCTCTGCGGCCCTCACCACAGCCCTCCGCCCCCTGGCACTTAAACAACTGGCTCCCAGAACATTGCTCTGTCTGTGCGCTGAGGGAGGCCATGAGGGCTCAGGACGCCCGATTCTCTGAAATGGCCTTATTTTAAGCTGCTGGGTTCGCATCACTGCCACGGAGAGGAAATCTGCACGGGGGACCTTAGCAACACGGCAGGCACGTGTTTTCCTTGGCAGTCTCTATTCTGTCAACCTCTCCATGGCTGGATAACTCTTGACATTTCTTAAAAAGGAATCTGTTCGGTCTTTGGCACTCTTCAGAAAATCGTGTCAGCAACAACTTGATTTTGTCTGAGTTATAGGGAGCAATACAATGTTATGGGTAAAACTCCTAAACAGACAGTTTACAACTTCGGTTCTATCTTGACAATGTCCTGCTGATATATTGTATGATAACAGTAAAGCCACTACTTATCTTCCTTGCTTATAAAATATAAATAACATCTGACACTTTTCTGATAAGTCTTAAGAACTACAGGTGTTCCCTGCTGTTCCTTATGAAACCTTTGGTAAGCTGAGATAGAGTAAAGCCAAGACACGATTAGCATTTTGTAAAAGTGAAAATCTCTTCAGGTTTCTCTCCACTACTGCAAACAGGTACTAATGTAGGTCTTTCATCAATGCAAAGTGGTGTAACGTGAACTTTCAGAGATTGGGGGAGACTGGAAACCGGGGCCCGGACTCACGAACTGTGAGATCATGACGTGAACCAAAATCAAGAGTCAGACACTCAACCGACTGAGCCACCCAGGCACCCCTATCACACGTTTTCTAAAATACATTTACTTTAGTTGACAACTTGGCAAATATTACATGTATCGGATTTAAAACTTTTCTAAGAAATTTAAATCGAAAACTCTTCTAATATAGTAAGCAGAAATTCCATTTTCAGCATTTCATATGGTGAGAGTAGAAGGGAGGGAGTAGGGGCTAAAGTCTGTATTTCCCAAAATTTATCTCAGGTAGCCTACCTCTTATCACACAGTTTATTTCTTTACCTGAAATACTTCAGAACTTAAATGTTTCTGCCAAGTTTGAGAAGGTGTGTGGTATTGACTTCTTCTTGCTGATCTCATTTTTTTTCTTTATGGTCTATCCAAACCATTTTCAGACCCTCTAAATCAGTTACCTTTCTTTTAGGGACAATCAACAGAAAGCAAGCAGAGGAAAAGAAAAAGAGAGAGAGAGAGAGAGAGAGAGAGAGAGAGATTAACACTTGCTCTCTCAGTGGCCTCCCTCCCAGACAGGTTGATGCAAATATGAACAAAAGAGAAGTTTCTGGAAAGACCTGTAGCGGGACTGCTCTCAAGACTGGATCAGCAGCAGTGCTAGATAACTACAATTGGACAATTTTATCCCTCTGGGTCATAAACTAAGCTAGAGAGGTAGAGCCTGAGACACGTATAAACAAAATGGAGAAAACAAATAAAATATTGACTCTGCTGGGGCGCCTGGCTAGCTCAGTGGTTAAGCATCCGACTCTTGATCTCAGTCAGCCCAGGTCATGATCTCATGGTTTGTGAGTTCGAGCCCCGTGTCAGGCTCTGTGCTGACAGTGGAGAGCCTGCTTGAGATTCTGTCTCTCCCTCTCTCTGACCCTCCCCCGCTCGTGCTCGCCCTCTCTCTCTCTCTCAAAATAAGTAAGTAAATAAATAAATAAACTTAAAAAAATTGAATCTCTTCCCTGCATTTCATCCCCTAAAGATAAGTCAACCAACTAGCAGTGGGAAGAATGCTACCGTCATAATACCAATTCATTTAAATTTTTCATAAAATGCAATACTGTGCAGTTCTGGGTACAGGCCATGTGCTTTCTCTTCTGGACCTAACATGACTAGGAATTATTAGAAATTTGGGTGATGCTACATCTAAATGAGTTTCCATGCCATGGTTAGGTGATATTGTTAGGGTCTGTGTCACTCATGGTTTTGTGTCTGTCTAGAAAAGGTTAGGCAAAGGTAAGAGAAATACAGACGCCCACCGAAGCATCTCTTATCAAAGGGAAACTTGTTAAAGAAAGATTTTAACAGCTCAAACTACCTTGGAGGCCAATAAAAGCACCAAAACTGATTATTAGACCATGATCTGAGGTTAGAAAAAGGACGCCGGCCCTGACTGATTGGAAAGCTATTGGAAATAAATAAAAAGGCTACATTATGTGAAGCGGAAGGTCACAGCGCGGGAGCATCTTGAAAAGCCATAGGTGCACTGATTACATTTATCACGACATTAGTGAGTGCTTTGTGTGTGGCTTGTTTTTGCAGGTCTTTTGTATGAGATATTTTTAGATAAACTGATTTCACAGAAGGGGAGGAAGGTAATAAGTGTCACATTGTGTTAATACACGGGCCCCGCACCTTTGGGATCACATTTGGTGCAGGGCACAAATGAAATGAGTTTGGTGGCCTCAAGCGAGGCCACCACCAATAGCTATCCTTAAACAAAATCACAAATCATTCGCCGGCAGCCAGGATCAGAGACCTGGAGCTGAGACGGCAAGAGTGTTACAGGTCAGGGGGAAGACTTGGGCAAGGAACTAGCTGTCACCTCTGGGTCTCCAGCCTGGTTCCAGCTCAGGCCACCAACAAACCATGAACACTAACATACGCGCTGATTTTACGACCTCTCTTTCCTTGCCAAACCCCAAATGAATATTCTCACAAACATTTCATGAAGCCTCCCTTATCTAAGTCTTCATTGCTCAGCCAATCCTGATAAGAGTAATGTCATAGTCACTATGAAAAGTAGTCTGACTTTTCTTGTGTTACGTGTTCTTAGCAAAATAATGAAACTTGTTTGTTCCAGGGAATTCTAAATCTAAACATTGCTTGCTCTCTCTCCATCAGTGAAAGGCTTCCTGATGAAAACACAGAGAATTAGAAAACAATGACTCTGTGAATGACATTTACAGAGATCTCATACTGGAAAGGGCACATTTTATGGTGACTCTGTGTCAAAAGTGTAGTTTCATCAGAGGACAGGAGGCAAAAGAAACAGGCAATCAATACTTGGGCCTCTGATATCTGAACTGAGAAAGAAAATCATTATCCTGTTACTTTTATTGTGGCATGATGCTTGAAATACTGCACCTTGTTTCCATAATAATCCAATATTTTGGGGGTTGCAGATTAACAGACCCCTCCTACGGGTAGCCATGTGAAATTGGAACATAAAGCAGAAAGGAATGTTCACACACACACACACACACACATTTTTGGTGGGAACTCGGTGAAAGGCAGATTGAGAAAGAAAAACGTTAACCTTTTGAAAAAAATACAATAATCCAATTTCCTATTCATGTTTATCTAACAGCATATGTTTAATGTCTGAGTTTTCAGGATTATTAGTAAAGGGTTCCTCGTTTCCAATTTTGGGGCAAAAACACACAGATCTCCAAGAGTTAAGAGTCCCCTCAATATTAACAAGGTTACTTGGACAGCATTTTCATCTCTGCATTTATTGAAGATTGCTCCCTTGTTAAGAGAGTAAATGAAACCAAGGTGGGAAGTGTGTGGAATCTGACATTTGATTTTTTAAAGATAGCTGTACTATTCACTTCTCACTGGCACAAAAAGCAGTCACTGAACTTGAATTTTTTGCTGATAAAAGGAAAGGAATTCTCATTCACAAAACTGTATGAAACTCTTATGTATCCAACTATACCAGTTCTGTCTACCTGCTTCCAATATGACTGTTTATTGGTCAATATTTTCCCAACACGTCAAGACAATTAAACCCTCCCCTCCTCTAGATTTCAGCACCCAATTTAAAACTCTATTTGAATACATATTATGGAAAATGGGACCATATTAGTCATATGCCTGTTGCAAAAACAAGTACAGCTGTCCTCGACCTAACTTGTATACCTTTGTGGGTTGGTATCTTAACCCAGTTATTTATTTATTTTTTTCCTCTTGGAATTATTATTGATGAGATGATCATTGTAGTCATGAAGTCATGACCTGCTTTTCTAGGCTGTAGACTGCAGCCCCACGGAGAGCTAAGTGGGTCCTTAATGAACAAGAAAAGGTTATCATGGCCACGCATGGTGTCTCCCAGTCATCTCTGTCTACAATCTCCAGCAGCCACCGATAACAGTTCAAAGTCATGCAAGTACGGGCTACGGCTACCATTTCGTTCTTCACGGTGCAGATGTTCTTGTGAACCCTTGGCAAGTGCACAGCAGCAGGAGGAGAAAAGCATATCCTCAGAGGCCTACTCCATCCAGGCAGCTGATTTATTCCAAGTGAACACACTATTCTCCACAAAAATTGTTAAGATTAAGAAAAAGTGACAATACTAAGTGTCACTAAGGATGGGGAGGAACTAGAATTTTCACACACTGTTAGTAGGAGTATCAGTTGGTATAAACCCTTTGAAAAACTGTTTGGCGGAATCTATTGAAGCTGAACCGTCTGATCCAGCAATTCTCCTATGTATGGACCCAACAGAAACACCAACATGATGTGCATCAAAAGACAGGTATAAGGACGTTCACAGCAGCATTATTCATACTATCTCCAAAGTAGAAACAACCCAAATGTCTACCCACAATACGCTAAGATAAGCGAAATACTGAACAGCAGTGAGAACAAGGAACTACTGCTACATGCAAAAACATGGGTGGTTCTCACAAATACGATGCTGAACGAAAGGATCCAGACACACAGGAGTAGATATTGTGTGACTCTGTTCGTCTGAAATTCAAACATAGGCAAAAGGAATCTAGTGGTAGAAATCAGAGTAGTAGTTACTTTTGGAGAGATAGTAATTGGGAAGGGGCACGGAGAAAAGCTTTTGGGGGTGCTCGTAATATTCTCCATTTTCATCTGGGTGGGGATTACATGACTGTTTGCTTTGTTTAAAAAATGACTGAGCTCTGTAATTGCGATGTGGGCATATTTCAGTACATACGATGTGCTGCAACTAAAAAGTTAAAAGAAATTATCAGTGCACTTTATTAATTAATGCCTTTGTCAGGTTCTGAAATACTAGGAAACAAAGGAAGAATCACTAAGGCAGTTTCTCCTTGAGTGAAATTTACCACAGAATTATATTTAAAAAATTCCAGAGAAATTATATAGGCATTGTTAAAAACTTTCGTGTTTCTTTGCCTGGAGCTCTTAAGAGTAAGTGGTGATTTGGTTTAGACTTTGATGTATTGTATCGTGCATTATATCAGAGGTGTTATAAGGAGGGTGCTAGCCAGCTATTATGTTTGTGCAGCCATAGGAAACTGGCTTAAATTAAAACAGAAACAACTTCAGCTGGACATTAGGAGGAATTTCTGGGCCAGGAAGTTAAATGATTGTGGAATCAGAATTGCTATGTATCTTGAAGAAAAGAAGGAAAAACCATCTGGCAGGTGGACGGATCATAAGATCTTTCAACTCTTCAGTTCAACAGGAAAGGTGGTGGGGCACCTGGGTGGCTCAGTTGGTTGGGCGTCCGACTTCAGCTCAGGTCATGATCTCACAGCTCGTGAGTTCAAGCCCCGCGTCGGGCTCTGTGCCAACAACTCAGAGCCTGGAGCCTGCTTCAGATTCTGTGTCTCCCTCTCTCTCTGCCCCTCCCCTGCTCATGCTCTCTCTCTGTCTCAAAAATAAAAAAACAAAAACAATAGCAAAGGTGGCAAAGTTTAAAAACCTACTCTTCACAGAACTTATTACAATGTGTGGTAAGAGTAAGTGTTGAAAAATATTAGTTAGCTTCACTGTGTCACTATTAATAATACTTACAGAGAGCACGGCAAGTTTAGAGTTTTATCCCTAAACTTACTCACCAACAGGGAGATATCCCTAACTAAGTTTTTCTCTGTAAATCTCAGGCGTCTGCCCCTCCTGATGATAAAGGAGGAAGAAAGCCCAACTGGTTAACATGTATAAACTGTACTGAGTCTGTGATGACTTGTGCTATGTAAATATAAAGAATGATTATTACCATAAACCCAGCCAACTGCAACACCGATGGTGACAGAAATGTCAATTTAAATGGTGGTAGCTTGGAACTCTTACCATCGGCTCAGGAATGAAATCGCTTTAGGCACCCTGGGGCTTTAAGTAGAGGGAATCACCAAAGGACTGTTAGGGAGCTATGCTAGGGTAAAGGAAGATGGGGGGTTTGGAGGAACCCGTTAGCAAATGTGATAAAAAAGCATCTTTCAAGGGAACACAAAACAATAATAGTTTTAGCTGTCATTTTGAGTTTTCTAGAAGTTTTCTTCCCTTTGATGATCTTCCTCCATACTCCTAAACTCTTGCTGCTGTTAAAACTAAACCAAACCAAAACCAACAGTAGTCCAGAGATGTAATTGAACTGCCTTGGTTGTTGTTGTTTTGAGCTGAAATATACTTGGCTAACATAGGAAATGCATCTAGAAAATATTTTTAATGATTTCTAAAATGTCCTCTTGAAAGGTGCATGGTTCGAAGTCAAGGTCTTCAGTGTTAAAGTGCTAGCAGGTTTTTTAACTCAATTCCCGTGTGGTTTTAGAGATATTGGCATTCTAAAAACTGCTGATTCTTGCTTGGTAAATGGGAACTGAGTTACAGCAACCAAGGTCTGAAGAATCAGAAGGAGATTTATGTCCATAAAAATCTGTGTAAGAGAAAAGTAATTATGTGGAAATCTCAAGGCCCTTCTAGGTTTTCTAACTTCTCTGGAGTGGCTTTCTGACACAACCAAGGCACAGGTGCTCAGTTATAAGCAACGTTGCAGTCCTCTGAAATATATGACCAATCCCCTTACATTCTGGACACTTTCTTAGTTACTACTGAATTTCCACCTTCTATGCTGCAATTATACCCTGCACAGTAGACCGCGATGTCCTCTCCGCAGGCATCCATGAGCTGCTGAACACTGAAGCGTGGGACTAATGTCCTGTGTGCTTATATATCTATATAAGCCAGGCCACAGGACAGAAACTTCTGCAAATTTCCACAAATCAAGTCTAGAAGAACTATCACATATATTCAAAAATAACCAATTATTAAAAAATAAGCCAATTCAACCGGTTTTTATGAGCTCATAGTGACCCCCTGGTTAGCAGTTTGCTTGGAGTTATTCTCATTATTTCAAAACTTTATTGGCATATTCTATGAGCACAAGTACTGTGTTAGGGACCAAGAGGAAGGGCAGATGGTCTCTAGGAGCAGGCCATCATGTGGCAAGCCGAATCTCTGAGCTTGTTAATTAACAACATAAGAAAGGATAGGATTAGGGGCCCACACAAACACTTAAAGTTCAGAAAAGGCAGTGTCCGCAGACTGCACAAGGGTATTTGAGCTGGACCTTGACAGACGGCACAGGGAGAGAAGAAGGATGAGCTTTCTAGACAGGGAAACAGCATGAGAAGGGCTCAGAAACCTTATGCTGAATATGGCATATTCTTGGCCAACAGGAACTTGACTAAAGTCTAGAGTTTTTGTTGGGTGTGCAGGTGTGGGTGTATTCTGGGAAATAACTCAGCATTTCTTCTATGAGCTTAGACTGAGCTATGAAAGACTCCAATGATCAAATTAAGAAGTTCCAATAATCTAGTTTCCCTTTCAGTGATGCAGAGTCATTGGAAGTTTTTAGCCAGGAAATTACATGATAAAACCAGTATTTTTCAGTGGACATAATTCTTAATATAGCTGTTCTACAACTATTCTTCTATTGACTGAGCTATTCCATTTTTTCAAACAGAATAATAATTCTTAACAAAAAGTTATTTTTTTGCCTTAGATTCCTTCTGGAACAATGTGGCATATTTTTACCTACTTAATTGATAGGAAATGTTATCAAATTAAGATTTTCTTGCAGGGTGCCTGCTGGATGGCTCAGTTGGTTGAATGTCTGACTCTTGATTTTGGCTCAGGTCACGATCCCAGGGTCATGGGATTGAGCCCTGTGTTGGGCTCTGCACTGAGCATGGAGCCTGTTTAAGATTCTCCCTCTCTCTCTCTCTGTCTCTCTCTGTCTCTGTTTCTCTCTCTCTCTCTCCCTCTCTCTCCTTCTGCTCCTCTCCCCGGCTTGTATACATACTCTCTCTCAAAACAAACAAACAAACAAACAAACAAACAAACAATAAAAGACTTTCTTACACATTTTTTCCTTATATCCTGGGTTATTTTACTATTTTCCACAGGTGTCCAAAAAAAAAAAAAAAAACACACTAGTAAACAAATACACTAATGGGAATTTTTGGAGACCACACTGATCCTGCTTAGTTCAGTGGCCTTTTTGGGGGGAAAAGGGAGATGGGTATACTCCTGACCGAAAATTTATACTGTATATGTATAGTGTGGCCATATTTTATGTTAGTAAAATTGTTTATATAAAATGAATCAAACACATATTTAATAAGGTTTTACCAAGTGCTGGAACACATTTAAGAACTACTGCTTTTATGTAGCCATATTCCAATCTATTCAATTTCAACAGATTTGAAAGGCCTATAGGGAACATTGTCTTTACCACATAGGAATTTATAATTTCATAGGAAAGGGCAATTTACAATGGCCTCTGGCTGATTCATAGTAAAGTAGAATAGTATATATAGCTCTAATACATGCATGTAAATTCTCCGAAGTAAAACAGTATTAATCCATATGCTCCCCGCCCCCACTAATTTTGACTTAGAATTCAATGGGATTGAGTTAGTGGATGCCCCACTGTTTTCTGTTTTCTCAGCTCTTGGCACACATAGTAGGTACTTCATAAACATTTTATAAATCAGTGAATTAAAGGATTTAACATAGCAGGGAGTCAGAGATTTTAGGCCCCATTATTGATTTTGTCACACATTTATTTATCAAATAGATTTGGGTATATAGCCCCTCTGTGCTCGTTTTTTTCCCTCTGTGAAATCAAGATGATAAACCTTCTTTTGCAGAAATATGGTGATGCCTGAGATACTGTGTGTGAAATGATTTGCACTTCTTGGAAGAAAGGGATCTTATAAATAGAAGGCATTGTTCACGTTACCCACAGCATTCAAATTTAATTTGTACCACATGGAATACGTGGAAGGTCCATGACCTCAGTAATGAAAGCTGCTGAGCCCTTGATGCCCATGGAAAAAAGCGTTTTCTCCTTGTTTTTCTGGCTGTCAGAGAATGGTTGCTGTTTCCCCTGCCTGCCTATTCTAACTATGATGTACTTACTTTCCTCAGCCCCATCCCAATTTCTCATTACGAATACTGAAATGAGCAGGTCCTTTAAATTGGAGAGGGTAGAAGGTGCATACGTCTGAAAGAGCAGTAATAAGGACCCTTAACTTAGGAATGAAGAGTTGAGGGAGATGGGTAAAGAACACTGACTAGGACGTGCAAGAAAAGACAGATCAATCCGAACGATTCATCATGCCAGGAGCTGTCCAAATAATCAAAGGTATCAGCCAGGGTGATGTATAGCTGATGTCACTTGGCGAGACCCTTAACAAGGCAGCTAGTACAACAGCTGCTGCTGGTCAGTGAGTATCACAGCACATGCCAGGCCAGGGCAGGGGAACACAGACCATCCATCACTGACCCAACTTAATGGCTAGGCTTATTAGTAAACATTCTCTGTGGCTGACAGCCTGTAATGCTACAGGATGTTCCCCAACTGTCCCCCAAATAAACGGACTCACCTGACAGATGTGCGAAATCTGTGGTCCCTCTTCAGATTCTGTGGGTAGGTATAATTTGTTCTATTTTATTGATAGAGGGAAGAGTCTTTAGAAAGAGTGAGAGAGGGAGGATATGTATGCAGCTCTCATTTAGCAAATGCATTCATAATCTATTCTTCACCCAAGATGTTTTTTCTCTTCTTAACCGTAAATCAGAAAAGTGACAGTGTGTGTTACATACATGCATTATTCCATAGGCACTACTGTAGGTGAGTTTCATCTATATCTTTCCTTACTATGGATCAGAAATCCCCAAAGTGGAAATAAAATCCACTCTCTGTACTAAAGATATCTAAGTCTACTTTAACTACATTATGTTCTTGGAGGGGATATCTTAATGGACTAAGTATGAGGTTTGCAATATCTAGACTTCCTGGAACCACAGGTTCAATTCCCAGCTGAATTGGCTCAGTCCTCAAGTCTTCACTGGCAGATAAATTAAGATACTAAGAAGCTTACTGTGCACAGATCTCTTAGATGAGTTGTCGTAACCCATAATCTCATCTATTTTTTTAAGTGGACGTTAAACTTGGTTCTGCTGTTTTTGACCTTGCTGAAAAATTCTATATAATCTGCATGGTAAATCTAATGCTTATTGTTCAAAAGAGATGTACCATTTACAATGAGAGTGCATCCTCCTCTAAGTCGGGGACTTTTTTTTTTTTTTTTTTTTTTTTTTTTTTAAGGCAGCTGGGCTTTGAAATGGGCAGGTTATTGTAATTCCAATTACTGCTTCCTAACTTTTCACCTTTAGTTTTCCTGGACTTGAGCTAACTGTTTCCCCTCACCCTTCAATGCATCTTCTTCCTGGCCTGATCTTGACTTGCCTCTCTAGTTTTGGCTACTGATCTTGCTTTGAATTCCAGCACAGGTGAGTTCTTCAAGCCCTACTTAATGGCATGGATTCTGGATTTCCCCCTACTCTGACTTCTGAGATTGGTGTGATCCCTCAAGTCTTACTTCAGTTTCTGTGCATAGAGAGGGAACATGATACAATGAAAAAAGTTCCAGCTTGGGAGAAATTAAGACAGTTTCCAGCAGGACTGTTTCCTCAACTGCCCCTATTCATTCTTCCTGTGCTCTGGTCCCAGCACTGCTACCAAGTGGCTTTCTAATGGTGGGCAAGTCATGTGGTCTGTGTGTTGGTCTGTAGAATGGGTACACTGGGACTCATGAATACATGGCTCCTTCCAAGTTCCAAGATTCTTAGATCCTCCTTTGTTTTACCTGGGATCCCTGTCCCTGGCTTCAGCTCAATAGAGAAAGGGACTGGAAAGCATTTTAAAACCTAAATTTTATGCATCACCATCACACTTGATAAATGCTGATTGAGCATTAACACTCTGTGTCAAGAATTTTAGAATTTTATATAATGCAGAGAGTATTGGCGCTTTGGAGATTTATATTCAGAGAGGAGACTCAAGAAAGTAGCCTCAAAGAGAAATTAATTTTTAATTTTTTGTTATGAGGACTGGAAGATGTGAAGTTTACTGGTCAGTACAAAGTGTCAGGGAAGAGCATGATTCAGCAGCCAAATGGCCTCCTCTAAATTCAGGTTCCACCACTTAACTAGCTGTGATACTTGACCAAATTGCTCTCCGTGACTCAATTTTCTCATCTGTAGGATGTGGGTAATGATAATATCTACCTTACAAGGTCCTAATGAGGATAAAAATGAGTTACCATTTAAAAGTGCTTAGAATTATGCCTGACACATAGTATTATATAAATGTTGGCTAGATAAAGAAAAACACTGGAGCTATAAATTCCATCATGCATTTCAAAGTTTCAAAGTATGTTCTATGTATGTCCTGAGCATTCATGAGTAGCAGAGATATTATGGCCCATATTTCACATCTAGAATTAAGTTGTAGGCTTATGTGTATAGAAACATTGATAAGATTCAATATTATTAAGATTGCTGGAACCATCATCATACATGCAGAGTGTGTGTGTGTGTGTGTGTGTGTATGTGTACGTGTGTGTGTGTGTGTGACAGAGAGAGAGAGAGAGAGAGAGAGAGAGAGAGAGAGAGAGAGAGAAATCTTTCTAATCCACCAAGGAAAAGTCTGTCTCTAAAATACTTTAGACATTTTTCACTGGTGTATTGTGCCTAGCTCAAAGACAGGATATAGAACATTTGTGTTAATAAACCTCCCATAGAGAGCACTGACACTTGAATAGCTCTAAATGTTTTCCAACATCTGGCCAAAGCTAATAACAGCTTCCACAGGTTGGTTTCTGCTTTTGGAGCATCATTCAAGACACTGCTGTAGGATTCTGTTAGCTTCTCAAATCGTATCCAACATAGAGACAAAGGTAGACATAATTTAAGCCTTGAACTAGGTACTATGCTAGAGCTGGGGGAACGGCCTGGCTAACACTTATTAGACTGCACTTATGTGCCAGCTGTTGCTCTAGGTGTTTCAATTCTTATAGCAACCATAGGAGGTAGGCACTATCCCATTTTATAGATGAAAAAACTGAGGCATGGAGAGAGTAACTTGTCTAGGTGACACAGCTAGTGAATGTCAGAGCTCATAGCCAAGACTTTAAGCTTATTGGCTGGGGTTTTAGGCATTTGAGGAAACGAGAGAGAACGAGGCACCACAGATCTGGGCTGAAGCGGAGGTTAGTGTGGTGGGGTTCTTAATGACAACACAAAAAAGTTGATTTTTGCCATGCCCTTTGTGGGTGCCCAATAAGTATGTGGGGAGTATGAATACTCTCTTCAGTGCTGAACTTTTAATATGAAAAATTGATTTTATTTTGGTTTTTATCACAGACACTTGGAAATGAAGCAATGGAATGATAAGCATCGGTTGTCTGGAAGGATCAACTGAGTTAGCAGAAATAAACTTTTTTTGTGTTGTCATAAAACATTTACAGTTTTTTACTTACAGGTTTGACTCATCACTACTATAGCCCCTCCCACCCCCCGCCCCAGCCCCGAATCTCGAGTACGTGTTTTGCCTATTGCTGAACACCAACATTACCCTCCCCAATTAAAATACCAGGAAGACATTTGAACCCAAACATTATTCTTCGGATTAATGAAATCCAACAGCAACTGTTTCACCCCTGGACTATTCCAAACCAAGTACTAATGACCGAAGACCATTCCTCATCTTGTGCTTGGGTAGGGAGCTCTGAGAAATGAGTCTTGGGCCCTGTCCAGTTTGTAGTGGAAAGTGCACATGCCACAAAATGTTGTTTCCGCATTTGCTTCCCTGCTGACAGTATTTGTGCGAAGGGCAGAACATCCAGGCTCAGACCTTGAACTGAAAAACCCTTCTCACTTTCCGACGGTGCCCCTTTGGGTTGGAATGCAGGTCAGGCACACTTGTCCAGCCGTGGCCACTACTGGGCTGTCTGCTCTAGGGCTAAAAAAAGACGCTGATTTCCTGGAATATCTGCCCTGCAATTTTTACAGGAACAAGCTTCATTAAATTAAAAATAATAAGCCAGGCAATTTTCTTGTCGAAACCTGTTTCTTAACACTTGCTGTCTGCAGGGGAGCCTTCCAGAATGTTTCCTGTCCATGTCAGGTTAGGGCACCAACAAAGCTTTGTTTTGTGTTAAAGGTCTCTTCCTGTAGATTCTTCCAGAACTGCTGGATGGACACAGGCAAAATCGTGTCCAACAAAAGAATGATTTGCTGACTACTCAAAACAAACATGATCATCTCTTAAATTTCTTCTATTAATAAACATATATGACTATAAGATCCTAACCTTTTATTAGACAAGCATATATTAAAATGGAGTAGAATAGAGGTATAATAAAATATTCACTTGACTGATCCTTATCTAAAAATATACTTGTATAAAAAGGACATTGTGTGGGGACGCCTGGGTGGCTCAGTCGGTTAAGCATCGACTTCAGCTCAGGTCATGATCTCACAGTTCATGGGTTCGAGCCCCGCGTCGGGCTCTGTGCTGACAGCTCAGAGCCCGGAACCTGCTTCAGATTCTATGTCTCCCTCTCTCTCTGCCCCTCCTCTGCTCATGCTCTGTCTCTCTATCTCTCTCAAAGTAATAAACATTAAAAAAATTTTTTTTAAAAAGGACATTGTGTAGTCCTTTATGATAACCAAGTGTCTTACATAGATTATTTCATGTAATCCTCATGATGTAGGGGGTAGATGTGATGTAGATGAGGAAAGAGCCATTAGGACTTAAGTAACATGCACAGTCTCACACCATTGAAGGGACAGGTGCAGGCAGGGCTTGGAGTTCTCTGTTTCAGCCTCTTTAAACCATTTAGGGTTCTCGAGTCAGTGTGTACAGCGGTTTTCAGGTCAGCTGCATTTGCAACACCTTAAAGATACACTTTCCAGAGCCTACCTCTGTTCCACTGGATCTCAGGATGAATTTCTGGTTGAGGAAATGGGAAATCTACATTTTTTTTTTCTTTTTTACAAACTTCCCAATAATTCTATCATGCAGGCATGTTTGAGAAGCATCTAGCACAGACCAACGCTTACACAATTATTTCAGGAAAAACTAGTAATGCAGGGGGTGCTCACCGAAAGAGCTGTTGTAAAAGCACGCACTGTGAAAAACAAAATGCTGAAGAAAGAGGGCTGAGCGAAAAACAGGACAACCCAGGTGCAGAAAGTAAAAGCCAATTAACTTAGCACAATACATAGGTGAGGTTTCAGAAAATGAGTTAATCAAGGAATAGTTTCAGAAAGCAAGGGATTGTAGGCTGGGATGGGATAACTGTCCCCAAATATTTGAAGGGCCGTCCCATAGAAACGTGTAGAAGTGGATGTACTGGGACCTGTGAGCAAGAGCTAATGAGAAAGAAGGTTAGGCTCAGCATTAGGAAGACCCTTTAAACTCTGGAGTGTTGGGGTGCCTGGGTGGCTCAGTCGGTTGAGCGGCCGACTTCTGCTCAGGTCACGATCTCACGGCTCGTGAGTTCAAGCCCCGCGTCAGGCTCTGTGCTGATAGCTCGGAGCCTGGAGCCTGCTTCAGATTCTGGGTCTCCCTCTCTCTCTCTCTCTGCCCTCTCCTGCTCACGCTGTCTCTCTCTGTCTCTCAAAAATAAATAAAATAAACATTAAAAATTTTAAAAAATAAATAAATAAACTCTGGAGTGTTCCCCCAACCCCCAGTCCTGGGGAACAACATTGGCCACCAGGTAGGAAGCCCCACCTCACTGTAGGGTTAAGCAGGGACCATGTGACCTCGTGTTGACAGTCCTGTACTGACTGGGAAGTTGGCTTTATCTCTATAATTCCATATTCTTTCTATACTCTCCTATTCATGCTTCTCAAAATATCTACGTAGAATAAATAGAGGCATACATTACCGATAAGCATTTTGCAGTCAGAGAAGTTGAATCGAGCTAAGATGAATTGCCAAAAGTGATGGGCTTGCTAGCAAAGCTGAGAACAGATCTGTCCTTCCTGGCCTTCTCTCTTGTGCCTCCTTGCCCCACCCTATAAACCACTTAGGTGCCTTTTAAGAAGCCCTAAAGCACCTTGGAATTTGGGTTGGCCTGAAAACTGCTACTTCAGGCCAGTCACCTTGGAATTTAAAATGCAGATTCCTGGGCACCACCTCGGATTTACTGAATCACAAACTTTGGGAATGGGACCCAGGAATCTGAATGTACACCATTCTGGACTTGTTCTGTCTGAATTAGGGGGCAGGAAATCTGATAATCTTGTGTTGTACATACTCTTCTTTGTAACTGCAAATCGATTTCTGTGAGTCCAAAAACATCACCAGGTGAGTAGCTTTCCATATAAACGTTTCATCGTCCTGGCTTTATATTTACATAGGTACAAATATTTATATAACGATCCCAGGTTCATGTATTTACAGAAGTAGCAGATGGCTGCAAAGGTGATATGAATGCATCTGAGTCATTGGCAAGGGTTCCCTGTGTACTTTACAGGCCTGGGTAAATGTCAACCTTTACTTAAATTATAGCAGCATAGAGTGTGTGGATATGGGAATAGTACAACGTTCGAAAAAAAATTCCCTGCCCTTCCCATCGGCTCTGAGTAAGTATCCCATTGGATTAACTGGAGTCCACTTGATTGCTACAGTTTCAATAGCTTGTTCAGACATCGATCGCTGTCATGTCACTGGGAGAAAAGGATTAATAATAGGGTGCTCAGGTTGGCTCAATACTGCTGATAGTGCCTGACAAAAGACCGTTCAGAGGACTCCCATGGGGATGCCGCCTGCATAGGAAAGCTACCAGCAACATCATTCAGGATTCCGCAGAATAATGATTAACTCCAGAACTTCAGCCTACGAAACCCAACCAACGGTTTCTATTATTTCCAAATAAATTCACTCCCTGATCTTCCTTCTCTTAGATTCACAGATGATCTGGAGCCAAATTCCCCAGTGGATACCCATGATCGTGATTATGTCCTTGTGTCAGCCTTGTGCCTTGATTATTTCCAAGAGATGCGGCTTTTTTTGGTTCTGTTTTGTTTTTGTTTTTTGCCAATCCCAATCGTGGGAAATGGTAAGAGACAAGAGAAGCTTGGTTCGGTGAGTGCCTCTGGAAATGTTACAGGAGAAAGGCTCCACCCCCCACTGTGCGTTCCAGCTCCATTTCAGTGGGCAGTTGTGGCCAGCAGGTATCACAGACTGGGGAGGACATTTAAAAGAAACCCCGTTTCACCTACAGAAAATTAAAGGGAGCTGCTTCACAATGGGGCCCCATGTTTAACTGGAATTAAGATGAAGGGGAATATATGAGAGGCAAGCACGATGACCCTGTTTGGCCAAGGTTTGGAGAAAGGGACTAGAAAGCAGGGGGAAAACTCTGACCTCCAGTGAAAGTAAGAACAGTTTGTAATTTAAACAGGTGGAATATGACACTACAAAACTTAAGCCCAACAGCTTTCCTCTCTGGCTCCCCCACCCTCACGTGACAAGAGTTTCAAGTTGTTGGGTCATTTGTTCTTGGCAATGGAAAGTGTTTGAGGGCATTTATCTCCATAGCCAGCAATTTCATAACTACATGACTTCTTATTCAAGTGCACTTAGATAATTTTCTGAGGTTTCATAACAGTTTTATTTATCTATGCTTTAATGCCTTTCCTCTTAAGAGCTCAAGATGCTGGTTATTTAACATTATAATCCAGATATGAGAATTAAAAAGGCATTGGGTGCCATACTGCTATCTCCAATGATAGTGCCACTAAAAATAACACAATTAACTTGATGTCAGCACTCAGCTTGTTCTTATATATAGGTTTCTTAAAAATATCCAGACTACTTTAATTAGAGCCACAGACTATTTTAATTATTCCTAAAAGACTGAGTATACTCCACTGACTACAGTAAATATATGAGATAGAAGACAGTTCTCTAGGAACTTGTATATGCTAATGACTGTGTTCTTCAGTCACATTCATGGGAAGATAAGCAATTGTTCAGGATGAAGTTGCTACAGGGCTACACACAGCCAGTTGCAAAGGCCAATGAGGCTACATGTCACCTGGCATCATGGAAATGGCATCCAGAGCTCAAGACATCAGCAATGCAAAACTCAAGGCAAATATGTTGTTCAGTTCGATCCAATTGTAATGCGATCCAACCTGATCCTGTAAACCTTTAGTCAGTGTCTGTTATGTGTCAGGTAATGTTCTGAAAGCCCTGGTGGCGGGGGGGGGGGGGGGGGGGGAGGGGGTGGGTATCAAGATAAAGAAGAAATAAATTTAACTTTCAAGGAGTTATTTTTCTGGTAGGAAAGACAGTCAAATGAATAACACAATACACATGATGAAGAGAAAGCAACACTATAGACACATGCATTAATACAAAACAGATGAAGGAGATAAGTAGGGGTATCTTATGGTAGAATATGTATTGGTTTTGAAACCATGTGAACTTTGGTTTAAATCATAGATCTTTCAATTGCTTGCTACGAAGCTTTGAGGAAAACATTTTGACTGTCTTAGCCTTGGCTTTATGTTTTCAGAATGGGGATAACACAAACTCTGAAATGCTTTGTGAAGACGAAGCAAGGTAAGATTTGTAAAAGTATCAAACATAGTTCTGGCATGAGTCTCCTAGCAGGAGCTCAAGAAAATGTTAATGGTAAGTGTTTCCTTGTGTGTGTGTGTGTGTGTGTGTGTGTGTGTGTGTGAAAGCTTCACAGAGGGGGCAGAGATGGGGCTTGGGTTTTAAAGGATGAATAGAAGTTCTTTAAGAATAAAGAAACAATATATAAAAAAGAGATGTAAAAAGTGGGGAACAGCTGGCATGCAAAAGGGAGAGTGAACAGCAAAGGGAAATGAAGCTAGAGAGTGGTACTGGTCTTCAAAGAAACTGAGAAAGGAACAAAAATGTACACACTTAGGGAGCATCACAGAATGTGTGACACTGGAGCATTAAGCACTATGACAGTTGAAGGTCAAGAAGAACTATCCCAACTTGTTATGTTTCTATGAAACTGGAACAGAGTTTCAAAAGTTAGCTTTCATTCTTCTACCGAGTTCATCAATGACTCTCATTAATTTCATTTAGTAGCAAGCTCAAACTACAGAGTGAGATCAATTACAACAAAACTCTGGGCTGGGAAATGCAGCCATTCTATCCTGTGCCAATGTAACAACAGCAGAATACCCACAATGCTGCTGCACAATGTGTTAAATTGGGACAAGCATGATTAGAGACATGTTCAACTGCCCATGAAGCACAGCATTTAGCAGCTCAGCAACGCCAAGGACGCCTGGGGAATGTTGGTGTTCACCTCCCAAATCAGGCTCATAGCACTGAGAACACATTCTCTGCAAACATAAGATGCTATTCCACTCCCAAAATAATATCACCCATAGGCAAGTCTCGTGCACTTGGGACCAGAGATCATAACTCTTGCCCTTGCTTTACTCACAACGAACCTACAGTCAAACATACCAGAGCATACTGGCTTTTTACTACAGTCTAGTATTAGCTCAGGGGACCATATTCCACCCCTCCCCTTTTTTTAAAGTAATAGTTTAGGATGATCCATTGATATTTGTTTTTGAGAGAGAGAGAGAGAGAAAGCACGAGTGTGGGAGGAGCAGAGAAAGAGGGAGAGAATCTTAAGCAGGCTCCACACCCAGTGCAGAGCCTGATGAAGGCCTTAACCTCTTGACCATGAGATCATGACCCGAGCCAAAATTAAGAGTTGGATGCCTGAGTCACCCAGGCACCCCAGGATGATCCATTGACTTAAGAGGGAAACCACCCCAGGATTTCTGATGAAGCCCAGACACAGTTTAAGGATAAAACTCACATGGACTCACCACAAAAGATGTTCAACCTTTTAAAAATAGTTACATGGGCATGGTATGATGGTGTTCTTTCAAAATCAAGGACACTAAAATCAATCATAGAGCCCATAAAGTTCAATCAATCTCTTTAACATTGAGAACGCTTTCTGGTATTCTTTTCTTTATTCAATAAACATAAACTGAGCGCCTTCAAAGTTATAAGGACTATATAATGAGTCCTTATATGAGATACAAAATAAGTAAGGTAATTGCCCTCATGGAATTCACTCTAGAAAAGGAGGGGACAGAAGGTAAACAAATAATTATAATACAAACTATCATTTGTATTAATGCTTCTACCAGGTTCCATGGAATCACAGAGGAGAGTCACTAACCCTTCCCCAATCTTGAATATATGTAGAGGCTTATGCAACATAGTAGGTTCTCAATATTCATTGAATTAATGAATGAAAGTGATAAACCCCCAAATATAAATGATCTATATATAATATTAAGTTCTTTAGTCATTTATTGAAATTAAACAAAGAAACTTAACAAGCACGTGAGTTTGGCAATCTGCAAAACACTAAGAGACCATGGAAGACTATTTGACAATGGAGGGGGAGGGACAAATAAGGATGTTAACTTGGGCTATAAAGTTTGAGTTGAATCTTGAAGGAAGAGTAGGAATTCACTAGACATATAATTCACTGGGACAGGATTCTGGGCAAAGAGAAAAGCATATGCCAAGGTGTGTTTTCGTCCAGGGGACCACTTGGATACACTCTAGTGTATCTGTAGATATATGGTTCGTGTCGGGGAGTGATAGGAGATGAAGCCAGGTAGTCATAATAGTAACACCGATTTATTGTCAAGTGCTTACTACATGCCAAACTGGGCGATGCACTTTATATGCATTATACCGTGCAATCTTCAAAACAATACTAGGAGGAAGGTGCTATTACTGTCTCTGCTTCACAGATGAAGGAACTTGAATTCATTGAGGATAAGCAACCTGCCCATGATCATACAACTATTAAGTCATGCATCTGGATTTCAAGTCCAGCTCTTTCCGACTCCAGAGACCATCTGCTTAAACAGCATTAGTACTACCTTACATATTAAAAAGATATTTATTATGGCTTAACCACTCCAGTTCCCAATTCCCAAATACAATAAGAGAACAACATACAGTTTTCAGGACTACAGTAAAACAAGAAGAATAAGAAGGAACTTTTTTCCATAAGGTTATGTAACTATTCAATATAAGAGACTTTACTTTGAACTTACGTTCTTCCTGTTTTCTGACATGAAAAAATTCTTTTGTGAAATTACGTTGATAGAAGGTGATAGTTATTTAAAAAATATTTTCATCAAAGTTAAAAATTCTCAGTCCTTCTCCAAATCTCGAAATTACTGCTCTAAGCTATGAAGCTATGCTGCCTTACTAATGGTTGTGTAAGCCATGCTATAGCATTTAAATTTGTCCTGTAAGCCATGGACAGTCATTTAAGCATTCTTAGCGGGAAAATTATAAATTTTGCATTTTAGAGGGATTATTTCTTCATGAGTGTTGAGGATGGACTGGAGAGGGACAACGAGAGGGAATACAGGGAGATCAGCTGGAAGATGAGTGTAACCGTCCAACAAAGATAAGAACCTTGAGCCAAGACTAAGGTAAGAGAATGAAGAGAAGGGCATCATTTCAAGGGACACTGAAGAGGTAGACTCAGTGGGCCTTGGTGACCAATGAGACATGGGGTGTGCAGGAGAGAGAGGGAATTTAGGACAATTCCCTAGTCTCCAAACTATAACAGTTTGAAGGATGGACCCTCCTGTATAAGAGTTTGTATACAGGAAGAAGAGTGGGGGTGATAAGAGGAGAGAGTTCAGTTCAGACATGTTTTGATTTCAAGGACAATCAGATACAGATGATTTTTAAATGTTGATTCTACCTTACCAATATAGTCATGACACTTGATATAAAGACTCCAGGCCTAAAAAATAAATTTTGCTACATGAAATAAACATTTTTAGCAAATGTACAAAATTAATCTTAGGCACAGGTGTAGTTATCATATGACCACTATTATATTGTGAGCACTGTCATACTTCATTGTTAAGATGAATCAGAGAAATGTTAGTGAACAGGCAAAATGTTTGGAAGGCCAGTAGGTTATTTTGCACCTATCAGAAAGACTAACGGCTACAAAGCGCTTTGAGATCTTCAAATGAAAGATGCCCAGAAGAACACATTATTAATGTTGGCTATTAGGATATATAGAGAGGAATCTTTAGTTATCCAGAAAAGCCTGCAGGTAAAAGACAATGACTAAGGGACTTGGAAACAGACATACTTGATATTATTTCTGAATTTCTATGAGAGTAAATAGTAACAAATCAAATGCACCATTTAAAAAATATGAACACTTGGGGTGACAGCAGCTTCCTGAAGACAGAAATGAATTTAAGACAACATCCATCTCTGGACGATGAAATTCACATTCCCTCCTCACGCCACCCCAATTAAAGGGAAAGAATCTCGACCTGACAATCTGCCCTTCAGTATCTCAGACCCGGGTTGAGGGCAGATCTAGTGACCTCCTCCTGAATAAAAAGGGGAAGGGGATTGGGCAGTAAATTCTGTCCTGGTGAACATCAGCCCGGTAGTAAATCGGAATCCTCTCCGTGCCCTCTTTATTATCACATTCACAGCATGAAGTTATGAGCTTCCTCAGAGCTCCTGCTATAAAAATGTGATGGATGGTAGGGAAACCTCAGGGAGTTAATCTATTCTTCCATTAAATTTTACTTTAATTGGTCTGTGAGTCAATCAGAAACTCACTAGACAGTGAATTAAGAAAGAAAAGAATGAAATAGAAAAAGAGCTTTCTTTTGCAGTTACTATATTATAATGCAGGATTAGTCTTCCATTGAAAGAAAAGGGAGACCATTGGTCCATACAAATAATCCCTGGCCCTGTAAAGAAAATGAGAGAAAAACAGGCAACCATGAATCCTGCTCACTGGTGACATTAATACATATGACATTTACACACACTCACCACATACCCCACCAAGCAAAAGCAGGCTTCTCAGCCCCTCTCCACCCCCACCCCCAGTAATCAGAATGAGAGAGAGAGAGAGAGAAACAGAATGGAACGTCTAAGGAAATTAATGCAGAGAAAAATAAGCTGCTAAGAATCTCTATCATCAGTAACGTAACTCTGTCGATACAAAAGAAGGTAGATGTTAAAGACCAAGGATGGATCCGCTGAAATTTTCATGGGTTCAGTTAGCAAAATGTTTGTGCAGTATTTAAGGCCATAATGGGCTCTGATAAAGATTCTCAGAATCTAATAATGGCCTCTCTGGACTTCTTGTCTAATTAGTGGAATACGGAGCGAGCCAGCTTGGAACTGAGCATTGCTTGAGATGAAGAAGAAGGGGGGGGGGGGCGGTGCGGAAAAAGCCAAAGCTGAAAGAAAAATAAACCAGAGTGAAGCAGGAGAAAAACAAGAGCAGCCAGGGTTTTAAAAACTGTGCTCCCAAGCTGACAACTGAAGTTTATGCCTTGAAATATATGATAATAAGGTTTTATGGGAGTGAGCCCCAGGGACCCAAATGTCTCTCTGTAAACAACGGACTTCAGGGAAAAGCCAAGGTTTGAATAATGTACTCAGTCTCCCTCATGATAAAAAAAAAAAAGCAAAAAGCAGTGAAGACAGGAAATGCTTCCCTTTATTCTGACTGTAGAACCCTGAGTTGCAGCAAATACCCTCTGAGGGTAAAGACAATTGACGACCAATGTAGAAATACAGTTGTCCCATGTTAAGACAAGGGATTTAAGCCTCGGCAGCCTCAGAAACCTGCGGTTGTATGAGAAGAACCTAGTAAAGTGCTGCCTGTCCACCCTTAACGCATGGGCAATATATGTCCAGAAACCAAATGGTTTATTGTGCAGTGTAGCTGCAGTGGAATTACTGTGGGGACATCAGAATGACTGGATCCTTGAAGCGTGTACTATTTATCCCCGGTGCTGCAAAGGGTTACACCTGAACGTGCTGCCCGTTTTCGCTGGTCCACGTTTTGGGCCAGGATACCTCGTGGGATATTACCAGCTGAACTCTATCCGTAGCGTGATGATTTCCTTTGGAGACTAGGGTCAGGTAAAGCTCAAAGGTAGCCTTAAGCAACTGCTAAATGATCAAAGTCCCCAGTGTACTCTGAGACTGAATCAGGTTGCCTTTAAAATTCTTCATTCTCAAAGACAACAGCTCTATCCTCTTTATATAAATGTAAGGCCATGAGACAGTAAAGTGCTATTTCTATAGGCATTAGTTCCACCTTATATATTAAAAAGGTATTTGTTGTGCCTTAATCACTCCGGGTCCAGGATCATAAGGGACCTTGTTTCTTGGTGGGAGGCTATAGTGTGAGAGGTTACTTAGTCATCACTAGCCTCTAGCGATGCTGGAACACCACACATGGGGCTCCTCAAACAGGAAGTCAAAGCCAGGCATGACCCCTGGATGAACTCGGTGCATTTTCGGGCAAGGGGCCTGATGAATCTCCAGGGACAGTGCTGCTCTGTGCCTCTGTGTCCGCATGTACGTGTTTACTCCTCTGTGTCCGTGTATGGAGGTGGGTGGTGCTGAAGGGAAGGAGGGTGTGAAGGTTCTGGATAATTATGAAAATTAGATCTTTTACAGCAGGCTTCAAGCTCAATTTGGGCTGACAGCTCATGAACAGATCATCTGAAGTCTTAATAGGCCAATGCTGGTTCAATAGTTGTATGGTTAAATCATGCACATTTGTGCCACAGCTGACACACACAAACAGACCCACATGCCTCAGAGGGACCATGTGGATGAGTCTATATTTAACATTCTTCCTCTCGGGGGAAGGCTAAACAAAGCAAAACAAAACACATCTAAAATCCTGCTTGAAACTTTTGCAAGCCAGAGAAATATTCTGGCATTCTTTTCACTCTAAGATGTCTAGTAGTAGGAATGGTGCATGATTAATAAAGCCCTTCCAGATACGTTTGACCTTGATGCCTTTCCAAAATATTTCTGAATCCCGCAGTCAGAGATATTATCTTCCAAGTTGCTTATCTATATTCAAAACCACCTGGCCGGGTCACGGTGGGAAATTTTTTTCCCTACTTTTTAGTTACCTGTCCCCAAAGCACCGACTCTCCTGCCTTCCGTACTTTGGTGGTTAGCTTTGTAAAATGATGTCAAGATACCCAGGCCCCTGACACATCCTGAATTCTGGAAGAACGTGTTTCCTGAATATTCCCGATAATGGGCTTAATGCTAAAGGGGTTAATGAGGTTGCATAAGGCAGCATTTCCTCTTTAAAGGAGAAAAAAAAAAAAGTCCAATAACATTAGCAGCAGTTTCTTCTTATTTTTCTCTGTGTTTGCAGTAATGGCTCCTCCTTGCAGCTCCAACATGGGGGGAAGGGAGAAAGCAGTATTGCTAACCTGCCTGGCATCTGGCTTCCAGCAGGGAGAGAGGCTCATCCACCTCACCCCTCAGGCTTCTTTAACTGAATTAGCCGTATTAAGTGCCTTGGTAGCCCAGGGAATGAACATCGTCGATCAGTGCCTGAGAAGGCATGTTTGGAGGGTATAATTCTGCCGGAGGAGAATGGACTCCCCAGCACATGGGCCTAAACTGCAGAGTAACAGAGCCCTAAATCTCCAGTTGCAGATTTACAGCCTCCATTCTCCTTCTTTACTGCAAATACAATCCGGCAGTAATGGTCTAACACAGCAACACCATCACCAACTGGCTGATGGCTCGCATAAAAGCAATGTCAACCAAAAACTATGAGTTTATAAAAGGGAACAAACCCTCAACAGTGACAAGAACATGAAACCCATTAACAATTTAAACACTCTCCATTTTTTATTTCCTACCTTGAAGCTATTATTGCTGATAGAAAGCTTCTCAGTGGAGTTAACCACTGCAAGGGAGGGTTTGGAAGCTAGCTTAACTCCTAAGACAGGAGGTTATGTGGTTTGAACCATTTGATGGTGTGGTTTGAACCTTTGTTAATAGGAATGCCACCTGGTAACCTGTAGCTGAAAAGAAGGTCTCAGAAAATTGCAGGTGTGATAGGACCTCCCCTGGTAGGGCTATCAAATTATTCTCAGGAATCACACTGAATAAATGTGGTTGGGATTGGACGTTGCTGGTCTACTGACTATGTCAAGACTTGGGCCTGCACTGTAGAAGGAGTGGTAGAATATTTTTTTTTGGAGGAACTTCTGCAAAGATCAAGGATCGAACCTTGGAATTATGATGTTCAGTGGGGGTACATTTTACTTGTGATAGTTCCAATCCCTTGAAGGGACACTGCCACCTGAATATTCCACTCTGTGAACTGACTCTACCTGATCTATGATGTAAAATGTAACTTGTCACACACTATGACCTTCTGGTCTTTAGGTAATCAGATGCAAATATTATAACTAATTTGCCCAACTTAACTACGGGGCTCTTCCACTAAAAAAATTATTACTATGGAATTCCTTGGGGAAAAATGCTTGAGTAAACCATCTTTTCCTCCTCTCCTCCCACCAGTGAACAAGAAGACATGACCTTAAGGAGATATATAAGCCCATCGTTGGGTGATTCACCCCAAAGCAAAAATTCTTCCCTCTGTTCTTTAAATCAGACAAACCCAATGAAAATAGCAAACTCACTCCTTTTGTAATTTTGAGTTTTCTGTGTGTAATTTGGCAAACAGTTCATCTTTTAGAAATAGGTTCTTAGCACTAAAAAGGAAAGAAATCCTGTTTTTGCAAAAAAAAAAAAAGTTGTGTTGAATATGGTTACATATATCCACACAAATAGTACCAATGAAGTTAAAGGTTCCTGATTTTCATACATTGTGCTGATTATTTGAGCAACTGAATATAAAATTTAATCTGTACTAATGGGCCTGGGGGAAGTACAAATAAAACTGAGAAATAAATACTTGTTTTGCAGTAAAATGACTCCTATCTATCTATCTATCTATCTATCCGTCTATCTATCTAAAATAGGTTTCAGTGACACACGATATTGTATTGTAAGAATATTCCCATATTTTTGGCACTTTAAAAATGCATTGCCTCACAAAAGAATATCAACTTATCGCAGTCTCTCTTAACCTGGGCTAGCTTGAAAAGAGGGGTTATTTCATGTTGCTTTTGTTATGTGTACATAGATTTTGAACTGAGCAGACATTACACCTGTTGGTTTTAAGTGTCTCCTCTGCCAAGAAAAAGAAAAAAATGTTGAGAAGGAAAATAAGAGAAGTTAAATAAAAAAAGATAAGAAAAAAGGAACTAACAAAAGTTATCCCCCCCCCCCCCCACCGCAGTGGGCAAGGAAATCAAGCTACAGTAATTTTCATTATAATAGTGTTAGAAAATGGTTAGCCTTAATGCTTGATAATGACCAGAGCTAATATGGTTCTGTTTTCAGTGTGGATAACATTTAAGGAAGTAGTGGAATGTATGGCAGCTTTCTGGATCTATACAATCAACTCCAATGAAGCCTTTTCTCTAGCTTTGAGTCATAACCATAAATACTGACCCATCCCCACATTCCAGTAACAAAGTCCTTCCTTCCTCCTGTGCCCCTAAACAAAGGGGACAACAGTGTGTTCGGTGGGAACATCTTGAAATAAGATATCACTCCCCAAATGGAAGGAAGTCACAGGGGAGATTGACGCCATAAAGGCAGTTCTATCCTATTGAAACGCCAGCAGATGGGGTCATAAACATTTCCTTCTCCCCTTGCTAACAGCCACCGAGTCAGCTTCATCTTTATCTTTATCTTTATCTTCCTGTCAGGTCATAAATACCTCTCACTCAAGCCTCACGCACAGCTGGGCCATGCCAGGCAAGTTTACTTCCTGTTAAGGGTTCGTTTCAGCAAACATTTAGAAGTAGGTGGGGGAAGAAAACGGAAAACCCTGCTGATGACACACATTGAGCGCAGTAAAGGGAGTCTGAGAACCTCCAAGAAGGGGTTTGGTTAGACTAAGAAATGACCAAATTGTCCAGCAAAAAGCATGAAGATTCACTTAGAAGATGCTGTCATCTTTTAACTAATTAGTTAAAAATTATACTTGCTACAAATAAACACACAAAACAGCTGTATAGTATCAGTGGCTTTTGTTCTTCTAGAACCTCCAAAATGCTGCATGAATTCTTTCCATTGGTTCATGGGTCTGAACCCTGGGCTATAATCATACCTGATGGAAGCAGATTTCCAGGATTAGAAAAGCAATACAAAGTCCTTGCTCAGCCGGAGGTTGGGAGAAAGAATGCACTCTTTTACTTAGCAGAATTGGGGTACCGGAGGGAAGAGTGACTCTCCTTCCTTTCTGGGGAGCAGTTTTATGCTTGGAAAACCATCTGCCTGGGCACTGTTGGCAACTCCAAAACTGTGGAATCTAAAATGGTAAGAACATGGGAGGTAATGGGTGTCTTCCTCCTTGGCTTGGCTAGAGCGATTGCTCCTCTTGAATTTCTAAGTTGGGTGTACTTTTCAACAGTGACTTTTCTGACTATGGTCTTTGTAACACATAACCCCCAATCTGATTATTAAAAAGCGGCACTTTTATGAACACATTCTGATAAAACGGTTAAGTCTTCTGAAGTAATAATAATCGTGACAGGTTGCAGGTGATTATAAAAAGATGTTTCTTGCTTAGACTGGAGTTGGGTAAAGATGTCATCACTGCTTTGAGAATGGCTGTTCTGTACTGGCTTATTTTACTCAATCTTTTGTGTTGTTTGTTTGTTTTTTGTTATTTAGTTTTAAAGAGAGAGAGAGTGAGTGTGGAGAGGTGTGGAGGGACAGAGAGAGAGAGAGAGAGAGAGAGAGAGAGAGAGAGAGAGAATCCCAAGTAGGTTCCAAGCCCAGCTCAGAGACCAACACGGGGCTCGATCCCACAACTCTGGGACAGTGACCACAGTCGAAATCAAGAGTTGGACACTCAACTGACTGAGCCATCCAGGCACCTCAATCTTTTGATTTTTACATGTGCTTTTATTTTCTTTAAGTTTATTTATTTATTTTGAGAGAGAGAAAGAGCACAAGCAGGGGAGAGGCAGAGAAAGAGAGAGAGAGAGAATGCCAGGCAGGCTCTGCACTGTCAGTGCAGACAGTGTGGGGCTCAAACTCACAAACTGTGAGATCATGACCTGAGCTGAAACCAAGAGTCTGACGCTTAACTGACTGAGCCACCCAGGCGCCCCTTACATGTGCTTTTAGATACTGTGTAAGTTACAGAGAAAAATGAACAGAGCATTGATAACTTTTCTGTAACAGTTATAACAAATGGGTTTGACTCTCAACCCTGACACTTCACTAGTTGTGTAAACCTGGGAAAGTTACTTAACAGCTCTGTGCCTCAGTTTTCTCCTCTACAAAATGGGTACAACCACAGTCCCCCCCCCCTTTTAAAACATTGCTTTATTTGCACTAAAATCTACTTTAAAGTCATAGTTTAAATGAATTTCAGTCCCTAATCCATAGGATTTCATCACTTTTTCCTATTTTATTTCATTTCATTATATCTTTTCTTCCTCCATTGCTTCTAAATTATTTTCCTTTCTATTCCCTTTCTCATTGGGTATTATAAAGATAAAATAAATTAACTTGTGTAAGTCTCTTAAAATGGAGCCTGGCACGTTGTAGAGGCTGTGTAGGTATTAACTTGTGTATAAAATGGAAGGCCTAGGTAATTCAGTCATCTAGATGGCATCTAAAGTAAAGGCTATCAATTACATTCTTTTTAATTTTTTTTAATGTTTATTTATTTTTGAGACAGAGAGACAGAGCATGAGCATGGGAGGGGCAGAGAGAGAGGCAGACACAGAATCCGAAGCAGGCTTCAGGCTCTGAGCTGTCAGTACAGATCCCGATGTGGGGCTCGAACTCACAAACCACGAGATCATGACCTGAGCTGAAACCTGACGCTCAACCAACTGAGCCACCCAGGTGCCCCCTGTCAATTACACTCTTAAAAAGCTCCAATTAAGCTGAATATTCGGCCCGAGACTGGCATTCAGTTTTCCATAAATTAGGCTGATTTACCTTTACATAAAGTAACCCTGTGAGACTGGCCTGCGTGGTGTTTTCTGAGCACATCCTGCATTTTCCCACGTCTTCACTCTGGAGTTTGCCATTTCACTTGTACCCTCACCCCCCCACCCCTTCTCTACCTGTTGACATTGTAACACTGAAGAGATT
Source organism: Panthera pardus (assembly GCF_024362965.1). Taxonomy (NCBI): domain Eukaryota; kingdom Metazoa; phylum Chordata; class Mammalia; order Carnivora; family Felidae; genus Panthera; species Panthera pardus. Next base: position 37,066,775 of record NW_026526876.1, read on the forward strand.
CACTCATCCAAACATTAAGGCTTTATGCTACTTTTCTATCCACCCTTCAAGGCCTGAGTCAAATGCAGCTACTTCATGAATCATGGAGTTCTGGAGCTAGAAGAGCTTTAGAGACTCAACGGTCTACTTTCTTTTACTAAGGACACAAGAGATGAAGTGATTTGCCCAAAGACACCAAGCTACAGCCCGGTCTACAACATGGGCCTCTGAACTGTGCAGAGACCTCAGAGTAAAGTGCCAAGCTTCTTGGTCCTCATGGCTGGAGTCTGAACCTGACTGGTCTCCTCGGAGCTGCTATGGTACCTATTGCATTTAACAAACATCCCACCCCTACTGAACTGACGTTATTTAGGTGCATGTCTTATCTCCCCCTATGTCTCATCCACCTTTGACACCTACATTTCTACCCCCAGAGGGCTTAGAACAGAGCCTATCACCAGGAGGCACTTAGTAAATATTTGAATTCGTGTTTGAATGAATGAATGTTACCAAGGGGAGGGAGGAGTTAAGCAGCCTTTCCTTCCCTGTAATTCCTATCTCTCATAGTCTCGAAGTTCTTTCTAACCCAACTGTCTGAGCTGAACTATCAATTCCGGGGCATGATAAATAAATACGTCCACGTTCGCAGAGAAGTTAGTGGAAATGAATGTGCACGCATTCATTTGCTTCACAAAACTTTCTGAGCGTGCATGTCACTGTAAGGTGTGCATGGGAGATCTTGGACCAATCCTTTACCAAAGCAGTAGGACAGCAAACCCCGTGTTTCCATTGGTTGGATTGGTGCAGTCAACAGGGAAGAGCCAGAGACATACAAGTAGCACTTTATTAACTAAGCACCATGAAAGCACTCGTCAGGTAGCATGTTGTCTCTTTAATGGGCCTCTGATTTGCAAACTAAGCCCAACTTGTGATTTGTTTCCCTCTGTCACTCATTTTCTTTATTGGATGATTTAAGGATAGCCTTCTTTTCCTTCCCTACGGAAGTTTTAGTCACTGGCCAAAGTTGGACTCAACACTGTTACAACGTGTATTTTCTCACCTGAGGGCAGTTAGAGTAACAATACATGAAACGTTTTCAATTTTTCAATGTGTTTTTATAGATCTCTTTCTATCCTTCCCTGCACCCCCTGCCCCAACAAACTCAGGAGGGACGTGCCAAGTGCAATCCATATACCATAGATGTATATGTGATGTATATCAGCAATACATCAATTTTGCAACATTGTTGTACTTTATTTCTGGAATCTCCCTTTATGAATTTCCCCAAAGGAGGAAGAGCATATCTCTATGACAATACCCTGCTTATTTTCTTTATCACACTAATCACAATATGTGATTATTCTATTTATTGGTTTGCTTCTTCATTGCCAGTCTCCCCAAAAGAATATAAAACCCCATGAGGACAGGGACCTTGTCTATCTACAGGGACCTTGTCTATCTAAAATTGCTAAATAAATGAATGAATGATTAACAAAGCTATTTCCATTAAGGCATATTAAGTCATAATGATAAAAGAGGCCAATGAGCAGACTTCCTAGTGTAGAACTGCTTAACTGTATTTTTACCCATTTATTCTTCCAAGAAAGATGGTCAGAGGAACAAGTAGGTCCTCGTAGTTTTTAGTTTTCCTAATTCTTCACCAATTATTGAGTGTTTTCCCTGTATAGGGTTCTGCATTAAGAACGGCAGGTGACAAGAAGTTTAAGATCTAATCCTTGTCCCAGAGAAGGCCATGTGATTACAGCAATATGATAGTGATATAAGACTGTAAGGACAAATTCGGAAAAAGTGGTGCAGTCAACATGTGCTCTCAGAGAAGGGAGAAACTGTCTTAGATTGGTGTAGTCAGGAAGGGCTGCCTGAGGGGGTGGGGGCTTTGAGTTGAAGATAAGTGGAATTTCTGTCATGACAAGGGCTCAGTAGGGGCGCTTGGGTAGCTCAGTCACTTGAATGTCTGACTTCGGCTCAGGTCGTGATCTCACGGTTTGTGAGTTCGAGCCCTGCATCGGGCTTACTGCTGTTGGCATGGTGCCTGCTTCAGATCCTCTGTCCTTCTCTCTCTCTGCCCTTTCCTGACTGCAGTCTCTCTCTCAAAAAGAAGCTCACTAGAAGGCCTTTTAAAAAGATACTGTAGCCGTGTTATGCCTCAATATACCCCAGGTTTAGGTAAGTTTAATTAAAGAATAGAAATACTCTGAGATCCTCCAATAGATAGCAGCTTGTCAATGCAATATAGTTCTATTAGACTATTGGGCCGGCCCCATAGCAGGTTTAATGGCTTTATGTATGTTTAATCACACTTACTTGGTCTAGCTCTCTCAGCTTTAGTCCCATTAGAATTTAAAAGGTCAAGTTGCAAAAGCCTAAAAAGTGATTTAAAATAGAAATGCCAACTTAACCTTAACCACAGTTTAGCTAATGCTATCATTGTATGGAAAATCATACCTCGTATAAAATATGTGAGTGAAACAAGAATACTAAAACTTTATAGTTCTTTCCTGAGGTTATATTAAAAAATAATTTTAGTAAAATTTAAAATCACAATTTGGATTTTCCAAAAAATTATGGCTCACTGATAACTGTTGACACATATTGCTTATCTGGGAGAGCACAGAGGTCCCATTAAGTGAGTGAGGAAGGAGACTAGGTAGGCCTAACAACACGGAAAGGGAGCAATCTTTTGAAAACGACATAAATTTGTTATAGCTCTGAAGGGTAAGAGAGCACCTTAGGAGCGTTTTCTCAAGCTTGCTGGTTGCAGCTGTCACTCTTTACCTGGAGTATCCTATCCAGAGCCTCTCACCTTCACTGATGATGCCATTTAAACATCTCCTGCCTGTTTTCATATAGGCCCTTCTATAATACGTTTTATATTCAAGTGACCCCAAACTGTTATAATCTATTATGATTTGAGGGATGATACCTTTTCTTTTTTTGCTGCTCTGGAAGTCAAGATGATTTTTAATTTTTAAACATTTGTATTATTACTGTTTTTTTTTTTTTATTTGAGCGTATTTGACACCCAACATTACGTTAGTTTCAGATGTACAACACAGTGATTGGACAAGTTTATACATTATGCTGTGCTCACCACAAGTGTAGCTACATGTGTCCTGATACATCACCGCTATTACAGTGAAAGGTTGTGAAACTGCCCCTTTTCACTAATGGAAAAGTTAGAAATTAGCCTAAATATGCAATTCCCTCCTTTTTTTAAAAATAGTTTTTTCTGTATTATTATTTAAAATCACAATTCCTTATTTGTATAATAACTTCTGTTATATAACTCCATCTATCAGGAATTAGAGTTCCATTTCTGATATTTCCACACCTGCAGATATAGAAGGGATTAAAAGTGGATTAAGAAATGTTACCATAAAGCAAACAAAATCCTGAGGGAGACGGCCTGGGAGACAAGTAACTTAGTATAAGCGGAAGGTGCCAAATGGTAATAAAGCCAAAATGGGAAATCATGAAAATAAAATAACTGCATTAAAAATATATTTGGACCAGCTCCTCTGTGCTGGTGTTTTGTAATATTAACTGTTTAAACCTGCCTAAAATGAGAGCTTTGAGTTCTCAAAATCCTTTAATTCGGTTAAACATCCGCTACCCTGAAAGGGCTCCGCAGAATCCCATAAAACATTATTTATCTGTGTGCGTTAACTGCACGATACTGTAATTTCCAGAATAAATGCTGGGTGTAAATTGTTGTTTATGTTGGATCCTGACTGTCTTTACGAGAAACAAAGTGAAAACGGAATCTTCACAGCTTTATTTCTTCCGTTAAAGTCTATTCTGCAGCAGGAAACATGCCTAGTGGAGTTTCTTAATGAACACTTATAAAGCCTGTTGGTTAAAACCAAGTATATAGAATCACCTCCAAATGTATACCCTCTTTTATTCCACATTCTTTTCATTTAAATCAAGTTCAATTAAAAGGAAAGTAGCACCGTTTGCCTTGTTATGGTTAAGGGTCTGTCAACATCACGCAAAGCCTTGTTGTCACAAGTTTATAACTTGGAAAGGACAGAAGAAAATTAAAAAAACAAACTCATCTTGGGGCGCCTGGGTGGCGCAGTCGGTTAAGCGTCCGACTTCAGCCAGGTCACGATCTCGCGGTCAGTGAGTTCGAGCCCCGCGTCAGGCTCTGGGCTGACAGCTCGGAACCTGGAGCCTCTTTCCGATTCTGTGTCTCCTTCTCTCTCTGCCCCTCCCCGTTCATGCTCTGTCTCTCTCTGTCCCAAAAATAAATAAAAAAACGTTGGAAAAAAAAATTAAAAAAAAAAACAACCAAAAAAAAAAAACAAAAAAAAAAAACCAAACTCATCTTAATAGAGAGAAGCTCGGCCTGGAAATGAATTTTTATTTATTTTTTAATGACCTCAAAGTCCCTCTTGGGGCAAAAGAAATGGACATACTAGTGATTTAAGACATTCAGGTGGGATTTTCTTGGTTTTTCCAAAAAAAAAAAAAAAAGCTTTCAAAGGCATTCCAGCTCAATTGATTTTAATTGATTAAAACATGAGATTTTTTGTGCTTGGATTTTCTAAAGGATATTAAATATTAGAAATTTTGTGTTTCTAATATTGTATCACCTCCCACCTCCTGCCACACACACATACACAAGGTGCAACAAATAATCCTACATCCTTTTTTTTTCCTTTTTTTTTTTTTTTTTTTTTTACAAATGGAAACTCCAGCAAGGAGAAGCGAGGAGGGTTTTAATATGGGTGAGACCATGCAAAATTTCAAAATTCTCTTTTTTTATTCTTTCTTTGAATCCTTGGAAATTTTGCCTTCCAAAAACACCATCGTTAAATTCTAAGTAAGAACAGTCCTTTATTGTATGCATAAAGCGCCCATTTAACATTTCTTTTGGAGAAAAAAAAATTGCTGCACAGATTTTAAGCCCAAGAATTTACTATGCCTGCACAGTAGCTGCCCTCACCTGATAAAATTGTGATGATTCTTTCTGAACGATTATGACTTATCAGGTCAGTGACCAACAAACTATAAAATAGATTCTAACAGCCCCCAAAGGGTTGGTACAGACTCTTGAGTAAATAATATATGTAAGAGAGAATGGAACAGAAGGAGGGAGAAAGAAAAACACGGAGAGAGAGAGAGAAATAAAGAGGAGAAGACACACATGAGTGACTTAGTTTGTTTAGTGGACAGAGGGCAGGAAGCCAGGGTCGTTGATTTCAGTCCTGGCTTTCCCACTCAGCAACACCTCTTGAGCCCAAAAGTCAGATAAGGAGACAATCCTGTTTTTTAGCAAGAGCAGAGGTCCCACAGCAGCCCTATAGGAGTTTCTGATATGTGCTCTTTTGCCCTGGATTTGATAATAAGCCACAAACTGGTTGTTACTTTGCCTGTATTTATATGCATATCTATCAATGATAGCCATTGGCTCCTGGGAAAACCTACCAATCCTTACAATGAACTTCTCAGAGAAGGAGTACAAGGGTGGAGCATTATTACCACCTTAGTGTGTTGTTCAACTTAAGACCTTAATGAATAGAACGGATATTCAAATATGTTTACATTAGATTTAAAGGAATCCAAGGGAACCTAACAAAGGGATTAGGTTATCATGATAAAAAATGGTCAAAGCTCTAAGACAGTATGTGTGCGCGTGGGCACACATATGTGTGTGTACAGATCCAGCCACTTAAAAAACCACAGCCAATATGAGGGAGGAACTTTGATCTATATACTGTACTTAAGTCAGGTTTTCCTAATTGCATCAGCTTCCCTGGAGGTCTCTGCTGCTTTATTGCTGCAGTAGATGCTATAGAACTTCTCTCCGGTTTAATGGCATAGTAAGAGTTGTATTTGCCTTTCAGATCTTGAGAGAAAACCGGATACAAATTGTTGCTTAGGGTTTAAGACCACAGATTGAGTGGCATCATTCTGGTGGCCAGTGGAGACATATCACTGTGCTCCTCTGGTTACTCCTCACTTAAAGAACGACACCATGAAGGAAGCACAGTACATTTCAGGTGGTGAGCTCTCTGGACTATTACTGAAGGGGAGGCTCGGAATCTCGACCTCCCCGGAGATTGGTAAGGTCAGAGTGGAGAGAGGCCTGAGGCTGAGGCAGGAATAAAATGGCTCCTGCAAACCCCATTGAGCCCAAGTCCAAAAGCACTTTTAAGAGCCTAAGTCCCAAAACTTGAAGACTGGACTTTTTTTTTTTTCTGGGTCAGCATTTGGGTCTTTAAGCTGTGTCAAGGCCAAGAGTGAAATAGCAAGGGGAGGGAAAGGGAGGAAGGACAGATAAATGAAAGAACTGAGATGGTTTTCCAGAGATGAGTGTGGGATGTTTGGCAAACAACCAACACTGTTCTTGACTCAAGACGGTGCTAGCAGTTTTATGAGCAATGGCTTCATTTCCCTCTAAAATTACACAAGTGGCATTTCTTGGTGTGATTTTATAGAGATCATATTATGGTTGTTGTTTTTCTCCAAGGGGACCCAAATTAGGCACGGGATAGGATGGCTACAGGAGGCTTCTCTTAGGCATAGGTGTTGGACCTCTCTCTCCCCACCTAACCAGGACCCTGCTGTGTTCTGTAATGAGTCCTCTTCTCCTAAATGACCGTAGAAGGGACCAAAGCCAATGCCACCTCACACCTTGCCTATCTTCCCCTGAGAGATCAAGAGATACGCCGGCTGCTGCCAAGGGGAGGCAAGGAAGCAGAGTTCAGATAAACTTTTGATAAAGTGCCATAGCAAACCCCTCATCAGAAGGTAGGAAAGGTCACACAGTAAAAAAAAAAATAATAAGAAAATATAACTGCTTTCTTATGAGGAAAATATTATGAGTTCTTCCCCTTTTTCAGCTTTTATGGAAGGAGATTCTGCCAGTTCCTTCAGAAAAAAATAAGAAAAAGTAGTTTTAAAATGAGATTATGCACCTTCAGGGTGCCATTAGGAAGTTTTACTGTACTGAGATGACATGAAAGCTCTGGAATTAATATCCCTGAGATGCTTCAAACCTGCAATAGCAATTATTGTACTACGTGTCCCTGGATAAATAATAGAGCCATTCAACTAATTAGCTTCAATGATTTCAGCTCCCTGTAAATTCTCTCTCACTCGGCTATAAAAATAACACTAGGAAAACTTTTGGTAAGAGAAACTTCTTTCAGGAAATGTTTTCTTTTCTTTTCTCCCCCTTCAGTTCATGATGCACCATATGTGTGAAGCAACTTTCAGTCCCCGTCACAAAGCTAGGATGGGGTACACAAAATTTGCACGTCATCAATTGCCGTTTGCTGCTACTGGATATATTGATTTAGCTCTCTAATTCATGCCTTCTGCATAAGGCATAAGCATTCTGACAAATTTCAACTAGTTTCTTAATACACAGTATAAGCAATCAAGTGGGCGTGAATACATGCCAGGTGCACACCTACGTATATGCATGATTAAAGAGTTACTTATATCCAGACTTCGTGACATTGCCACCATGTTATTGTGGAGAATTTTCACAGCACACAACTTTCTGATAGTGTTCAGGGGATATTAGTTCATTCTTTCGTATTTATTTACTGAGTGTCTATTAGATGCCAGACATGAAGTTTCTTCTTTATGTTTCCTTGGAAGAAAAGTAGCTTTACTTAAACTTGGTATCATACCTCCTTAAAGTGACAAGGATTCCCCTATACTTTTGTCACCTAGAAATACCATTAAATTCTATAGTCTCAAAGCCGTGAAAATGTGAACTTCCATAACGCTGGCTAATACAACTCTAACATCATCGGCAAGGGTCTGCAGATCTATGGTACGATCCCACGAGACCTGAATTTTCTTAAAGCTTGAGGTTTGGTTTTTCTTTTTCCTTTGGGTAAGCTGTTGAGATGTCTTCTTTGCCTTTCACGGCAATTTCTCTGCACATTGAAATGAAACAGAAGCTCCTCCCTGGGACGGGCTAGTACTTCCCTTCCTAAGGCTGAACGTCATCACAGCAGAGGGACCTAGTGAGAGGCAGCTGATGGTGAAGAGCTTCATCCTTGGTGAAGAAACGGAGAGGAAAAGAGTCTAAAACTCTTCTTGGGCTTATCTTGTTTTTAATTAACAGAACAGAATTATAATTAAAGCCAGACAAAATGACTGGATCCTAAATCAGAATTATGTCTAACACTGGAGACTGCAGTCATCTGTTTGCACTCATTAGAGGTGACCTGCACTACTTTCCGGGTCTCCCATTTTCCTCCACCACTTATAGGCAAGTGCTTTTTTATTTCTTAGCCACACGAAAAAAGGAGTTTTCTTCTTTGTGTACGAACACTTATGAAATAAACGTATGGAAACAGATGTACTGCCCATTAGAATGAAGAATACAGAAACAGATGAAAAAAAATCATGACTTTCCTCTGAAGCATCACGTAATTATAAAATTCAAAACAATTCCCCTAAAATTGATAATTATGTAGCCTGGCAAAGAGACTTGTCTTCCAGTTGAATAGTATGGTTTTCCTTAACTGTAAGATGCGGTCAGAGATTCGAGTTTTTGTTATGCAATTACTCCAGGTTATTCAAACATTCCAGTCCCCCCACCTTAAGCTCTACACCCTAAGAGCCATCTAGGAGGTTTGCAGTATCGACCCCCACAATTTTTCCTTCGAAGAGATATGCAGCCTCAGCTTATGAGAAATGCAGTCTGTTCACCCTGGGAGAATATAAGTCATAACGTTTGTTTTGGAAATCTATTTTACCCAATATTTCTCAATGAAATAAATTGTGTAAATGAAATAAAACTGACACCTCAATATTTATACTAAATCGCTACCGTCTGCTCTCTGCTTAACACTCTGACTATCATTGGTTTCTCCTTCTTGTTCAGTTTAGCAGGTGAGAGAGCAAAGGAAAGAGGCTTCTGCAAAGAATGCGTTTTTAAATCAATATAAATAAGGTTATAAAATAGCCAGACTTAGCATGGTTTTCTCCTTGCTTGCTACCCCTATGCATTTGTCCCTTTCTTTATACTCATGTGTATTCTTCAGTTTACCAAAATGTGTGTGTGTGTGTGTGTGTGTGTGTGTGTGTGTGTGTAGGAGTTGACACATGGAACTAGGTCAAGAAGGTCCACAGAGAAGAAAAAGAAAAATTCCAGTAAATCAGTCCCATATAAAGAGTATTAATGGTCTGCTGATATTACACGATGAAAAGGAAAAAAAAAACCTGTACAAATAATTAACATCCATGGTTGAAATGACTATCCATGAAAATTGAGTATTTCAAGATGAAAACACTTAGCAAAAAATTAAAAATTTCAATGTCAAGTGTACACATGAAAGGAAATAAACATATTTTCAGGGTCACATAACAGTGCATGTTTCTTCCAGTCTGTGGCATTACATAGTCCTACTTTTGCATTGACAGTGAAGGAAGCTAGATCTCCCCCAGCACCGCGGTCCTCTTACTTTTCAGAACAGCTATGAGGCGGTGGTCTTAAAGCCTCATGCAGAGTAACCCCCTGTACTCTTTGGAGATGCTCTGACTAGTGGAAGAGCAGGACTGACCGATTTGTCTGTGCTCAGAAAGTCTTCTAAAGGACAATGCCTATGATATGAGAGAGGGAGAGTAAAAATGGGGCAGGAGGCACTGAGGGCTCCTTTGGCAATTGGGCGGTGGGGAAGGAAGGAGCCAAGCTATAAATAAAAAATATTTCTAGAAATGGTATGTGGTTGATGCATTATTAATGATTGTGAAATATATCTCAATATGGGAGGGAAAGTGGCCACATCTCAAGATGGAATAGAGCCAATATCATAAGACACTTGGTCCAAACACCGCTGGCACTCTTGTGATTTTAGAAGGATTCAAAATACCCCCTAAAGTCAAAGAGGGTTTTATTAAGTGTTTATAAGTTTACTTGATTAAGCATATGGATGGTACCAAAGAATTGATATGTAGTAAAGGGATGAAAAAACACAGAATGTTATTTCAACAATTTCAATTTTTAAAGCTACCGGCAATAACTATATGAAAACCTAGCATGATGTAGTTTTAAATGTATTTTATTGTTATTTTAAAATCTCTATCGTAAAACATTTTAAAATAAGTTTCATTGCCTACGGAGTCCAGAAAGCACTTTAGCTTGCTGTAGGTCATGGAACCCAAGGATTTCTGGACTAATTAATGTTCCCTGTTTTAACCACTAGCTGTATTCTCTGTTAACGCATTCTGGGTCTCAAAAATGTTTGCCTTTCACATTTACCTGAACTCACAAATATGTACCCAAACACTATTTAAGCCATTTCTGTCACAAACACAAATCTTCCATGTGGAGCTATGTAGGAAGTTAGCATAACTACAGCAATAATGTAGATATGGGTAAAGATGACCAAGACAGGTGACACATGGTCGTGAGCTTAAGAATCACAACTTCACAATGTAGTTTCACATACAGGGGTATATTTGTGGCACATCCATGGACATTCATAAGATTTGCTAGGAAGTTAAGAGGAAGGGAGAGGAGTAGCGGGTTAATATACTCTTTTCTTTGCTTTCTCATTTTTTGGCTATCTAGATGGGAGATTTAGTTCTGCTGCCTGAATTTGAGGGTCTCTCACACTGCTCATCTGAACAATCAATTTTTACTGCTGTAGAAGATAATAATGGTAATAACACTATAGAAAAAAAACTACCATGACCCATAACTGTAACTTATTACAGTCTTTTAAAAAAATAACTGTAGTGTATGGAGCTTCTTCATTTCTTGAAGCAGAAAAGGAGCTGACAGTTGGAGCCTCGGAAGCTGTCTATATATCTCTTGAATGCTGGCAAGAGGCTGATCTACTTACAAAGGGAAAGCTACTTTGGGCGTGGGCCACGTGGATGAGAAAAGTGACCCAACACTAGGAGTTTGCTGAGGACAGTCACCTTCTGGCCTGCCTGTCTTCTTGTACCAAGTGCCAGCAAAAAGCTGTCAGTGTGACGTGCCAGTGCTTTATCATCCTACACCAAGGAAGTCAGGATTCTCGGCCAGTTCCAGTGATGCTCTGAGGCAGTAAATTCAGCATTCCCGCCAGGATCATCCTCTGATGGTGCTTTTGACAAGGAAATTTCAAAGGACTTTGTTTCCCTGAACAACAACCAGAAACAAAATCTCTCACGAAGCTCAATATGTTCTTCTATTGCACTCATCAGAGAGGATGCAAAATTTACTTAATCCTTGTGCACAGATTTCCACATGCTTCAGAACTCACCTGGTTTCTATGTTATGTGAAAGGACTGCCCTTATTAGACAAATTATATTCTAGACACTTTCAAAATGAAGTGGATTCTCCAAGCTCACCGTTTATCTTTAGATCTGGAAGCCTTCCTTGAAGCATGACTTTGCAACAAAGGAGTTTTAATGCTACTCTACTCTGAAATGCACTGCATACTAACACGGTTTATATACATTATTGGTGCCATTAAGGAAACTTGAATGACTTGAAGTTTCTCTAGATGAGATTAAAAAAAAAAAAAAACCTTAGCATAAGAGACTCTTAAAAACAGAACAAACTGAGGGTTGATGGGGGGTGGGAGGGAGGGGAACGTGGGGCATTGAGGAGGGCACCTGTTGGGATGAGCACTGGGTGTTGTATGGAAACCAATTTGACAATAAATTTCATATTTCAAAAAAAGGCAGAAGGAAAAAAACTTAAAAAGGATGTGCAGCGTACAAATGAAATCTGATGACATTAGAAGTTGTTTAAAAGTACGAGCATAATACTGCTTGTGTACCAGCCAGGGAACACACCGCAAAGATTTGTTGTACTTCTCTTAGACAACCATTCCACAGTCACTGAACATAAACAACCATAAAGTTACAGCTGCTTTTAAAATGTCACTTAGGGACAAACTGTATAGATGGGAAATTAGATAGTACTGAATGCTTTCAGGAAAGGACCAGCTCTGTACTCCCAACAGCCGGCTCCACGTTCATGAGAAAGAATAAAATATTTCTCATCACTAATCATATGTTATCATAAGCAAATACGTACATGTCCAGTGTGAGATCCAAATGATTTCTCAGATTAAGAACAATTAAATCACGCTCCCCAAAATATTCTTAAAAACTGAGCCTTGTTATCTCGTATGAAAATTGAGAAAAGTGAAGTTGGTGAAATTTGGGAAATAATTAAAATTTTAGGTAGATGCTCAGATGCTCATAATTTTTTAAAACGGGAGACTCTAGAGAACACGCCGCAAAAATGGCTTAAGCTATGATTTCCAGTTAAATATGCTAAGACAGGGCAATGTACTTTTAGCAGGCTGAATAAAATGCAGAATAACCTGTATTAAAAAAGCGCATAACAATGTCAAATCTTTAAGCTTCCATCTAGGGGATTTGCAATAAAATGAAATCATTAGGCACAGAGTGGTCACTGCTATGATGAGAAGAAAAAATAACTCAAAATTCTCATATCTGTTATTATATTAGAATAGTTCACTTTCTTCTCAACATAATAACACTGGGCATTAAAGAGCCATTTACGCATACCTTATTATTATTTATGAAATTACAAGTACACACTGTGTCTGATAACTCATCTCTCTGCATTAAATAGGAACATATATTGTTTTTTAAAATGTCTGTCTTTTACAATGTGCTAGGTAACAGCTTTCCATAGCATAATCATGAATGCATTATATAACGTGCTTTATAAGAAGTTATTAAGGATTATGACTATAGCAACGTAAACCTAATATAAATATGAATAAAGCATTTAGGAATGGTATTTTCACTTAGACTGTTACCTACATAATTTGTAGCAATACAATTATCATAGAAGAAGACATACCACATTTACAGAAAAAACCGTTTCCACGAATGTTAGTAAAAATCCTATAATGCAGGAATTTTTCTAGCCATTTCACAAAACCCATGTCTTTAAAAACATGAGAAGAATCCACAATGCCACCTACAGTATTCTCGTCAGTAATCTTGCCTTGCGGGAGAAAAATACCAGCTTTATTTGATAAACCAGGTGCATGTAGGTTTCCAAACTGCAAGTAGGTGGCAGTGGAGACATTTCTGGATGAATTTTCTCCGTTGGAATTGTAAAAGGAGGAAAAAACCTCCTTAAAAACAAGTTACAAACATACTAAAATAAATAATTTCCTGAAATGTAACCTTCCATAGCAGATCACCATTAAGAGCTAATAAAATATTTGTCTTCAGGGACCAAAGTCCTACCAATCCCGTAATGAAGATATCCACAGCATAAAGAGTGAACAGCACAGATGAGAAAATTAGAAAAAAATGTAAAGAGAGAAGGGCTGGACAATTGTTTCCCACAAAGCTCAGTGTAAGAATTAGGAATTTGATGTGGACAAGAAACTCTGAGGTTGGCAGCATTCGAAACTAGTGTTAGCATTTAAGGAGCCATTACAAAATCTCCTGTTTGAATGTAAATTCAAGAGGAAGGTGAATTAGTTCTTTAGGATCTGGTCTTTAATGAAGAATATCAATTGAGTCCGTCAAAAAAACTGTGTACAACAAGAGGCTATTAAACAACGCAGACATATTTAAAGTGTGCTCAACTCTAAACAAACACTAGAAACGTTAGAATAAAACCACCTGAATTGTCTTTCAAGGTTAATGAGTTGGCACTTAGATTCATTCTCTTCTGAAGTTTACCTGCAAAGACAAGCAGGGTCATTAAGTTGTATTATCAATTTAATCTAATTGATTTGACTTGTAGAGATCATAGTAGAAACTGGGATAGTGCCCAAGAATAAACTCTGGAAACAGGTGTGTGTGTGTGTGTGTGTGTGTGTGTGTGTGTGTGTGTGTGTGTGTAGATGGAAGGAAACAGGTAAATAAATTGCAAGAGGAGGGGTTCCTGGGTGGCTCAGTGGGTTAAGCGCCTGACTTTGACTCAGGACATGATCTTGTGGTTCATGGGTTTGGAGCCTGGAGCCAGCTTAGGATTCTGTGTCTCTCTTTCTGCCCTTCCCCTGCTCTCTCTCTCTCTCTCAAAATAAATAAATAAACATTAAAAAAAAATAAATTGTAAGAGGAAAAAAGAAATTTAATAATGTTATTCATACCAGAATCACTGTGTGAAAAGAAAAGAAAGTAAATGTCCAGATCAAAGCTTTTTCACACCATGGTTATCTCAAACCAGCTTTTCTCCTTGCCTTAATTGGTTAACCATGCAGTTAACAACAAAGGCATCCAAAAAGTCAAGGGATGCAAGAAACCTGATGAAAGCAAATGTCACATTTTCAATACTACTGTTCCCCCTGCCTGGAACATTCTTCTTCTATTCAGCTTTTAGGATTCAATTTAAAATCCACCTACTCCAAAATGCCTTTCAGAATCTCCCAGGTGGAATTAATCTCTCCCACTCCTACAATATATTAAAAAAAAAAAAAAACTTCTATAGTAATTATCACATTGCAGTACTATATTCTAGCATGAAAATCATTATGCCTGTGTTTGGGTCTGGATGATCTCCAAGTTCACAAGTCTCAGGAAGGCAGGGGTCATTCCTTGACAATTTTTGGTGCCATGCTCTCCAAGAAGAGAATGGCTTCATGTGTGTTTATTTGAATTAGTTGAAAGGATTACTTAAAGTCACCTCCCCAAATATGACCTGTTTCAAAGCTGAGGATACTGAGGATTGTTGATCAAGAGAACAGTGGCTTGCTCTGAACAGACCCTTATAAAGCATAAAAAGAAATGTGGCACCAAGCCCCACCTTCTCCTTATACGCAGAGTCCTGGAAGCGCAGACTTGAGAATCATTAGTGCACTGGCCTCATAGAAGCAGTAGGGGGTGCTTTACAGCTGAGGATCCTGGTGGACTGTGAACTCACCGACTACGTGGTGGGTGGAGCCTGCAGAAAACCTAGTCATTGTTTTGGTGACCTTTTAAATGTAAGCAGAAGGGGGCATAAGTCAGGCCGCCCAGCAATGATCAGATGCCTATGGGAAAAATGTAAAATCTCTAAAAGTAAGAGCCAGCCTGAACCCATAATTCTCAGATTAACGGAGAAAGTTCTTACGTGGAATTGAGGAGCTACTCAGATTTCCATTATCAAAAAAGACTTAATGCCGTCCTTCTCTACCCCTCTGTTCCTCCCTCCTTGTGACATTAGAGATTACCTTTGTTTTATGGTGGGGGGATCCCCCCTCCTCCCATGAAAGAATACTGAAAATTTGCCTGAGAGCAAAATCCCTGGAAGGCATTCCTCCTCTCAGGCACTGGATCCATTTCATCCTTCTCCAGATAGCGCATAAAAATCAGCACCAGGCTACCTAAGTACTATCAAGTTTCAGTAAGGCTTTGTTTCTTGGTGCCAAAGACCTGCTACTTCTAACTGCCTGAAATACTGGACATAATGTTACATTAGTGTTGCAAACAACTAAAACTATTAGGAGTGTGGCTGAGGTGTCAGCGCATCTCACCTTTGGAGCAACAGAGAACCGTCCCATTTGCAGGACAGCCCTCAGTCAGCAGGTTAGAAAAACATATTGAAGAAGAAGGAATTATTGTCTGAGTTTGGCTCCTATCTAGTGTCTTTCCAGTAGCCTTATGAGATACAAAGATTTACCTGGCTAAAGGCATATATTAAAATTGGACCAGGATGCATTTTTAAAGAATGCACAGAAAATTTTAGGAGCACAGCTTCAGAATAAAAACAGCACACATGGTGTGGTTTTTGTTTTTTTTTTTTTTTTGGCTGGAAAACTAGTTTTGGATTACCTGAATCCAAAAATTTTGTCGTTCACTGTACTGGGCCATAGTGACATTGTATTTTATTTTATTATAAAGTATTATATTTCTGTTTGATAAGTAAGGATTTGAACAATGAAAAGGAACCAGTGTATTGTAATATCACTGCATGAAGATTTGATTTGCCTATTTTATTGTACATTTAAAATTTCCTACCCTGTTTAAAAAAAAGCCATAAAACAGATTTTGTGAACATATGTTTTATGAGTCTATGCCAAAATAAGAGTGGTAAATCCCTCAATCACAGACATAATCTTTAGAAGTCAACACTTAATTATCCAGCCTGTGCATTTTCCAAGCTTGCCTGCCCCTCCTCCTTTCCCATATTTAGATATTTCATTGCACACAAATACTTCTTTTAGAAAGTGGGCAGATGAAAAGAAGAAGAAGAATTGTAACTCAAATCTGGTGATTTGGATACTTCTAACATCACTCTGAAGTGTTGGGGGCAAGGAAAGACAAGTTGAAGAGAAAAGATGATGAAGAGTTGGTATTAAGTAAAAATAAAGAATAGCTTTCATTTCAAAACAATACTCCACGCGCAATTTTTCCAATACCCGTTAAAAAGTTGTGGTAAATTGATTGTGGCTAGGATGTTTCAAACTGATGCAGTAAACAGATTTTCATTTCAAAAACTTACCTACTTAGAAACATTTAAATTTTATTTAATATTGACTTTTAGATGGATTCCTCAGCAAAGTAAGAGCTTGTCATTAACTGCCAGCAGGTGGTGGTATTCACAAATAGGGTACAAGAAATACTGAAAGGGCTGTGACTATAACCAATATGTGGCTCAGATTTATGGATTATGGATTTTTAAAACATTTTTAATGGAGTTGTCAGCACTTTGAAACCACTTCCACTCCCATCTGTTCCTTATGAATGCGGAAACTTGGAAGTTACCTTAAACTATGTGCCTGCACACAGTTTCACATTAAGAACATCAGATCTTTTTATAAAGGGGAGAATGTTTTCTAGCTCTAAATATTTAGAATTTCTACCTTAACAATGCACTTCAAGACAAGCACAAATATTCAGATTCTTCCAATATGTCGGGAGACTCTAGGTTTAGAATCTGGTCTATTGTCTATTCAGGGCAGACATGTATCAAGAGGGAGCAGTGAGTGTATACTCCAGCCACGCTAACCTGAGCCAATGCTGAATGGCAGACACTGTTTACACACAGTTGCTAGGGAGAAAATATGCCTGTTCTTGTCTCCAAAAATAAAACTCCCAGGTTTCAGAGGATACAGAAGCAGCAGAGGCGGTGAACTCCAGTCATCGAGTCAACAGCTTTAGGGGCTTTAGGAACAGGCTGAAATTATTTGGTTTTGACCGCCAGATGACCTCCATCGCTGCCCAGTCTGATGGACAGTCGGACCATTAGTTCTTTTAACACACATTCTTTTTCCTGAAACACAGACACCACTCTGCGTACGCACAGAGCAAGAGAGGAGAGAAAACGAGAATGTCTGAAAGGGAGAGACAGAGATTCACATCCGCAGAGAACCTTCTAAATTAGCCGTGACCCTTCCACTGGTCTAAGGCCTGGGACCGAGAGGAATTCATTCCAAGCAAAGAGACAGCAAATCTTTTTCCAAAAAAACCCAACTTAAAAATCTGACTCTAGATTACAATTAGGCAAGATTACATCTACTGCATGTCTAAAACAAAAACAGGGGAATGCTTAAGGTTATTTTCTTTTTTTTTGTATTTCCTATAGCAATTTGATTTCTAGCTTAAAAATTGTCAATACTATTTTTTAAAAAATATATAGATCAGAAATGAAAAAGATTTACTATGTCCCATTTAATGTTAGTTCAGGCTTAATGCAATATTGTTTTCTACTATATGCTACCCAGCTCTTTGTAAATCCATTTAATGAGTATAATTCCCTGGCCACATCACTGTGGTGTATGAGATTCAAAATACATTTTATTTGCTTTTTTTGGGGTATGCATGTGTTTTGATGCGTGTGAATAAGAAATGACTTTTGGTCTCATTATTCTTGCAAAACAAATCAAGAGCTAAGCTTTGCTCTGAAACAACCTCTTACTCCCAAGCAAAACTGAAAGGCACAAAGGTTGTACTCCAAAGAGACCTATCAAAGATACTGAACTTTCCCAGGAAACGGGGAGAAAAAAGGGAATAAAAAACTGAAATTTAGGTGGAGGGTAAAGTTTCCTGTAGATGAATCTATCTTTAAATAAAGCAAAGTTTAAGCCCACATTTAATCAGATTTAGAACACACACACACACACACACACACACGCACACGCACACGCACACGCACGCACACATACACACACAAATAAGACCTCTCTCTATCTCCATTTTCTTGTGGCTTGGCTGACAGAATTGCGCTTGTCCCCAGCCTCTTCTGATTTTCCTCTTGGGATAAGTGATGAGCTACGCGGCAGTAAACGAGGAAACATCTGTTTGACTTTCCGAAGCTGGCATGGGGAGCTGAAGTCTGAATCACAAATGCCACTTTCACAAACAGGTTTCCCACAGGAACCTTGCTAAAAACATGACTCTACTGGGGAGAACCACGGCTCTGGTGAGCGATGGGCAGAGCTGCTCTCCTCTCCAGCTATTTGAAACAATACACACTCTTTATAGGATTTGTGTATGTGGGGAGATTTACTGGATTCCAATCTGCTAAAGAGAAAGGGTTCCTGGATCCGGTTTTAATTTGGAAACTTAGTTCACATTAAAGCCCAAGACTTTAAAATGAAGTTTGATTTTAACAAATTGGGAGTCTTTTATTAGCAAGAAACCTATGAAACTGTGGTATGTGGTTACCGTATATTCAGTAAAGGCACACAAAACCTCAAATTATTTTTTAAGCATATTGACATGGTAGTTAAAGATCAGCATGTTGTTTTCACATTTTCTTTTATTCTAGCTCTGTTGCCATCAGCAATGTGACTAACTTAGGAGCATCACTCTGGCTAGCAGTGTGTCTAACCCACCTGGGCTGTAACCTTTTCTCTCTCTCTTTTTTTTTTTCCTCTCGAACTAGGGAGTTGTATCTGCCCACAGACAAACTCCCACGGCAGGTGGGACAAGCTGATGGCCATACTCCCAAATGTCTCTTCCATTAGAATCTTACCATCTGCACATTTTGTGTGTGTGGGGGGGGGGTGTCCAAGTGTTCAGTTAAACTTATTTTTTTAAAACCTCTTTTCTTTAGTGATTTTTCTCTTTATGAAAAATGACTGCTTGCCGTTTGATTCCTCTCCTGGGATATTTACTCATCTCTCTCTTGAACAGGGCTCCCATTTCCTTGTCAGCACTTGATTTGGCTGACATCATCGTGTGATTATTAACCTGTGAGTGAGCTGGAAATATTTTAGGGGCAATCTAAAAAAAAAAAACAAGAAACAAAGACCAACCCAGGCTATTCGACCGAAGTATTTACTAAAAATAATAGATTTTATAAGATGTAGTCAGATACGCCTCCATGTAAATGTCAGGCTGATGCAAACATTATGCTGTATATTTATACTTAGCTTTCAAAGGCAGAGAGCATTTATGTCAGAAAGGAGTTTCTTTATTATTTAAAGACAGTTTCCATCTATGGGAACAGATGGATGGTTGTTGCCTGTGAGATACTAATTATGCTACATACATCCACAAATACAGTATTGAAACTGTTCGTGCAAGAAATCAGGTCCATGTCTAGAAATCAACTAAATTTTAAAAATTCCGGTTTCTTTTCCTTATTCCTCTTCTTTTTCTCTCTCTTTAAAAAAGCTCAAAAATAATATTTCCACTATAATTACAAGAGAGAATTCTTAGGTGAAGGACATGGAAATTGTTCAAATATATAGAAATTTTCTTTCTGCGAATATGAGTACATTGAACATATAATGCTTTCACTGCTCTAAGGATAGCTTTCATAGAAAACAGCAGAGGACAGAATTAGCACACTGAATATTGTTTTGCCAGTGAAAAAATGTGATAGAGATTGATCAGAATTATTTTTCTCAAATTTGTTTTCTACATCCCTCCTCATACCCAGGGCTCTGAATGTCCTAGCATCTTCTTTAAATAAAATTTCAACTTCTGAATTATGAACAGTAATAACCCTTTCCTAGAATGAAATGAAATCAAGCCATGAAGCCGCTATTTAAGTTTTTAGGCCTTAGACAGAAAAAACAAAATTAGATACTCCTCAACATACATGATTTACCCTAAACAATACCTCAATTTTACTTCGTTTTCACAGTCAGAAAATAAAGTTGAGCATAAGGAACAGTAGTTGGAGAATTCTTCCAAAATCAATTTTAATTAAATACACGCACACTTTAATGTTGAACATGCCCATCTAATCAACGATTTTGGCTCTAAGGGGTCATGATCAGCATTTACACTTAGAATTACCACTTGGTACTAATAGACATTCTCTATAGAAGCCCTTAAGGTTTATACCCAAATTATTGCCCTATATTAATTATTAATAACTTAGGAAATGATAATTTTCTAAAACTTGCTTATTTTTCTAAAGAAGGGTATGGACACTGGCTTAGCTTCATTTGCTATTATTAAAATGATTTGTAATTCATTATCAATTAATTTAATGCTAGATTGCTTACAAAATTATTTTGCCCTATCTCTATGCTCTTTCCCCATTTGGCCTTAGGTGCTGAGCTGTTGGAGAATTCAGGAACTCCCTGAGGAAGGGGAAATATGGAACCAAAGGCAGGGGTGACTGGCAAGGTTGATCTCAGCAGATAAACAGAGGGAAGGGGGTGAGGGAACAGAGGGAAGAGATGGGGCGCACCCTTCTTGAGTGGTTACATAGAAGCTGTTTATGGGCACCACTACTTTACCACCTCATGCATGTACTATCATGCCCATTTTACAGGCAAGAAAGCTTAAGATCAGAGAACTTGAATGACCTCCCTGAGATCAGGTAGTTAATGTAATAATCATTCCGGGGTTTGGAACAGTTTACAAAACAAACCTCGCAAAGTCCTGGAAAGACGGCCATTACTCTCTAGAGTTGCAAAGAAGAAAACTTGACGAAGTCTCCAACCGAATATAATAAGCCGATTATGAAAATGGGAAGAGGGTACAAAGTGTATCAGTCCTGGGTAACCTACCAATTGGTGGGTAATGCTCAGCACGGCAGACTGAAATCACAGGATTACATAGGACTGCTCTAAAAAACAACAAAACCTGTACTGCATAGTGGAAGGCTCTGAAGGGCACAGTTCTCTAAATACAAACTTTACGTGAATACGGGCAATCCCTGGACTTATAAAGTCCTGAGTTACCACGTATAACGTACATTCATTGCTGCTGCTGACAGGGAGCGCCTGTGGGAAATGCTTGGAAGACTGAAAATAATTTGTTGGTACCAAGTGGAGAGATTCGGGTCAAGTTTTAAGCTTAGTGCTATACCAACTAAAACTACAGTAACATTTTTTAAGGCACTTGATAAAAACCATTCTAAAATTTACAGGAAAAATAAAAAGAGGAAAATAGAATGTTGACATTTTGAAAAAGAAAAGTAGTGACTGACGTTAGCAATTATTAAAACATTAAAAGGCTACAACAGGTCCTTGTACTGGTGCAAAAATATTCAGATCAATGTAACAGAATAAAGAGCTCCTTTAAATGTAATATATTAATATATGACAAATAAGGCACACAAGTAAAAGAGGGTGATTCAATAAATTATTTTGAGAAAAGTAGCAATTTGGAATGAAATGAATTTAGATGTTCATCTCACAGTACATATCAAAATAAATTCCCCTGAATCAAATATAAATACAGAAGTCAAATTATAGAAAGCTGGAAGAAAACGGAAAGTTTAACAAATCTCTGGAGGAAAAAAGGGGCATTCTAAGTTAGATAGAAGTGGTAACATAAGTAAATAAATATGACAAGCTTAAAAAACAAAAACAACCACAAAAACAACTTTTGTGTGTAACAAGTATCAATCTATGCCAGGACGACAGAATGTCACATATGTCACATAAATGGTAAGAACTTCAGGACACTGACCCTGAGGGGTATACGTTCCCAGGAAGAGTTAATGTGGTCATATTCTTCTCCAAAATTCCCCTAATTCACCCTGCCCAAATTATTGTGCTTAGGTGTTCCTCCACCTTGAATACCATCATTTGGAGAGTCATTTATGTTTTGAGACAATAAACACGTTTTGAAGGATAATGGAGATACTAATCACTCACAAATTGACACATATTAACTTAATCAGCCCAGCTCCTACCTCTAGCTGAGAAAAATCTATGCTATTATAAAGAGAATTGTGACAGGTGGGGGGGAAAGGTAAGTAATTTGGGAGTTTTAAACACTTTGTATTATTAAAAAAAAATGAAAACCACTTTATTGCATTTTCTTAACCCCAAAGTAATAGAAACATATAGTCAAATTTTAAATACAGAATATAGAAATAGTCACCAAAGTATCTCAACATTTGTGACTTTTCTTTCAGACATCTCCTTTGCATACATGCATATGTTTGCATAAATACACACCTAATTTTAGCAAAATCCAATAGCTTTTTACACAATGTTTTATAACATGCTTCTAAAATGTCATGACTAATTTTCTAAAATAAGTAGGTTGTTAGCATTACATTTAATGAGTACATACCATCCATGATTTGGACACATCATAATTTATTTAACAAATCTCCCATTGACGGACACCTAGGTTGTTTGCAGCTTTTCACCATAGTGATCAAGACATCAAGGCTGGGGGCGCCTGGGTGGCTCAGTCGGTTTAGTATTTGACTTCTGCTCAGGTCATGATCTCGTGCTCTGCAAGTTCGAAACCCCTCATCGGGCTCTGTGCTGACAGCTCAGAGCCTGGAGCCTGCTTCGGATTCTGTGTCTCCCTCTCCCTCTCCCCTCCCTTGCTTGCAATTTGTCTCTCTCTCGCTCTCAAAAATAAATAAACATTAAAAAAAAAAAAGACATCAAAACTAGAGTATATCAGGTTTGTTCAGTTTGGGTCGTTGCCTAGTAGTAAAGAGAGCAGTTTAGAGTTTGGTAATACCAACTGTGCTCCTTAAATCCAGCCAACCTACTTGGAATGGAGCTTCCTCTTTGTTCCTACCTCACTTAGAAACAGTTCTCTTTCCTGCCTACCCAGCCTGGACTCCAGGGTCAACCTCCTCTTACCTCTTTGAGATCTATCACTGTGCCATTCCCAACCTCTTGGATCGATCTGAACATTGGCTTTTCCACCCCTCCTGTGCCACTGAGTACATCAGAAAGAAACAGCATACTTAAATGACTGGCAGCTTTATTTATGATTTCAACCCAGGTTCTTAGTGTTCTTTGGAAATCCTTTATTTCATTTTTGCTAGGTTCCATGTTTTTTTCCTGCAGGGGCTATGTCAAACTTTTAATATTCTTTAGCTTCAACTCCATCTCCATTCTGTATGATCTCTATTAGTGCTTCTTTAATTTTAGTATGCATCACTGTCACCTGTGGCTTTTTAATAATGCACATTCAGGGGCTCTGCCCTCTAATATTCTGATTCACCAACTCTAGGGCAGGCCTGAGGAATCTCCATGTTTTTTTTTTTTTTTTAATTTTAAGTTTATTTCTTTATTTTGAGAGAGACAGAGATAGCACAAGTGGGGGAGGGACAGAGAGAGGGAGACAGAGAATCCCAAGCAAGCTCCACACTGTCAGCTTGGAGCCCGACATGGGGCTCGAACTCATGAAACCATGAGATCATGACCTGAGCTGAAACCAAGAGTCGGATGCTTAATGGACTGAGCCATCCAGGTGCCCCAGGAATCTCCATGTTTAATGAGAGCCCACGTGATTTTATCTTCATCTTACCTTTTCTAGTCCTGACTTCAAAGAGGAAGGGGCTCTATCCCCTTCCAAGGCCAACCATTACCACCTTGCTACAATTTCCACTGCCTCTTTTCTTGTCCGAGATAATGCTTCATCATCTACCACTCTACTAACATTTTCAATCTCTTCTTCACCAGTTCTTCTGCTAGAAAAGGCTCAGTTTTTCTTTTAACGTTTATTTATTTTTGAGATACAGAAAGAGGCAGAGTATGAGCAGGGGAGGGACAGAGAGAGAGGGAGACACAGAATTGAAAGCAGGCTCCAGACTCCGAGCTGTTAGCACAGAGCCTGACGCGGGGCTCGAACCCATGAACCGCGAGATTATGACCTGAGCCAAAGTCGGCTGCTTAACTGAGCCACCCAGGTGCCCCAAGGCTCAGTTTTTCTAGAGAAAAACCCTTCTTTTAACCCCAAATCCCTTGCTGTTCCTTCATCCCTCAGCACTCCACTAGATTTTCAGTTAAAACAGTCTCTACTGTGGCATCTACTTGCCACCTTCCATTACAGTGTAGACTTGAGCAACACGAGTTTGAATTGCATGGGTTCAGTTAATATGTGGATTTTTTTTGATACAGACAGTACAGTACTGTAAATGTATTTTCTCTTCCTTATGATTTTGTTTTCTCTAGCCTATTTTATTTAGGAAAAAAGTCTATAATACATATAACATACAAAGAATGTTGACTTTGTGTATTATTGGTAAGGCTTCTATTCGACAATAGGCTATTAGTAAAGTTTCTGGGGAGTTAAAGTTATATATGAATTTTGACTGTGCGGGGGTTTGGCATGCCTAACCTCTGCATTGTTCAAGTATCAGTTGTATTTCCTTAACCATAGGATTTTGGCTCCCACCTGGAAAGCTACTCTAAATCTGTTCTTTCAAAGTATCTAGTGACCAAAGCCAATCCCAATGACTTCTCAGTGCTAATTACGTCTGATCTCTCTGCAGTACCTGATATTGCTAAGCCCCTCTTTGAGCTTATTTTCCCCCTAGTTCTCCTTCTACCTCTCTGATATCCTTTTAGGACATCCTTGCTAGTTCCTCTGTCTGTTTCTTTGTATGTTCGCATTTCCCAGGGTATTATCTCTGGTCCTCTTGCTTTCTTCCTTTACATTCTCTCCCTGAGTTATCTATCTCTTAGGCTTTAATTCTCAGCTTTAATACAATCTTAAGCCTGTGCCCTTCTCTGAAAAGTCTTTCATTTAAAGCTCTAAACCTATAGTGTCAAGCTCCAAGTTCCTTGAACTTGAATGATGAGTTTTGTTTTGGACATTATTTGCGTAAGAGTTCTTAGCTGCATGACAAAAACTGACTCAAGGTCAGAATCAGGGGAGTTCACGAGGCCCAGGGGACAGGAACCACAACAAATATCCAGCAGTGCGCCAACTACAATGGTTGCTGCTGCTCTGACTATAACCACCAGATGTCTTCCCATCTTTGTACCGCATGGTCAAGATTCAAAGAGGGAGCGTCATTTTGGCTAAGTCCAAATCATGTGGTCAGACTCTGGCAGCACCAGATTTGGCTGAAGAAGGACCTGGTAGTGGAAGGGGACCACCACCTCTCAACTGATACCACATATACTAGGAGACAACACAAAAAGAAATTGGAGAGTTTAATTTTTCTAATGTTTATTTATTTTGAGAGAGAGAGAAAGAGTTTGAGCAGGGGAGGGGCAGAGAGAGAAAGAGGGAGAGAGAGCAGGTTCCCCGCTGCCAGCACAGAGCCCAATGCAGGCCTTGAACTCACAAACTGCTAAATCATGACCTGAGCGGAAATCGAGAGTCGGTCGCTTAACTGACTGAGTCACTCAGGTGCCCCTAGCAACCAGAGAGTTTATAGGGAGGGAAAGGAGTCGACTGCAGATGGCCAAATAATGAAATATACCCACCACAAAATACTATGGTTGATTGGTCCCTAATGACTTGTAAAATAAAGTCTCAACTATCAACAGGAAGTGAAGGGAATGGACCAACAGAGGAGGACTCTCCGTATTCTTTACAACTAACTGCAACCTACTTCCCCAGCCATTCTCCCTATACATTCTCTAACACAGCAAGTATTTTCATACAACTTGCCTTTGTTTCCTGAATATTTTCTCCTTCTAAGGTATCCCTACTTTCCTTCATTTGGCTGAATCTTACTTTTCCTTCAAGATTCAGCTAAGTATCACCTCCTCTATGAAGCCTTCTCTGATTCCTCTGGGCAGAGTTAATTTATTTTGTTCTCCCTCTACTTAGCACTTTGCTAAAAACACTCATGTATCTCAATGATTAGGGTTAGCTGCACACATCTGTTTTCCATTGGATTATTAGTTCCTTGAAGGCAGGGACTGGGTCTTATTCATCTTCATATCTTCAGCGTCTACATCAGTAAGCACATTTTAAGGAAGAATTAGGAAACAGAAGAGGTGAGGTTGCTATAATGATAAGGTCTCTTAGCTTATGGTTTACATTTTTCAGCTGAATTTCTTTTGCTCCATACATTGTACTTGCCTAATCATTTCAAATGAAACAGACTATAGAGTTCTAGGTCAACTTCACTCTGGGTCAGATAACTTTTCTTATTTCTTATTCTTTAGCTGAAAGAAGGGAAGAGTAATGTTCTCATTGCTCTTCACAACTGAGGTGTCGTCAGTACTTTAAGAGATCCAACAAGCAATTCAATTTTGCTTAATTGATAAATGTTTCTTTCAGAAGCACAGACTGAAGTCGTTGCATGCATTTCTCTGTATCTTAGACACTGGGCTTAAAAATAAGAATGCTAAAATATCTCACGCAATAAGTGTGTTGAGATCTTTATGTGACAGACTTCAGAAAAGAGGATATTATCTCTAATAGTGGAAATAAGTGTCTGTGGTTATGAATTAGTTTCTTTATGGTAAAAATGCTTCAATGAGATGTTTGCAAAATAGTATGGCCGGTAAGTTGACAAAGGCACAGAGGGAAATTTAAGTTTTTCTTTCAAGAATATTGATTTTATATTATGAAAATTATCTTAATTGAATAATACATTTTTTTTCCAAAAATTAATTAAGAGAATGCTTTTGATTATCTAAAAGTTTGGAAAATAAAATACAATCAAAAGACTGAATTTTATAGGGCACCTGGATGGCTCAGTCAGTTACACATCTGACTTTGGCTCAGGTCATGATCTCATGATTTGTGGGTTCGATGTGCATGATTTGTGCATGCATGCTCACACGTGCTTTCTCTCTCTCAAAAATAAACGTTAAGAAAAAGAAGACCAAATTTTAAAGGAAACAGTTATTTAAATTTATCAAGTGGACATTCAGTAGCAACTAAGTATTAAAGTTTCATTTCTAGGGGTACCTGGGTGGCTCAGTCGGTTAAACGGCTGACTTTGGCTCAGGTTATGATCTCACAGTTTGTGAGTTCGAGCCCCACATCGGGCTCTGTGCTGACAGCCTGGAACCTGCTTTGGATTCTGTGTGTGTCTCTCTCTCTGCCCTTCCCCCACTCTTGCTCTGTCTCTCTCTCTCTCTCTCAAAAATAAATAGACATTTAAAAAAAAGTTTCATTTCTAGAAAACTAGTATTTTATACCTAATCTGTGCTTTAGGCAGGCCACAAGACCTTAAAGTGACAGAACTTCTGTCATTTGTAGATAGTCTAATTCCTCTGTTCTAAAATTAATTTACTAAAGAAGGTTGGATTTACATGATGAGTATATGCAGATTCCTGTTAAAACGCTGTTTAAAAAAGGGGCATCTGGGTAGCTCAGTTGGTTAAAGTGTCTGACTCTTGGTTTCTGCCCAAGTCATGATCTCATGGTTTGTGAGTTTGCACCCCACATCGGACTCCGTGATGTCAGTATGGAGGCTGCTTGGGATTAAATCTCTCTCTCCCTTTTTCTCTGCCCCTAACCCACTTGTGCTCACTCTCTCTCTCTCTCTCTAAACAAAAAAGAAGAAGCAGCTGTTTAAAAAGATTCAAAATCTGAAGATGTTGAATTAATTTCTTTTTTGGTTGATTTGACCATATTCTACAATCAATGGCTTTTCCAATTTCTAAATCCCGATATATGTTTCAAGAAAATGGAAATTTGGGGATATTGGATTGGCCACTTAAACAAGTAGAAAGATTTTAACAAAAGTTGATAGAAAAGTACTCAATGAATAAAGAAGGGGATGTTTCCTTAGCTGTATTTGTTCTAAGAGAAATTAGTAGCTAGTGGTAATTAGATATGTAACCTCGGTGATGTGGGAAACTACCCAGCATATCTACATACTCTAAATTTTTTTTTTAATTTTTTTTAACATTTATTTATTTTTGAGACAGAGAGAGACAGAGCATGAGTGGGGGAGGGGCAGAGAGAGAGGGAGACACAGAATCTGAAGCAGGCTCCAGGCTCCGAGGTGTCAGCACAGAGCCCGACGCGGGGCTCGAACTCACAGACCGTGAGATCATGATCTGAGCTGAAGTCGGACGCTTAACCGACCAAGCCACCCAGGCGCCCCTACATACTCTAAATTTTTAAAAAATATTTGTTTATCTTCGAGAGATAGAGGGAGAGACAGAGCATGAGTGGGGGAGGGGCAGAGAGAGAGAGGGAGACAGCATCTGAAGCAGGCTCCAGGCTCTGAGCTGTCAGTGCAGAGCCTGACGTGGGGCCTGAACTCACAAATCGCTAGATCATGACCTGAGCTGTCAGATGCTTAACCAAGTGAGGCACCCAGGCACCCCAGGTCTACAGACTCTAAAGAAGAATTATGCTTTGGGTTTGTATTATATTCCTAAAATATTTTCTGGCATGAAGAATCTGACTTAAAATTACATACATGCACATGATATTCTTTATTATCCTTCCAGATGTGATACAGTCACTGTCATGGCAAGGCTTTCTCTGACATGCCAACAGAAAGCTAATCACTCTCTCTTCTCACTTCTCATGTTACATTTACCACTTTTAATCACTTTTTTGTATCTCTTTTCCTCATTAGGTATTGAGCTTATCTTGGGCAGTGAGCAGACTATATTCATTTTGTATTCTCACCACTTGCACTGTGCCTGACTCATAACAGATGCTCAGTAAATGTTAATAATGAGTGAATAAATAAAAAAAAATTAATTACATGTATAAATACCGGTACAACAATAGCCAAGAAGAGTGACATGAGGGTGGAGAAAAGAATGAAATCATGCAAAGTCTTGGATGTGTTAATGACAGTGAGTCCAATTCTAAGGATAACAAGAACCTTTGAATGATGGCAGCATGGTGTCTCTATTAAAAGAAGCCAAGGGGCACCTGGATGGCTCAGTCAGTTGTGTATCTGACTCTTGATTTCAGCTCAGGTCATGATCTCACAGTTCGTGGGTTCGAGCCCCATGTTGGGCTCTGCGCTGACAGTGCAGAGCCTGCTTGGGATTCTCTTTCTCCCCCTCTGTCTCTGTCCCTCCCCCACTCACTCTCTCTCTCTCTCAAAATAAATAAATTAGTTAAAAAAAACAAGTGAAAGAAGGCAAGAGTGAATTTGGGGAGTCGAGTTGGACAATTAGTAATCCAGATGA
Source organism: Panthera pardus (assembly GCF_024362965.1). NCBI lineage: Eukaryota > Metazoa > Chordata > Mammalia > Carnivora > Felidae > Panthera > Panthera pardus. Next base: position 37,095,908 of record NW_026526876.1, read on the forward strand.
GAAGTGGTAAAGGTTTGGGCTAGGGCAGAGATGGTGGATGGAGAATGACTGATGCATCAGAGAGACATTTAGGAGGCAGAAATGCTGGATATGGTGGAAAGCTGGATATGGTGGTGTGAATGAAAGAGTGAGTCAAAGATGATTGCACCATTTACCAAAAGAAAGTAGCAGAGCTACAGATTTTAGGGGGAACACAATTTGAGGCATGTTGAGCCTGGGGTGCTGGTGAGACATCCATGCATCACGATGAGGAAGGGACTATTCCTATCCCCTCCCCTAACACACAAGGCAACCAAGACAGAGGAGTTGACATAACTTGCTAGCTTGTAGAGCCAGGAGGCAGCCCCAGGCCTGCCTCCAAAGCCCATGCTGTTAACTTCCATGCCATATAACATAGTGATCCTTGGTTTCGAGAAAGCACCAATACCTATAGCAAGCAGAGGTGCACTGTCGACTTTCTTCCTCAGGAGGCCTAAATGTGTCTCAACTGAAGCAACCATGCTGGAGGGCAAGGCCATTGAACAGCCTCCAAAGCTAGGTGGTGGCATTCTTTCCCACACATGTCTGCCTAAACAGATGGCAGTGAAGCCATAGGCCACTGGAGAAAGACAGGGAACAGAAAAAAAATGGTGGATCCTCAGGGCACCGGTAGAAGTGCAAAGGTCTCGTTCAGGTGAAAGAAAATGTGTAATAAAATTCACCGGTTCAGCTGAACAGGTAATTACAGAGTTAATAAAACAAGAATTCCTGACACAATAGATTCTAACACGGCCATGGGTGTCATAGTCACTAAGTGACTTTTTAGTTTGCTGATCATTGATCCACTAGACACTAACAGCTCCAATCGGATCAATACGGGATAACGTATGAGGAAGACTTTTGCATGTTAAAAATCTACTGGAAATTTTACATGAAAGAGTTCATTATCTGGGTAATGTGACCTGTGTCCAAATGATACATGTGGATCATTTGTTACATTTTTTTAATGGCAAAAAAATGAATTTTTTTCTAAAAGCTTAATTATGTGAGAAATTCCACTGCCGAGAAACTGAAGCCACGTGGGTGTCATGAATGTGTAAACATGTTAATTTGAGAGCCGTGATACCTAGAGAGGTACACTTCATCTTGCTCTCTCAGCTTGCCTTTCCCCAGCAGGGTCACCTCACCCCCTTCTCCCTCCCGAGGGCCAGCCAACGCTCTGTTCTGGAGTCTTCCTCTCTCTGTAGCTTGGGCAGCTCCACTTTTCCTGAATCCCTTCTAGGAGTTTGTCATCCAAGGCCAGTATTTACCTCAGGATGTCTTTTGCTATCTTTATCCCCCTGGAGCCTTGTTGTTATATACAGTCTTAGTAGAAGAAGGTAGATATGAGAATACACATGTGGCAAAGAACTCACATATCTCTTAGTTCTAGAAAGCCATGCCTTAAAGCTGAAGCAATAACAATAGGCTTGTTCACGGAAGCCAGACAAATCAAAAAGGGTTCTGGTAAATGAATGTATTTTATATATTTGGTTCTGAATATTTTATCGAGACATAATTTACATAAAATGCAATTCTAAGTGTACAGTTGGATGACTTTGACAACATATATATAGTTGTACAAGCATTTTAGTAAATCAAAATATCGAATATTTCCATCACTCCAAAAAGTTGCTTCATGCCTTTTTGCAGTGAATATACTCCCTCCATCCCTGGCCCTGGCAACCACTGATCTATTTTTCTATCTATAGATCTGACTTTTTAGTGGTGTTCTATAAATGAAATCATATGATATTTAATCTTTTATGTCTGGCTTCCTTCGATTAGCATAAAACTCTTGAGATTCATCCATGTTATATGTATCAGCAGTTAATTACTTTTTATTGCCAGACAGTCCCTCAGTATATGGATATACCACACGTTATGTGTTTATCAGTTGATGGATGCTTGAGCTGTTCTAGGTTTAGGACTATTGTGAATAAAGCTGCTATAAACATTCAAGGCAGAATCCGTGTTCAGACCTAGGCAGTCTGGATTCACAACCCACGTTTGTAAGTACTCCACTCCACTGTTGCCCAATCAGGAGCCACAAAGCTATTTGCCATCACCACAGCACCCCTTTTCTCCTGTTCTCCTGACTACTCCTGGTTCCTGTAATGCTTTCCAAGTAGCAATTGCCTGGCCCCAAATCAAGCACCACAGAGTTAGGCAAGTGGTCAAAAGCAACATGTCTTCAAATTGTATTTTAAAGAAAGCCTTTGTATTCCCAAACTAATTGAGGAAATTTATTTGTAAGGAAACCCTCTAATTTAGATTTTTTAAAAAATGTTTATTTATTTTTGAGAGAGAGAGAGAGAGAGAGAGAGAGAGAGAGAGAGAGAGAAAGAAAGAGACAGAGCTCAAGCAGGGGAGGGCAGAGAGAGACAGAGACAAAGAATCCAAAGCAGGCTCCAGGCTCTGAGCTGTTAGCACAAAGCCGGACACAAGGCTCAAACTCATGAGCCGTGAGATCATGACCTGAGCCAAAGTCAGACGCTTAACTGACTGCAACCCAGCACCCCCTGACTTAGATATCTTTAAAGGGAGGGTTTAGAAAATAAATTAACATTGTGGCCACCATCTGGTGGTCCATGGCTTAAGTTCTAACATGGCACTTAAAACTTCTCTTACCCAGAAGGGTTGATCTAGCATAACTTATTATCTTTGGAACAACATAAATTCATTATATAAACAGTGGAAAAATATCTGCCAATGGTGTGACCTTACACCCATATTGTTTAGAAAAACAAAAACCAAAAATAGACTTATAAGAGAAATATTAGTATCGAAAAGTCCATGGACAAGAAAGACAACTTTAACATTTTTTCTAGTTTACTATTGTAGGCATGTATTTTTAGTACTATAACAATAAAGAAAACCTGAATAATAACAGCTAAAAGTAATTAAGAATATAGATTGTAGAATTAAAAAAATTACAATCAAGCATATACTTGATTCTTGGTGCACCGAAGGATAAGAATGACAAAGAAAACTGAAATCAAAAGATAATACAAGTTTAGGGGTGCCTGGCTGGCTCAGTTGGAAGAGCATGCGACTCTCGATCTCAGGGTCATGAGTTCAAGCCCCATGTTGGGTGTAGGGATTACATACATACATACATACATACATACATACATACATACGTAAGTAAATAAATAAGATACAAGTTTGTCTCCGCTAACAATGTCACTTAGAAAATTCTTCTGTTTGCCCAAAGTTGAACTGTGCATAATTGTTCTTATGTCTTTCTTTTTTATTTTATTAGATTAAAAAATTATTATAAAAATTTCAAACATGTACTTACATACGGACTATAATAAACTTCCTTGACTTATCACCCCACTTCAACAATTATCAACTCTTGGTCAATCTTATGTCTTCTATCTCCCATTCACTCCTCACCTCCACCCAAATTAATGCCTTTTTTTTTTTTTTTAACTTTTTAACTTTGAAATAACTTTATATTTTCAGAAAAGTTGCTAAAATAGTACAGTTCCCATATATCCTTCATCAGCAACCTCTGATGCTAACATATTACAAAACCACAGTATGACAGCTTAGCTGCCCAAACCAAGAAACTATTCTTATTTTTCTGCAAGAAAAACTGCACAGTTTTTTTACTCCTCTGCTGAGTGCAAATTCATCCATTTGAGGGAACATTAACCATAAAACACCATCCATCCATCATTAGCAGTTTTGTAATTCCTTAAAATTATTTTCTTAATTTAGATTAAAAAAAGCAAGTATTTTAAGATCTCTGAAATAGCCATATACTAATGACATTTTTACTTAACAAGATGTCTGGTAAAGTCAAGCTCCTATTTTAGGGACAGAATATGATCCAAACACAGAAGTACCATAAAGTTTTGGCTCAGACACATTGGCTGTTTCTAAAATAAAGATAATTAATGTCAAGAGATTCCTGCTCTGATTCCACCATTAGTATGTTCAAGAGTAGGGGTGCCTACGTGGTTCAGTTAGTTAACCATCCAGCTCTTGATTTTGGCTCAGGTCATAATCTCTAGCTTCATGAGATCAAGCCCCACATTGGGCTCTGCAGTGACAGTGTGGAGCCTGCTTGGGGTTCTCGCTCTCTCCCTCTGTCTCTCTCTGCTCCTCTCCCACTCATGCTCTCTCTCTCTCTCTCTCTCAAAAAAAAAAAAAAAAAAAGAGGGGCGCCTGGGTGGCTCAGTCGGTTAAGCGTCCGACTTCAGCTCAGGTCACGATCTCGCGGTCCGTGAGTTCGAGCCCCGCGTCGGGCTCTGGGCTGACAGCTCAGAGCCTGGAGCCTGTTTCAGATTCTGTGTCTCCCTCTCTCTCTGCCCCTCCCCCGTTCATGCTCTGTCTCTCTCTGTCTCAAAAATAAATAAACATTAAAAAAAAAAAAAGATGTTCAAGGGTAAATGAAACTCTCCCTGCCTCTCAGAATTCCATATTACTAATTATGAAATATAATAAGTTATCTAAGCCATCAAATATTTGGGATCCTAGGACCGAGGACTTTGCAGGGAGAAAGCTTTTCTTAACTCCCCTAGGCAGAGTGAGTGAGACCGCACTTAACTCCTTAAGAGCAAGCAGGGTTGTGATTCTGTTCCTATTTGTATCCCCAGTAAGTAAGCGAACTACAGCAAGTAACATGGCCTAGGCCATTTTGGCGCTTACAGTTTTGTCAAGGTCATCAGAATAGTCACATATCTTTAACAACTTGAGGAGAACCCCAAAGCAGCTTTAAAACAGTGAAAAAGAGTTTAGAGTTTTTAGACAAAATATGTAACTGATGAGGGAATACAGAGGTGAGCTGTGATGAGGGTGAACTATAAGAGAAGAACTGGAGAAAGTATTCCAAGAGAAAAATCTGCTTAAAATTGTTATCTAACGTTTAAGTGCACATGATTGAGGCAGTGTAACCTAGGGGTTAAAGCCAGATTCGCTCTAGAGTCAAACTGCTTGGATCAAATAACAGTTCAACTCCCTCTTGCTCTGTGGACTGAGACAAGTTATTTAAACCAACCTTCCTTCCTTCCTTCCTTCCTCCCTTCCTCCCTCCCTCCCTTCTTTCCTTCCTTCCTCCCTTCCTCCCTCCCTCCCTTCTTTCCTTCCTTCCTTCCTTCCTTCCTTCCTTCCTTCCTTCCTTCCTTCCTTCCTTCCTTCCTAGAGGGAGAGAGCATGAGTGGGGGAGGAGCAGAGAATGAGGAAGAGAGAAGATTCCAAGCAGGCTCAGTGTCAGCATGGAGCCTGATGTGGGGCTCAAACTCATGAACCCCACAAGATCATGACCTGAAGCGAAATCAAGAGTTGGAACCTAACCTATTGAGCCACGCGGGTGCCCCTATTTAACTCTTTCAAACCCAGCTTGACTCCAGGTGCTTGTAATGACCTCTGCTATTTTCAGGTGCAGCAGGCTTGGGACAAGGAGAACTACACAAATGTTTGTTGATTTGGCTGACTAGTGATACTTCACTCTCACTGAAATCTGCAGACAGGCAGGGGGTGGGGTGTCATTGGTTCCTGAACACTCGTCTACAGTTGTAGGTGAGGGCTGGTTACGAGCTGCTGCTCCCTTCTGTGTCCCTCAGGGTAGGTAAGTAAGGTATCAAGGACAATGTGCTCTCAGTCTGCCTAATTGGGCCTTCTGTCTGGGCTTCTTGTACCTAGCTGGTCGCCCATGGGCTTGAACTCCAGCCAAGGCAGAAACTAGTATTCTAGCCATCCTCCTTCCCTGAGACCAGACTCTACTTCCTTCCTTCCCACGTGGAACTCCCTGGTGAATGCCCCAGGCTCTCATCTGTCATTTTTTAAACAACTCAGTCTGTTTTGATGCCATTCTGTCTGGCCCTTTTACATTGAATACCTTGGAAGTCACTTTGCAATTGTTAGCCCTGCTTAAACTCAGTTCAAGGTAAAACCCAGCTGCTCCCTCTCTTTCCACATCCCTAAATCTCCCTCTACCTCTCCCCCTGCTTCCTCTTTCTCCTTAGCTAAATCCCACACAGCCCCTTCTCCTAGCGGGAACTACCAACCCGTTGACTGATTAACCCAACACTGCTTATGGCAAACATTTGCAGTTGTTCTGATTTTAATTAGGTGGTCCTTCATGATAATGTTTTTGAAAGTAGGTCATCAACAGAACTGCTAATAAAGGTAAGGAATAATTTGTGGAGGTCAGTGTCCTTTAAGACATTCTATATCAAATAGGAACTTTCTGGCGAACTTGAAACATTGAAAGAGACCACTCATGGGTCATTGTCAGAACATGTAGGAAACATTGTCTGCCGTCTTAGCACAGGTGATTTATGAAATGGCGTTCCTTTCCTTGTACTCAGAGACACGTGGGCCAATGGCAGCTCGGTCCATGCTTCAGGTGGTCATCTGTGATGGGGGCTTGGGTATGAGTACATGGGTGATGTTTACGTTCAGTTATTCTCTATCGCCGTGTTCAGAAATAGCTTCTGAAAAGCACAATTGGCACGTTGTGGGGAAAAAAAGATACCTGCTTTTGACAGGTCCCTTTCCTATAAGTAACTCAGGGATGCAGATATTCTGTGACAATTTCATTCTCACCTTATACTAGAGTCAACCAGTATATATTTTAGGAGTTCTATAAACTTGGAAATCTTAAAGAAAATTGGACATTAGTCAAGTCTCTTGGAGGACCCGGCTTTCATGGGCTGCCAAAGAATCTGGCACAGATCTACATGATAAGACTGAAAGCATTTAGGTTTTATTCACAATTCAACAAAATTTTCCCACAGTAGTCATTAAACCCCGCTCAGGTTACCCGATCAGTAGTTTTCAGCATCAGATGCCAGACAGTGCACACTGAAATTCTTAGTCGCTTGAGATTTATGGAAGTCATATTGAAAGACATGGAGGTATGGATTAGCCTACAAAGCAATTAAATGCAGAGTTCTCTCACGGTAAGCCTGAGGCCTCTTGTGACACAGAGAGAGGACCATTTTTTATGCTTTTGGTATATTCACTCACTAAGCTCTCCAAATCTTCACAGCCATCTTTAAATATTCTTCTGGCTTTTTGCTCGATGGTCAGGGATGGGGAAAGGAACAGCTAGCAAAATATTTGAGCCATTTCTGAATGAGCAGTGAGATGGGAAGGGTGAGTCTAAGAGAGGAACAGAAAGCTTATTTTCACCTATTGTCCTTTCTTTTTTCTTCCAAACTTACAGAGATATAATTGACATTTAACATTACATATGTTTAAGGTATACATGTTGATTTGACACACTTATTTATGACAAAATGATTACCACCATAGCTTTCACTAACACCTCCACCGGGTCACATAATTACCATTTCTTTCTTGTTGTTATTGTGGGAATATTTGCAATCTACTTTCTTAGCAACTTTCAAGTATATAATACAGTTTCATTGACTATAATCACAATACTGTGCATTAGAACCCCAGACTTTACTCATCTTCTAGCTGGAACTTTGAACCCTTTGAATCAACATCTCTCCATTTCTCCCGCACCCCACCCCACCCCCCCTAACTCCTGGTAATCATCGTTCTACTCTCTGTTTCTACAAGTTCAATGTTTTTAGATTCCACATATGTTATTATATATAAGTATTTGTCTTTCTCTGTATGTCTTATATCAGCATAATGCCCTCAAGTTTCATCCATGCTATTACAAATGGGAGGATTTTCTTCTTTCTCATGGCTGAATAATATTCCATTGTGTGTATGTATGTATGTATATAGATACATTCATCCGCTGACAAACACTTAGGTTCATATCTTGGCTATTGTTAATAATGCTGTAATAAATATGGGAGGGCAGATAGCTCTTCAAGATACTGTTTTCATTTCCTTTGGATATATACCTAGAAGTGGGCTTGCTGGGTAATATCACAGTTCTATTTTTAATTTTGCAGGGAACCTCTATACTGCTTTCCATAGTGCCTGTACCAATTTACATTTCCACCAACAGTGCACCTGGGTTCCCTTTTTTCAACATCCTCATTAACACTGGTTATCGCTGGCCTTTTTGATGGTAGCCATTTGCACAGGTGTGAGGTGATATCTCGTTGTTTTGATTTGCATTTCCCTGATGGTTAGTGATGTTGAGTACCTGTTTGTGTACCTCTTGGCCATTTGTATATATTCTTTGGAAAAATATCTATTCGGTTCCTCTGCCCATTTTCAAATTGGATTTTTGTTGTTGTAATGATTTGTATGAGTTCTTTATATATTTTGGATATTACCGTATCAGATATATGGTTTGCATGTTAACTCTGAATAGATTAAACACTTAAATATAAGAACTGAATCCATAAAACTCCTAGAAGAAAATGTAGGGTAAAACTCCTTGACGTTGGTCCTGGCAGTGACTTATTTGGGTATGACAGCAAAAGCACAAGATAAAAGGGCAAAAATCATTAAGTAGGACTACATGAAACACCCACTCTCCTTCACAAAATACCAACTCCTTTTGCTGGTCATGCTGGGTCTAGAGAGACAGACAGAGCCCATATGTCAGTATTTCCCATGAACCCTTTTTGATCCTTTGGCCCTATAGAAATGCTACATTTTTATTATTAATTTTGTTCTCCATCATAAATCATAATAGCCACCAAGTGTAATCTTATGGCGAAAACAGGAGTCAGGAATTCTGGGTATTGTTGCTTACTCTGTTCTTCATTTTCTCAGGCATCTATTTTTGGAGTTGGACATAAGTTAATATTCCTGTTTTGCCACAGCTGAGTAGTACGGTCTTGGGAAAGTTACTTAACCTCTCTGAGTATTAGTTTTCTTATCTGTGAAATGGGGGTGGTAATATCTAGTTTACAGAACTCCTGTGAGAATGAAAATGAGATATTATATGGAAAGCAGCCAGGACTATGCTTAGTACATACAGGGCTCTCACTAAATGATTGCAATTTTAATTTTTGACGGTAGTTATTTAGTTTGGGTAAAATCTTTTAAAAGGTAGGGGAAGCTACTTCAAATGCTTGGTGGAAGGAGGAACTATATAAGCAAACAACTGAGAAGAACGACAACCGAGGTATTGGTCACATTACCATATGGAGAGAATTTGCTGAATGATGCTGAATTTTAGGTATTTTTGCGTGTGGGAGAATTGCTAGGCCATAGTAGGGAAGTTGTTTCAATTAAATAGGGAGGCATATAAGAGATGTGAAGCCTGGAGTACGTAAGACTTATTTTCACAACCTCCAATGAAGGGCATTACGCAAACATAAATTATACATTTTTACTTTTGTAATTATACCTAAACCACATACTCCCAGATTTCATTATGTAATTCTCCAGACTTAACTTCGTTTCCTTTATAAAGCAATGTGCCATAATAAAACCTTCTGTAATAGAAATCATTACTAATCATGCATTTCCTATATAAAGGAAAAATGCCCCCCTAAATATTCATATTTATATTGCCACATTAGCTACTCTGAAATTGTTATTGGACAAAACTAATCATCTATTCAAGGCAGGTAAAATATTTATAAACACGATTCAAATTACCTACATAAAATCTTTTTCAAATAAATTTTCCTCTAAAAACTTAGAAATATATTAATAGCCATTAAATTGTCGTATACATTGTGGGTCATTTGCCTTCAATTCCGGCTCAGAATGGAGTTTATGCAAACTATTTTTATCCCCCAATTCTCTCCATGTCCTGCTAAATTTTTACAAGAAAGTTCTCTGCAATATTGCCATTGCAGTGGTATAAATAGGACTTTTCAAATGGCACATGTAGAATCTCTAAATATTTGAACTAGAAGAGCAAAGATAAAGTCTATGAATTCAGCCCAGAGGCAAACAGCCAACTAGGAATTACTGAGTGGATCTAAGCTACATAAAGACTCAACAGGCACACAACATTTACAACCAATACCTGTAACACCCATATAACAAACACACATATTTGACTTCTTCTTCAAGAGCAAGAGTTCTTTTTGGCTTTCAATCAGCTTAATAAGTACTGACCCCCCCCCCTTTTTTAATGATCCCTCTTCATATTGTTCATCTTAACTAGCCAGATGATTTTAATTACCTCATCACGTGGCAGATTGTGCCAGCCATAACTAGGACATAGGCGTGGCTCTTACCACCTGGTTCCACGTTTCACTACCTGTAGTCAGCAACCTCCCCCAAAACTACAAATTTCACAATAATAACAGAAAATGAAAAATATATCCAATAAGCAGCTTACACTTTAGGAGAATGGCAGGGTAATTACATTTATTGAGTAGAAATAAAGGCGAGACTATTATATAATATTTCGTTCCAAGATTCTAACTAAAAGAGTGTATACAAAATATTAAGCTTGAAGGTGTGAAAGGAAGTGATATATGATTGTTAATAACGTGGAATAGTGGTATAATTCAAAGCAGAGACACAGTTCCTATTAGCCACAGAAATTTTGGTGAAAGAAAAAAGGGAGAAATTTCTGAAAAACAAAAATACCAATACACAGCATACGAAAAAAGAAACTTCTCAGTACTCATTTTTATGTAGTTTCTGACTATGCGCTATTAAAACAGGGTTAAATTGGTTAGTCTATTTATCAGTTATCAGTTAGTTATATGATCCTCAGATTATAGGGATCATTAGTTTATCAACCAAATACCAGCCATCTGCACATAAAGTCTCAGAGAAGAGACCAGCTTGCTTATCAACATATATACACAAACTCAAGTGGAAAAGAAAAGTCTATTTTAAAATACATATTTTGAATTGTCCTTAATAAATAGTTGACACAGCTAATCAAAATGTTTTAGCGCACTCTTAACACCTTAAATAGCAGCATGATAAAGCATGTAAATAGACTTTAAAGCAGACAACTCAAATTTAGAGCTAAGCCATAAATGTACATTTTTAAAAAAGTAAAAAGTAAAGAAGATGGACTGATTCAAGACTAACCTGGTATGTCTTTAATTTAACTACTGTATATTTGTTAACAGTGGTACTTAATTTGACAAGTATTCAATTCGCTTACAGATTATTTGCTAGTCTGTCTGATTTCTGTTAATTCCTGGGAGACTCTAAGCCAAGTTGGTAACATTTAATGGAGACATGTTCTGATTAATTATCTCTGAGTGATCTGTCCAACATACAGTGAGTTATGGAAGTTGTCAACAATTTCCCCTTATTTTAAAATAGCAGTAATTCCCTCTGTGTAAAAAGTTATATTTTAATGGATTTATAAGTTTTCACTCTTATCAAAAACAATGAAGCACTTGCTTAGATTGTATCAAAAGTGTGGTTGACTATCAGATTGAAAATAAATTTAAACATGTTAGTACTTGAGGCAGATTGCTAAGGTGTCTTAGTCAACTTGTTATCATAACTGTGTCTACCTAAAGGCAAGCAACAGGAATGCTGGGAAATAGCACAAAACAATGATTTTAAGAAAATACAAAAATGATATATACATATAAAATAAAAGTATATAAACTTGTGCAGTGTATAGCAATATAGCTACTTGTAATATAACGTGAAGAGTGTGGCTTCAGGCAATTGAAGGGAGAAGCGAAGCTGAACGCTGCTGTACCAACCAAATGGCAAATGTGACACCTGATAATGTAAAACAAAGGCATCCCCAGGGCGCCATGTAAAATTATTATAAAGCGGTGAAATAACAATATAAAGTTAATTTTATTAAAATTAACAATACTTCCCATCAGCACGAGACAATCTATATTCAAAATTAAAACAGTAGGAATGTTTATCCATTCAAGCATTCTGATAGGCTAAATATTATTGACTGTTAAAAGAAATAAAGTTTTCAAGCCCCTTTTTTTCTTATACCTTCATAAATACTCATCCTTATGAGCAACACTACATTCAAAGGCCTGAAATTAAAAACATGTTTCCTTATGAAATTTGGTATATCTGGCATGTTGCTACAGTAATATCTCAGTCTACTTTTTTTTTTTTTTAAAGAAACTTGATGTCTTGGGAATTAAAAAAAAAAAGGACAAATTGGTCAAATTTTGCACAGTATGGCACTTTTCAAGTACAATGAATAGAAACAGATAAAAGAGATAACTTCATGGTATTATCTAAATCTTGATGCTTGCTGATTTCTACTATCTATTATTTGCAGAACTGATCTGCATATACTTGCCAGCTGTGAGGTTTTGTGTTAAGTAAAAATATCAACTTTTAGGCTCCTTTAGCTCTCAGAAAATAATACGGAGAGTTTTTTTCTTGATTACAAACAGAATGTGAGTTCTTTGTAGAAAAAATAAAACTACAGAAAAGTGCAAAGCAAAAACTAAATGTTATGTTATAACCTTTGGCTATTTATTAACACTTTGGAACACATCTTTTCAGGTTTTTATCTATGCAGTAATAAGCATCTATATTTTTTATTCTTAATATTTAATAAAAAGCCTGAATGAAGACTATGCATATTACACAATGAGTTTTACTTTTTCACCTAAAGGAATACTTCACAGCAGGTACTATGTTTCATGTAAAGTGTAGCTGCAATTATATGATAAATGACTTTTGGTGAAGAACTGAACATTAGTTTAAAATCCAGGAGTTAATTAGTCAATAGCACCATGGAGTGAGATGGGGAATATATTCTCTGGATTAAGGTGAATTTTGTCATTAGGGGGCAGAAGGGTTAACTTGTGAGATCCCAAAATTTCGAGGGGCTTTCTATATTTTAGCACTTGGAAAATCTGTTTTATATGTTTGGAAATCTAAATCGACTAAATCTACTATGATAAAGATTCCTATATGAGGCTAGTTTTATGTCCTTGATATTTATTTAGAAACCAGAAAATATGGATTAAATAAAGTAGAGCAAGGGGCAATTTAAGAATTATTTAAAATTAAATAATATGCTTTTTAATATGCTATTTTAAAACAAGATGATACGCTTTTTAATGTCATTATCAAAGGAAAGAAGCCAAAGCATAAAATCTTATGTAACATTATGAAATTTAGGCCAAGAAAATCTAAACTTATACTGAACTCACTCCAATTATTTAAAACCCTGCCCACTGAGCCGAGGCTGTAACAGCGGTGTGTTTTCAGACAACCCACTAGAAATTTCACAAGATCAATCAAGTTGGAAGATAAACATGGACTTTTCTGGCCTCTTTTCTTATTCCTAGATGAAGATGAACTTTTCTGTTTTTAAGAGGGAAAAGGCAAATCTTATGCTTCTATGGTCCATCTTAGCACACTGTCTCCCTTCCCTATTTCATTTCTCCCATATCTCATCTCAGCTCAGCTCAGCTCATATCATTTACTGCCACCCTTGAGGAATGTAAACTCCATGGGGGCAGGGTTTTTACACTGATGTATCCCCAGTGCCTAGAACAGAACTTAGTACATAGTAGGTGCCCAATAAATATCTGTTGAATCAACGAATGAGTTTTCTTCAATTGGATAATTAGAGTTAACAGAAGTCAATTTAAACCTTCAAAGCAAAGAAAGACATTTCACAAGAAACAAAAGGTACTTCCGCTCCGAACTTGGATTTCTCTTCCTTTGGAAGAGATTTTTATAACTTTTGGTTTCCTTTATAAGGTTATTTTGATAACAGTAATTACTTGACACTACTCCACTGAGAATTTGCAAATTCTTTTTTTTTTTTAATTTTGGAACCCCTCCCCCCTACTTTTTCTTTTTTTTTGTCACTGTGCTGGAAAAAAATTTGACTCCCTCTGTTCTGTTTCTTATAAAAAATACAATCCTAACCACACAAATCCAGGTAGCTGCCTCATCTATTGTCAACTATTCTGCATCATCCATTCTCCTGCTAAAGACATTCTATATTCTATACTCCTACTGAACAATAGGATCATTCTGAAAAATTTGCGTACTGGCAATCAAACCATTTTGCAAACAGTAACGCAGATTCCAGTGATAAGATATAAGATGAATGAGCAGGATGAAGAACACCTTAAAGATCACCTGCCACACTTGTGTTTGAGGTGCTCAATGGCTGTTTACACCAAGTGCCATCTGGCTCTATAGATATAATAACAATTATTCCATCGAGGTGTGTAGCTTCCTAAATCATATTAATATACAATGATTTCACTAGTCTTATAGGAGTTGATGTCTTTGTGTGCTCCCATTTAACCTGGGTAATGCGCTAAAACAAGTCTGCCTCATCATTAAGAATTGATTTTTTATTTATGTGAATGTCACTGGCAATCCCATGATATCCCTTTGTAATTCAGTTGAACAGGACTGCATACTAGCGTTAATCTATTTTTATGGCATATCTTTAAAAATTTGCAACATCTTGCTACATTTGGATATTTATATAGAGATTTGTGTTCCCGCAGAAAGCTGTTGTTAGCTTTGGAGATCCATTTCATACAGCAATAGGGCAAGTATCTAATATACTTCATTAGCTATCTTACATCAGATAAGGGTTTATTTCCTTAAATTATTTAACCTTGGTAGAACCTACTAAGATCACATAAATTACAAATACACTAATGAAAATCATTAGTTAGCCTATTAAAAAAAAAACAAAACCCAAACAACAACAACAACCGGAATAAAATTAAAACATTTTAAAATCAGTCCTTTGGAAACATGTTTTAAAAATAACTTGGTGAATTTACCATAATGGCCCATGTCTTAATGTTGTTTGTCACTTATTTGGATATTGACATAAACAAACTATTCTGATATGCTAATATTTGTATTAAAAAAAGTCACATTGCTTTTTTCTGCCTAATTCGAAATCTGGTTTTAAAAGTCATACTTACAGTTATTTTCAAATGCGCCTTAATGACTTTTGCTAATTTAAAAAATATTACAACAGAAACAATAAGTAGTAATAAAGAGAAAAAATTAGTATTTTAAAGTACTGGGAACAAACACTACACAGCAAAAATAACACTTTAAATCTAGTTTTCCAAGAGTACTTACAGGATCGTTAAATAATTACTTCATGAGGAAGTTTTGTCAGAACACCGTTCGTATTTAGATGAGCATTATAGCTTAGAACCTGCTTAGGAAGCAATAGTGAACTTCTTCCCAAAAAATCACAGAATTTGGGGTGCGGGGAGACTATGGTAGGTTATACAGAAGGTTATTGCCCATTTTAGACTGCTGCTTTTTATACTGCTGCCCTTTTTATACTTTATAGTATTGCTTTTATACTATTGAGAGTTTATCATATACAATTAGTGATACAGCAACTCACAGGGAAATTGAACAAGTTCCAGGACACTTGAAGAAATGAGGCAATACTTCTTCAAATCTAAAGGATTTTGCAGAAACGTGTCACTGCAAGCTATAAACTACTTTAAGACTCTTGGCCTACAAAAGTTTCTTGTGCATTGCATGGATTATTTAGACAATTAAAAGAAAAAAAAAGAACACTGGGGCAAATTCATTTTTCTAATGTGACATGCCCTAAAACTTAATTAAGGGCTCAAACTTAAAGACGTGTTGATAAAAACCTACACGTGAGTTAGAAGGGTGAAATCAGTGTGGTTTTCAATGTAATCCACTAATAACCATACTCTTTAAACTGTAATTTCTACAAATATGTCCCCTAAGAGCTGTGTAAATTATCTCCTTTATGCCCTGCATATGTTATAAACAACTATGTGCTTTTGGATTCAATAAATAAATGCATTAAATGTTCAGATATTTTCACTAAAGATAGTTCCACAAAGAAGCTGGGGACATTTTTCTATACTCTTCAGAACTATGTGTGGTGAGCAATTATCAGGAATAATATACGTGTCGGTTTTTGAGTACAGTATTGCTTCTAAACATTATTAAAAAACCACTCCACAAAGGTGATAAAAGGTGGATTAATCACCTAAATGCCTATAAATTGAGATTTAAGGTCAGAGATATTCCCTTCGCTCACCCTGTTGTCTCACATGGGGTTGGTTGGTTACACATCATACCCTGGTTCGTAGAAGGTATGCACTGTGGTTCAGAGTTAATACTGGGGATTTGCTTCACAGGGCTCACAAGTCAGATTTTAAAACATAATAATGGTAGTATCTATGATACTATTCTAATGAATCTAATGCTTTATTTCCACTAAAATAATTCTTTATTTCAGGAATGAGCCAAGTAAAGAGGGAACATGGAGTCAGTTTGAAATCGACTTCAGGGCTCACCTCAATCGGGTGAACAGTGAATGCTCTGACAATGACATTCACAACAGCATCGCTGCTGGGTATTGCTATAATTTGCTCTCTATGATTGTCCCTTTAAACAAAAAGCTCTGCACTCAGCATGCAAAGAAGTTAGAAGTGGAGAAAGGAGGGGGAACCACACATATAAGAAGAGAGAGGGGGAAAAACTGCAGATCAATCATTTATAATTAACAAAAATCCGATTGGTGCTTTAAATAGAGATCAATGTGTTCCAGGCTGCCTGGATTGTGGGGATGTATTCACCTTCTCGTAACTCTCCAAGCAAGCTGTCACACCTACAGAATCACCATTTGTTTTCTTAACAAAGCTTCAGGGGGCGCCAGGCTCTCATTGAAATTTCATTAATCTAATGGAGTAAAGTCCTATAGAAAAAAATCAAATTCTCGTTGGACGAGATGCTACCTGGGAAAGATAACCTCTGTTTGAACTCTCAGACTCGGATCGCTCTGCTATTAGTCTGAGGAAACAGACAGCAACAACGCTGATTACAGCCACCGGCCTCAACAATTTTTTTTTCTAACTAGCAATTTCGAGTGCAAGTACCACAGTGTCAGCTAAAGAAACACAACTGTGGGTTTTCTGCAGAGCGAAATGGTTCTGAAATGTCACTGAATAGCTCACAAAGGACGCCAATCTACGACAACAGAGACATAAGCATATAGGAGAAAGGGCCCACACATCCTCTTTACAAAGGTATGTTGTTTACATGCATGTCATTTGTGAAACACACAGCTATTCGATTCAGGGGTTTCACAGAAGTCTAACCAAAATCTGTTTGGAAAGCAAGTGGCAAGATTCTTCCAGAAGTCACAGAATTTTGGGTGTGGGGAGATTCTGGTATGTTTTGCACATAAATAGATGTCCTACTATAGGGGATGATAGCCTTCAAGTTTCCAAGACACCAATTACAGTTGTTACTTGGTGATCATATTTCATTACCACCTCCACGGAAGTTGGTATACAAGTTTGCAAATGTGGCCCAAATGCGTACATGTCAATAATACAGTAGGAACAGGACCTCTGAGAGGGAAATATGAAATGTTGATTCCTCAAAACTCCTTCCAGTAACGTCCCCATGGCTCCTCTGACACATGGCAAAAGTACGGGACGGTAGACATGTATGTGATAAAAGGGCTAACGTGAATAAGGCTGCGTCTATCATCAACTAAAACAGCTCCTCTGTGTTGTTTAGTTTTTCCCTACTTAAATGCCTATTTTAAAAAGCAAAAAATTTAAATGACTAATAGACCACTGGCTTTAGTTACCCTGTACAAGAGTCCAAAGAGAAAATGAAACAACCTGTACCAAGTCCTCCGTTAGGCTCTTATGTGGACATTATGCTCTGCAAGCCGCGACTGGGCAAAGGGCAGTAGGCTTGATCAGGCAACATCACGGTCAGGTTCGGCACCGCTTTCGGATTCCACACATACACTCCTAAACCTGCAAGTGGATGTATAAACCTTGTTTGTGTTAAAGGAGAACACTAATCCTACTTTAAAGTAAAAAAGAAAGAAGGAGTTTGGATGTAAACGACAACTTTGTATTTACTTTTAAAAAATATCTAAAAATTGTGGCAATTATATAATAAGGAGAAAGCAGCAATACTCTGAAAAAAACGAAAGGAAGATCATGACATCCTCGGTAAGCAATGGAGATAATTGAAAAAATTTTGAGTCCGTCTCTTAGATAATATTTTTTTTTCACAATAAACTTGTTCTTTTTTTCACCTAGGTCACATAAAGCTTACTGCAGGTCAGGAAATGTCTTCTGTTTCCAGAGCAGCTCACAGGAGTGAGTCACTTCCTATGATTTATTTTTTCCATTTCTCTGTTTATAGGTAGATATTTTTCTACTTGGGATAGATTTAATATTTTTTCTTTTGGTCTAAAATTATTCATAAAGACTTATCTTATTTTCATACATAATTCCTTTAATTTCCTGTCTGAGATCCACCTGTAGAATTATACTTCCTGCTCTCTATCTACATCCTATTTAAAGATGCCACTGAAAGCATATCAATATTTTATTGTAAGCAATAGGAAAATGGGTAAATAGCACATTTATGTGTCTGTGTGTATGTACTGCTTATGTAAACATATATAATGTATATAAATCCATACACACAAAAAATTTAGTTTACTCAAGTTAGGATTATTAAAATTGATCCTGGGAACAAAATAATACACCTTCCTAGGCATTCATCCCGACTATAGACACGGAGAAAGGAAGATTGTGAGAAGGAGACACACACATTCAGATGAGCCTTCAGGGAATTGTATGAACTTTTGAACCAGAGGCGGAGAGCCAGAGCCCAGCCTGTTCCCACTTTAATAAACATTTTTTTTCTTCAATTAATTAAGGTTTGGAAAGAAAAAAAACCACAGAAGAGAAGTAATTTAGCATGCAGTGCATACTTTACAGATGGATCCTACCTTCGGATGCTTATTAAATCTATGCATGATTGCGCTGGAGAAAATTAATTGCATTGTTTCTCACTATTCAAAAGGGGGTTGCAAACAGCTCAAAAATAAAAAGGAAAATGAAGCAAGGGTGTTGTTGTTGTTGTTTAAAAAAAGACAGCTACAGTATAAAAGTAACACTTTTAATAGTCCTAAAACAAGTAATACCCACAATTGGCGTAAGGGTGCAAAAATTCCTTTAAATTTTGTTGATATTTCAGAATTACTGTGTATGCTGCCAGAATACATATATCTACTTTAAGTTTACACATATTCTGGGCTAACAGAAATTTCCTACTCAGTGGCGTTTGAACTATTCAATTAAGTGGTGTGTTTTTGTTCAGATCCTACTGTGAAGAAAGATTTACATGGGCAGCTGGGAGTACACACTGGCACCCATTCACCGTGTTTTGGTTAGCTGGTATTCCCTCCATACCAGTCTTTGGAAAAAGTGATAAATTCCTAATTTGGGTGGGGGGAGAAAAGTAAAAATATTGTTATAAAGTATTCAGACCATAGGTGATTGTTTGCATTTTTATCAGCTTTAATTTTTAAAAAAGCATAGAAGCTTCAGAAATTCGAGCCATTTTTGCCTTTTCTGAAGTCCTGCAAGTAGAAATTGAACTGTAACCTCTCTCTTACACTGTCCTGAAAATGACCTTCATCAAACTTGAAAGGACCACTCTCTGTCTAAGGAGCTAGGAGAGACATTAATTTTCCTAACTCACTCTTTTCCAGATTAAAAAAAAAAAAATCCCTGTGTTCCTTCATTACAGATGCTCCTTTGGATGTGATCCACCCTGTTGTTGATTTAACTAAACACATTTCGCTAAGAACTTCTAAACTTACTTTATTCCACGATCCAAGTAAATGGTGGTTTTATTTTATTCTTCCATTCTGAATCTATAAATCAATCTCTCTGATCCCCAGTAAACATGTGTAATTATTCTGAAATATTTATCATGACACAAATTTTGCTAAGAGTAACAAACTAAGGACATATCGTAAATAAATGAATCTGTCCTAGGTACAACAGAGTTTATAAGGTATGGATAAAATATAGACGTATTAACATCAGGATTAGCTTATATGCTGTCTTTCACAAGCAGATCTCAAAGAACGACATAGATGACCTTATAAACAGTTACAGATATCATCATCCCTAGTTAGGATGGGACAAACAAGATCATATGGTGAGACAGAGCAAAACTTCGAAGACAAGTATTCAACTTTTGTTCCTTTACTTTACCTTTTAAAATCAGATCCTACCACCCCATTCGAACAGCCACTATTTAAAAGTAGAATCTTACTAACACTCAAAAACATCCGGTTCAGTCCAGGAACTACTCAGAAGAGAAAAATCCACGCTGCTATGAGAAACTCAGGTCAAAACTGAGCCCGTGCCGTGTGCGGCTAGTGTCTTTCTAAATGTGACATAAAATGCGTAGTATCTATTTTACTGGTTATTAAAGAGCACAGACAGGAAATACATGGGGTTGGACCTATATAACTTTACCATTACAAAAGATAGTTGAACTTAGGTACTAAAACAAGGCCAGCTTCAGAAAGCTGGGCAGTTTTACTTAAGCCAAACCACATGATAGTTACGAAAATGCCTGAATAAAAAAGGTGGGAAAAATCCAAGAAGGGAGATTACTCAGTTCAAGGCACCTGAACTTATTTCCCTGCCTAGAAAGATCTCTTCCTGTCTGCTGCACTCCAACTTGAGCAGCCACCCCCACAGGGCTAACTGCAGCCGGGACGTGCACATTTGACCTGTCTCTTTACTCCAGATTCTCTCAGATGATCCAATGTTTACCTTTTAAGGTTCTGTGCAATTAACACAATCCCCACCCACCTCAAACAGGGAGTGTTGCAAATGAAAGTCCTATATGTCATCCCTAATGACTGGTCATCTCAAGTTCTGGGACTTCCTCTGTATAGAACCTGTCACATTAGGGTACTTTATAATCTTCCTGCAAATTCCAAAATGAGCACCAGTAAGCTGCCAGAAGCTGCTGGCAAAGCGGTTTTGGTAGCATGAATGACTCAGGCTCTGCTTGAACCAATTCACATTGAGTATGTGAAAAGGTTATCAAAATCAAGATAACCAAAAGCACAAAATGATTCTGGTAATGCAGATGATTAAATCTGCTTTAAGGAATCCACGATTTTAGAACAAGTTTTGAATTTTGAGATACTTAGTGTAAAAATAAGAATAGCTAAGGATACAATTGTAAAACCCTTAATTGACTTGATCTTTATTTTACATTTCCTACACACCTTATAATGAATGAGTACACTTTTCTCCTGGAGCAAAGAGCTCACTGATGACTAGGGAATTAGATTCAAGACACTATACTTTGATTTAGCAAATCTCTGTATTCATTTATTACATGGGATCCTGTTTTCTCCAAGGAGTTAAACTCCCTCTATAAGGTAAAGAGCTTAATCACTCTGGGATGAGATATTTTTTCTATTTTCCAATGCAATTACTCTTTGTCTTAAATCTAATTGAATTCACTTTCCATGTTAGTGGGGGAAGGGAGGTGGGCAGGAGAAATGCAGTATATGCTAGAAGATAAATAGTGTTAATTGTAGACTTTTGGTATATAGAGGATTTTTTTTTTAAAGACAAAAAACTGTGACCTGGTAAAAATATTAAAATTTTCAGTGGTATGGTGGGGGTGAGGAGACTTTGGCCATTAGGAACTGGATTTGGGGTATGGACAACATCAGGGACATTGCATAAGGCCTTTTCAAATTTATAATTTATAAAGTACCTTGGGATTTCTCTGGATAAAAGGCACCATATAAATATAAACATATTCAGGGCACCTGGGTGCCTCAGTCGGTTAAGCTTTGTACTCTTGATTTTGGCTCAGGTCATAATCACGGTTTGTAAGATCGAGCCCCGCATTGGGTTCTGACCTGACAGTGCGGAGTCTGCTTGGGATTCTCTCTCTCTCTCTAAAAATAAATAAATAAACTTAAAAAATAAATATGAGCATTTTCACTTCATGTAGATGATCGCAGATAGTTGATATCTCAGCATAAACATATCTCAGTAGTCCAAGGGATATAAACTCTTACATGGATTTGGTTTTTTCTGCCATTTTCTCTTCCCTGAGTTGTAGCACACACAACAGAGCATGCCCTTGTTGGCTGGCTCTTTTCCCTTTTCTAAAGTTCCTGTCTCTTTCATTTGTCTTTGTGGTGTCACTGTACTGTCCAGTATTTGCCTTTGAACTCACAAGTTATATAATTGAAGGAAGTAAACATTTATCTTGGATCTGTCTGGAATAGTGCTTTCCACCCTCAGTATTTCTGGTGTCTAAGTCCTCCAGATACCATGGAAGCGGGGAGAGAGGGAGGCAGTCACTCTGTGGCACAGTAAGAAACACTGTGAAACAAGAGACTGTTATTATCTCATGGTTCTTTGAAGGCTTTTAGGATCTGACATAATTTGAGAGTCCGAACCACATAATCATATTTTGTTCAATTTGACAAACACTTACTGAATGTCTAATCTATGCTGAAACCTGTAAGATACATAAAAATAATTAAGACACAACCCCTGCCCTCTGGAGCTCACAATCCATTGGAAAAGCCAGCACATGTAAGTACTATAATGCAAGGCAAATGGAAGTAACAGCAAAATAGAGGTACTGATCAAGTAAACTGCAAGACAGGGAGATGTTGAGTATGAGTTGGGGCAGCTAGAAAGCCATGTTGAGAAGAAAAGAGTTTAGGCGGAGCCTTGAAGGATTTCTGGAAAGTGGGTGGCTGGAGAGGTTGGGAAGGGCATTCCAGGTAGAAGGCACAAGACTGGATTTAGGGAAATACAAATAATTCCATAAGGCCAGAGGTAAGAGGAAAGGTAGGTTCAGAAACACAACTTGTATTTCAGATTGTGATTTCAAATCCTCCTCAAAATAAGCTGAGATGATGAAACTGCAGTGTAACCAAATAATAGTTCTTAACAATGAGTGTTCCTAGTCTGTTATTCCCCCTGTGGGCTCAACAGGGTCTGGCTACACTGGCTCAGTTCCTTCCCAGGTCTGCCCCCATCCAAGGAGGGCTCTGCCATCCTCAGACAAGTGTCTTGGTGGTTTGTGATTCAGCATGGGGAGATTGAGGAGAACGAGAGAGGAGTTTGAAAGGACAGAGGTCACTTCAATCAACAGTAAAGGACAGAGAAGCAAAGAAGCACTCTCCACCTTGCATGGTTGAAGATCCAGAGAGACAGGGCAGAATGGCATGTTTGAGAAATTCTGGGGCAGGAGAGTAAGAGGCTCTGGGGAGTCGTGGGGATTTTGAAGAGGGGAAAGTTGCCTTGTAAAATATGCTGAAGATATTTAAAAAATCTTTTTTCTTAATGTTTATTTTTATTTCTTGAGAGAGAAAGACAGAGCATGAGTGGGGGGAGGAGCAGAGAGAGAGGGAGACACAGAATCCAAAGCAGGTTCAAGGCTCTGAGCTGTCAGCACAGAGCACGATGCGGGGCTCGAACTCAACGGACCATGAGATGATGATCTGAGCCGAAGTTGGATGCTTAACGGATTGAACCACCCAAGCACCCCTAGGTATTTTTGAGAGCTGCAATGCTTACTCTTACTGTGTGTCTGTGAATGTGATATGTCTTCAGGACTGGGCCTCGGTGTCAGCAGGGATGATAGGTAAGCAAAGATTCGGGACTGCTTGCCAAGAGATCATATGTGATTTTCTATGGACTGGAGGCTATGGCTCACATTATACCAGCAAAGAGACGGAGGAGGGCTGAGCCTGAAAATGAAGTTGGACCAGTAACTTTTACCATTTCATACCTCCACGAATTCTCCATTTAATGTTTAATGCTTGTTGAATAGATTGAGATGGTTCTCACTGTATATTATTTACTGCTCAGCAATAATTCTTATTTTCTTGACTATCGTATTTCTTTAGGGAGTTTAGCTGCCCTGAACTTCTACTCCCCATTTTCTCCAAGCCCTGGACCAATCCCTACCCTATGCTCTTTACTCTCAGCACAAGGCTTTGCCCTCCTCTCCCTCCAAGTAAAAACACCCTGTATCTTTACCTCCTTTATCTTTGAACTCCTAGGAGTGAGTGTTTTGCCTTTTAGCTAAGACTGATTCTTGAATAGTATTATCCAACCCACTTCTACCTTTTCCAGGACTTGATTCTATCCATTATTTTTTAGATTGGTTCTTTCTCATTTTCTGGAAAAATGAGCTCAGATTTACCCTCTCCTACAACGAAAACAAAACAACCAAAAAAGTTCCTCTTCCCTGCTGTCATTTATCCCTGCTCTTCTTTTGGCCAAATTTTAAAAGCAGCATAAATCCACAACCTCTAGTTTTTCACCTCTTGCTCACTCCTGAATCCCTAAAACCAGGCTTCTGCCTTCTCTACTCTACTTACTTGCCTCTCAAAAGATTAGCAAATAACTTCTTGTTTTGTTTTCCATTTACTCCCACCATCCTTGCCCCCTAGGCACATATCTAAAAGCTTATGAACATGATGGGGGTATTGTTAATTACTTACCTTTATAACCCCTCAACACCCAGCATTATGCTTTGCATGTGGTAGAGACTCCCTGAGTATGTGAATTGCATCTGAATTTCTTCAACCTTCCTCATCGTCCCCATGGCTCCTGATATTCTACCACATTAGGAACCTAGCAATGGTTTCAGATGCTATCGCTGGTGTCAGGGCACGTAGCTTTCTCTCATGGGTTTAGAGAATTAGAAAACATCTCATCCTCCGTTGTTGACAACCAAATTATTTTAAACTCTTGTTTACCAGAAAGTATGGTGAAGATTGTGTTATTTTTATTTTGTTGCTAACATACACAAAACCAAAAATAAATACCCAACATGAAATGTATATCATGATGATCAATAGTAATGATCAACAGTTCACAAATGAAGAATTCAAGACAAACTAAAAAAAAAAAAAATAGGGGCACCTGGGTGGCTCAGTCGGTTAAGCATCTGACTTCAGCTCAGGTCACTATCTCGTGGTTCGTGAGTTCGAGCCCTGCATTGGGCTCTGTGCTGACAGCTCAGAGCCTGGAGCCTGCTTCGGATTCTGTGTCTCCCTCTCTCTCTGTCTCTGCCCTGCTCACACTCTGTCTCTGTCTCTCAAAAGTGAGTAAATGTTAAAAAAATATATATTAAAGAGAAAAAAAGACAAACTTACTTGCCAAACTTATCAAGTGGCCTCCCGTTGACCCAAACATAAACCACGTTGTAATACAGTACCTGGTTCTATTCAATAAGCTATATTTCTTGAGACTCTTCCCCAGGAAGTTCTACAGGTGGCTGAGACACGACAAATACTAAAACATAACCAGGAATTGAGCCAGTCACTACTAATGTGTGGCTATGACAACTTTAATAAATATGTATGATTGTTTTTTCTGTAGAGGGTACAAGAACACACTCTTGCTTGAAATCCAAATGCATAAAGACAATCAATGGGAGGTAAGAACTCTTTTTTACTTCTACATTTCCCTTAGGTGTCTTTTTTTTTTTAAGTTTTTTTGAAAGAGAGAGAGTGTGAACAGGGGAGGGGCAGAGGGAGAGAGGGAGAGAGGGAGAGAGAGAATCCCAAACAGGTTCCATGCTGTCAGCACTGATAGCATGAAGCCTGACATGAGGCTCCATCCCACGAAGCGTGAGATCATGACCTGAGCCGAAATCAAAAGTTAGACACTTCACCAACCGAGCCACCCAGGTGCTCCTCCTTTGGTGTCTTATATTGCTATAGAATTTTACTAACAGGACATGGAGGCCTTTTCTCCCATCTCTCACAAACTCCCCTATTTCACTGAGATCCTTTAGGAGTAGTGAGGACCAGCACAAGTGTCACATGACCTCTTCACACATGCTCATACCAGGGGTACCCTGCCACTTGTCTACACTACCCTGCCCAGCTTATTACAAGCCATGCAAAATGCCCAAGAAAGCCAGCCATAGGGGCTTGTTACAGTTGTTTGCTTGCAGTGTTCCTTTAGAGTGGGTCTATCCACCAAAAATGTAAAGAATCCATCAGTTTCTGCGTGGCATTCTAGTGCTAAATCAAAATCCACCCTGTTTGTCACTGGTTCAACAGTTCAGGTCAACAAACACTCCTGGAGCACTTATCCTGTGACAGGCATCATGCTAAGGCCTTCAAGGAGCCAGAGTCCAGTGGGAATAGAGATTTGTAAACACAGATTCCAATATAATATTGGCAGTGGTTTCGAAAAATCAAATCACAGGGATAAAAAAAACAAAGAATGAACTATGCTTTGGGCAATTCTACATTTTAAGATAAAAATTTAAAAATTACATTAAATTACTTAGATTTAATTAAAAACTTAAGTTTTATCTTAAAATGTAGAATTGCCCAAATTTAAAACTCAAAATTTAAGTTTTTAGAGATCCTTTAGATGTTAACAAAATAAATAAATAAGAACAAAGTAAAAAACAACAACAACAACAACAATGACAAGTCTAGTCACGGAACAGATTCCTTTCAAAATAAAGTTCTTCAAAGGCATTAAATGTTTTTATTCAACAGTAGTAGGGGACAAGGAGATATTAGAGAATCTCACTACCACTAGCAAATTTATCTTGTGATTATGCTAAGAAGTTACCAGATGGTGGGTGATCCAGTATCACTGTCCTGTGACACTGTTTTAGGGAAGGGAATCTTTTTATTACGGTCGTGTTTTCTTTTTTTTTTTTAAGGCCCTCTTTTTCTAGGTAAATCGCATTTTATTTCAGCCCCTTCATATAACCTGTAAATAGTCTTTACATTAACGCCTCTGTAATCTGTCAAATAATACTCTGCAGTCTTAGAAATATAAATAGATGAGCATTTTACTCTCATGGAGCACTTTATTCAGCTGGTTTCACTACAACTCTATGACCCAACTTGTTCAGTGAGTACTCTAAGACCATATTGAACACATATAAAGGAGGCAGACTTTTAGGGCCAAATGTTTTCCTTCATGTACCTTTAATTTTGTGGCTATAGAACCATCTTATGTCAAAAAAAAAACCCCTCCATATGTGTTTATATTAGTTTTCTGACAAAAATATCTGTAAAAGATACAGGCTTGGGAAAAACCTTCAAAATTTTGACTCTCAATGGCTATTCTGAAAATGAAATACAGTCCTCTGAATTTATCATACCTAGGACATATAGAAGATTGTTAGATAATAAGGGGATGTTTTCTTGCCACCTATGAAATAAATTGTTGGTGCTTGTGAAGCTACAAGGCATACAGCTCAGTAGGCCATCCAGGAGTTTGAACACTAAGGTCGTAACTGGGGATAATATGTAGGACTGCCATCACATCTGAGAGGTTTTATGTTTTGTTTTTATCACATCACCTCAACAGACACTAAGGAAACAGAAGCAAACTCTGGGATGACTGTGAGTTTTAAAGCTGAAAGAGGGGTACCTGGGTGAGCGTCTGACTTCAGCTCAGGTCGTGATCTCACAGTTTGCAGGTTAGAGCCCCGCGTAGGGCTTTGTGCTGACAGCTCAGCCTGGAGCCTGCTTCAGGTTCTGTGTCTCCCTCTCTCTCTGCCCCTCCCCCATTTACCCTCTGTCTCTCTCTGTGTCTCAAAAATAAATAAATGCTAGAAAAAAATTTAGAGCTGCAAGAAAAGAGTTTAAATTCACAACCAGCTATGTTACTTGATTTTAAGAGAAGAGATGATTTGCCACACCTATCATAATATCAAAGTATTATGCAACTAAAACAGTTATGAGTTAAGAATATGGACCCCTGCAAATGACTTACTTTAAGTAATAATGACATTTATAGACATTTTCACATATGCATCTCTTGGGAAATGAAACTTTTAGATACAAAGAAAAGATGTCTTTAACCTTTCCTGTTCCTGATCCTATCATAAAATAGAGATAAAGACATTTTGGAAAGAGTTCTTTGAACATTACAACAGTAGCTAGGAGAATAGGAAAAATATACACGAGAAAAAAATGAACGCCTGAGAAAAGGACTGGAGGTCCTCATCTTCAGCTGCAGAGGTGATGTAGAAGTTGTAGAAGGTGGGGTAGCATCGTGTAGAAGACAGAGACGAGCTCATCATTATTTCTAAGGAGTGGAGAAGTGGGTTTCCACTGCATCGTAAGGGACTCAGCCTAGATATTAGGACTACGATCCCAATAGGAATAGCCATTAACGTAAAATGGCTTGTTAAAGGAGATAATGAAATCTCCTTCTCAAAATATCAATTAAATGAAGATAATTCTTCATCCTTCTGAGATAGTTTAGATATAGTCTATCTAAAGGACAGGGATGGGCAGGCTTGTTTTCCAAAGCAGCTTTCAATTTTTTAATTACACAGTATTGAATCCAAAATGGTTACCCTACTTTTAGAGCTAGAAAGTCGCTGGATTTAAAGTTTTTCAGAGAGTAGTAAGTTTAGAGACCATCTAGTTTCTGAACACTGAGGGGCGTAAGTGCAGTGGAGAGATGAGCAAACTATGACCCATGGGCCAAATTCGGCCCCACCCTTTGTTTTTGTAGGGCCTGCAAGCTTAGCGCGTTTTTTTGTTTTTGTTTTTGTTTTGTTTTGTTTTACATTTTCTTTTAATGGCTGGGGAAAATCAGAATAGTATTTCATGACAGGTGAAAATTATATGGAATTCAAATTTCAGTGTCTATAAAAAATGTTTTAGTGGAATACAGCCACATTCATTCATCCACATATTATCTACGGCACTTTTGCCCTATACCGGTACAGCTGTCACTCTAGAGTTGAAAATCCCAAGATGCCATATGGTACTTTACAGAAGAAGTTTGCTGGCCCCCTGGTGCAGTGGATGAAGCACATAGAGTCTAAAGCCAGACTGCCTGGGAGTGATCCTGGAAAAGGCGGCACGCCTCCGTTTCCTGATCCGTAAACTGGGGGCAATAATGGTACTTACCTGACGGGGTTGTTGTGAGAATAAATGAAGGTGCTTAAAACACAAGGGCCTGGTATAAAGCAAGAATTCAGCTAAGTGTTCAGTGTTCTTACTATTACACATGAAGAAACTGGCCCACGGCAAACTTCTTGATTCTCCTTGCCTAGGTTGTCTTTTTTACTTTCTACATTGCCTGACAAAGAAAAACGTCCTTCTGAAGTTTTGGTTTCTGTTTTTAAACTACCTGAAGGCCACTGTGAATGAGAACTTCAGTTTCATCAGCCTGGTCTCCTATCAATTCTGGGACCTACAGTCGCCCAAAGGCAACTTGTGGAACATTTGAGATTTTCAGGTCTTTACCTCAAACTTCTAGAAATCAAGATTTTCTTTATGCCTTCCAAAAAAAGGACAATCCAAGTCCCCTACAACTTAAAACTGACGAGTCTGGCTTTTTGCCCAATATTTACTGCAAAAACTTCAGAAACCAAGAACTGAGGCGTGCATACGGACACCAGGATCTGAAGGAGAGCAGATTATTCCATGTGCATTCAAGGGTATTTATTATTCTCGGCAAAACATAACCCATTTTCTCTGGTCACTTTTCTTCCCTATCAACCCTTGCACGTTACCAACACCACCCCAGGTTTTGCTGACTCTACAACACCTGTTAAACCTAGTAGGATGCCCTGGACAACCACCCTTTTTGAAGATTTGTTCACAAGGAGTCTTTCTTCATTAACTCCGTTCCCAAATGGTCACTCCATTATATCATGTTCCCTTGTCAGGTGGTATACAATTTTAAACAATTCTACATCTGGCATTGCCGTCTAACTCTCCTCCACTTTTTCTCTTTCTGTATAATACACCCTATCTTGCAACAAAACTGGAATTCCTTAGGGCCAGGCACATACGATTTTTTTGGTATCACCTCACAGTACTTCTCTGAAGTTTTTTATGTAGTAGGCATTTGACAAATGCTTCTTGCATTAATAAATGAATAGCCACAAACACCTCCCATGAACAGAATTTTTAACTTTAGAGATGAATAAAGTAACACTTTTACACTACCACCAAGATGGTGGAGATGATGATTTGTTAGTACATGGGTTTAAAGATCAATCATCAAAATTAAAACAAATCAGAAGTGTACAAGCACCTTAATTAAAATGGAGACTGCAACCCACAAAAGAAAGATTAACTCTAGATCCTTAATCCTTTTCAGATACATTAGCTCTATGACACTGGAAAATGTGAGATCTCATGTGGATACGGTGGCCACTGGTAAAACCTTATCTAAGTATTTTTTTAAATTCAGCCATAAAGGATTATGTTGGAATCCCGCACTGGTATAATTCTCATCTGCATGTATAATATACCGATAGCAACATTACTTAATATATGAGTATGTGAAGTATATTTTATTATAACAGTAGACAAGCAAACTGAATGTGTCCCAGGAAGGGGTCTTTTCCATTAACTTTTATAAAGGCTTTCATTTCAAACTTTCATTAACATCTGACAAGCAAGCTGAAAAAGCTTTGCTTGGAGCTTGGGTTAGGGGCAAAATGCATTTTGGCAAAACTATTCCAAGATTACACTGACTGGGTGTGCGAGAATATACTAATTTGTTTTGTTTTGTTTTGTTTTGTTTGGAGTGTGGAGAAAAGAGAGAGAAAGGGAGAGAAGGAGTCATGGACCCTACTTTATGGTTGCCATGGAGGCAAGGTCAGCCTTCCACACTTGGATCTACCAGCAGAGTTCAGACAGGTCAACGTGTGACCGGCTCAGGCCCTGGGGTTAAAAGTTCAAGCAGCGATGGAAAAACCAATATGTCCACGCAGAGTATGCTGTGCAATTTATTTCAATTTACATCAAGCCATGCATATAAAATTTAGATAAATTCCATTCAAATCTGATGTTGCCTGACACACAATGTATGCAAACAGATGTCTGTGGGGCTTTTTCTGTGCTTTGGAAAACAACATTAAATTTAAAAATATGTCTCTGGGATTTCTTTATTGAATTACAAAATGAACATAATTTTAACTTAAATGTTTTCATTCTTTCTTCCAATTTTTTTTGTGGGGTTCTTAATAATTTCTCGGTTCTCAATCTACTCTGTGTCATATTAAAGAGGATAATGTATATTTACAACTACAGCTCCCCTGTTATTGTAGTTATAGATTCTATTTATATCCCTTCCCACTTTCTGCAAATATTTAGTGATTGATATTTCTGATTTCTCTCTGGCTTCTACCCTCATCGCCTTTACTTTCTACACGGAAAAGAGCAAGGGCTCCAGAGGCTGCTGGGTCATCTTCCAGCCACAAGGTGGCTCCCCCCACCCCTTCTCTCTAGTCAACAGGGCACACACCTTTGCTGAGTACTGCCGGCAGACTAGGATTCAGAGGCTAATTATGATCCATAAATACCATTATTTTCATTGCGAATTGAATGGATAACAACCCGGACGCTGGCACAGTGAGACACAATGCAAAACTGGTCTTCAGAAAGAGGAGAAGGAAGAAGATTTTCGTGTCCTGCCTGATGGCTCTTCACCTATCCTTTCAAGGGTACAACCAACTAAACTTTGAGAGAGAAAAATAAAGGAAAATAATGACGTGTTCTAGAGGAACCTAATTTTGTTGCCAAAGAAGAGGGACACAGAGCGGACAAGGCAAAATTTCAAGCGAAATATGCAACTTCTTCCTGCTCAAACTGGAGCCTGCATTTGGAGTAGAAAAGGGGTTTGAGTTTTCTGTTCTGGGAACTTATACACAAGGAAGTTTTTTGTGAGGACTCTGTAGCACTGGCTTAGACGTCCTGCACCGTGTCATAGATGAAGAACAGGGATCTCTAACACTCCCAGGCTTTAAAAGGAAGAGAAATACCACGTATCTACTTCTTGCTGCTTAGGAAACAGGGTCCATATTTCACAAAGGTGATTTTTACAGAATACATCCTAATTTTCTACACATGAAGCAAGCATAGAGAGACAAATCATTCATCTGATTACATGGAAATTCTTTCCAAAAGTCTGAGTCCTAATTTCTCACATTTTCCACTTTCTGTTCCAGGGACAAGTTATTTGGGCAAGTTTCATTTTCCTCATCTGTAAAATGGAGGTAAAAATAGGACCTATTCCTCATGGGCTTTTTGTCAGGATTAAATGAATTAATATACATAAAGCACTTGAAAGAGTCCTTGGTACTACACAAGAGCTATATAAATGTTTGCTATTACTATTATTATTCATTTGAGCTCAGTACCTCCTCATTGGCAAGTATTTCGTGAGACAAACATTTGAGACAAATGGACTTCCATGGATTTTGTAAAGACATAAATGTATCATTTTCTAGATACCTGAATGTTCTGATCAGGCGTAACTGGTGTCTGGGCTTTTTCCTCCTCAAGAACTTAAAAAGTTATGTAAGCATTTCCCCCCAATTCATGATATTACTTTCAACATGACATTAGAAAAATAAACTGCCAATTTGCAACTCTAAAACTTGTTTCAGATGTTATTTTACCAAATGCATCACTTTATTCAAGCAAACAACCATACGTGGTGGTTTCATAACTTGGTTACAATGTGCATATTACACAAGTTTTCATTTTCATTTTTCACCAGTTAAAAAAATCTCCGTACCTTACTCATGCCAGAATGTAACTTTGTTAAGCCTCTTGTTAAACTTAGAACATATGAGCCCCCTGCTTCTAAAGTAAATAAACAATTTTGAATTTCCTCCTAAGCACTGCCTTGACAATTCCCAAACACATTTTCTAAGGGTACAAATGGTATCCTTAACTTAAGGTGACCTACAATAATTCAACCGTGAGCAAAAGTTTATGTGGACATAAAATCCTGCATTCACATAAATCCTTGTTTGTATAAGGAGAGATCTTGTATACATAGATGTAAATATATATATATGTGTGTCAGTGCGTGTGTATACATATATGTCCACGCATATGCCCTCCACATATATTACAAATAGATGGAAATGCATGTTTAGAGACCAGGCGAGATAGGCAAATCAATTTTCAATAAGGCAAGGAAAAGGAGTATGACATTTTTTAATACCTGCTACACTGTCATGCAACCCTTTATTCTTTATTATCTCTGTCAGCTACTACCAGGTGCCTAGTAGACAAATGCTAGTCCCAGTCCCGACCATTTATTTCTATTTGGAATTATTTCAAGCCTAACTCTTTCGAACTGCTTGAAAATGCTGTCCTGATGCGTTGGCCTTGCGCTCCAGAGTGAAGGGAGGGGGTGAGCAGTCCTTAGGCAGAAACAATTTGGCACCTTTTTAGAGGGAAGCTTGCCTTGGCTTTGCCCACACTTGCACAAATACAACTCTGAAAGACCCCTCTTCCATTCTGAACAATATGTATGTGTTACCAGCAGCAGTGTCTTTTGTTGCCAGAAGCAGCTTTTGCTACATGCAGCAACTTTCACTATATTCTTAGCAACTCTTTCTTTTATGCCAGTTTCAGACATCAGTTAACAGAACCCCTTAAAGAACAGATGTACTGAAGAAATGCATCAATTCGTTATTTGTTACAGTTTGGGGGTGTCTGTCCTGTGGGTTTTCTAGCCAAAGGCTTGTATGTTTCCCAAGAGAAATTTACTTTCATGAGAGAAGAAAATTGAGGCAAATCACTGCTGTTAGACCCTGAAGTCAGAGACACTGGTTTGTTGTCCTTCTGTACATAGGAAGAAAAAGCCCACAGTTACAGAAACAGTTGTGTTTCAATCCATCCCTCATTCTTTCCCAGTGTGAAAAATTACAAAGGAAACCAAATTTTTCTCTGTCAATAGAATGTGTATGATTACAGCTGTTCATATTTTCACTCTAATGAAGGGCTGCACATTTAATTGTAAGATTTATTACATTGCTGTGTACATGCAAAACAGTTAATCGACATCTAAAATGCTGGTTGTTTATTCTGA
The DNA here is from genome assembly GCF_024362965.1 of Panthera pardus. Lineage (NCBI taxonomy): Eukaryota > Metazoa > Chordata > Mammalia > Carnivora > Felidae > Panthera > Panthera pardus. The sequence goes on from NW_026526876.1 coordinate 37,129,420, forward strand.
CATTAATGGTCATATTTCTTAATTTGAAACAAAAAGCATTTGGGGAAAATGTATTTTGTCCCCTCCAAATAAGAAATTAATAAATTCGATGCAAGAAATAAAAAGGGCTGAAGAAAAAAATTACTGATTTATGTATGTGAGGCTGGGGGAAAAAAATAAAGATGCTTTAAAAAAAAAAAAGTCCATAATCCCCCATTCGGCTGGAAACAAGAGAGTTGATTGCCAGCTTTGTTTGATTTCACAGAGATCTCATACGAGGCTGGGTTCATAAACAGGTGAAATGATGGAGTTTATTGCGACGCACATCAACACTGAAACCAAATAACTGTGTTGCCATCTCAGTCCCGCTGAAAGACGGATGGTAAACTTGACCTGCCGCTGGTACTATCCGATCGCCATTTTTTATTCCCCCTTCGCCGCCCCCCCAGGCTGAGCCACGTTGAGTAAATGCATGTGCACGGTCAGGTCAGGCCCCGGGATCGGGTGAAACTCGGTTCACATTTGCATACAGGCGGAGCCTCACAATGAAAGCCCATCTGTTCCTGTCTCGGAGTACAAATCGAATGTCACCCAACTCACTGCAAACGACAGCAGTATGGCCATTAGATGGAGGAACACTCGGCTCAGGTTACGGATATGGAACTGCTGATTTGGGTTTAAATACCTGATAACTGAAGACTTTTCATTATATGTGAACAAAGAATGAACTTTGAACTGCTTAGGAGTTACCCTCTCCCCACATTGGGCACCCCTAGTTCTGTCCATTACTAATACTTTTAACTGCTATATTTGCCACTGACTTTTTTTTTTTTTTTTTTTTTTTGTATAAAAATTAGTCAGGCTGAATGTCACAATGTCCTAAATAATTGCTTTTCTTTTCTTTTTTCTTTCTTTCTTTCTTTCTTTCTTTCTTTCTTTTTTTTTTTTTGGAAGGGGGAAGGGTAAGAGGTGGGGCAGCAAGGGATGTTGTAAACAGAAAATGAACTTTGAACTCTATATGCCCTCAAAGGTCATTAATATCATGGCAATGTTGTTCCTTGAACTTCTAAGTTTCACCAGGGTGGAAATTTTAGTTTCTCGAGTTTAACCAAAGTGTGAACTGCCCTAGCCCTTTACCCCTCCCTCCCAAACCCATTTAGTCCAGTGAGGCACCTGTCTCCTAGAATCTTCTCCACTCATAGGATTGTTTATTCCAAAATAGTTTGTCCCAAAATAGTTTATCAATCACGATCTGTGTCAGAGATTGTTTTTCTGTTAAAATCTGGCAAGTATCTTAGAATTTACAGACAGAAATCACATACACTCTGACACAAAAAAGGAGTTGTTCGAGAAGGAACTCCAGGATAATGAGCCCATCCAAGCATTGGACATGATAAATACAAGGAAATTCATTAGCAAAAATATGGGGAGATTTAATCAAGTGTCTTCTTGTCCTGTTTTATGGCAAGAATCTACTTCACTGAATATCGTTCTAAGGATACAAGCCAGTGGGGTTTGGTTACTAGTGTTTATATTTGAAATCTTTCTGTATTCTGTACATGAATAACATTTAACATGAAAATACCATTTCAGTCATTAGCCAGTTTGTTTGAGCCCCAGTCATGTGTGGTGGCAGGTCCTCACACATGGCTCCACTGTAGAGCAGAGAAAACAGATTGGCTAGTTTTTCTTTTACCAGTTATGCTTCTTGGTTTCCAGTCAATAATAATGTCACTTCATGAATTGCAAATGTAATACTTGATTGGGTGGAAAAAAATACTTTTTAAAAAATCTGCAAGAACTTTCTTGATTTGCTTTAAGCAATTTTATACTTTTTTGCATGCATTTCTCTTTCTTAAAACACTTATTGAAACACTCTTATAGAATTTAATGTATTGGGGTTACACATGGAATCCAGAATGTTTAAAGGCCATTGGGTCTTAAAGGCTGTGTCTCCTTAGCCAGGGTTTCTTTACCACTATGTGAAACTATGTTCTTATTGTTTGCCCTTTAAAAATAATACCAGGGAAAAGAAAAGATTTGACGGCTTTTTCTTTTTTTCATCCCATGCAAGGCTTACGGTCAACCTTAATGGAAGTTCTACATGCATTAAAAGGGAGAATAGACCCTTTGTTTCAGAAGAATGACCAAGACAAGGGTGAATTTTGGTTCCACTTTGTCAAGTTTAAGGGGAAACTGAATTCAGGAAAAGAGAGAGAGAGACCCAAACAACTTTCTTAGCTGTCCCCCCACCACCTCCAATCTTAAACTTAAAATATTTTATTGTTATCCTGTAAATGAGTTAGGAATTTGCATTAGGGGACACATAGCCATGTGATCTCTTGAAGATGAGCTGTTCATTTGCATTCCGCGCAGCTGAACGTCTTGTGTGTGATCAGCAACAAAGCAGAAGAAAACAACAAGCAGGAAATATAATACTAGAGGTATTCTTTCTGTCCATATCAGGAGAAAATACCCCGTGAAGGAGATGTAACTGCTTTAATTCTGTATCCCTGAAGGGATATGAATGAGAAAGATTCTACTTGTTCCAAAAATGATAAAATAACTGTTTTTGGAAATATTGGTTGTTTGGTTTCTTGTTATACACTACTGGTGGGGGTATGTGAACAGGAACCGAACCTTGAACTTAATTTCCCCTTTGAACTCATGACCTTTGACAAGATTCCCCATGCGTTCCCCTTCAGACAAATTTCATCACAATTACAGTCCCTTCCACTTGAGTTAAAGATATATAATCATTGATTTGACCTAATTATCTGATACATCCCTTTCTTTGCAAGGTGAAAGCTAAATGTGTGAACAGAAGCTGACCCGTGAAGTTCTGATATCCAATTTTTATTCTAATTATCATAAAACACTTTCAGTCTTACTCTATTTTTCTCAAGTTTTCTTTTGGCCCCTTCCCTGAACCCACTATTCCTTCAAATTCAACAATGCCCCCTAGGTTTCAAGCTGCTTGGCAACAGACCTTCAAATGCATTATGCACTACATGTTCAAAGTGTCATTTTTAAACAAAAAACTAAAGACTAACTCTGCATTAGAAAGTCGTCACTAATCCTTGTCTTTCATGAAAAAGTCTTCTGAGGTGATAAAAGAGTGGAAACTAGAAAGTTCCCACAAGATTCTGAAATTATCTGACTTCTTAGCATCAATCTATTATGATTCAGACTCTCTCCTAATAATTTACAAACTTCAGCTTATAAAATGGACACTGGCAATATCAATAGAGTTAGTACAATCAATTTAAACTATAAGGGATTGTCTTTTTTAAAGGGAATGTGTGTGGGGGGGTGGCAGGGGGGTTATGTCTGCTCAGTTTATTGCAACGAATGCCAAACAAAGACTTTAATAAGAAAGTTTAAATCATGGAATACATTTTTAAAAATTAAATATGTTATTTAAGAGCAAAAGTATAGGTGATAGAAACTATCAACTGATTTTTAAAATGAATTGGTATTTCTACCTCGAGTTACGTCTTTAAAAGGAATAAACTGAAACCACAGAGTTTTCACTATCTTGTCTTAGACAACTGAAAAATAAAGATGAATTGCAAAAAGTTAAACAAGAAAGAATAAACAAAGAAGAGATTGTTTTCATTCTTTATGTCCTAGTTTAAACTCAGGGCATCATGTTCTCTTACAAATGAAATGACAATCATTTTCCCCTTATGTCATGTTTACATCATATCACTCCAAATGTTAATGGGCATTACAGGTGGAAGAGGACAAAAGACTTGAAAAAAACACACACATGAAGTTGCATCGTCAATTCTTTTTTGCTGGAGCTACTAGTGTCCTCTCTTACAAAATTAAACAACACTGAAAATGTAATCCTTCATCTGATCAACATGGTGGACAGCATCCCAAGTTTTATTCTCAGTAATTAGTTTTAATTATACTCTGAAACCAAAGGCCTAAGCAAACAGGGAGAAAAAGTATGTGGGCAAACTTTCTAAGTAGGAAATTATCACAGTGTACACTGAGGCAAATCTTAGATTAATGTTTTCTGATGTCAAATGTAACTAGGGTTGGACAGACATTACAAAATAGGCTAGAAGAGTCCCATGATGCTGGGCCACTGGGTAGAGTTTCTAAAGGAAGCAGGTAAAATCTGCTACCTTCCTTCACTTATAAATGTACAACAATTATAAAGAACTCTGAAGAATACTTGAAAAATCCATTATTTCTACTCCCACTTCTGCACAAGGACCTGAGGTATAGCCGAGGAAGGACAAAAGAGTGTCACAGAACTTCCTTGAGGAGAGCAACATATAGCCAGATGGCTGGGATCCATGTTAAAATCACATCACTTATTTATATAAACAGTACTTCTATTTGTGTTTGACTATCATAAGGACCTTTATCAATATATATTAATTTTGGTCTACCAGGCAACACTCCAGGAAACAGAGAAATAGAGTAGTCATTCAGAAATGGATTTGGCATCATTCTGAACCTCAGGATGGTTCAAATGTCAAGAGGTCATAATAGACAGGTAGCAAAATATAATTAAAGAAACTGGCTCACTTGCAGGTGGGAATTCTAAACTTGAGGAATAAATTAAAAATCTGAACTCATATAATAATTTTAGGATTGAACATAAACATGGACAGAAATACTGGAGTAGAGTATTCAGAAAGAAAGGACAAATGGGATATCCCTGGGGGGTGGGGTGCTGTGAAATGATCCTCTACAGTTGAGATTCTTAATGTGGTATCTGTGAACACCCTGAAATTATATGCAAATGTGTGTGTGTGCTTGCCTGTGCATGCTCATTTTTATGGCATGAAGAACCACTGCTACACAGTGATAAGCAAAGGAATAAAAGCACACAAAAAATGATTATTATGTTCCCAAAGAAAAGATGTTGGAAGCCAACTAGCAGCCACCATCATCTCTCACTTAGAACAGCGGTTTTCAAACTTTTAAAAACTGATTGCCCCAATTGTAAATTTTTTATTAGACACAAAAATATATGTATATTAATTTACAAATTATATACATATACTACCAATAAGTCATTAATATTAGAAAACTTTAATTTCACACACACACACACACACATTCTAGTATTTTCTCCCCATCTGCTGTGGGTCATCTAGTACCTCTCATTCTGGTTTTTCCCCTCATCCACCTCTATTCCCCTTTTAATCAATTCTGCAAAGAGTAATTAAAGAAATCTTTTATAAATATAAATTATACCTTACTATGGCTTCAGAGGCCCTCCAGGACTTAGTTCTTTCTGCCTCTTCAACATTATTTTCCTCACTCTGTCTCATTCATTTAGTGCTGCACAGATTTCTTAACTATTCCTTGAACTTTCCAAGATGGTTTCTACCTCAGAGCCTTTGCATTTGCTGTTCCTTCTGCCTGGAACACTTGTCCTTCAGATCACAGCATGGTTTGACTTCTCACTGTATTTAGGTCTCTGTCTCCAAGAGTCTTACTGCCACCCCTTTCCAGTCATTATCTATGTCTGTGCCCTCCAGTCTTTTTGTTTTGTTTTGTTTCAGAGTATTTACCATGGCCTGACATTATACTATTTATCTCCCCAGTAAAATTTAAGCTCCACATGGCTAGGGATTTTGTCAGTTTCATTTCCGGGTCCCAAACAACCTGGCCTACAGTCTAGCAGACAGTAGGTCTTCAATGAGAAATGAAGAGTCAAGGCAACTGACAGGCATTCCACCTGTTGTTCATTTGAAAATGAACCTCAAAGGAATGTTTACATAACAGAAGCCACCACGGCTAAGGTGAACCATCAGCTGACAATCAGCTAAAAGTCAGCTCTCTCTTTTCTCAACTCAGTTAACACTAAAACCACACTTCCTTATGGTACCTATTACTACTTCTTTTTCATCATGCTTATTTGCATACAGATCTTATCTCCCCTAGTAGCCTTTGTGGGAAAATCCCAATCTAATCCTTTATCTTACCCATCACCACATCCAACATGTAGCAGGTGCCCAGCCTCTGGATTGCGGGGGGCGGGGGGGGGGGCTGACAGTCACATCCTGGCCATGACAAATTGAGGTCCAGCTGCTCATGCAAGAGTGAGGGTTGCCAGCCCCTTGGAGCTACCCTAAACGATGATCCTTGACTCTACACTCAGATGGATGTTCATGGGCATTCATCTGTTGACAAGGCTGAATGAAGAAAAAAGACTCACACTGGAAATGAATCTATGAAAAATCACCAATTCCTTGCATGATAATGGAGGGAAAAACTATCTCAATGTTGATAAAAGAATGATGAACACAAATAGAGACTAAACTTAAATTATCAGATGACCTTCATTTCTTTTTTAGAGGTCAATTCCCAACAGAAGTTGAAATATCACAAACATGGCACTTAAATAACAATGCTTAGAACGGGTACATATACTGTATTGAATAAACTTAAATCAAGATATGCAATAGGAACAATTTTAAGGATGATGAAATGAAATGTGCTCAAATGTTCAGACTAAGCAAAATATAATTCTATATTTAGATCGGTAGGTTGGTCATATAAAATGTCCATAAAAATCTCCCTTTGAAATAAATTCAAATATACTTGGACGTGAATAATTCTTACATACCAAAAATTTGATAAAACTTGAAAACAAATGATAATAAGCAAGTGACTTAACACTTCTGTAGCTTACTATCATTATCTACAAACTAAAGGAACTGAAATAAATAACTTCTTCAGGTCTCTTCTTATTTGAATGATAACAGTTCAGATATGAATCTAGTTGGGTTTTTCAGGATGCTTATGTGTTTTATGCTTATTAATGATGAAGACTAGAACAAATATTACTCTCAGGAGACATTAACTTAGAAGGTATCCTAGAAGTCCGCAAAAACAGAGAAGTAATCAAAAGGCAGAGGACAGGTAGAAACTGAAGCACTTCAAGAATAAAAATAAAATGGAATTCGATCAAGAAAAAAAAATTTGCAATCAACAGGTCTGGGGGAAAAATAATCCAAAATACAAGTATCAATTAAAAGGAAAGGTTTCAAAAGCATAATACGATTAAAGAGCTTGTGGCAACAGAGAAGGGCAAATGAACTTGCAATATGACACACTAGCAAAGACAATGGTTTTTAAATTTCATATTCATCACCATAATTCATAATGGCCCAGGAAGGCATTTAGGTTTCTATATTCTTACACAGGAACTGCCATATTGAAACAGACCACGGGTCCATCCCCTTTGCCATGTGACTCTGACGGGGAACAGATGCCTCAGAGGAAAGCTCTCCTCTCAGCAACCCAAATCCAATAATACACCTAATGGTGCAATTCTATATCAAGAACATCATTTCTTTTTGACCTCAGATGGCAATTATCTTCTACCCAAAGCAGGAGGCTGACTCACTTTGATTTCATGCTGGGTGGCCCACTTAAGATGTCCCACTTAAAATTACATCAAGGCTGCTATCTTCATTCACTTGGCTTTTCTGACACACTAGACTACTTCCACAATCTGCTGTCATCACCGTCACTATTAGGCTCTCAGGGATTTGGAATCACGTAGGTATAATACAAACGGTTGTTATTTGTACTAGCAACTGATGTCTTAAAAATCGTGGCTCTCTTTAAAAAAATCAAAGTTTTCTATTATTAGCTTCCATGTTTTCAAAGACTCTAGTATTCCCAATTTAATATAAATAATAATCTTGAAGTGGAGACAAAAAGGAGATATGAACCTTTAATGTTTGAAGGAGGCCATAAATACACAAGAGTGGCAAGAATAACCTTTTGATAGAAATTTCCTAGAACAAATGAATTCCTGTGACTTTGTTGTTGATGGTTCTCTGACAGAGTTAAAAAAAAACACAATAAAATAAAATAAGTAGACTGGAATGGCAAAAGGCAGGCAAGTAATCAGGAGTGTGAAACTAGAGCCAGTCGCCTTCAGGTTCAAATATCCATTGTAGAAGCATTTTCAACCATAACCCCCAGTTCCTATCACCTCGAGAGGACTCTCCTTTGGGAAAGGTCTTTACCTGCCACACCCTTTCCATAACTCTGGAGCAGACAATTTTAGGAATTAGAGCTAGAACATATTTAATAATTTGAAAGAATAGATAAAGTCTTTTCCCAACTGGGAAAACAATGACAAACTTGGAGAAGCCAATCATTTTCTCCATTGGTGTATTCTGGTGGTCAATGGTGGTGCTTCACAACTTGAACAGAACAGTTCTATTAAAATTATGAATATTGTATTTGAGATGACTCTTTCTGTGAATAAAAATTTAAAGATTTAATGAGAAAGCTTATGACCAAGTGTCTAAAATATCCCTTAAACAAAGAGCATCTACCAAATGGACAAGTATCCCAAGGTCTTCCAAATATCAATAGGTGAAAAAAACTGAAGAGCAAAATTATCAAGATATTTCATGAGATAAGAGATCCAAAGGCATACATAAGGTAACCCAGGAACAAAAATCAAGCCAAAAATAAAGAAGGATGTGTATATTGATTATACCAGGAAATAGTCTCTCATGAACTACAAATAACCACACAATAACTCAAGAGCAGGTCATCAGGAAAAACTTGGACTTGAATTAAATGATCTTATTGGCTCTTTGTATACCTTAAAAAGCCTCTAAATCAATTCTGGGTCCTAAATAATTCCATAATATTACCTTAAAATTAAACTGATATCCTAGGCAAGGATATCTTCCAAAAGTAAAATTTTTCTTTACTATTTTGGAAATAAGGGTGCTGTAAAAACCTATAACATGGTAGAAACTCATAGTGTCCAGCACACTTATAAAGGTTAAATAAAAATAACTTATTGGGGCTGAACTTTGTAATTCCTAAAAATAGCAATAGTTACACTAGTATAAAAAAGAAAGTAACCTTCTCTTAAAAATCTTATTAAGGCAAAGGAAACACAGTCTAAAAGAAAAAAATAGTACAGACTTTTCATCAAAAGAAAAAGGATTTCTTCTTATCAGTAATAACAGTAGTTAAAACAGCAGTAATAAAACATGATATTATATACTTGAAAGTTGCTAGGAATACACCTCAGGCATTCTCAGCACACACAAAAAAGAGAGAGTTAAGTGTGTAAGGTGATGAATATGTTAATTATCTTGATCATGGCAATCATTCCACAATGCATATGTATACAAAATCATCACACTGTATACTTTTAAATATATACAATTATATTTGTCAACTATTCCTCAACAAAGTTGAGGGAAAAAGAACAATAATGAATAAAATTCATAGATACTTAAAAACTCATTCAACTGTTATCATGCTGACCAGGGAGGAATAGAAGACAGTGATTACTGAACTCATTACACGTCTAATGTTTTCTATTTCTCGTGGAAATCTGTGTATTCAGGCATAGGCTACCCAAGCCAATGGCGGGCATCCAGATAATGGGAACCTTGGTATGTGAGGTCTCAGAATTTCTCCAGATTTTTTTTTGGAGGATGTCATACTAATGAGTAATATAGTTAGCAGTCTACAATATGATGGAGAGAAAAAAGCAAGGGACTTAGATAATCAGTAATCCAACCACATTGTAGGAGTTACCATTCGTTCATGCTTTCCATTTACCACAAGGCAGAAAATGGTCCCTCAAGAAATCACATGGCCAATCCCTTACCTTCCTAGATATAAATATGCAACGTATTCAAGATAGATGATTAGCCATCCTCTTTAAAAATTTCAAGTAACAATATTCCACTGTCATCTTTGGTGTCTAGTTCACCCTTCTGTTTCATCATTTTACAGTTAAAATGCTCTCTCCAACCCATCCCTTGCCTTTCCCCCCACCAATGAATGACATGGAAAGGTCCTCATCATTGCTCATGAACACCATGGCAAGAGCCTGCTAACCTTGCTTCCTTCCTCCTATAACATAGATCTGACTGTGTCAATTCATGACTTAAAATTTTTTTCATAGATGCCTACCACCTACAAAATAAAATTGAAACACAGTCTTCACAATCCATACCCGAAGTATTTTCCAGGTTTGTCTCCCTCTGTCTTCACCTGTGCAGCATATGCCACAGCCACCTCCCACTACCACATTCTACCCCCAAAAGCCTCCTTTCATATCCTCGCTCATGTTTCATTATCTGCCTGGAATTGCCTTTCCTTTATTTTAAACTGCTGACCGTACTTCAGAAGGCCCACGGCCTTCTCAAAGTTTCTGTAGAATTTCCCACTCAAGATGGATCTCGCACTCCTTTGTTCTCTTAACACATTACATAATTACCATATTCTATCTTCATTACATTTGCACAAAAGTTTATTTGTAATCCACTTGAGGGCAGGGATGCTCTCTCCTTTATTTCTTGGCATAGATCTTGCACAGGCTCTATAATAAAGGGAAGTTTACTGATAATTACACTGGAAGACTAACAGAAAGAGTGCTCTGTAGATCTATGTTCTTCTAGTTTTGCTACTTAATGGCTATGTCTAAGGCAAATCACAGTATCTCTGAGCCAATGGCTGCTATGGCTCTAGGCAACAAGTTTGTATTCCAGGTAAGAGGAAGGTAAAGGGATAAAAGGGCAAAGGACTTTCTTATTTTGGAACGGACACTTCCTCTGGTGACTTTACCTTACAACTTGATGGCCAGAACTGTGTCTGGTGGCCACCTTCCTGCAGGTTTGTCTAGGAAGGCAAGGGTTTTCAGCTGGGCACATGACCACTTGGACAAAATCAGGGTTCTGTAAGTAATAAATGAAATGAAACGGATGCTGATACACAATTAGTAGGGCCGGCAACAACTTAGAAGAAGGAAGATAGTGAAATTGCTACATTTTCAGGCAACAGTAAAACAAAGCCAGAGGAAAAAAAAATCACGTTAATGTGGACAAATTGCAGAAAAGCCTCACAAGGCTGCATCAATCACAGGCAGAGAAATGGCAGATGAGCTCCAGTGCAGCTAAGTGTTAGCTAATGCTTTTTAGTACTAGGAAAACATACAAGAAATTTTACTCACAGAATCTAAATTATACTTAATGGATTATGGACATTCAACAATTAAAACTAAAGAAAAGTTTCTCACTTAGATCATGAGAAAGTGATGCTTGAAGACATTAGTCTAATGGGCTTCTCTGAGCAAACAGGGCACAAAATTGGAGGCGATATGATAAAAAGCCTTGTGACTTCTATTTTTCAATGTGTTTGTTTTAAAATTTGTTTAACAAGTACATATTGAGCTTTTCTATGTGAAAAGCGCCATGCCAGATGCTGGAGGCTGAAGAAGAAAAAAAACCCCAAAACACAAAGTTTGGATTAGGCATCATCACCGCCTTCAAAAGAGGCGATGATGAAGAGGGAGACACATATGAAGGCCTGGGCAAAACAGAAGGATGGGAGAGATGGTGCTGAGCCAAGGAAGATTCCAAGTGGGACCGTGAGTGTTGGGCTGTCTGTTACTCTAACACTGCTCCAGCGACAGGATGGAGAAGTCTTCTCAGGTCTGGTTGGCACGTTCTCTATGACGTCGAGCTCTTTACAAACACGTGCTGTGACTACCGTTCGCTCCTTCGATGTGCTCATGTCACTGTGGACTCTCTTGCATCCCCTGCTGTTCATCGATACTTATTTAATGTCACAACTAACAAGCACACTCATTAAAACAAAACAAAACAAAAAAACCAATGACCTTTCATTTAAAAAACTAACATGCTCAAAGCAACAAACTTAGGAAATACAGAAATGCACAAAAGGAAAAAAAAAAAAAACACAACAACATATAATACCATAACCCAGAAAAACCCACTGTTAACATTTTGGTAAATGTCCTTTCCATACTGTTTCGTATCCTGCTTTTTCCCTTTAATATATCATGAACATCTTCCTATGACAGTAATGACTCATCTACTGACAACATGACTTCTAATGGCTGCACTGCAGTCCATCATATGGTGTACCATAATTTATTACACCAATCCCATGTAATTAGACATTTAGCTTGTTTCCAATTACTTGATGTTCTAGGAGCTATACTGGCTTATTTCCTTAGAATAAATTCCTAGAAGTGAAACTTCTGGGCCTACGGCTCTGTATGTTTTCAAGATTTTTGAAAAATAATTTTTATTGTTTATTTTTCATTATAAAAATAATATTCTATATAAAATTTAGAAATAAAAGCATGCCAAAATATTATGGTAAAGAACATTATGGGGTTTTTTTGTACACATATGAATCTATCTTATTTATTTTTTAAAAATTTGTTATTTATTTATTTATTTTGAGAGAGAGAGAAAGAGCACGAGCAGGGGAGGGGCAACAAGAGAGGGAGAAAGAAGATCCCAAGCAGGCTCTGTGCTAACAGTGTGGATCGATCCCACAAGCTACGAAATCATGACCTAAGCCGAAATCCAGAATCGGATGCTTAAAGCAACCGAGCCACCCAGACACCTCCATATATATATCTATTTTAAAAAGTGGGGACTTACTGTATATGCTCTTATAACCTTGTGTTTTCACTTAACAGAGTATAAGCATCTTTCCACTCATTAAATGTTCTTCTACAAACATCACTTCTAATGCTTACATATATTCCATTATATGCTGGTAGTTAGACATTTAGCCTGTTTCCAATTTTGTGCTTTCATAAACAAGTGTTCAATGAACATCCTTATACATACTTGTTTATTTTTTGAAAGCACACTTAAAGTTAAATTGTCAAGTCAAAGGGCACTTACAATTAAAGTTTTTGTTACAGTCCCCCTGATATGTCCCTCCAGAAAGACTATAGTCAGTACTATAGTCACACTGTAGTGTGTGGCCGCTTCCTACAATTTTGCCCAACCCTGAATATTTTCATTTACTGCTGCCCAACCCTTGTCAGCCTGATAAATTCCCATAGATCTTTTACGATGTAACTCAAATATCACCTCCTCCGAGAGGCCTTCCCTGATCTCATTTCCTTTCCAGGTATAGTTGTTCCCTTCACAATGCTCTCTAACACAATTAATGCTCCTCATTTTTAGTGTTTACTTCTAAGAAGTTAAATTACTCATTCAAATATTGTCTTTCCAACTAGACTGTATACTTCTTGGAGGTAAGTGTCACATCTTATTCACTGCTGTAGTCTCCGTGCCTGGCTGTGTCTGACACACACTAGGCACCAAGAAGTGTTTGCTGGGTGAATATACAGATTACTGTCACAACTTCCCATGCTTTCTTACAGAAAATGCCGCAAGTTTCATTTCAGATTTCAATTCTTTTTTTTTAAATGCTTTTAACGTTTATTTATTATTGAGAGACAGAGCGTGAACAGGGGAGGGGCAGAGAGAGGGGGAGACCCAGAATCGGAAGCAGGCTCCGGGCTCTGAGCTGTCAGCACAGAGCCCGACGCAGGGCTCGAACTCATAAACCAAGAGATCACGACCTGAGCCAAAGTCGGACGCTTAACCGACTGAGCCACCCAGGCGCCCCTCAGATTTCAATTCTTGACATAATTAGTTATGTAAGAATCTGTAGGTGTTAAACACAGGAAGTGTCCGGATTTTTAAAGTATAATCTAGTGGGAAGTGTTCATTAGTAATCTTCATGGAAGGGAAAACAAGGCTTGCATTTCCAAACTTTGACCTTCTATTTCAAAATCTCTACCACATATTTATAAACAAAAAATGTCTTAATACTATAAATTGCTTTCACTTTAAAGGGGAAAATGCTCATTATTAAACACAAACACACTTAGCACTGCCAAACACACACACACACACACACACACACACACACACACACACACCCTATCTCTGCGTGCAAACAACTAAGATCTACAAGTTCCAGCCAAGCAGAATATGGGGAAACTTAAAAATAGTTATGTTAAACTAATTTTATAACACTTCATAATCCTTCCAAGGGTGTAAAACATCAATAACTCCACTTTTATTATAAACAACCCCAAATATGAACATCTTGCTAGAACTAACATTTTGCTAGAACTATCCTGATAATGAAGGGAAAGGCATTGTTTATTTTAGCATGACCCCCACCGATTAAGATGCTGTCAAAATCTTCCTGTCCATATTATATTCTTGAAACCTCAATAAGTTCATTTGTTTCAAAGCTAGGGAAATAGAGATGATAAAAAACAAAAGAAACTATCATAGCCTGTAGGAAATTCTACAGGTCAAATGGCCCAGCCTCTTCAATCTTCTGGAGCTTTGGAATAGATTGGAAATGACATCTGCAAGGTTGTCTCTCATTGGAATATTTTTTTTTTCCCTGCAAACTCAGCACCCCTGTGAGTGAAGGACTGATTTTGTGTTAAATGGTTTACCTAGAGCAAATTCAAACACCTGGATGTTGCAATGCAGTATAAGTGCATTCCTTTCATGTTTGAAATCTTTTATTTTTATGTTTGTTTTCATTCTTACATTGATTGTAGATCAGAATTCAGAGCAGGACACTAATAACATATCTAATAATTTCTCCTTACTGTTTTTCCTAGATTATTCCTTGTTCTGATGGCCATAAACTCGAGCATTATCAAGGTTTACCGAACACTAGTAACTGACTACAAAGCTCCTCGATCCAAAATGCTTTCTTTCCAAAGAACCATTTTAAGTGATGACCACAAGGTGTGTGATAAGAAAACTGGTTGGGCAAAGAGTTTATGGCCATTCAGAAAGGACCATTAGGATCAACATACAAAAGAGCAACTCCCACTTTTTTCTTTTTAAAAATGTTTAAATATGTATTTTCCAAAGTGATTGCTAAATATGAAGCTAATGGAACACTCTTTCAACTTACAGAAAGGCATAAAGCTCACCATACTAAGTGGCAGACCAGGAAATAAATCCTCTGTTCAGATATATCTGCACCTTAAGTTTTTCTTTTCCTTTTTAAAAATCTTGCCCATGTAAAAAAAAAATGTTATGTCTCGTAAATCTTTTTGCCCTTCATCCCTTACTTTTCCTTATAATTTATCCACTGAAGAACCTGGGATGTTCAATTGTTTGGAGGTTCCCACTGTCTGAATTGTGCTAGTTGCAGGCTCACAGTTCCCCATGTTCTTCTGTCGTGTTTTTCCTGCAAATTGCCAGTTGGGCTCAAAGCCTTGATGGCTCGTGTCTGGCACTGTTTTGTGCCTCAGTTCCTTATCTTTCTTTTTTTAGGTTATGTTGTGCTTACCCCAAGTGTAGCTATCTGCCATCTGTCACCACCTAATGCTACTACAATACTATTGACTACATGTTCCTCAGTTTCTTAATTTGAAAAAAGGAGACCCACACATTACAGCTCACTGTGGAGGGAGCTGAAGACCAAGAAACTACCTTGGCAAGAGTATGGTCAGAGAACCCAAACCCTGCTGTTGCCTGGCTTCTGTCTGGCTTCCAGCTCTGCCACATGTGAGGTGATCCCAGACAAATCTCAGGCTCAGTTTCCTTCCCCTCGATCAGACAGGGATGCCGCTCACCTCATGAGACAACTGAGGGTTAAATGGGGTGATGCAATCACACAAGAGTTTTAAAGTCTCAAGTACTATAAACATGTACAAATTAGTGACATTACTCATTAGCGGGGGCTTAAACACTTTCATAATGAAACAACATTTTAATGCCTTGGAGAATTAATTTCTTGAGAAGGGTTAGCTGAGGCACTAGCACAAAACAAAAAGATGATATGACTTAATGAATACTTGTGAAGGAATAAATGACAGCCTCCCAGCTGCACCCCAGAAACTTACGGCCCTAGGACTCAGGAGCTCTGCGAGTTCTGTAGGATGAGAGTCTTGCAAGCTTCCACCATGCACAAACATCACGGTACCGTTTAAGCAACCCATTCCAAAGCCACTCATCAAAATGATGAGTAATGATTTATAGCAGGTGAATACTGGGTCGGGGGGGAGGGGAAATGCTGATTTCATTTACCTTTCAATCTGTGCAAATCCGTTAACTATGGATTCTAATACTCTCTTCTTTAAAGCACTTTGCCAGGTCGCTTTTCTTCTTCCACTCCACATCCTGTTTTCTCCGGGCTTCTCACATAAATTCACCTGGGAACCGTTCTGCCTAGTCACGTACCTGCCACCTCTGACCTTCTTCTCAGCCGCAGGCTGTGCTGGAGCCTTCCTTTCTTCTCTCCCTTGCCCACCCAACTCCCATCCAGCCCATGTCTCAGGGAGTTTCAGAAATACTATTTCCAGGTTGTCTTGATTATCTAATTAAGAAGAAGCCATTTGTCCAGAGCCGTGCTCTCCAATATGGTAGCTACTAGCTACATGTGACTATTTACAGGTATATTTAAATTTAAATTAATTCGAAAAATACGGTTTCTCACGCTTGCTGGCCATATTGTCGAGTGCTCAGTAGCTACATTTGGTGGTGGCTATTTCATTAAACAGTGTAAATATTACAGAACATTTTCATCGCCACAGAAAGTTCTTTTGGAAAGCATTGTGCAGGAGCACCTTTCCTCTCCCTCTACAATCTCGTTAGACAATGTGGTGTAGCAGAAGAGATATGAGCTCTGAAATTAAATGCCCTCTAGCTTTTGCATATTGGACTGAAAAGGGTGATTATGTGAAGTTGTGGAAGCACCTAGCACAATACCTGCCACAGAGTAGGTGCTCACTCAATGGTAGCCATTATTAATACTCTACTCCTTGTTCAGGTAACTCCAGAGCTTCTACCTTTTCTGTTTAGCAGTATACACAAGTATCTAAAGGAAAAACAACAAAAGTTGTTTTTTTTTTTCTATGAGGCAATGTGGCATATTGGAAAGATTATGGGCTTTGGATGCATAGAGACTCGTTTAGATCCATTTTATTAGCTGAGGGTCCTGGGCAAATTAATCTCTCTCTGAGGCTCAGTTTCTTCATCTATAGTATGGGAATAATAATATTTATGCTGTATTACAGTAGTAATGATGATTACAGGTAATGTATGTAAAACACTATGTCTGGCATATGGTATGGGTTCAATAAATTTATTATACAAGGCAGGTACTATTAATTCACCTTGGAGAGTGCCATGCATTCAGCATAGTTAGATGCTAAGTGATTGTTGCTGTTGCTAATGAAGGTCAGGCTAATAAACCTTTTGTAGAATGTGTTAGGTGTTAGGCATTGTTCCAACACTTCTCCCCACATAGGGCTTTCTTTAGTATTCCTGGGATACAGCTAAACTAAACTTTTCCTCTGTGGTATTATCAATTCCACTCGTAACAGTTATCTTCAGTTTGTATGATAGGGTGAAAAAACCGAGCATTCACAACTCATCAGAGAGATTTTAACTTACTGTCACTCAGTAGTTTTTACTATTCTAAAGGCATTTACAGAGTGGCATGCTGGATTGGCACTGCAAAGATTGGCATAAAGAACTGTCACCATCACTGTCACCAAGAGAGGCTGCAGCTAAAAATTGTGCCTGGACAGCAAGTCTGAAATATATGCCTTCAGAGCACAATCCAAATATCACAACTTTTTTTTTTTTTTTTTTTTGGTCTTAACAGAGATTAGACGCATGCATGAGGAATTGGAGGCTGGGGGAAGGAGAAGGGAAACATTTTGCATTCTGAGACCCTCTTACACTTTCATGCTGCCAGGAGAAGGGCAAACGAAAATCAAATCTCTCTTGCTTCTAGCAGCTGGTACACCCTAAGTGAGAGTATATTTCAAGGAGGTGTTCTATTTGCTTGAGTTGTCTTGTTCCTTCATCTGCAACTTGTGGGTCCTTCTAAAATATCCCCGGGGGAGGAGGTGGAGAATAGTGAATAACCAAGTTAGTACCCAGTCGTTCCACAGGAGAGAGAGAGAGAGAGAGACAGAGACAGAGACAGAGAGAGAGAGAGAGAGAGACCAACCGACCAAGTAACCAAATAATGAGAGCTCTGAGTTCAATAACTGGGATTATCCCATGGCAAGAGATAAAGGATTCTGTTATCATTGAGCAGGATTCCTTTATCTCTCAGAGACAATCAACCTTCAGCCAGAGGAGTGTAACCTTAAAACCTCATAACTCAATTTAACATAGTGTTAAAGTTTGGGGGGACATTTGTCAGTGCTGGGGCTGATATAATCAGTCTGAGAGCCCCTAGAACAAAGAGCAGTGGGTGACGAGCATGTCACCTCTCTGCACATTCGTTTCCTTGATGAACAAGGAGCTATTAGCTGCAGAGAAAGCATTATCTAGGTGAAGAACGATGCCGATCGTTTTAGCTGCTTCTCCCGAAATTGTGGAGTAGAACACAGGGTTCCAGCAAGTTACGGAGTAGTTTTTGTTACTGTGGTGTTGAGGATTTCTTAAAATTTAAGTTTAATTTGGGAGGGTATATAGACACATACCTCTTCCTCAACAGCAACCAGGAACCAATCTGAGACATAGATCTCTTTGTAACCTCTGCTCTTACCTCATTAAATTAAAAAGTTTTAAAATACTCAATCATATAAGACTTCTTAAAAGTCTAGTTGGGCTGAACACTAGCTTCTAGGCAACATTCAAGGACTAGTTAGTAAAACATTTAAGGAAAGGGAGAATACATTCACTGGGCGCGTGGGTTTTGAAGGAGTAGGCACCGACTTCAAAATTTAATTCTCAATAAAATATAAACTTTACTCTAATTACGAACTTCTACAAAAAATGTTATTTCTCAATTCATCTGCCCAATAAAATTGTTTGCCACTTGACAGTTTCTTCACGTTATATTTTAACTTAATCATTGCCTTTACTGACTCTAAAGAGAAATGTAACCTGTAATGCATTAGCAAAAACCACTTTATAATTTTAGTTTGTTTTTTTTTAAAACTACAATTTTTAAAATTACATTCGTTTTTTTAAAATATTTTTCTTTAATTTTATCATTCAGCAGAGTTTATAATATTACTCTAGCTTTAAAATACTGATGCAATTTATAAAAGAATAACACTATTAACTCTTCTCTGAATGTAGGCTTCCTGGCCTTCAGATACAAAATTTTGTTCTTACTTTTGCTGAGTAGGCTTATTTTTATCATTTCTTTTCATATGTTCTCTGGATATGCTGGATCAAGGACCGATAATTTAAGTTAGCATCTTAGAAATCCAGAAACTTTCATGTAACAAACTCATTAAAATATATTTCAGAAACCGACTCAGACAACAACATAAAATATCTGCCTTTTATCATTTAAAAATGACCAGCATATTTCATTTTTAAAGGATAGTAAAAGTTTCTTAATCAAAAACTTCTCAGGGATTTTTCACCACATGGATTTACTGCAAACCTGCTATTTCTGCCAGACCAGTAAACCTGCCAGCCCACCTCAGTCAATATCTCACACTGAGATGCCATGTTTTAAAAAATATCCCTGATCAGGTAAATATTATAGGATATATTCTTTCCTAACCCTGCAGATACAGCTTTCACGGAGACATTTATGAGACCTGAAAGGACTGAGGGAAAAATAAAACCCATACTGCTTTTTAGGTTTTTTTTTTTTAATTCTTTATTGGAATTCCAATAATTCATTTAGCAGTGTGCAAAAGATTTCATAAAAATCTTTTCCTAATTTTACACCTTTGCCATATATTGAAAATCATACCCAGCACGCTCTTATATCATTTGGACTGAAAAACAGAATACGTTAAAATTACTGTGAGTGATAAGTTGGGTAAGAGTTTAAAGGACATTGTAACTAAATCAGACAGAACTCAATTCCTGCCCATTTTATATAGGAAAAGAAAACTTGCAAGTTGTGAAACTTTTGTACCTCAGTCTGGCTTCTGCAGTGCTAGACCTGGGTCTCTGCAATGTTGTGTATAGGGATTTATACCGTAGCGGTCATAACTGTAATATACAGTATACCACACTCTAATCATCATAAGTGAACCGTAAAATGTGCCTCAATACTCACTCAACTCTTAGAATTTACCAACTCACCGCTTGTATCTTTCCAGCAATCCCCCCTTAACTAACTTCCTACAGCAAACAGGTAAACGAAAAGAGTATAAGAAACAACAAAAATGCTGAAGGAAGACCATCAGATGTAAAAGCTAAACATCTTAAAAGTTTATAAATGTTATGTGCCTTCACAAGCTAGTCCCCATTTATTTTTGCCAGACATAATTTAGTGGAGTAACCTAACCTTTCTCACTGAACTAGAATTAATACCAACTTTTCCAACATTTGTTCTAAATTTCTTTGCACCAGATATGCAAAGTCATTACTCATGCATGTACTTTTCTCTCCCAATTAGATAAAGCTGGGACCTCTTTCATAGCTGGAAAAGGTTTTCTGCACTGGTAAGACAAGCTATATGTATTGTCTCTTAACGCTAAATGAAACATATCTTTTTTTTCAAAGTTAACATATTTAGAGCTAAATTACAGTACAATTTGATAAGTCATTCATCGGACAGACACAAAAGCACCAAGAAGCTGTTTTTTTGAAAAGCAGGATTTGATCAAGTTAAATATGTAGTAAAAAAGTCTTCCCTGTTTGGCTCCTTCTTAATGTCTCTCATCCTAAATGAAAGGGAATTTTAATGAATTGCAAATTAAGGGGGAAACACTTAAAAAGCAACACTATCAAATTTAAATAAATTTATTATTTTTGGAGAAACAAACATGCAAAAGATTCCGTATGAAAAGCTGCTTGAACTGCCTTGGTGTTCCTTAAGAAAATTCAGAAAGATGCTTGCTTTACAGCTGAAGGTATTTACACATAGCGAGTGACAAAGCAAGGAAGAAACAAACAAGTAACTTGCTTTCTTTTCAGCTTCAATGATATGATAAAGAAAATAACTATTCTTTATAATAAGACACTCAATAAGAACTCAGATGTAATTTCTAGGAAACTCTCTTCTATACCAACAATGACTATGATACTCCCTCTGACACCTCTTTATAGCTAGAAAAGTCAAACTTCTGCAAAAATTTCTCTATTATACTATATTATTATTAACTGTAATTTCCAAGAAACTGATCATTATACCTTCCCCGTTTTAATGCTAAAATAAAGAATTCAAACTCTCAAACTGATTAGTAAATTTGGGTTAATAAATAACTATTCTAAAATAAATCTTCTTCCAAGAGCCAAGGAAAGACAGATCTCTAGGTAGGAACATACATGCCAGAGAGCTTTGTGAAAATACATATATATGACTTAAAATCGATAGTCAAAGAATGTATGTCCAAGAGCAGTCACAATTTTTTGGTGAACAAACCAATCGAAATATATGTGGTGGTAAATAGCACAGGGATAAGTAAGGGCCGTTTTCTGTTTCTCCACTTTCCATTTTTATGAAAATCCACAACTTAATCTGTCTCATGAAAAGTGCAGCTTTACGTGAAAAAAAAAATCAGATACAGCTGTTGCTTGAGAAAGCTAGCACAGATCAGAAAATCAGGTTTAAAGATCACCTAAACTGATTACAGAGAAATCTCAAAAATGTTGTCAAATTATTGTTTGTTAAAAAAATATATAAAAATTATATTATTCCTATTAAGATCCATACTTTGTTATTAAGAGGTTTAGGTTTGTTAAATTTTGTCTTCAGAAGCTCAGAGGAATGTCAATACCACAGATTAATAAATAGCTGAGATTAAAATTTTATTCATACATCTTAAGGGGGAAGCACACAAATTGAATTAATTTCCCTATTTAAAAGAAAAAAATTATCATCTCTTCAAGTAGGGAAGAAAAAAAGGGAATCAGTCAAAACTATCAGTTTTCTATTTAATATTTAAATCATTACAATATTCTTGTTTCACCTGTGACCAAACCCTTTTCATTTTGTTCTGCTATGTCTATGCCATTCCTCTCTTGCAATGCCTTAACTGGTGCAATATTCAATATCTCCCTTTTGGAAAAAAAAATCTAATATTAAAAAGCATGGTCCCATATTTATTTCTAGAGTTCCTGGAATTTCCTGATAGGACCCCATATTTTCATTAGCACATGACCTGAGCATGAAGGCAATCGACCTAAACCATTACTCAAGTTTTTTGAGTAGCTCTAAAAAACAAAACAAAACAAAACAAAACAAAACAAAACAAAACAAAACTACTTAGGGGCAGTGTTTAATTTGAATCTCTCTCCTTCCTGGATTATTATATAAGGCATATTAATAACAATCCCTCATTGGTTCTTGTCTATATACCAACTATTCCAAGACATAGGTGTTACCTTTAGTGGTGTCCTAGAATAATAAACGTAATTTTGTGTTACCTGTAGAAATTTCTTTCTATCGGCAAGATACATGACCTTATTTGCATGCCAGTTCAGTCTTCCCTTCAGCTATATGCTACTTACTAGGCCTTTATGAATATCTAAAATGCATCTACCATAGAAGGAATGCTACGGTCATAAATTTGAAAACTGGTCAAATTAATATGTTATAGAGGATTTAGGATATCTGTTTAACTCTGTCAGAAATGCTAACCACATGCATTTAGAATGGCAAAGAAAAAAATACCTATAAATTTGGTTTAAAACTCATATCCAAACCTCCTTTATTTATCTATTTAGGAATATAAAACCTTCAAGATGATAGTTTTATTTTATTTGTCCTCATCCTAACTTACATAATAAGAATATACTGAAATGACAGTTGTAAGAAAGTAATATCTTTTAGGTTTTAGGGCATTAATAAAATAAAAGAACAGGAATTTCTCAGATCTTAGTGTATGTGTACTTGGGTACATATATAGGGATATACATGTGTGTATAATTTTTAATTTTTTTGATTCATTACCTATGCTCATATGTTGAGAACTTAAGCGTTTCAGCCTTCCTCAGCAGCTAAAACAAAATAATCTAGGAAAGCCCAAATGTAGTATTTTCTTTTACCACAAGAGGGGGCTAGAGAATTCTGATCTCTTCTAAGGTCTGTAAAACCCTCTTAACTGCTACTTTATAGACATTCAATTACAACAGGCCATAATACATTAAGGCATTAAAATACACATATATCCCAGCATATGCCAAAGCAAGCACTACACTGGCGTGCCCACCAGATGATCACCAACAACAACATCAAATAAGCACTTAGGCATCTTCTAGTGGTTTATATGAGATTTTACGCTTTAGCACTTCCTCCCCCAAAAGGCAGCTCTCTTGGTTAGGTGATCCCCTTGGAATGGAAAATATCAAGGAGCGTGATAAAATACTCAAAGACTAGAGAGTATGGCAGGGGCAGAGTGAGGCAAGGATTAAGAGAACTGAAATTTATGTAGTTTGGGAAAGTGAAGACTCTGGGGATAAACGTTCACAGTCTTTAAATACCTTCTAAAGGTAACAATATAAATGAATTAGGGGAATTATTCAGTCTCAGAAGATGGTATAGAAAAGAGCAATGGCCTGAAACTAAGGAAGGAAAAGTTTAGGTTAGACATGAAGAATAAATTAGTAATAATAGTTGGGCGGGCAAGATGTCCTGCAAGGGAAGGATACAAAGCATAATCGCTATATTTGATAATTAATTAAATGAGATATTAGTAAGAATGATGTGAATTCATTAGAAGGGCTAGATTAGATAACTCAAGTGATTTTTTTTCCCCTAAGCTGTGACAATCTCTAGGCCCAACTGTGTTCTTGGGCATTCATAAATGTCTTTCAATGATGATAATGATCATTGGTAGAGAGAAGAGCTCATGATCCCAGTTAACCCTATGTGTTGTTGATTAAAAAAAAAAATCTGAGTACTACTATAAAATAACTTAATTATAAAATTAACCACAGCAACAATGTTTATCTGTCAGAGCACTCCTTTAAAATATACTGTGCCATATAAGTTATACCCTAAAGTTTTATAGAAATGGATCTATAAATTGGATAAAGGCTTCTATAAGTGAAAACTTTCCATGAAGGAACAATTCCCCTATAAATCCCAATTTTACAAGCCAGAACAACTACTGTGTATAATCTTTCCTTCCTATTAGACTAGTGTATCTGGGCTTAAGCTACATAGGGCCCAGCAGAAGAAAAGGCTGTCACTCAAAGTCAGAAAGGCAATCTAGAGCCTAAGTGTAAAATGATCTGTGAATTCAACAATCTTTTCCTAGTAGAACATAATGTTCTAGATTAAAGGTGCTTTCACGTTGTTTTAAACAGCATTACTAACATTTACTTTTACTTGAAAAGTCAGAGTTCTATGACAGGCCAAAGAATTTACGGACAGCTGAAAAACAAAGATCACCAAAGCATGAAGAGTTGAAAAAATATATATGAATAGAAAGAGCATAAATATAACTGTATATTTACATAAACTAAGTACATGTATCTATATCACACCGGAGAGTATAGAATTCCTGAGCTTTAGACATGATTGCCCTAGGTCAGTCAGCTAACTCTCAGGTGATTCAGTGTTCATCTATAAGGCAGATGCTATGTTTAATTATAATGCATTTACAGATTCTAAGAGCAAGGTAATTAAGCATGGTATATAAGATTTTCTAATAAACAGCACACAAAGATACATAAGCCCTCCCCACTTCTGATTGATTTATATATCAATTCGATAAATATGTTACATTAGCAACCAAAACATGGCGTATCATGCTACCACCACTGTAATGACCACACACACACATCTTCAATAACCATATACTGGAACTTTCACATTACCATTAGAGTTGCTGACTCTTTTTAGAATTTGGAGAACTCCAAGTTGGAGAGACAAAGAATACTCAAGGCAGTATGCGAAGGCTTAATCTCATTTGCCACGTCACTCACTTAAAAATAAACTGTTTGCACTTAAAAATGGCCACTGTTATTTCGCCCCTAATTATAGTGGAAGCTCAATAAAGGTTTGACCTTTCAGAGAATGGACTTCTGTGCACACTCCCAGCCTGGAATCGACTTCTAAAAACACTTTGGCCACAGCGCAGGCCAAATATTATCTTGACTTTCTTCCAAGCTTGCAAGTCTAACCAATTGTTTTTTTTTCCCCCTGCAAATTCTGTGCAAATTCTGATAATCAGCACTTGATTATGTACTGTATACTTTGTTGTGGGGGAGTCTAATCTTTTCTCTTCAACTAGATTATTTGCTCACTTAGGAAAGGGATCATATCTTATTCCTCTTTGTATCCTCCACACAGTCTCTAAACTCATGACTGAATAAAAGGACATTCAGTATAGGTATTCAATAGCTAACTCTTCATTGGCAGTATATTGAAATCTATAACATGGACAAAAAGGCCAAAAAAAGATAACTAATTAGTTCTATGTCAAATCAATTCAGAGGCTGATAGTATGCTTCTCATCGTTATAACTGCTAGCATTTATGGAACTCTTTGGGATTCTTTATAAAATGTAATACCCCCAAATCATTCTGGGAAGAGAATAAGAACATACAAAGGCCAGAGAGATACCTGTGTGTCTGAAGAACTTGCAAGAAATAGCCTAAGAGCCATGATCAAGTCTCCTGCAAAGCTGTTGGGGACTGCTCTGAAAAGCTTGCTGAGATCATGCAGGTGAGGGAAGGTGTGTAGTGTGGGTCTGGGAAGGCCACTCCCAGGGCAGTGGTCTTGGTTTCCATCCTGGTTCTATCTTGCTAGACATGAGATGTAGGAATTTAGCCTCTTTAGAATTTAGTTTCCTCTTTGGTAAAACAGAGATTAGATTAGGTGATTACCAAGCCTCTTCCAGCTGTAAAATGCCATTATTCTATATAAACTTTGGGTTAACTCTATAGAGTATATTATAGTGAAAAAAAGCATTACGGAAGATATGCAGCCATCAACACACGAAAGAATACTTTACTGGGTACTGGACAGAAGGTTAGACTTTAAACATGCACTAACAGCCCAACATGCCAGGCTGAAGAATGAAAAATGGGTTGTTCATAGACAGATAATTGTTATTGTTTTTTTATTCTTCACAAAACATGTATAATCCTTGGTAATCATTTGTTTAAGTTATATAAATTACTGTCAACTTTGAAACCCAGTTTGTCATCTTCATCTGTGATTTATACCAGACTATATAAACGACATGATGTCTTCGATCTAATAAGACATTTATCTTCATGAAGGAGGCCACTGTGATCCTGAGTGACAGCTTACTTACCCTTATCACAGTTAACTCAACATTAAGTCCTTAATTTCTCCCAATGATCTGATCTGACGGACTCACCTGAAGCCAACAGAAACTTGTTCACAAATACCATGCTTATGAAAGTATGTGTTTTACAGTAGGATTTGTTCTTTGGCTCCAAAAACACAGATGTGGAAGGAAGGAAGCTTTGCATTCTTCCACAGTGCGTACCATAAACACACACACATAAACTCCATCAGGGTTGACAGGAGTCATGTGCCTTTACTAAAGAAAAATATACCTGTGAGCAACAAAGATGAAAGCAACTGTCTGAAGAATAAAAAGAAAATGAGATAAATACTGTTTGAATGCATGTATATATGCACGTGTATTTATTTACATATTTGAATATGGAGAGCGACTATTTTGAGTCACATGCATTATTTTCACATCATAGAATAAAAAGGAACTAAAAATTCTAAATATCTTCATATAGTTTATGTAACTAAACACACACACACACACACACACACACACACACACACACACACACACAAATAGTGGGCTTGACCCTATCAGTGAGAAGGAAGCAAATAACTTGTTGTATTTAGGCCATTAACTCTCTCCACCTACTAGGGTACCAATGACCAAGCCTGCAATAGGTTTCTAACATTCCAAGTAGAGCAGCCCTAAAATATGCACATTTTCTTCCAAAGTCATCAGCAGGATTTGGCCTAAGATTTACTTGATCAGTAAGGTCACTTACTGCTAACCACTGCGTCGTTAATTCACATACCTCAGTAAACACTGTAAGATGTGCAGTTTATTTATTCTGTGACACAACATGATTTAATGCCAAAATCAGGCCTCATACATGACTCAGAGCAACAGGGGTCTCAAAGTGGCTTGTGAACAAACATTTTTTTTTTTTTACTCCTTGAGCGGAAAGTCTATCAGGGGTGCTATGAGTAGACTAGCTTAATAAATGGAAATTCTAGAGATAGGATTTCAGTTCAGTAAGAGGAAACCTCTTAAAACAAATTACAGGTCTTTATAAGTATCTAATAACATGACCTTGAAAATGTAAAGCAAAACACAGAAAAATGGATAAATCTACAACTATAATCGGAGATTTTAATGCAAAACTTTCAGCAGATAAAAGAAAAACCAGGATATAAAAGATTTGAAGAATACTATTTATAAGTATAAAAACAGTAAGAGTGTGTTAAATAAATACTGGGGGAGCCACACAGCACATAAGCATAAATTGATCATTACCAGGCCACAAAAGAAATCTCAACAAAGTCCCAAGAATCTAAATAATATGTTCTTAGACTATAATGTAATAAAAATTAATAGTCAAAATAGAAAAGCAGGTTTAAAAATCCCTGTAAACTAAAAAAAAAACAAAATAAAAACTGGGAACACACACACACACACACACACACGTGCGTGTGCACACGCTTCTAAATAACATGTAGGTTTAAAAGGATATCATCAGAGGAATTACAAAACACTTAGAAAGGAATTGTCAATTATAATGAAAGTAGCACATATCAAAGGATGCAGTTGAAGTGGTATTTAGAGGATAGGTTTTAGCTTTGAAAACATTTATTTTGTAAATGAACACTATATTTGGTGGAATAAGAGCAATAAGGAGAATGATACGTAAAGCCCATAAGAATGGGTGTTTCAGAGGAAAACTACGCAGCTAACCAAAACTCTTCACAATGCAGCACTCTATTGGAACCCTACCTCCACCCTCTACCGGTGGATTGGGTACTCCATTCTTGGCCAAGTAGTTAATTTCTCTAAACCTCAATTTTTCTTTTTTTACCTGTAAAATGGGGATAACAGGATCTTCTTTAGGCTGGTTTGAGAATTGAACGAGATGATCCACAACAAGCACTTAGGGTAGCACAGTGCTCAATAAATGGTTCCTGTTACTATCATCCCTTCCGACTCCCAGACGGCATGATTCTAACTTTGGTACAATGAAATTTAAGACAAACATGAATTCCAGCCAAAAAAGTCTAATCAATAAATTAAGTCCATTTTTATTTCACAATACTAATAGAGTTTTATTGAAAATACATTCTTCCTGCCATTGGGGAAGATATTAAAATACTATTCTCTTCCTATTACTATAGAAATGAAACACACAAGGATCAACAAAAGCTAGTCTACTGTTGTTCATAATATCAAATCCAAAAACAGACTTCTATTTCAGAACTAAAATGAAAACAGAAATGTAAAAACAAGGAAAGTGCTAAACATAAAGCTGTGAAAGACGGATTCTCTTCATTTTCAAAATGTTCTATATATTTTCTAATGTACCTTTCAAAAGGGGCCTGGAGTTGAAAATGGCCTCTGTTAAATGGGTCTGCAATTTCTTTGAAATCAAGTAGCATATAACAAATTGATCAAAAACAGGTTTTCACATATTCATTATTACTCTTCTCCAAAAACGGTTATAGCTATTTAACAATTCTGATTCTATTTTTCATTTCACTGGAGAATAAGAACTTTCTCTAACTTTTGACAACCTGATGTAAAACTAAACTCTAAAAACATTCTTTCTTACTTCTTCCCAGATTTATTTGTCCAATATCCATTCATTCCTTTTTCTTTAATTAGAATGTGATAATATATAATACATAATAAATAATATACCGTCACAGACTCTGGGTTTCTTCTCCCAGAAAATAATTTTATTTTTTCTTTTTCTTCCAGAAGGAGTCACTATACCCTGTTTATAGAGTACCTTCCCCAACCGATCTGCAAAAAATATATATACGTACACTTATCTTTTAAAAATGTATACTAATGAAATAATTTTATGGACACATTAAAATCCATCGTATATTTTGGACAATGAAAGCAATTAAATCTTGAGCTTCATAGCTGGCTGGCTTTTGTACATTAATTATATCCAGTGTTTCATAGTAAACTTCAATATGGTAGAAACTACGCCTCCTTAGGTTTAGAAATCTAAGTGTTATTACTTGTTAGTAAGTTTTCATTCCCATGCTGTGACTATGCTCTTATTTGTGGGTGTCTCTCCACAGGGTATAGCCTGCTGTTCTCAGATTGAGGGCATTTGCAAAGGAAAAGGAGAAGAAATTGTGATTAGGTAGCAACATGCTCTCATTTTTATGCATGGTTTAGCCTGTAACCTTGGTTTTCTTTTTTCTTTTCTTTCTTACTTTTTTTTTTTTTTTTTTTTTTGAGCTGTGCACCTGGCCAGGTTTCTATATGCTTCTAGAGCTCTTTGTAGCCTTCACAAAAGCATGATCCAAACACGACACGCACCATGGTTATTGCTTCTCACACTGACGTTATGGGTGGATGGGTCAGACCGTGTGTCCTTTTATAATTGTACATTTAGGATACTGCTCTGGCTGGAGGTGGAATTCAACAAAGCTGAAATATTTTAACAGTGACATTTCATTTTCTAATAAAGATATAAAGTTCCAAAAGTCTAAAACAACGGACACAACAAAAAAAGTCAAAGAATATCTTTTCTTCCTAAAGGATCACCTTAGCTATTTCCCCAGCAAATGAAGACATTTTTATATTTGTTCATTTGTCTGCTCATAACAGTGTGTTTTCCCAATGAGATGGTAAACTCCATAGGACAGGGACTATGTCTGATTTTTTTACTGCATATTTCACTTACTGCTTAGCACAGTGCCTTGGTAGTACCTTGTAATCTCTAAAAAAGTATTTAAAATAATGAATAAGTAGCATATCAAATGTTACTGTTCTCAATAATGGTAAAATCTAGTTATGTCTAGGATATAGCATTTACTGAAAATTTTAACATCTTTAAAACCTCCTTAATGTCACAGGAAATGTATGTATCTTTACTTTTTAGGGGAAGGAAACAAACATTTATCATGCCCACTATGCATCAGGCACTCAGGTACTGTGCTGGTTTCAGTGCTTTGCAGAAACTCATATTAAAACATTATCTCCCTCTCTCTCTTTTTTTCCCCTTTGCTCCTTTGTTTCTTAGGTTCCACATATGAGTGAAATCGTATGGTATTTGTTTTCCTCTGACTGACTTGTTTTGCTTAGTGTAATACTCTCTAGCTTCATCTACGTCATTGCAAATGGCAAGGAAAAAAAAAAGAAAAGAGAGAGGGAGGCAAACCATGAAATAGACTCTTACCTAAAGAGAACAAACTGACGGTTACGGGGCGGGGTGGGGGGGCAGGGGTGAGTGATACAGATGAAGGGGATTAAGGAGTGTACTTGTGATGTGCACTGGGTGTTGCGTGGGAGTGTTGAATCACTACATTGTGCCCCTGAAATTAATATTACACTGCATGTTATCTAACTGGAATTTAAATAAAAACTTTAAAAAAGTGAAATTAAAAAAATATTTTAAAATAAACATTATTTCAACATCCTACAGTCAAATTTCTAACACATAAACAATCTATTCCTACCTCTGGCATTGACTATGTCCCTTTGAGAATTCTCTTAACTTTTTTTTTTTGAGAATTCTCTTAACTTTTAGGCACAAAACTATAAATTAAAATCAATGAAGTAAGAATTTAATATTACTAATATAGTTAGCTCCTCTCTTATGGGGAACCATTATGGAGCAAAGTTTCCACCTTGGAATTTTCCAGATACTAGGTTTACCTCTTTTAACACTATTTTTTTTTTTTAATTTCAACTATTTTTTTTTTATAAATTTTTTTAACATTTATTTATTTTTGAGACAGAGAGAGACAGAGCATGAACGGGGGGAGGGTCAGAGAGAGGGAGACACAGAATCTGAGACAGGCTCCAGGCTCTGAGCTGTCAGCACAGAGCCCGACGCGGGGCTTGAACTCACTGACCGCGAGATCATGACCTGAGCCGAAGTCGGCCGCTTAACCGACTGAGCCACCCAGGCGCCCCTAATTTCAACTATTTTTAATGAAACTACTTTTAAGCAAACTTTCCGTATCTGTATAGTCTTAACCAAAATGTCTGAAACATTTTTTTTAATGTTTATTTGTTTTTGAGGCACAGAGAGACAGAGCACGAGCAGGGTAGGGATAGAGAGAGAGAGGGAGACACAGAATCTGAAGCAGGCTCCAGGCTCTGAGATGCCAGCACAGGGCCCAACGCGGGGCTCGAACTCACAGACCGTGAGATCATGACCTGAGCTGAAGTCAGATGCTTAACTGACTGAGCCACCCAGGTGCCCCCAAAATGTCTGAGACATTAATCCATCTTCTTTATCTTTATTTTTATCTCCAACATAGATAAGGAGAGTGGTAAAGACAGTAGAGTGGTTAAAAGCAGAGGTTCTAGAACTAGACTGCATAGGTATAAATCCTGGCACTATTGCTTACTAGCTGTGTGATCTGAGATAAGTTAACTTCCCTGGGTCTCCGCCTCCTTCTCTGTGAAATGAGGCTAATCCTAATATCTACCTCTAGGGCTCTTCACAGGATTAAATGGTGATATATGCAAAGTACTTAGAACACAGATGCAAGGCACACAGTAAGTGCTCAATAAATGCTAGCTAAAAAAGTTTTACTTTATTAAGGCACTGAGCTCTTAGTTTGGGCCACTTATTTCTACAGTATGATATGGCCCCAGTGTTTTTAAGTTCCTATATAAATTTTATTTCTTTACAGATTTTGTTTTCTGTATAAGTTTTTAGTTGTTTTCTTGTTTCTCACCTCCATATTATTTAATTGATGCCTCTAAAGTGCCCCTTCTTCTAACTTGATGTTTCATCCTACTGTGGGTTGAGAAATCAAAACATGCTAATGGTTATAAATTTGTAAGGAGAGGAGGGGCGCCTGGGTGGTTCAGTCGGTTAAGTGTCTGACTTTGGCTCAGGCCATGATCTCACGGTTCCTGGGTTCGAGCCCTGCATTGGGCTCCGTGCTGACAGCTCAGAGCCTGGAGCCTGCTTTGGATTCTGTGTCTCCCTCTCTGTCTCCCCCTCTCCTTCTTGTGTAGGTGTGTGCGCACATGCTCTCTCTTTCTCTCACTCTCTCTGAAATAATAAATGAATAAACTTAAAAAAAAAAAGGAAATTTGTAAGAAGAGGAATCCCAGTGAGGGCCTCAGGGGTCTTCCCAAGAATATGGTATGTAAGTGTTAACACAGCACTCGGGAACATCTATTCCCACTTAGAGGTCTTTCTGGCTAACTTATTGTGTTCTCAGCTGTGTTTGGGAAAGTTGGAAGTACCAAATAAGTGACCTATGGATTAATGAGGTGCTACTGTTCTAATTCTGTCAAGCATTAGGTTAATCAAAAACAAATGGAAGGTTGGTTTTTTTAATGTTTTGCACTGTTAATTTTCTAAAATTATAATAAACCACCAGTGCAACTATTAAGCTTTCAATCCAAACAATGTTTTTAAGTGTAATACTTGAGTCAATATACAGATCCTAAATTGTAAGCCCCAATTTCTAAAACTTGGGTATTACTAACTGCGTTAGTATACAAATCTCAAGCAAAATAAAATGTTTCTGCACAATGGAATTCATAGTTCTGATGTGGAGAAAATATGAACTGTCGAATGGGCTAAATGAAATGAGATTTAATGGATAAGTGAACTAATATCACACCGTATATTAGCTAACTGGAATTTAAATAAAACCTTCAGAAAAAAAAAAGAATTAATGGATATGTTAAAAAGAGAAAGGAATTAGGGATTGTGAACTCTCGGCAAATGCCAAAGTCATAGGGAAATCTGACAGAAAAATAAATTAAAAGATTACAGGCTAATGAAGAGAAATAAGGAATAGTTTACCAACTTTACTCCCAATCCCTAAGTGAATAATATGATTCCAATTTAATATTCAGTTTAGTAGCATCTCTACCTTTTTCCCCCCACTGAAAAGGCACAAGAGAGGCTTTGGTAAGATAACCGTGTGCATCAGTGATGATCAAACCGTCTGTTCAAGTGGCCAGATGCCAGAAGAGGCACAGTGAACCCCCACCCTTGGGATATCTGAGCCTGAGCCAGAAACTAGCAGCCACTAAGACAAAATTTTTATATTCATGTATCTTAAAAATTAATGCATATTTTGCATCCCACTCTATTACATACCAATGTAATATAAAATTTAATATAAAAGTAATGTTTGTAACAGTTGAATTATTTAACTCCTCTCATTCCCAAATCTTCAAGGAAAATGAATGCTCCATGAAGATTTACATTGTGGTTCTTGTGGCTTCCACTTCCCTTTGAATAACACCAACATGGTCAGAGAGGGATAGGTGAGAAGCATGGATAAAAATCATATCTTACTATAATATTATCGGTTCAAGGGTCTCAAATAATCCACAATAAATCAATAATCCAATAATCACCAAATGAAAGCTCCAATTCTCATGCAACACTGTGAAACTAAGAAAGCTGTAAGACGGTGAACTGGGCAATCTTAAAATGCCCTCTTAGCTTTTGAGCTACAGTTCTTATAAAAAGATCAATAACGATGTCTTCCTGCTCCAGCATGGAATTAGTGTTTCCCTAAATACATTAGCTTCAGAAGTATTGACTTACCTAGGAAGATCAGCACCACAACTAAACAAATAGTTGTTCTTTGCAAACTAGTGATTACCAATACAGAAAACTCACTGAAGTCAGCTTGGTTCAAAATGACAAAAGGCAAAGACACCAAGACAAAAAGTAACAAAGTGCGGTCAACCCAAGATCCAGAAAGATGACACTCACCCTCATCCTGATAATCGGGCAAAAAAGGTGCATCTGATGTGAGAGAGGGGCCATGAGTTCCACTATGGTTATCATCAGAGCTGTCCTGTCCAAGGAAACTTTCAGCTTGGTCTCCCCCTGAGGGATAAAAAAGGACAAAAGTCAGGTCACACTTGGGACATCTTTATAAAGGTCTTCGTAGATTTCTTCTGCCATTCACCCCAAACCCCCAAAAGATAACATGGCCACTATCCATTAACATATGAGGAAAAAATAAATAAGAACCAACTTACCTGGCTGGGAAATTTTCCATTCAACTAACTAGAACTTAGAAACGGTTATCAGAGAGTGGGGAGACCTCTTGCCACCAGAAAGAAACTTCTCCATCACACTTAAAATGAGAACACAGCTATATAAATATGCATTCGTATTTACTTGTCTTCCATTAATTACAGGCTTTACTCTGAATGCCTGTTTCTCTATATATTTCCAAGTAGGATAGAATAAATCACACAAAGAGTTAACTTGTACATAATATAATGTAACAAGGCCAGTATTCTTCCCTTCTCTGAAAACTAAGAGCCTTAAAAACAGAGAGAACCTAGACTTTGCTGGATTCTATTCCAATTTAAATCACTACTTGTTTTGCAATCTTAAGAAAGTTCTCTCTTTATAATTCTAGTTTACAGCCCATGCAACCAACCTCTTAGGAATTCTAAAAGCCCTAAGAAGGTAATGTTTGTTCTGTAAAATGGCTTTGATGAAAGGTAATGTATATGCAATACTGAATTATGCAATTAAAACAATGCTAATCCCTTTTGGGTGTTTTCAACATACATTGGATTATATTTTGTAGAAGTGGCCCATGCTATTATGATACTTTAAAAGGTTCAGATGGAAGATGTTCGATCATTCAGAAACCGGAAGAAAAGACTCTGCATTGCAAATGGTTTCCTTAAAATCCCCCAAACAGAGGTACAGTGTGCTGATAAAAGGACACCAACAGCTGCTCAGTTCATTTCACAAACATGAAAAGGGGATTTTCAACTGAATTTAATATTATCTCAAATACTAATTTCCAAAGGAAATCACCAATGCTAATCTCCGTAAACACTGTAGAGTTTTGGCCCTGGATTTCAACGAGGGAGCAGTGAAACCAAACAACCTACATAGAATCTGTATTGCCTCACTTTAAAGGTTTATTTCCTACAATTAAACTGGAAGGATAGGGAGGATATAAAATGATGAAAAGAGAATGGCTGTGGCCTTCTCTTTCCATAAATTAGATGATCGTATCTAGACTCCTCTACGAATACTCAATGGTAGGTAGCTTGTCCATAACTGAGTTGAACACCTGCATATACAGGACTTTAGAAATAAACTATGGGCTTTATTGTGGAAAAGAAAAGTTTAAAACAAGACAACAGCACCCACCACCACCACCTCACACAGTAGTTGCTGGTCAGAGCCAGAAGAAATGCTCTCCTTTATTAGGCTACTGATCAGGATACAAAGCTGATTACGGTTATGCTTAAAGTATCACTG
This sequence comes from Panthera pardus, assembly GCF_024362965.1. Taxonomy (NCBI): domain Eukaryota; kingdom Metazoa; phylum Chordata; class Mammalia; order Carnivora; family Felidae; genus Panthera; species Panthera pardus. Next base: position 37,164,585 of record NW_026526876.1, read on the forward strand.
CGAAATTTCGCCTTTATAACCAGAAAAATTTTCAAAACCTGGACTGAAGGTTAAATGACTCAAATTTTACATCACTGCAAATCCACTGAAATTATATTATCAATACAACCTAATGGACTGCGTTGGCAAGTAACCTGAAAGTGAGCTGTGAGGTTAAAGGAATTTTAAAAATTTGAGCCAAACCAAAATCCATTAAAAAAAAAAAAAAAAAAAAAGAAGTAGCAGTTTGGGTTGCCAAGCAAAATTTAACATTTGTAGGATATACTGAACATTATCAACTATCGTTCTAGACTCAATTTTCTGCTGGCTTCAGAAATTTGACAAAACTACTCTTACATATTCTAGCATTCCAGACTTTTTTTTTTTTTAAATAAGCAGATCAGGAGGGGCTTTGTTTTGTTGTGTTTTAATTACTTACTTACTTAATTTTTTAATTTTAGTAAAAGGCGAAAGATTTATGCGATCTGAAGAGAAACCAGAGCATAATTTTTTAATTTTAGAAAGAGAGAGTGCACGAGTTGGGGAGAGGGGCAGAGAGAGAGGTGGGGGAATGCATCCCAAACAGGCTCCATCCCACAAACCTAGGATCATGACTTGAGCTGAAATCAAGAGTTGGACACTCGACTGAGCCACCTGGGCCCCGTTTTGTTGTATTTTAAATGAAAATTTTATTTTGGTATAATTTTAGATTTATTGTAAATATTGCAAAGATAGTACAGAGGGTTCCTGCACACCCTTCACCTAACTTCTCCCAATGTCAACTTCTTACATAACTAGGCTATGTCTGTCCAAACCAAGAAATTAACATTGGTACACTGCTATTACCTAAACTATAGACTTTATTTGGATTTCACCAGTTTTTCCACTAATGTTCTTTTTCTGTTCCAGAATCCAATTCAATTGGATTTAGAGGCTCCATTTAAAAAATCTCATCCAGGGGCGCCTGGGTGGCTCAGTCAGTTAGGCATCCAACTCTTGATCTTGGCTCAGGTCATGATCTCACAATTTGTGAGATCGAGTCCCGCATTGGGCTCTGTGCTGAACATGGAGCCTGTTTGGGATTCTCTCTTTCCCTCTCTCTCTGCCCCTCCCCCACTCACACTTTCTCTGTTTCTCTCAAAATAAATAAACTTAAAAAAAAATCTCGTCCAAAATACCTGCCTGAATTTGGCATTTGATTTATCAACTTCAAATGGAAAAGTCACTTCCATGTGGTTCCTATGGTTTCTGGACATAGTTACCCAACGGGGGCTTTTAACAGCCATTCCTGTGCCAAATATAAGGCCATGCTTTTGTGAAGTATCAACAGCAAAGGTATACAACTCGATGCAGCAAAAACAGAGCCTGGGTCGGTACTAAAAATGGTTGTGGTGGGGGAAACATTTAAAAATATGTTTTACATCCAAGCATAATTAGTTCCTGATGGTGGAAATGTTGCTAGAAGTGTTTTTAGTGTCACATCAAGTGGCCCAACTCCCTTGGGCACACACAGAAAAAAGCCTGTAACGGTATATAAATAGACACTCCCGTGTAATTAAAATGATTACAACTACTCAAGATGCATGGGTGAAAAGTTTTATAGGAGAACCAGCAATTACTGTGGTCATTTTGGATTTGTTTAAGTTGAGGACATCATTTTTCCTTAAAACATAACCGCAAGTGGTCGCTGGATTCATCTGCAGCTCTGAGAATCGCAGTTCCAAGTGGCCACTACCGTTGTCCAGTGGGATCAGACATAAATGATCCCGAACTATAGTGACAGACACTTCCATTCAGCAGCTCTACAATTAGGGCTTAGAACTCCATCTGCTTAGAGTGGCTTTCTCACAAGCAAGGCCCCTTGCCACTAGAGACACGCTTTCCCATTGCAACTTGCTCAGAATCAATATATTTCTACACAGATATATATTCTCACACACAATATCTCCATTAATCACATCCACCACCTCTGGTCCCTTTTCTTTGTATTTCTGTACAAGATCTGGGGAAACTATATCAAGTGTTCATCTGCTATTAGCTGGTAATTTGCTGCTCTACCCTAAGTGTCATAAGAATTGGGCACCGGATACACTCCTCAGTATATCCAATGGCAGTTCTCCTCTGAGTATCGTGCTGAGGGGCCTATAAGGGGGATGATTTCTCTATTGTTCGTTCCTGAGAGTCAAACTCAATTTCATCCATGCTCCGTAGAATGATAAGTTGGGAATTTCTGAAGTTTGGAGCAGAAATATAAAGCAGCTTTGTGTCAGGTGTGAGGTAATTATTTGCTAGGGTTTCTGTGCTATTTGTTTTTATTCCCTGTGTTTTCATTAACAGTTAATGAGTCCCACCCCCCCCCCCCAACTCTGAAACAATAGCTTGGCCACTAGAAGTTGGCTTTTTTCTGCCATGGATTCAACCAGCTGTTGCTGCTCCATAAACTTTATGGAGAAGTGAATTAGACTGCTAAAAACTTTCATTTCCTAATTCAATTCCAAATAAAACAGGGGGAAAAAAATGAACCATGATGATGTTCCCCTTGTAACTATTTTCACTCCTAGCAAACCCATCTGATTCTTAACTTACAGGTACTATTTAGGGACAAAAACAGGCCATAATGACAACTTTACCAAAGAACTGAAAACAGACTGAAAGCAGTTTAAGCATAAAAAGTAACATGACAGTTAACAAATAGATAAAACATATAAGTGTATGTTTGCTTATTCAACATGTAAAGGCTCAATGGTTTTTCCACGTTAGTATGAAGCCATCATCTTTTACTTCTAATTAATTGTGAGCTCTATTATAAAGACTTTATTCACGTCTGCAACCAACTGTTTCTATGGTGTGGTTCAAAATTCCTAGGGTTTGCTATCGCTTCACCAAGTACCTCTGGATAAAATCAGGAAATTGAAATTAATGTAGAATTGTCTGCAATTTTTTGTTCTTTGTTTTTATTGTTGCTGTTGGAAAGGAACACACGACTTCTGACTCTATTTAATATTTAAGAACCCATGAGACACACAGCTCCCTCTTTAAACTAATAAATCCTAAAGAAAATGCTATAAATAAAGGTCCCTGATCCAAATCCAGTTAGTTTTCATGCTTCATAGCATTAATATTGCCAGGTTTTCACAGACCAATTTAATGGTAATGCAGTTCCCAAAGCTGAACTAAGGTAAGATTAGAAAAACTGCTGCTTATTATTCCTTATTATAACCATTCACCTAAGTTATTGAATATAACACCAACTAGAACAGGTTGGGTACATATGTGCCCATATATGTGAAATGTTCCTCACATGTAAATATGTTATGGAGCCCATTTGCAACACCAAAGCTAAAGTTCTGTCAACACTTGTGTTATAAATTAGATAACATTTTGCACACACTCATGCATTAGAAAATGTATGGTGTTTCCCACAGAACATCTTAGAAGCTTCACTGATTTCTAAATATCCATTTGGATTTACGTGGTTACTCCTTGTGATTAATCCATGTGTAGTGAAGGTCTCAAATTCTTCTCCATTCGATGCAGCCTGACTTCCTGGCCATCCCCCGCCCCCCAACATCTAGCCATAACTCAATGTATAAATATTCTTTTTTTCCCCCAAGGCCCTGGCAGTGAGTGTAATAGTACCGAATGTCATTAAGTCTACAGAACAAATGATAGGTCAGGTAAAGAAAGTTCCCATTTATCATTCTTTTAAAAAGCTGCTCCAACTAGATCTTGAATGTACAAGAAATAAATTGAGCTTAACGTTAAGTTTTTTAGCTCATGATACTGTTTACTAATTGTATTATTTTCAACATGCTGAGAATAACAGCCTTCTTAAGAACTTTTAGGGATATCATTGCAGAGAATAGCAGTCCAAATGATTAGAAATGGGATCAAATTGCTTAGACGCTTATAGCACAGTCACTACAACATCTGTGAATCCAACAACCAAAAGTGCAGCATAGCTTAATAATATTTCAAAAATGAACTACACCTGTCAGTGGGGGGGTTGGACAGGAAAATACCCAGGGGAACAAACTGAAAAGTTTTTTTTCCCCCTCCTTCAAAAAAGTGGTCTTTTATGATGCAGTTTTTCATTTTGACCAGTAGGGTGGGCTGCAGTGTGTAGCATCATCCTAGTTCTTAAAAAAGAAAAAAAAAAAAAAAGGTAGCCACCAAGTGAACCTTCCTGCTCCTACCCCTCCCCCACCAGAAAACGCTGAGATTTTTAACCCTTTTTAGGTTTCACATAAGGCATAACTTCTGGACATTAACAAACTGGAGGGCTGGCAGCAACAAATACAAACCAGATAATTGTATATGTGACAACGCACACTTCATAAAGCAAATTATAGCCTGTCAGCAATCATTCTGGCTTTATAATAACACATTCTATCTACTACTGTTATCGTTCAACTGGTACTAAAATGGAGCCTGCTGGGTTAGAATATTTTCAATAGTAATGAGACTTTGACAGAATTCAAAATATGTAAACCTAAGTATCTGGTATATATGGATAAATACAATGTAAAATAAACGCATTTATCATATGTCAACCAGGCGATCATAACCTGGAATTATTGGTTCGTAGTTCTGTTTTCCTTGGACCACTGTATTTTTCAGTGTTTAATTCTTATTATGAAGCTATTCAACTGAATTCTCCACATGCTTTGACTTACAGGAGAAAGCTATAGCAAGAATAACAATACAACAGCTTACTGAAGCCTTACTGGGTACAGGCTCTAGGTCAAGATTCTTCACATACTATCTCATTTAATTCCCAAGCTAATCCTGTGGTATGTTATTATCTCAAAGCTGCAGATAAAGAAATTGAGACACAGAGACTAAATAACTTACCTAAAGTCACATAAGTGACCCATAAGTGGCAGAGCTAGGCTTTGACCCCTTGTTGTCTGGTTCCTAAGCTCTTGTTCTAATCCACTGAGCTGTACAGTCTTCAAAACTGTATGCTTCCTAAATCATGATCATTACTCAAAGGCAAAGCATACTGAATGACCGTCAATGACTTGGATTTATGGCCTATGCTATTAATTAGTGTTTTGTTCTTTACTTGGGTGAAGTAAATCTATAATCAAAAGTATAAATCATTATAAATAGTAGTAATACTAGTAACCACATTAGGCATTGAACTAATCAACAAAGCCAAATGTGGTCAGTGATTTCGCGAAGAAGGAGCTGGTTCAATTCACGGGTTCAAATTTATTGGAGTAGTATTGTTGTAGGGATTTTAATTTTAATTTTTTATATATTTTTTTATTTGACAGAGAGAGCACTAACGCAAGTTGGGGAGTGCGGCAGAGGGAGAGAGACAGAATCCCAGCAGAGGGAGAGGGAAAGAATCCCTCCACTCAGTGTGGAGCCTAACCCAGGGCTCAATCCCACCAACCTGGGATCATGACTCGAGCCGAAATCAAGAGTTGGACGCACAACAGACTGAGCCACCCAGGAGCCCCTACAGTGACTTTTAAAATAACACCTTTTGGCATGGATTTCATGCTTACAAAAGATAGTCTTTTGTAAGTCTTACTGAAAACTTTGGGTTTTGTCCTATCAATATGTTGAAATTTTTTTCCAGCATCTTCTGTTTGATTTTATTGAATCCTGGGTATTTTTGACCCTGCCTCATAGAAAATGGGCCAACATACTCCACACCCAAATGCAGTTCTGACCTGGCTTAATTAAAGAATGTACTTCCTTTCTGGCACTATCATCTTTTAAGTCTCACAGTAGGAAAATGCCTCAAAAAAGATGTAATTACGTATGAATGCAGCAATTTTATGACTATTGGTTCATCCCGCTCTCTCCTCCCATCTTTTTTGTTTCCTTCTTCCAAATAACAAATTGTAGTAGTCCTTAGCAATGACTTCCAGTCCTGATGCATTCTAGGATCTATTATACCTCAGTTAGTTTACCCATATTTCTTCTTCTTGAGAGAAACCGTAAGGCCAGTTGGACCCCAGTATCTTCTGCTAAAGAAGAATAGAACTCCATGATCTATAGGGCGAAGATCAGATGTAAGAAAAGAATCCAAAGAGTAAAAATAAAACAACATATAATAAAGAATAGACTGTGGGTAAGATTAGCAGGCCTGAAAATGTGAAATGACTTTTTTTTAAGTGTTTATTTATTTTTAACAGACAGAGTGTGAGCGGGAGAGGGGCAGAGAGGGAGGGAGACACAGAATCTGAAGCAGGCTCCAGGCTCTGAGCTGTCAGCACAGAGCCCGACGCGGGGCTAGAACTCACAAACCAGGAGCTCATGGCCTGAGACAAAGTCAGACACTTAACCGACTGAGCCCCCCAGGTGCTCCTGGACACGAAATGACTTTTAGCGTACTGAAGAGAAGGTGAGTTGTCTTTGAGTAATACAGACCTCCAATACCACTGACGCTGAAATGGCAGAGGGTGACAAGGTTCAGCCTCCCCACGCCTACCCCACCTCAAAAAGAGGTGTTCGTGTATGATAACAACACGTAACAACAAAATCAACAACCAAAATCTCTCACTACCAACAATTCCATTCAATGTTTGGTCCTTTTTGGAACAGAAGTTTCACATGAAAGAGCATTTCCTTGTTTTTAAAATTTATTTTTGCTTCTTCATTAGGGTATCGCTAACACGAGGAAAGTGCACAAATCTTAAGGAGGGTAAGTGGGTGTTGCATTTTAAGTTTAGGAAAATGCCGTCTGGTGATGAACTGTGATCAAGAACCGGGTCAGGCTGGCAAGTCTGCGTAAGTACACGTCAGCTGACAAGGGTAGGTGTGAAGGTTGGTTCTCTTACCCTTTGCCTCACAAGAGTCAGCAGGAACTGGAAGCTTCATTTTGCATATCGTATAATTCCCTTGTCCATAACTAAGCCATCCCTTTCCTGTATTAGTGGTACTTCGGCCATCCTGGTAAACAGTAACTATTAAACAAGTTTCTGAGAGAAGTATGTGGTGATGGGCAGCACAGCGAAAAATTACTGCTGTATAATTAGGCTCGACCATCACGTTATTTAGCCTCCAAATATCAAACAAATTCACTGGGGTTCAAGTCCAAAGACTTAACCTACTTACTCACAGAAGTTTTGAGCAGAAAAGCAAAAAATGTTATGTTCCGCTTTACCTCACATTACACATTTCTCTCAATGTTTTGTGTCCAGAACATGAGAATTCATTAGAAGCAAAATTCCTGAAGTAGATTAGTTCTTATGCCCAAACTTTCGGTTCAGAAACTACTCCTCACATACTTTTCTGTATTATCCAGGGAAAATACTCTCCAAGAGAAATCACTTATATGTTTTTTTTCCTCAACAAAAGTTCCCAGACTAATCAAACTTAAAGCAGTCATTTATTGATCAGTTTCATTCTTTGCATCTGCATAAAAACAAGAAATTTCATGAACTTTTAATGACCACATATGGAAAAAAAAAGACTGAGATGGGGTAAGAAAGGTGTTCTTTATCGATGACCATGGGTATCATATGATACTACTTTATTATCTATTTTTAAATTCACTTTTAAGTGATAAGTCAACCTAACACACGTATATATTGCTGGCCCTCAAACACTAAACAACAGAGAATGTCGTTATTTCATACCATCATCAGGATTCTGCCTGATGTAAATTCAAATGTAAAAATAAGTAAGTAAAGGAGAGGGAAAAAAAATCTGAACGGACATGAAACTACCAAATCATGATTCTACTGAAAAAGAGCTCACTATTGTGTTAAACGAGGTCGTTTTGTGAGCTTTTTTTTTTTTTTTTGCCTCCAGTTTTATTGAGATATAACCGACATACAACATTGTATTAGTTTTAGGTGGACAAAATCGTGATTTGTATATCTTGTGAAATGATCACCACTGTAAGTTTAGTCAAAATCCATCGCCTCATATAGCTACAAATTTTTTTTTCTTATCATGAGAACTTTTAAGATCTATTCTAGTCAACTTCCAAATATACAATACAGTATTGTCAACTATAGTAAACTTCTTTATTAGATTTAAAAAAAAGTTAAACATGCCCAGAGCAAAAAATTCCAAACATTACAGGAAGGTATATAATGAAATCTCATTTTCCTTTGCTTCTCTTGGTTCTTCTCTCCAGAGGTAACCATTCTGGGGGTTTCTGAGCGTGCCATAAATTTTTTATCTCAATGTAACAAGAGTCTGTGTTAGTGGATTTTTTTTAAACAAATGTTAGTATTTGTCCTGTTCTGTAATCTACTTTTCTTCCCATTCATTTATCTTGGAGGTTCTTCCATATCAGCATATATAGATTTATCTCATTTCTCATTTTAACCAATATTTAGTTAAAAATAATATATACACACGGTGAAAATTCAGATAGTACCAAAGGATATGAATAATGAAGCTTCTTTCTTCCACTCATCTGGATATCCCCCTCAGCAGAGGTTACCACTGTTCATAGATTCATGTGTATCCTCCCCCAAATATTCTATACCTGAGTAAAAAGCAAGCACATGTGCAAGATACATGTACACACACAGAGAATTGTACACTGTGTGCCCAAATTGCCTTTTTATTTAACAATATGCCTTGGAGAACTTTACATGTTACACATCTATATGTATTATGTTCTTTTAACTTGTATGTAATATTCCATTAAATGGATGTGACGTACTTTATTCAACTAGTCTCCTAATGCTAGACATTCAGGTTATTTGGAGTCTTTCCTATTCTAAGGAATGCTTACATATAACTCATAGTGTAGAGGACACAGAAGGCAGCAGCATCTGATTCCAATGATTTTTTTCCTTCAACTGTATTAAATCCAGTTTTTTTCTTTCTTTTTTTGACCAACAATAGGTTTTATTTTTTATTTTATTCTTTTCCAATTCTTTTTCTTACATCTCAATATCATCTACTCCAGAATAGGGAATTTAGAAAGAACATAAAAATCTTAGAAAACTTTAACACTGAAAAGAAAAAAAATTAGTCTTTTCATTAAAGAAAAATCTTAACTCTTTTTGGCAATAGCTACAAAACAGTGTATTAATTTTAAAATATACTGGTGCACTCCTTTTGAAAAAATGCACCAAACAGTAGATGTATAGGAAGTAAAATATTTGAAAAGGTATCAAAGTCAGTAATTAACTTCAGAAACAACTTGTGTGTATATCCACTTTCTACAGATTAATTTGTATAAAATGTAGCAAAAAAGGAAAGGGGGAAAGGCCTAAAGGAAGTCAAGTCACAAAAGCAGCTGTCAAGATTGTTGATGCTAAGAGGTTGGGCTAAAGCCAAAGGCAAGAGTATTCGTCCTGTGTACATTTCCCGTTATTAAATCCCCAAAAGACATAGAAAACATTCTGGAAGACTTCTTTATAAAAAGTAGTATAAGTTAGGATATTCTAGGTTCATAACCAACACTTGTGTTTATAAAATATTAGCATTCCAGGAATAGTGATAGAAAAGATATTTAACAATAAATTACAAATATTGTAAATTCAGACTTTTTCTTACAGTTGCAAACACGTCATAAATTTGGGCTGTGTTTCTTTGTATAAATCCTACTTACGACTGTGCTAAAGCCTTCTGGCATGAATGCAAAGAGTATTTTCATAAATAAAACTTAGTAAAATCACTGTACACTCCATTAATTTAAAAACACTTCTCTCCAACTTCAAAGGGAGACCCTTTTCTCCTTTTTTAGTGCAAAGATGGTGTTTCTTTGCTGCGTTAATGGTTTGCTTCTTGTAGCTGTCATAACTACATGCCCCAAGTATGTGATAGTAAGAGACGAGAAGTTAAATGACATCTTTGCTTCGATTCAACATGTCTCAGACATTACAGAGCAGCAAGCTCATCAATCTAACCTCAGAAGTGCCTACCAATACAAATCCTGCACATACATCCTTTAAATGCAAGCCTCACAAATATATACATGGCCCTATACTAGGGTTCAGCTGGAATAGATGAATTTTATGGGAAGACATGAGGTACATATTGTTTAAGTTCTATGCATGGATTTACTCACATAGACCTACTTTGAAACATAAAAATAATACTTTGGTTTTGTGTGTAGTAAGTAACTACCAGGAAGCAAGCACTCCCCCTGAGTTTGTCATAGCATTATAATTTCTTACAACTCACAATAACTATGAAGTAGATATTATTAGCAACATTTTGTAGATGAAGAGGTTATGTCACTTGCCATAGCTCACACAGTTTGTAAGTAGAGGAGCTGGCATTCAAATTTACCTCTGATGTCAAAACTCATGCTCTTTCCATCACAAAACATTAAACTTGCGTTTTTTTTTTTTTAAAAAGGCTAACTATTCTATGTATTTTGTGCCCGAGACACATAAAATATCTAATGCATTAATGTACTAGTTCTTACAATAGAAATATAAGAATAATGTCACATTTTAAAAAATTCTCAACCTGGATTTCTTTTTCTTTTATCTTTGCATTATGAGAATTTTAAATGCATACAAAAGACAAAACAGTGTAATAAACCCCCATGTACACATCATCCATCCTCAACAATCAGAGTCAATTTATGACCCATCTGGTCTAATATACACCCCCACCCCATTTCTTCCTTCCTCTCCCATACTATTTTGAATACTATGTCAGACATCTATTACTTTATCTTTCAATATCACAGTGTATATCTCTCTAAGATAAGGACTCTTTAAAAATATATATATAAGCATAACACCATTGTCACACCTAAAATAATAACAATAGATTCTTTTTAAATTGAAGTATAATTGACATACTATCTCCTGCCAGTTTCAAGTGTACATCATAGTGATCCAATATTTACATATACTATGAAATGGGCCCCATGATAAGTCTAGTTAGCATCTGTCATCATACAAAGTTATTACAGTATTATTGGCTATATTCCCCATGCTGTACATTACGTTCCTGTCACTTATTTATTTTATAACTGGAAGTTTGTACCTCTTAATCCCCTTCACCTATTTCACCCACTCTGGTGACCAACAGTTTGTTTACTATATCTATGAGTCTGTTTCTGTTTTATTTTGTTTGTTCATTTGTTTTGTTTATTTTTCTATTTTTGTTTTTTAAATGTTTATTTATTTTTGAGAGAGAGAGACAGAGACAGAGGCAGAGCACGAGCCGGGTAGGAGCAGAGAGACAGGGAGACACAGATCGGAAGCAGGCTCCAGGCTTCGAGCTGCCAGCACAGAGCCCCATGAAGGGCTCAAACTCACAGACTGTGACATCATGACCTGAGCCAAAGTTGGGACGCTTAAGTGACTGAGCCATCCAGGTGCCCCCATTTGTTTTAGATTCCACATATAAGTGAAATCATATGGCATTTGGCTTTCTCTGACTGATTTACTTCACTTAGCATAATGCCCTCTAGGTCGATACATGCTGTCACAAATGGCAAGATTTCATTCTTTTTAATGGATAAGTAATATTCCATTGTATAAATCTACCTCATCACCTTTAACCATTCATCCATCAATGGACACTTAGGTTACTTCCATATCTTAGCTATTGTAAATAATGCTGCAGTGAGCATAGAGAGATGCATATACATCTTTGAATTGGTGTTTTTGTTTTCTTTGGATAAGCACCCAGAAATAGAATTGCTGAATCATATGGTAGTTCCATTTTTAAGTTTTTGAGGAACCTCCAAACTGTTTTCCATAGTGGCTGCACAAATTTACATTCCCACCAACAGTATGTAAGAGTTCTCTTTTCTGCACATCCTCGCCAACACTTGGTATTTCTTGTCTTTTTGATACTAACCAGTCTAACAGGTGTGAGGTGATATCTCATTGTGACTTTGATTTGTATCTCCCTGATGATGATGAGTGAAGCTGATCGTCTTTTCACCTGCCAGTCGGTCATCTGTGTATCTTCTTTGGAAAATGTCTATTAAGTCCTCGCCCACTTTTTAATCAGGTTGTTTGGGGTTTTTTTGTACATTAAGCTGTATCTTTATATACTTTGGAATTAACTCCTTATCAGATGTATGATTTGCAAATAAATATCTGTCTCATTCAGGAGGCTGCCCTTTCTTTTTGTTGATGGTTTCTTTTGCCGTGCAAAAGCTTTTTACTTTGATGTAGTCAACAGTAGATTCTTAACATAAATTATTCAATGTTAAAATTTCTAATTCTCTCACAGATATAATTCTTTATAGTTTATTTGACTCAAGATGAAAATGAGGTCTACACATTAGTTGATATGCCTTTTAATCTCCTTTTTTTTAAGTTTATTTATTTATTTTTGAGAGAGAGACAGAGAGAGAGAGAGAGAGAGAGGGGGTGGGGAGGGGCAGAGACAGGGAGAGACAGAATCCCAAACAGGCTCTGCACTGTAAGCGTGGAGCCCAACGCAGGACTCAATCTCACAAACTGCGAGGTCATGACCTAAGCTGAAATCAAGAGTTAGACACTTAACCGACTGAGCCACCCAGGTGCCCCTCACATCTCTTAAAGCCTACAGTTAATAAGGCTTTATAATAACATTTTCTTTATTCACTTTGCATTATTTGCTTATGCCAAACTATATTTTTAGGCAATTTACTTTGATAAGGGATATAGGCTTGCCATTTCATAACAGGGTTTTTAAGGTTCACACAGTAGAAATTTTTCATATTAAAATATACTGAATAATTTTCTCAGAAACTCTCCACACCCCTCATGAAGATACTCAAAGAATCTTCAAGCTAGCAAGAAATTTCACAGGCTCATAGTGACCACTGGATTAAAAAAATTATTTTTGTTGTTATATATATTTACATATGGTCTTTCTTAAATTTTTATTTAAATATCGTGTCATTTGCTTTAGACTCTGGGTCCATGGTGGGCAATTTTTCTACTATTCATGATAATGTTTTTCCAGTAATAAATTTCTAATTAAAAACATTATACCTTGTAATTCAAATCTGATTAAACTATAACTGTTGATAATTAACTTGTTTTACAACAAGGGAAACTAAACAAAATGAGGTATATCAGTTTGCTTAATGCCACAAAGTCATACTGTCATTATATCCAAAAAGTAAAACTAATGTTTAACATCTGATCAATATCTTGCTTTAGATACCTGATTCATGAAATGTAAAAGCTCTACGGCAAAGATCCCAGTGAATTTTCTTTGTAACTTTAAGTGAAACATTAAGTAGAAAAAAAAGTTCTTAAAGCAAGCAGGACTTGAATTGTGAAAGGAATCTATGTCTTATTAAAAAATAAAAATAAAAAGCTTTTCCCACATTCTCCAATCATATTTGAGCTCATTAAAAGAGCTCTTTCACTTCTGTTCCTTCCACATGAAAATAAGCTATTTGGATTATGTTTTATTTTCCCCATGTTTCATTCTTTGTTAACAAACATCATTCAGGAAGGTGACTGTGGGCCAATAAGAAAATTTGGGTGGAAATGTGAGGGCAAGAATTGCCATTAACACACTCGTAAATGCACACTACATTTTCTCACTGTTCACTATGCCCAGGTACTGTGCTAGGGCTTATACATATTACCATTCGTCCCCGTAACAGCACTGCAAATGAGACAGTAAAATACAGTGAGCAAGAGCATGGGCTCTGGGACTATGAATGAGCATGAGGTTTCTTACTGTACTTACTACACTAAAAACCACTGACTTGTATACTTTGAAAGGGTGAATTTTGTGTTATGTGAATTCTATCTCAAAAAAAAAGCATATGCTATGGAGTCAGCCTGACCAAGTTAGAATCCTTGAGGGGCACGACATTGAGCAATTCTCAAACTCTCTGTGCCTCAGTGCCCATGTCTGTCAAATGGGTTTATTAGTACCTGCTTCATAGGGCTGTTCTGAAAATCAAATAAGAGAACACATATATAGGACTTAGCACAGTGTCTGGAGCATCTCCCATTTTATAGATAAAGAAGCTGAGTTTCAGAGAAATTAAGCAACTTGTTAAGGTCACATGACCTTTAGCTAAATGTTTTGGGTGGGATTTGAACCAGGTCTGTCAAGACTCAACGTCCATGCCCTTTCTACCATGGCACGTTTCTTCTCTAGACTAGGGACAAGACTCTCCCTAACACTATTCAATGGTCACCCTTCTACCACCTTAAACCTGGGGTTTAATGGAATGATAGGTAAGAAAGAGTTTGTTTGCAATCTTTTCTATCTCGGGGCAGTCCATCCTCCCAAGCATCTTTCTTTAAAGGTGACCCTTTCAACACATTGTACCAACTCATCACAGACTTTCCCATAACCAGATGTTTAAATGTGTACTACTAAAGAGATGTGTAAATAAGAGATCTTTTATAATTAAGAACTATTTTCCTCCCAGGCACCAGACTCTAGTTTAGTCCAAATATCCTGAAGAACACAGGTGTGTATTTAGGCAAATGCACGGAGTTAATAAAATTCATCCCATCACCTTCCTGCATGAGGATCCTGCCATAGATAAAAATGGTAAGAAAGTTTGAGGCCATCATTTCTGTCCTTTCTCATTCCCTTCCCAATACTCCCTAGTCTTCCAGGGCTTTTTAAATTCTTTTGCCAGCTGTTCTCTTATTTACATATTCTTATTCTTTTCATATCCCTAAAATGTCCTATAGTGCCTTCCAGAGACCTGTTAGTGCCCCCCTGCCCCGCACACTCTGCCAGTTTCTGAATGTGCAATCAGCTAAGATCTGATCAAAAGAGCAAGGTAAAAGATACTCCGTCAAAAAAATGTCTTAGGGGGAAGAGCAAGGCTGGGGCCAAGACATAAGTATGGGTTTTCCAACTTGATCTTTCCTTACTTGTGCTTCCAAATGAGCAAAGAATTTGCTACCTATATCCAATCATTGTTGAGAAGCAAATAGAGTTGTCTGTTCTAAGTAAACTCTTCAATTGTTCCGTTGGTTACTCTACCTCTGTCCTCTAAGAGACAAAGGCTGTGTAGAAGTTGCCATAAACTGGAAGGTGACTGCAATGCCACCACTACAAGAATCTGGTAAGATCTGCCCTTTGTCTCTGTGGTCCCATATAGTCTCCTGTGTTAAACTCCAAAGTATCTTCTCTTCACAACACATTACTATGCTGTATCTCTGACACCAATTCTTTATTTCTCCTTTAGGTAATTAATTCTACTCTCACAGTTCCATTCGTTTCTGCCAGTTCACATTCACGTTCTAGCCCCTGTGGATTTTGGTTAACATCTGTTAAACCCTGAACTATAGAGGGCCATTGCCTGAAGAGCATATTTCATAGTCTGCAAAGCAAACTGCTACATTATTACATATAATTCTCTATTCTCAGTCTATGTTTTTAGCCATAAATGCTTTAGGACAGTGAGATACACAGTAATACATCACATTATTTAAAATATTATAAATTTAAAAAATATTATAAATACTACAACCAATGTACAAGAGTCAAAAGCCTTTAAAAGTGTAAGGTATTTATTTCTGACTGTTTTTAAAGAAAACCTTATATAGACTTGAAATACACTAAAAGTGTGAGCTAGGAAAATTAAAATTTTCATATAACTAGTATCATTCCTCACAATTTGAATTTCTCTATGGTATTACTGCTAACTGACAATGGATACACTGACAATATTAAGAGCAAAAAAAAAAAACCTGGAAAAGTTTGCAATTGATTAAAAAAAGTTTTAGAGCAAAATAGTTCATAAAACTATTTGCAAGCTTGATCTAAAACACTCTGTGATTCTCTGAAAAAATGAAAATCCCCCATTTATAATAGGTTAATAATCAATATTCAGAATGAGGTTTCTGACATTCTCAATCAGAGTACTAAAAAGGAAAAAAATGCATATAGTTGAAAGACACCCCCTCAAACTGAATTCAGGCAAAAAAAAAAATCCAATTTTGAACCTTTTAAAAATATGTTCTAATCCTGTCCTTTTTTTTTTTTTAATTTTGCACACAGCTGTCTGTTGTAGTTTTTAGAATCATGCCAGATGCTGGGTTCATCAAGCAAAAGCAGGAAAACAATGGTTTGAAAGCAATTAGAAGCACCGAGGCTGCAGTGAGGCTCATATTAAAATGTGATAACACTGTTCTAGTGGGAATTTCAACACTACTCTATTTCTGACATTTCTCTGCTGCCAGACAGGCAGGCTGCATGGAAGACCACTGTGACCAAGGAGGTAACAAACTGGAATTTATTTCTGGAGCAAATGAAGGATTAGCTGAGTTGGAGCCCTCCCAAGGTTTTTATTATGGACTCGGCCACCATTTTATTTGAATGCTACTGGATCCTGTTGGCATCTAACAAAGCTCAAGGAGTAAAAGCATATTATAGCTTTGGTTTGATAAAATAATCTAGCACCAATCCACTCAGAAGGCAGATGCATCACAGCCTCTTGTTGCTAAAAAGCAGGGCAGGGGAGCCCAGCAGGGTGAAGGTTAATTAAACACTCCACTAACTTTCCTTAGATATGGCTAATACCATTCTGTGTAGAAGCTTGTTTAGAAGACACCGAAGTAAACAATACCATCCACACATTTTTAGTGTGAAACCATAAATGGTCAAAAAGCACTCACCTTGGGGCTGAAAATCCCAATAGTACCTGAAATACAAGGAAAAGAATGGAAATAAGTCAAACATATGGTAGATACAGCACCTAGCCCAAAAAGCTTGCTAAATAGTCAATAACCAGCCACGCCACTACCCACTCTGAGAAAAACCAAAGCGTCCCTGAGATTTGGAAGATTCTCAATGGCCTGAAGGCAACATTTAACTCACTGTAATTCAGAAAATTTTGACCATATTGCTGGAAAGGTCCTGAGAGGTTACCTAGCCATCCATGGTCCAGAGTTTCTCATCAGGAGCCCTACAGGCTTTGAGTATGACAATTCTTTGTTGTGACCTGTCCTGTGTATTACAGGACAATCAGCATCACTGGTCCTTGGCACCAAACACCAGTGGCACTCCCACTTATAATGACAGCCAAACAGCATCCCCCCACCCCCCAAAACATCCTCAAATACTTCTAGGCATAAATTCTTAATTTTACAGGTGAAACCCAAACAACTGACTTAAGGTCACCTAACGTTTGAGTGTCTATGCCAGGATTGGGGCTCTTACAATTCACTGTGTCATTCCATCACCTCTTTTATTTTGGGATATCATTGGCAAAGCCAACAACCCTTAAAGTCTTAAACCTAATGAAATGGCAGTAGCAGAAAGGATCATTTGTAAGTCACCTACTTGGAATCTAATAGCACTTTCCCCCATAGAAGCAATGTTATATATGGCGGCTACCCACAAAAGTCTACTGTACTTTGGATTCCATTTCCTCCTGCCTTCACAGGAACCTTACATTATTCTGTATTGATTTCCTTTTGTATATATTCAACCTCTTCCTCTCAATGTGGCCCTTTCCATCAGTATTTATGCTTGTATAAAAATAAAGCAAACCCTCCCTCACTTTCTTCATATCCCTCCATCTGCTATCCTCTTTCCCTTCATATCACAGTGAAATTTTCAAGAAGCGTTGTCTGTAGTTTCTCTCTGTTTTCTCACCTCCCACTCACTCCCCGACATACTCCAATCTTGCTTATAGTAACCACACATTAATTCCTGTCATGGACATAGTGAATTCCATGCCACTAAATAGAATGGATATTTTTCTATCCTCATCTTAACGTCTCAGGAATGTGTATGTGCATTTGAGCACCTTTTTCCTTGGCAGAGAGTCCAGAGTTATTTTTTAAATCAAATTCTTAAAGGAAATCCATAACCCAAAAAAAGATTTAGAAAAAGGCAATACATAGGTAATAATGGAGTGTCTTCCAGCATACCCACAACTGAAATAAGGTGAGGCTACTTGAGAGAGTATCATCCCAGTGAGTATCTAGGTTATTTCTTTATAAGACAAAAATTCAGAAAATGGAAAAGAAGGAGATAAGTGGGGAGTATGTTGCCATAATTCAAGATGAATTTGTGGGAAACTACGAAAGATAAGGAAGAGAAGATGGTGAAGCCTCCTGGTTGACTTCTCGTATTCCTTTCTTTTCCCAGAACAGTTCCAGGCTGGCAATCAGGTGAAGAGAAATGTAAGATACTTGGATGATAGGGCAGGGAAAGTTCAGGACAGCTCTGACATGTGCAGTGGAAAGACAGAGAGGGAATAAGAGGAAGAGGTGGGAAGGGTAAAGCAGCAACAGCTGGGAAGAAGGGTGTCCATGCTGATATAAAGGCATATGGAGATTGAAAGTGGCTGTAACTTAAGTTGCATAAATTAGTATGATGGGTCAATCTCGCCCTGGCAGACAGCGCAGCTTCCCACTGTACCTGGCCACTGTGAAGAGTTTTTCCATAAAACTCCTTTCTATAAAAAACAGCTAATCAAGCAAATCATCAAAGGGATGAGCAACTTTCCATCTTCTTTTGTGCCACAGCTCTAGCCCCTGATTCCTATAGTTACCCAACCTCCAATTCAATAGAAATAGAAATTAGAATGTGAGTCTGTGCAAGTGTGTGTGTGTGTGTGTGTGTGTGTGTGTGTGCACATGTATGCATGCATGCGTGTGTGCACATCTCTTGCCAAAATGTATATGAAGGCAACAGCAGGAACTTTGCTAACCAATGTGGTTCTCATTTATTGACCCAGAAAAAAAATGGAGCCATGCTGTGGCAGTTTAAAGGCCAACTCTTGGCAAATTATTAAGTAGGCAAAATATGTTATTGATGATCTCAACCTCTTCTTTTGTCCTCTCTCCCCCACAACCCCTACTACAATGCACACACATATCTTCAGTTCCCCTCTCTACCTACTGTAAAGTGCCCCTGGGTTCCTGCTTTCTCTTTTTAGTTAAGAAGATCTTATAAGTTCACATAACGCTTATGTTTTATTTTTTAAATTTTATTTTAAAGGGGATGGAGATGAGCAGAAGGAAAGAGAGAGAGAATCTTAAGCAGGCTCCACACTCAGCATGGAGCCCAACGCAGAGCTTGATCCCTCAACCCTGGGATCATGACCTGAGCCAAAATCAAGAGTTGGACATTCAACTGACTGAGCCACCCAAGCACCCCACCAAGAGTATTGCTTTTGCCAATCATAGCTGTATCATATGAAGGCTGATTACTAAGAAATAATTCAACTTAATGGTATTAAATAAAGTAGCAGGTCTATCTAGTTGATGTTAAATAGCAGAATCCACTTTAATCTTGATGACGTTGTAATTAAATATTTCTGCCAATAAAAATCATATGTAGAATTTGATGTGGAATGGCATGAAGTGGAATGTTAGTTCCCTTCATTTTCAGAAGGTATAAAACAATCCTGCTACCCTACCTTTCCCCCTTCTTCTTACCCTAAGCCTTAATTGTGCAACAACCCTCAAGAAGTTTGTTCACACACACACCTCTACCCCACAGCTCACAGAGGATACTTCTTTTTAGAAGTAAGGCGAGAAGGTGAGCAACCTCATCCCTCACTGGAGGGCACTATGGATTATTCTTTGCTGAACACAACACATTTAAAGTTTTGATCTTGTTTCATTAAACATATCCTATAGATGGCCTTCATCACATTCTCTGGAAAGATGACTCCACACTAGAGAATTCTATGCTCTTTAGGAGGCATTTAGTCAAATCCAGCCAACAGCTTCTAATTCTTTTCCTTCATTCTGAAAACAATTATCCCTTAGCCGGAGACTCCAACAAGTCTGAAACTAGAAATTTTAAACCAAAATGCAAATACCACAATAGAATTATATAGAAGAAAAAGCATAGGCACATGCACACACGCGTGCGCGCACACACACACACACACACACACACACAGAGTTGTGTTTATCCTAAAAGCCTCTGAGAATTTCATATCAGGCCTGTGCAGATAGATAACAAACACTTCTTTAATCTTCCCTTTGAAGCTTCAGCTTCAATATGAAAAGGAAGCTATCACTCCGCGGCAATATCCATACTCAACATCATCAGGTCCATGCAAATGATATTTGGAACTGGAAAAAGATGAGCACAGAATGAGCAGAGAGAAAATGCTGCAACCATATTGATGATTATTATTTTCACATTCAGTCAAAACAAATCCATCTTTACTTGTTCCTCAAAAAATGAAAATAGAAGAATAAAATTTCCTAACGGTCGGCTAGGCAGAATAGCCTAGAAAATTTACAGTTACATTACATGTCAGACAAAGTCTGCTATTTTTATTTTATTTTATTTTATTTTATTTTATTTTATATTTTATTTTATTTTATTTTATTTTATTTTCCAAATTTTATTTAAATTCTAGTTAGTTAACATGCAATGCAATATTTGTTGCATTCTACTTGTGTTTTTAAGTTAGGTTTTCAGTGAAACTTAGGGAAAGGTAACAGCAAATAAATTGAATTCACCATATTGAGGGGATCTTGAATCTATAGCAGCAGCAGTAGCAGTAGTAGTAATAGCAAGGACAGTAATAACAACATTAAGATTTCTCGAATATATTGCTGGACACTGTTCTAAATACTTCTCTTATATGAACCCACTTCCTCCACACCGTGTAACCCTATTATTATGCTCATTTAATAACTTAGGAAACCAAGGTATTGAGAGGGGAGATAACTTGCTCACGGTTTACTCGGCGCGTAATGAGGCAGACAAGTTTCCAATCTTAGCAACTAGTTCCAGAGCATGCACTCTCATAAAAAATTGAGGAGGAAAGTCTTAAAAATATAATCTAATTTAAAAAACACTCAGCAAAATTCACTTTTTTCTCTAGATACATTTTACCATTGTAACAGAATTCAGTCACTCAATCAACAAATACTTGTTGAATGTCTTGTATATGACAAGTGTTTTGCTCTGGTGCCATGGACAAAATGGTGTCTAAAATACATAGAGTCCACCTGCTGATATATTTCAAACTGCAAACAAACTGATCTAGTTTGCTACTCAAGAGTCACAGAACACTAGATGTCTGCTAAAAATGAAGCTACTGACTCTTAATTATTAGACTGGAAAGTTGGGGTGGGTATCAAATTCTTGACTATGGAGCTAACCAATGAACATAGTTATTGAGATTAAAGTACTCAGAGCTTTCACCCCTCAGCTAGCTAATTAGATAGATCCTGGTGAAGTAGGTAAGACTAACTACTTTATCCTTTATTACTGAAAATATCTCAGAAAGAAAAATAATTCCATCTCTTGATTACAGCAAAGGTTAGCATATTCAGCACTTAACATATGCTAGGCATTGTGCTATGTATACATTTTATATGTATTATTTTATTTAACCTTCATCAAAACCCTATGAGGGCAGTACTATTACTATTTCCATTTTACAGATAAGGAAACTGAAACTCAGGAAGGCCAACAAACTTGACCAAAATCACACAGCTATTAAATGGCAGAACCAAGATTTGTATCCAGGTCTCCTTGGCTCAGAGTTCAAGCTCTTAAATTCCACATTAACTGTTTTTCTATTTACTGTAATATAGGAAATAAATCTACTATTAAGAGAAGGTATAATTGTTTTGTCAGACAGCTTAGCATCAGAGAGTAGTTAGACCAGACATCTTTAACTTGGAGCCCATAGTTGAGCTTTAGAAGACTCATAAACTCCCTAAAATTATGGGTTAAAATCAATCTATGTTTTCTTTTCCCTTGAAGAAGAGTCCATAAACTTCATTAGATTTCCAAAAATGTCAATAACTCTTTTCCTCCAAAATGATAAGACCCTCTGGGTTAGATGAATAAGGTTGCAATGACATTATAAAATAGCTACCCAGAAAGGCCAACATCTGTAATGTTATAAATCTAGAACATCTAGATGAATTTTTTTTGCAACTAACGTATTAAAGGTGTTATTTTACCTGTGACTTATGGAAATTTAAAACACATCATACATTCTCTGTCTTGTTAAGCCACCTGCTAAACAAAATTGAATCTCTTCTTAAGGATGTAAATTTGAACTTTGGTTTTTATACCAAAACAGTGGTGCCTTCTAAATGGATAGGCTGTCTGCGATACTCAAGGTCCAGAGATGACTTCTATTTCCCTCTTGACTATCTCTGTTCTCTGGTAATGGCTGTCTCCAAACATACTGCCAAGAATGAAGTGTTATACTGATATTAGTAATGGAATCTTAGAATTCAAATGGAAACCTGGTTGACCAGGGCTTCAATGGCAAGTTGATAACACTAGCAAAACCCTTGCAAATGGCCTTGATCAGCCACATGTAGAGAGTTATATATGACCAAGGAAATGGCTTTTGTGAACAATACTAATAGTCTGTACACTACAGATATTTCCTAAAACTTCATTTCTCACTTTGGAAGATTCACTTGATTTCAAATTTTCTTTCTAGTACCAGTGTTTCATCTACTACCTTGCAAAAAGAATGGACAAGTGGCAAAGGGTAATATGGCCAACGACACCCAAGAACAGAAATGGGAAAAGAGCACCATCTGGTGGAAGTCTCTGGTGGAGGCCTCAGAGGCTGGGACCCAGGGGTTGGGGCACCAGTCTCAGAAATAGGCAGGAATGGGAAGTCCCCTGGAGGGGAGCTGGTGCCCCATCTAGCCCAGTACCTTCAATCCATCAAAAGAACAGGACCTTGTATCTGCCTACAAGAAGCTTACAATCTGGTCTAAACTATGAGATATTTATACATGAATGGATGTCAATCTAAGACAGTAAATAACAAATACTGTGGTAATAGCAGAGAAGCATGTAACTCATGTAACAGAAGGATCTGCCATAAGTTCATAGGTTCTCTTTTTGAACGTAATATTTCTGTGGTCTTGAGACTATATCCACAAATTAAAAAAATTGTTTTTAATGTTTATTTTTGAGAAAGAGACAGAGCATGAGCAGGGGAGGGTGAGAGAGAGAGAGAGAGAGACAGGATCTGAAGCAGGCTCCAGGCTCTGAGCTGTCAGCACAGAACCCAATACAGGGATCAAACCCACAAACATTGAGATCACGACCTGAGTCGAAATCGGATGCTTAACCGACTGAGCCACCCAGGTGTCCCTCTATACCCACAAATTTTAGAAACCTACTCTGGAAGACAACACAATGTTTTCTTACTTATGAACTGGTCACAATTCAACTTTCATTAAATAATAAACAAGCATTGTTATCCAATGTTGACAGTATTGATTTTTTGGAAGTCTGTTCCCAGACAATAATAAAGAAATAAAATAAATAAAACCTTACTCACCATTAGAGTCTTCCATAACACTTCCACTACATGAAATCCCTGCCACAGTCAATCCAACATCCACTCGGATTCCAACAGTAAGAGATCTACACGCTTTCCTCAATTAGTCAATGATTATGGTCTTTCACCACATCACTGAAAACCTGCATCAAATATCCCTTCTCCTTTGTTCTAGCATCAGGACTGCAAATTGTGGTTGTATGTCTCATAATCTCCATGCTCCCTACGTGTAATAGGCAACCAATTATCACTCGATGAACTATTAAAGAAAAATACCAGCCAGGTATATTGTGACCAAATAAATGACTATAAATGTCAAGTCGGAGTTTAGATTTTTTTTTCTTTCTGTAGATAAAGGGGAGCAGCTGAAGAACTGGTTGTTGGGTTGGTTGGTTGGCTTGCTTGTTTTTAAGGACAGGGAATGAGGTCCACTGTGATCAAACCAGCAGAAATGTGCAGCCTGGAGGGGAAGGAGAAAGCCTGAGAGACAGTTTACTGAAGACCAAGAAGAGGGACAAGAGATTTGACAACAGATTTGGAGGCAGGCTGGGAATAGACTGTCAAGAGGAAAACCAGAGATATCTTTTGGTTCCAAACTTGTGTGTTGGAGAGAACAAGGCAGCAATCACCTACAAAGAAATCCAGCTGATCACCATGTTTTAAACTGTAGTATCTTGGGCTCTGCCATTTGTGTCTATGTTGATGCTTGGAACCTAATTTTATTTTATTTTTGCCTGCTTCAGGTTAATAGCTACTCTTGGACCACCAAGACTCCTAGTTATCTGATTAGTAAATAACTGCTATCTGCATGACACTGTGACTGTGGACCCTATACTCATTGAATTTTACAGCTGAAAGGACACTGAAGGTCATTTAATCCAGGCCATCACTTTATAGATGGGAAAACGAAGTATGGAGAGGTTATCTGATTGCATCATAGAAGTTTAGAAGTCCACATTGTGAAGCTACCACAGTTTATCTTGTGCAGAATCAGGGGGCAGGTTCAAAAACATGATA
The DNA here is from genome assembly GCF_024362965.1 of Panthera pardus. Taxonomy (NCBI): domain Eukaryota; kingdom Metazoa; phylum Chordata; class Mammalia; order Carnivora; family Felidae; genus Panthera; species Panthera pardus. The sequence continues at coordinate 37,188,715 of NW_026526876.1, forward strand.
TTCACTCGAAAATTCCTTTGGTATTTACCTTGTTTTGAACATGATCACATTATTCACCTGAAAGCAAATGTTACATAAAAATATTTAAGCTGGACTAGTTCTTAGAGCTCATCTAGGCAGAGTGCATTTCTCAACATTAACATGCCAACATACCATCTATATCTCAAGTTATGAAGGCTGCATTCACTCTCTCAAACATTAATAAATCTCTACGATTTGCCAGACACTGTGAGGGACTGAGAGTACAGAAAGCCCCAACTGTGAGACTGTTTGGCTGGAATGGTCAAATTGTGCAGGAGTGATTTGATTGGCACGAAACACACACAAGGTAAAAACTAGGGCCAGAAGAACCCAGGTCTGGCTAATGCCAGAACCTATCTTACTGCTTGCAGATAAGGGTTGCTGAGGGAGGATCTGGGATCAGATAGAGGAGGATGCCTGGTAGGGGAGGGAGGGGGGGGTCACAGAGAGGCCAGGCCCAGGATGCAGAGGGGCCAGGCCCCTCAGAACAGATGGCAGAGGCCCAAAGCAGGCATGTTTGAGAAGGGGATACGGCAAGATTCTGAGTGGTTTCCAACCTGCAAGCCTCTTTTTTATCTTGTGAAGTAGGCAATGATGTCATTCAAGAGTGATATGATAAATCTGCTAAGGACTGGGGAGCAGGGTGGGAGGAGAGGAAATTAGAAATGTTGCTAAGAGGAAGCATGTAAAGTAACTGCCAGGTGTCATTAAGGGCTCGGCTGGGGTTGGAAACTAAGACTTACTAAGTCCCACTGCATAATTTTTCTTCAGCACTGAGTAGCTGCCCAAGTATAAAAGCAGAGAAGGTGGATGGATAGTTGAATTGATCTGAGGTTAAGGTTCTTCTAGGCTTGTGAGATGAAGGACAAGAAAGTAAGAGAAGACTGGATGGAGGGCATGTCCTGGGGCTTAGGCTGGGGCAGGAGGGAGAGACACCAATGGCCAAAGACTTGACTGTAATGTCTGTACATAGTGGAGACTTTTCACAATCAATTAAAATATCCCAAAACAGGAAATAGCATTATTCTTCTCTTTGCTCTCAGGACTCTCCTCTGTCCCACCAGTCTCAGACCTCTCCTACCTCTTGTTCCCCGTTTTAATGGATGACATCTCTGCCCACCCAACTGAAACTCAGGAACTGCCTCTTCACCTCTTTCTCTATTCCTGTGGACAGCCCATCAAACACCAAGACCTGTAAATTCTACTCCCTTTATATCTTTTAATCTAGCTCCTATGTCTACAGACGCTGGATTCATTCAAGCCCTCAAGATGCCTGACTCATATTGATATCACCACATCCTAAGACGTCCACCTGCCACCCTGCTCCTCCCTGACCCGTTCTCCCAGTGCTGATGAAGAAGGAAGTGATGAGCAAAGTCTTTGCAGACAAGTCTGGGTCAGAGTCCCAGCTTCTCCACCTTCTAGCTGTCAGACTTTGGCTGCAGCCTCAGTTTCCTCATCTTTTTTTTTTTAATTGAGTTATAGTTGACACACAATGTTACATTAGTTTCAGGTGTACAACACAGTGACTCCACAAGTCTATACATTATACTGTGCTCACCACAAGTGTAGTACCACCTGTCATGACACAATGCTATTACAACATCACTAACTATATTCCCTGTGCTGTACCTTTTATTCTTATGACTTACTCATTCCATAACTAGAAGCCTGTATCCCCCACTCCCCTTCCACCATTTTGCCCATTGCCCCACCCCCTCCTTTGGTTTCATCTTTAAAATGGAAATAAAAGCTATACCTGCCTTGTATGGTTTTGGGGAGGGTTAACTGAGATAATGCGCATGAAGAGCTGAGCACTAGGCCTGGCACCTGGCAGGCCTTTGGTAAATGTCAGCTGTAATGTCATTACCACCATGTTATTCTAATGACCTAAAGTGCAAACCCAGTCTTATCATTCCCCTGCTTGAAATCCTGCAGTGGTTTACCCCAGCTCTAGCTTTGAGGCTCTCCCCTCCTCTGTTCACACTGCTGCTCTCACACGTCTCTGCTCTCTCTGCCAGCACACTTTCTCCATCGTGCCCCTTCTTCTCCCAGTGAACCCTTGGTGGTCCTCTGGTGCTCCCATAGCACCTCTGTGTATGCCTCTGAGCAACACCTACAATACTGCATCGCAGTCCTCTTGTCTCTCTATGTCACTGAGCCCTCAGGGCGCAGTGGCACAGAAATTGGGCTCAGTAAATGCTTGCTAAGGAAGTAAATGGACATGAGAAACAGAAGGGCCGTCTGAGTTCAGCCTAAGTGAAGCACAGAGCGCATTTCAGGGAGGGGTCAGAGACAAGGCTGGAGACACAGGCAGCAGGCAAGGCTCTCCAAGCAATGCCATGGGGTATGGATTTTATCCCAAAGAAAATGGGGAAGGATGCTTTCATTTCCCTCTAAATTACTCACACGAAGGCAAGAGGGAAAACCAGGAAGAAAACCAAAGGAGGAGAAGACAAGGAAGAAGAGAAAGAGAAAAAATAAGAATGCTTTGTTAAGTTAAAACCTTTATCCAAACAAAGAGTTTTTCCCCTTCAAAGACTGGCTTCAAAAAATAACCACAATATGACTGGCAAAAATATACTTCAAAAGACACGACTGAATACACATTGTAGTGGCAAGAATCCAATATATAAATACAATCAATTTGTTTCTTCATTAAAAGCTTTCATGAAGAAAATGATTTAATACAAATGCTAAAGCTACTGACACAGATTAATTGAAAAATAACAACAGAATCCTAATTAAAGACATAATATTATTTCACTCATTCATACCACTCCAAAATCTGAATAATTAAATATATAAAAATAGAATCTAAAATGCAGGCTTCTACTGGTAACCACTCTAAAAGCTACAATGAATTACTGAAATTTTCAAAAACCTCATGCCCTTATATATACACTTTCTTCCAGTTAGGAACTGAGATACACACAGAAATTCAGAGATCATTTTTAAGTTGTTTCAGTTTTGCCCTCAACTTGAGTTTTTTTCCTAATTACACAAGATTCTATACTAGAATATCACTTTCCCATTTATTTCTTTGTACCGTATCTATAGCAGTCATAGTTAAATCCTTACAGGAGGGTCCCAATTATCCAAATCATAAAGAATGGAACTGCATGATCTAAAGGCTAATGACGAAAAGAAAAGAAAAGAAAAGAAAAGAAAAGAAAAGAAAAGAAAAAGAAAAGAAAAAAATAAAGACTAGTGACTATGTGACCAGTTCTATGGCTGTATCAATATGAACCAGGGGTCACCAGCAGTTCAACTACAATCAATCAGTCAATCTTAGAACTTACCTGACCCATCATGGGGCCAGGACTTTGGTTCTGTCCCACTTCAAGGGATTTTTCAGCATCAGAAATGTCTCCACATGTTGCCAGGCCACATATAAGTGCAAAAGACAGTAGGCAAACATCATGCCAAAGGAAGGACCAAGGCCAGCTGCTGCTGACCGTATCCCTATGCCCCACCCTACAAGTCAATTAGGCTAAAATGTTGTCGGCTACTTGCTGGTCTTAAGCCCTGTTGGTAAAATTTTCCTGTCAATGATCCCCGATCATACTGGGGGACCCTCCTCACCACCCAACTAACAGCCTCAACTCACACTTCCCTGTCAAATCCTTCTTCCTTCCTTCCCCTTCATTATTAAAATTCATTTGAAAACCAAAGTAGTCCCTTACCTTAAAAAAAAAAAAAAAAAACTTCTGATAAAGATTTTTACATACACTTGCCTGATTTTAAGACTCTCCTGGAGCCCTTATTGAAACATGAATTCCCAGAGATCACCCCAGACCTAGTAAATTAGCATCTCCAGGGTAGAGACCTAGAAAACTATTTTTTAGCAAGATCCTCAGGTAATTCATATGATGGGGCAAGCTTGGCAAACATTATAAAGGAAACGGGTATTTTGCCAATGGTTGTCTGTTAAGAAAATTCTAGACAGGTAGGCCCCAGTTCAAGTATAGTCTGTGCTCCATTTCCAGTTGTTTGGACCTTGGAATGCATTTTCCTAATGAAACAAAATAATAGTGTTAAGTATTCTGGGCCAGTTTCAAAAACCCATGAAATCTTAAAAACAAAACAAAACAGAACAGTGATTAAATCTTGTTAACAGATCTGAAGTATAGTAGATACAATCTTTCATTTACAAACCAATCACATTTCAGAAGTTGAAGCATAAAGTTGGCTAATTTTTCTGTAAAGTTCCGAGAAATGGTTAGGTTACCTGGCTATCCATAAAAGCTTATTAAGCTTAACATAACAAACCATAACAAACCAAAGCCAGCTATAGAACCAAGGATATAAACATGAGCTTGGTGTCCTCAAAGCAAAAGATAATGAGAAGGAGAAATGATATGCCTTCCTTCTCTGGGCATAGGAAACATAGGCAAACTCTGACATTCTTACCCTCTATTCTCTTTGCAACCATCTCCCACCTCCCAGGTGCCAAGGATTCACATGTTATCCATAGCTCCCTACTAAAGCATCAGCTTACATACCCCTGCCCAGAGCTTTCCTCTCTCAAATTACCTACTTCTCTCAAATCCAGTCAAAGCTCTCATTTCCAACGTTTGGTTCCATCCAATCTTTTCCAGGTATCTCTCCAATTACTTCCTTATGCTTAAGAAACCAAATTACCCTTTGGTTCCCAAACATGGCTAAACTTTACCTTCTCTGTATCTTTGTACCTGATATTTCTGGGTGCCATGTACCTCACCAAAACCCATCCTTTTCAACCCCCAGCCAAGCCATGTGCCATCTCATAGCCCTGAAGGTTTCTCAGATCCCCTCAGCCAGAACTGACTTCTTTCTCTGGGATTTCACAGTACAATCTATGTGTACCTCTTCTAAAGCTTTAGCCACAGTATATCTTGAGTTATAGTTATTTATGCAAGCTTTTACATCTTTCCCATTGGGTTGTAAGTTTCTTGGGAATATTTTTGGGGTATCTAATTAAGTAACATGGGTTATATTAGGCACTTTTATGCAGGACAACAATCCTACTAGATGCATGTATTGTATAATTATTTGGTTTATCCAGCTCAAAAATAATTTACGGGAAGACTGGAATCTGTGTCATATTCACCACAAAAATGCTTTGCAAATAGTATACGCTCAATAAACATTGAATGAATGAATGAATGAATGAATGAATGAATAAAGTTATACTCTTTGCTTTTTATAAAGAAATTGAGCCTCAAAAGAGTGCTGGCCCAACAATCATACCGCCTGGGTTCAAATCCCAATTCCAGACCCTAACAGTTGTGTAACCTTGAGAAAGTCGGTTACCTCTCTGAATCTGTTTTCTCATCTGCTAATAGGGATTATTCAATATTCATCTCACACACCTATGGGGAGAATTAAATGGGATAATGTGTGTAAAGCCCTTGACAACGGGACTGGCATACAGTGCATGTGCAATGAATGTTGGCTCTGTCATTCTTAAATCACAGATGTTAGAGTCTCTGAAGCCCTCATTCTTCCCAAGGAAAAGGATCCTCTGATGCTTTGATAACCCTCAGTGTACCTAACACTGTTCATTACACATAAAAAGTTGGTTCAACAACTCACTGGCCACTGAATTTCCCAAGCACAGTCATCTTAACCAAAAGTTACAAGAAAACCATTAAACAGTGCACATGCATGTGCACTCAAAAGTCTCTTAACCCTCCAGGTGAATTTGTATTTTAAAATAAGGTGATGAGCCTAAATAAATTTCTAAATGGTGAGACTCCAGGTATGTAACAAATTGAAATCAAACATTTCAGACCTTCTATAGAAGATATCTGTGAGCAGTGGTCTACATGCTGGCTCTGGTCATGAGTCTGGCCACTCACTGGCCCAGTAACTTCTTGAAAAACAGGGTTATGTCATGTGTGAGACTATCTTGATTGCCTGGCATCATTCCCAACAGAGAGTAAACAAAGAGCCAATAAATATTTAAGCAAATTAACTGCTTCCAGTTTGTAATCTTCATCCTGCTCTTAGGTGATTCCATTTCTCTTTATGACCAACATAAAACTCAATCATGGTGACTGATGTTTTGCGAAGGAGGAAGTGAGGGGTTTACTCAAGCACCATCACTTTGGGAAACTAGTCCCACAAACCCAAATGTTTTACTAGTCACACAAAGTATAGATAATCCTTTTCTAATGAAGGATTCATCCTGTGTCAGTTCAGTGCAGCTCGAAGAGATAATATCTAAGAAATGAAAGTTGTTCCCAGTCAGTCATACCTCATCTAATGAAGACCTTGTGAATGAACTTCCTTTATTTAAAAAAAAAAACTATTTTTTAGCAAAATCATCATAAATTACTCAAAGGATGGCTGTATTTCATATGGCTCAAAAATAATTTTACTTTCTTTTTTTTTTTTTTTAATTTTTTTTTTTTAACGTTTATTTATTTTTGAGACAGAGCGAGACAGAGCATGAACAGGGGAGGGGCAGAGAGAGAGGGAGACACAGAATCTGAAACAGGCTCCAGGCTCTGAGCTGTCAGCACAGAGCCCGACGCGGGGCTCGAACTCACGGACCGTGAGATCATGACCTGAGCCGAAGTCGGACGCTTAACCGACCAAGCCACCCAGGCGCCCCAATAATTTTACTTTCATGTGCATTTATGGGTGTATGTTTGTTCTGGCACAGGGTAAAACACCTCCAAATCTTCACAAGAGTGCCCCAAGGCCATACTACACAATTAAAGCTTAATTTCCTCTTTTGACATCTCTTTTCCCCTCAGTTCCAACTCCTTTCTCACCTGGAAACCAAATACTCTTTGGCTATTAAATCTGTCCCTTTTTAAAACAGGAAAGGCTCTGATCTCAATGACTTAGTATTAAATACATATTCACTGTAGAGTTGGAAAATACAAATAAACAAAAAGGAGAAATTAAAAATCACTCAAACTCCACTTCCTAGAGATTACCATCATTACCATACGTTTTTGGTGGGGTGGGGTACCTGCTGGCTCAGTTGGTAGAGCATGTGACTCATGATCTCAGGGTCTTGAGTTTGAGCCCCATGTTGGGTGTAGAGATTACTTAAATAAATTAACATAAAAAGAACACATTTTGGTGGTTTCTTCAGGCATTTTTCTCTGAGGATATATATATATATATATATATATATATAGTACTTTTTTCACTTATAGTATATATCTTATTGCTTCACATCAAGAAATCTTCTATAGCATGCATGATTAAATTATCTTTTTTTTTTTTTTTTTTTTTAAGTTTGCCCTTTCAACAGAATGGATAAACAGAATAAACTGGAACGGGGAGAAACCTGAGACAGAGAACCAGAAAGCAGAATTTTGCAATGCTCTGAGTAAGACTTTATGAAGACTCAAGTTTAGCCAGTGACAAAGGGAAAAGGGAGGACAGATTTAGGATGAAGAATCAATAGGCTTGTTGATGGCTCAGGGACTAAAGACAAAGGAGTCAGGAATGACTCCCAGGATTCTGCCTTGGGGGTGTTAGGTTTAGGGGTGAGCAGAATAGAAAATAGTGAGTTCAGCTCTGGACACTGCATCAGGATTTTTCTGACTACGAGTAACAGAACACCTAAAGGACATAGGCTTAAATAAACAGAAGTTTATTTTTCTTTTAAAACAAAAGGTCTGAAGACAGGTGATTCCAGGGTTGATACAGGGCCCCAACAATGGCATGAAGGACCTAGGCTCTTCCTGTATTTCTGCTCTAATACCTAAGAGCAGACTTATGTCTTAAGGTGGCTATTGCATTTAATGTATGCCATCTCCCAAGCATAAGACCGTCCTGTAAGAGGCTACCAGAAGTCTTTCATGGCTTTCAAATCATGATTCATCCCTAGGCTAGTAGGGTTCTGTTGTCAAGGAAGAGTGGAGGGTGCCTGCTGGCTAGGCATCCAGAAGGGTCTGCCTCAGCCATGTGAGCTTTGAGATATCTAAGACACCCAAAAGGAGCTATCCAATATGCTGTCTGAAGCCTTGTGGAGAGATGCGCAGTGGAGCTGCAGAACTGTAGAGGAAGTCATGAAGCTGTGGACATGCGTGCAACTGCCTAGGAAGAATGTGGTGGGGAAAGAGGCAAGGCTGAGGGGCAATGGTAAAGAGGGCAGGGCAGGAAAATGAGCCCAAGCAAAAACCTGGGGGGGTGGGAGGGGGAGACAGAGAGTATAAAAGCAAGGAAGAAGGAAAATCAGGAGAGACTATTACCATGGGAATTAAGAGAGGGAGAGGATTTTTGGTTTTGGTTTTTAACTTTTGGAGGAAAAGGAAGCTATCAACAGCGTCAGATGCTGCAGAGAGAACAAATAAGACAAAGACTGAAAAGTGTCTTCTAGATGTGACAATTAAAGAATTACTGGCACTTTGGTGCTTTGGCAAGAGTAACTTGACAGAAGCAGAGGCAAGATTATAGAGGAATGAGGAGTGACCAGAGAAGAGGAAACCAGAGTCTAGGCTTCTGTCTGCAAAAAAAGAGATACAGAACAGTAGGGAACCGCTGTGCAGGATGTAATGTTTTTCTTAACATTAGGAGATATTTGAACATATTTCTATGATGAAGGAGACATGTAACAGAGGGGGGAGGAAAGCTAAATTTAAGAAAGAGAGGGTCTCTGGGGCATAGTGGTAACAGAGGAGGGAAGATAACTGTGTCACTGCTTCAGTCCTCAAACAGCGGGAGGAGGAGCGTGATCTCAAAAGATGACAGAGGGGCAGAGACCTGTAAAGCCACGTAGACACATCTCAAAGGGGAGAGGTTGGGACAAGACTGAATGGGAAAAGTCTAGAAGTGTCAGCAAGGAGTTTGAAGAATGCCAACAGCACTACTGGAAAGTAAGCAAATTCTATTTAAGATGACTGTGAGCAAAACAGTGTCCTGCAGAACAGGTGTGTTTTACGAAGGCAGAGACGGAGCAAAATGGTTGAGGATGTAGTGGAGTTTGATTCTAAAAAGACATGGATGCTAAGAAACACAGGGAAAAGGCTAGAAGAGAGGTCATCGGGGGAGGTGAGAGATGGTGGAGACAAGGATATGCAGAACTGAGTAGGCAGTATGATGACCAGAAGCAGAGGGCTGGTGATGGGTCACACCGATGGTGGAATGACTGGCAACCATGCTCCAGTAGAATGCCAGTGCATGGTCAGCAACCTGGTACCCTTTTACCATAGAACATTAGAGAGATACTATCATAGGAGACTGTACTCCCTAACACTCGGTAAAAAGAAAGCACCCTGGGGTGCCTGGGTGGCTTAGTCGGTTGAACATCCGACTTCGTCTCAGGTCATACTCTCGCGATTTGTGACATTGAGCCCCTCGTCTGGTTCTGCGCTGACAGTGCAGAGCCTGCTTGAGATTCTCTCTCTCTCCCTGCCCCTCCCCCACTTGCGCGCACGCTCTCTCTCAAAATAAATAAACTAAAAAAAAAAAGGCATCCTATCTTTGTTAAAGAATATGTGGGGCTAAAAAATAAAATAAAAAAAAAAGAATATGTGGGGCTAGCTACCAAATATTAAATTTTCTAATAAAGAGGGTTTCTTGCTTTAAGGTTTAGCCAAGGACCTAAAAAATCAGTTTCTGGTTTTAACAGTCCCCCTCCCCCATTCATTCAACTCACATTATTTAGCTCACACCACTTGCCAGCGCCATGCTAGAGCTTTTTTTAAAAAAAATTAACATAAGACCATCCATGCCTTTAAGGAGTTTATAATCTCCAGAAATATGTATTCTGAGTTCTGAGAAAATGAATTTGAAATGAACTTAAACGTATGTGTTAGAGCAGTGCTTCTCAAATGTGACTGTGCATACAAGTAACCTTGGATTTGTATTGGAATGCAGATTCTGATTCAATAGGTCTGATTCAATGGAGCCCGAGAGTTTACATTTCTAACAAGTTTCCAGGTGATGCTGCTGTGGCTGGTCCACGAGCCACACCTGGAGTAATGAAGACTCGAGTAGAAAAGATTCCTTGCTTCCCCATTTCTATTGACTCTGACCTATAAAGTCCTGAGAATCTTCCCTCTTTTCCTTGCTAACTCTCCTGTCCATGCATTTTTCTTAATAAAAAAGGGGGGGGGGGGTAAGAAAACCTCACAAAGGGCTTTTTCTTCCAAGCGACTATTAGCTACACACACTGCTTTCGTGTACATGTCAAACATCTATCTCCTGTGATTAAATACTTCTGTGGAACCGCTTATATTTCACACAGAGCACCTAGATATTCAGTAAAAGAATAAGAGACTGGGAACAGCAATTAATTCTAGTTATGCCATATGGCAGTACAGAACACTGGCTGGAGCCTGAAAACTCCATTTCACAGGAGCCTTACTTATTCTGAATTTTAATCATTGTAGGATCAGCAAACATATGCCTACCAACCTGCTCCATTTACACAAAATTCTAAAGAATAATCACACTGCACACTCAAAAATGATTGGTTTTTCCCACATGGACTTAAAATTTCTCTCCTATTGGATTCTCAAAATAAAGTAGGTGCTGACAGCTCCAGTTTCATTTGCCTTTTAAATAAAATCTTCAAGCAATTCTTTTAATGAATAGAATCCCTGGCTTTTCATTTCATTATCAGCGCACAGTTTTGCACGGGTGAAATTATCTCTGGTTCTGGATTCCCCAGTGCTGGGGTTGGTTCAGGTGCTGGCTCCCCATGCCTGTGGACCCCCTCCATCATCCTGTCAGTGCTGGGACACCCACTCTGCCATACTCTCTCCATTTCACCTCTCTCCAGAATGGAGACATTATCATTTTCAACACACACTCCACTCCCCTGTCCTCTTGGAGCTAAGATACTTTCATCTCCTGTACATCTAATAATTTCAAGATAAGGACAGAAAAATCAGTTCTTGTTCTGTGAACTTTTGTCTCCAGTGCTTGAGAGACTATCCTAATATCCCCCGAACATGTTTTAGTGATAACATTTACTGCACTAGGGCCAAAATGATTTTCTGCCACTTTCAATTCTAGTTCAATAAAAGAATAAGAGCTTTGTTTCTAACCTCTGTCATTTTTAATACCATAAAGTGATTTTAAAAATGTAAAATTGAGTTCCATTTCCTACTGGACCACCAATCTCATATTAGCTTTCCTTTTATCAAATTTATGAGAAAAGTCAGAAATTGCCTTTCCTTAAAAAAAAATCAAAATTTCAGGATCTCCTGGGCAGAATGCTTGAATTGAATTTTAGCACTCCATAATTGCTGGCCTAGAAGTTTTAAACAAGTATAAAAGTTAGCTACTTATGGCAGAAATAACAAACCAGAGGATTATCCTTTACTTCACTTAGAAAAGCAAAAGTCATAATGCTATTCCTAGAAAATTACATCCTTAAAAATCCCAAATATGTTTATTACATTTCCAAACTGAGGAAGTCTGTGGTTTTCTGAAACCACAGTGAATTAAGTCCATGATTTCTGAATATTAATATAATAATTTTTTATGTTATGAAAATTTTCTAATATGCATAAATATTAAAAGAACTCCATATATACCTACAGCCTAGCCTCTATGACTCACATTTTGTTACATTTGCTTTGTCACATATCCATCCATCCATCCATCCATCCACTCATCCATCTTCTTTTGGATAGATTCCAAAATAAATTAGTATACATTAGACATTAGTATACTCCACCTAATCAATTCAGTACGCATGTATAATTGACTAAACTTCAATATTTGTTACAATTCTTTTAAACCAATAATCTTTGAAAGATGCCAATTCATTTTTTGTAATGGCTAAGTGAACTAAGCAACTAATTACAAATTCTAAATCCTAAATCCTAATCTTTTATTAATTCTATTACTTTGTGTAATTTCTTATATCTCAGTTCTTTCATCAACAAAGGCACAAGGGCACTTAATAGACATGGTAAAAGGTCTCAATTACCAAATTGCAAAACGGACCTTGTGGGTATGGCAGAATTCACAAATAAGAGAGACACTCCCCAGCATAACTCAGAGAAATAGCTAATGGGGATTATGCGGACATAAAGTTTTTGGTAAGTTATAATGAGAACCTCAACAAGGCTCACCGACTCAGGAGGCAGTTTGAGTTCGAACATTAAATAATAATGCATCTCACATAAGCCACACTGTTTCTCCGATACAACAATCTAAAGCCGGACTTTTGAAGACTAGGTCAGTCCAGGAACAAATCTGGCAACAAAGTACTGGCATCAAAATGGAGTTTTCTTGGGTTTGCAAAGCTGTGGTATTACTGATTTGTAAACTCCCTAATAATGGACTACAGTAAAAGTTGCCACGGGGAGAGCTGCGCCTTCCTTTATGAGCTGTTTGTTCCCCTACACTGGTCTTCCTTTTTTTTTTTTTTTTTTCTTTCAGAGGATTGGCCCTGGAAGGGGCATCCTTTGAAGCCTGAAGAATCAAAGCTATTGCAAAGCACTGCTGAGAGTTTTGAAAGAAATATGAAGAAACTACACTGGACCTGGGGCGATAGGCTGAGATCTTCCCAAACGGGTCAGCAGTAGGTCTGTAAAATATTCCCATTGCCAAGGAGGTGGTGACATCTTGTGTAAATCAAAAACTAAAACCCTAAGAAATCTCATTTCCATTTTAAATGCATGGGGGTTAAATATGGATATCTAGCACTGGAGAAGTTCCTGTGGGATTGATTTTTTCCCCCGTCTTCTCTGAGCCCTTTCCTGAGCGTGATAAGTAGGACCGCATTTCATTACCAACCCTGCTAGCACTGCACTTTGGGGAGACTAGATGAGTGTACACAGTGGGGGAGAAGATCCGGCTTCCAAAGAAGATATGATTCACGTGGTGTGATGATAAAAACCCACTTTAGGCCCAACTCATTTTCAGCAGAATTGTGAAATAAAATAAAATCCCAAGGAAATGAAATTTCCTGCATCATTTTCCAAATTAAAAAAAAAATCATAGCGACATTATAAAGGAAAATCAAATAGAGGTTTCAAACTTTGGTTGGTAATGTTTGCAGTTTTGTAACACTTGGAAAAAAAAAAAAAAATCCAAACAATGTGATGAGAGAGGCAACTTCGAAAGACAACATAAGATCGCGTTAGGGGAATCTTCAATTGAATGAGTCAGCGTTAGAAAAATAACATCCGAACAAAGAGTTTGGCTTCTGACAGCTGACCCAGTGCTCTTGTATTTCTCTCCCCTTTGCTCTACTTTCACAAAGTGGATACAGAGTGGGTCTATATCTGCAATAAGAGAAAACAAGCAAATTAGAGAAAACTACAATCCGGAAGGCCCCACAACCACAAGGTCCCTGGAAATCCACAAATAGATGAACGCAGAGAGGCATTTTTTCATTGGCTTTCTATAAGCCGAGGAAATAGTGCAGGGCTGGGATAAAAGACTAGCTCCAGATAAAATGAGACTTAAAATCAAGGGAAGATGAAGACAGTGATTTTATACAAATGATCTTTTCACACAATGTATGAATTAAGAGCCTCCATTTATAGACAAATATACAAGCTTCCTGTATTAAAAAAAACAGACACAGGATTTTCTGAGACCTTTCAAGACAAATCCATATTAAGTAGATAATAGGAATGTGCCCAAGCGATAATGATAGCTGTAATTCCATCAGGAATAAAGCAAATTTCAGCGACCTCACTGTATGGCTAAGGAGTAGTGCTCAGCTTATTACTCTAATGAGTTAGTCCAATCTAAAGGGTGCAAGTTCAGTTACTTGCCTGCCTCCTAGGTCACATTTCAAAATTCCTTTCACAATAGAACACCTTATTCTGTTTAAAGAGAGCAGAACTCAGAATTTTTATTAAAACTTTTGGAAGGAACAAATTTATTCATCCATGCTTTTGAAAAAACCCACCTATTACTTAGCATGAAAAAATACTAAAATATTATTATATATCAGAGTTACTTATATAAAAATACTTATTTTATAGGATGCCCAAAGGGAGAAGAAGTTTCTGCCCACTACTATCACAATAGCCCAGTGTAAAAGAAACAAAAAATGGATCAATTTAATCTTGGAGCTGGTACCAAACCCAAGATATCCTCACAAGTGAAAGAATACATAGGATTATCATCATCATAACATCAAAAGGCAAGTTATACACTTCAAGCCTGCTTGGGAAGAGCAGAAGGCTTGCTAGGAAAGAACACATACTGAGATGATTTTCCCTTCCAGGTTAAGCCAAGAGACCAGAAGTGGGTAATGTTATCAGTCTCACCTGCAGAGCATTTCAGACTCAAAGAACAATAAATATAACCCCTCAATGCCACATAAGTATATCCCCCCAAATCTTTTAACACAGTCGTGAAATCTCAACATACACTCACTGAATAACAGAACACTAGTATACAGGAATTTGGCATATAAACGATCAGTTGAGAGCCCTGAAGTTTTGGCGGGGTTTTGTTTCTTTCTTAGTTTAAGGATGGGAGGCAGGGATGGGACTAGAAAAGGAAAAAATAAATTATCAACCTTCGAGATGTGGTCAAATTATTGCTATGACTTTTGAACCTTTTTTAGAGCTATTGAAACTTAGATGGATGGTACAATTATTTCCTACTCTTTCTTTTCTCTGAGTTGGCACTGCAACTCCAGTGTAAGTAGCAAAATGAAACATCAGAAAGATGTTGTGAGCAAATACCTAAACTTGCAAGCAACACAAATGTATTAATTAATATAACAGCACATTACACCTTAGTTCTCTTTAAGCATGCTTCATTTGAATGTGTTTTCTTTTGGGGTGTTTAAGCTCATTAACCAGCACTTAAGAAGAGTGAAACCCTCTATGTAATTAATGGTAATAGTATTTACGGTATACTATTTTGAAACTTTTAACTCCCAAGAGTTGTATCAGACTAACTTTTTGTCTCTCCTCCTATAAAACAAAGGCCATCCGATGATAATCTTAAGCTAAATCCTACTTTATAGTTAAATCCACGGTAAACCGAAAAGAAACACTTGAAGTTCTCAAAGAAACTGGAACTGTTATTATGATATTCATATTAATGTATCATGTTTCATGCAGAGCTGTACTAGCCACCCACAATGAAACATGCTCAAGATACTCTGCCAGCCTATGCATTAAATGTCCTGGGTTTTGTGGCTTTTTTGCCGTAATCCTGTTACAGAAAGTTATTTCTTGATTTCTTTCCATTTCAATATGCTATAAATCTACCTGTCTCTCTTTGGAACTCCTTTAAGTTTCACAGAAGGAAACAATACTCCAAGTTTGTTTCCATTGGCTCCGGCCTTCACTTCCAACAGTGAGCATAAATGGTTGTTCCAAAACAGGCCATCAAGAGAGAATATGTATGTCCCTACCTCAGTAATAAAAATATTCTACTTTCTTCATTCCTTCCCCCACTCTCAATGTATCCTTGCTGTCAGATGGCCTCCCCTGAATGAAACTTTTAAGAAATGCTCGACTGTTTCGGCAAATGCATGAGACTGCCATCCAGCTTCTACGTGCAGATCGTCTGCTTCATTCCAGGTGTCCCACATCTGGCGCGGATCCTGCAGTGACCAGCGTAATAAAACAGGAGGAGCCTGTGCCTGGCTTTCATCCTAATCATACTCTAAAGAGCTCAGTGAAAACTTGGACTCAGAATGTGAAAGCTGTTAGATTTTAGGGAGAAGGTTTAAATGAGGCAGTTGGAAGAAGAGCAATGAATATCACAGCTCAGGACACGGAATACCACACAAGGGCTCCACTTCTTTGAAAGCACCCATTTTTTCATTTTGTCTTACGTGGCATACATGATCCTTCATTGGTAATACATGTAAGCCAAAAAAACTAGTATGCAGATGGAGATACAGAGACGATTTTTGTTTTTTAAAATATTTTTTAAATGTTTATTTATTTTTGAGAGAGAGAGAGAGAGAGAGAGAGAGAGAGACCGAGTGTGAGCAGGGGAGGGGCAGAGAGAGAGAGGGAGACACAGAACCCAAAGCAGGCTCCAGGCTCTGAGCTGTCAGCACAAAACCTGGTGCAGGGCTCAAACCCACGAACTGCAAGATCACGACCCGAGCTGAGGTCAGACGCTTAACTGACTGAGCCACTCAGACATGCCTTGTTTGTCTGTTTTTAAGTCTGTGAGGAAAGAGAATGGTCAAGCCACTGGTTCTGGAAAACAGATGAGCACTTTCAGGACACCCACGACTCTGGACACAGCTATCATTTCCTGGGGTCAGTCGGGCTAGACAACAGAAAGGTAGCAAACGGCACATTATAACAGCTGTGACAGTCAGACACTGGGACTTACAGTAATTCCATAGTCATGGCAAACACCACTGAATTCTGAGTCACCCTAAAAATTAGGGCCAGCCCTCTAAAGTTTACCAAGAATCAGAGCCAGTGCTCTTTTCACTCCTCTCTACCCTTCTCATTCTCACGCAGCTCAACTTGAGGAAAGAATTAGAGAAACCGAACCAAGAAAATAACAATAGAATGGAAAGGTGTGTGTGTGTGTGTGTGTGTGTGTGTGTGTGTGTGTGTGTGTGAAATATATGTGTGTGTGTATATATACATACAGTATTTATATCCATCTAGTGGCTTTCTCAGATTACCTTGAGATTTTTTTACCCACCTTCAAGCCCTGAAGTGTCAGATCATAGTTTTAGATAGGTTCCTGTCCCTCAAAATGTACCAAACCCTAAAATATAATTGGCTTAATATGATTAAAGATACAATGTTAGAAGCAACTTTCAGTGATTCTTTCCACATTACATGTCCACTTACCATATACATTTAACTCTCAAGTTTTATGATTTCCAAATTTCTTTTCACACCTGGCTTTTTGTCATGAGATACAGTACCACACAACAAGAGTAAATGTAGCTGGGATTGTACAAGCTTTCGGTATCCGTACAAATAGTGTATGATGGGGACCAGCCGTCAATAGGACTGTAGAAGCAATATGGCTGAAGAAGAGTGTTCAGTAAAACAAGGGTTACATTAAGGGGATGATGATTGAATGGGTGGATGTAAGGCAATTTCAAACAGCTTGCCAAAGGAAAGCCTCATTTTTCCATTTTCTGGTACAATATCTAATTTCTGGCTCCTCATTTCCTCCATGATCTGATAATTATGAAATTCTAAATAAAGTGTCATCTTTCTTGCAACAAATCAATGAACAGAAAGCTCCCATCAGATGTTTCCTAAAGCTCCTGCTGATTGTTTCCTGAACATCTATCCCACAAACCGCACAGCAAGCTCTTGGAGAACAAGGAACCCTCTCGACCCCGTACCAAAGACAGCTTCTGTGAGTGTGCATTGGTGTATGTGTATGTGTGTGCATTTAAAAAGAGGACTAAGAAGTAATAAGCAATTGATAATAATGAGTGACCACAAAATCACCTTTTACTACCAATTTCAGATTGAAGTTTAGCCCTTTCCAAACGCTGTGGTACAAATATGGAAAAGGAAAATTCCTCCTCGTTGTATATTTGTCCATACAGATACAGTAACATTCTTTTTTTTTTTTTTTGCATTCCTTATCACAAATTTATACCAATAGCACCATCAATACACAATTATGTTCTGGGCATCCGTCTCCCTATAATACAATTTGAAGTAATGCCACCTTCATTCCTTATGCAAAGCTTATAATACTCCTGTAAATACAAAGGTCAACTTGTGAAAATTAGAAAAAAAATTCTATGGGTTACTAACTAAACCTTCAGATACACAGGTAAGCCTAAACTTATCTACTAATAAAGTAACATTATGGAGAAACTTGTTTTAAACACTCTTCCAGCCTACCAAAAATTACAGATATTCTCACTTTTGCAAAAAGCTCCCATCTTCTGCATTCTGTTTGTTTCAATTATTCAGGGCAACCCAGGCTGATAATTACACAGTCCCCAGTTGCTGAGTAAAAGTGATGCTTAATTAGCCAGCAGGAAAGATCGATTAAGATCCAGCAGGGCATCTTGTGAGGTTCTCTCACATTTCTGGAGGGAATAGATTCTGGCTGTGCCCTTCCAAAGGATAAAATTCCCTGCTTCTAAGGAGTTTCAGTGAGCTTTAAAAGTAGATGCTAAGATCAGTCAGGCACACAAATTAAATCCCAGTCATAACCCTACAGATGTTCTCCCTTTTCTAAGAGTACTTAGTTCAAACATTCTGAACCATATTGCCATTGGGTTGAGAAAAGCTTAAAATAATATTCAACTTATCCCCCAAATCTCTTTCAGTTACCACATTTCAAGCAAAAGATGGCCAGGAAATACACTGTAAAAGAAAAATTTTATTCTTTCTCCCCCAAGCAAATGTATGTATGTATCTGTCAGACGCTCACATTCTAAAAGGCACAAATTAGGTCAGGACCTCTCATTTTAAAAAGTCAATGACCATGATACTCTAAACCAGTCTGAGACTAAAACATTCCAATATGGCCAAAGAATCAACTGGTAAGTCTGGTTTAAGTTTTCTATTAAGGAAGGAGATGTGGAAGTAAAATCAGAACCAAAAATCACAACAAAAATTATGTCATACCGCCTAACATCTTCCCTTTAGTAACTTGGACAGGCATAAATGTTTAGTTTTTCACACATTTGGCCAAAGTATTCAATAAAGATGAACACAACAGTCTACAGCTAAAGGCAGATTCTTTATCTTAAGGTACATAATTATAAAAATATTTTTATTTTGGTATACTAACTACACTAATCATGCCTGCCTACCTCCAATTCAATTCAGTAAATATTTAGTAAGCCTCTATCAAGTATAAAGAACTATGATAAGTACATCTTACCTCTTTAATGTATAAGTAGATTTTAGTGGTTATAAATTGTGTAAAAGCTGACAAAGAAAAATGGAACCAGTTTATACAAACCTAGTTTTGATTTGCTGGAAGCCCCTTAGTATATGGTCTCTGTGGTCCCTTGCAGTAGCACTGAGGTTCTCATTCCGCAAACCTTCTGCCAAGAACTCCTCAGCATCTAAAAGAAATGGAAAGTTGATCAACAGAAAAGAAGAAGTAATAAGGGAGAATAGGAAAATCTGAAGGATTAAGAAATGGGTATTCTTTTCTCTTCAAAAACTTTAAAGTTGCAAAGCAATGTGAGTGCACTTACTACCACCAAACCATACACTTAGTAATGGTTCAAACAGTACGTTTTATGTTATGTAAATTTTACCTGAATAGAAAATAAATAAAACTTTATGTATGCCTATAAGTGATGCCTTCTGATAATCCAAGACCTTGCTATAAAGTTGGAATGTTAATACATATGTTAAGCACAAAAAATAACTATTTTCTAAGAAACATGTAAATATTAATTGTCTCTGATAGCAGAGGATGGACGGTCAATTTCATAAACCTATAAGTATCATAAACCAGTAATAGAAGGTCATAGGCCAACAGAAATGAGAAAGAAATACCAATAAATACAGCTGAAATAAAAAATAGAGTGGAACTACAAAATCAGGAACAAAAGGACAGGCACTCAAAGAAGAAAAATTGATTAGCAAAAGCATTATCAATGAAAATGACAATCTAACCAAGTGAAGGAACTCACATGGAAAGAAAAATGTGTCCAAGAGAAGGAAACTGCAATTAATGTGAACATACATTATAAAATAGGGACATGATAGGGACGCCTGGGTGGCTCAGTCAGTTCAGCATCGACTTCGGCTCAGGTCATGATCTCATAGTTCTTGAGTTCTAGCCCTGCATTGGGCTCTGTGCTGACAGCTGGGAGCCTGGAGCCTGCTTTGGATTCTGTGTCTCCCTCTGTCTCTGCCCCTCCCCAACTTGCACTCTGTCTCTCGCTCTCAAGAATAAACATTAACGGGGTGCCTGGGTGGCTTGGTCGGTTAAGCATCTGACTTCGGCTCAGGTCATGATCTCACGGTCCGTGAGTTCCAGCCCCACGTTGGGCTCTGTGCTGACCGCTCAGAGCCTGGAGCCTGTTTCAGATTCTGTGTCTCCCCCTCTCTCTGCCCCTCCCCTGTTCATGCTCTGTCTCTCTCTGTCTCAAAAATAAATAAACGTTAAAAAAAAAATTTAAAAAAAAAAGAATAAACATTAACTAAATTAAATAAACAAAATAAAACAAGGACATGATAGAAATATATAGCATGAAACAAATCATATTATGTTGAAAGAAATATATAGCATGAAACAAATCATGTTATGTTGAAAGAAATGGGGGGGCATCTAGATATCTTCAAAGATAAAATACATTGATAATGATTACAATTGTCAGAAATACTAGCTACATACTTAGTATGCAGAAAAGGGTTATTACCCCTAAAATATATATAAATAACACAGTCAAAATTTTCCACATTAAAAAACAGTGCCTGCAATATAAAACTATGTCATATACACTACAAAAATAATGTTATGAATTTATACAGTTGGGTTACATAAGCATGCTTAAAAATTTGTTTTATATTCACACCATTCAACAACACCAAAGCAAAACAAAACAATCTTAGATAGCCCTCACCAGTACTTTTGATGAGGTATAAAGTTCTGGAAATTAAAAGTTTCACAGTGGACCGCCACCAACTTCCAGGGTTTGCACCACATCTATTGCATGTGTCATTTATGGGTTCTTTTAAAGTTCTCTGAAGGCTAAAGAATGAGGAAATGGGAAGTTGAATTAAAAGATAAAAATAAATGCTACCCAAAATTCAATGAATGTAATACACCTACTAATATGGACAAGGACACATGATCATCTCAATAGAAACAGAAAAAAGCATTTGGCAAAAATTCAAGATAAAAAATACTCAACAAACCAGAATAGAAGGAAACTTTCTCGGCCTGATAAAGAGCAGCTACAAAAAACTCCACAGCTAACATCATACTTCATATCAAAGACTGATGTTTTCCCCCTGTTCCGAAGATCAGAAACAAAATAAGAATGTTCTGTTCTCACCACATATACTCAAAATTGTACTGTTGCTAGCCAGGGCAATTGCACAAGAAAATGAAATTAAAATAGTCCAGATTAGAAAGGAAGAAGTGAAACTATCTCTACTTGCAGATTACATATTCTTGTGTATAGAAAACCCTAAGGAATCCACTAAAAAAAGCTATTAGAACTAATAAATTCAGTAAGTTTGCAGGAAACAAGATTAATGTACAAAAGCAATTGTCTTTCTGTAGAGTCGCAATGAACAAACCAAAAATGAAATTAGAAAAATTCCACTTAAGATAGCATAAAACAGAATTAAACACTTAGAAATGAATTTAACAAAAGTAACACAAGACTTAAACTCTTAAAATTGCAAAAAAAACTGTTAAAAGAAATTAAAGATCTAAATAAATGGGAAGACATCCATGTTCAGAGATGGAAAGACTTACTATTGTTAAAACGGCAATATTCCTCAAATTGATCTGAAGATTTAATGCAATCCCTATAAAAATCTTGGTTGGATTTTTTGCAGAAATTGATAAGCTACTCTTAAAATTCATGTGAAAATTCATGGAATCCAGAATAGCCAAAACAATTTTGAAAACGAAGAACAATTTGGACAATTCACATTTTCTGATTTCAAAACTTACTATAAAGTTACAACAATCCAGACAATACAGTAGCAGCAGAAAGGCAGACACATAAATCAAAGGAATAAAATGAAAACTTCACAAATAGGCCTTCACATTTATAGTCAATAAATTTTTGACAAGGATGCTAAGACAATTCAATAGGAAAAAAATTTTTTTTCAACAAATAGTGCTGGAACTACTGAATATCCATATGTAAAAACCCGAAGTTGGATCCCTACCTCAAACAATATACAAAAATGAATGCCAAATGGATCAAAGACCTAAATGTAAAATGTAAAACTATAAAGCTCTTAGAAGAAAACAGGCATAAATCCTTGTGACCTTGGATTAGGTAATATTTCCAAAATTAGGTAAGTGTCTTAGATGTGATGCCAAAAGAATAAGCAACAAAATAAAAAATAAATTGGACATCAAAAATTAAAAATCACTGTGCTTCAAAGGATGTCATCAAGAAAGCAAAGAGACAACGCACAGAACAGGAGAAAATTTTTGCAAATCATATAGCTGACAAGAGACTTCTATGTAGAATATATAGAGAATTCTTACAACTCAATAATAAAAAGACAAACAATTCAATTTTTTTATTTTATTCTTCTATTTAAATTCAAGTTAATTAACATATAGTGTAGTATTGGTTTCAGGAGTAGAATTCAGTTCATCACTTACATACAACACCCAGTGCTCATCACAAGTACGCTCCTTGATACACATCACCCATCTGGCCCATTCCTCACTCACCACCCCTCCAGCAACCCTCAGTTTGTTCTCTGGATTTCAGAGACTCTTGTGGTTTCTCTCTCTCTGTTTTTATTTTATTTTTCCTTCCCTTCATCTATGTTCATCTGCTTTGTTTCTTAACACTTCAATTTTAAAATGAGCAAAGGAGATGAACAGAGATTTACTCCCCCCAAAAATATACAAATGGCCAATGAGCACATGAAAAAATGCTCAACATCAACTGTCATCAGGGAAATGCAAATCAAAACCACAAGGAGATACCACTTCACACTCACTAGGATGGCTGTAGTTAAAAGATGGACAAAAATGAATGTTGTCAAAGATGCAGAAAAATTGAGACCCTCACATATTGCTGTTGGCAATGTAAAATGGCGTTGCTGCTATGTAAAACAGTCTTGCAGTTTCTCAAAAGGCTAAACAGAGAGTTACCAAAAGACCCAGCCATTCCACTACTAGATATATACCCAAGAGAAATGAAAACAAATGCTCATAACAGCATTATTCTTACTAGTCAGTACGTATGTGGAAACAACCCAAATGTCTATCAACTGATGAATGTGTTATATCTATACAGTGGAATACTATTCAGCAATAAAAAAGAAAAAATGAAATGAAATGCCACATGCTACAATATGGGTGAATCTCCAAAACTATTATAGTAAGTGAAAGAAACTAGTCACAAGGACCACATATTGTATAAATCAATTCACATGAAATACACAGAACAGGCAAATCTATGGAAACAGATTAGTGGATGCCTACAACTGCAGGAGGGAGGGGAATTGGGGAGTGATGGCTCAGGGGTTTAAGTCTTCATTCGGGATGATGAAAATGTTCTAAAATTTGTTGTGGTAATAATGGCACAACTCTGTGGATATACTAAAAGCCACTGAATTGTACACTTAAAGTGTAGGGTAGGTTGCATGGTATATGAACTGCATATCATCTCAATGAAGCTGTTAAAAAATTAAATAGATAAATAAATAACAACATCTACAGATATCCTTCTCAACTTTCAAAACTGGAGGAAAATGAAAACATCCCTCAAGGACCCAGACAGAAAAAATAAGTTTCTTACAAAACAACGGAGTCAGAATGTCCTCTCCACAAAATAAACATCAGAAGATGAAAGTTTTACAGAGTTTTAAAGGAAAAATTCTGTGTTCAAGAATTCTAAACATAGCCAAGATGTTGGTTATAAGAAGGAGACCAGAAAAACATTTTCAAACAGTTGTGGCTCTCAACGTCTACCACCTACATTCTTTTCCTGAAGAAAATCTTTTCAACGATACACTCTGAACGGCCAAAAGACACACGAAAAGATATTCAACCATTTACAACACCATTTACAATGATGGAACTAGAATGTGTTTTGCTAAGTGAAATAAGTCAGTCAGAGAAAGATAAATACCATATGATTTCACTCATGTGGAATTTAAGAAACAAAAGAGATGAACCTATGGGAAGCGGGGGTAAGAGAGGGAAACAAACCACAAGAAACTCTTAATGATAGAGAACAAAATGAGGGTTGATGGAGGGAGGTGAGTGGGGAGATGGGCTAGATGGGGGATGGGTATTAAGGAGGGCATGTGTTGTGATGAGCACTGGGTGCTTGTATGTAAGTGATGAATCACTGAATTATATTCCTGAAACCAATATGGCACCGTATGTTAACTCAAATTTGAATATAAAAAAATAAATAAAACATCAGCTATATATGTAATTTGAAATTTCCTAGTAGCCTCATTTCAAAAAGTACCAAAAAAAGATGGAATTAATTTTAGTGATGTTTACTTATTTTTTCCAATCCAACAGATCCAAAATATTATCATTTCAATACATTGTCAATATAAAAATTTTTGTTGAGGTGTTTTATCTTTTTTGTAGTAAATTTTCAAAACCTCGTGTGTATTTTATACTTGACAACACATATCAGTTCAGACTAGTCACATTTCAAATGTTCAATAGCCATAAGTGGAGAGCAGCTACTGCTTTGGATAGTACAGATATAGAGGATTTAAATAATATAATTAATAAGGTAGATGTTAGGAGTGAACTAAACTCTGCAACCTAAGAATAGAATATATTCTAAAAACTACCCTCAACCTAAAAATAGAATTTACAACTGACAAAAAATTTATAAAGTTGATTAAACACTGGATTACAAAGGAAACATCAATAGTTTCTTTAAAACTCAAAATTAGAAAGATCTTGTTTTATGACCACAATGAAATAAAACCAAAACTTAAATCAAAAAGAGTAAACAGGGGCATCTGGATGGCTCAGTTGGTTAAGCCTCCAACACTTGATTTCAGCTCAGGTCATGATCTCACCATTGGTGAGATGGGGCCCTGGGCCTGGCTGTGTGCTGACAGCGCAGAGCCTCCTTGGGATTCTCTCTCTTCCTGTTTCTCTGCTCCTCCCTTGCTCTCTCTCTCTATCAAAATAAATAAACATTAAAAGAAAGAGTAAACAAACCCTGCCACACCTAGACATTGAAAACACACTCCTACTTATGTCATGGATCAGAAAGGAAACTCAAAACTACATTTACAACCTACTGAGAAAGTAGCCTGGATAAAACATTATAAGATATAACCAGTGTTGTATTGAGTGACAAATTCATAGACTTAAATATCTCCAGTATTAAATAAGAGAGAATGAAAATTAATACAGTAAGCACCAAACTCAAGAAATCAGAAAAGAGCAATAAAACAAGTCTATGGCAAATAGGAAGAAGGAAACAATAAAGATAAAAGCAGAATTAATAAATCAGAACAGTGGCTGTCGTAACAGTGCTCTCTGGAGTCATAAGCCTCTGATAAGGAAGAGAAAAAGCAGGGGCAGGTCAAGTGAGCGAGACTCTGGGAAATCCCCTCCTTTCCCCTCACTCCCCTTTGTCTGAATCACAAGCACTTGGCTTTTATCTATTTATACACTGTGATTTCACATAATACTTTAACTTTGAAAAGGGTTCCATTGCACAACTTAATGGTTAAAAAAGCACTGACCTTAAAACAGTGGGAAAAAAATGTGTAAATGCTAAATGAGTGTTAACAGCTGGGAATTTTCAGAGGTGAGGGGGAAATCCAATAAGCTAATAAACCATCAGCAAAGGTAATCAAGGAAAAAGGAAAGAAAGCACAAATATACAGAAATGAAGCAGAATAAAAGGAAGCAACAACAAATACATGAATTTTAATAAGTATGAAATATTTCATAAAGCTGGTGAGATTTCAAGTTATTTTAATGTGATTTTATGTATTCTGCATTTTGTGATATTATCTCTCTCTCCCCTTTGAGAGGTTCTTTTCTTTTTTTTTTTTTTAACATTTAATTATTTTTGAGACAGAGAGAGACAGAGGATGAACTGGGGAGGGTCAGAGAAAGAGGGAGACATAGAATCTGAAACAGGCTCCAGGCTCTGAGCGGTCAGCACAGAGCCCAACGCGGGGCTTGAACTCACGGACCACGAGATCATGACCTGAGCCGAAGTCGGCCGCTTAACCGACTGAGCCACCCAGGCGCCCCTGAGAGGTTATTTTCAAAAGTAAGATGCTATGCAAACAAAATAAAATGTCATGCAAATAAATTTGAAAACGTCAGTGAAACAGTTTCTGAGAAAAAAATAAATTTCTAAAACTGAATTGAGAATGGAAAACCTGAATCTGGAACATGCTAATAACCAGGGAAAAAGAAGAAATGTTGGTCAAATTGTTAAAAAAAAAAAAAAAAATTCAGATTCATACAGTTGTATAAATGTCTTTCAAAGTTTTAATAAATCATTCCCGTACTACATGAACTGTCCCAGTGCACAGAACAGAATGCTTCTTTTTTTTTTTTAAATGTTTATTTATTTCTGAGACAGAGAGAGACACACAGCATGAGCGGGGGAGGGGCAGAGAGAGGGTGAGACACAGAATCCAAAGCAGGTTCCAGGCTCTGAGTTGTCAGCCCAGAGCCCGACGCGGGGCTCGAACCCACAAACTGTGAGATCATGACCTGAGCCGAAGTCAGACGCTCAACCGACTGAGCCACCCAGGTGCCCCAACATAATGCTTCTTTAATTATTTGTTATAAGCCAGCATAATCCCAGTTCTAAAAGAGCATAAAAAGGAATCAGTTTAAAGTTAATGTAAATACAAAAATCCTAAATGAAGTACTAGTAAGTCAAACTTAGCAGTACATTAAAAGAATAATATAAAGTTTATCCTGGGAATATAACGATGTTTGAATATTATTGATGTGTTTCATACTTATTTAGTATGTTAAAGAAGAGATCTATACAAGCAGGTTGATAAATGGCAAAACCTCACCTCATGATATTTATTATCTATTTGTGACAAAACTGTATTTTTAAATTTTTTTTATTGAAATTCTAGTTAGCTAACATAAATGACAAAACTGTATTAATAGAAGTAAAAAAATACCTTCTTAGCCTAAGAAATATATATATCACAAACCATCATCACATTTATGCCTAAAATACTAAAATCATTATTATTAAAGAAGAAGATTGGTTTGGGGCACCTGGGTGACTCAGTCGGTTAAGCAGCTGACTTCAGCTCAGGTCATGATCTCGTGGTTCACGAGTTTGAGCCTCGAATCAGGCTCTGTGCTGACAGCTCAGAGCCTGGAGCCAGC
Organism: Panthera pardus; assembly: GCF_024362965.1. Lineage (NCBI taxonomy): Eukaryota > Metazoa > Chordata > Mammalia > Carnivora > Felidae > Panthera > Panthera pardus. The sequence goes on from NW_026526876.1 coordinate 37,215,619, forward strand.
TTCGGATTCTGTGTCTCCCTCTCTCTCTGCCCCTGCCCCACTTATGGTCCCTCTCTCTCTCTTTCTCTCTCAAACATAAATAAACATTAAAAAAAAAAAAAAAAGAGCAAGATTGGTTTGCCAACTACTCCCACTATTAATTAACACTGTTCTGGAGGTTCTAGACAAAAAGAAGCCTAAGGAGGAAAAATAAAATTGTCATTATGCAGATATTATAATCAAATATATACAAACTTAAAACTCTGAACTTGAAAACTTTTAGAACTTGTAAGAATTGGGTAGGGTAGCCAGAAGATAAATATTTTAAAAATCATTAGCTTGCTGGGTAATAGCACAATAACTTGTGTTGGACTAACTTTTGCAAAGATAAGAATTATCAACAAAATATTTAAAAACAACCATTTTAAGGCACCAAACAGTACCCAAAGGCAGGCAGAAACTGGCAGGAATTTGACTGTTGAAAGAAAGGAACTGCAGAATGAGACTTGCATTTTTACAGCTTTTCCTCTAAGGGTACACCCAACCCGTGTGGGATGGAGTAACTGAGGAATACCCTCAGGCAAAGCTTAATGGAAGGTGGGACAACATCAAATGCCAATACTTACATATATTCAGTGTCCCAGAAGAGCAGAAAGAAATGGGCAAACAAACAAACAAACAAAAACCACAGAAGAAATAATAGCTGAAAATTTTCAATTTTGGTAAAAAGTATTAATTTATAGGTTCAAGAAGCTCAGTGCACATCAAATAAGATAAATATAAAGAAAACTAAATGTAGGCACATTATAGTCATACTGCAGAAAACCAAAGATAAAGAGAAAAATTTCAGGGGCGCCTGGGTGGCGCAGTCGGTTAAGCGTCCGACTTCAGCCAGGTCACGATCTCGCGGTCCGTGAGTTCGAGCCCCGCGTCAGGCTCTGGGCTGATGGCTCGGAGCCTGGAGCTTGTTTCCGATTCTGTGTCTCCCTCTCTCTCTGCCCCTCCCCCGTTCATGCCCTGTCTCTCTCTGTCCCAAAAATAAATAAAAAACGTTGAAAAAAAAAAAAAAAAAAAGAGAAAAATTTCAAAGAAGGCAGAGAAAATGACCCATTACATATAGGAGAATAAGGATAGGAATAAAAGTGACTGTTCATCAAAAATAATAGAGGCCAGAATGACATCTTGAAAGTGCTGAGAAGAAAAAGAAAAAAATAAAAACAAAAAAACCTGTCAACCCAGAATTCTATATCCAGTGACAACAGTCATCAAAATGTGAAGGCAAAATAAAGACATTTTTCAGATAAATAAAAATGGAGAACATTTTTTGCTAGGAAGCCTGCACTAAAAGAAATCTAAAGGAAATTCATCAAGCTGCACCAGTGGGAAACTCAGATCAAAAGGGGCACCAAAGTGCTAAGTATGTGGGTATATATAAAACATTATCACTTTTTTTCTCTTCTTAATTTCTTCAAAAGACAGCTGGCAAGTTAAACCACAGATAAACACTGCATTTTGTTATTTATAACATATGTATGTGTAAAATATATGGCAACAACAGAGGATGGGGGAGGCAGGTAAATGAAACCAGTTTATTGGCACAATATTAACCTAAGCAGACTGTGACAAATTAAGGATATTGTAATCACTGGAGTAAATCTAACAAACAAAATAAAACAAAGAGGTACAGTTTTTAGAAATAGAGAAATTAAAGTGGAATACTAAAAAGCATTTGATTACTTTTTAACAAGGCAAGTGTAACTAAAAAATGTGACAATTGGAAAACATATAGTAAATGGTAGACTCTAAACCCATTCATAACAATAATTATATTAGATATAAATGAACTAGGGCCGCCTGGGTGGCTCAGTTGGTTAAGTGGCCGACTTCGGCTCAGGTCATGATCTCGCGGTCCGTGAGTTCGGCCCCGCGTCGGGCTCTGTGCTGACAGCTCAGAGCCTGGAGCCTGTTTCAGATTCTGTGTCTCCCTCTCTCTGACCCTCCCCGTTCATGCTCTGTCTCTCTCTGTCTCAAAAATAAAGAAACGTTTAAAAAAAATCATTTAAAACAAATAGATATAAATGAACTAAACACTCCAATTAAAAAGCAGAGGGGTGCCTGGGTGGCTCAGTCGGTTAAGTGTCCAACTTCGGCTCAGGTCATGATCTCACGGTTTGTGAGTTCAAGCCTCTCATTGGGCTCTGTGCTGACAGCTCAGAGCCTGGAGCCTGCTTTGGATTCTGTGTCTCCCTTTTTCTCTGCCCAATCCCCACTTCCTCTCTGTCTCTCTCTGTCTCTCAAAAATAAATAAACACTTGAAAATTTTTTTTAAAAAAAGCAGAGTACGTGGTAATCAAAAAGAATGAAATCTTGCCATTTGCAACTACATGGGTGGAACTTTAGGGTATTATGCTAAGTGAAATTAGTCAGAGAAAGACAAATATCATATGACTTCACTCATATGAGGACTTTAAGACACAGAACAGATGAATACAATGGAAGGGGAGCAAAAATAATATAAAAACAGGGAGGGGGACAAAACATAAGAGACTCTTAAATATGGAGAACAAACAGAGGGTTACTGGAGGGATTGTGGGAAGGGGGAGGGGGTAAATGGTTAAGAGGCATTAAGGAACCTACTCCTGAAATCATTGTTGCACGATATGCTAACTAACTTGGATGTAAATTAAAAAAATAAAATAAATTAAATTAAATTAAATAAATAAACCTAAAAAATTTTCAAAAAGCAGAGTACGTTTGACTGAATAAGAATGCAAGACAATTACATGCTATCTACAAGGAACACACTTTAAATATAAACACACAGGCTGAAAATAAAAGAATGGAAGTGATATAGAAGCAAACAGCAAGCATAAAGAAGTTAGAATGGCTATATTAATGTAAGACAAAGGAGACTTCAAGACAGGGAGTATTACCAGAAATAAAGAGGGATATTTCATTATGATAAAAAGGCCAAGTCATAAGGAAGATAGAATCATAGATGTGTATGCACATAACAAGAGCTACAAAATACCTGAAGCAAATTCTGACCAAATTAAAGAGAGGAAAAGACATGTCTACAATCATAGTTGGGGATTTTACCAGCCTCCTTCAGAAACTAATAGAACAACTAGAAGAATAATCACTAAGGAGATAGAGGACCTGACCAACACCATCAGTCACTTTGACCTAATTGACATCCATAGAATGATCTATTCAACAACTGCAGAATATACATTTTTTTTAATGCACATGGTGTGTTCAGCAAAATATACCTATTCTAGGCCATAAAATAAGTCTTCATAAATGCCCAAAGTCTAAAACCTTATAGAATATGTTCCCTGACCACAAAAGAATTTAGAAATTAGTAACAATAAGATATCTAAAAAGATAGATATCAACAGTTTTAGATATCTATCTAAAAAGATAGATTTCAACAGTTAGAAATAAAATAAAGCAAGGAAGAAATAGTATTCTTTGAATAAAACGAATATTTCAAACAGAATGACTATAAAATACAACATACTTAAATTTATGGGATTTATAGATTCCTGTAGTTAAGTGAAATGTACAGTTTTAAATGTTTGTGTTAGAGAAGAAGAAAATTTTAAAATCAATGATCTAAGTCTTCACCTTAAAAAACTAGAAAAATATAAGTAAATTAAACCCCAAGTAGAAAAAAGAAAATAATAAAGATAAGGGTAGAAATCAATTTAAAAAGCAGAATAAACATTAGTTGGTTCTTTCTAATGACCAATAAATTTGATAAACCCCTAACAGGTTTATCAAGATCCATCAAAGGAAAGAAAAAAACCCCACAAATTACCAATATCAGGAATGAAGAAAGGGATATTATTAAAAACCTCACAGAAGTTAAAAGAATACTAAGGGAATATTATCAACATCTTGTCGCCAATAAATTTGACAACTTACATTAAACCGACAAACTCCTTGAGAAGCACAATTTAACAAAATGTGCAAGATGAAATACAAAATCCAAATAGCCCTATATCTATAAAAGAAATTGAATGCGTAGTTAAAAAAAAACAACAACAACAAACTTTCCAGAAAGGTTAGGCCCAGATGATTTCACAAGTGATTTCTACCAAACATTTAAGCTAGAAAGAATACCAATCTTACACAAACTCTTAGAGAAAACAGAGTAGTGTGAGCACCTTCTAATTCATTTTATGAAGCCAGCATAACTCTGATACCAAAACTTGATAAAGATATTAAGAGAAGAAAAATTACAGATCAGTGTATAATACATTTGACCTTCAGTTTGGAAGCTAAGGCTAATCACAGTGAATGTGATCTGAACACACTACTCAGCACTGAATGGGAAAGAGAATTTAAAAGGTCCCTCAGTATATCACCTCCCTTATGTAACCAAGCTTACCACTCTATCTGATGGGCTTTCTGTTAAGTATCAATCATTTTAAAACAAAATCTTTTCTAATATAAATATCACATCACACCACATCAGAAGACATCGGGTTTCCTATGAGGTAGATACTACTGTCCCATTTTCTGGATGAGAAAACAAAGGTTAAAAAAACTTGCTTCCAGGTGACACACCTAACAAAGATATGAACTCAAGCAGTCTGGTTCCAGAGCCTGAGCTCTTAATCACTACCCTGTGCTGCTCCTCCAAAGACATTAATCCAGTAACATAATTATAGGTAAATAAATTATGGTGTGTCATATTTGAATACTATGCAACCATTAAAGTATCCAGACAGATTGAGAGAGGAAAAGAAAAAAGAGATATTTCTCAGACTTTAGAAAATAAACACAAACATATTTTACCTTTCCCTCTAATAAAAAAGGTATTGCTGCTCATTGTAGAAAATTTGGAAAATACAGAAATTGATATAAGGAAGAAAATTGCAGTTACTTGCAATTCCACCATTCTTTAAGTTTTTATTCTCTGCTAACATGACCTTTTAATCTTCATTTACAAAAATAAGATATCAAATGTCCTGAGGTTGTTACACTCAACTTTGGTTATTGGTTGGGATGCCTGGGTGGCTCAGTTGGCTAAGCCTCTGACTTTGGCTCAGGTCATGACCTCACGGTTCGTGAGTTCAAGTCCCCCATTGGGCTCTGTGCTGACAGCTCAGAGCCTGGAGCTGCTTCAGATTCTGTGTGTGTCTCTCTCTCTCTGCCCCTCCCCTGCTCGTGCTCTGTCTCTGTCTCTCTCTCAAAAATAAATAAACATTAAAAAAAGAAAAATAACGATAACTAAAAAAATGAACTTTAAAAAGAAAAAAAAACATTGGTTATTGGTTATATCATAGATCCACATAATTAAATATTATATAGCCATCTAAACATAATATTCACGATGAAATTTTAAGAAATTCAGAAAATTCTCATAGTGTACTTTTAACACAATAGTGAAGAAGAAAAAGGAGGAGGAGGAGGAGGAGAAAGAGGAAGAAATTGGAAGACTGACTTTACTCAACTTCAAGACTTGCTATAATGTTGCAGTGATCAAGACAGAGTGGTATTGTTGAAAGATTGGACACACAGATCAATGAAACACAACAGAGAGTCTAGGGATAGGCCCACACAGAGTCAACTGATTTTTGACAAAGGAGTAAAGGCAATTCAACGGAGAGGGAATAGTCTTTAACAAATGGTGCTGGAACAATTGGACATCCATTCACCAAATTTTTTTTGAAAAGACACAGATCTTTACACCTTTCACAAAAATTAACTCAAAGTGGATCACAGACCTAAGCGTAAAACATAAAACTATAAAACTTTAGAAGATAACATAAGAAAAAATGTAGGTGACCTTGTTTTTGGCAATAAGCTTTTAGCTACAACACCAAAAGCATGATCCATGGAAGAAATAATTGGTAAGTTAGACTTCATTAAAATGGAAAATTTCTGCTCTGCAAAGACAATAGGAGAATGAAAAGACAAGACACAGACTGATAGAAAATCTTTGCAAAACATACAACTGATAAAGGACTGGTAACTAAAATACACAAAGAATTCTTAAAACTCAACAATGAGAAAATTAAAAATCCAATTTGAAAATGGACAAAAGATCTGAGCAGATACCTCACCAGAGATGATATACAGAAGATTAAAAACCATATGAATAGATGCTCAGCGTTATGTGTCACTAAGGAATTGCAAATTAAAACAATAAGAAATCACTACATGTCTATTAGAACAGCAGTATTTACCCAATTGAACTGAAAATGTATGCCCATACAAAAACCTGTACATGGATGTTTACAGCAGTTTAATTCATAATTGCCAAAACTTGGAAGCAACCAAGATGTCTGTCTGTAGGTGAATGGATAAATAAACATCCAGACAATGGAATGCTATTCAGGACTAACAAGCAATGAGCTATCAAGCCATGAAAAGATATGGGGAAATCTTAAGTGCATATTACTAAGTGGAAGAGGCCAATCTGAAAAGGCTACATATTGTGTAATTCCAATTATATGACATTCTGGAAAAGGCAATACTATAGAGACAGTAAAAAGATCAGTGGTTGGCAAGGGGTCCAACAGGAGTGGGGAAGGGGTGAATAGGTGAAGCTCAGAGGATTTTGGGGGCAGTGAAACCAGACTATATGATACTTTAATGGTGTATACACAACATTATGCATTTGTCAAAACCTGTAGAACTTTACAACACAGAGTGAGCCTTAATGTCTACAAATTAAAAAAACAAAAACAAAAACAACCAACATTTAGGAGGTTGGGGGATCTCAGGAAAGAATGCAGATTGTAGCAACATAATCTCACTGTATTACCAATAATGGGGGGAACCTCACTGAAGGGGATGGGGGAAAAGGTACTGACCTAAGTAACTTTGGAAATAAGTGGAGTTTATAAGACTAAAGGCAAAAGAAACTGCACATAAATAATGGTCTTCAGTCAATGAAACTGGGAAACTGGGAAACTGGTCTTTTGTTTCCCAAAGGTGTATAGGTTAATGATTCTTATATTGCTATATGTGTATATTCTGATCAAACAATAAATGGGTGATGAATGGTTGGAACCAGGTTTCTCCCTGTTGGAATGGAAAGGAGAAGAGCAGGTATGAAGAATAGCAAGGAGAGGAGTGTAGAATGAATTAGAATTGAAGACATTGTAAAAACTCATGTCTAATTTTATATAGATACAGATGGTTACACAGAGGATTTTTTATAGATATATGTGTATATGGGATTATTATAAACACATGTGTTTCTTTGCTCTGTCAACGGAGAGGCCCTAAAAGAAACATCCCAGTACCGATGAGCTCACCCAGAACCCAGATCTTGGTTTCTAATACCAATTTTCAATAAAAAGGAAAAAATCTCCTTGGAGAAATGGCTGATTCTAGAACTGGGGCAGGAGATATACAAGATGAGCCTGGAGTATGTTGTAGTGCCAGAAAGTAAGAATATGCCCCGAACACACACTCACACACACACAATGATCATATCAAAAAAGTCACAGAAGCCACGTAAAAGAGGTCCCAATGGCCAAAGCTGGAACAATTTGAGCAATAAAATAAGTAATATTGGATTACAATTCAAAGTATAAAATAAGTATTCTTCATTAGTCCATACGTTTAAACAAGTAACTCAATAAATTAATAAATGGGAATGAAGAGACAAATCTCCAGTGCAGATGCATTCTAAATAATTTATGTAGATACTTCACTTTAAAGAAGGGGGAACAGGGGCGCCTGGGTGGCGCAGTCGGTTAAGCGTCCGACTTCAGCCAGGTCACGATCTTGCGGTCCGTGAGTTTGAGCCCCGCGTCAGGCTCTGGGCTGATGGCTCGGAGCCTGGAGCCTGTTTCCGATTCTGTGTCTCCCTCTCTCTCTGCCCCTGCCCCGTTCATGCTCTGTCTCTCTCTGTCCCAAAAATAAATAAAAAACGTTGAAAAAAAAAATAAAAAAATAAAGAAGGGGGAACATATGGGGTGCCTGGGTGGCTCAGTCGGTTAAACGCTTGACTCTTGATTTCAGCTCAAGAGTTATGACCTCATGGTTCGTGGGTTCGTGCCCCAAGGCAGGCTTTTCATTGCCAGTGTGGAGCCTGCTTGAGGTTCCCTCTCCCTCTTTCTCTGCCCCTCCCCTGCTCGCACTCTGTCTCTCTCTCTCTCAAAATAAATAAACGTAAAAAAAAATTGTTTAAGAAGAGGGAACATAAACTGCCACCCCTTAAGTGTAGGCTTCACATACAGACTTCCTTCTAAAGAATGCAGTACTGAAAGGCGGAATAAAGAGTAACTTTACAGTAAAGAAACCAGACAAACATTGCATCAACCAGGTGATCAAGGTCAATACCAACAGTCATGAATCATCTTAATATTACATACCCTCAACATGTGATAAGAATGGCACTTTACCACTGTGATATTCCTCACCAAAATTCATAGCCCTAGTCTAGTCATGAGAAAAACATCAAATTCTAATGTAGGCACATTCTACAGTACAACTGACCAGTGCTCCTCAAAACCTTCAAGGTCATCAAAAACAAGGAAAATTTGAGAAATTGTGACAGCCAAAAGGAATGTAAGGAAACTAAATTAAGTAAGGTATCATCGATAGGATCCTGGGACAGAAAAAAGGATATTAGGTAAAAACTAAGGGAAAGAGAATACACTATGAACTTTAGTTAATAACATATCTGTGTTGGTTCATGAACAGTAACAAATGTTATCATACTAACGTTAAATGTTCGTAATAAGGGAAACTGGGAAGAAGGGGAAATAGAACAGTGTACTACTGCTCCATTTTTCTGTGAATCTAAAACTGTTCTAAAAATAAGAAGTCTATTAATTTTCAAAAAGCAGTGTACAGTATAATTTTAACATTTTGAAAAAAAAAAAAAGGAGGGAGGACTGTAGACGTACTTGTACGTCTATCTTCGTTTCAGTTGGTGGTGATGTGCTGAGCTGGTTCATAGTTGTGAGCAGGGAAGGAGGCCACCTGGGCAGATAGAAAGTCGGGAATGAAGAGGAATCCTGTGAGAGAGGGGTGGTCACAGTGTATACTTTATTCCCACAGATTATAAATGTATACAGTTGGCCCTTGAACAACCTGAGTGTGAACTGACCAGTCCACTTAGATGCAGATTTTTTTTTATAAATACAGTACAGTGTTGTAAATGTATTTTCTCTTCCTTATGATTTCTTCATAACATTTTCTTTTCTCCAGCTTACTTTATTGTTTTCTTTAATGTTTATTTATTTTTGAGAGAGAGAGCGTGAGCAGGGGAGAGCCAGAGAAAGAGGGAGGCACAGAATCTGAAGCAGGCTCCAGGCTCTGAGCTGTCAGCACAGAGCCTGACAGGGGGCTGGAACCCATGAACCGTGAGATCATGACCTGAGCTGACATCGGACGCTTAAATGACTGAGCCACCCAGCTGCCCCGCCAGTTTACTTTATTTTAAGAATACAGTGTATGGTGCATATAACATATAAAATATGTGTCAATTGACTGTTTATGTTATTGGTAAGGCTCTGCTCAATGGTAGGCTACTAGTAGTTAACTTTTGGGGAAGTCAAAAGCTATATGAGGATTTTCAACTGTAGGGTTGGGGGGGGGAGGGGGGAGGAGGCAGCAGCCCTAACCCACACGTTCAAGGATCAACTATATAGTATTTTGTACTTCTACCCTCCTTACTGTACTCTTGTAAGTAAAGTATCCTATGTAATTGTATTTCTATATACTAAAAGTGTTAAAAGAACATCAACAGGATATAATTACCCCCCAATGATATTAAGAAAAGCTTGCCATTTTTGTTACGAGCTTACTTTTTCAAATTACTTTTTTGCAAAGCTTCCTTTCCAAATGTTAATTCACGTGCAAGTGTCATCTCCTCAGGAATAAAATAACACAAAGACAATCTCTGCTGTCTGTCTCATCTGCTTTTTAAAAATCAGATCTAAAATTACACCCACAACTTAGTAGATAAACAAGTGTATAAACAAGAAAAATATAAATAAAAGCGGGGCACCTGGGTGGCTCAGTTGGTTGAGCGGCCGACTTTAGCTCAGGCCATGATCTCATAGGGGGTTCATGAGCTCGAGCCCCACATTGGGCTCACTGCTGTCAGCACAGAGCCCACTTCGGATTCTCTGTCCCCCTCTCTCTTTGCCCTTCCCCAGCTCGCACTCTCTCTCTCAAAAATAAATAAAACATTTGAAAGAAAAAATGAGTTAAAAGCAAGGGCTATAAGGGCTGTGTGAGGGATTATATATCCAGTATTATACACACTTGCCTACTCATTTTATGAAGCCAGCATAACCCTGACATCACAACGTGATAAAGATATTAAGGAAACAAAAATTACAGATCAATATATAATACATTTGTCTTTCAATTTAGATGATGCCACTTACAGTGATTACGACCAGAAGGTGCCTGCACAACCCTGATCAGAAACACACTCCTCACCACTGAACAGGAAAGAGATTTTAAAAGGTCTCTCAACATATCAGCTCCTATATTTAACCCAGCTCACCAAGCTAACTATAGGTTTTCTGTTAAGCAATCAACCTTTTACAAACAAGTCTTCTAACATAAACATCACATCCTGCCACAACAGGATGCCTTAGGATCCTGCAATTGCATAACCCAGTGTGGAAAACACCACTGTGTAAGAACACTCTTGAGGCACCTCTGACCCTGCAGCTCTCACTGTGTATAATACTCAACGTTACAGGCTCTGCACATCGTTACCTTCAACTGGTAAGTGAGCAAGACGAACCACATGGTGTAAATGTCTTCACATCAAAGAGAAAAGACAAAATGAGAAACATACCATCAACAATGCCACTTTTTTTCTACACATCTTCATTCTTCAACAAATATTTGTTGAGTGCTTAATACATGCCAAGTGCTAGAAAAAGTGTATTAGATCTAAACTCTATCATAAGAGTATACAGTCTAGCAGAGAATACAGACTTAAATAGGCAATTAGAATAAACTGTGATATGAGTTAATTGTGATAATATGAAAAGGAAGGGAGGCCACAACGCCATGGTATAGGCACCTCATCTAGAGAGGGCAGTGAGTCAGGGGAGACCTCTTAGAGAACTGATCTTTTATCTGAAATTCCCAAATTAGCAGGCTAAGTATGTATGTTGTGTGTGGGAGAAGGTAGGGAGTTGGTGAAACTAGGAAAAGAATGGCACAAGCATGGGAATATCATGTACTAAGGTCCTGAGGTGACAGATCTCAGCTCAGCTGGAGAGACTGAAAGAGTCTCAACTTAGCAGAAGGTTAGAGGTGAGAGGGACAATGGTGAAAGATTACTCTGGAAGGAAGGCTTATAGTAGTATATGGTATTTCGTACTAAAAGTAATATACAGTGATTTTAAGTCCCATATTTAAAAGGTAAACTCAGCTCTGGCAAAGCTGTATCTGCATTTCATAATTCATAGATGCTCTAAAACAGACTCCCTCAGCTTCTAGGCAGCTTATTTGGACATCTATTCCAGCAAGTCAGAGTAGGAAAAGAAGACAGAAGGATAAGGGAACAGAAGGTATGTGGAACACTGTAGAAGTAATATGATCATCATACCCCTGCAGGATCTAAGGCCAGCTGAAAAGACTCTTGGCAGGATGTGTCCAAGATCACTAGGTTTTGTAGACTGGTGCAAGTTTCTGACATTTTCCCAAATACCTGACCTTGTCCATTTACTCTTTCGTTTATTTTGAGGACGATGATATCTTATGGGTCACATTTACTACTAAGATACTTGGGTATTCTTTTTCCTTTTAGGATTTTAAAAAAGTTTATTTATTTATTTTGAGAGAGAGAGAGACAGAGTATCGCAAACAGGTTCTGCACTGTCAGTGAGTGAGGAACCCGATATGGGGCTTGAACCCACGTACCTTGAGATCATGACCTGAGCCGAAATCAAGAGTCAGGCGCTTACCCGAATGAGCCACCTACGTGACCCTGGGTATTCTTTACATTAAATTAAATATCACAACTATTCCTTTAAATTATATATTCCTATTTTACAGAAGAAACCAGCCTGGGTGCTAATCCAGCTTCTACAAAGTCTCATTGACAGCTTCTGGTAGAAAGAAACCAAAATTTCTGATTCCCTATCACAGGTACACTGAAGATATCAGACCGTTAAGATTTCTGCAGTCACTCTTAAATGTCACACTGAAATTCAATCTTTAAAACTTCAGTGTTTGATTTTTCCTACCCCAATCAATAATGGAAGTCTTCAAGGAAATCTTGTCTATTTTCATACCAATTAAATAAAAGTATAATAGAAGGGGATAATTACTTTCAGTTTGTTTAAAACTTGTTTTAAACCTTGCATTACATTTTTATCTGGCAATTAATTGTAATCCTTAAGGCATATATTTTTTGCCTTCTGTTAAGAGGTAAACTTATTGGCAAGGCTACAATCATACCCACCAGCTTTGTTTTGGCTTGCAGGAAGTTGTCAGCATACAACAGAGAAATTATCAGCATGTTCTGGTTGTGGTTTGCTTCAACCTGCTGATTGTTTCTGCCCCATGACCCAAGAATTGTGGTGTTTATATTTTTAATTCTCTTTCTACCTCCTGGAGGGGGGGAAATGACAATACCTGTATACTCACAGCACAGAGAGAACAAAAACCAGAACCTAAAACACAGCGAGTACTTTAGATTAAGTTTTAGCTAGTGGCCAAACTAAAATTCTAGGATTAACACATCTGCAATCTATTTGAGAGTCTAAAAATTTATCCTACAGAAATATTTTCACCTGTACACAAAGATGCACAGAGATAGGTTCTCTACAGCACTGTGGAAATATTTTTAAAAATTGGGAAAAACTTGAACATCCATCAAGAGAAAAATAGTTACAAATTTTGCAACACCATGCAGCAATTTATATATATGCATGGATAGACAGATTCACATGGAAAAGTATATAATACTACCCTGTCTAAAAAAGATCAAGTAGTCTTATTTCTATGTTGTGTAAATATTCTATAATAAAAATATATCCATGAGAACTCTCACACACTGCTGGTAGGAGTGTAAAATAAGTATAATTGCTTTGGGAAACTGGAGTTTCTAATAAAATTAAACATATACCTACCCTATGACCCAGTAATTCTACTCCTAAATATTTATCTGAAAGAAGTGAGTGCTTATGTTCACAAAGCAGGTTATATAAGAGTGCTCACAGCAGCTGTATTCACAATAGCCCCAAACTGAACAGCTCAATGTCCATCAGCAGAAAAATGGATAAACAAAATATGGAATATGGGATACTACTCTGCATAAAGGATAAAACTGATACACAGAACAACAGGGATAAATCACAAAAATACGATGTTGAGGACAGACACAAAAGAGATCATATTGATTCATGAAGTTCCAGAACAACTACAGTAATCCATGATGATAGAGGTCAGAATAGTGGTTACCTCTGGGGAGGGCTACTAACTGGAAAGGAGACTTTTCAGGATGATGGAAATGTTTATATCTTAATCTGGGTGGCGGTCACACAGGTGTTTACATATATTAAAGTCATCGAGTTGTAACACTTAAGATTAGTGCGTTTTATGTACATAAATCATACCTTAATGAAAGAAGGAAGGGAGAAAAGGAGGGAGGGAGGAATGGATAGATGGATTGAGGGAGGAAGAGGTTCATACAAAAAGTTATCAGAAAGGAAAAATTATTTAAATTTTTTTAAATGTTTATTTATTTTTGAGACAGAGACAGAGTGTGAGCAGGGGAGGGGCAGAGAGGGAGACACAGAATCTGAAGCAGGCTCCAGGCTCTAAGCTGTCACCACAGAGCGCGACGCAAGGCTTGAACCCACAAACCGCGAGATCATGACCTGAGCCAAAGTTGGACACTTAACCAAATGAGCTGCCCAGGAGCCCCGGAAAAATTATTTTAAAGGCAGTGTGATTTTCAGGAGGTTTATTAGACCACAGCTAAGAGATATTTTCTGCATCATCTTGAGCAAAGCAGCCAGATACATGAGGACATACTGTATGATTGAATAAGCAAAGCTGAACTTTGCTGTTAGAAATCAGAGGCGTGCTTGCCTATAGGTGTGGGTAGGTACTAAAGGACACAGAGGGTCTCTGGAAGTTTTGGTAACGTTTTTGCCTTTGTTTTGGGGATGTGTTCTTTTTGTGAAGATTCACTGAGCTGTATATTTATGATTGAGCATTTTTCTGGAAGTATATTGTACCCAATAAAAACATCACAAAATAGGGGGTACTGGGTGGCTCAGCTGGTAAAGCGTCCAACTTCTGCCCAGGTCATGATCTCAACGGTTCATGAGTTCGAGCCCTGCATTGGGCTCTGTGCTGACAGATCAGAGCCTGGAGCCTGCTTCAGATTCTGTGTCTCCCTCTCCTTCTGCCCCTCCCCTGCTCACACTCTGTCTCTCTCTCTCTCAAAAAGATGAATAAATATTAAAAAAAACTTTTTAATAAATAAAAAACAACACAAAATAAAACAAACAAAAAGAGGTATTTTCAGTAGCTAAATACCCCAGCATTCTCCATATATTTGATTTATAAGGTACACTACCTTAATTAATTCCAACTCAACTACAATATTGGTTTGCATAAGTAAAAATATGTGTCACAGGACACATTTTAGCAAAGCTCCTACTATGTGAATAAACACCTTATTTCCTTGTATCATACTAACATTAGAATGTCAACAATGTTAGGAGGAGACCCTAGATGAGAATTTAAGTAACCCATAAATGATTTTATCAAACCCATAAGCTTTCAGTAAAGCTCGCTCTCTGGATGTTAAGACCACTTTGTTCCTGAGCCCACATCTGTCCTATCTCCCATGTAAAAGCTGGATAGTAAAATTAAGCAGTGGAACTCAAAGACTCCAAACCTGAAAAGCCATCTGTTAGAATCATCTAACCTATAATGCAGCACTGACAAACCGGAAAAGCAAGCAATGAACTTGGAAACACAGGGGAAATAAATATGAATAAATGTAGCAGAAATTATAGGATTTCTGTAGGGTGTAATGGCTTATGACGTGAAAAAATGAGATCTATGATAGTTATGTCAATATGTTAAGATTCTCAGATGATGGTAAAACTTGAAACTTATCTTATTTTTCCAATATTTAAAGTGACTGAAAATTGTTTAAGTATTACAAGTATATAATGAGAAAAAATGTTATTATCTTAATTGGTGGCACCAAAATTCCTCTTAGAGAGACAACTGTCACCGTTTGGGAAAGTAACTTGTTTCTCTGTGTGGGTGTTGGGGGGGAGCCTAAAAAATTCAACAGACAGCTAAACTATCTTTTCAGTTGGCCAGGGAAATAGAGTTGTTGTTGTTGTCTTTTTCTTTTTTCTTTTTGGTTTTGATCCAGATAGGATAAAGGGAGAAAGTGCCTATGAGAAAGCATAGGCTGAGAACTACATCAGGTGAAGGGTCAGAGGGCACTCTCTGATGACTGGGGTGGCAAAGATTTAGGAATAGGGATGCTTAATATTCAAATTGAAATAATTTGCATTACTGCTATGTAAACCCCTCATCCCTCTTCTTGTTCCCCCTAAAATTCCAGTGATGTCTTCTACAATTGCAGGGGCTTCACATGAGTAGGCTTTTGTGGAAACTGAGGAAAAGGGTCTATCTAGGCCAGGGTTTCTCAATCTTGCACTACTGACATTTGGGGTTGTATGATTCTTTGCTTGTGGGGGCTGTCCTATGCATTGTAGGAAGTTTAGCATCAGGCCTGGCCTCTACCCACTAGATTCCATAGCACCTCCCCAGTTGCAACAACAAAAAACGTGTCCACGTGTTGCCAAAAGTCCCCTGAGAAACAAAATCATCCGATTTGGAAACCAAAAGTTTACGCCTACATGACTCAGGGCAGCTAAGAGCCTGGAAGGAAAAGTACCCTGAGAATGCATGCTCCTTGAGAATTATTAGGATTTTGAGGAGACGTCTGGGCTTCCACAGGGAATAGATCATGCCTAGAGTTCAAAAGGTCAGGGCAGCCTACCCAACACCTAGGGTATACCCACAATGAAGCTCAAATATTTCTACCTATTAAAAAAATGTTTTTTTAAAAAACAAAAAGGAAGAAGAGGAAGAGTAAACTTTCTTTTTTTTCTACCGAGAAGTAATGCAAAAGTACTATTTTACAAACACAAACACACACACACACAGCATTCTACAACAAGGTAAGGAGCCCATATTTTTCCTAAGTTAACAATGAAGCTAATATCTCTCCTTCTTCCATAAATTTTCTCATAGAATGATCACTGGACTCTAATCTAAGGAAGGATAGAAATGGAGGAGACTCGGAAAGAACCCCTACAAACTTCCCCTAATTTAGAGAGGCAAGGGTGAATCACCGACATAGGTAAAAGGCCACACCTCAGAGCTTTCCTATAAAGAGGCAAAAGCAAACAAAACAAAACAAATTAAACCAAAAAAATCAACAAGACTTTCTCTAAGAAAATAATTTTTTAAAAATTTACCAAATATTAAGTTCTTTTCAAATATTAATTCCTTTGTTCCCCATGTAAATTCTATGAGATGGGTACTATTATGATTCCCATTTTACAGATGAGCAAACTGAGACCCAAAGTCAACCAGGTAGTAAGAAAGTGGCAGAGTCAGGATTTGAATTTAGGCAAACTAAACACACACACACACACAAACACACACACACACAAAACCATACAGGACCTGTGAGAAAACACTCAAATTCAAAGAGAAAAGATCATCTTGAAAAACTAGAAAAAAATGCCTTCCTCTGAAGTAGATTTATTATTTAAAAAAAATTTTTAATGTGTCTTTATTTTTGAGAGATATAGAGAGACAGAGCATGATCAGAGAAGGGGCAGAGAGAGAGGGAGACACAGAATCAGAAGCAGGCTCCAGGCTCTGAGCTGTCAGCACAGAGCCTGACATGGTGTTCAAACTCACAGACTGTGAGATCATGACTTGAGCCAAAGTTGGATGCTTAACTGACTGAGTCACCCAGGGGCCCCAAGTAGATTTATTATTAAAGAACAGATGTATAGAAAATTTCTAATTTGTATTCTCAAAAACATACAAAAACTCAGATCTATAAGCCAGAGCTTTGCAGATGTAATGACAAGGAAACAATGAATGATAAGGAAAAAATACATGGAAATTTTTTTTTTTAATTGAATGCTGAATTTAAAATCATGATGAAGTCAGTGACAGAACAATAAAAAAGGTGAATTGGAGACAGTAGTTTAAGGTTTAATATATATCTTAACGTATACTCCAATGTGACAAAATAAAGCAAATGGAGCAGAAGTAGTGATAATAGAAAACTTCCCCAAGTTAAAGACCTGAGTCTACAGGTCAAAATGGTTCATTACAAACTGAGAAAAATTATTTTAAAAATCTCAAACTTTGACACTATCTAGTGACATTTCTGAGAGCAAAGAAAAACATCCTATAAACATCTAGGCAGAGGGTGGGAGAAATGGGCTACAAAAGAAATACATCAGGCTGGCATCAGACTTCTCCTCCACAAAACTGAAGGCCAGAAGATAATGGGATACTTCTAGAGAGTGAATTAGTAGGAAGGGGAAGAAATGGGCAGAGTGCAAGTCTAGAACTTTCTGTACACACGTAAGTTTAAAATTTTTTAATGTTTTTTTTTAATGTTTATTTATTTTTGAAGAAGAGAGACAGAACACAAGTGAGGGAGGGGCAGAGAGAGAGGGAGACACAAAATTCGAGGCAGGCTCCAGGCTCTGAGCTGTCAGCACAAAGCCTGACGCGGGACTCCAACTCACAAACCACGAGATCATGACCTGAGCCGAAGTCGGATGCTTAACCGACTGAGCCACCCAGGCGCCCCTACACACCTAAGTTTATATGAAACTAGATAGACACATTCTTGGACATGCAGGGGATAAGGAAGTGTAGTATCAAAGAACCCTTCTTGAGGGGTGCCTGGGTGGCTCAGTCGGCTCAGTCTTACCTTGGCTCAGATTGTGATCTCACTGCTCACGGGTCCAAGCCCTACATCGGGCTCTGTGCTGACAGCTCAGAGCCTGGAGCCTACCTCAAATTCTGTGTCTCCCTCTTTCTCTGCCCCTCCCTCGCTTGCATTCTGTCTCTCTTCTTCTTCAAAAAAATAAACATTAAAAAAAGATTTTTTTTAAAGGAACCCTTCTTGAGAAATTCACCCAGTATTATATTCTAGATCATCATCTACTAGGGCCTTATGCACTGTCCAATCCAGTAGCCAGCATGGCTACTGAGCAGCTGAAATGTAGCTAGCGCAATTGAGGAACCGAAATTTTTAATTTAATTTAAACGTAAATAGCCACCTATGGCTAGTGGCCACCATATTAGCCCAGTCTAAATATCTAAGAGAGATAAAATTAAAAGTTCAAGAATGAAAAAGCCATGGTACAAAAAGTAAGCAATGAGCAAATCAAAGGGAAAAAACAGTATTATATCTATGGCTTAAAAATATTATGCAAATGTCAGAAAATAATTATTGTAATATACATAATAAAATATTAACAATTCTGAGTCTAAAATCTCAGATTATATCAGGAATTTCACATTTCACCTGAGAGGAAAGAGCCAAAAGATACTGTTTCATTCTTAGTGTTGCTAAATCAAAGGGACATGGTGCTTTTTTTTAAGCCATAAGAGAAAAAATATCAGTGGAATAACACCTGAATATATAACTTCTAGATCACTGGCAAGAAAAAAATAATTTTAATGATCTGAGAAAATTCTCAAGAGACCTTAGGAATTGAAAGACTGTAAGCGGGGGGGGCGCCTGGGTGGCTCAGTCGGTTAAGCGGCCGACTTCAGCTCGGGTCATGATCTCGCGGTCCGTGAGTCCAAGCCCCGCGTCGGGCTCTGTGCTGACAGCTCAGAGCCTGGAGCCTGTTTCGGATTCTGTGTGGCCCTCTCTCTGACCCTCCCCCGTTCATGCTCTGTCTCTCTCTGTCTCAAAAATAAATAAACGTTAAAAAAAAAAAAAAAAAGAAAAACTGTAAGTGGAAAGATCACTATATAAAACTATCCACACACTACGTCCCAACTTTTAAAGTATGTACATACAATAAAAGCTGACAGAAATACATGGAACTTTAACAATTGTTGACCATGGGTGACTGTGTATCATTGTGCGTGTTCTAAATTTTCTACAATGAGCATTATTACCTTTATAATCAGAGAAAATTTTAACATGGAAAAAGAAGAATGGTTAGATCTCACCTGCCGGTAGTCTCTCCTATCTAGAAGACAACCCGGTATCACAAATTAAGCAAAAAAGACTCTTGAGCAGCCAAATGCATGTCACAAAGTCTACACCTAAAGATTTGGGTACTGTGTTCATCTAAAGAGCCCTTCATACCTTCTTTTACACATCTCAATCCCAACAAGCTTGATTCCCTCATATTCCAGTAGCAGTATGGCTCCAGACACACTGAGAGCAATGTAAAGTGATAGACCCGACCTTGCAGTAGGAAAAAAGTGACAAAAATAAAAATAGAAAACAGATGTTGACCTTCACAAGGCAGTCCGGGGGCAACTGGGACAGAAACAGCCCTAAACAACTCAATATGTTTCCACAAAGTTTGATAACCTATATTCACTGTAACAACTCTTGAGTTACAGATTGGCTAGTTGAGGAAGTGAGAAAGTGAGGAAGTGAGAAAAATTCCAAATACGTTTTAGCAAAAGATGAATCACAAATTTTATGATAAAAAGTTAGAGTGCTTCATTAAAGAGAATCAAACTATCAAGAGTAACTCACTCTTACCAGTTCCACAGAGTTGGAATTTTACTGTACTGAAAAGAATTTTAGGGTTGGTTGCATCGACCAAAACAAATCTGGAGAACAATCTAGAAGGAAATGATTAATTACTATTTCTTTCCAAGGAAGTTTAAAAATTAGTAACCATAGGCATATCAGAATTAGTGTTCACACAGCAGTTGCTACTAAATGCAGCTGGGATGTGGATGTTGTTTTGGCTTTACTCCACACTCCCAGCAGGATCTAGGTACCTTGTAGGTGGTTGGCACCTATTAGCTCTTAGGGTAAAATCAGTAGGTCCCATTCCATCACACACGGCACATTTTGAACTGAAGAAATAAATATATATTCAACCTCCTTCATACTTGCCTCTCGTGCTTCTTACTTCAAAAGCAGGGATAGAAAGACAAGGAAGAAACTGATTATGTTTATATCTATGGAGCAAAGATTATGCAAACTGCCAGCACACCATTGTTTTTGTTTTCAGTATGGTTATCACAAAACAAAAACAAAAAGATAGCTTCTACATCTCAAGCCTGATTATTTGAAAACAGACCTGAATATTTCCTCCTCTTTCAATAAGGCAATAAACAAACACTTTTCATTTTACTTATCTGTAAGGTACTTATTTGCTGATATGGACTAGTTACAATTTCTATAAGAGAGCTTGACAGAGTCTGAGGAGGCTATTTCCTGAGTTACTCTAAAAGTACTCTCGCTGCTTTAACATTTGCCAAAACTCCAAGAAAGCATCAAAAAAAAAAAAAAAAAAAAATCCCCACCCTCCACACACCCCCAGAGCTAACAAGAGAAAAACATAATCATAACCTCAGTTAATGGTCCTTTAGCACTCTGACCACTCTGACATCTGCAAGCTTCTTTTTGTCTTTTGTTTGTCCCTTTTTCTTTTAAAGAACACTACTGGGGAGCCTGGGTGGCTCAGTCGGTTGAGCTTCCACCTTTGGCTCAGGTCATGTCACGGTTCATGAGTTTGAGCCCCGAGTCGGGCTCTGTGCTGACAGCTCGGAGCCTGGAGCCTGCTTCGGATTCTGTGTCTCCCTCTCTCTCTGACCCTCCCCCGTTCATGCTCTGTCTGTCTCTGTCTCAAAAATAAATAAATGTTAAAAAAAAATGAAAGAACGCTACTGATTGTTTATCTGATTAACAAAAGTTAATACATGGTCATTGTCACAATTCCAACAACATGAAGGTGTATGAAATAAAAGTAATGATCTCTGTCTCCCCCACCTTCTTATTCCCCTCCCAAAGAAACCAATGCTAACAGCTAGGTGTATATTCTTACTTCTTCCTAGGCTTACAAAATAATACATAATATATGGGAGGGAGGGCATGGTTCACCTTTTTGTTCTCAAACAAAAACAGATCATATATGTTATTGTGCACCTTGCTTTTAGTCTTAAACCTATGGACATTTTCCAAGCCAATATATACAGATACAGTACATTCTTTTTAATGGCTGCAAAATATTCCATAAGATGGATAATTCATTCATACCATCGCCCCACCTTTCCCAACTCATGGACATTCGAGATGGATCTTTGTACGCATACCTCCTGTCCTTTAATTTCAGTAATACAGATTCCCAGAAGTTGAGTTTTTGGGTCAAATGAAACATTTCCAAATGTTTAAAATTTTATCCTTAAACAAAATTAATTGTAGACCTTCAACATTTCTGTTCCCTTCTTCCTTATGCAAAATTTTGGCATAAACCTTTCATAATGCTTTGCATATTTTATTTTTAAAAGCACACACATTATGTCAAAAAATGCCCCTGTCATTTATGCTCGTGTAGTTATAAATAAATAAATGCTTAAGTTATGGCTGTGATGGCCAGCATTAAATCACCGTGCAAATGCTTATGCCTTGGTTTATGAAAGTAGTAATTCATTGTGGAAACCCCACCACCACAGCCATGTGGCAGCACTAAAGTGGCAGCCCTCTCACCCTGTGACTCTCTCCACTGAGTGACAATATAGAGATCAGGACCTACATATTTTCTAATTGTCAACAGTTAACCTTAAAAAGTGTGTGTGGGAGGGGCCAGAGAAGGGGAGAGACAAGTACACAGTAACAGACGATAAATTGATAGCCATTATGGGTTTCTAATATCCACAAATTATTTGTAGTACAATGAATAATTCTACTGGCCTACACCAGAGACTGTATTCCATAAAAAACAAAATCGAAAAAATAAAATAAAATAAAATAAAAAATTAAAAGAAAATCTATAACCAATATGTTGCTAGGATTACATGAACCTTTCAAAAACATAGTCTTCAAACATTTTTCTTTTTTTTTTTTTTTTTTTTAATTTTTTTTTTTCAACGTTTTTCATTTATTTTTGGGACAGAGAGAGACAGAGCATGAACGGGGGAGGGGCAGAGAGAGAGGGAGACACAGAATCGGAAACAGGCTCCAGGCTCCGAGCCATCAGCCCATAGCCTGACGTGGGGCTCGAACTCACAGACCGCGAGATCGTGACCTGGCTGAAGTCGGACGCTTAACCGACTGCGCCACCCAGGCACCCCTTCAAACATTTTTCAATAGAATTATTGGTTGGTTGGAATCCCACTTTTATCTTTTTTCCCCCTCTAGTTCAGATTCAGATTCCAATTGCAAACTTAAAAAAAAAGGCCTTCAAGAAATACATTAACCAACGAAGCTCCTTAAAATTTAATCTCAGACTCCTCTGTATATTCTAAAGACGCAAGCACCAACAGACATTGTTAAGACACAGCAAGTTTGATACAGAAGTATGTGACACGCAATTAATCTCCATTCATACCCTGCTCTACTTGTCAGCAAACAAAGGTTCTGCTTTAGAAGGAGATCTGAAGACTTCAATTAAAAACAGTCAGCTAACAAGAAAATAATCTAAGCTAAAGGAAGGTGGCAGGTGCAGAAATGAGTTGTTTACCAAAGTGTCAGTTTTGAACAATAAAGAACTGCACATCAAAAATGTTGAAGGAGTGGATTTCACTGCAAGCCTCTGAAAATAAAAAGGAATTTTCTACTAAGGCTGCACACAGAACGGAAGTATAGTTTAATGAGCTCGTAAAATAGGTTTTCTCTCATCAAATGACAGATACCAATAAAAAGAATCACTTTATATTTTTTAATGCAAGGGCAGAATTAAACTTTTCGCCACAGTTCCTTGTCTCCCAGGAACCACACTCACAGCCTCTCTTTATACTTAACATCGAATATTCAACCAACAACAGAGGGAAAGGCTGGATTGTTTCTTCTCAGACACCCAGATGATGCTATTTTAGCCTATAAATACTTTTTTACTCTGAAAGTTTAGATTTACTCAGGTCATAAGTAAAGTGGATTTTGGAAGCTTCACCTTAAAAGAAATACCTAGTTGACAGCTTTTACATGGAAGCAATCCAGAATGGAAACAGTGCTACAAACAGAGACCAAAAGGACTGCCAAATATTTGATTAGGAGGCATTTATACCAAGATAACAAGGTAATGGAGATATAAAACCAATTAAATTGAGAGAAACTGGAAAAAAAAAAAAATACTCCTTGCCAAAAGTCTGACCTGCCCAAAGCAGGCCATCTGTTAAATATGTGTCAAAAATGTCACTCGGATGCCAAAAGGCTTAATTCCGAGTAGTTTCCTCCTGGGGCCCTTATGCAAGCACAGATTCCAGGCCTCTGTCCTTCCAGGAAGGTCAGTTACAGGGAAGCAAGTTTCTTGCACGAGAAAAAGTGTGAATGGAGCAGGTGATATTTCGAGTGTTAAGAAGGATGTGTCGAGTGTTGCTGAGTATGACCTTAACTCTTAAAAGGACTGCTTAGGAACGATAGTTTGAAGGTACACACCCTAGGATGGGGCATTTCTAGAAAAGTTAGAAATGTAATACTGCGTGTCAGCCTGCCCTGGGTGGGCAGCAAGACCTCCCCCCCGCCCCCCACCCCGCCCCAGAAGTCTGCAGGCTGGCAGAGGGAGGCACGGGCTTTGGGCGCCAGCAAAACTCCCATTAACCCCCAGGCCTTGGCCGACAGCATCCCACGAGCCCCTCGCACCCCCCTGAGAGCCTCGGGGAGCTCTGAGCAGGAGGGTGAGGGACTTCGGGGCTGGGGAGGGAGGAAGAAGGCAAAGCCCCACAGGCGCGGTGGTGGGGGGCTGTCCCCAGGAGACCGGGAACGTGAGGAGCGCCCCTGAGGACCTGGCTGGAAGGTGGTTCGGAAGCCTGGGAGGTTACGTGGAGGAGTGGAGACGCCTCGAAGAAAAAGAAAATGTGGAACTGAGCGGGGCGAATGGGACCCTGCGCGGGCAGAATGAAAATGTGGCTCTGCAGAGTTGAGGGTTCTAGAAGCCTTGAGGCTCTAGAAGGTGGAGGGTGATGGAGCTGCAAAGAGAGGCCGGCCTTGGAAGCCTCTGACGTCCCGGGTGGGGGCCTCCAGCTCCGCACCAGAGGGACTCCCCGGGGGAGGGGTGGGGGAACGGCGGGAGGGGGCCTGGGGCTGGGCCAGGGCGTTACCTTCCATGAGCCAACGGATCTCCTCGGGGAGGGCGACGGCCTGCATTTGGCCGGGCGGTGAGGAGGCCGGAGTGTGAGGCGGGAGAGGGGCCGTGAAGGCCTGGTGCCAAGGCGGACGGGCTGGCGGGCGGCGGTCGCCGGGCGGAGGCACCTGTACCTCTGTCTCCGCCGCCGCCTCCCGGCCTGGCCGCAGGGCGGGGCCGCGGGCCCGGGGCGCGCTCAGGAAGTGGCGCGCGCGGCGGGCGGGGGGCGCGCCCCGGGCGGTGGGGGCGGGGGGGGGGGGGGGCGGACACCTGTGCGTGGGTGCACGCGCCACTCCCCGGGGCGCCCTCAGGTGGAAGACCCGGGGGCCGGGGGGCCGCCGCACAGGCAAAGCCCCACCAGCCCAAAAGATTCAACCCAAAGGAACCTGGTCTCCTGGGAGACTTTCTATCCTCAGCCCTGGACAGTTGACCTCAAGGCACAGGCTTAAAAGCCACGGTGGTGCCCGAAACGGGGCGCGGAGAGGCAGAATCCCAGGAGAGCCGTCCCCTCCCAGCCCAGCAGCAGCAAGCAATTCCCCATCCAGCTCGCACTTCCACGCCCAGGAAACCAGGGCAGAACGTTCACTATCTCAGGCAAACCGGATGTCTAAAGGGAATGGCCGTAGGTCCCAATAAATAATGCAAAGCCACCAACATTTAGGAGAAGCAGAGGCAGGGCTGCAGCGGATACAGGGAGCCCGTGTCCCTTCTTCCCTGAGGCTAAAAGGATGCGAGGAAGGGGAGGGGTAATCTGGAGAGAAGGGTGAGGGAGAGGGGAACCAAGCCTTTTCCCTCTAAGGAAGGGGGGGGGGGAGTGAAAGACCACAGAAAACGTGTTCTCCTCCCCTCATCCGAAGTACAGTGGGGGTCAGTGTCCTGGTTGTGACACGGTTCTGTAATATTGCAAGATGTTACCATTGAGGGAAACAGGGTAAGGGGTAGACAGGATCACTCTATCATCTCTTTGAACTTTTGTGAGTCTCAGCGATCGCAGAATAGTTTTGTGGGGGTTTTAAAGCACAATACCCCCCAAACCAAGAGCACACTGTATACACTGTATGTTAGTTAACTTGACGATAAATTATATATTAAAAAAATAAAGTACGATAAACCCAGTGCCATGAAGGTAGAAAGTGCCATGAGCGGTAAAAGGAGGAAGACTAATATAGAAAAAAAAAAAGAAAAAAGAGGGAAGTGTGGGTGCATGTGTGTTTAATGGTGCATGTGGCATTCGAGATGGGGTCTGAACATACCTGACTTTGAAGGGGCAGGAGGGCTTTCCAGGTGGAAAGACCAGAGTAAACAAAGACGGAAAAACCTTTTGTTTGAGGAACAGCTAATACCCCTTTTACCAGACAGTGTAGGGAAATTGTGGTTGTCGAGAAAACTTGAAGTTTTATTGTGAAGGGACTTGAAAGTCAGAATGAGGATTTTGAACTCAGCTGAGTGTGCACTTGGGAGACATTGACAAATTCTGAGCTGGTGAGCAACCTACCTGTGTAGTGTATGATCTTACACATCTCACTTTACCTCTACCGTTTTCCTTCTTTCTAAAACATGAAGTCTCTAGTCTCAAGACTCTGCCTACAGAACGTGTGGGGAGGATTGGGAGCAGTAAGGGAGAGGACACGGGGAAGATGGGTGAAGTGGTTTTGACAGCCTCAGGGGACATAATGACAGAATTGTGAATAGGGGGACGGGAGCCACAAGGAGAAACTGTCCAGAAGGATGTGGGGTAGCACTGCCTGGCATAGTTTCCCAAGGTTGGGGGCTAGATCCTTTAAGGAGTGCAGTGGATTCCAGCCATCTTTACGCGTCCACATCCGGCAATCTGAAGAGGAATGGTTTGGGGATCACATGACCCACCCACAAGTTGCAGCAAACTGGACTGGGGTTGGGGGGACACGGGCTGGCAAGTCTCTGGGGACTCTAGCTCCCGCTGCTCTTCCTTCTCGCTCTGGAAAAGTTAACCACAAGCAGGCCGCCTCCTCCAGGCTCTGGAGCAAATACCAGGTCCCTGTTCAGGCATTTTTATCATACTGCTCCTTCTATAAAATTGTAGCTGCTCTGGAATCATTTTTGAGTACTTATGACGTGTTAAAAGGCAAGGGAGGATATATGGGAACTCTCAGTGGTATCACCATAATTTTTCTCTAAATCTGAAACCGTTCTAAAAAAAAAAAAAAAGGCAAGGGAAAACAAAGTCCCTCCTGTATGTAACCCCAGCACTTTGCCTTGCTTTCCCTCTCGGCAGTGGGAGGAAATCTGACAACCTTTCCCACTTCTTCAAGGATATTTGTAAATGCTAATATAGGCTACAAGCTAATGAGTCATTTGAGGAAGAGCAATGAACCCAGGTAATCTTACGACCTCCCAGGCCTTCACTGCCTGGCTTACTTCTACCAAAGGAAGCAGCAGAAACTCGAGGCATAGGTATTCTACATCCATTCTGGGTCTTAGAGAGACATGGGGAGAGGGAGGTGCAGAGTTGAGTAGGGTGCGGTGGGTGACTGGCAGATTGCAATACGGCATTGTCATGTTGCATCAAGGTTCCTCATTGCAGACAGAAACCTGCCTCCACACATGAGCGCGGCCCCTCCTTAATCATCTGAGGACCCTGGTTCAGCAGTCAGCCTCACTCCTAATGACATTCTGTTAAATGGACAAATTCCTTTGAAGCCTTGTCCTTCTTTGAAATCCAATTTCGCAAGAAGCCAGATCTGATTGGGGGTAGCCATGGAAACCACACCGAGGAGTCTTTGAGAAGGTGGAGAGAGGCAAGGCAAAACGTGATAGTCAAGAGTCCTTTACTGCTCTGTCGGAAATATCAAAGGGATCTGGAGAGGTTGGCAGCCGGCGAGTCCCTGCCCGGGGCCTGTTCTGTGTGGCTGGGTACCATGTGGCTGTCCTGGAAGTAAGCAGCCAGCTGTCTCCTCACACAGGCAGGGGGATGGAGCAGAATACACAAACCCCAGATCTGTCGGCCTCCCTCTTCTTCCCCTCCCCCAGCCCCAATTCCAGCAAGATCTTAGCATCCCCTTCGAAGCTGCCTGCCCCTTAAAGGCAAACAACAAAAGAATGACAAGGTCAAAATACAAGGCCCCAACAGATAAGAGGTCCTTTGGAGCAGAGGCCACGAAATTAATCTGAAATTCCTTGTAATTAGATAAGATAAGGCTATCTAAAGAGATGCATAGCAGCCAGGAATGGAGTCCAGCCGCACAACATGCAGAGAATATACCTCCTGGTCCACTGGGGCCCCTCACACACTGTCAGCAGACAGAAGACACACAAAACAGGGCCCATGCCAGCCTCTGGGCTGCTCGGAGATGCCGTCTACATGTTCTCATGCCAGGTGGGCACTCACTAAATATGCATCCATGGGGTGTCCAGGGGACTCAATCGGGAAGAAACAAAAGCATCTGGCACCCAGAATGGCATGGGGTGGGAACAACGACAAGCAAAGCAGGAGCCGGCTGGCATCGCGCCACCCTGGCTGAAATGGGTCTGGAGAGGAGGCTGGGGAGGGCAGGCTTTTGGACTTTATTCTGAGCTGGTTATTGATCCCTGGATGCTGGGTCACGACACACGGCCGAGCTGACGTCTGCCCTGTGGATGCACGGCTGCCGCATCTCAGCCCCTCGGTCCCAACCCCATCAACCGGGTTTATTGACTCTTTTATTGACGATGCTGGGGCCTAATGAGGACAAGAGCTGCACACTTCATTAAGGGCTGTGGAAGGAGAGATGATGCATCCTGCCCAGTGCCAAGAAGCAGTCTCACCACGTGCTTTGCAAGGCCCCGGACACCCAGCCTCCTGCCACCCCTAAGGTAGAGGAGCCGGACACGAGGTGTTCACTTGGGCTCATCACTTCAGCGGCCTTAAAATGCAAGGTGTCTACCACTTGCCAGAAGCCATGCTCTTAGTAATTAGCTAACCTCGCGACTTAGGAAGGACATACGCCCACACTCACCCAAAAGCACTTTGATGGTCTCCCTTGCCAGTTCACACTCCTAGATTCTCTGCACCCACACATACGATAAAATAAGCAGATTCTCATGTCATATCAGGGAACATTCTCAAAGCAGGTTCTCAATGATGTGCAGGCTCAGAACAGAATACGGGACTATTAAAACTCAAAAGGATCTTCAAGTGATCAAATTCAAGATGAGGAACAGACCCAGCGCTCTGCCCATGGCCACTCAGCTCACTAGGGGCTGCGCTGGCATTAGAATCCTGGTTCTTTAGCACTGACCCAAAGCTCTTGTAGACTGAACTCCTGAGATGAATAATTACAGCCAGGGATCACAGACACACTTGTCTGGGAAGCCATGGTTGTTGGGCTCCCTCCATCTAAATAGTAACAGTTCTTTCTTTGTTCTTTATCTTATCTTTCTATCACTACCCCCTCTTATTATTTTTTTGCCCTATTCCCCAGTCCCCCCCCTTTTTTTTTGGTGTCTTCTTGGCCTATCCCTTAGACCATATTAGACATCCCCCGTGGGCACTGCTGAGCCCAGCAGAAACCCTAAAGACCAAAGAGGTTGCTGACTCTGACATTCTCTGTCTTTGATTGGCTCTCTTGGGAATCCGAAGTGGAGGGGGGCACAGAGAATGTGTCAGCTGTAGCCAGATGAGGCTGTGTACTCTCTGAGTGAGATGTGCAGGCAATCTACGGGGTTAGTCTGCATGGGAGGCAGGTGGGGTTCGCAGACATGATAACTTTGGGAAATTATACAGAAGGAGTAACCATTTCTTTGGGGGTGATTAAGGAGATTGAAGGTAAACAGCAGAGGGATAGCAATTTTTTTGAATTTTTTTAATGTTTATTTATTTTTGAGACAGAGACAGAGCATGAACAGGGGAGGGGCAGAGAGAGAGAGGGAGACACAGAATCTGAAACAGGCTCCAGGCTCCGAGCTGTCAGCACAGAGCCTGGCATGGGGCTCGAACCCACGAACCATGAGATCATGACCTGAGCCGAAGTCAGACGCCCACCTGACTGAGCCACCCGGCGCCCCGCAGAGGGATAGCAATTTTTTAAGGTTGAACAGGCTTTCTTTGGTTTCCTTTCATCTGTTATTTCAAAGGGTGAAAGTTTAAACCCTCTAAGCCCCTTCCTTTATTTCTGCTCTTTCTTCTCCCTCACTTTATTACCGATCTTAGAATTCAAGATAGAGGTAGGGAGAATCAAGGTGAGAGAAGAGGCGGTTGTTTAGAATCTGATAGAAAGCTCTGGCCTGTGTGGCACATATGCACACATGCTTTGGAAGAATAACTCACACGAAGAGGAGCTGATGTAATCTGACCAGAATCGCCTGTATTCACAATTACCAACAGAAGCACTACCTGGAGTCAGAGATAATGCCAGCAAGGGCTGATTATTTCAGTGTAAGAAAGTGGGTAAAAACACCTTTCCCTAATGGACATCCTATATGTAATGACCTCTGGATCCCCAAAATATGTTTTTTCCTTGCTCTCAGAATTGCATCACTGACTATTTTAGTTTTTTTCCTTTCTAAATGTCTGTTCCCAAACATCCTTGGGCTTCCCTCCTGGCAGCATTTTCTGATCACGTAAACCACACTCTCCTTCATACACAAGACCACACTCCTAGTTTTACTGCAAAACAAAACAAAACAAAACAAAACAAAATGAACAAAATCTTTCCTTCAACCCTGCTCCTTTCTCTAAATCTCATCTTTTCTTTTCCTTTCTTTCCCCTGTCGGAGCTCACGTCCTGTCTCCTCACCTGCCCATCTTTCCGCCATTGAATCCATGCTGAGCTTGGAGCCCGATGCAGGGCTTGATTCCATGACCCTGGGATCTGCCCTGAGTCAGATGCTCAACTCACTGAACCACCCCGGCTTCCCTCTTCCTGTTCTCCTTAACTAATGTTATTCTGCCTCCTTTCCTGCCAACTCTCTTCATTTCACCTCTGGTCACAGGTATGCACCAGAGGTTTGCATCTGCCTTTCTCCTCTCCTCCTTCCCCTTGGATTTCTCCTTGCTCTCCGAGTCCCCCTTGGTTTCATTGTCCCACTGCTTTAACTTTCTCCTTCATGCACGTTACTTCTCTAATTTATACTGCTGTCCCACATTTCCACCTGGATATCTGAACAGTTCCACCAGTGTGTCATTTCCTCTCTCCTTAATCCTTGTAATGGCAACAAAGCTCAGTGAAAAAGCTTATGAATCAAAGGACCCATATCCCAGTTCTGGCTCAGCCACCTACCAGCTCTAAAACTCTGGGCAAAGCTCTATGATCCTCAGCTTCCTCATCTATAAATTGGAGATCATAATCCCTACCTTGCAGGGTAATTATGAAGCTTAAATAGGATGGCATATGCATGTAACATATGGTATATGCTCAATAAATTGTAACAGTTATAAAGGAATGGCTGTTCTCCAGTAACCTAAGCGTAAAACGTGGGACCTTTCTTCGTCCTCATTTCAAACATCTGCCAAGCCTGCCAGTCTTACCTTCTCACCAATGGCTTTTGAATTCTTACCCTCCTTTGCATCCTGAGCGTCACCACGCTGTGTTGGGTTCTTACTATCTTTGTTGAGAAGGGATATCGAAATGGCTTCCGATCTGGCCTCTGGCATCCAGTCTCTGCCCCCATCACCCAAGTTCCAGAATGCACACCCCAAAGCACGATCCTGACCCCAGCAAAGAGCAGATAGGGTACAGTGGCCCTACAGTTGGACAGTCCTGTGTTCAAGTCCACTGTCTGCCTACTGTGAGCCTGGGCAAACTACTTCTCCTCTCCACGCCTCAATTTCCTCATCTGCAAAATGACACTGTTGAAAGTATTTTCTAACTTGCCTTCAGAGAGATGGAAAGAGTGGTCTTCACTTCCTTAGCACGAGGCTCTAACAAATTGGGATAATCTGCCTGTAGATTCTCCCTGCCCACCTCCACAAAGATTTCCTCCCTGACCTATCTGTTCTGGAATACTTGCTGTGTTCTCCAAACCACATGGGGAAAACACTCATCTGGAAGGCATGAGATATTAACTCCTCTTTTCACTCATTGTGGCAGAAACCAAGTTTCCACTATAAACACCAACCCCAGAAAGAGCCAATCAGAAGGCAGATTATGTCCCCGGGGTAGAGTCCCTACGTCTTTACTCTGGAGGACTGCCAGCTGGGCTAAACTCTGCAGAAAGGGCTGGGGCGGGGAGGGGGGGGGCGGGTGACAGGGAGGGGTGATGGACCAGGGATAAAGAAAACAAGAAAGAAAAAAGTGAATGAGAAACTGGATGAAAACAATGAAGAGATGAAGAAAGAGAAAGA
This sequence comes from Panthera pardus, assembly GCF_024362965.1. Lineage (NCBI taxonomy): Eukaryota > Metazoa > Chordata > Mammalia > Carnivora > Felidae > Panthera > Panthera pardus. The sequence goes on from NW_026526876.1 coordinate 37,247,194, forward strand.
AAACATAAAGAGAAAATAAAGAGATTCCCATGCTTGGGCGGATTAGAAACTAAATCAAACAGATTCACTCCATTTCCTGAAGTTGTAATTTCACGATATGCCATGTTCCACCCCCAAGGACACAGAGAAGCTTCGGGGAGTGGCTGTAAATTCCTAAAGAAAGGTGCATTTTGTGAAGACTCAAGCCATTATTATCTGCTGCTGCGCTTTTTAGCATATGCACTCCCAACACAATGACATGTCTTATTGAGTAATACGTGATATTCCACATCATGTGACTATTGATGCAGAATTTCCCTTTTCAGAGCTCAATATTCCAATCAAAGCCTGTTGCATCACATCATTGAGGCCATCCACTTAATGACAAGTCGTAAGATGCATATTGCAGAATATTCACGTTCATTTTATGCTCACAGTGCTTAAAATCTCCTCTAAACAGCCTCTGCTCCCGGCCTATTAAGGTGCCTGTGTTATCTACACTCCATTCAATGGTGTGGAAATAATTGTCTTGAGACTAAAGAAAAAAAATTGATGGTCACAAGCCGAGTCAGCACTTGTGTTCCTTTCTTACTCTGTTGAATCAGGTGTTATTTACCTCTTCCAACACCTGGGACTCCTGATAAGTCACTCCCCTGGTAGCTTTTTCCAGGACAGTGCTGTGGGGTCTTTGGAAGAAGCAGGGATCCTTCATAAGCCGTATTGTTATCAGCACAATTCACACAGCCACCAGATGTGCAGAATCGAAACCACCAAGGGCACTCAGGCAGAGGGGGCTTCTCCGGCTCCATCTGGCCGCTCTGAGATGCGCTCACGAGTCAGAGAAGGTATCAGAGGAAGAAGGGCTCCACTCAAGAATGGGGCTCATGTGCCTGTGAGAAGAGGTCTGTATTCTGACAAAGTCGGGGTGCTCTTTGATTCCCTCACTTCTGCTCTCCCCGCACCTCCAGCCCAGAGCCCTCCTCCCCGCAAACCTGGCTCTACTAAGAAGACCTGCCTGTTGGAGAGGCAGGTGGGCTCTTTTCTCCATCTCTTCCCCTTCTTCTTATCTCCGGGATGAAGCCCCAGGACTCGGGCTGGTGCAGGAGAGCAATTGCCCCTGGCAGCTGAGAGTTCGGCAACAGGGCCTGTGACTTTGCCTTTAAATATCAACCCCACACACAGACAACACACTGGCAGCATGAGAGGTTTCCATGGTGACAGAATGCAGGCCGTGACCTCTGTAAATGTAATCAGAGCGCTGGGATTGGTATGTGAGACAGGTTTAATTTCTCCTCCGGTGGAGGCTCTGTGGTCTGGGCTGTACAGAGGCTTCATACACCGACAGACAACCTGTTATCTTCGCCAGGCCAGCTCTGCACATGGCAACCCCCTCTGCCCCAGAGCTGCTTCCTCCCCCGTCTGAGCGGGCTGCAGGATGAGAAAGGTCACTGGGGACCGGAACAGCAGTCATCCCCGCCCAGCATCCTCAGGAGGTGTGACTGGCCCTTCACTGAGGAGCGGCTGTGGCCATGCTGTTAGCCTTAGCTCTGACGAGAGCTAAGGACGCAAAATGTTGGCTGAAGTTTTCATCTCTGCTCTGCTCTGCTACCAACACCGTGACCTTGAGCGAGTCATTTGACCTCCAACTTTCAACATCTTCCCACAAGAAAGAAATGCCCGGGGACATTTGGCTGAGGGCTGCCAAGGTCCCCAGGAGAAGGTGGTACCTACTTACGCAATTCTGCAACTCCCAGTGGAATTCTGCCCCCGGAAGTGAGTTTTTCATCTCACCAGCGCTAGTCACTACCCTGTCTAGCCCTAATTCCACGGCTGTCAACAGAAAGCGTGGGGACTGCCATTGGGGGGGCCTCAGCAGGACTTCCTCACCTCTATGTTGATTTGGAAACAAAACCAGGATGCGATTTTTTTCTGAGCGGGCCTGGAGTAGGAGTCCAGACTTTTGACAGGAAACAGCCTCAGAGAAAATGTAGCAATCTCAAAGGAGGAGCCCACAGCCTCTCTCTCCTTGAATCCCACTCAGCCTCAGCAAAGAGCTACTCTGGCCATTTCGATGCTGGCATCCTCTGATTCCATTTGCCGATTCACATGAGACGCTGGCAGATTTCAGTTACAGGTCACCCTGCTTCTCCGATTTCTTTCACTCTTCCAATATAGTGCTCTGGAAACAACAACAACAACAAGGTTTGGGCTAAGAAGAGATTCACAGGGCTCTGTGACATATTTTTCTTCCCAAAGGGAGCAGACCATTAAGATTTTTCCTTCCAGAGAGTCTCCACAAAGAACCTCAGGATTTCAGAGCTGGAAGGGACTTTAGAAACCCCATAACTCACAGGGGAAAAACTGAGGCCCAGAATGGAGAGGCGTGATGCCCAAAGTATGGCAAATTAATGGCAGAGCCATAGGGGTGTCAGGGCCCCCGCTCTGCTCGGCTAAGTACGAATTTACCTCCGGGACGCTTTTGAACCTCAAACCGAAGCAGAGAGGAAGTGGGGGAGGATTCAAAAGTGGTTGTTGAACATTAGAATCAGGAAATGGTGATTTGGCTGAAACTACAGATAATAGCTGTACCACTTCCTGTGTTAGCTGATGCCCAAGAAGGGAAGATGGGGGAAGATTCCGGAGAAGAAAAGAGTTAAGGGACAGGACTGTGGGCTTCTGCACAATCACCCCCAACCAGTCCACACTATTTCTCTCAGGCCACTGAGGGGAGCATGAATCTGATTGTTCAGGGGGTTTATTGGTTAGTGTCCAACAGAGTCATGAAACCAAAGAATAATGGAGTTTATAAGAACTCCAGGAGAATATCTGGTTTGGCACTATGTCTCCTGGTAACTAAACTATCTAGGACAGGTAATTTGATTGTCTTTCCTTTTTATGAAAGGACCCAGCTCCTCCACTGTGAACGAGGAAATAAGGTTCCTTCCAGCTCTAACGTCCAGAATTCCATGATCCTAAAAGTGGAGACTTCCCAGGCTTTTCCAGTATCCTGTTACAGTGTTTGATCACATAAATGGCAATGCACATAATGTAAGTGGCTTATTTCCTCTGCCCCAAGTTTAGCACCATCCGGGTGGCAAACACCAAAGGTATGTTCAGCTCCCACAGATTTACCATGGACTTCAGGCCAGAATTGGCACGTGCAGTGAAAATTCTTCTAGTGCTTTAAGAAGGAGGAGGAGGAAACCTGTTGCGTTCTACTCATGTCAGTCCCAGTTGATAATACTCCAGCTAACAGGACAGCTTGAGGCAGGGCAATCATGTTGTTTGGACTTGAGGTTTAGTCCTCAGTAGACCCATCGGCTTCACAAGAAGAGAAAAACAGAAACAACAACCACCAAACACTTCTATTCCTTGGAACTTCTGTTAACATGAACTGCAAAAAGGCCTTGGGAATTCCTGGGGTGCCTCGGTGGGTCAGTCGGTTAAGTGTCCGACCCTTGATTTCTGCTCAGGTCAAGATCTCACAGTAATGAAATTGAGCCCCAAGTCGGGGTCTGTACTGACAGCGTGGAGCCTGCTTGGGATTCTTCTTTTTCCACTCTCATTCTCTCTGCCTCTCCCCTGCTCGCTTATGCATGTGCTCTCTCTCTCTCAAAAAAAAAAAGAAAGAAAGAAAGAAAGAAAGAAAGAAAGAAAGAAAGAAAGAAAGCCTTGTGTATTCCTTTAGTCACAAAGAGAAAGAGAATCAGGGCGCCTGGGTGGCTCAGTGGGTTAAATGTCTGAATTTGGCTCAGGTCATGATCTCACGGTTCATGAGTTCGAGCCCTGCATCGGGCTCTGTGCTCATAGCTCAGAGCTTGGAGCCTGCTTCGGATTCTGTGTCTCCCTCTCTCTCTGCCCCTTCCCCGATAATGCGTGTGCTCTCTCTCTCTCTCTCTCTCTCAAAAATAAATAAACATTAAAAAAAAATTTAGGGGTGACCGGGCGGCTCAGTCAGTTAAGCATCCGACTTCAGCTCAGGTCATGATCTTGAGGTTTGTGGGTTCAAGCCCCGCATCAGGCTCTGTGTTGACAGCTCGGAGCCTGGAGCCTGCCTTAGATTCTGTGTCTCCCTCTCTCTCTGCCTCTCCCCCACTCGCGCTCTGTCTCTCTCTCTCTCTCTCAAGAATAAATAAAAACATTAAAAAAATTTTTTTTTAAAAAGAGAACCAGGAATACTACTGTGGATTCTTTCTTTCCTTCTTCTTTTTCTTTAAAGTTTATTTGAGAGAGAGACAGAGAGAGGCAGAGAGAAAGGGAGAGAGAGAATCTCAAGCAGGCTCCACACCATCAGCACAGAGCCTGATGAGGGGCTCGAACTCAGAAACCGTGAAATCATGACCTGAGCAGAAGAAACCAAGGCTAGGATGCTTAACCGACTGAGCCACCCAGGCACCCCCTTCCTTCTTTATTAAGCTCCTACTATGTTCAAAGCAGTAGGACACAAACATGAAGACAGTATGGCTGCCACTAAGAAGAAATACATGACCTGGTAGTTGTCAAATATTCCCATTCTCATGATTGGACCCAAACACATGACCTACAAATGCTATATTAATGATATCACCTTCGTGTCAAATGACAATGCCATGCTCTGTAGAGACCAAAATACTTGCCTGTTTAATGCCTCCGTATTAACTGAGTGCCCCAAGATGTCTGGTGCTAAAACAGAGGCTCCCAAAATACATGCTCAATTAATGTTCCAAGTGGACCACGAGATGCAAGCTAAGATCCATTCCATACAGAGCCAGGATGGGCAACGGGCCTCATGATGTGGTTTGAGGAATGTCGAAAGGCCATCTGAACACCATCTATCTCCCCCACTCTGATGTGCCACATGCTTGAAATTCTTACCATGCATGAGGGTCTTACCTTTGAGTAAGGTATTGTCTCCAGAAAGTCTGGGTGAGAAGGGGCATACTCCATCAATTTCATTTCAGCGGACATGAACTGAACACCCAGCATGTGCCAGGAACAGTGTCAGGTAGTAGAATTCATAAATAAATAAGACACGAATTACCTGGCAGGGCCAACATGTTGTTACATTCATACTCTTTATCCCATTAGTACACACTGATTTATCAGATTAGTAGCTGTCCTGAGGGGCTGATACTGGATACAGGCAGGTAAATTTTGATAGGACATGAAAGCAGGAAATGTCGGGACCACTGAGGATTACAGAAGACATTTCAGGTCTGGGTGGATATTAAAAAATAATTAAATACAAATTTTAAAATCGCCCGAGGGACTGGGTACCAAAGAAGGATGGAGAACAAAAGGGATCTGAAAGGCAAGCAATGCTTATTTCAGAAGTTTCTCCCTAGGACCTCTGATCATTGTCCTCTGGAATCTTCCATTTTTGCTCAGCCTTACAAAAGTCCTGGCTCGGCTGTGGGCTTCCTCCGTGGCTTCTCTTTGTGCTCGTAAAAGTTTTTTCGTGTGGGCCCCCAGGTATTACCAGGTGAGATCACTTTAACAATATGTCCCTAAGGGCACCAGATCCATAGCCCCTGTGTCTCAAATGTAATTATCTCAGTCCTTCTTTCTGATATTTCCAGGGTCATTTCACAGCTTTGCATCACTTCTGCTTCTGCCAACCCATTGGGTTTTGTTTGTTCTCTTGACTCGTTTTGAAAGTCCTACTTCTGCTCTGCTACCCCTGAAATGTGACACTGCTTACCCTTCACCTGACAGAGAATTCAGCACTTGCAAGGGCTGGGTCAGGAGGACCTATGAATAATCACATGCTGGGGTGCCTGGGTGGCTCAGTTGGTCAAGCATCTGACTCTTGGGTTCAGCTCTGCTCATGATCCCATGGTTTGTGAGATCGAGCCCCATGTTGGGTTCTGCGCTGACAGCATGGAGTCTGCTTGGGATTCTCTCTCTCTCTCTCTCTCTCTCTGTGTCTCTCTTCCCTTCACCTGCGTGCTCTCTCTCTCTCTCTCTCAAAATAAATAAATAAGCATTAAAATAAAAAGGAAGAAGAACCACATGCTGCCTTCCACTCAAATTTTGTCACTGCTTCTGGCCCATCTGCAGACTTTATCCTTACTTTTGTGATTATCTGGCTCTCATTGTCTTTCCAGCCACCTGGCTTCTTTAAAGGGTCCCTTGTATGAATCAAGACTTTTGATTGAATGAGACAGAAACCCAAATAAAAGTCTTAGGCAAAAAGGAAAATTAATTAGGACCAAGAATTCAAGGAAAAGTTGAATATTGAACATGGAAGGGCAGGAATATAACTGCATCTTAAATGCAACTGGTCTGGAGTCTCTGATTCCATTGTTGCTTTGGCCATAGGGCAGGCTGTCATTGGCCCAACCTGGCTAGTGGTAGGGCCATGGAGGCAGTGTCACATCAGAACGCAGCAGATCCTACAGAATCCAAATGGGTGGAAATGGGAGAGAGAAGAAACTCCTAGACAGCATGGATCGTTGTTTCCAGAAGTGGGTAGAGTTGTTGAACACAAAGAGCAACCTATCCACCATACCCCCTATTCTTCAGATCTACCCGTATCCTCCTCAGTCACTATGGAGAAGGTTCAAATTCTCTCTCACGTGACTTCTGGGCCCCTGAAAATCAGGGATGAGGTCACGTAGGGGCCTTAGATCCTTACTCCGCTCACTGGAGCCATAGAGTTCCAGCCTGACCGGGACTCTGATTTTCTAGGTGTTATATTTTTGGCTGTGAAATGCGTAAAGTAGACCTGGATTCCCCAGAGATAACAGCTCACCTTTCCTCAGCCAATCCTCTTTCTTCTTCCAGCTTCCCTAGGTCAGTAAACGGGCAATCCAATTGTCCAATCGAGAAACCTGGGAGCCATTCATTCCTCTTTCTCTCTTTGCCAATTCTAAATATCTTTCAAACTATCCACATCTCTCCAGCCCTGCGGCCACCCTCCTGGTCCAGGCCACCATCACCTCTCACCTTGCAGCCCTCTGGTCTTATACTCAGCAACCTATTCCCCACCTTATAGCCAGTGATCTCTCTCTCGCTCTCACTCTTTTTTAAAAATCTGCTCGTGTCCCTCCTCCAATTAAAACATCAGTAGCTTCCCAATGTTACACTTCCAAATATGGCTAATAAGCACCCACCACCACCGTGCTTGATGTCCTGCTTAACTACCCTGCCCCACCCTCCGCATGGTCCCCTTATTCTATGTCATCTTCAGTAGCCAACTTCTTTCAGTTTCTCAATGAGTCACACCTTCTCCCACTGTCATTTTTTTTTTTTTTTCACGTGTGCTGTTCTCTTTGTTCCCTGCGTTGCCCTCTCTGCAACACTCTTCTCCCTGCCCTTCATTCAGCTAACCCCTACTCATGCTTCAGGTCTCAAACATCCCATTTCCTCTGGTCAGCACCCTTGGCTCCCCAGGTTGCCTTGTTTCCCTCTCACACATTCCTGTAGTGCTTAAGACCTGCCATTCAAAACTCCCCTTTCAGGCGCGCCTGGGTGGCTCAGTGGGTTGACCGTCTGACTTCGGCTCCGGTCATGATCTCATGGTTCGTGGGTTTGAGCCCCGTGTCGGGCTCTGTGCTGATAGCTTGGAGCCTGGAGCCTGCTTCGGATTCTGTGCCTCTCTCTCTCTGCCCCTAACCCACTCGCATTCTGTCTCTGTCTCAAAGATAAATAAACATCAAAAAAAAAATAAAAACCTCCCCTTCCATCTGTAATTACTTGTCTACCACCCATCTTCCTCTCCCAATTGTGAGCTCCCCGAGGGTCCAGACTCTTCCTATCTCGTTCTTCAGTGTATCCCCAGCACCTACTGTGCCTGACACCTAGTAGTCCTCAATAAATGCTTACTGGGGAAATGCTGTGAGGTTAAGTCTGTTGGGGTTTAATTATACTTTTACTTAGAATTAGTTACAAACTTACAGGAAATTCAGCAGAGTACCTAGAACTCTTATATACCATTTACCTAGATTCATCGATTGTAGGCTTTCGTCACATTGGCTTTACTATTTCCTACGTATGTAAATTTACGTATTTTTTTCCAAACCATTTGAGAGCAAGTTGCGGACGTCAGGGTCCTGTTCCCCTAAACACTTCAGTAGTATTTCCTTAAATAACACCAGTACGGTTATCAAAACGAGGAACGTTAACAAAGATAAATGAGTTCTAATTCAGACGTCTTTTTGTCTTTTTCTTTCTTGCTTTTTTAGACAAGTACAAGTACCGGGGAAGGGTGGCTGTCCCGGATTAAGCGCATGCGTTCACAAGGTCACATCCCTGTCTCCTTCCTCTCTCTGTCTCACTCTCTGCCTTGTTCATGGGTTTCTTCAAAAACTGCAGCTATGGTCAAAGAAGGGGCCTGTGGTGCCTGTTGGTCCCCCCACCCCCGTGCCCCCCACTTGCTCCAGTAACTTCTCTGCCCGCCTATTCCATCTGGCCCCACCCACAGTCCCCTGTGGTGAGACTGGGAGGGCCCCCACCCCGGGGGCAGGAGGCCTTTGTTCCACAGGCTCCGGAAACAGGAGGAAGCCCAGGCTACCGGAAGTGGAAGCTGGAAGGAAAGGTGAGGCACAGGAAGTGGGAAAGATGGCTCCTGGGACCCACAATCGCGCATGGGCATTTCAGAGCCTCAGAGAAGGGAAGATGGCAAGCCGTGGGGGTAGAGTAAGATTTGCACACCTTGGGTCCTGGGACCATCCTGCTCGGCTGAGTGGAATACCAAACGAGGGTGTCTCGGAGCCGCACTTCACCTCAGCCAGGCAATCGACAGGAGAAGCAGCGAGCGAGACCGACAGACTGTCACTGGCAAAATGAACTGTCACCTCCCATTTTTCAGAGGCACGGCGGGATGAATTGCAGCCTTGAACCGTGCGGCCCGCTGCTGATTGAGTTCCGCTGTCTTAGAACCCCTTCGAACAAGGCGAGTTCATTTCAGACTGACGTCCCACCGCTTATCAATTTAGGAGCCAGTAAAATTAACCGCTTCGGAGCTGACTTGCTCCCTCCCCCTGCTTGGATTCCGCATCCAGAAAGGTCACCAAATAAATCTCACTGGGTCCCGCTAGCGTAATACGCAGCTTGGAGCCCGGGGTCTCAGAAGAGGAGAGTAAGCGAAATGTAACCTGGGTCCGAAAGTTTGCCACCCCCCCCCACCCCCCCTGCAGCTACTGGCCCGTGGCAGTGGCTGTGAGAAGCCAGGCCTGGGCTCGCTCTACTTCTGTCCACGTCAATCTCTGCTCCCCAGAGATACCACGGTTGGCTAGGGTTGGTGGTCAAGAATGGAGGTGCCTCAAGAGTGGCCCGAGTCTTGTGGCAGAAACCTCTGTGCTCTGTTTAACTTCACATCCGACGGACTGAATGTTTGTATCTCCCCAAATGTATATGTTGGGGCTCTAATCCTCAGCGCCACTGGTATTTGGAGGCGGGGCATTTGGGAGATAATTAGGGTTAGATTAGGTCCGGAGGGCAGGGCCCTGGTGATGGGATTGATTCGTGTCTTTCTGATTAGAGTAAGAGACACAGATCTTTCTCGGCCATGAGAGGATACAGTGAGGAAGAGAGGCAGCCATATGTAAACCAGAAAGAGGGCTCTCACGGGGAACCCAAACCATGCTGCCCGCCCCCCCCCCAACCCAGACCTCCAGCCTGCAGTACTGTGAGAAATATTTGTTGTTGAAGTTACCCAGTCTATGGTATTCTGCTATGGCAGCCTAAACTAGGACAACATCCTCAGGGCCTTATACCTGGTAGGCGCCCGATAAATATCCAGTAAACCAAGTAAGACTTGATATTCGCTTTAGCATCAATGATTAGATGGAAAAGTTTACACAAGATAGCATGGACACCGTCTTGGTGGGGGAAAGGAAAAAGAGATGTTTGTCTAGGGATGTCTTTACTGCCACAGCCATTGATTGGGCCCAAGTCCATGTTGGAAACCCACTGGCAACTCAAAGTACAGCTCTTTGGAGTACAGCAGAACAGAGTCCTCACGGGGCGCCTGGGTGGCTCGGTTGGTTAAGCGTCCGACTTCGGCTCAGGTCATGATCTCACGGTCCGTGAGTTTGAGCCCCATGTCGGGCTCTGTGCTGATGGCTCAGAGCCTGGAGCCTGTTTCCGATTCTGTGTCTCCCTCTCTCTCTCTGCCCCTCCCCTGTTCATGCTCTGTCTCTCTCTGTCTCAAAAATAAATAAACATTAAAAAAAAAAAAAAAAAAGAACAGAGTCCTCAGTCTCCAGAAGAAAAAGTGCCTTATGCCTCCCCCCCCTCACATGTATACCCCGCTTCTGTTCACAAAGGCCTATCCAATAAGTCTAATTAGCAAATCTTAGGGCTTCTCTCCTCTGCATCTAGGGCACAAATGCTTTATTCAATACTCTTTGAACCTCTTCTCACCATAGACAGTGTGACAGTGTTTGTGGACATACAACTGAACCGCCCTCAGGATGATTTGAAGGTTTTAAAGTGATTTTAAGGGGCGCCTGGGTGGCTTAGCCGATTGAGCATCTAACCTCGGCTCAGGTCATGATCTCACAGTTTGTGAGTTTGAGCCCCTCATCGGGCTCACAGCTGTCGGTGCAGAGCCTGCTTCGGATCCTCTGCACCCCTCTCTCTCTCCTCCTCTTCTCTCTCTCTGTCAAAAATAAATATTTAAAAAAATGTGATTTTAAGTTGAAGGATGCCCCATCTACTATCCAGCAACAGGCCAAATTAATGGTATCCACTGCCCAAAGACAATGTACTCACATTCCTGTTCTCGTCCTAATGGTTTCTTTCTGTGTTCACACTGGGCACTTTTGGCCTACGCCTAGAGTGAGAAGACCCAGTTTGCAAATCTGGTCCTACCTTCCCTAGCTATAAAACTTGAGTGGATTACTTAATTTACCTAAACCTCATCTTTCTTCATCTGCAAACACACAAGGCTGTCACAACGTGCAAAGAACTTTGCATATGTGAAAGCCTCAGTAAATTACAAAGTTGTGTGCAGATGCTAGGGTTCATTCATTTTAGCCTCAGCAACAAAAGAAAAACAATGAAGATGAAGCCATACAGCATCTCAAAATTTGATCCAGCAACTCGACTTCCAGGGATTTATCCCACAAAAACGCTCTGCGGGGCAGAAGGATGTATGCGTGAGGAATTTCACTGCAGCTTGTTGAAAACTCGGAGATAAACTGAATGTTGTCAATAGAAGGTTGGGTAAATAAATTATGATGCATGCATTGTAGGCAACACTGCGCAGTAGTAAAAAAAATAAGATAAAGTAAGTAAAAAACCCTTACAGTTTGTTAGAGTCATGCATCAATGTCAACTTGTATAAATTAACAGGTGTGGTTATCACATCTTTAGATGCTTAAGTGGAATGATCGGAGAAAACTACGTCCAGCTAAACCTTACAGAAATAACCTAAGCTTTACACAAAATGGGATCATCCTCCATGTAATAGTTGCATTTTTTTCGTTTACTATATCACAGACGTCTTTTTATGTCAGTCCTTTTTTTTTTACTTTTATAGTTTAAAATTTTACATACAAGGGGCACCTGGGTGGCTCGGTCAGTTGTGTCAGACTTCGGCTCAGGTCATGATCTCACGGTTTGTGAGTTCGAGCCCCGTGTTGGGCTCACAGCTTGTCAGCGCAGAGCCTGGAGCCTCCTCCGGTTTCTGTGTCTCCCTCTCTCTCTGCCCCTCTCCCGCTCTTTCTCTCTCTCTCAAAAGAATAAATAAACATTAAATATTTTTTAAAATTTACATACTAAAACATAGGCCGTGGGTTATAAAGATAGTTCTCTGGGTTAACTATTGAGAAAAGGAAGGAGATTTGTAGGCAGCTTGCCTGTGTTTTTAGGAATACAAATCTATAATATCCCAGTACTGTAAGAGCAGCCTCTGGTTATAAGTTGAAACAGCCCTAACCCAGGAATCAGGCATCCAGCACTCTTGTTCCAGCTCCATTATTAACTTACAACATGACATCAGCCAAATCACTTATCTGGGCCCCAATTTCCACATCCAGAAAATGAGAGTGTCCGAGTACATGTTCTCTAAGGTCCCTTCAAGCTGAAAATTCTCTGGTTCTATGAGATCACTTTTCAAAGATTCAATAAAGGATGTTTATATGTAATAATGGTCTCTGGTCATTTCTGGCACAGGAAGACTTTAACAAGGCCTTAAATGCTCAACGTAGGGGCGCCTGGGTGGCTCAGTCGGTTGAGTGTCCGACTTCGGCTCAGGTCACGATCTCACGGTTCCTGAGTTCAAGCCCCGCGTCAGGCTCTAGGCTGATGGCTCAGAGCCTGGAGCCTGCTTCCGACTCTGTGTCCCCCTCTCTCTCTGCCCCTCCCCCATTCATGCTCTGTCTCTCTCTGTCTCAAAAATAAACATAAAAAAAAAAAAAAATAAATGCTCAACGTACATTCAGACTAGTATACTGAGAATTTTTTTTTAATTTAAATAAAAAAGGCACCAGCCCTCAAGAGACCTATAATTAAAAAGAGAATAAGACAGTTGAATGAATAGAAACACGGGAGCACCACGTTTTACAGAAGGAATGTACAAAGTAGGGTCATTGAGGGAGAAGGGTGGGACTCAAATTTGTGTTCCTGAAGCCCTACGAGTTCCTCAGAGGATTCCAAAGCTGCTTCAAGTATAGGGCAACAGAATCAGGAAGCGGGTGCTGCCTGCTCTCAATCCCTGGTTTAATCACATAGACCTGTGTTTCTCTGCATCGTGCATCTAAGAAATCCAAGAGAGACTCTTAGAGAAATAGGGCTGCTGCAATAAAAGTGTAAAAAACACCAGCCTGGATGATTCCTAGGCCAGTTGCATCTTTAAGGTTTCACAGTCTATGATTCTCAGATGCATTGAAAATAGGTTTGTATATTCTGCGTTCAGTTTGCATGTACCTAGGAAATTAACTTCATAAAGGCTAATTCTCCTGTAAAACAAATAATTATTTTGTAATATGAATAACGGACCCTAAGCGTATCAGTTTAACACACTCAGCTTTTCCTGTCCTGGTTTTTCTGAACGTAAGACACAGTTGTAATTATGAAAGAATTGAATGGGACCGTGAGGCTGGCAAAGAGGTTATAAAAAAGATTCACAAGATCCCTGGGACACCATGGAAAAGCTGTTGGTTTCATCAACGAGACAAGACACCGAACTGGAGCTCCACCCTTGAATTAGGTAATTTCTGTTTTGCAGGACACAGCTCAGATAATACAGGGTAATCGCTGCACCTGCTAAGGGCTTTCCATGCATTATTTCATTGAATCCTCCCAACTTCATGAGATAGGTATTATTTTCTCCTCATTTTACGAAGAATAAAACGGAAACCAGGGTTGGCAGGTGCACTGCATAAGGTCACAGAGCCAGAGTTCAAACCCACGGAGGCTGCCAGCAAAGCCCATGCTCTCGGCCCCCACAGGCGCTACTCCAAGCTGCCATTGGTCACCCGTAGATGCAGGGCAGTTTGCCCTCGGACTACTAAAGGAGTTCAATAGGACTCTGCCTCCGATTTTTCTATAAATTTATTTTGCTGCGTTATCCAATCACAAAGAAAGTTTTTCACTTCTGTTATCAAGGCTGACCTTAGATCAAAATTACAAGATAAGTATAGTTGGTTCTCTCCCGCTGAGCAACTCCTTCATCGTACCAGGAAGGAAAGCAATACTCCTTCTATGAAATTTGTTCTGATGCCTCCAAAAAGAATTGATCGCCCCTTCTTTTGTGCACACACTGAGAGAGAGAAAGAAAGAGAGAGAGGAGGAGGAGGAGAGGAAAAAGAAAAAAAAGAAAACTGTCCTGCTCATGTTACATTTCTCCCCAGAGAGATTGTACCTGCCCTAGGAAACAGGACTAATATTTATTTGTCTCTGGATCCATAACACCCAACGTTGTGGGTGCCCAGCACATAAGAAAAACTTAAGAAATATTTATTTGTTTGAAAGAATGAATGGGTGAATGAGTACACTCACGTTGCCCCCAACTTGCCTAGTGTGTCCCCTGTAGCACCTCACCTAGTCTCTTGAGATCCCCTTCTTCCGGGCAAACTCTGTCAGCCCTCCCTTCCTCTTCTCTCTGCCCTCCAGACTGATAGCTCGTTAGCTAACCCCGTGTGGAATGAGTGCTAATGAGGTCAGTAACTGTGGTTACCATATTAATGTATTCCTTCTCTTGACGATGTGTTTTCACTTTAACTGGAAACAATTCCTTGACCTAATGGAGCCATTTCTAGTGGTGATCACACCATGCCAGCATTCGGGGTGGATGAGTGTTGGGAAATAGTTGGCAGCAAGGTTGCAAGAACTCCTGTGTAAGGACTCCTAAAACCACGTCACCCACCCCACTTGTGTCAAAGAGTCACAGAAGTGGCACAGCCCATAGATACTAACGCCGAGAGTGTTGTGTGAGGTCTCTGCCCTGACCCAGGAAATGAACTTGGATCCGCCCTAGGATGGGAGGTTCTCCCACTGACCTGCAAGCTAGCTTAGGGTCACCTGCCTGACAGACTCTCCCAAGGAGAAAGGAGTCGGCACTGTGTTTGATTGGCATGAGGCTAGACTATCAAGGGGACCGGAGTCAGCTAATAAATCCCTTACCCTGTGCAGAAGGGGAAGCTGTGACCTAGAGAAACAGGTGAGCTTTTCAAGGCTAGAAGTCAGAGCCAGAATTGGAACTAAATACTTTATTTCCTTGAGCTACTAATATATGGTAAACCTGTTTTCTCACTTCTTTGAAGCACAAACACATATCAGTGATTGTCAAGTCTCTTATTTGCCACGGGGCTCGGTGCTCCAAAGGATCCAACCCAAAGGAAACGTGGCTAAGGCTTCTGGACAGCAGCAGACAGCACCATTCAAATCTCAGGAAAGTGTTTTTAATTAGGGGAACCTAATTCCCATCCAGAATCTTAGGTGGAAAATGTAATATTTAGCTTTCCAGCCTCTGCAGGACAAGAATAGTACAGCAGAAACAGTGGAAATGGATCCTGAGGGCTAATCGATCTTATCCAGCACATTAGGTACTACATTTTTTAAAACCTTTGTCAAGTTGACAGAATTGGTATCTTGTTTTTATTTATATTTATGTGATTATTGGTAAAGATGAACTTTTAAAAATGCATCTCTTGGCCTTTCTTTACTTCTTTTGTAAATTGCCAGTTCTACTCCTTACCTGCTTCCTTTGGGGGTATTTGTCCTTTTTTCCTTATAGATTTTTAAGAACTCTTTGTATATGAAAAAGGATTACCCCACTAACCAAAGACCATTTTCGAAATGTCAGATTTTGCCAGGAGCCAGCCGAGATCTGATTAACCCAGCGGATGGTTCCCTTGTTTGGCACCCCTTCGATACTTATGCATTTGGTCTGTTTCACAGATATTCGGCTTTATTCGGTGTGTGCACATCCCCCCACCCCTACAGTCCCAGCAGCAGAATTGAGTTTGTCTGTTGGAGAGACAGGACCTCTAGAGAGCTCTGCAGATGTCAAGGACAGACAAACACCAGTGGTATGGGATCTGGAGTCGAAGGTACAGATGCCAGAATGTGGGTGGTCTCCCTTGTTCAAGAGTATAATGAAGGTCTAAATGCCATGAGGTCAGTTAACAAGATGGGGTAGGGGAATCAGATCCCAGATGACAGGAGTCTGCTCTTCAGGAAGACATTTAAAGTCACATCACAAGTTAACAAAACACATCGAAACGGCCTTGATCTTCTTTTATATTTCCTGCCTAGGTAGGAGGATGTGGTCTCAGGAGCCAGCCCTGCAGATATGAATAAAATGGCGTTAGCCGCTTAAGGAAATAGTACATGAAGTAGCTGCTACGTTGAAGGACTTAACTGTTGTTGCAGATTTAATTGTCTTGTATGTCTTATCACACATATTTATTGCAGTTGGGCGGATTCTGTAAGTAGCTTACCTAATAGTCACCATTCTTTATTTCTGGCGGAACTGCATCTCATGATAGAGGCTGAAAATACAAGATTCTCACTTCCCCAGGTTCCTTTGAAGCTAAAGATGACCATATGACCCCGTTCTGGCCAATGAGAGGTAAAAGGAAGACTATATTTTTCTTCTAGGTGAAAGGCTGAGTGTGCGCGAGGCTCCTGCCCTTTCCTACCTGTCTATGAACATAGTTGTGTGAGGACATGATTTCTTCAGCTATGGTGACCGTACCACAGCCAGCCTAAAGATGAAGAGCCAACACCGAGGGTAAAGAAACAAAAGGTTGAAAGAAGTCTGGTCAGTTGTAGTATTTTTCAGCTGATAAACCAAAATGGGACCTCAACACTTCCGATTTTGTGAGACTGTAAAGACTGCTTTCCAGGCTTTTTGTTAATCTTGTTACCTGCTTCTGAAAGCATGTTGATACATTCAAAATGTAACATGATACAGAAACTGGGGTTGTAAGTACACAAAATATGTTAGGGTATGGACAAGGACAGGATGGATGGTAGAATGACTGATGGAAGAATATTCTGTAGAGAGGTGTTGGGGTAAAGGGGAGGCAGGTCTGGCTCCTGGACTTTCTGATTTAATTGACCCAGTGTAGGACCCAAATATTGGTATTTAAAAAGAAAAAAGGGCCCCAGGTGATTCTAATATGTAGAGATTTGAGAACCTCTGGTCTAGTCCAATTCTTTATTTAACAGTTGGGGAAACTGAGGCTCAAACAGTGTGACTGGTAGAAACCATATGATGCAAAGGTAAGCCCAAAGAGGATCATGCAAAAATGTCTTGGGGATCATCTCTTGCCCTTACCTCGGCCCCTCAGCATTCCTCCTACTAAATATCCAGTGTCTTCTTTCTACCTCCTGTCTGCACTGAGCCCCTGAATATTGCACCCACCAGGGAAGGGGAGGCCCTTCATCCTTTCCTAGGCCCCTATCCAGGTCAAAACTCTCATTCTTTCAGGGATCTGCTGAGCAACAAACAAAGTAATCTTAACTGAATTCTAGCCAAGGTATTAATGACAGATAATGGCTGAATGCATTACTCCTCCCAGATAACATTTCCATTTTAATGGAAGCCTTTAAATGCCTTAACCCAAAGGAAACCACCTGAAAAGTGCACGGAGGGCAATTACCTGGCACCTTTGCCCTTCTCTGTCCCTAGAAGACATTTCCAAATTGTCACTGAGGCTTTCCCTGCTAAGCTACGACACAGCTGGAGAAGCCCTGGGCAGTCCCTATCAACCAGTGATGGGAGTTACTGGGCAAGAGGAAATCTATTGACTAACCCTGTCCTGGAACAAATAATTTGTCCTTGAGTAAGGGGAGTTGAATCTTACTTAGAAGTTTTGACATTACCTGGATATGGGAGCTTGACCAAACTATTAAATATTTCCGGGTCTCAGTTTCCTTATCTGTCAAATGAGAGGATTGGCATCTTCGGTAAATAGTCCTCTGCTAGAGACTCTCAAAGCCTGACCCAATAGCTCTCGAAGCCAGTTGCTGCTACCAGGTACCTCTTCCCATTTTCGCATCGCTTCCCACCAGGAAGGAAATTTACTCAAAACAGGAGGAACAGCTTTCCTGCTCTGTTTATAAAGGGACTTTCCTCCCTAAATAGGCCCTGGGGAAATAACGTAAACCAGCATTTGAGGTGACTGCTAAGAAGCCAAATCTTGTGACACTTGGAGCCCAATCGTGCGGTTCAAGGAGCCAAGAGTGCACGGCGGAGAGTGAGTACTCTATCGGTGGCGGGAGGGGCAGAGCCTCTGCGCCAGATGCGTCAGGAATGGGTGTGCCGGGCCCAGAAGACACATCAAGTGGGGAAAAATCAGGTGTGCAGATAACGTTTTGTAAATGCCTTTCTAATTCTCAATGCTCCAGGAAGGAATCTCAGAGATTAAATTAAGCTGTTAACCCTCTAGGCGCTCCTGTCGTTTATTGTTAAGGAATTAATAGGAATGCGGGAATGCAGATGGCCTGGCTGTCAGCTCCGAGAGGCGATTTTTCTGATCTTCACGGACGTTTCCAGCATCTTTCATTAAGCGCTCATGTACCAATTTGTCATTTTAACCGAGCAGGAAAGAAACTCCCACTGAACTCCCTAGCTCAGGTGCTGGGCGTTAAATCCTCCCACGACAAGGCCTGCATGGTTGCGTCCGCAGGGGAGGCTGCAGGCCTTAGTGTGTGGCCTCTGCTGGGGGTGGGGGGAGGCGGAGCCATTCCAGGAAGGAAGTCGGCATCCCCAAACCTGGCTGTCCTGGGCACAGGTTTCAAGGGAGTGGGGGAGAACAGAACCCACTCTGGTAATCCTAAACAGAGCAGAGACGTAAAGAAACTTCTTCCAGCTTCCTCAAGCGCTCCAGCATGCAGGTAGCGCGCTCAACGAGGGGAGGCGCCACCTACAGGAGAGAGGAGGACCTGCAACCTGATCTCGAAAATTCAATCGCTGGTGGGTCTGGAACCGACTGGACACCGCCCCTCCTCCTCCTCGTAGCCTCTGACATTTATCCAATCCTTTCTCCTGCCAGACGCTCTCCCAAGCGCTTGATGTGTTATTAACTCCTCTAAACGTTACAACAACCCTATGTTATTGTCATCCCCGTTCCGTAGAATAGAAAACTACAGATCCAAGAGAGTAACTTGCCCAAAAAAAAGTGGAAGGCTGAGGGGCGCCTGGGTGGCTCAGTCGGTGAGGCGTCCGACTTCGGCCCAGGTCAGGGTCTCACGGTTCGTGAGTTCGAGCCCCGCGTGGGGCTCTGGGCTGACAGCTCGGAGCCTGGAACCTGCTTCGGATTCTGTGTCTCCCTCTCTCTCTGCCCCTCCCTGGCTCACGCTCGCTCTCTGTGTCAAAAAAAAAAAAAAAAAAAAAAAAGTGGACGGCTGGGATCTCAACCCTGAAAGCGTGTCTCAGAGCCTGGGTGCCCAGCATTACACTAAGGAGGGTGTGGTGGAAAGGTTGGAGTCAGTCCTAATTCTACTAATGATCCTCAGTGTAATTCAGGGTCAAGTATTGAGTTCAATGGGCCCTCAATTCTGCACCTCCGGGTTCCCTATTTTTGAGACTCCTTTACTCAGAGAGAAAATCATTGCTAAGATAATCATAGTCTTGTGTAATAAAAAAGATGGTAAGGGGGTGGAGACTAGTGACGGTAGAGATTGCATAACACTCATCTTCTTTGGTTTAGGAGGGACCCAACCATGGCTGATTCTCAGTGATAGGGCAAGAATAGAACCCAGGTCTCCCGACTCCCAGCCCTGTGCTTTCCCCCCATACAATGCTCATTCTTTAACTGTCCATAGCCAGGCTTTATACGAGAAAGAAAGTTAATCTCACACAATGTGGCTTCAGGAGGTTCAGGTCCATCCTCTGACCAAAACCTGCCTTTTTTTTTTTTTTTAAAGTCTGGTGGCTTTTCCCTGCAATCCTACCATTAGTGACTTATTTCTTTCACTAAGACTTTGATACCATCCACCCAGGACCAGTAAGGCTTTCACTGTTGGCTGTCATTTCACGTGTATGTGGTTGAGGTCTAAACCAGCACTACTCAAAGTGTGGTCCATAAGCAGCAGCATCCGTATCATTTGCATATTGTTAGAATTGCAAGTCGTGGGTTCTGCCCCAGACCTACTGAGTCAGAACTACCCTGATTCCCAGACTTCGGTGTGTGTGCTTATGTTGTCACCTACAGAGCTTATTAAAACACAATTTCCTGGGGGCGCCTGGGTGGCTCAGTCGGTTAAGCGTCCGACTTCAGCTCAGGTCACGATCCGTGAGTTCGAGCCCCGCATCGGGCCCTGGGCTGATGGCTCAGAGCCTGGAGCCTGCTTCGGATTCTGTGTCTCCCTCTCTCTCTGCCCCTCCCCCGTTCATGCTCTGTCTCTCTCTGTCTCAAAAATAAATAAACGTTAAAAAAAAAAAAATTAAAACACAATTTCCTGGAACAACCCCCCTCCCCTCCATCCCCAGAGGTTCTGATTCAGCAAGTCTTGGGGAGTCGCCCCCAATTTGCATTTCTAACAAGTTGTTCTCAGGTGGCGCCACTGCTGATGGTCTGGGGACTATTCTTTTTTTTTAATTTTTTAAAGTTTATTTATTTAAGTAAGCTCTACACCCAACGTGGGGCTCAAACTCACAACCCTGAGATCAAGGGTCACACGCTGTACTGACTAAGCCAGCCAGGAGCCCCAGTCTGGGGACTATTCTTTGAGTAGTACTTAAAAAGTTCCTAATAGCAGATACTGAGAGTGGAAAAGGAGGAAAAGCACCCTGGGGTAAAAAGAGAGAGGAAGGTCATTATTATGGATGAAAAAGATACAGAATATGGAAATTTGGAGTCAAAGACTTCTGAAGGTGTGGGTTCACAATTATGCCTGTGTCTTTACCTTTGAATAAGTTCAAAAGTTATACCATTAAGTGATTTCACACACTGTATAAATGTTTGTGCCCTGCATTTATCTAGGGTGGTAAAATCCCTTCCTGCCTTCCCTTTGGCTGAGCCCTGCCTGTCTCCGTTACAAATGGAAGCCTTCCTGGTCCCCTCTGACCATCAGTTAGCTCTCCAATTTTATTCCAGAGTCAACTGCGCTGTAGCAGCAGACAAAGCTGGCCCGATGGCAGGAATACTGTTCCCCGATGGTATCAGAACCTCTTCTGTATTTATGTTTGCTGTGTGACTGTCACTTGTATACAGTCACATAGAGACTCTGATATTAAGACTTGGGCTGCAAATCACCCCCATGGCACAGCTCTGGCGGAAAAGGAAAAGGCACGTCAGTGGCAACCGGATATCAAACACGAATTACATTGCCCTTGTACCAAAATAGGCATCTTTAAGAACTCATGTCTTCTGGTCCTCCTTTGCTATACTTCAGGTAATGTGGTACCGAGAGACACCCAGATAAATGACAGTCTCTTCTATTCATAAAGAGGACTTATGAAGGAAAACTAGAACTTCCCTGTGGTGGAAGGTATTTTTTTTTTTTAATTTTTTTTTTCAACGTTTTTTATTTATTTTGGGACAGAGAGAGACAGAGCATGAACGGGGGAGGGGCAGAGAGAGAGGGAGACACAGAATCGGAAACAGGCTCCAGGCTCCGAGCCATCAGCCCAGAGCCTGACGCGGGGCTCGAACTCACGGACCGTGAGATCGTGACCTGGCTGAAGTCGGACGCTTAACCGACTGCGCCACCCAGGCGCCCCGAAAGGTATTATTATTATTCAGCACATACCCCTCCATGTGGGAAGAAAACTTACCCCGCACCCCGGCTGGTGGGTTTAGCCATGTGACTTGCTTTAGTCAATGGAGTGTAAGCAGAGATTTTCACTCTGCTTGCTTGATTTGGCTTGGCCTCTTCCATTTCTGCCCTTGGCCGTGAGAACAGCGTGGTTGTCGCCTCAGCCTGGGTCCCCCAATACGAAGGTACACGGTTGTTCCATGACCCGGGACAGAGCCACTGCAGCCAGCCCACACACCTGTAAGCAAGAAGTAAAAGTTGGGGGCGCCTCAGTCGGTTGGGCAGCTGGCTTCCGCTCAGGTCACCATCTCACGGTTTGTGGGTTCAAGCCGCGCTTCGGGCTCCATGCTGACAGTGTGGAGCCTGCTTGGGATTCTCCCTCTTTCTCTCTCTCTCTTTCAAAATAAATAAATAAACTTAAAAGAAATATTTGTTGAATAAATAAAGGAGTGTTCTAATAAATTCTAATAAAGCATGTCATGAGACCAGGTAAGGGGGAAATGGTGAAAAAAAAAAAAAAAAAAGCCTGGGATATACAGTCTAAAACTCTTTTGCTCCAACACTAGGTGATCTTAGTTCAAAGGGTACCTAGTTATGAAAAAGAATCATCTGAGTAACAATAATAGTAAGTCAATGGGGAGCCACTGAAGAATTTTGAGCTGAGGAAAACACGATCAAGATACCATCTTGGAATGGTGTCTCTAACTGCCGTGTCCAGGGGTGGTTTAGCAGAGAGAGACCAGTTAGGAGGCAATTTCCAAGTGAGGTGATAAGGACCTGAGGCATGAGGTGGCAGTGGAAGTAAAAGGGGTGAGGTTGGGATGGGGGCTCCAATAACCCTATCACCTGGTGGGAAAAGAAGGCAGCAGAGAGGGAGGGTCTAAGGTAGCACCCTGATTGTATACCTGTATCAACTGAGATATGGAACTTTGGCCAAGAGGCCAAACGTTTTGTTGAGATGATAAGTTAATTTAGAATTTTCGACAATGGACTGGGTATCAGGTGAAAACACGTTGCCCCAGGGCTCCTGGCCTGCAATCTCAGGACTGCCTCTTGAGAGAGAGGTCAGAAGAAAAGGACACGTGGACATTAGATCCACGGAGGTGACAGGTATAGGAAGTGAGAAACCAAAGACCGAAGCCAGCCTTGTAGACTGCCTAATTAGAAGGGGCTTCTAGAAGGGGGAAGGGTGGCTGATGAAAGAGAACAAACAGGACCAGCAAAGGGTCTCTCAGAAGAGGAAAAAAAAAAAAAAAGGAAAGGGAGGAATTTTGATGTCCAGGCCTGTCTCTTGTGGGAACAGTGTCAGCTGTCAGACTTCAGGCGGCCTCCTTGACGAGTAGAAGGGAACATCCTTTAACCTGACTCCCTGGCCTCTAACCACCTGGGTGGCTGGGGGCCCCAAGGCTTTGTGAGCCTTGAAGAGGAGACCGGGGAAGAGAAAATGGAAAAATGTAATCAATAACAAGAAGCCTTGTGTTGTGTTTCTCCCCCACCCCCCCCCCCCACCCCCACTTCATATGCAGGAAGCAATCCAGGGCTATAGCTGGTGCTATGATGGGTGTATTCTGGATGTTCAAAAGGTCATCTGGCATGGAGACAGGCTAAATTATGGCTGGAGTGTATGAATCTGAGGAGGTTCTCCATTAACATTTATTAGGAATTGTCATCGCTTCAACCCGAATGGGCCCCAGATGTGGAAACCTCGGCTGCTCCAGACTTCTCTTCCGGGCTGCAATCTCTCCTCTGATTTATTGTTATTAAACATGACCAGATTTTGTAGAGGGGAAAATTGAAGAAAGCGACACACACATGGGGAGCTGTTAGGCGGAGGCTGCCAAGAGAAACAAACCATTTTATTATTTCTGGTGGCAGTGGGATCGTGTGGAGGTGCAGACCATTGTTACGAGACTCCATACATGGTGCCTGTTCCCTAAATCGAAAAGACGCAGCCTGAACTTCTGGACCGTCTGTCCCAAGGGCAGATGTCTTCACCCTGAAGGGTGAAAGAGGG
This sequence comes from Panthera pardus, assembly GCF_024362965.1. Lineage (NCBI taxonomy): Eukaryota > Metazoa > Chordata > Mammalia > Carnivora > Felidae > Panthera > Panthera pardus. The sequence continues at coordinate 37,270,328 of NW_026526876.1, forward strand.
GCAAAGTTGAAGGTAATGAGAAATACTGAGAATAGAGAGTCAGTGCTTAGAATTCTAGAAGCTATGGGAGCCACTCTCTTTCCTCAAAATATATTACCTTCCAGGGCAGATGACTTCCTGTGCATCAGTCACACCCACTGGATATTAGGTCATTTTTCTTATCAGTAACATTTACTCTCCCACTGTGTAAATATCGGGAGGGATTCTAAGAAGTCAAAGTTAGAGCCCCACCTTCCGGCAGCTTGTCGTCTGTTTCATTTGTTCACGCATTCAACGTAATTTTATTAAGCACATACTACGCATAAGGCATTGTTGTAGGTGTTGGAGAAATATCGGTAAGGAAGAGAGACAAAGTCTATGCTGTCTGGGCGCTTACTTATCTGTAAGGGAACAAAGTCAGAAAATGCCCAACAATTAGCTACTAGACAAAAGAGCGTTTGCAAGGAAGGGAGTGTACAGAAAGGATCCTATACGAGGCAGGAGTGAGGAAAACTGGATTCCAGTCCCGGCTCCACTACCCAAGGGTCTGGTGGCCTTAGGTAGATTATTGAACTTCTTAGAACTTCAGCTTCTTATTTGTAAAATGGTGATAAATCTGCCTTGCCTTATCTCATAGGTGTATTGTAAAAATTTAAGGAGGTAATGTATTTGAAGAGTTCCTTGTAAACTGTAAGTTGCTCTATGGTGTCGGGTGTTTTATGACAAGCGCCAAATAAAGGACACAGTGAGTTCAGTACCATGAACTGAGACAGTCCATTCACCGGCTGGGAGTCTGGGCCCTCATCCTCTCCCGCTTTCTCTTGGGAGAAGGAGCAGGCAGGACTATGCTCAGGCTGCTGGACACATGTCCCCTGGGGAGCCTTTTCCTAGTGGAATCTGGATATCTGTTGCTGATCTTACGAACAGGCCACTTCTGGAAAATCCTCACTTGGCTAGGCCTTTTTCCTAGACTTTTGCATGGAAGTTATCCTATGTGGGAATAGTAGTGAATAAATAGAGGTGATGGGGCACATCTTGAAAGTCGCTAGGTCTTCGTTGTTACATCGTCCCTCTTCCAGATTATCTAAGTTCCCAAGGAGAAGGAATTGTGTTAAGCCATCTTGATCCAATTTCCAGCCTTCCGTTCCCTGCCCACCCCGGTGCACTTACCTCATATATATGTGTGTTTATCTTCCTGTGAGTGCACACGCATGCCTTGTGTCTGGAATTAATGGGGATACCCCTTAGGGCCAGCCTTTCTTATACCAGGCAACTGGACCCAGTGTCCAGGGGCTAAGCCCGCAGCTGCTTCCTCCTGCTGTAGAGGCGAAAACAAGGAGAGAAAAAGGAGACAGGGGAGATTGTAGGACTTAGGAATATTCCCTATGGATTTCCTCCAGTGGAGAGATCTGCCTTCCAGTTCTGGGGGTCTGCAAACCCACATCTTTCTAGTATGGCCTTGGAACAGGGGTGGGGAGGAGAGAGAATCAAATTCTAGGTTGTCGTGGATAGTTGGATTGCCCCAGCAGGGTGTGTTGGGAGAAGGAAAGGAGGTGGGGGAGGTAGGAAGTGGGAAGAGAAAGACTAAGGGAGTTTTACAGCTCTGCTTTTCTCATAGCTGGACAAGCCCACTAGAGTTTGCAGTGGGGTGGGTATGGCCTAACACCCTCTTACCCAAAGGGTAGCCCACAGGCCAGCAGCATCTTAGGACTCAACCCAGGCCTACTGAGTCAGAAATTGCATTATAATCCCTAGATGGCTAGTATGTCTATTAAAGTTTCAGAAGCATGCTGCTTTGGGAATGGCTTCCTGCAATGAGCCACTGAGGACGTGTGCTGGGTGATCTCTGTCGCCTTCCATATCCATTCTTCACTTTCTCCTCTCCTGCTCTTGGTGCTGGGAAATGTTCTTTATGAATTACTCCAACAGGCTCCCTTGTCCTCTGACTTCTGGTTGGGTTCAGTCAATGGCCAATGCTCAAGAACCAGTGACTTTACCTGAAGTTTGTTGTTTTTTTTTTAAATAATTGTTTTGGGGCGCCTGGGTGGCTCAGTCTGTTGGGCGGCCGACTTCGGCTCAGGTCACGCTCTCGCGGTCTGTGAGTTCGAGCCCCGCGTCGGGCTCTGGCCTGACGGCTCAGAGCCTGGAGCCTGCTTCCGATTCTGTGTCTCCCTCTCTCTCTGCCCCTCCCCCGTTCATGCTCTGTCTCTCTCTGTCTCAAAAATAAATAAAACGTTAAAAAAAATTGTTTTAATGTTTATTTATTTCTGAGACAGAGACAGAGCATGAGCGGAGAGAAGCAGAGAGAGAGGGAGACACAGAATCTGAAGCAGGCTCCAGCCTCCGAGCTTGTCAGCACAGAGCCCAACGCGGGGCTCAAACTCATCAATCACAAGATCATGACCTGAGCCGAAGTCAAACCCTCAACTGACTGAGCCACCCAGGCACCCCGACCTGAAGTTTTTAAAGGAGAACAAGATAACACATTTACGTGTTATAGCAAGTCACTGGAAGTGACGGAAGGTAGAGAGAGCGTGAGGTCAGGGTCTTTATTCCCCCAGCTCCCCACCGGCCAAGCCTCCGGTTGACGATGCCTGTGTTCCTTAACTAAAAAGACCATGGCCCCAGCGGGACACCCTCTGCTACACTCTCCAGATTTGGGGGAAGGCTCCTTCTTTAACCCTTTGAGCCTCGAGTGCCAATCATTCCCCGCTCTGGCTAACTTCACCAGCCCTTGTGGATGTCTCTGAACCCTGCCCAGAGCTTTGTAAATATGCCTTTGTTAAACTCTTCTCCAGGGTACCATCTCTTTCCCAACGGGACCCTGATCCACACTGGATCCTGGAGAACAGACTCTTGCTCACGGTTAGGGAAAAGGACTAGATGAGTACTTCCAATTTAAGAATATTTGAGATTGGGGGGCGCCCGGGTGGCTCAGTCGGTTAAGCGGCCAACTTCGGCTCAGGTCATGATCTCATGGTTCATGAGTTAGCACCCCGCGTCGGGCTCTGGGCTGACAGCTTGGAGCCTGGAGCCTGCTTCGGATTCTGTGTCTCCCTCTCTCTCTGCCCCTCCCCCGCTCCTCTCTGTCTCTCTCTCTCTCAAAAATAAATAAACATTTTTAAAGAAGAAAAGAATCTTTGAGATCGAAATGGCCATTGTCAATCCAGCATACCATTTCTTGTGAGATTCTTGTTTCTGAAAGAGGAAAATATGTCACAACGGGGCGCCTGGGTGGTTCGGTCGGTTAAGTGTCCGATTTCAGCTCAGGTCATGATCTCCCGGTCTGTGGGTTTGAGCCCCACATCGGGCTCTGTGCTGATGGCTTGGAGCCTGGAGCCTGCTTCGGATTCTGTGTCTCCCTCTCTCTCTGCCCTTCTCCCATTTGTGTTCTGTCTCTCTGTCTCTCTCTCTCCAAAAATAAACATATTAAAAAATCTTTAAAAAAAAAAAAAAAAAAGATGGGGCACCTGGGTGGCTTGGTCGGTTGGGCGTCCGACTTCGGCTCAGGTCATGATCTCACGTTCCGTGAGTTCGAGCCCCGCATCGGGCTCTGTGCTGACCGCTCAGAGCCTGGAGCCTGTTTCGGATTCTGTGTCTCCCTCTCTCTCTGCCCCTCCCCTGTTCATGCTCTGTCTCTCTCTGTCTCAAAAGTAAATAAACGTTAAAAAAAAAAAAAAAAGAAAAAAGAAAAATTTATGACAGGATCACTTGGTGCTTCCCCCCACTTTCCTCAGCTTCCTAGCACATGGTGCCTGGAACGTAGCATTTGCTCATAACATCATACTTTCCTGCCTTTCCACTCTTCTTGCCCAAGGCTGTACAGCAAGCTAGGAAAGAAATCAGTGTCTCCTAACTCCTCATCCAGTACCTGGTATCCATCCAGCTCAGGAATCTACCCACTCACTATGAGTTCTCGGTCTAGACACTAACTGAATGGCAGAGAGCAGTCCTCTAGGAGACAGACTAGGACATACCCATTCTTTTTTAAAAAATTATTTTTAATGTTTATTTTTGATAGAGAGAAATAGAGCACGAACGGGGAGGACTGTAGACTGTCTTCATGTGCACGTGTGGGTCACACAGGGGTGGTGTGGAACCTCCTTATGCTGGCTTGCGAGCACTGATTTTTAAGTTTTCAAGAATTTTGTTGAACAGTTACTCCAAAAAAACCCTAAAACCATGTGAAGTTACGATGAAATAAATTACATTTAAAGACAAAAATAATAAATAATAAAAACACATCCCTTCTTTATTTATTTAGTCTTTATTTCACTAGATCTTTTTAAAGGGTTTTTTTTGTGTGTTTATTTATTTTAGAAAGAGAGCACACGAGCGGGGCAGGGGCAGAGAGGGGGGCAGACGATAGGAAGCGGGCCCTGCGCTGACAGCACAGAGCCCGATGTGGGGCTCGAACTCACGAACCCATGCGATCATGATCTGAGCTGGCGTCCGACGCTCAACCGACTGAGCCATCCAGGCACTCTGAGATTTTATTTTTAAGTCATCTCTACATCCAACATGGGGCTCAAACTCACAACCCTGAGATTAAGAGGCACATGCTCTATGACTGAGTCGGCCGGGTACCCCTTCACCAGATTTTACTATATCCTTTTGGGGTTCTTTCTTTTTTAAGTCTATTTTTAAGAGAGAGAGGGAGAGAGCAGGGAAGGGGAGGAGAGAGAGGGACAGAGGATCTGAAGTGGGCTCTTCGCTGACGGCAGACGCGGGTCTGGGATCATGACCTGAGCCGAAGCCGGACGCTTAACCGACTGAGCCACCCAGGCATCCCTTCTGGGGTGATTAATACCTCTTGTACCTATATGGTGGAAATACTGTATAAGGGTGTGATACTGTCCATCTCTCCCCAATTCTGCACTCATATCATAACGATCGTGTGAAATCAGGCATGCTGGGAGTATTTACACCAAGGAAATTGGCAAATGCTACAAATCAAAATAGGCCTTTTTTCCCTGGAGGGCTGTATGTTAAATACCACGGGGCTAGTCCCTATTTTTGGAGGGGGCAGGAGAGATGCGTGGGAGGAAGGGAATCCTTGGAGATGATCATGCTATTTGGACTTGGGTAGCTTCAGGGGAGAGCCATACGCTCTCTCCGATGAGAGAAAGGAACGAAGAACACCCTTGGCACTTGGATAAACTAAACAGAGAGGAGAAATATCCTCTGGCTCCTTAGGGCAGGACGGATTAAGCGGACCTTTTAGCATGTGAGATGTGGTATTAATAATAGCTTACTTTCGCAACAGAGTTGTTTGTTTAAAAGCTCTCAAAGTACTTCACATCTATTACCTCTCCCATCTATCAAGTATTTGAGTGACCAAGGAGAGGAGCAACAGAGACATTTCTTCTTAAAGCTAGAGAAACTGGGGCTCGGGGAGGTTAAGTGACCTTCTGAACCTCAGAAAACTAAGGTCCCGAGGGGCAACGGGGCACGGTAGCGGGGGCTAGGCACCCGTTGGAATCCCTTCTCTGGCAGCTACGATTTACGTGACCTTGAGCAAGCTGTCCAAGGTTTCTGGGCCTCAGGGCTACATCCGTGGAAGGTTATAGAAGGATAAATAAAAGAATGTGTATAAATCACTAGAGGCGTGTGATCAGTGCTCCAAAACGGGTGAGTTTAATGGAGAAACCCAAAGACTTTGCAGGGGCACAAGAGGACAAGCTTCTGTTACATGGCACAAACAGCTTTAATGACCACAGTGGGCACCACTGTTCTTAAAATGCCTCCCAGTCCATCTAACCAGTGTGGCATTCAGTAAGCCTGGCCTCTCTCTATCCTCTTGGAGCCTCCCCACCTCCTCTTTTCTCTCTTCTTTGTCTCTCTCATGCAGAACAATGCTCTCCCTTCTCTAATATTTTGGTAACATCTGCCATATGATAGGCACATACCAACGTGTTCTTCTAAGCGGCACTCCCTTCCCAAGAGAAATCTGGTTAATAAAATGATCAGCACCCCATTATCCATAAAGAATCATTTGCACAGGGTTTCCCCATCCACTATTTCCTTTGAACTCCAAAGCCACCCTGTAGCAAGGATTGCAATCAAAGCCACTTCACATTGGGGAATCTGAGGCTCAAGGAATCGCCCAGGGTCACAACTTGCAGGTGGCTTGTAGTCAGGGCTTGAACCTGGCAGTGAATATGGCACAATACCATGCTGGGTGTGATTCTTCCTTCCTCAGAATGGGCATGTTCTAGGGGCACCTGGGTGGCTCCGTTGGTTGAGCGTCTGACTTCAGCTCAGGTCATGATCTCAGGGTTTGTGAGTTCGAGCCCCGCGTGAGGCTCTGTGCTGACAGCTCGGAGCCTGGAGCCTGCTTCGGATTCTGTGTCTCCCTCTCTCTCTGCTCCTCCACTGCTCATGCTCTGTATCTCTCTATCTCTCAAAAATAAATAAACATTAAAAATAATTTAAAAAAAAAAAGAATGGGTATGTTCTAGTCTGTCTCCTAGAGGGCTGCTCTCTGCCATTCAGTTAGTGTCTAGACCGAGAACTCATAGTGAGTGGGTAGATTCCTGAGCTGGACAGATACCAGGTACTGGATGAGGAGTTAGGAGACACTGATTTCTTTCCTAGCTTGCTGTACAGCCTTGGGCAAGAAGAGTGGAAAGGCAGGAAAGTATGTTATGAGCAAATGCTACGTTCCAGGCACCCCATGTGCTAGAAACTTGACATTAATTTGATTATTTCATATAGCCTTCACGACAGCTCTGTGAGATTAATAACATTACTTTCATTTTATTTTTTAAATGTTTATTTACTTTTGAGAGAGAGAGAAAGAGACAGAGCACGAGTGGGGGAGGGGCAGAGAGAGGGAGTCACAGAATCTAAAGCAGGTTCCAGGCTCTGAGCTGTCAGCACAGAGCCCAATGTGGGGCTTGAACTCACGAGCCGTGAGACCGTGATCTGAACTGAAGTCTGATGCTCAACCCACAGAGCCACCCAGGCACCCCTCATTATTTTCATTTTAAAGGTGTGGAGACTGAGGCTCAAAGAGTTTGAGAAACTTGCACAGGGTCATCTAGGTGGTAAGTGATGGAGATGGGATTTGCCTCTGTGTCTCTCTGATTCCAAATTCCACCTTCACTTCCCATACATGGTTGTCCCTCTGAGTCCCATTTTTAAAATTTAAAAAAAAATTTTTTTTATTTATTTGGGGAGAAAGAAAGAGAGAGCACACATATGTGAGTGGGGAAGGGGCAGAAAGCGAGGGAGAGAGAGAATTCCAAGCTTGCTCCGCACTGCCAGCGCAGGGACCGATGGGGGCTCGAACTCACAAACCGTGAAATCATGACCTGAGCCGAAATCCAGAGTCAGACCCTTAACCGACTGAGCCACCCAGGTGCCCCTGAGTCCCCGTTCTCTGAAGTGAAACACTGCATCTCAGCTCTCTGGTTCCCAGCTCACACTTCCATCAGTGGCTGGGTTATATGCTCCTCCTCTGGCAGGGGGCTCAGGGCTGGGAAACCTTCAGGCTGTTATCAATCTTCTCCCAAGTTCAGAGGTCAGAGTGAGGAGTTCTGATCACCGCAGCCCCCCTCCTCCACCTCTAGGGTGGTGCCGCATTTCACTTGGGTCAGCAGCCACACATCTCCTCTTCTGCAACATTCTTCGGAATGTGGGCTCCCACCCACAACTCATCCCTGGCCTGGGGCGGACTGTTCATTAAGGAGCAGGCGGGGAGGAGACGAACCAAGACGGCACAGAGATCCATCAAGGGTCTGAGCGGACAGGTGCACACACCTGTTTCTCGCCAGAGAAACTAGCAGACAGTGGGAACCTGCCTCATAGGAGAGGACTTTATCTGGAAAGGGGAGGAGAGGGGGGAGAAAAAGGAAAAAAAGAAAAAGAAAAAAAACAAGATCGGATCACTCTAATCACACGGCTCTAAATCACAGAGAAGAACCGTGACTCAAACATCCAAGTGCTGGAGGACAGATTTCTACCTTGACTCCTGCTAATTTTCGTTGATTTATGTGGCTTGAAAGCATTTATTTTCTGCCTAGAAGCGGCCCGGATCCCTCTAAGAAGGCTCAGGACTCCCCTAAATGCTCTCACTGTGGAGAGGCAGGAGGCAGACGTGGGTTCCAGGACAAGGGCTGAGTTTCCTGTTTGGTTTCAGGCTGCCTGAGAGCCGGCGAGGCCTAAGGGGAGCCCCTGGCCTGCTGGAGCTACCTCCCCACTCCTGTCCCCAGAGCCCGCCTGCTTCCGGTCACAGCTCCTTGAGTTTAACACTCCTGGCAGATTAGCACGCTGGCTTTTATGTGCTAGGCCGTAATATTTGGTGAGCTGTGAGATGAGGTTGGAACTTTCGCAACTGGTACTTCCCTTCCGGCCTTGCCCTGCGATTCGGGCCAGTGGTGTGGCAAGGCGAGGCTGCCCCTCCTCCCCGCTCTGGCTCCCACCTGTGGCTGTTTGGCACCGTGGTCCTTCCTCCGTTGTCTCCTCTTCCCCATGATCCCATGTCTGCTGGACTCCCATACCTCTTGGCTTTTGAAAGGAGGTATTCAGCACTCACATTCCAAGCCATCTGCTCGGTTCAACATGTTAAAGAGCAATTCGGAGTCTGCCCAGGACCACATTCCGAAAGGGGAGGGGTGGGTGTCAGGAGGGAGGCTTTCTAAATGTCATAGGCTTTGAAAAAAATCTTGACTGATGATGACAAACTGGTGGGAAGCCAATGGGTCAGCCGGTGAGGGTCAAGTTTTCTCGGGGATTAGAAGCATAAGAAAGCAGTGCACAGGTTTTGAAAAGCCCACTTCCTCTACCGGAGGCTCATGACGAGTCATTTGGGCACCTCTGGTTTATTTCTCCAGCTCTGTGGTCCCTGAGCCCTCCCTGTCCCTTCACATGGGCCGGGGTCAGAGTTCAGATTCCTGTGGATCCCTCCAGGCATCCTCAATCTACAGTTGTCTGATTTTCTGCTTCTTCTTTCCCCCCATTGGTCTTCGAATTGCAGCTGCTTTCCAGGAATAGAGTAGACTTTGTTCTTGCAGGAAGAGTATAAGAAAATGGAGCTGATTGGGGCGCATGGGTGACTCAGTCGGTTAAGCGTCCGGCTTCAGCTCAGGTCATGATCTCATGGTTCGTGGGTTTGAGCCCCGCGCCAGGCTCTGTGCTGACAGCTCAGAGCCTGGAGCCTGCTTCAGATTCTGTGTCTCCCTCTCTCTGCCCCTCCCCTGCGTGCGCGCTCTCTCTCTCTAAATGAATAAACATTAAAAATTAAAAAAAAAAGAAAGAAAGAAAATGGACTCCTGAGGGACACTCAGTGCAAAGAAGTAATTCCTCAAGATGAAAGATTAAACTTTATAATAAAGATCGCCAAATGCAACCTCTCAACACGGTAGAAGTTTATGTTTTTTCTCACAGAACAGCCTGAGCTCCAGGTTGGCAGGGGATTCTCCTCCATGTTGTCATCGGGGACCCAGGTTCCTTCTGCCTTGCTTCCCCACCACCCCCCATGGTGGCCTTTATCTGCCTGGTCCAAGCTGGATGGAGGGTACACTCGTGTTCTGGGTCTCAGGAAGGATTAAAAGTGTAGAAGAGGCACACTCATTTCTTAAGGACCCAGCTCCTAATTGGCCCACATCACTTTTGCTTTCATTCCATTACCGAGAACTTAGTCATCTAGCCATCGTAAACGCAAGGGAGTCTGGGAAACAGATACATATGAGCAGCCATATGTTCAACAGTTCAATTATTACAGAAGAAGGAAAGAATGGATTTTTGGATAGCGTCACCACATAAACCTGGATGTGCCCCAAACGCCACTAAATAGAGGATCTTTGTTTATTATAAGCAATTAAGTCAGAGAGTTTTTGTTAAAGCAGGAAATAGGAAAATGCAATTTATAGAAGACATAAAGCCCACAGGGTCCTTTCAAGCAATGGAGCACGTCCCAAGGGCTTGAGAAGAAATGTATTTCATTTGTTATTCCTAATGGGGGATTTGGGGCGGTCAGCAGCAGACAAAAGTGACTGATGCCCTGAATGTTGCTCATAAAATGCTGTTTAAAAATTTTTTTAGTGTTTATTTATTTTTGAGAGAGAGAGAGAGAGAGACAGAGTGTGAGTGGGAGAGGGGCAGAGAGAGGAGACACAGAATTCAAAGCAGGCTCCAGGCTCCCCACCGTCAGCACAGAGCCCAACGCAGGGCTTGAACTCACGGACTGCGAGATCATGACCTGAGCTGAAGTCAGACGCTTAACCAACTAAGCCACCCAGGTGCCCCAAAAGGCTTTATATTTAAATATGCTTGAATATGACTTACATTTTACAAGGATCATTTATACACATTATCTGATTGAATGCTGAAAACATTCCTGATTCAGGAAAGCAAGGCTCAGAAAGGTGAAAGATCTTGCACAAAGTCACGTAACCCATAAGCTGCAAAGGTAAGATCAGAACCCAAGTCTTTAAGCTCAAGTCCAGTACCTTTTACACAAAATGTCATTTTATACCCCAGGAGGGTGACTCGTTGGACATCCTGTGGGGGAATCAGGGCTTGATTTAAAAAAAAATATTTTTTTTAATGTTTATTTTTTTTTGAGAGAGAGAGAGAGCACGTGCGCACGAGAGAGGGAGGGGCAGAGAGAGAGGGAGACACAGAACCTGAAGCAGGCTCCAGGCTCCGAGCTGTCAGCACAGAGCCCCACGCGGGGCTCGAACTCACAAACCCTGAGATCATGACCTGAGCCGAAGGTGGACGCTTAACAGACTGAGCCACCCAGGCGCCCCAGGGCTTTACTTTTTTACGAGACTTTACTTTTTCAGTCTCTGTGTGAGTTAGATGCCATTTTTAAGATATCAAGAGTCATCTGAACAACAATAATACTAATTACTACTTGCTGACCACCTACTATGTGCCAGGCTCTGAGCTGAGCCCATGACATATATATCTTACCGACTCCTCATAATGACCCCGCAAGGTAGATATTGTTATTTTGTTATCCCTATTATAGAGGAGAAAGCTGAGGAGGCTGGGTGACTTTCCCCAAACACACGGCAAATAAGCGGTTGAGGCAGGATGTGAATCCAAGGCAATCCATATCTTTTCTCTCTGTGCCACTTTAGAAGATGAAGGGTATTTGCTGCTTGCTTAGGCCTTGGGAAAGACACACAGGCAGTACTTGGTAATCTCAAGCCCTAGGCAGACCAGATTCCTTAAGCTTATCCCAAACTCCTGACCGCCCCCCCCCCCACCTTTGGATATCCTAGGAATTGATCCTGGGATTAGGTCTTTACTGGCCATAACCCCCAAACATCCTTGTCCCTTGAGCTCCTAGATATTTATGGTGTCTGAACCGGAAGTAATCAAAGTTCCTCCGGTTCAAAACGTCCCTTTTACAGATGGTGAAACTGAGGCCTAGAAAAATAAACCAATAATGTGCCAGAGGTGTTGGGGCCAATTCCGGGCCCTTGATGACCCCCCCGGACTGAGAACGGCCCCACCTGCCACCTGTCCGAGCCTCCTTCAAGTGAGTACACTGAGGGGCAGAACTCAGCTGGCTCCACGCTGTCACAGCTAGAACTGTCCCTTCTCCCCTTCCCTTCCCATCCAGCCGGGCCAGCTTGCAGTTTTTCCAAGGCAGGGCCAGCCTGTCCTGAGCTGCAAGATGTATTAATCAATTTGATGAGGATGTTAAAGCTTTCTCTTTGCAACTAATTATGGCCTGATTTATAGGCCTGGCCTTGGTTTGATAGAGCTCTCCTCATGACAGGGATGAATGCGGACCCCTTCATCTCTTCCATTTCTCTCCCTTCCTCCCTCCCTCCCTCCCCCCCTCCCTCCCACGTCTCCTGCCTCCTGCCTCTGCTCTTGCTTCCCACAGGAACACCCTAATGACATGTTGACAAGCTGGTGAAGCATCGTTCCCTCTCTGTTGCGTCTGCCTCTGACACCACCATCCCTCCTGTATTCTCTGACATGGGCAGATGGACGCCTTGGCTGGCTCCAACCACCACGCGGGTGCTGAGCTAGAGGCTGTATACACCCCTTTCTTCTGGAAACAGAATAATAAAATTACCGTGGGCCGACGCAGCACCTTCCTTCCCAAACAACTCAAGAGCTTGTTGAAATGAACCTCACCCTCGGTTGAATTGGAGAGGGATGGAGGGTTTCAGGTGAGTTCCATTCTGGTTATTCTACACAAGGGCAAACTAAGGCAGGGCGACGAACTTGCCCGTGATTCCGCACACAGTAGAACAACAAAGGGGTGAACAATCGGTGTCCTGGCTTCCAGCTCCGAGATCTTCCCATTGCTCGGGTCCTTGAGTCATCCTGCTGTGCTGTTCTTGAAACCCTTGCCTTCAGGTGGGCTTCCTCGTACCTGTGACAATGTGGCAGAAGGGGAGCCCTGCCATATATATTGGTTTCCTGACCTTAGGCATGAAGGTCTTTGTGTCTGCACTACGCAAATGACGTATGCAATAAAATGTAAATGGAGTCTCGGCACAGAGTATATATGCTGGTGCAGGTGGACATATGGGCTGTTTCCAGCTGTCTTTATCTTTATGTCACACATAGAGATGAGGAACAACCCCAAATAGTGACCTTCCTTAGACACGAAGGCTCTTAAGAAGTCACTCTCCACAGACACAGCGGGGTTCTACAGGGAGATGCCCCAGTGTGGGGCATTTCCTTGTATTCTGTTCCCCAAGAAATACAGCCACTTCCCAATAATGCCAATAATGCCAGAGGAAAGACACTAAATTCATGATATGATATTTCCACAATGCATCTGTAGCAAGGTGCTAACCCTAAACATAACCAACGTACAAATCCTCGCCTGAACCTGAACCTGAACCTGAGCCTTCACCTCACTCCTGACCCTTAATCTAAACATCTTCCCAACCCTCTCGACTAACCCCAATCTAAACACAAACCCAACTCTAAAATCTAAAACAACCTGACTCCAGACCAGAATCCTAACATTAACCCTAACCCTGATGTTAACTCAGGGGTTCTCAACCAAGGGAGACTCCCACTGTTGCCACCCCAACCCCCACACCCAAGGAAGCATTTGACGATGTCCGGAGATATTTTTGGTTCCTAGGATGTAGCAGATACTATAAGAATCTAGTGGGTAGAGGCCAGGGTTGCTTCTGAACATCCTAAAAATGACAGGGTGGCCCCCATGATGGAATTATCCAGCTTCAAATGGCTGTAGTGCCTGGACTGAGAAACATTGCCCTAACCTTGACCTAACCCTAATTCTAAATTAAATGAATACTGATCCTTGTTTTATTTTTATTTATTTTTAATTTTTTAGAAATGTTTTTATTTATTTTTGAGAGACAGAGCACACGCTGGGGACGGGCAGAGAGAGAGGGAGACACAGAATCCGAAGCGGGCTCCAGGCTCTGAGCTGTCAGCACAAAGCCCAATGCGGGGCTTGAACCCACGAACCGTGAGATCATGACCTGAGCTAAAGTTGGACACTTAACTGACTGAGCCAAAAATAGGTGCCCCTATTTTATTTTTTATTAATGTTTTTAAATTTATTTTTGAGAGAAAGAGAGAGAGAACAAGCAGGGATGGGGCAGACAGAGGGGGCTACAGGGGATCCCAAGCAGGCTCCACACTGACAGCAGCAAGCCCCATATGGGGCTCAAACTCACGAAGTATAACTTCATGACCGAGCCGAAGTCAGATACTCAATCAGCTGAGTCACCCAGGCACCCTTATTTTTATTTTCTAAAGGCAATCTCTACACCCATGATGGGGCTCAAACTTACAACCCCGAGATCAAGAGTCACACACTATCTACTGGCTGAACCAACCAGGTGCCCCTGACCCTAACTTTAAATATAACTTTACCCTAATTTCTCACCCCTAACTCTAAACTAAACGTATACCCAAACTCAGTATCTAATCCTAACTGAAACCCCAACCCTAACCCTAATCCTCTCCTGGACCCTAATTATAAATCAAACCCAATCGGAGCTCAACCCTAACAACAGCCAGATGGGAAAGGTTTGCTAGGATGAGAAGAGTGAGGCCAGAGTCTGATCCTACTGCTTTTTCCCTTGGTTTTTCTTCACAATCAACACGAGATTGTTCAGACCTTTCTGGATTATGCAGGTCCTCTATTTCTCCTGACCCAGTATAGCACCGCTCATCAGCCCCTTTCCCCAGATGACAGGGTATTAAAGGAGATGAAATTCAGACTCAGTTTAGCCCTTAGCTGCTTATCAATATACCTCAGAGGACACTGGTAGAGAAGGGTAATTAAAAAAAAAAAAAATCGTGTGTGTGTGTGTGTGTGTGTGTGTGTGTGTGATTTTGGGGGAAGTAAATCCTCAACGTGATGCTATTTAGGTGGAATTTTCTTTTTTTCCCCCTAATATTCTTTTAAATTAAGAAGAAGTTTAAATCTGCTCCCCTACTTTATCTTTAACATATCTTAGAGGTCGATAAGTCAGACAATATTATCCTCACTTGATAAATAAGACTCGAAGGCACAGAGACGTTAAAGGCTTTGCCCAAAACCACACAGCAAGGTAGCAGAAGAGCCTCGCCAGATGGTTTGATTCATAATCTATTTTCCACTCTTTTACCCTGCCTGTGATCTCAGTTACTATCATCTCCCATTTCCCTCCAGTCAGTGCCGATACCCAGGAATCCTCAGCATTTTTTTAGAATTTGGAGTGACATCAGGAATGAATTCAGGGTTTGAGAAAAGGAAGCGGAACCAGTCACGAGTGTGGAATGAGAAGGATAAATTCAAATGCCCAAGTTCTCAATCACATAGACTTTTTTTTTATTTTAAGATTTTTTGGGGGGCGCCTGGGTGGCTCAGCCGGTTAAGCGTCTGACCTCAGCTCAGGTCATGATCTCACAGTTTGTGAGTTCGAGCCTCACGTCGGGCTCTGTGCTGACAGCTTAGAGCCTGGAGCCTGCTTTGAATTCTGTGTCTCCCTCTCTCTCTGCTCCTCCCCCGCTCATGCTCTGTCTCTCTCTCTCCTTCAAAAATAAATAAAAACATTTTTAAAATAAATAAATTAATTAAATTTTTTAAAAAGAGATTTTTTTGTTTTGTTTTTAAGTAATCTCCATACCTCACGCGGGGCTCGAACTCACAACCCTTAAATCAAGAGTTGCGTGCTCCACCGACTGAGCCAGCCAGACATCCCTCAATCGCAAACACTTTTTTTTTTTTTAATGTTTATTTATTTTTGAGACAGAGAGAGACAGAGCATGAACGGGGGAGGGGCAGAGAGAGAGGGAGACAGAGAATCTGAAACAGGCTCCAGGCTCTGAGCTGTCAGCACAGAGCCCGACTCGGGGCTCGAACTCACGGACCGCGAGATCGTGACCTGAGCTGAAGTCGGACGCTCAACCGACTGAGCCACCCAGGCGCCCCCGCAAACACTTTTAAAAGTTCCAGTCCTTGGGGCACGCCTAGGTGGCTCCGTCAGTTAAGCATCTGACTTCCGCTCAGGTCATGATCGCGAGGTTCGTGAGTTCAAGCCCTGCATTGGGCTCTGTGCTGGTAGCTCAGAGCCTGAAGCCCACTTCAGAGTCTGTGTCTCCCTCTCTCTCTGCCCCTCCCCCTCTCACGCTCTATCCCTGTCTCTCTCTCTCTCTCAAAAACATTAAAAAAAAAAAAAAAGTCCCCGTCCTTGGGGCACCTCCTGGCTCAGCCAGTAGAGCATACAACTCTTGATCTTAAGGTCGTGAGTTCTAGCCCCACTTGGAGGTAGAGATTACTAAAACAAACAAACAAACAAAAAAAACTTCCGGTCCTGTAATGAGGTGCGGTGGAAGGTGGGGTGGAAGGTGGAGAGAAAGTAACCAGGTAGTGGGGCCAGGTAAAAGCCCTGGATCGTGGCACTGGGTGTCAGTGGACATTAGAGGCACTGGTCCAGAGCCTCGGGAAGAGCTCAGGACTGTCCTGATTTCCCTACATCTTATAGAAGGTCAATGCCTCCTGCCAGGACTCTCCCATTCACATGCAACTTGGAGCATTACATTTAGCACCCACGAGCATTACAGAAGCTTGTGACAGAGCTGAGTTTATGCAGGCGGGCATTCAAAAAAGACAGCAGTGTGCTGACGTCGCTGAGTTGTCGGGAGGGGCCTGAGCGGGCACTTCAAGGACCAAGACCCTCTAAGCCACAGGGAAAATGGTGGAAAATTCACCCTCACCATTGCCAGAAAGAGTGACTAATGGCTTTGCTCTTTTCTTAAGCTCCCAATTTGACTTTATTCTTGAATCTTGGCTAAACTCCTTAGGCTGTACCTCTTGGCCTCAACATTGGGCAGAGGCCTTGCCTGCCTACCTCCTCATTAGTCTAGTAATCAATTATGTACCCTCATTTGGAATAAACATGATGAGTCCTCTCCACTCAATTCCATTCATACAATCACAGATAACTATGCTAAAAAATCAACAGCAGAAGAAATTCCAAGAAGAGGCCATCCCGGCACTAAGAGACATTCCTACGAGTGAAACAAACCAAATGTTCTTTCTTGCAGCCCAAGAACTTTATGCCAAAAAAGAAATTGTATATAGACTAACCCCAAGCGCCTATCATAAGTTTTTGACGTAATAATTTTGACCATGATCATTTTGACTATCGATACCGGAACATAAGAAAAAGTAAGTTGAGCTTCTCTTAGATTAAGTTCCATTAATATTATAAATGTTCTCGAATGTAGTTATTAATGGGCAGAATAAACAAAATCCTGCATTACCAGTAAAAAGGGAAAGAAAGAAAGCAGTGAACTGTTTAAGGGGAAGGATGAGTGGGAGCTCAGAACAAAAAGGGCTAGAGAAGGAGCTAGCTGGGAAGTCATAGGGTTAGTGACACATGAAGCCCTAAAATGTTGGAAAAAAACAGACATTTACAGATCAACTGTAGAGGAAAGTGCACTGGGCCAGGGCCAGAAAATGTATATTTGAATTTCATCTTCAGTGCAGACTTTAGACGTGTCATTTCCCACAATTTTTCCATGTGGAAAATAAGAGGGTTAGACCAGAACTTAAAGTCCCTCCCAAGGTTGACATTCTAGAATTCCTGACTCCCCCAGTCAAAACCACCCTGTGCAAGTCTTTTTCTAGTCCTAGCTCCCCTCTGCGTGACTGAACCAGCCCGGCCCTCCCCACCGGGCATTTGTTTGCATGTCACGTGGCATTTGTGTTCTGGTGGGTAGAAGTCTCTGGTTTCTCCTTCAAGACACAAGCCTCTGAAAGACGAAACTGTCTGGAACTCCCAGCTCTTGGAGCCTCCGCTATCGTGCTTTGCTGGCCTAAGAGGCTCTGTGAGGTCCCCAGGCAGGAATGTCTGTCCTAGCACGTGGCCTCCTCTGTGTCCCCGAAGCCGCCCCTGCCCTGTCCCCAGGACCCAGGGCCCGGCTGGCCAAGAGCAGAGCATGTCGGGAGCCCTCCACAACTGCACATTAATCCTCCTGGAGTTGGAGGCCCCAGCACCCCAAGGAGCTGATGTTTCTTGATGAGGAGCCTGGCTGCATTGAGTAGATGAAAAGCTGTCTTCGCAGTGGAGTGAATTCCCTCAGACCCAAAGCAGCTGCTCCTCAAAGTCTCCAAAAACACAAAGTCCTCATGAATAAATATTAGGGGACGAAATGAGGTTTCCTAAGAACAAAAGCAGAGTTGAAGAAGTTACTGAAAGAAGCTGGGATCTTTCATCTCACAAAATATGTCGCTTACGTGTCGCCCCAGACTCTCCTTGCCAACCCCCCTCCCATTCCACTGATCTGGAGCCACATCCTGCTTCTCCCTCACATGGAAACAGGCAGCACCTAGGAGATCATCTGCTCAGACTTTCCTTCAGAGGAAAAGAGAAACCGCAAACAGCTGCCCCATGAGCCCTCCTGCCGAATTCCAGCTCAGACCGGGGGATCTCGATGACCTCATCGGTATCTGAGCTGGAACTCACTTCTCCGGGGACAGGGGGGCTGCCAGCACCCGTGCAGAGTCCCTGGCAGAAGAAGAGGCGGCATGGTGGGTTCACGTCTGTGCCACACTGGGAGAGGTGGGCCAAGATCTGCACCCGAGGACTGAGCCCTGGGCCAGGCCCTGCTTTGCCAGTTGGCAGCTTGGGGTGAATCCCTCCACCCCACCATGTCTGCCCTGCTCCTTCCAATCAAAAGAGAGCCCAAGTTAGAGCCTCAGTCTCTCTCATCTGGATGCCAACAGAAATGCAAATACCCTTGGGAGAAAATGTATCTCTGCACTGATGGATTTATCAGAGCCTGTCCAGAACAGTTTTGCTAAAACAGAAGGTGTGAGAGAGAAGGAGGACCCATAGAGTCAAGGGGTCCAAAGGTTCAAATCTCCTACAAGGCCAAGGCCAGAGGAGGAGCCTTAGAACTCACGTTAGAACAAACCCTTCATGCCGCAGCTGGGGAAACCAAGGCCCAGAGAAGGAGACCATCTTTCCCGGCGTCTCATGGCAAGTCAGTAGCAGAAGCTAGATCTCCAGGCTCCAGACTCAGCCCTGCGCCAGCTGCAGAGAGAGCCCAAGGCCTGAAAGCCAAACCTCGCCTGCTTCCTGGGTTTGTCAGCTGACCCCTCCCACAACTCTGCCTCCGGAATACTTGGTTCCCCCCAACGGAGTGACCTCTGCTCTCAGCCCTGAGCCCCCGCAAAGCAGCATGAGCCGGCAGAAAGGGGTTGGGTGAAATGGAAGACTGGGGCAGAGATCTTCCTGAAGAAAGACCTAGGGAAGTCTGCATCTTTAACTGCATCAGACTCTAATTGTTGTTAAATCTTGGGGTGCCTCAGTGGCTCAGTCGGTTAAGCGTCCGACTTCGGCTCAGGTCATGATCTCACGGTCCGTGAGTTCAAGACCCGCGTCAGGCTCTGTGCTGACAGTGGGGAGCCTGGAGCCTGCTTCGGATTCTGTGTCTCCCTCTCTCTCTTTCCCTCCCGCCCCCGCCCCCCGCGCTCTCTCTCTCTCTCTCTCTCTCTCTCTTTCTCAAAACTGAATAAACATTAAAAAAGAATTAAAAAAAAAAAAAGATCTTAAATCTTGACTCAGAGTGGGGCTCCTGGCTAGTATTTGTCTTTCTGGCCCCAAATGCGCCCTCCAGAATAGTAAGGCAGTCATCTTTGGATGCAAAGATTGACATGCTAATAAATTATTCTTCGTCTGGACTCTTCGAATGATGCATTCCTTTCCCTCCTACCTGATAGTTGTTTTTGCAGTGGAAAAGAGTGGGACCTTAGAATCAGACCTAGGGTATATGGGTTAAACTTCAAAAATTATTTTTAACTGCGGTAAAATGTGCATAACAAAATTCACCATCTTCATCATTTTTAAGGGTGCAGGTCAGTACATTCACGTTGTTGTGCAGCCAATCTCCGGGACTCTTTTCATCTTGAAAAACCGAAACTCTATACCCATGAAACCACCGACCCCCACTCTGCCCTCCCCCCAACCCCCGGCAGCCATCATTCCACTTCTGTCTCTTATGAACTCGATGACTTTGGGTATCTCACATAAGGGCAACCGCACAGAATTGGTCTTTTTGTGACTGGCTTATTTCACTTAGCATCATGTGCTTAAGGTTCATCAGAGTTGTAGCACGGGAAATGCAGAATTTCCTTTTTTTTTTTTTTTTAATTTTTTTTTTTTAACGTTTATTTATTTTTGAGACAGAGAGAGACAGAGCATGAACGGAGGAGGGTCAGAGAGAGGGAGACACAGAATCTGAAACAGGCTCCAGGCTCCGAGCTGTCAGCCCAGAGCCCGACGCGGGGCTCGAACTGACGGACCGCGAGATCATGACCTGAGCCGAAGTCGGCTGCTTAACCGACTGAGCCACCCAGGCGCCCCATCAGAATTTCCTTTTTAAGGCTGAGTGAGACTCCGTGGATGCACACACCACATTTTGTTTATTCATTTGATCTGTTGATGTTCACCTAAGTTGCCTGCACCTTTAATAATGCTGCCGTGTGCAAGGGCGTGCTTTTCAGTTCTCTTGGGTATATACCCACAGGTGGAATTGCTCCTTCACAGGGTAATTCTATTTTACATTTTTCTATTTTAAATTTAACTGCTATCTGATTGGCTTAAACTTTTGGGGCCTTTAGTTTGAGTATTGCAAAAATCATGTACATAAAGCTCTTGGCTTGAAGCTTGGTACATGGTAGGAATTTAAGAAATGGTTGCCCCCCCCCACCATGAACTCTTGAGAAAAGGGCTGTGTTTTCTTTCTGTCCCCTAAGCATGTAGCATGATGCCACACATATAGCAGGTGTTCAATATACAACTGTAAGCGAATGAATGAATAATGACTAGAATAATTTCTATACATTGTAAGCACCCAATAAATGTTGGTGGAATGAATGAATGCATGTAATATTTCCTATAAAAAACCTTCCTCCGTCTGCAGCCTACTACGTGAGAAAAGGAATCCGCTCACCTCTCTAAAGTTCCTGGCAGAACAATGGAGAATCAGGTATCTGGCTGACTGCCGCTCATGCCAATGCTGACGAGAGCTCCCGCTTTCTGGGGCCCCTCCTTTTCCTCCACCCTTGGCAAGGGAATTCCATTGTGCAAGGTAGGTAAAGGTGGGGGCGCCTGGGTGGCTCAGTCGGTTAAGCGGCCAACTTTGGCCCAGGCCATGATCTCACAGTTTGTGAGTTCGAGCCCCGCGCCGGGCTCTATGATGACAGCTCAGAGCCTGGAACCTGCTTTGGATTCTGTGTCTCCCTCTCTCTCTGCTCCTCCCCTGCTCGCACTCTGTCTCTCTCTCTCTCTTTCAAAATAAATAAACATTAAAAAAAAAAAGGATGGGGCGCCTGGGTGGCTCAGTCGGTTAAGCGTCTGACTTCGGCTCAGGTCATAATCTCACAGTTTGTGAGTTCGAGCCCCGCGTCGGGGTCTGTGCTGACAGCTCGGAGCCTGGAGCCTGCTTCAGATTCTGTGTCTCTCCATCTCTCAGCCCCTCCCCTGCTCATGCTCTGTGTCTCTCTGTCTCTCAATAATAAATAAACGTTAAAAAAAATTTTTTTAAAAAAAAGGAGGTAAGATGGATCTGCATGTGAAAATACGCAGAGCATTTCCAGGCTGCCCTGGGCTTGCCATGGTTTCTCTCTTCCTGCCATACTCATACAACACATACCATGAGCTCCGAGGTGGATTGCAAAACGGACCCGTCCAGTTCCAATGCTGTTGGCCCATGCAACTCAGATTTTTTTTTTTTTTTTTTTAAAGATTTCATTTTTAAGTAATCTCGACACCCCACGCGGGGCTCGCACTCACAACCCTGAGATCAAGAGTCACATACTCCACCGAAAGAGCCAGCCAGGCGCCCCGCAACTCTGAGAATTTCAATCACCCGGCCCGAGTCCCACAGCAATGACCAGGCCTCACCTCTCAGCAGCCTCCCCACTCTGGTCAAGCTCCCTCCTTGACCCAGGAGGCTTATCTGCTCTTATGTTGGAGCCCAGGCCCTTTTTCCTCCCCACCAGTTTGGCTTCCACTTTTCTAAGCACTTCCCCCAATGCATCCAACGTAACTACTCAGCTCCCTAGAACCTATTTATACTGCCTTCCTTCTGAAACGTCCTTTCCGTTCCCAAGTATATTGGTCAAAACTTGCCCACAGTGGTGACCGGAAACAGGACCAAAGGAAGGGAAACTCCCTCGCAGGTGCATAGATTGAGGACTCATTTAGGACCTCCACCCATAGGACCTGGCATACAGTAGGAGCTTAATAAATATATGTTAAATGGATAAATATTGGTGTAATATATCATATTCCTATATGATTTTTTAGACTGTAAATTCCCCAAGTATGGGTTTAAGAACTAGGTCTCTCCTCTCAGATAGGAGGTCTCCTGACCCAGAGGCACTACCTATCTAACATACGTGAGGCTTCTGAGAGCAAATTCTTGCCACTTCTCCACGCTCCGTGAACCCCGAAACTTCACCAAACACCTTGCTAAATGACGACTTGGACCAGGGTTCCTCGGCCTTCACATTATTGACATTCTGGGCCAGAGAATTCTTTGATGTAGGGGGCCGTCCAGTACATCGTCATCCCCGGCCTCTACCCACTAGATGCCAGTAGCGACCCCCTCCCCATCGTGACAACCCAAAACCCTCCAAACAATACCAAAGATCTCCTGTGTTTGGGTGGGGGCGGGCCACAAAATCATTCCCATTCGAGAACCGCCAACCTAGACGGAGGCAGAAAGAGAAGCAGTCGCTCTACTTTTTATTGCCTGGTGGGAACAGAAAGTATTTTTCTGGTAGAGGGAAAGTTGCATATTTATTCGATTAAGAACTGATGAGGAACGTACTTCCAACCCCAGGGGGTTTTTCAGCATTGAAACGGCGGGCCCTCCAGGTGAGATAATTCCTGCCCGGGACAAAATTTCCATGTCAGGTCATTGGGGTACAGAATGGAATGACAGGAGAAGGAAGTGGAGAAGTATGAGGACGTGCCCCAGAAGTTACTAGAAATGACAATTAAGTACTTATACTCCTCAGCTAGGACCAGCCAGGGCTCCAAACCTGGGGTCAAATACATAAGGGCCTGCTCAAGTTGGATCCTACCTGCCTGCAGAAACTGGAGCCCAGAGAGACTGAATGACTTTTCAGATATTGCACAGCACATGAGAGGGAAAAAAAATAAATAAATAAAAATCAGGGCTTGAACTCCTTTTGAAGATGTCTGAAAGTCAAGAGGATGGGGTATACCCTCAGCCGCCCAGGACCTGTTCTCTCGTCTGCCCTAATCTGACTCTGGAAACACAGACTAGACCAGGACGAGAGGGAAGAAGCATCTACTGGTGATCTCTGCTGGGGGGGGTGGGGGGGTGGGGACCGGACAGTTCACAACACCAGGCCGTTTCCCAGGATGCTCTGGGTTGCTGGCTTCTGAGCCCACTATCTCACTTTCTTGTTGCTGCATGGAGATAAGCTATCGGCTTCTGCACAGGATCAACTGAGGAAGTCAGGAGGGAAGGGAGGCCTTGGCCGCTGGCAGGAAAAGGCTGGCAGAAGAAAGAAAAAAAACAACAAAAAAAAGCAAAGCAAAGTATCCTGGGGACAAAACTGCTGACTGGGCTGTTAAGAAGGAGGGAAGAAGAGGCAGAGTTGAAGCAAAGGGGGAAAATGGGAGAGGGAAAAGGAGAGAAAGGCAGAGAGACCCACAAAAACTAAAATGACTCAGCAAAACAGAACGTCAGGAGAGAGTTTTTCTCCTCTTTCTATTAAAATTTTCTCGGGGCACCCAGGTGGCTCGGTTAGTTAAGCGTCCAACTCTTGGTTTGGGTTCAGGTCATGACCTCACGGTTCGTGAGTTCGAGCCCTGCATCGGGCTCCACACTGAAAGCACAGAGCCTGCTTGGGATTCTCTCTCTCTCTGCCCCTCCCCTGCTCGCTGTCTCTGTCTCTCTCAAAATAAATAAACAAAAAAAAATTTTTTTTTAAAGATTTAAAACCGGGTTGCCTGAATGGCTCAGTCAGTTAAGCATCTGACTTCAGCTCAGGTCATCATCTTGAAGTTGGTGAGTTCAAGCCCCGCGTCGGGCTCTGTGCTGACAGCTCAGAGCCTGGAGCCTACTTTGGATTCCGTGTCTCCCTCTCCCTCTGCTCCTCCCCTGCTTGTGCTCTGTCTTCTCTGTCTCTCAAAAATAAATGTTAAAAAAAAAAAAGATTTAAAACTGTGTTTTCTCATCAGTTTGTAGTGTGCCCTTTTAAAACGTGCTTTCCTGCTGTCTTGCTTTCAAAGAGTTAATGCGAAGCAAATATTCCTAAAACTCATTTGTGATCCCATAGAGAATCAAGCCTTTAAGAGTGATTTACTGTGTGACTTCAGGAAACTCATTCAACTATTCTGAGGCTTTATGCTCCCCTCTTATTAAAAAAAAAAGAAAAAGAAAAAGAAAAAAGAATGCAGAGATTACCCCAGCCAGCTATAAGGAGAGGCCTCATGGTCTAACTCACTAGAAGTGCTAAAGAGCTGTTCTTTCATCTGGAACTACCTAGGGAGAGATTTTCTTACCAGGAGCTTTTACATCCTCATTCATTTGAATTGGCGCTCTGGGAGCCAGGCAGGGAACAGGTATTTTTATCTTACTCTAATGGATAAGCAGTGGTATAACCAGTAAAAAAAAAAAAAAAAAAAAAAAAAAAGTGGATCTCTCCTTTGCTACACTCCTCCGAATACTATGGAAAAGCCCCGGACTTTCTCCTTTGAGCAGGATTCCAAGACTTGGCTGAGAAGACTGGATTTGGGGGAAGGGGATCCTGCTCTTTGGAGAGGAGAGGTACCCACGGACTGGCAGAGAGATGCTTTTTGCTGTTAGCATCAAAAAGCTTGAATCAGGAGCCTCTCTCTTAAAGCCAGCCACCTAAGCCTCTCGCAGTTACACGGGTGCTCGGTATGGACTGCCGTGACTCAGTTTCAATGTTGGAACTAACACAGGCGACTACAGTCCGTAACGCTCTGATAGAACAAGTCACAGCTGGGCTGGGAAGCAAGGTTAGGGTTAAAACTTCCCAGGTCTGTGCTCTTATCGAGAAAGAAGAGTTACTTCCTCTTCTCGTTCTGTCTTCCATGTTTGCTCTCCTTTTTACGTTCCTCCAGGCCCCCTCTCCTTTCCCATCCAACTATAGGCGGCAGCCCTTTATTTATCCTCTTTTCCAAAGCCCTCATCCTCCAGGGGGCCTCCTCAGATTACACCTGCCCTTGAGGAATCCTTCCTTTACTTTGTTATTAGATCCCTAAATTTGTCTCTGAGAACAAGACCCTGCACACACAGAAAGACAGCAGTAAATTAGGGGTGAATTATATGTCTAGTGTAATGTGCCTGCTCGTGTGTAAGTTAATACCACATGGATGAAATCTACAGCTGCCCCTGGTGATGCACTGCCTTGGGCTCTGACATTCCCATTTTTATTTTATTTTATTTTATTTTTTACTTTTAAGTATTTTTTTAATGTTTATTTATTTTTGAGAGAGAGAGAGAGAGAGAGAGAGACAGAGCGTGAGAGGGGGAGGGGCAGAAAGCGAGGGAGACACAGAATCTGAAGCAGGCTCCAGGCTCTGAGCTGTCAGCACAGAGCCCGATGTAGGGCTTGAACCCACAAACCTGACCTGATCATGACCTGATCATGACCTGAGTCGAAGTCACATGCTTAACCGACTGAGCTACCCAGGTGCCCCCGAAATTCCCATTTTTAGAGAACTGGTTTCTGAAGAGTGGAAGGGACTATGATTCCCCTTGGTTGTTATTCCTTTTCTAGGTCAAACACGGCCCTGGCCCTAAGCCCCACCTCCCAGGACAAAGACCAAGCTGGAGAAGGTACCCCAATGGATAAGGACTTCATCCAGAACCATCCTGTGATATCACTGTTCTGGTTGCTGTTGAAGTATCTGCCTCTCTGCTTTGAAGTCCAAAACAGGAGAGTCTCCAAAGGCAGGAGGACTCCCACATGCAAAAGAGGAAGGGAAGTTCCAAGTTCAGGTCCAGGAACAGGAATGGAGAGGAAGAATCATCAAGCAAAAGGAGCCTTTCCCTCCCTCGTGGAAGGACACAAAATCACCAAGGCAGGAAAAGAATTTTCTCCTTTCTCTACCTACGTGAAACCCAAGACCCCTCCCCTTCTGCCTTTCCTGACCTGGTCAACCAGAGAATGTTCCCGTGACCTTGCAGGAGTCCCCTGAGCCAGGCTGAATCAAGGTGACTACAACCCGAGGAAGCTCCCAGGCCAGGGAAAGCGTGGGAACATCCTGGCCAGGGGTCCTCTCGGGCTCCTGCAGCTGCTGGATGGCTGCAGCAGGTGTGGGTACCCGGCGGGACAGACGGTGCCTCTGCCCTTGGCAAATTCTTTGCAGGGGTGTGCGCTGGTGGGAGCACGAGTGAGCCTGAGTGAGCCTGAGGAGGAGAGAGAAGCGGGAGGGAGGATGAGACGGGGTGCCTGGGAGAGGCAGGCCGCTAGGGTGCAGCTGTGTGCTGACCGGGCGCCGGGACCAGGGCGGAGCTGGGCAGGACAGGGGCTGGCAGCAGCCGAGGCGAGGCCGTTTGGGTGTTGTGTTTCCACTGTAACTATAATTAGGCAGATTCTGTGTTTATTTAGGCTGAGAGCTCTAAGATAAATGACAGCTTCGAAGATGCTTTTCAGCACTTCATAAATCACCCACCGGCCCAGGCGGTTGGCTTCTGCCACGTCTGGGGTCGTCCTCGCGCCCTGCCCCCACCCCCACCCTCGGGGACGAGGGCACACCCGGGGGACGACCCCCGAGCTCCTGGCGCGACGGGCAAACGGTGCCCGTCCCTCCCAGAGCTCGCCGCCACCTCCTGAGGTGGTCCCCGCGGCCGCGCGGGGCTCCGGTTGACAGGCAGGCTTGCCCTCCTCCGGGAGAATATGGTCTCTAATCGGCTCTAATTCAGGCTCTCTTCCCTGTGCCTGGCTGACACATCTGGAGATTTACAAGAGACATTTGAGAAGTATTTATAGCACAGGGGACTTCTCTTCCCCCTCCTATGACTGTCTGAGCCTCTCTTGGGGGCTCAGGGTGGAAGCTTCCTCGTCCTTTCCCATGGGAGAGCACATTCCTGGAGAGGGGTTGCGGACCGCAGGCCCTTTCCCAGTGGGACCTCGGAACTCCCTGGCCATGAGGAAGGGCGAAGAACTGGACGGTGGTGACCCACCCTGTCTAGCCAGGCCTGGGTCAGGTCAGTCCCCTTAGCAAGAAGAGGGAGCAGGATGTGGGGAGTCGAACACCGTGCAAGCGGCCCGCGGAGGTGATAAACCCAACGGAGACGTGAACATGGTCTGGACCAGACACCTTCCCGTGCAGGGGTTTGGAACCAAAACGCACGCTGCAGAGCCTCCGGTCAGATCTCAGGGCCAGTGACGCGGACTCTTCTCCCAGTTTAGGAGCATGGATTTGGAAACATTGGCCTTGGTTTAAAAAAAAAAAAAAAAAAAAAAAAAAAAAAAAAAAAGCAGACCAACGTGCAGTAGGCAATAAGCCACAATAATCTGATGAGACCCATGCTACCAGGCGTAGCTCAGTCATGGTCTGGGAGGTCCAACCAAACCCGCAAGGAGAGTAAAGGGATTCCCGGCTCCGGACGTCAAGGTACTGCTGAAGGGAGGAGGGGTGTCATACCAGCCGCTGCCCAGTCCCCCCAGCACAGTCTTCTCCCCAGGAGGGGGTCTGCATTACACCAGCCAACGAAGCCATCTTCCCACGCGGGGCACTGCACCACCAGGAAACCAAGCAAAGAGAGCGGATGTACTGGATCCTGGGCCCAACTCGGGAGCTCTGAGTAGACGTGTTGAGCAATCGTGGAGCCCTCTGATCTCTACCAGAATTGCGCTCCTCTGTTTATTTATTTAGTATCGATTAGGCACCGTCTCTGAGCCAGGCCCTGGGCTAGGTGCTGGGCATGAAAAGATGAAGACACAACCCTTTCACTCCTGGTCCAAGCGGGATTTGAAGTAGGCCCCATGCCCAACGTGGGGCTTGAACTCACAACCCTGAGGTGCTTG
This sequence comes from Panthera pardus, assembly GCF_024362965.1. NCBI lineage: Eukaryota > Metazoa > Chordata > Mammalia > Carnivora > Felidae > Panthera > Panthera pardus. Next base: position 37,297,815 of record NW_026526876.1, read on the forward strand.
ACTGACTGAGCCAGCCAGGTGCCCCACGTCCGAATTCCAATTCTGCCACTTACTCACTGTATGATCTGGGGCAAGTTCTTTAACTTCCCCGTGCCTCTTCTGTCAAATGGGCACAATAATAATAATTAACTATGGTGATTATTATCGGGCTTACCTCATGGGGTTGGAGTGAAGATTGAAAGAACGCGTATCGAAGTGCCTGGAACGTAGTAAGCGATCAATAAATGTTAGCGATGGGGAGGGAGGGAGAGAGAGAGAGAGAATGAGAGACAGAGAGAGAGACAGCAAGAAGGAGTAAGATGGAGAGACACTGAGAGACTTCCTGCTCCAGCAGGAAGGAAATCTGAAAAAGTGCTCAGGTCCCCTGAGTAAGAGGGAAGCAACTTTTGCTCAGTCACTGCTATCTCCTCCGTACTTTCTAAGCATTTTCTCGTGACTTGGGAGGTTTTGGTTCTTGTCTCAGTTCTTCCACAGCTGCTGATATGTTCTTGGTCTCTGAGCTTCAACTCGTCCTTGGTAAAAAAGCAGCAGGTGACTTTCCTTCTACAATCTTCACTTCTAACATTTTATTTTATTTTTTATTTTTTACATGTTTACCTTTGAGAAAGAGTGTGTGTGTGTGTGAGAGAGAGAGAGAGAGTGGGGGGGGAGAGGCAGAGAGAGAGGGAAACAGAATCTGAAGTAGGCTCCAGGCTCCGTGCTGTCAGCACAGAGCCCCGACGTGGGGCTTGAAACAGCAAGATCATGACCTGAGCCAAAGTCAGACGCTGAACTGACTGAGCCACCCAGGCATCCCTACTTTTTTTTTTAATTTTTTTAATGTTTTTACTTATTTTTGAGACAGAGGGAGTCAGAGCATGAACAGGGGAGGGGCAGAGAGAGAGGGAGACAGAATCTGAAGAAGGCTCCAGGCTCTGAGCTGTCAGCATAGAGCCCGACGTGGGGCTTGAACTCACGGACTGTGAGATCGTGACCTGAGCTGAAGTCGGGCGCCCAACCGACTGAGCCACCCAGGCGCCCCATGAAGTTTATGTTATTTGAGGGAGAGACAGAGTGAGCGGGGGAGGGGCAGAAAGAGAGAGAATCCCAAGCAGGTTCTGTGCTGTCAGCAAGGAGCCTGACACAGGGCTCTATCTCATGAGCTGCAAACTCATGGTCAGAGTTAAACGCTTAAACCAACTGGCCACCCAGGCGCTCCACTTCTGACGTCTTACGGTTCTGTTCAAGAACGCACACAAAAATGAACATGAATGTATACATAGGTAATTTTACAAATCAATGGGGAGAGTGTATTGTTGCGAGAGTTTCCAATCAATGCTCTATCACTGATAAATGTCCTTTGTGGCACTCAAAATGATGATATATTATCAGCCGTCCTCAGTCCTGACAAACATCTTTGTGGCGTTATCAACAGCATAGCAACCACACTGAGGCTGTAGCAATGCCAAGGTTGAAAAGGTCAAATGTCCAAACCCAGGACCATTTTGGAAGTTTACCCCGGTTCCAGGCTACTCAGAAGAACTTAGACCTGCTGTTTTTCTGAGACCTGATCGCTCTGATTGATTCATCATTATCCTTTCCACTGCCCTGTTCATCCAATTTAATGAACGCTACTGAATATCTCCCATGTGCTAGAAAACTTGGCTTAGGTTAAAAACAAATATGACAGGGTGCCTGGGTGGCGCAGTGGGTTAGGCGTCAGACTCGAGTTCAGCTTAGGACATGATCTCACGGTTCCTGAGTTCAAGCCCCGTGTCGGGCTCCACGCTGGTGGGGCAGAGCCTGACTGGGATTTTCTCGCTCTCCCTCTCTCTCTGCCCCTCCCTCTGCACAAAATAAATAAAGTTAAAAATATATATATGTGACTCCTTCCCTTAAGATATTCATTGTCTTTTACGTGAAAATACATGCAAACATAGCAAATAAAGGCAATGAAATGCTGTTCAATGTGGTGACAGAAGTCTGAATGGAGGCCACTGGGGGTGCAAGGAGGAAGTGGTCAGCCTATACAGCATTCTACACGTTAATGCTTGTTGGATGAGTGAATCAACCAGCAAATAGCCTGGGGTAGGAGATTTCATTGAGAGGCGGTAGGGAGGGAAGAGCAGGAAGGAAAAGAAATCTACCTCCCCGCCAGCTGTGCTATGAGACAAACCAACCAACTCGGTTAAAGGAAGTAGGAAGGGGGCTACGCATCTCTGAGAACAACCACTTGAAGCCAGAAATAGACATAGCCTGAAGCTAGTACTGTCTTTCTTTCTGCTCCAACTCTTCCAAAATCCCAAGGCAGCAGATTTCCTGGCCAAAACAAGTTGAGCAGGGTTGGGGCAAAGGGAGGGCTTTCTTCCACCCACACCAGAAGAGCTGAATCCCAGCCCTACCCACTGTTATGTGGAAGCCAAGTAGTCATTTTGCTGACAAAGGAGTTGGATGAGGAGGAACCAGCCTCTCTAATGTTCAGATGATCAAAGGCCCCATTGCATCTTGTTGCATCTGGGGCTCACTCTGTAGCTTAGAATCCGACGAGTACAAAGGAAGACAGAGTTACGGGTTTATCTGTCTTATGGCTCGCAGATTTCACCAGCCACCAAGAGGGCTGGATGAGAACATGTGGGTTAAGCAACACAACCAGCCCCTACCCAGGTGGAAGAACCCCCAAGTATGTGTCCTGCTCAGAGAGGGTGAGGATTGACAGCTTCCTTGTAAAAGACAACATATTCCTTTCATTTATGTTTTGGTGTAAGATACTAATATGCACGGAGAAGTGTTACAGCTGTCAAATTTACTAACGGGATCTGTCTTTATAGCCCAGATCTTCAGAAAACTTCTTACAGGATAACAATTCAGCCCTCCTCGGAGCTTCGCTTCATTTCTGCTCTCTTGGGGAAGCAAGCAAAAAAAAAAAAAAAAAAAAAAAAAAAAAAAACCTAGGCATTTCCTACTCAGCCCTGTGTCATTAGCAGCGCTGAAATCCTCTGTCTGGTTAACTTTAGGTTTTTCCCATTGTCAACAATCTCGGAGGAAGCCTCAAACTTCAGCCAACTTTTACAGGCAGATCGCAGTTCCTGTCACCCAGTAATATCTTTCTGCTGACCCCTGGCTTCAAACTTGGCTCAGTCGATGCTCTTGACTTTTCCCACACTCGATGCTTCCAGTCAAAGAAAATGCGGCAAAGCCTGTTTTCCAGTGTAAGCATGTAAATTCCACACTCATCAACTCCAGGCATTTGCAGCTCCTGGCTTGGTCCCTACTCAGGAGGCAGACACAGACAATGGAATTTGTTTTTAAGATCTGCCTTTCGGGTTAAGAAGGTGGTGCCCCTAATTCTTGACAAGAGGCCCTGTAATTTGAATGTTTCTCTAGGACGAGAGAGAGGAGTCACAAAGACCCACAACACTCCTTCACCAATGCACCTTGGTAATCAGCAGCTGCAAGCTCTTGCTAATGCTAGGTAATTCTATTTGGCTCAACAAACATTTGTGGCGTGCCTACTAAATGCCAGGCACTGTGACAGGTGCTGGCAATTATTGCTAACAGCCTGCACTTGTGAAGCAGTTGGCCAGGGTTAGAGATGCCGTTAGATGGCTGCGGGATAGAGGACAGAAGGGACGACCGAGCTCATCAGCACAACGCTCCCTCCTTCAGAGAGCATCTTACGCGGGAGAAAAACAGACGCACAAAGGGGTCGAGTCTCACGATAACTCATTTGCATTGCATCAACCGCTCGTCTGTCCTTCAGAATCATGGCGTAGTAGAGCCAGGGATCTAGAGTCAAAAGGTCTGGGTTCAAATTCCAATTCCTCCGTGTAGTTGTGTGAGCGGGGGCAAGTAACGTCACCTCCGGGTCTCAGTTTCCACTGATAAAATGAAAATAATAGTACCCACCCTGCCCACCTCACAGGTCGAAGAGAAAATCAGATGAGATAATGTAATATGAACCAGCGCCTCTCAAACTTTAATGTGCATATGGATCATCTGGGGGTCCTGTTAAATTGCAGACTCTGAGTCAGATGTAGGTTGGTCTGAGAACCTACACTTCTCACCAGCTCCCTGGTGGTGCTGCAGACCCTGGTCCATGGATCACGCTTCGAGTTGAAGGCTAAGGACTGTTTACTAGTCAAATGAAAAGGATGGCGATACCAATGAGCATCGCCGTCTAAGTAAACATCCAGAACTCATTCAGAATTCAGTAGAGTCTTGCTAAGTGATTGGAGATGTATGAGCAGCCATGTTTGGGGCCATGGAAGAAACTTATAGCAGGGCGCCTGGGTGGCTCAGTGAGTTAAGTGGTCCAACTCTTGATCTCAGCTCAGGTCTTGATCTCAGGGTCGTGAGTTCAAGCCCTGTGTGGGGCTCCACGCTCCCCTGCTCCCCACAAAAAGAAAGAAACTTATGGTATGTCTTTGCTTTCTTAGGTGAACCATTAGAGAATAATACCAATCCATCCAAACTCTGCAGCTAGGTGAGAAGAAAAAAAGAGAGAGAGAGAGAAATCTCCTATCTCTTTCAGTTAAAAACATTTACCCTGGATGTAAAACATTGAGATTAAAATCAGAAGGTCCTTGATCCTGCCAGATCATATCCTGTACGTTGTAACTATCTCCTGCCAAATTTCTATGGAATCTTAAAGCTGTTGGAACAGATATGCTTGAGGTTAGGCACCTCATGTCATCCCCAGTCCTGACTGGGTGTGGGCCTTATCCTAGTGTTTAAAGACCTTCCTGGGGTCATTTCAACCTGCTTCTGAGCACTGACATTACCCCAGATGAGAAACACATATCTGTTTTTCAAATACCTTCAGAAGAAGCTTCTTCATTTTCCTAGTAAGAATGACGATTCACTCACACCCTCAGGAATATTAAGTGTTAGTTAACATGTGTGTATCTCTTACAAGCTCGTAGCGTAATCTTAATAGTATGCAACTTAGAAGAAAGGAGCTTAAATCTGCTTGTCCTACTTACCTACAAAGAGATGACCCATTTCTTAGAATGTTCATGACCAGGTCTCCAAGGGCCAAACCAAAGCATCGGGTTGAGGGAATTACTGAGATAAATAGGAGGGGAGGTATTATAATGAAATATTCTTGGTGGGAGGCAGGAGTCCCAGATTTTAGTCTTATCTTTACAACTGCTCTGCTGATCTGGGATGGGGCTTCCAACCACTCTAAACAGAATTGACCCATTTGTAATGTGCAAAGGAGATATGAAGGGAAAAAAGAGTAGTAAAAAGCAAGAAAGCAGAACACAGAAATTTATTTTCACACAATTCCGGAGGCTAGAAGTCCAAGATCAAGGTGTTGGCAGGGTTAATTTCTTCTGAGGTCTCTCTCTCCTCGGCTTGTAGATGGCCATCACTTTGTGTCTGCACATGGTCTCCCCCCACCCCCCACCCGGAACATGTCTGTGTCCTAATCTCCTCTTTCATATAAGAACACTAGCCGTATTGGATTAGGACTCACGGTAACGGCCTCAGTTTACTTTAGTTACGTCTTTAGAGAACACGTCCACATGGGTGCCTGACTGGTTCAGTCGGTAGAGTATGCGACTCTGGATCTGGGGGTCCTGAGTTCAAGCCCCACATTGGGGGTGGAGCTTTCTTAAATTAAAAAAAGAAAAGAACGTATCTGCAGATACACACTCTGAAGCACTGGGAAATACGGTTTTTTTAAGTTAACATTCCCCTAGTGGTTTTTACCTGTATGTTTCAGATGGTTGCTGGTTTCCTGCTTCTCTTCGGGCCTGAGAGCTGGGTTCATTGGGAGCTAAGGGGAATCAGACAGGCTTCTCGTCGGAGGTAACTCCAGAGCTTCCCCGGTACTGGGGTAACTCCAGAACATTCCCCGGAAAGCAGCAGGCACTGGGGCCCAGCTCCTGCACCAAGTTTGCTGTGCAAAGTGGAGAGTCTTTCCTGGAGAAGGGAGGGCTGGGAGGAGTAAGTGGCGACAGTTTATCTGAAGCTGGCGCTGGGTTCATTAAGAGGCCTGGTGCAGTTTATCTGCTTCTTGTCCACAAGCCTCGAACGCAGAGTCCAGGCCCTGTCACCATCCCAGCCCAGGCGGCGTCGGGTTGGGAGAGTGTGAACCAGTGGGTCCCCTCCCCCCACCCTAATCTCCCCTTGTCTCCACCGGTCTGTCCTCAAGGGGTCAGATAGGAGCTGCAGTTGTGGAGACGAAGCTCGAAGGCCTTCTGTCAATGCTTCCTACCCCTCAGACAGTGAGGTCCTGGGAGTTGAATTGGCTGCTCCAATAAAGAAGAGACCCAGAAAGCAGCGGAAAGAGGTAGAGAGAGAAGAGGCAGGCACTTACCTTTATCAAAGCCACCTTGCCTTGAATGTAGCTGACACTTATTTTAAGGGGTCCCATTTGTCCTTGTCCTTGTCACATTTTAATGATAGGGAGCGGGATAAACATCTTTGCTGCAGAAGAGGAGGCCCAGGGATTAAGTCAAGCCCCTTTCTTAATGTCTCGCAGCAACCCAGCAGCAGAATCAAAAATGGAACCCAGACCTCCTACGTCCTAGACCAGCCTTTCCTGGGACTGAGGCCCTGGCCAGGCCTGACGTTCCTTCAATGCAGGGGAGGGTGGTGACTTAATCCAGACAACTCAAAACCTCCGTCCCGGGACGGAGGAGACGCCTTCCCGGAGGGACCGCGCGTCATTCAACCATTTGGAATAGACTCCGCAACCTGAGATTATTAACTTCCTGCTCTGTCCGAAGAGTTACCACCACTGAATCTACTATCAGAGTTCATTTTCAAAGAGTTACTGACTTTTTTCCAGGACGGTGGAGGGCAGCAAGTGGATTTGTCCAAGTGAAAAGGAAGCCGTTGTTTTGATGGGAATCTGCCTCATCAAAACCCCCAACGTTGTCAGCGGCCCCGTGGTCTCCTGCCCCCTCTCCAAATTCAGCTTCCTTGAGGGGCCCGTTTGCACTCCCCCTTTGCTACCTGCTTCTCCGAACTCCCCACCGACGTCTGTTTCCTCAGTCCAGGTTCAAGGACCAGGGTGTCACCGAGTAGAACCAGGCGCCGGTGTTCCTAAGCGCACGTCAGTGGCCACGATCTCTGTACTCCCGACTCGGTGGCCCACTACACATGCTCGTTCAAGGTCAGCATGGTCGTTCAAGGCTTGGGACCCTGGAGCCGAGCTATCTTGTGTTGAATCTCAGCTCTTCTTACTGGCTATATACTTAATCTCTCTAAACCCTTATTTCCTCAGTAGTTAAATGGATGTAATGAGAGTATTTACCTCTTGGGATTAAATGAGATCAAGGGCTTAGCACAGGGCTTGGGCGCATGGTAAGCACACCATAAACGTTAGTTATTATCATGAATGTCTCTTTATCTTCAGGGACTTTTAGGGAGGGGGCTTCCAAGCCCTCTGCGCCCACCGCCATCCTTCCAGATGGTTATATCTTAGTGGGCCTTTCTCTACTTTGTCTGTCCTTGTCCTTCACAGACCTCACCCTTTGCCTAGTAGATGCCCTTCCTCTCTTACCCCCATGGAGGCAAAAAGAGCAGATGGGTCATTTGGCTACCGATTTTCCAAATCGGTCAACTACAGAAGGAGCACAATGCCCCGCCCCCCAGGTAGCTGGAGTCAAGGCCACTTGACCTTCCATCTAAGCCCTCAGCAGCCTCTGCCCCATCCAGCCCTGCTGCCCCCAGACTGGGGTGGGGGTGGGGGTGGGGGGCCGCGGCGAGGTACGCAGGCCTGTACGTGGCTCTCCCCAGCCCCTCAGCAAGCTGCTTTTCGGGGACTGAAACACAGTCCAAGCTGCCTTGGGCCCAAGCTTGCCGTGACGGCAGGAGCTGCCTGAGAAGAGAGGCTGAGATAATGAAGGATCCTTCAGACCCGTCAGCGTGGGCCAGACAGAAACCAGGTGCGAGGCAGTGAGCCTTCATCTCTTGTAAACAACCTTCCATCGCCCACTGCAGCCGCCTGAGCCCGAGACGGGGATTAGAAAGCACAGCTTCTGCAGGCCTGGGGCCTCTCAGCTGGACAGCAAGTTAAAGGGCTCACAAGATAACTCGCTGCTGGGAAAGATGCTTGAGGAAACACAGCCATTCGTCAACAGGGGGTTTGCTTGACCTGGCAGGAGAGAATCTGATATCTAAACAGTTCCCCGCATCCCCAAAGCTCTGAAAGTTCTCCAGCTAAATATTTGATATCACACCGGATAACAGCCCAAGGCTCTTCCCACTAGTGCGAGAAGGCTCGACCTGAGAGAGGCCGCGCCAGCCCTGAATTTGGCTGAAATCAGGCAGGTCTCAAGGTGGACGCGTCCCAACTGGGATGGTTTTGATGTCCTTTAACCTGGGCCGGTCCAGTCAGGGGACAAAGGGCGGTCTCCTGTGAATCCGCGAAGAGACATGGAACCTGGAATCTCTTCTAAAGACAGTCGTCCCCTTCCCGCCCCGGACCACTTGCTTCCCCACGTCTTTGGTAGAAGGTTCCGCTTGCAAGAACTGAAAAGCTAACCGTGACCCCTGTGCTCAGCTTCATCCACCTGAGATTACAAAGCAAAGTTAAGTGCTTGAACCCCCTACGGGAGGTGAGGACAGACAGGCCTGGCCAAATGAAAGAGTACTTCTGTTTCCAAGTCCTATGTCTCCAGCATTGGGGCTAAGACAGTCTCCAATCCATGTTCAGAGTTTCTCATAAGGGGAGGAGAATGAAAGCACATCTCAAATAGTACTGCCTCCAAGAGGGTGCTCCACTGATGATGGTGTGACTCTTGATCTCAGGGTCATGAGTTCGAGCCCCACGCTGGGTGTAGAGTTTACTTAAGAACAAAATCTTAAAAAGAAACAAAAAAGGTGGGGCACCTGGGTGGCTCAGTTGGTTAAGCATCTGATTCTTGATGTGGGCTCAGGTCATGATCTCGCGGTCCTGGCATCGAGCCCCAAAACAGGCTCCACACTGACCATGGAGCCTGCTTGGGATCTCCCTCTCTCCCTCTCTCTCTGCCCCTCCCCTGCTTGCACTCGCTCTCTCAAAATGAATAAATAAATATTAAAAAAAAAAAAAAAAAGAATCGGGGCACCTGCGTGGCTGAGTCGGTTGAGTGTCTGACTTCGGCTCAGGTGATATCTCGGGGTTGAGTCTGAGCCCCGCATCGGGCTCTCTGCTGTCACCGCAGAGCCGGCTTCGGATCCCCCGTCCCCCTCTCCCTCTGCCCCTCCCCCACTGGTGCGCGTGCTCTCTCTCAAAAATGGACATTAAAAAAAAAAAAGAATTAAAGATACGGCTCTCAGGCTGGACAGATACAAGTTCAAACCTCAGGTGTGATATTTACTGAAGGTGTGGTCTTGGGCAAGTTCTGTGACCTCGCTAAGCTTCAGTTTCCTCATCTGCAAGATAGGGATAGTAGCACAGTCACAGGGTGGTTGTGAGGTTAAATGGTGAGACATGGAAAGAAAGCACTGACCAGAGTACCTCATACAATAAATACTAGATAAATGGCAGTCATTATCAGCAATGAGATCTCAGGCAATCAAGAAGACTTGGAGATAGGAAACTGAGATTTATCTAAGAAGTGTTTCAAAGGGGTATGATTTGAGCACACAGCACAGGTTTATTCTTTTTTTAAAACTTTTTGAAATATAATTTATTGTTAAATTGGCTAACATACAGTGTGTAGAGTGTGCTCTTGGGTTTGGGGGTAGATTCCCTTGGTTCATCGCTTCCACACAACACCCAGTGTTCATCCCAACAAGTGTCTTCCTCAACGCCCATCACCCATTTTCCTCCTCACCCCCAGCCCCCCATCTACCCTCAGTTTGTTCTCTGTATTTAAGAGTCTCTTATGGTTTGCCTCCCTCTCTGTTTGTAACTATTTTTTCCCCTTCCCTTCCCCCATGGTCTTCTGTTAAGTTTCACAAGATCCACATAGGAGTGAAAACATATGACACCTGTCTTTCTCTGACTTATTTCACTTAGCGTAATACCTTCCAGTTCCAACCACATTACTGCAAATGGCAAGATTTCATTCTTTCTCATTACCAAGTAGTATTCCATTGTGTATATAAACCACATCTTCTTTATCCATTCGTCAATTGATGGACATTTAGGCTCTTTCCATAATTTGGCTATTGTTGAAAGCGCTGCTATAAACATTGGGGTACAAGTGCCCCTGTGCATCAGCACTCCTGTATCCCTTGGATAAATGCCTAGTAGTGCTATCGCTTTTTTTCAAGTAATTTTATATTATTGTTATTATTTTTTAAGTAGGCTTCATGCCCAGTATGGAACCCCCTGCAGGGCTTGGATTCCCAATGCTGAGCTCTACACCTCAGCTTAAATCAAGAGCTGGATGCTCAATCAACTGAGCCACCCAGGTGCCCCTAAAACTTTTCATTATAGAAAATTTCAAACAGATACATAAATGACAGGATATAATGGACTCTCATATGCCCAACAATACCCCGTTTCGCCAACTTGATCGATCAAGGCCAATCTTCTAACGTCCTTATCTCCCTAGGCAGTTATAGTCTCTTTCAAGCTAGCTCTTTGGGCCACAAATCTAGGTTGTTCTTTTATAGGGGAGGGAACAGGGGATTTAGAGCCTGAAGACGTGGCCCACTCTTGATTCGCTGTATGACCTTGGGTGGGTCACTTAATTCATTAAATTCTCAGATTCTTCACCTATACAATGATAATAATGATAATACTTGCCGTAGGTACGTCACAGAACTCCTGTGGGAATGAGACGTCTTGAAGGGGCCTTGTAAAAGGAAGTGCTATGCAAACACGGGTTAATGCCTCACCTCTCACTGTGTGTGATACCGTTTATGCTGTCAACAAACATTTACTGAGGCTGTTGTGAAGTGCGAGGCCATGCCAAAGAAAAACCTGTTCTTCGATCTTAGGTTGTGCCCCTGAGCCCAGCTGGTCACACTGCAAATGCCGTCACGAAGTCACCTAGGCCAGACAGAAAGGATTCCCCCGTGTGTCTCAGCCCCCACCTCGGGGAAGCCCCTCAGCGTGTCCTGCTGGACCAAGAGAGTCACTTCTCATACCACACGTCCCGGTTCAATGTCAAGGCCTGGAAAATGTCAAACCACGTCAAGTCTCCAGGGCTGTATCTCCGTTAAGGTTCAGAGTGAGAATCGCAGAGACAGTGGGACCTCAAAGGTTAAAAACCTCAAAATCACATCTTGAAAAAAGAAGCTGTTGAGGACATAACCCAAATCACCCTTTCAAAAATTATTTGGAGAAAAGTCTTACTCCCAGAATTTAAAGGTGTGAGGGGAAACGAGGAGCGGATGCCTGACCCAAAGGTTGGCCTGGCCTTAAAGCTATTTGGGCGGCAGCTACAGAAGATGCTATTTCTCTCTTGTTTTTCTTCCCTTCAAAAGAAGAGAATTCAGAATTTCATCTTGGCCCCAATCCCTGCCTCCTGGTGGCCCATGAAAACAATATTTTCCTGCTCAGCAGGGCAAAACCTCTTATTTCCCGCTGTCCTTTTCCCATCTCCTAGCTCCACACTGGACTCCTCGCTGCAGACAGATTTCTCTAGCCAGTGATTCTCCCGCCACTGGGCCCTGGCTGTTCAGCATCCCTAGAGCACGTCAGGGCCAGAGCAGAAATGAAAGGACCGAGGCAGTGTCAGCTGCACTGGGGCCCAGGTCACTGGTGATCAAATTTTTTAATGAACATGGAGGCCAGGGACTTGAAAGGAAGGTTGGGGTTCACCGAAAGGCGAGCACAATATGCTTCTGGATTATTAAATCCTGAACGTGCAGACATCAATGTCCTTCCAACACCCATTACTCCCAGGAGCTCAGTGCTGCACTGAGCAGCCGGGCCCCCAGATCTCCTGGAAGCCCTTGACTTCATGCTGTCAGAGAAGTATGAAGGACGTTTGACAATAGGGATAGGCCCCAAGAGTCAGTATCTCGAAGAGATGTCTGCACTCCCATGTTCGTTGTGCATTACACACAGTAGTCAAGATATGGACACAACTCAAGTGTTCGTTGACAGGTATGTGACAAAGATGTGGTTTGTACATTACAATGGAATATTACCTAGCCATACAAAAGAATGAGATCCTGCCATTTGTAATAACATGGATGGATCTTGAGGGTATTATGTTAAGGGAGATAAGTCAGACAGAGAAAAACAGGCCCTGTGTGATTTCACTCCCATGTAGAATCTAAAAAACCAAACCCAAAACAAACCCAGGAACGGAATCATAGATACAAAGAAGAACAAATTGGTAGTTGCCAGAAGGGATGGGAATGGAGAATGGGTAAAATCGGTGAATGCAATTAAAAGGCACAAACTCCCAGGTCTTAAATAAATAAACCGAGGGGATGAAAAGCATAGGAAATATCATCGGTAATATTGTAATAGCCTTGTATGGTGACAGATGGTAACCACACTTGTCATGGTGAGCATAGAATAACGTATAGAGCTGTCAAATCACTAAGCGATACACCTGGAACTAATAGGACATTGTACATCAACTGTGCTTTAATTTTAAAAATAGTAAAATAATTTTTAAGCTATATATAGATTGCGATGGTATTGAGCCATAAAAAAGAAAGAAAGAGCTGCCATTTGCAGTTCTGGAGGAACCTGGAGGACATTACGCTAAGTGAAATAAGCCAGATACAGACAGACAGATGTTGTATGATCTCACTGATATGTGCAGACTAAAAAAGTTGAATTCACGGAACCAGAGGGGGGAGTGGAGGTTGTTAGGCACTGAGAGGTAGGGGACAGGGGGAGACAGGGCTCATAGGATAGTAACCTTCAGATCTAAGACGAATAAGTTCTGGGCAACTAATGTACAGCATAGTGATTATATATAATTAATAACATTGTATTGTATACTTGAAATTTGCTAAGAGAGTAGATCCTGAGTGTTCTCACCACACGCGTGCACGCGCATACACTCACGCACGTGCGCGCACACACACACGCACACACACAATGTGAGGTCATAGATGTGTTAATTAACTTGACTGTGGTAATAATTTCACAACGTATATGCATATGACATCATCACATTGTACACCCTAGAAAATCACGCCGGACTACCTAAATTCCTACAATCTTTGTCAATCATACCTCAAAGCTGGGGCGGGCGGAGAGAATGAGATAATATATGCCTACATTATCTGATGATTATAAAGCATTGTACACACGCTTTCTAATCATCATCGCTCTCCTTCTTCTTGGTCGACCTCCTCTGGATCGCTTCAGAATATTCGACTACATTTAATATTTGTTAGTTCAGTCAGAACCTGTGAGCCAAACACAGGAAAACAAGGACTAACAAGATGATCCCTGCCTTAGAATTAGATCCCTGGGGCGACTGGGTGGCTCAGTCAGTGGAGCGTCCGACTTCAGCTCAGGTCATGATCTCACGGTTTGTGAGTTTGAGCCCCGTGTCGGGCTCTGTGCTAACAGCTCAGAGCCCGGAGCCTGCTTCTGATTCTGTGTCTCCCTCTCTCTCGGCCCCTCCCCCACTCATGCTCTGTCTCTGTCTCAGAAATAAATAAACATTAAAAATAAATAAATAAATAAAATAAAATATAGCACCTGATGGGCACCTGGGTGGCTCAGTCCATTAAGCGTCCAACTTCAGCTCAGGTCCTGATCTCGCAGTTCATGAGTTCAAGCCCTGTGTTGGGCTCCGTGCTGACAGCTCGGAGCCTGGAGCCTGCTTTGGATTCTGTGTCTCCCTCTCACTCTGCCCCTCCCCTGCTCGTTCCCTCTCAAAAATAAATAAATGTTTAAAATTGTTTTAATTATAAAATAAATTAATTAAATATGGCATCTGAAAGCGAATGCAATGCTATAGATATGAGTTAGTGAGATGAATATCCCCCTTAATGGGGGGCATTAATCACTGGTATTCAAACCTTAAAAATCTTTATATTATATGAAGACAGAAAACCAAAAACTAAAAGAACTTGCTGTTCTGAACAGCTGTTCTAACAGCTGAACTTGCTGGATCTGTCAGTTATTAGTATTATGCCATCTATGCTGTTAGATCCGTCTTATCTTTTTTTTTCATTTTTTTAATGTTTATTTTTGAGAGAGAGAGAGCTTGAGCAGGGGAAGGGCAGAGAGAGAGGGAGACCCAGAATCTGAAGCAGGCTCCAGGTGCTGCGCTGTCAGCACAGAGCCTGATGCGGGGCTCGAACTCACAGGGCATGAGATCATGACCTGAGCCGAAGTCGGAGTCGAAGTCGGACGCCTAACTGACCGAGCCACCCAGGCGCCCCCCCACGCTATAAGCTTTTAAGTCTTTTTTGTCCGTCCAGTTATCGCTGAGTTTGAAGATGATTTGCAGATATAACAACCTGGAACTGGTCTCTTCCTGGTTGCCCATTTCGTATATTTGACCCCTCCTGCTTACTTTACATTTTGATGGGCTTGTGTTGGATCCTACATTAGATCCAATGTACAAGGTTGCCATGTGCAGAGTGCTTGGTTTCTTCCAAGATCACCTCCAATTAAATGAAATTCTTTGGCCTCCATTGCTTTAGTTAACAAGCAACGCCGATGATGGGGGAGATGAAAGGAAGAGTGGAAAGACTCATGAAGTCATCACGGGACCTTATAAAAAGGAGTGCTAACTGCCTCTCCCCCTCCAGACTCCCACTGCTGTCTAATGATTTTTCCTGATTCTCAGCAAAAATTGATATTCCCTTTGGTTAGGGGGCTAAGTGCCTCTCCGCAAAGAAGGTGAAATATGGTGTCCTTGGAGCCCCTTAGCTTGTGAAATTACCAAGACCCATTATTTCAGCATGGTTGTCTCCAGGCCGGCTCCAACACATGACAAAAGAACTGGTGAGATGCCTGGTTCCTGCCTTCCCAGAAATTCTTTAATTTGTTTGACACCCCTTACTGGGAAAAGCTCAGGTGGAAAAGATTCTGAAGCCGGACGAGGGCTGGGATCTCTAAATATGTTGAAAATGTTATCTGTCTTTTCTCAAATATGTCTCTCTCATTCAGGTATTTGCTCTGTGATAGCCTTTTACCTTGACAGCCGCTGAGTCTCTGTGGCTTGTATTTCAGAACCGATAAGGAAAGGCAAGATCCCCCCATACCGCTCGCTGGGAGCACCTGGTGAGGAGAAGCCATATGTGACTGGGGCTGTGTGGCCTCACGACCAATGCTGACCCACCTCCCCCTTGTCGTGCGTGCCTCACTCATCTAGAAAGAAGGTAACAGAAAGGAGAAAATAAATGGACTTTCTCTGAGGGGCTCACACACGCACTCTCTCTAGTGATCTTCTCATCTGCAGACTTGGCAAATTCTTTACAACTTCTGATCAAGGAAGGGTTTTTTTTTTTTTATCTGTTTTGTTTTGTTTTGTTTCTGCACCTTCTCGATTTACTGCCCTGCTGCTGGGCTATACGTATGACGAGATGCCCCTATAAGGAGCCCCTTCAGAACTCTTCAAAGTCTACGTCTATTGAAATAAACAGCGAGCCAGTCTCAGGATGTAGCTTCTTTGGGGCTAAAGCAACATTTGCGTAAAGCAAGAGAGTAGATGCCAGACCCAAGTGATCTACTGCCCCTAATCTGGCTCTGTGTGCCTCATGTACCTCACCCCTCCTCTTCCTGTCTCACCCCAGCCTCCCCATCATTCTATCGTCAGGACCCCTGACAATAGGTCCCCAGGACCTGGGCTGAGTTATAGGATAGGAAGCTGCTTATGGCCTCCAGGTTTCTGCCTTCCATCTGCTTTGTGCCTGGCTCTTCAGACCAGTGCCAGGAGGCTCACAGGTGGAAGGGGTTGGAGATTTGGACTTTTGATCTGCTTATTCTTCAAAGTCTTCAAAGCCCTGACTATATGTCTGCCATGACCAGGATCTCGAACAAGGCCTGGGGGAGGAGGATGGCGGGGAATGGAGAATGTAGAAGAAAGCTGATTCCAATGAGAGTAGGCACCTGGGCAGTGCTATCGTCTCTAACTCCAGGGCTAAAACCCCTCCTTCTTGACTATCCATGTGTTATGACTCCCATCTCCTGTGAAGTCCTAGAACCCACACACCCATCATAAGAATTTGGCAAGATATGTCCTCAAAAAGACACTTTCCCAAATTCACGTTAAAAGCCCCTTTTCCATTTCCCCCAGGCTTTCTATAATATACCAGACTTGAGCCTTTCAGCTTCAAGATTGGTCATGTTCAAAGTGCCTACATCTTTCCAAACTGGGAGAAGATCATTCCAAGGGGAGGATCCCTAAAGCCAGACCTCCCATCATGGCCAAACTCTGGACCATTTGAGGTTTTCACAGAACCTAGGAGTCAACCGATATTTGATTTGGACTCTATTTGCAGAATTCTCCATCTTTAAACGTTATACAGAGAGAGAGAGAGAGATTCCCTAGTTGAAGCTGGTGATCTTGGATATTTGAGTAGTCTGCTTGATATCTGTTCCCTAAAAGGAAAAAGGCAATGACCTACGACCTTGAACAATAGCTAGGGGTACAGTTGGGGCAGGTGGAATAAAAGCCATCACCCTAAATGCATTGCATATGCCAAATATGTGGACCAACATATAGATTCTTTAGGGCCAGGGACAGAAAAAGAAAATCACATGTTGCTTTTCATATATGCAATCTTGGGTACCTTACTTCTCTGAGCCTCGGGCTCCCCTGCTGTGAGGATAAGGATCATACTAACCAGGTTTCTGCGTGGCTCAGATGGTTGGGCGTCCGACTTCAGCTTGCGTCATGATCTCGAGGTTCGTGGGTTCAAGCCCCGCGTCAGGCTCTGTGCTGACAGCTCGGAGCCTGGAGCCTGCTTCAGAGTCTGTGTCTCCCTCTCTCTCTCTGACCCTCCCTCACTTGTGCTCTGTCTCTCTCTCTCAAAAATAAATATCAAAAAAAAAAAATTTTTTTTAAAGGATTATACTAACCTCCCAGGGATGTGATGAAAACTAAAGGCTAACAGCAAAGTGCTGTCTACACGTCAATAACAACAGCAATTGATCACAAAAAAGTAACTGCTGCCCTCAAGAAGGGGGGTCAGGGTGAAGCACTGTGAAAAAAGTAGGGTTACCCGGACAGCGAGTGATAAGGACGTGCAGACCCTGAGCAGCTGGCTTAGCCCAGGTCACCTGCGCTTCCTGCCCTTGACATAACAGAGCCTCTCCTTCCCACCTGTCCATGTGGTTTCTCTACTCTAACCCTCCTTTCCCTTCTCACAAATTACACAGACGCCGCTCAGCAAATGTTTGCTCCCCACAAATGACTGCCAGTCTGATAGTACTGTCCCGGAGCTTGGGGATCTGTATGGATTATGGTACAGACGCCTGATGCAGCCCTAGAGGTCAAGTAGATGGACACAATTTGCAAGAGATAAAGAGTTCCTCTAATTTCCCACCAGCCACCAGCCTGCCCTGTTCCCCTCTCCTGCCCAAGCCATGCTGCCTGCATCAACAGAAATATAGTGACCGGCCCAAGGGTTACGATATTCTCACTCTACTTAGAACTGACACAAGTCACACTGTGGATTTTCCGGACACTTCGTTGTATAGAAACTATTAACTAAGGAAAGAGGAGCAGGATGGGGAAAGTTGTGGAAATGAGGTCTTAGGAGAAACAAATGAAGGAATCAGGAACGTGTATCACTCTGGAGAAGGAAAGACCCAGGGGCACACATGAAAGCTGTCTTCAAATATTTGGAGAGGTAGCACGTGGCAAAGGAATTCAGAGTCATTCTGTTGGCTCCAGAGGCAGCAAAGAAGTAAGGTCAGCGGGCGTGAGACCTAAAGAGTCAAATTCCTATTCCATGTAAAGAAATATTTCCTATCATTTAGAGCAGTCCAAGTTGGAGGAATCTTCCTTTACAAATAGCAATCTCCCTATTGCTAGAGGCGTGGGAGCCCAGCACGTGGTCGTGAAGACTGGGTGAGGGTGTCAAGTCTATACAGTCTTTTCCATCTCCACTTTTTTCATTGTTCTTTTGCTTTAATTTGCCCCACCCTCATTCGCTAAGGCCATGTCAGGCGGGTACAAAGCGGAGAATTCCCAGCAATTGTCGACTTCAGCACGGTAATGTCCCGGGAAATTCACTCACCGGAAGGAGAAATAAAAGACTCTTGGGCTATGTTGAGGGGGTGCGTGGGGAAAGAGAGAAGGGAACAGAAGAGAGCTAGGCAATGCAGATTCCTCAGTTCTATGAGCTAGGAAGCAGCTAGATGGTCAGCCAAAGGCAACATTGATCTGAAAGCCAGAGTAGTATCTCATTTGGGGGCAGGAACTTCTCTTCACATCTGCCAAAGGCCAGGAGAAAAACACTTCTCCCTGTTGCTAGAAGCAGATTTACAAGTAACTTACTCCTCCTCTGTCTCCATTCCCATAAACAACAAAACTCCTCCATTAAGTTTACAGAGTTGGGGAGTGTGTGTGTGTGTGTGTGTGTGTGTGTGTGTATTGGGAGGAAGGGAGAGTCCTTTCTCTCCAGGCACACTTAGTATAGAAACACCTGCTATTCAGACCTTCGGGGACCTGTGAGCTTTTCTCTCTCCCTCCCAAACAAGGGCTTCAGACCCCACTGGGGAGCACAGCCTGTAACTCAGGAAACTGCTCCCAGAATGAAGTAGGAAGGAGGGACTCTGGGGGTGCTGAGTTAGATCCTCTGTGACAGCAGGAAAATTCTTGGCATCTTAAACCTTGCCTCAGTTGAAAGGAGAGGTTGGGAGAGGACTCCCCCAGGCTTCAACTGACCTGAGAGAAGAATCTGGGTTATGCCTCGGCAACTGAGCAAACATTTACACTTGTCACCAAAAATAAATTTGAAAACTAAATTTAAAAGATCTAGGGGGGGGAAAAGAGAGAGAATCAGGGCTTCTCTTGTTTTCCAAAGGAAGAATCTGACATTCAGTTCAGCTCAGCACCTGGCAAATGCAGAGGACAGAAGAGCAAGAGGTTTGTGTACTGATCAAATTAAATTCAAACCTAGGATCCTGTTTTTCTGCTCCGCCTTGGAGATTTGTGAACAAGAGAGCTGGAGGCAGAGAAGGAAAAAGAGCAAAATTTGCTTTAATTTTTTTCCAGTCTCCTGTATTCCTTTGGCTTAGAAAATCATAAAGAGGTAAAAGGAAGACCCGTATCTATTGTATGGGTCTTTTCTTATTCAAACAGAGGGATTTTTAAAAAAAAAAAATTTTTTTTTAACGTTTATTTATTTTTCAGACAGAGAGAGACACAGCATGAACGGGGGAGGGGCAGAGAGAGAGGGAAACACAGAATCGGAAGCAGGCTCCCGGCTCTGAGCCATCAGCCCAGAGCCCGACGCGGGGCTCGAACCCGCGGACCGCGAGATCATGACCCCAGCCGAAGTCGGAGGCTTAACCGACTGAGCCACCCAGGCACCCCCAAAGGGATTTTTAAAAACGGGGTTTTCTCTAGTGAAATAGAGGGGGTTTTTCATAAAGGCAGGACTTAGGGACACACTGAGGCTATTTTTGTTAGATTACTATAACTCACATTTGATTATCTTGATTTTTTTTTTGATGTGATAAGTTTGATTTTTTTTTTTTTTTTCCAAATAGATTGGGATGTTGAAGAACCCGAAACTGAGGTTGGTAATAGGCACTAACCGGATGCTATTTTTCTTGTATTTTTGTATCCGTGCCTTTGTTCTTCATCGTTAAATTCTAGGGATATACACAAGTTCTTGCTCTTTTCCCTAGTCAAGGCAGGAAGACACAGCAAAGCCTCCTAAACTGTGGGTCCAAAGACCCAAATGAAAACCAAGGGGAAGAAAATCAGCTTTGCAGATCTTTGGTATTTGATGAAGATACTGTAGGAGATCAGCCATGTTTGGGACTTTTTGTTTGTTTATCTGTTTTGCTTTGTCTTCATTTTTGCTTTCCCTCTGAGCGCTTAGCCACACATCACCAAACTTGGTGAGCTGATTAATTTCCCACCGATTTCCTTTTCATTTCCATTCTGGGAGTTCTGTAGAGATAAATTCCACGGAGGGATTTTTCAGCAAAAGGCCCTCTTCCTTCTCACCTGTATGCCTAGAACGCTTCTGTTTTCCACTCACACTTCTCAGAAGTTTTGCTTTGCACCACTTACAGTCAAAGTAGAAACTCAAGGAGTGGGAGAGAAAGAGGACATTTTCATGCAGGCAACATTGGCTGTCTCCCCGGGAGCCCGCTTTCTCCAGCTTTTGCAGCCATGTCTGCAAAGCTGTGTACTCGATTTTTGGTCGAGAACACAAGTAACAATGCTTGTTTAAGTGCGAGGGAGGCCGGCGTATCTGTGGGAATGTGTCAAGGTGTGGATTTCAATAGGTTTTGAAATGTTCGCACTGTAGGGTGGGGGGAGCCTGTGAGCATGCAGGCACTTTCAAAGGCATCTTCGCAATTCTCCGTTTCCAACGCACCTAAATTGCTGGATTTGAATTGCTGAATAGAGACCCCATGCCCGATTCAGCACCCCACCCCCACTCGTCCTTCGGCAAAGCCGTTGCCTTCCTGCCCGCCTCTGGCTCTCGGTAGCTTCAGCCCCCTGGGTCAGATCTCTCCTGCCAAACCCCAAAGGTGGGGATTGAACACTGAGTTCTGGAAAATGACTGAGTGTAAATGGGAGACACCGTGGAATGACTGGAGGTGGTGGAGGGGGCGCGGGGGGAAGAAGTTTGGAACCGAAGAACGATGTGGGATAGCTCGTCCACCATCTACCGGCCTGTGTTTGCTTACATATACTCTGAAGACTTCTCTCCTGAACAGCATGTTGTCCAGATTTTGCCTCTTCAGACTCCCCGTCCTAAAAAACAACAGCAGCTGGCAGAGGCTGTGGCCTGTTTGAAGTGGGGAATCCGAGAACCCTGGCCAAAGGCATTAAAACCATGCCCAGGACCCGTGGCCCTTGACGAATCTGCAGGTTGCTGCTGAGGCATTCTTTCCCCCAACTTTGTTCCTCCTAAGGGACCCCCGATCTAGAAATCTAGCCCCAGGGTGGAACAGAGGGTGCAGGGGACCGTTCCTTTTCCTAGACGGTTTTCCCTTCCCTTTTCCTGACCTGGCAGGTGCCTGTTTCTGTGATCAGGATCCATGTGTGTATCTCGGTGGTAGGAATGAGCAAAAGGATGTCATCAATAGCCAACAATTTCCAATGATAGCAACTGACCAGGCTAGGCTGGGTGATCTTCCCGAGAGCGGGGAACTTCCAACAGGCGGCCATCTTTGCCCGAGTTCCATTAAGCATTGAAAGTAATGCTTTCCCTTGTTGTTCCCTTTCAGACCCAACAAGCCCATCATCCCCTGCTCTGTGCCTATTGGCCCCAGAAAGGGAGGATATCCCAAGTATTTTTAGAAAAGATAAAAGGAAACCTTAGTCTATCCATGTCTGAATGACCCTAGACTCTGTGGGGTTGAGTTGGGAGATGGAGAGGGAAAAGAAAGGCTTATTTGTGCCAGGAGTGACTCACTGGGATCTCCTCACCTGGATCTTTCTGCAGAAGGACAACCGTTCCATCCCTTTTCTACCAACGTTTCTACAAATCTAAACACCCAGGGGCTCCTGGCCGGCTCAGTCCCTAAAGCATACTCTTGACCTCAGGGTTGTGAGTTCGAGCCCCATGTTGGGGGTAGAGCTTACTTAAAAAAAAATCCAGCTGGGCCTCAAATCCCTTACATTTCCAAAGTTGAGTCTTTTCTTGAGTTTGCTAAACTAAAGGAAGCCCAAATAAAACCTCTGCGGGTGAACCCTGGGAACAGACTAACCCTGAAGCTACAGAAATCAACTCTCTCTGTCATTTGCCAGAGATAGACACCTGTAACGTACAAAGGTAGGAGAAGAAGAAAATGCCTCCCGGGTCCCCTCCCATCCGCAACCTTACTTTAATTACCTTCATGGTAACACGTCGATTATGTTAACAAGCTTGCACTAATCAAACACCTGAAACTGACATCCTTTGAGAGCACCATTTTGGGGGTACCTGCCTTCTAGACAGGAACATTTTGCTTCAATAGTCACTTTATCAACAAATACAGCATCTACTCTGTGCCAGGCACTAGAAACGGAGCCAGGAACAAAACAGACAAAAATCTCAGCCTTCGTGGACCGTAAAATGGAGAATGTTAGGAGATAAGAGACTGTTCTCATATGTGGCTGCTGGAAACGGTGTGTCGCCTCATTATGTACAAGCGCTTTTAGTGTCTTTGGAAAAAGAGCCCAGACTGTTACAAGTTTACCAAGTGTCTCTACGATTAAACATAGCCCATGATACTAATCACGTGCAGAGACATGACCCTTTGTAGCCCTGGACCGGCTCCCCAACCCAGCGGGTCCATTTTAGTCCAAAAAGACCATCGTTTGCTGAGTCGTCTCTCCTCTGGGAGGCCCCGGTTGCTTGCCGGTCCAGCAAAAGTGGAGAGACCAGGGCATGACCCCACGACCGGGGCCCTTCCCCTCCCCTCTTCTGGCCTCAGCAATCCCCTGGACAGGCAGCTCCGCCAGGGCTGGGGGTGGGGGGCTGCTAGCCATTTTAGGGCTGAACTCTCCATGAACCAGGAAAGGAAGGGGGGGGGCAGCAAAGCAGAGCCAGCAGGAGCAGGCTAGGGAGGCCAGGCTTCTGGGCAAACCTCTCTGGCTGGGTAAATATTGAGCTGCCTCATCTCCAAGGTGGGGGGTTGAAAAGGAGCTGTCAGACCAGAGTAAACTGAAGGGAGCTTCGGGCCCCAAAGGAGCAGAGAGCACATGCTTTGTGGGGCTCCTTCCCTCCTAGGTTCTCTTGCAGGCAGAAAGGGCTGCAGGACTGAGAATTGCCTGGACTCAGGCCAGTGATCTTGAGAGCCTGGAGGAAATGGACTGGGGGTAGGAAGAGAAAGAGTGATTTTAATTAGCTCTAACTAGGCCAGTAGACTATATCCAACAGGATGATTCCTTCACCCACCCTCCCACCCTCCGATCCCCCCACTAAGCTTAACATTCTTTCTTACTTATGTCTTCTTCTGTCCTCAGATGAAAGGATGAGTCAAGCTGCAGTGGGATAATCCAATTTACATCAAAGACTAGGAAAGCAGGCCCAGAGAGACTGGGTGACTTCCCTGAGGATGCACAGGAGTCTCTCGATAAACTTGCGTCTCCCGACTTCTTACAAAATTCTTTCTTTCTCTGAAGTATCTGACCCGTTCATTTCCTAATGAAGAGAACAACCGTGGACAAGGGCCAGGAGGCCTTTGAGCTAAAGTCTACAGCTGCTCGAGCCTCTCTATTCTCCCAAGAAGGGACATTAAATAGCTTGCATCTCCAACTCCTGTCCCACCCAGGACTCACTCCGATTATTGAAAGCATTGAGAAAGCCAGGGAAACAACAAAGCTGAAGCCTCTGGAATATTGCGATCGAGTCATGCAAAGGAGGTCATTCAAGGAAGTCCCGAGACTCCGGACTGAGTCATCAGACAAAAAAAAAAAAAAAAAAAAAAAAAATCTAGTTCAACTGCAGGAGGTGCCAATGTCGTGGAGTATAGTGAAAATGTGCTCCCAGAGTTCTGCAAGAAGGCTATCCTGCCAAGAGCATGGCTCATCGTGACACTGGACCAGTATGCTGTGGGGCTACCCTGAACCCTTTTGTTCATAATCATTTTATTCCCTCACAGCAAGTCCCATGGTCATGGTACCAGGTGGGTCTGTGGGTGCAATGCAGGAGGACCACGGCTGGAGGACGTCTGCTTCCATCATGCCAAGACCAAGAACAACTCAGCGCAAGAGAGTAAGAGAAAGGTCTTATGCGAATATAAACATAACGCAGAAAATCTCTACTGAATCCAGAGAGCTGGGAGAGGGAGAGAGAGAGAGAATCTTTTTCTTTTATTTTAAAAAAATTTTTTTAACGTTTATTTATTTTTGAGACAGAGAGAGACACAGCATGAACGGGGGAGGGGCAGAGAGAGAGGGAGACACAGAATCGGAAGCAAGCTCCAGGCTCTGAGCCATCAGCCCAGAGCCCGACGCGGGGCTCGAACTCGCGGACCGCAAGATCGTGACCTGAGCTGAAGTCGGACGCTTAACCGACTGAGCCACCCAGGCGCCCGAGAAAGAGAGAATCTTAAGCTGGCTCCATGCTCAGCGGGGAACCCGACGCGGGGCTCAGTCCCAGGACTGTGAGACCCCAACCTGAGCTGAAATGGAGACTCGAGACGTTTAATGGACTGAACCACCCAGACGCCCCTACCAGGCAGTGTTCTAAGTAGGTCTCATATACCTCCTTTATTCCTCAACAGCCTCCATTTTATATCTGAAGAAATGGAAGCACAGGGAAATTGAGTGACCAGCAATAGCTCACCCAGCTAATAAGGGGGGGGAGGGGGGGACCGCATTGAAAATGAAGTGACACTTTAGAACCCTTGCCCTCCACCAGTGTAAGTCGGGAACTCAAAATGTCTGCCTTCTTCTTGCCCAGCCTCCCATAATGGGAGGGAGAAAGGTGCGGAGGCCCTGAGAACTGTCCCCCTCCATGGGGGAGTGCCCTGAGACCTGAAGGAAATGAGGGGGTCTTAGTCAGACCTGCTTGAGCTGTTCTCAGCTGCTAAGGAGGGGATCCCTTCTATGGACCCATAACTTGCCCTTAGACCCCTAGACGTATCAGGGATCCAACAAGATCCGAGTGTGACAAGTTAAGCATATGTGTGTGCAGTCCTGAAGGTCCAGATGTGCCCTGGAATAGATTAAGGACCATAGAAGTGGGAGAGGACATGTCCCTTATCATGATGACAATTACTATTAGAGCTCACGTTTATTTATTAGGGACGATTCCAAGTATTTTTCACATACGAACTAATTTAATCCTAACATCAACCCTATGCGATAGGTACAATTACAATCCCCACTTTGTAGGCAGGGAAACTGGTCGCAGGGAATTAGACAACTGGCCCAAGGCCACCAGGCTATGACAGGCGAGGTTTGAAGGAGTTGAACCCAGGTATCCCAGACACTTCCCCAAATCCTCAGCCTTCCTTCCAGACTCATCTGGATCCCCACCCACCCCCATCTGAATCATCCCGAGATGCCCCCAGCCTCCCCATCCCAACTCCCCTCCAGCAGCCCAGCGGTTTGGGTGCAAAGGAATGTTCGTAACAAAGAAACTAACTTAAAAGTAAGAAGAACTTCAGGGTTTTTTAAATCTCTTTTTCTTGTCTCTCTTGTCCAGGAGATCAAAGGGCCTCACGTTGGGAGAACAAACGCTGAAGAAGAAGGCAAATGAAAGAAGAAAAGTTCACACTTCGGGCTGAGAAACAGATGGTGTGGAGGGAGGCTTGGGTGGAGTGGGAAGGCTCCACTGCCCCCCCCCCCCGCCCCCAACAGTGGGGGAGGGGTGCGGAGATGCTCCTCCGAAGCCTTAACAGACTTGCAACCAGCCCTGAGAAGAATTCTGTCTCCGGTGAGGAACCAAGGGGAAAAAATTCTCTTAACATTTTAATTTTCGGGGCGCCTGGGTGGCTCAGTAAGTTAAGCGTCTGACTTCGGCTCAGGTCATGATCTCGCAGTCTGTGAGTTCAAGCCCCGCGTCAGGCTCTGCGCTGACAGCTCAGGGCCTGGAGCCTGCTTCGGATTCTGTGTTTCCCTCTCTCTCTCTGCCCCTCCCCTACTTGCACTCCGTGTCTCTCTCTCTCTCTCTCTCTCTCAAAAATAAAGGAACATTAAAAAAAATTTTTTTAAGATTTATATTTTCAAAACAGGAGATTTTTCTCGAGATGGTCGTGGTAAATGGAGGCGTGGGGGTGGAGGGCTTTCCAGTTCTGCAGAAAATGCACTTTCAGATCTCCTGGTGAATATAATTCTCCTCGCCCCCTCGAGGGCTGTGAAAAACCCACCTTTCTGAAAGCCACAGAGGAATCCATGAGTAAAGCAGTTTGGCATCTATTCTGGAAAGTTTAACAGTGAAAGCCATCAACATACTTCAATAGCGGAAAAAATGTGTTTCTGTTTGTGTTGCCGTCCTCCTCCTCTGTCAGTTTTGATAGGAAAATGCACAGCGACCTTTTCTTTACCCAACTAACTGCCTTCTGTGTAGACCAGTCTGGAGTCCGAGTGGGATTTAGGGGAGCGCAAAGTGGGAACGATGTTTGCATCTAAGGAGATAGGAGACTCAGGCTCATTGTGGATTATTTTGAGGTGCCCCGCTGTTAACAGAGAATCAATTTGCCCCTCACCCTTCCCCGGGGGAATCTGAGGGTTCCTTCTGCTATGACCAAAATCAAATGGGCCGGCCTTCCCCTTCCCTCCTGTCTCCTCCATCACGCTTCCCTCAGGACCTGTCAGCCCCAGTCTGAGGTCCAGCTCCACCACCCCTGTGCTCCTGCTCTAACCACTGCTCCTTCTCCTTCCCTGCATCCTTGCCCATTTGCTGGCCCCAAGGTTGGAGGGTCCGCAAATCCCTCCACCAGAAGGCTCTACCGGCTTACAGTAAATGGCTCCAAGCAAGGGGAGTTTTGTTTCCACAGACACTTGCTCTGTCCCCTCGGTCAAGGTGACCCCCTTTGGGGAAGCCAACCTTGGTGGCAATTTCAATTCAATGCAGAAAAGCAGTTAATAGATTTTTTTAAGGACAGAGGGCAAGACAGCAGCCTCTGGGAAAGCTAAGCACACACTTCCCTTCCCCTCCGGCTGGGCTGTGCAACTCTCGATAACGTTGCCGCGACTATAATGGCATCGTTTTCATTAGGAGGCAAACGCTCAGCGTTTCTTACGGACGCTCCTAGCCCTTTTCGCAGCCTCTCTTCCTTTGAGGTCAGAATTAAGTAGATGGGGTGGATAAGGCAACCCCTTGGTCCCGCGCCCCCACCCCCATGCCCAGCTGTCCGGGCTCCGGGGCCTTTGGACTCCCCGGGTCACCGGAATCAATAAACCGGGCCGGAGCCCGCAGGCCGATGTCAGCTCGACGGCACTGCGGGGCGAGTGAGCGATGGCGGTTTGGTGGCCGTCGCGGAGCTTCCTGAGCCCCGGCCCCCCGCCTCCGCCGACCAAAGGTTTGTCAGTGGGACCGGCCAGGAGACAATAGCTGCCCCCGCGGGCTGGCTGTTGGCTTGTTTGGAAAAGCCCAGAGGCGCTTCGAGGTAAAAAGGTCAGCGCGCCGGATTGGGATTTACCTCGGGGTTGGGGGGGGGGGGGGGAGGGCCTCTGCTCCCCGCCCCCAGGCCCTCCCACGTCCTCCAACAGGCCCGCTGGGCGCTGGGCGGGCTACCTGCCCTTCTCCCGAGCCCCACCCCTCCCGCCCCTGTCGTGGCCGCCTCCCCTCTGCGGTCCAGCGGCCCGGAGACCTAGGACGTTCACCTTGAGCCAGGGAAGGGCCCTTCGGAGGCGGGCCGGCTAGGGCCAGAGTCTCCCAGCTACCCTGGCTTCCTTTGTCCCGATGTCCCCATCCCCGTTGGTTGGGGGCTTACGGGTGGGAACTGCGGGCGTTAGGGGGTAACCCGTGTGCCCCTCTGGAGTTTGTCAGGGACCCATCCTCTTTCTCTGAGCAAGAATTGATTGGGAGGGGGCACCTTACACAGCCTCCCCACCCCCACCTCACTCCTTCAGCAAACTTTCAGTGTGAAGGCCCATTCCATGCCAGGCCTCCCTCTGGGCCTGGGGGAGAGAGCAGGGGGAGGGGGTAGAAGGCCTTTGCTTTCCCCCACACTGCCTCCTATTTTTTTTTTTTTTTTTAAGCACCTTTTCTGTTCTCTCCAAATAATGTTTCTCCCTTTTCCTGCCTCCCTCCCTCTCCGGGCGATTTCCTTCCCACTCTCTTTTTCCCACCTCCTTCCTGGCTGCTCCAATGACCCAAGGACTGACCACAGTCAGATCTGGAGGCTGGGGCCCAGTTCTGCTTTGGTCCCACCCAGTAAGTCCTCTTTATCCAGCTGAGGTCTTCCAGCTCAAATCTTTCCAGCCCAGCCAGCATTCACCAAATCTTCCCCCATGTCTCCTCAGGGTTCTTGGAGTATGACGCCTCTTCCACCCTGGGGGGGGGGGGGGGGGGGGTGAGGAGCAGACTGAGTCGGGAAGAGGGAAAAACACAGACTTTATTGAAATGAGGTAGCTGGAGGTACAGAGAGAACCCGGCTCGCTTGGGGCTCAGGTTTCCAGAAACTCCCGTGGCACCTCCACTGTTTCTAAGGTTCAGAGAAATGCTTGCTGCTTTTGGGAGCTCTCACTGCACCTGGGCCTCCCTAGGCTGCCCCAGGGGTAGAGGTGGATGGGGAGGAGGGTCCTGGGTTTTCCAGGAGGCAATAAATAGGGGAGGAACTAGTGGGGGCGTGCCTGCGCCTTCCTGGTAGAGGCTTGCTGGGGGCAGCCCTCGAACAACGTTCCAGAAGTCTCCGGAGTACCAAGTTCCAAAACACTTTGGTGGCTTAGAGATGAGGTCGCCGGTGGAAGGAGGCAGGTCTCAGAAAACAACTTCTGGAGGCTGAGTTAGTGCAATACAAATGTGCCAGGAGGGGGTTAATACGGTTGGGGGGGGGGGCAGTTTTTTGGTCTGTCACAAGGCAGCTGGTGCTGTTGTAAGGTCTGTGGTGACTGGAGAGATTAAGCATCGGTAACAGGCCTGCACCCAAAAACCTCCCTCAGGAGAAACTTCAAGGCCTTCCCTCTGTCCCGGCCTAGAAGGGAGAGTTAGGAACCGAGGGCTCCGGAAGAGTCCTTGAGACTCAAAGGCACTAACAACACACGGAAGTTGGAAAGAAGGGAGAATTCAGGAGGGTGTGGCTGGCTCCTACCCCACCCACGTGCTGGTCCCCAGATGAAAGGCGGAAGGAAGCCCTGCCCTCCACAGTTGACACGTTCCGTGTCTCCCATGCCTCTGGTCCTGTAGGGTCCCCAGCCATCAACACCCCGCCCGGACCAGAGAAAAGCGTTTCCCCAGTCTCCCCAAAAGCAGCTGTAAACGAGCGCCCGGCCTTGGTGACGGGTGGCTGGAACGATGAAGTCGAGGCCTGGCTTAGGGAGAGCGGAGGAGAGGGGCTGGGCTGAGGCGCTCCAGAGCGGAGGAGCCCCGACGGTCGGAAGGTTTCATTCAGGAGGTGATAGAGCCGGGCGAGGCCTCCGGGGAGGTGCACGTCGACTGGTCGGAGGCGTCTCCAGCCGCCTCCTTGGGACAACCCGGAGGGGCTGGGGGCACCCGGCCTCCCTCCCGCTCGCGCTTCTTCTGCTTCATGCGCCGGTTCTGGAACCAAATCTTGACCTGCGTCTCGTTGAGCTCTAGGGTGGCGGCGATCTCCACCCTCCGGGCCCGGCTCAGGTACTTGTTGAAATGGAACTCCTTCTCCAGCTCGGTCAGCTGCCGCGTGGTGAAGTTGGTGCGGAGGCCGCCGGGCGCGCCAAGGCCCAGCTCAGACACCTTCGCTGGGGGGGCGGGGCGGGAGAGAGAGGGGGCCACGTCAGTTCTCTCACCTCTTTCTCCTTCCCCTCTCTTCCTCCTGGGTCAGCTCTAGCTAACCCCCCCCCCCCCGCTTCCTTCCAACTTCAGCTCTCAATGTGCCCTTGGATCACCAGACACCCCCAAATTCAGACCAACCCCCCTTCTACCTCCCCCATCTCCCCCCCCCACACACACACATAAGCAGGTCCTGGGTCTGTGCTGGGCACACAGATCGGGAAGCAGGGGAGTGCGGGGAGGAGGGGGGCGGTGTGGAGACTTACTCCTAAACGTAATGGGCACTCGCTGGGCACTCGCTGGGCAGGGAAACCCCAAGTGACCTGAAACTGGGCGGAGCGCTCTTACCTGCCTCTACTGGACTGCTCCACCTGTCCTGCCGTCCCAGGCCTAGGACACCCTCAGTGCAGGAGAAGCAGAGCTGTTTGGGGCCCCGGAGAAGGGGTGGCCACGCCTGTCTCATACCTGTCTTGGGTGGGTTCCTCTTAACCTTCATCCAGTCGAAGGTCCGGGCCGTGGGGGTGCTGGGTTCTGACGGGCAGGGCGATTCCTTGTCCTCGGAGAGGAGGTCAGCATAGGCCGATGCAAAGCTCGCCGTCTGCTCGCTCCCAAAAGGGGGCTGCGGGGGAGGGTACGGCCCCGGGCCCGCTCCACCGGTTCCGTAGCCGTCCGACAAGCCCCCTAGCTGGGCCCCGTAACTCGAAGGATGGTAATAGCCTCCGTCTCCTTCGGGTTGGCCCAGAGGGTAGTACTGAGAGGGCCCGTAGCTGGGGCTGCAGGCGGCCGGGGCGTACCCCGAGGTCGCCGAGCTGGGGAAGGGCACCCCGAGCGCAGAAGGCGGCTGCTGGGGGGGATAGCCTGAGTTCTGCTGGAGCGCGGGGCTGGGCAGTCCCCCGCCATAGCGGGTCTCCCCTGCGTAGCTGTCAACAGCAGGAGCCGAGCTGGGGGGGAAGGAGGTAGGGGCGCTGTGGGCGCTGTGGGCGCTGTAGGCGCTGGGTCCCCGGTTACAGAGTGGGTACTCTAAGAAGGAGTTCATCCTATTATAGTCCATGCGTGGAGGCCGCAGGAGGGTCGGCCCGTCTGGGGGAGACACCCTCTTGCCCTACAACCTTTCGGCAGTATGTCACAACGCTGAAGCTTGCATCCATGGCCTGGCCCAGCTCGCCTGGGCCAGGGCTCCCCCAGGAAGGGGGTAGGGAGTGGGGGTGGAGGGGCGCATGTGATCTCTCCCAGGCCAATGGGCGCAGCGGGCCAGAGTTTGGCAGCCCCAGCGCCCATCCATCACCCCCCAAACATTAGCATGACAAAGACACTTCAATCACCCGCAGCCCATCCATCTGAGAGCGACGTGGAAGCGTCAAAAACATCTTTCTTCAAAGACTTTTGGAAAGAAGGGACCAGAGGGAGAGGGGGTAAAAGTTAGAGGAATATTCAATACTTTCCTCCCCTCCCAACCCCCAAGGCCTTCAATAGGCTCCTGGGTTATTAGATTTGGACAAATTCAACCCAGCTGCCCCTCACTCTTTCCACCCCCCCCAAAGGAGCCTTCCCCCCCCCAAGGCTGTCGACTGGGAGGTGGGGTATCTAGCCTCCTTACTTTGCCCAGAACTCCCACTCCTGGTCTCTGTCTCCCAATTTATCTTGGGGTGATGAGCTAGGACAGCGGGGGGAGGGCGGGGGGGGAGGTATGTTATCTTGGGCCAAATGGATACCTGTGAAGGAAGGGGGTGCAAAACACCCAAGGGCGAGGCAGGGCCTAGAGTCTAGAGGGAGAATTCATTAACCGAGAGGTGGGAAACGCATTTCAGGGAGCAAGACAGGACGACAGAAATGTGCAGAGGGGGGCGAGAAACGCCCCATTTCTCCCTCCACGTCTCCGCATAAACGCTCTCTCCTCATTCACACATCCATTCCTCTCCCTCAGCCTCACTTTATATTCTCTCTGTCTCAATCCATCTCTCCATTCGTCCGTCTCTCTCCATATTTATATTCGTTCCCTACCTATCCATCACCTCATCTCTCTAGATGTATTTATCCTCTCTCTAGCCATCCATAGCTGTAGCTGGCTCACTCACTCAGACTCAAATAACTCCTTGTATCTCTCCAGAGGGCCACAATGGGCACAGAGCTAGGTGATGTTTACAGGGGAAAGAGGAGGGAATTTTTATTCTCTCTCTCAAGTGTTCGAAACTAGCGTAGCTCCTGTGTTCCCCCTGGTTGCCTCCTACCCCTCTCTCCCTCACCACCTTCCATCCCCTGTCCCTGCCCCCCCACCCTGCCCCCACTCCCCCACCCCACCCCCCCCACCTCCCGCCACCGCCTATCCCAAACCTCAAATTCCCAAATTCAATACCAATTGCAGCTTAAAGATTAGTCCAGTTTTCAGTGAACTTTCTAGAATAGGGCGAGGGAATTTGTTTGGAGAATGGGAGAATCAGTGTGGAGGTCCTGAGGTTCAGGAGTGGAGTCTCACCCCTCGCTGCTCTGTGTCTGTCCGGTTAGGGTTGGGGGAGGGGAGGAGAACAGGAAGTGCCTCCTTCTCTCCAGACCCAGATGGGACTGGAAGCGAAGCTCTTAGGTAGACCCCATTGATTCCCTCCTCCAGACTCGGAGGACAAGAGCTTGGCGCAATCCAACACCCACGCTCATTTGTAACCTGTCAGGGTGTCTGCCTGACCCGAGGCCTGGGGCCGGGGCTAGGGCAAGTCCAGGAGGGCAAGAGTTCAGGGAAGGGATCTCTGTAAACAACTGAATTCAGGAGAGGAAAGGAAGCAAGCAGGTGAGACAGGTCCAGAGAGGACCCTCAGAACTTCTCAGGTTTCCCCACGCCTTAAAGGGCAGGGTGAGTACTCATCCTTTGCAAAGAACCCCAAAGCTGGCTCTCTCTCCCAGTCTCTGTGTCCATATTTCTGTTTCCCATTTCCCCTCACTTTGCCTGTGCCTTATGGTCCCTTCTCCCGCTTTCTATCTTTATCACCAGAATCACACTACCTTTCTCTTCTCTTGATAACCTTTCATCACTGCATCGCTTAGCCCCCAACTATGAAAGAGCTCACAGGCCCCTTGTCCCTTTCCCTCCTTACATGTACTCTGCTTGGGACCCTGCTTCAGACCAGAACAAGTTGGGGGGAGGGGGACCAGCTGGTAACTTCTTTAAGGGAGATACAATGGGGGAGGGGGAGAGAATGTTCACTGCCAAAGGGGTGAGGGCAGACAAAGGAAAGGAGAATCGAGATGGGGGCAGGGGTGGCCTGCAGGGGGGTTGAAAAGAAAAGGAGTGTGGAGGTGAGAACAAGCCTATTTTTTTCTGTTTTCTCTTCTTGGGTTTACAGATGTCCCTAATGGTTCCCTCTCACTTTAAGATATTCTCCACCGAGACCTTTGCAGAAGAAGGGTAGATAGAGGGTTAGGATTTCTCTTCTAACCCCAAATCTGATTGAGGCCTGTGTCTGACCTGGCTGCCCTGCCTCTGAGAGTTGTCACTTCACTCTCTACCTTTCTCCCTCAACCCAGAGAGAACCCGCTCATCTCGTCCCTTGCTTTTCCAATTAAGGGAACAATTTGAGGTCTAGGGGAAGCAGTGAATTCCAAACCAGTTTAATAAAACAACAGAAATCTGTCTGGGAGTTGGGGAAACGCAGCCTCCCTGCAACAGCCCAAGTGACCAATAGTCTATCACTAATGACAAGATGAAAAGGGTTGGGGAAAAAGTGTCTCAAGTGAAACCGTCGATTGCAGAGATGGGTTTGGCCTTAGCTCTCCAAATTCAGTATAATCTCTAATTCATCCCTGAGTCTTGCTCCCTTCCCTTGTGTAGCAGAGAGATTAAAACTTCCTCAAATTCCTGCTGGCTCTCCCAGCCCCAGCAGAAATGACTGGGGGGAGAAAAGTAACTTGGCTCCCTATGTGTTCCCAAGTCCCTTCCTCCTCAAAAGAAACTGCACCAGACTCTGGCCTGAGGAGAAGGTCTGTGAAGCCTGAATTCTTTGCTAAATTCACAGCTGATTATAAAACAAAACAAAACAAAACAAACAGAAATAATCCATAGCTGGAAAAAAACCTATGGGTGTAGGATTTTCTGATTGACCAAACTCAACTCACCAGAGAAGTTCTGGGTAGACCCAACACGAAAGTGAAATAAAGCAGATTGATTTCCTCTTTTATATACTGTGTGTCTAAACAGTGGAGCAAAGGGAACATAGGCATGTTTAGAGCTGAAATTATCTTTGAGAGGTGCCCCTCCTTATCACACCCAGGATGCAGGCAGGGGGGCCATTCTAATCAGAATGGGGGGATGTGTTAGAAGTTTACACCTGATTCTGGCCTCTGTGTGTGTGTGTGTGTGTGTGTGTGTGTGTGTGTAGGAAGCTGCCTTTGCTGGGGGTTAGCAGGAGCTATCTGCACAGTTTTTTCATAAGGTCCCCAAGTGTCTCTCTGCCTGCTCTCCCCAGCCCAGTTCTTGAAGGCCAAGACCAAGATCAAAGGTTGGAACTTAAGAATTAAAAGGGTTGTCATTTTTTTTCCTCTATAAGAGGTGGCTGTTTGAAGAGAGGTTGGAGACTGAATTCACTGGTGTTTCTTTTAATACAAGCTGATTAAATTGCCACAAATCTGGTTGACAATCATAGACTGTGGGCAGTACATATCATAAGGGGAAGACTACTAGTTCGGGAGCTGGAATACTTGGGTTCAAGTCCTTGCTTGGCCATTTCTTAGCATTATGACTCCGGACAGATTTCTTGGTCTCTCTGAGTCTCAGCCTCAGAGAAGAAGAATGGGTTTAATTCTACTGACTTCACTGCATCCTTAGTGGGATTAAAGCAAACAAGAAAATATAAACAATAGAGAACTCTATAAATGTTGATATTAACTTACATTCACATTCTAAAATACTATGAGGGGGCGCCTGGGTGGCGCAGTCGGTTAAGCGTCCGACTTCAGCCAGGTCACGATCTCGCGGTCCGTGAGTTTGAGCCCCGTGTCAGGCTCTGGGCTGATGGCTCGGAGCCTGGAGCCTGTTTCCGATTCTGTGTCTCCCTCTCTCTCTGCCCCTCCCCCGTTCATGCTCTGTCTCTCTCTGTCCCAAAAATAAATAAAAAACGTTGAAAAAAAATTAAAAAAAGAAAAAAAAAATACTATGAGACAGTTTTCTGCTTTTTACTATAACTGGCATATTAAAATCTGGACAGATGTGATAGGAAAATAGCATGTGTGCTATATTTTCATGTAACGGATCACCATATATTATACATATGTATTTTATCATATGCAAATTTCATCAAGAATTGAGAAGTTTGGCTCTGTTTAGGCACAGGATTCTCTTTTAAACTGCAGAGTTCTTTGGAAACTAAAGCTTAATATTATATAATCTACAAAGAACCCAAAGGATTAAAATTGTAGCAGGAAGGTGAAGTTCGATCTTAGCAAGAATTTCCTGATCTTCCAAATATTTGGACAAAGTTTTCTAAGGAGGATGTTATCTCTCCTTCCTTGAGGAATGTAGCTTAGAAACTGCCTTTCTGGGTGGAGTAGGGGTTGAACCTAACTTCCGTATTCTAGATAGATTTCATCTGGAATGAAAGGTAAATCAGAGAGTTGGAATCTTCCTAAAAGGAAAGATTAGAGTGACACGAAGAATTGAAATAATTTTCTCCTTAATTGGGTTTCTCCAAGTGCATTAGTTGTGGCCAAAATACCCACTTTGGAAACTTTATAGAACAATGACCAAGATGAATTTGTACCTGGATGACTGTCCAGACTGTGATTTTTCTGTAGTGTTTGGGAATTAGAGAAGGTTTGAGGAGGGCTTTTTTACTTTTGACTCTGTTCTCAGGAGGAAGCGGTTTTTTAGATGTCCTTCAGGCACTAAATATCTGCTTCCCAGCTGAGTGTGAAGAGGGGGGTGGGGGTGGGGACAGGAGAGCAGAACTAAGCCTGAGAGGTCAAGGGAGGATTTGGGCCACACCAACCACAGGAGGTGGAGGGGATCCCATGGGGGCTAGAGGCCACTTTCTGCAAACTGAGGACATATATTTGACTAGAAAAAATACATCTTCAGGAAGATGTACAGCACGGCCACGGAATGCTTGTCAGAAACTTAGGGGAAAGGTGAATTCAGCAGGGCTATTTAAGGAGACCCAGAACTTGTACCTGTGCTCTGATGCCCCAGCACTGAGACAAAACCTGTCTAAAAGGGACTTTTAATATCTAGTACACCGTGTCAAAGAAGAAGTGTGGTTGCTCTTTTTGTATAAAATGTCCTACTGTTTTTGAAACAAGGAAACATAACCAAATGTTGGGGAAGGTGACAAGGGACGAAAGTCAGAGGAAATCTTGGTTAGGACATTTTGGAATACCCATATTTATTGAAAACTTGACACATAACACTATACCCAATTCATGCTTGCTGAAAAGGGTTCTTTCTCTACTAGTTTAAGTAATGACTGGCGGGGGGGGGGGGTACCTGGGTGGCTCAGTGGGTGACTGGGTGGGGGACTCTTGATATCGGCTCGGTCGTGATCTCACAGGGCTGGGATGAAGCCCCACGTTGGGCTCAGTGCTGAGCGCGGATCTTGCTTGGGATTCTCTCTTTCCCTCTGTACCCCTCCCCTCCTTGTGCGGAGGCGCGCGCGCGCGCGCGCACGCGCACACACACACACACACACACACACACATCTCTCTCTCTCTCTCTCTCTCTCTCTCTCTCTCTCTCTCAAAATAAATAAACATTTAAATAATAATAATAATGATTGGGGCATGATGGTTGGTATTAAGTCGCAAATTTAAAATTTGTTAAAAGGGTCCTACCAGATACTTGGGAGGCGGATTATTGTCAAACATCAAAAGTCACCACCTCCGTTTGAAAGCACGTGACACCAGCCATCATAAGTACTTAATACGTTGTTCGCGAAGACTAACAAGTATTACTTTGGTCGGATATTGATGCAGAGGATATTAGAAAGCATTTAGCTCTTCCACTTATTGGAC
This sequence comes from Panthera pardus, assembly GCF_024362965.1. Lineage (NCBI taxonomy): Eukaryota > Metazoa > Chordata > Mammalia > Carnivora > Felidae > Panthera > Panthera pardus. The sequence goes on from NW_026526876.1 coordinate 37,334,148, forward strand.
AGATGGAGAAACTGAGGTCTGGAAAGTGGAAGGGACTTGGCCAGTCATAAGTTAAAATTTTTTGTTAATGACTCAGGGTTATCATGATTGCAAATAATTCCTCAGTCTAATGGTCGTTTGCTTTCACCATAATATTGAGTCATTCGTCTTAAGAAATGACTCACCAAGAGCAGGGCAGACTGATCCGCAGTTTTGGGGACTGCACTGACTGAAACCTTCCCACTCCAACCACAGCCAATTTAGAACTAGTCTGTGCTCCAGACCACTCACAATGGTCCTGCCCCAAGAGGAGCCCTGCCCCAATCAGAATGGGATAAGTGAGTGTGGCCGCCTGGTATTACCTTCTAGCTTACCATCACTGGTGGTGGGGCAGGAGGGGGGGGGGGGTCCGGGGAGAGGGTCTACTGCTTTATCTGGGAATCCTTACCCCTTCTCCTTCCTTGACCAAAGCCAGCTGGGAAATCTCAGGCTAAATAGGATGGCCGCAGAGATGAAATAAGGAAAAGGAGCCAATCTGGGACACAAGGGTCCTGAGTACCAATCCTTTATGAATCCCAAATTGCCAGACATTCCTTTGATTTTGAAATTGGGTGGGGAGATTGAAAACAGGAGTCATTTCCTTCTGGAAATGCATTGTCTCTTTGTTCTGCTGGAGTGGCATCAGGGATGGTGAATTTTGTGAATATGGAAAAGTAGAGACAGAAAGTGTCCCGGGCTGCCTGTGAAAAGAGTTCCAACTTCTCTCTAATAATCAACCAGGGGAAATGCCGGAAGTGCTCCTGATTCCCTGGATTCATTGCTTCCCGCTCTCAGGATACACAAAGTACCTAGATCTAAACAGGTAGATCCAGCCTTTGGCTGGACTCCCCTGGCCCTCCACTCACTTTGGCAGGGAGGAATTAGGACTGGTGCAGCCTCAGGAAGGAGATGAGATTCCCTACCCTTTGGTCCACTGCTTTGAGTTGGGGGAGGACCGGGAGGGATCAGCTGGGTAGAGAGGATCAAAAATTCTGAAGCACGGGAGGAAGGCAGGAAGCAAGGTGGCACTATGATCTAATAGTGCTTCTCAAATTTTAATGTGCATGTAAATTACTTGGGGATCTGCTAAATTGAGACTTTGCTGCAGCAGACTTGAAGTGGAGCCTAAGATTCTGCATTTCTAAGTAGCTCACAGGTACTGCTGATGCGGTGGGTCCATGGGGGCAGCAAGGCTCTAAGAGAACGGAAGCCTCAGAGGCCCCAGAGTGTGACAGACCAAGCCATGATCCCAGGATGTGAATTCTCTCCAGCAGAGCAGATCCTGTATTTTTGGCATTGATGAAGGGTGCTCTCCTTTTGACCACCAAAGAAAGCTGGAAGGTGGGCAATTAGCAAGATCCTTTTGGTATTCTTGATCCTTGTAACAACCTGTTATAGCTGAAAGAGCATTTTTAATTAGACCAAATTATCTAGTTTGGCTGTCCATAGAAATCAAAGCCCCAGCTGAAATGTCTGTTTCGTTTTGTTGGTGTAGAGATGTCTATGTGCTGTGATTTTTAAGATGTTAAGCACTGCCCATGGGCATATTTTATGGAGAAATAAACACACAGCCCAATGAGATGTATAGTGTGGTTTTAATATATTGTATATTCACTTATTTATGGGGAAAATAAATACACGAGCCAATAAGCTGTGTATTATTACTTTAATATATTGAATTTATTTCATACCTATATATTTTATGAGGGAAAATAAACTAATAAGATACATGATATTATTATAATAACACATCTAATTGTTCTATATTAATTTATTTATGAAAGAAATAAGTGCAACTTAACATGACATAAGATTATTTAATGCAGGAGATGAATTCTATATTAAGACAGTTTAAGGGATTAAATTCCAGCTGAATAAGATGTGTGCACTTCCCACACTGAGGGGCCAGTTAAAAAAATATGCGAGAGCCTGTCTAGTCCTATGTGTCACGACCTGTGTTGGCTCTTGGCTTTTCCTGACAGTTGTTGCCTCCCCGTGCCTGGTACTCCAAGTCCCCGTCCTGCTGGTCCAGGGGAAAGTCTGGGAGGCCCAGGAAATAAACTGCTTTTCGAGAATGGCAGCATCTGCTGGGGAGGTAGCCCTGCGGTGTCTGTTTCTGAGCCAGAGAAATATTAAGTAAACCTAAGAAGGATGGATGGCTTTCCAGGGCCCTTTAAATCTCCGCGTTCCCCGAACGAACCAGGAGGCAGATGGGGGAGATCGATCCTGGCTTCCCTGCTCGCCGGGTTTGCAAGCAGCCGGGCCGGGTGCGGTGGGGGATAGGAGACAGAGCTGAGATGGCAAATGAAGCTGTCGGTAAGACAGGTAGGCCTGCATCTGGAGGAAGCGGCGGCCGGGCTTTAGATCCCAGAGCCAAGGGTGCACAGTCAGACCCCGCGAGGCCGACCCGGGCCTGCAGACCCGCCGCTCGCCCCTGCGCGGCTCACCCCTGCGCCGCCCACCCCGCGCGCACTCCACGTCCCCCGCGCGTCCTCTGCCTCCGCTGGCCTCTTTTTTTTTTTTTTTTTTTTTTTAATAACACAAAAACGAAAAGGAGGTTCCTGGCTCCCTTTCCTCACGGGGGCCTGGAAGGTCCGGAAAGGAGAAGGCGGGCGCGGGGACAGAGCCCCGAAGCGGCTGTCATGGCGGCCACCGACTCTCCCCGCGCCCTCCCTGCAGCCCGGCCCCAGCGCCATTTTGAGCATCTTCACGGCTGTCCTGTCGCCCTCCAGCTCTCCTCGCTCCTCCTTCCCGCCCCCGGAGGCCTAGCGCCTGCAGAGGCGGCGCGGGCCTCCCTGGGCTGGCGGCCCCGCCGCTCCTCGGACGCCCTCCCGACCCCGAAGCCCTAGAGTGGCTGCGGGCACCGAGGAGCACTGGGGTCCGGGCCTCGCTCCATTTTTCCGCGAGCCTCCTTTCTGGCCCGCTTGGAAACCTGCTTCCCGAGAACACCCCCCAACCCCCACGCCACTCGGCCCACGACCCCCGGCCTCGCGTCCCCAGGCTTCTTGTGTTCCCGAAAAAGCCTTTCCACCCGGCTTGGGGGCACTGAAGCCAGAAGCTTGGGAAACCCTAGGAGCCCTCCCGCTCCGGCTAAACCTCTGCGCCCCCTGCTACGACCCCCCCGGTCGCGTCCCCGAGGCCTCCTCTCCCTCCACCCGCCCACCTAGATCTCTAAGCAGAGCCCCGGGAACACCGACGCGGGACCCAAGGCCATCTGTTGGAGGGTGTGCAGGTGACAGAATTCCAGCAAGCTCCCGACTCCTCTCGAGCTGCGAGGTCGAGAAGCGGTGGCCAAGTAGGGTCGCTTTTGTACCACCCGGACTTAGCCGACGCGGGGTCGGGCAGCCTCGCGCGGGTCCCGAGGGAATGAGGGCAGGCCTAAGGAGGTGCGGGGCAAGGGGCTGGGGTTCCAACACAAACACTCGTTTTCGTATTATAAAGACATTTATTTAATCTATGAAAATAATGTACAATAAATAATTTCCCCTTTTCCTATTATTAAAGAATTTCAATAAATAATCTACGGGTCTAAAACTTAAAAAGAGAGAGAGGAAAACAAGATCCTCTAGTTCCTTTTTAAGAAAGCCCCCCCCCCAAGAGTTTAATTATTCCTGAGATTTCGTTGGAAGGAGTCTACCGAACGGAATTTGTCTGTGTGTTTTAAAAAGACGCCCGAGTGCCCAATATTTTAGAGAGGAACGAAAGGAAATGGATTAAACACGAATTCAGTAATACCTGAATTTTAGCAAAACACAGAAAGAAGTCTAAGCGACTTGGGGGAGGGGGGGTCCTCGGGTTTTCCAGCAGACGGGACGAGGGGACGGGGGTCGAAGCGGCCGGGGGGAGGAAACAGGTTAGGGGAACTGCAGGTCGATGGCACAGAGGGTGCTGGTGAAGAAATCCAGCTCTTCCTCGGAAAAGGGAACCGGGCTGTCGAGCGAGCCCTGCAGGCTGGGGGACAGGCCTCCGGACAGCTGGAGACAGGAGTCGGCCGCGAAGAAGTCGAGATCGGGCAGGAAAGGCGAATCCTGCCGCTCGGGGAAGGCGTCTTCGGGCAACGGCTCGGGCTCCAGCCTGGCGGCCGCGCGCAAACTACCCCCCACGTGAGCGGTCAAAGGCTGGGAGCCCTGGGCGCCCGGGAGGGCCGGCGCGACCTCGGGCGGGTGACAGCAGGCTTCCCGCGCCGGCCGGGAGGCGGAGGGGCGGCCAGGGCTGGCCGCGGGCTCGTCGGCTGGCTCGCCGGCGTCCTCCAGGGCGCCTGGGCAGGCCGGCTCCCCGTCGGGCGGCTCGCGGTGCTGCGTCTGCCGCTTGTGCTTCATGCGCCGGTTCTGGAACCACACCTTGACTTGCCTCTCGGTGAGGTCCAGCAAGGCCGCGATCTCCACGCGGCGCGGCCGGCACAAGTACTTGTTAAAGTGGAATTCCTTCTCCAACTCCAGCAGTTGCGTGTTGGTGTAAGCAGTGCGCAGCCTGCGCGCCCCGCTGCCGGCGGCCTCCGGCAGTCCCGGACCATCTGCAGGGAAAGAGGGCTGGGTGTCAAAAGCGGGCGGTGTCCCCTGCTCAACCTCATTCAGCTTAGGTGAAGACCACCCCAGCCGCCAAAAACAGTATCAGCAGCACAACCCTCCCCCCCCTTCCCGCCTACCGAAGCGGCCCGCTCTCACGGCTTTTCCCGTCCCCCTCTCGCCCGCAGACCCTGCCGGGGTCAGGGCACAGCATTCAGAGAGCCGCCCACGGGCCACGCAGGGGGTAGGGAGCGGCTGCCTTTTGCCCCCAGAACCTCAGAGGCTCCATCCCGAATCATTGGCGTGGAGCCCTCAATTCGGCATTTTCGAGCTTAACCCAGAGAGAGGGGGGTTCAGTAAGAAAGATTATTCCTCACCTCCTGTCCGCCCTAGCTTCCAAATTCCCCTCTTTGAGAGCAGGGAGAAATGGGACTGAATCTTTTCCTGCGCCCAGGTTCAATCCCCAACACCACTTTGATTCCTCCGTACAGATAAAGGTGAAAAGCTAAATCAAATCCTTTTTCCAACAGAGAAAAGGCTCTTCCCCAACCAGCCTCCAAAATCTGCTATAGTGTTAAGAAAGAAAGAAAAAGAAAAAACCAGGCCTGAACCCCAGCGGTATATTTTTCTTGTTCATCCCTGGACTAGACGGGGCAAGGATCCCCAACAGGCTCGACACCCTTTTTACCTCCCCCATCGCTCTTTCTCCCCCTCTCTTCTAGCTGCCCCTCACCCCACCCCTACCCCGCTAACCGACCTGCTGGCGATCCGACCCCGGAGGCCGAAACGGAGGAGGCGGCTGGAGGAGACAAGGCGGATTGGCTGGGTTTCTTGGCGGATTTCTTCTCTTTCATCCAGGGGAACTCGGGGACCAAGGGGGCGGCGGGGAGCGGCGGCGGCGGCGGCAGAGCGGGCCCATCTTCGCCTCGCTTTTGGCTCCTGGGTCTCTGAAGGGTGGAGGCGCCGGGCTGGAGGCTGGGGAAGGTTTGCTCGAAAGGAGGAGGAGGAGGAATTAATGTCGACTCCTTGATTGATGAAGTTTGAAATGTCTCCAAGACAGCGGGGAAGGAAGTCAGACACTCGGCGAGCGATGGCTGGCTGTTTATAAACCCAATCTCCCTCTCAAATTCAAAATTCATGGCTTTCAATGGTGGGGGAGGGGGCCTGCTGGGGGGGGCGTCAGGAGGGAGGATCGGAAGGGACCCCCCCTCCTGCCCCCCCCAGGTTTATGTGATGGAGCGATTTTGGGAGGGGGAGATTTCGCTCTTTCTCTCTCTCTGTTTTTGTTTTTTTTTTTTATTTTTATTTTGGGCCTTTATAATTGTATATTGCTGATAAATACAAGCGTATGGGGACTCTCTCTATTAAACCCAGGACTCCGGCGAAATTGCAGGGAATTCATGGTCACGGGACTGGCCTCGGCCAATCGCTTGTCTGGGCCTGGTGGAAAACAGAGAGCATTATTTGCTTTAATTGATTCAAAAACTCTAGAGAACCACGACCTGGACACCGTGAGCCCCCAGTCCTACACTCCCTCTCCCCAGTGCTTCCTTTTCTCCAGAAAAGCTAGAGGAACCTTTCTCTCACCCCCTTCAGAAGATGGGAGGCTCCAAAAGGTGGGAAACAAGGGAATCTAAGGGAGAAGTCTTCCTCTCTTCCAAATATTTTTGATAGAATACATTAGTGCTTTCTTTATAATGCCAGCCATATGATCTTCCCCACTCTCCTCCCATTAAAAAAAAAAAAAGAAAGAAAGAAAGCTGAGTAAGGATCTCAAAGTGAAAGAAAAAGATAGTAGAAAGAGACTTCCACCCTTTGGGAAAGGTCAGTGTTAAGGTGCAATAAGGAAGAGGAGAGATTTACAATCATCAGCACCTCCATCCCCATCCCACCCCCCCAAAAGCAACAGATAAATCTTAGAAAATCGACAGACACTCCCAGGCTGACACAGAGGAGTGAGATAGATGGTGAGGGGCTCTTTGGGGCCTCTGGCAGCCAAAGCTGTGTGGTCTCAGTTCCCTTCTCTGCCCAGTGTTTGCAGCACTTGTCCACCTGCCTTCCTCACCTGGAGCCATCTCACTCCTTTTCAGGACCCCACAACAGCCAGGGTGTAAGGTGCCTATGCTCTCCCTCAAGCCTCAAGCCTGTATGTGTATCTATATCCAGGGACATGAACAAGAACCAAGGTAGTAGGAGATTTAACTTAGAGCACTCTCAAACCTCAGGCCAATGTTTGGGGGGAGGAATCCCCGCCCAGGACAAAGAGAATCCCCCTTCCTATTTTTGCCAGTGTGCTAGTTTTAATCATCATCATCATCCCTGGCAAGAAAGAATTCTCTGAGCACGGAGAGGGTGGCAACAATGACTACTGAGATTATATTCCATTTAGGGGGCAGGGGAGGATTTTTTTTTTTAATTTTATTTTGAGGGGATCAAGACAGTCTGAACTTTAGAGAGTATTGTAATGTACTGGAGAGAGGGGACACAAGACTCGCCCCCCCCCCCCCACCCCGGAGCAATTGGTGGGAAACTAGATCTCAAAGCAGAAAATGAAAAGTCGATCTGGGGGAAGATTTTTAAATAAGTGGGTCAGAGGGACCGAGAGGAGATGAGGCGATCAATCTTAGCCCCCTGACAGCTCCCTCCGATGGCATCAAAGAATTTGGCTCTTTGGGAAAGCCGAGGGAACAGCCGAAATTCCACATCCCTTTAAAAGGCCTGGGGGTGGGGGTGATAGCAAAAGAGAAAGGTGATTCTGGGAGAGCAGGGAAACAGATGGGCAATGGGGACAGAGGGAAGGACGCTGAGTTGGGTGGAAAGTTTGTGTGGAGAACTCCCACGGCTCTGGCCTCCCCTCCCCCTCCTCCTCTCGGCTGCCCAGCAAGGAGGAGAAGGCTGGTTAGCAGAGAAATGGCAACTCAGCCGGGAGCTGGAACTAGAAACTTTCTGTCAATGTAACAGCCGCGTGGGTGGCGGTGAGTATTCATCCGCGTGGGTGGCGGTGAGTATTTAAAAAGGACCGAGAAGGCCAGAGGAGAGCCAGGAGAGAGAAAGGGGATTTGTAGGTGGGGGCTGCAGGGACGGGAGGTGGACCGCTGCGGAGGGCGCAGAACAGAAGGAGCTGCTCTGAACTGGGCAAACTGGCCAGAGACCGTTGTGTCCAACTCCACTCCAAAGAAGGCACTTTTCGCCATTTGGGGGGGGGGGGGGTGCGGATGGGGCGGGGGAGGGGAGGTGGGCACAGAAGAATCCGAAGAGTAGTTGTCTGGAAGTTGTGCAGGGAGGCCTGAAAGAGGGTGCTCCCTCCATTCACCCCCTTGAGAAGCCCTGGAAGTTTCTCCGCAGCCTCTCCAGCTGGCTGCAGGGTAGAGCGCTTCTCTCCGCATCAACTCAGGCCGAGACTGTCCCTGCAGGAAATACGGCTCTCTTTAACCCTGCTGACAGATTTTATGGCCAGATTAGAGAACAGCAGAAAAGTTGGGTGTTAAAAGGGGCCAAGAGAGCCCTCCTTCCCAGAGACACCGCTTCCCCGCCTCCTGTTACGCTGTGAATCTTACAGCGCAGATATTTTCCCCCACGACTTTGGCTGCTTAGCTAGAGCCTGGAAGCCCGCAGAAAGAAGGGCGGAGGACACCAAAGCCAAGTGGGCCCTTCTTTTTCGTTTGCAATTCCAGCTTCAGGCCAAAGCTCTGTTTTTCAAACTCAAGCTCAATTCCTTCTCTTGGCCTGCCTCTCTCGTGCTAGATAAATAATCAATCCACTCCACCCCCAGAGCCAAACATGGCGCTCCGTCTAGTTACATCATTCAGAAAATGTTATTCAGGGAAGAGGAAGAGAGAAAGACAGAAAGAAAGAAAAACCCTTGAGCGTTATTTGATCCCAATCAAACTTTGCACGCTCTTATGCCTTTAAATTATAGCCTGACCCGATGCTAAATTGCTTGCTGCTTGGATGAGCCGAGTCCAGTTAAAACCCTACTTGGTGAGGGGGGGGGGGGGTAGAATTCAGGTTGCTTTTTTATTGTTATTTATTGTTGCATAAAGACTGTAATTACTAACCTTGGACTGCCAGGATGCAACATAAAAATGAAAATCAGCCCTCGCTTTAAGGCTGAGGGCCTGGAACGATTCTCACTGACACTGCCCCCCCCCCCCACCCCACTACCACCAAATATATGCTCCTAATTAAGCAATGCGGGCGCATCGCTTACAATTAGAATTATGCATCTCTTCAGCAAGCAGCCATCGCTTCTCTTTCAACGAATTAGCTCCATATTTCAGCCGCCCTGTCTCTTCGCTCTTATCGGCTCCAGCGACGCGGCGGTGACATTTCATCTTTGACAGACCCTCTCTATCCTCGCTCCGATGTGATAAAACTTTTATGGAACCACGACTAAGAAATGAAGTTTTCCCAAGGATCGTGGAAACGGAGCTGCACATTTGCCTGGGGACCATTTTATTTACGCTTGGATCCCACCGCCTCGCCCTCCCTCCTCCCTCTCCCCTTTCCTTGGCAGGGAAAATCTAAAGCGCCTCCTCTCCCTCCGCCCCGAGTTTTATTTAGTGATTTAATTTCACTTTAGTTTTAAGGTTTGACCTGAGAAGTCTAGGCCTCAGATTTTTTTTTTTTTAATCATTTTCCTTTGTTTTCATTTTAGACCCAATGGTGGTTGGGCTTCGGGTCACGTGACGACTTCTTTGTAGCTCCGGAAGAGAACTGTGAAGTTTAGGTTCCTTGGAAGAAGCAGTAAACGGCCAGATGTTGTTGTTGTTGTTGTTGTTGTTGTAGAAGGTGTGGCCAGGAAGTTGTGGCCAAAGGCACGAGAGGACAAAAGGTCAATGAGAAAAACTGAGAGGCCAAGATAGGGTCTTCGACGTCCTTCTTTCCTTGGGGGAAGTTTGGCAGTCAGCAGCCTCCCCCTGCTATGTAAATTGGACCACCAGGACAAGATAAAATTGATAACAGAAAGTTTATTCAAGAATTGTTTGACAGACAACCCTTTTAAGTGAGGAAAAAAGTAACTACGGAAGAACAAAGAAAGTTTCGAGAGGGAATTAACTCTAACTCTACGAATTTGGGACTATACAATGACAATAGGAGCTGAGTTCATGCCTTTTAGAACTAATTACAATTGCTCATAAGTACGCGTTTAACATAAATCTACAGCTCTTTTCTAGAGTACAATAATAACTAAAATAGCTGGTTTTACATGACAGGAAACACAACGTCCTTTATAACAAGTAAATACTAAAAAAGTACAATTTGTCATTTTTTTCCCTCATATAAATACATAATGTAAGGGGGGGATAAATAATACAAAAAAAAGAAAATATTTTAACAGGCTATAACCAATAAATATATATGAAAATGTTCACTAGAACACACACTTTTTGAGCGATGCCGGACTCCTGCAGACCCAAGCATCTCTCACAGTTGTTTTTATATCCATTAAAATGTAAACTCTAAGTGCAACAAAAGTGTCCTGACAGGGGGCTGAGCGAGGCGCACAGGCCCAGCTGCAGCCCCTGCCTGGGACAGACAGTTTGTTAAAATATACCCTGTTTTCACGTTAAGTCAAGAGAGCAACAGAAGAAAAGAAAAGTGTAGAACCTCGTGTCGCCCGATTGCTTTCTGTGGAGAGAGGGGGATGGTCCTGGAGCTGAGGTGGGAGACAGCAGAATGGGCAAAGCTTCAGTCCTGACACCTTGCTTGCTCTGACCTCCCAGCGTTCCATAAAAGAAAAAATATATATATTTATAATATAGACAGCTCTGACTTTCAGGATCTCTCGCCATCCCTGAGCCCTCTGAAAACTGTAATAGATGGGGGCGGGGTGTAGACATTAATGTCCTAAAGCAGAAACTATGGGGCTTAAAAATGGAGGGAGCGCCCCCAGAAACCTCACATGGGTGGGAGGAAACTTGAGGCTTCAGGAAAGTGGGAGGGGAGCGTGCTTTGGGCCCTTGGTTTTGAAATGGGCTCTCTTTTTTTGTTTGTTTTTTAAAGGAGAACTGCAAGGAAAAAAAAAAATCAAGATTTGGAGGAAGTACTCACAGAGATGGAAGGTAAGTTAGTTGGTTGGTTGGTTGGTGATGGCCTAGCCATCTTGTCTGCTTTTTAAAATGTGCTTCTCTGCCTTGTTTCCCTATCTCCTAACTGGGTATTGCTGGAGGCCTAGGGTTGAGGGGATCATCTCCACAGTCGGCTGTGGATTTCTCTCCAGTGGGTTGGCAGGCGGACCGAACAAGGACTGGAGGACCTTACAAAGCAACTTCTCAGGCCAGGGGGAGGGGAAGGGGCTCCAGCCCCGGGTCTTCCCAGCAGCAAGTGTGGCTCTCGCCTCCTTGCCTCCCTAATTCAGACCTCCAGGCTGCCCCCTCAGAGCGCACGGCCTGCGCGCCCCTCGTAGCTCTCACCCACCCCAAGACCTCACCCCTCCGCCGCCCCGGCCCCCCGGCCCCTCTCCGATCACAGGTGTGTTAATTTGGGCGCTTCTTGGATTCTACCCTGAGGAGGAGGCGCATGGTGAGAGGAGAGGTCTGTGTAGGTAGGGTGGGGATCGCAGGGTCCGTGGTGCTGGTTGGGGGCCATAGGGGGCGCCCCATTGTAGTCCAGGTTCCCCGAGGGGTGGTGGGAAAGGTGGTTGAGGCCGTAGAGGGAGGGGCCGGCAGGGGGCGGCAGCGGATCCGCGTAGCCGCCCCCGCCCACGTACACGGGGCTGCCCTGCATGGTGGGCGTCCCATAGGCGCCCCCGTTGGCTTGGAGGACGTGGGGCTCGTAATCGGCCGCCGGAGTCGGGGGGTACTTCTGCGGGGCGCCGCAGCCTTTGAGAGGGGGCTGGTAGTTGGAGGGCAGCGCGTAGGCATTCTGGTGGGCTTTGCCGAAGGCGGGCGGGGACGGGCTCTCGTAGCTGGGGGTCATGGAGTGTAAGGCGTTCATGAAGCCGGCCGTGGACTGCATGGGTTGCGGGGGGCTGCCGGCAGGGGAGGGGCCCCCGGACGACGAGGCCAGGCCCTTGGCCTTCTGGTCCTTCTTGTACTTCATGCGCCGGTTCTGGAACCAGATCTTGATCTGCCGCTCGCTGAGGTTCAGCAGGTTGGCCATCTCCACGCGGCGCGGCCGGCACAGGTAGCGGTTGAAGTGGAACTCCTTCTCCAGCTCCACCAGCTGCGCGCTCGTGTACGCCGTCCGCGCGCGCTTGGACGCCGCCGACCCCGGGGGGCTCTTGTCCCCTCCCCCGCCGCCGCCGCCGCCCCCGCCGCCGCCACTGCCGCCGCCTCCGCCGCCGCCGCAGCCCTCCGCTGGATCCGAGGGGGAGGGGTGGGAAGGGGACAAAATGAAATAAAAGATAATTACTGAACACGCCGAAATTGAATGCATGGTTTCTTAATAAATCCAGGCCTGGACTCGGAGCCCCCGCCGCCCTCCCCTTCTCGTCCCCGCCTCCTCCTCACCACCCCCCCAACGCCCGTCGCATTAGCGGACACTCTATAATAGTGGCATTTATTAAGAGACCTGTTCTCCTCTTGCTGCCCCAGCTTATGAAAATTTGATCATGTCACGCAGACAGAGCCGCATGGCCATTTATTTAGAGCTGGGTTTTCTCGCGCGCGCTTTCTTCCCCCATCACCAACTCCAGGTTCTGGGAAGACACCCCCCCCCTCCCCCCCCCACACACAAACTTCCTGCCGGGGTCCTGTGGACTAGGTGGGCGGCTGAGGAGAACCCCTGGGGGAATCTGAACATTCGGGGGCAGGGCGCGGAAGTGTGGCTCGACGAGGCTGCCTTGCCTGGAGGCCGGGACCCCGGGCGGCCCGAGCGATTGTGATTAATACCCACAGTAATCATACTTAATAATAATCAATCGTTGACGACTCTGCGTCTACTGGCAGCGTCTCGTGGCTCTGCGGCCTTGCAAAGGGCTGAGTCCGAGCGCCTGGCCTTCTGGAGCTCTCGGCAGCTCAGGTGAAGGGTGGCTGGAGGGAGAGGGTGTTGGCGGGGTCAGGGGTCATCAGGTGGTGGGGGCTACGGGAAAAGCGCCGCTGCAGGGCCGCCACCTGATATTGTTCCCCGGCCGCCGCCTGGGCGCCTAGGGGCTGGGTGCTAGAATAACAGTGACATTCCTGGCCTGGACAAAAGCTGACGACGAGGAAGGCAGAGAGCTGGTACCTGTGCCGGGGGAGCTGTTTTTCAGCTTGGACGTTTGCCTTGACTCTTTCATCCAGGGGAATATCTGTTTGGTGAGGGTGGAGTTGGAGCCAGGAACGCACTTGGGGGTGCCGGTTTTGCTGGGCCCGCCCCCATTATTGCTGTTGCTAGTGGTACTGGTAGGTGCGGCGCTGGGCGGGGGTGAGCCGGGCGGGGCGGGCAGGGGCTCGGGGGCCAGGCCGGGCCTCATGCAGCTGCCGTTGAGCTCCTTGCTCTTGGCATGCGGGGCGGCGTTGCCCAGGGACTGCAAGGAGCACGCCGAGCGCTGGTAGTCGCCCTCCAGGTGCGTGGCGGCCTGAAAGGGGGGTTGGGGGGGACCTTCGTAGCCGAAGCCATTGCTGCCAGGGTACGAGGAGTAGCCTCCGAAGAGTGCTGCCGCGGCGTTGTCGTAGTAGGTGGCTTTCTGCATCGCTGGGCGAGGCCCGGGCAGTGGGTGGCAACTTGCAAGAGCCTGATACCCTCACGACCGGACATTGGCACCCGCGGGGGTCACGTGAGGCGCCGGACCCCCCCCTCCCCTTTCTGCCCCCCTCCTCCCGAGTCCGTTGGGAGCTGCTGACCTGTGGGGTGAGAGAAGAGACACAAGGGGGAGAAGAGGACTGGGGCTCGAATCCATCTTAGGAGCTGAAAAGGGAACTGACATCAATAGGGTTTTTTCTTCTCCCCAACCCCAACATCTTCAAAGCAGATGCTGAGGCCACTTTCCTGACCTGAAATGGAGTTTTCTTATTTCAGTGCTTTAATTAAAAAAAAAAAAATTTTTTTTCCACTTCAAAAATAAGGATTCTACTCCTTCGGGGACTGCCTAGGTATACAATCTTACTACTGGAAGGCCATTGCTTCTTTCCTGCTTGCAAGCTAGTCCCTGACCTCTCCTCCTCCCTCTCCCTATCTCCCCCTACTAACTTTGGGATAGGGTGGCTCAAGGGGGGGGGGGGGGGACTAGGAGACTCCAAAATAAAAACATCATCAACACCCTCCTGTGAGCTGAGAGGCCTCCTGCCTGCTGTCTTTGCCTCCCTCCAGGTCCATCTAGGTCTGTCACCCAAGCAGAGTCTAGCCTGGAGAAAAAAACCCCAAGGATCTCCAAAAGAGACAGGAAGGGGAAGCAAGTTGAGCAGGGAACCTTCTCCTGCGAGGGATCCTCTCTTTCCCTACCCGCCTCACGAAGAAGACAACAACAGCCTGACCTAGAAACTTCCTGAACATGTTTAAGCTCCAGAGCCAGCAGAACCGAGCCTCCTCCCTGGCCCTGGAGGAACCACCACCTCCAGTCTGAGTCTTTGCTCAGCCAAGTCTGGGACCCAGCAGCTAGCAGCTAGCGGCCCCCATGGGGCCCCCAAATGGAGCAGGATTGTTTCTATTTCCCTGGCCAGACGGATTGGTGCAGTGACCATTTGGCCCAGGTCTCTCCCCGCTCCATTTTTTTCATCAGACCTAATTTTTTCCCACCCTTTCCTTGACAGTCTGTGTCCTTTGATTTCCCCAAAAGAAGAAAAGAAGAGAGAAAAACTGGATAACTGCTGTACTTTACTACCAAGAGATGCAAAAGTACTTCCTAACTGAGGACATCTTCTCCCAAAGGAAAAAAAGTCCACAGAGCAATTAGAACAATATTATTCTCTGGGTTGGAAACAGGGTACCTTGTTTACTGAAGTTTTCTGAGGCAAAAAAAAAAAAAAAATCATTATTTTAATGCAGACGCCTAAAACTGTGCAGAAAAAAAAATAAAGGTTTGTGCTGTCATAGGATTTTGTATATTTCTTCTAAAAGTTCTGACTGCATTTTTTTTCCTCCCTGTCTTCCCCAATTTCTCATCATCACATTTCATAAAACCTCCAGAGTGACCCTCTCTTCTGACATGTGAGTTTAGACTACTTAAATCTCATTCAGCCCAGCTGTTCAACCCCAAAGAAAACTAAAAATAGGCAAATAAAATAAAAGGAGTGCAGGTGAAGAAGTCCCTCCCACACATAAATCCCCTTCTTAATGGCACAGATACACATTCAAAAGGGAGCCGGGGAGCCCTGAGTTCCGATTGGTTTCTGGGAAGAATTTGTTTCTGGGAAATACACATGGGTCTGCAAACAGCAGGTCCTTCCAGGGAGGAGAACTGGAGTTCAATTGACCAGGCTGACCCAATCCCTTTATTATTATTACCATTAGCCTCTGATGATTTAACCAAAATTAGCTTCAGAGCAGCCCTGGATGAAGGGGGAATTAATTAACAGGCATCAGTTGAGTTTGTTATTAATAGAGAAGAGAATGAAATAAAAACGTTGGAAGGGGTTGGCTGGCTGGGCCCTGGCTTTATTTAGTCTAAATGATTGTTACAGCAGTAATGATGATGATGATGATGATGATGATGATGGTGATGATGATGATAAAGCAATAATCTGACTAGACGCCTGGGGCCGAAATTCCTGTCGTTCCCCCTGCAATAAACCTGCAAACCATCGCAGGACAGAGGCCAGGCGAGTGTGGGAAGCGGAGAAGCCAGAGACGTAACAGGAAAGAATGGAGACTCCGCTGGCGGCGAGAAAGGGCCGGGAGGTTTGTGGACGGAGCTAGCCCCTGGCTGCCGCCTCCGGGCTGTCTCGGCCACTGCTGCCGCGGTGGCTGGTGACTAGCTATGCTGGCCCAAGGAGGCGAAGAGAAAGCGTTCAGGACGCCTCAACGGCTAGCGGCGGCAGGTTCCAAGCACACCGGGCGGAGGGCAGCAAGTTTGGGCGCTGGAGGTAACCGAATTAAAAGGCGCCTTAGCAACTCCGCTCTGGGACTTTGCCAGGCCCGGATCGACCGGAGGGCGCAGAGGCCTGGCTGGTGGGACAGTGAGAAGAGGTGAAGGTGCTGAGGGGATCTGAGATCTGGGGATCCAGGAGAAGAGGGGGTGGGGAGCAGCTCTACCAAACCAAACATGTCTATTTCCCTTGCCTCCATGTTGGAAAAATCCAGGCTCCATATGGCTTCTCGGGAGAGAGGGAGGGAGGGAGACGGTGGCTCCCGGCTTCCCCCCAGGGTCTCGTTGGAGGAGGCCGGTGAGCCACCCCAAGAACCCCACCTGTCCAGGCACACCCCTGAAAAGAGCCGAGGACAGTAACAATAGCTGGGGAAGCCCGGAGAGAGGGGATAGGCCACCTTCCAGGACTTAAAAAAAAAAAAAAATTAGTGGAAGGAAGAAAAATAAAAGAACAAGAAAGGAAAGGAGAGAAAGCTTAGGCTCTTCTTAGCAGCCGGGGGGAAATTCAGCTCTGGCTCTGGCTGCTGAAAGAAAAAAGAGGAGAAAAGGAGAGAAGCAAGAAGGGAGAGGGAGAGAGGGAGAGAGAGAGAGAGAGAGAGAGAGGGAGGGAGGGAGGGAGGGGGAGGGAGAGAGAGAGAGGGAGAGAGAGAGAGAGAGGAGAGGAGAGGAGAGTCGCTGCGTGGAAGGAAGCTTAAAGCTTGTGAACTCTTCTTGAACCGAGATTGGAGTCATATGGGCCATAAATCATTGAGACATACTCTCCGCCATTCACAAACTGATAGCCTATTTCAGTCCAGCTTACCTTAGCCACCGACGAGGGGAGAACAGGCAGACATAATATATATTCACATCGAGCCCCAGCGCGAGCGGCAGGCGAGAAATCTCCCCTCCTTGAAGGCAAAGGAAAAAAAGACCACTGTTTAAAGCTGCGTCGCCCCCCCCCCCAGTAGCCACCCCGGCTGGGGAGCCCGAGGGGCAGAGCGGCCGGTGGAGCCGCGCGGCGTCCGCTTCAATTCACTCGGCTTAGGAGCGGGGGTGCGCAGGAGGGAGGGGGGTGGGGGAGCGGGGGAAAAAAATAGAAGAAGACCGAAAGGTGCTGGAGCGGCTCAGCTCGCTGAGAATCCAGCTCCGGGCTCCGGCTTGGCCAAGCCGCCACAGTGTGGTTGCCCTACAAGACTGGTACGCCCTACTCTCTGTAACAATGGCCTCTGCTTTTGCACAGGGAAAAAAAAAAAAAAAAAAAAAAAAAAAACCACACACACACACACACTCACACACACACTCACACACACACACAAGCTCACACACACCCCCCACCACTCCCCCTTTAGTAAGCTTAGATGCCAGATAAGGAGGGAAGGTGGTGGTGGTGATGGGGGCGGGGGAAATTTTTTAACGCCCCCCCCCCCGGAAAAAAAAGTGAGAAAGGAAAGAAGGCAGAGATGCTTGTTTGTTTGTTTGTTTGTTTGTTTGTTTGTTTGTTTAAAGAACAGGTAAATTTTTAAATTGAGATTTTGGCGGGGGAGGAAGAGGAGAGCACAGGCAAGGGAAAGCTGGTGGAGTTCACAGCTCCCCCCCCTCCCGCCCCGCACCCCACTAATAAGCCATTATGCTAACTGAGAAGTAGGTGGGGAGGCCTAGTCAAAGGCACCCAAGGTGTCTGGGGGTGGGGGTGCCGGGTGCCTCTCTGCATTCATTGGCAATGGCAACACCAAGGCTTTTTTTTTTTTTTTAAGTAGTTTCACTCCTCTGGGACTGGTGGCTGGGTCTCCCGCCCTCTCACCCTGGCTTTCCCCACCCCCCCCCACTCTGAGTCTCCCAGTCTGTCTCTTCTCTTCCCCCACACCCTCCCTACTCCTCTTCTCTCCCTGCAAGTCTCCAGGCCCAGTTTCCAACCCGTAGGGGGGACAGCCAGACGTTTTTTAAAAAACACCCCCCCTTTTTTGAGAACAGACAACAAGCGGTGAGTGATTATTTTAAAAATCCAGACCATCTTGCAGCAGGAGGGGGGTTGAGGAGAGGGTGACAAAAGGGGAACTCTGTTTAGCTCGAGCTCCAGACACGGCTGGCAATAGAGAGGCTGTAAGAAGTTAACAGAGAAGTTTCTGTTAAGATTCTCACCTCCGGATAGGCAGAAGGGGCTAAGAGGTGATAAGGACATTTGTACTTCTGAGAAGGTGAGAAGAACTACCAAAATGGCTTCATCTTAAATGCGCTGGCAGAAGAGAAGGGTGGTTATTAGTATTGTTCCGAACAAACCTGTTTGTTTCTCTTAGCTCTGCAAGATTTATGACTCTTGGCACAAATGAGGAAGACTACAAAAGCTAAACTTTTCTTAGGGTGTGTTTTAGAAGGGCAGGAAAAGGCAAGGAGGCCTGTAGGAGGGAGACAAGAGCCAAGAATGTAGGTGTCTGCAGATTTGGGGCGGGGGTGGGGAGAGCCATTCCCGCTGGAGGAAAGAGACAAAAAAGAAGACCAGGACATTTCCCAAAGCAGGAGTGTTTGCAACTCTGCCTAACTGCTGAGTCGGGACTTAGGGGATGAAATAGAACGCAGAGAGTCTCTCGTTTCTACAAAGGCAGCTTGGAAAACTTGTTCTCTTAACCTGGAGTAGACAGAGCCAGCCACTACCTTGTGACCTCCTGGTTAGAATGCTTGGCTTTTGCCTTCTCCCATCTGGACGCACCAGAGGAGATGGGACTGGGAGAACAAAGGTGAGAGATGGTTCCAGCTATTGTCCCCCTCCGGGAGAGGGTGGCTGTGTCTGGCAAAGCTCCCCTCACACCATATTGCTCCCCACTTACAAGCTCTGTTTTGGGCTGAGAAAGGGTCCTATTCTCCCAGGGCCTCCTCCAGCTCCTACCTCTTCCGGGCCTGCTAAGTCAGTTTTCATGGGCTGGAGCAGCCAGTTTTGGGGGGCCTTGCTGAACGGGGTGGATGGGACCCATGGCCTCCCTGCCCTCCAGCAACAGGAGCCACATGCAGAACCTCCCACTGTGATGCCCCAAGGACCCTACTACCACCTGCCTAGAGAGCTGGTGGCTGAAGGAAGGGGGGGGGGTGTGCATGAGGATGAAGGGTGGGGGCCATTTTTCTGTTTATCAGTAGTACCAAGAAAAGAAAATGCTCAAGCCAGAGCCGATGCTGCGGCTCAAGCCAGGACCCTCAAAGAGAGCCATTAGGGCTGCCTGTGTACGTGGCTGCACAGAGCCTGTCCTGAGATTTCTAGACCCTGGTTAGGGGCCTACAGTGTTGGTACCTATGTAGCTTTGGGCCTGGTGGGTTGGGGACTCAGCCCAGGGAGGCTTCCAGAGGCTTAAGGGAACCAGCACCTTTGGGTCTTTTCTCTGACTCCCCCAAATTAAAAGTCGAAAATGGACCTCAGACCCTCCAGCTCTCCTAGCTGTTGCTACCACTGGCTAGAGAAGGTCATTGCAAAATTGAAAGAAGAGGAGAGCCTGGTGGCTATGGGGCTGCACAGCTTTGCCTCAAGGAATAAAAGAGAGCCTAGAGGGCACCCAGCCCAAGGCGGGCCTGTGAGACTGGGGCTGCGATGCTTTCCCCAGACAGTAGCGGACCCCTCCCCTCCCAGAGCCTCCTCAACTCATTGTGGTCCCTTCTGGTGGCACAAGGAGCTGGGGCACGGTGGGATGGGGGCGAGAAAGAGGACTGGGGCTGGAGAAAGCTAACCTGGAGAAAACTTTCAGAAGACACGCACCCCCCAAATGCGGTAAGAGATGGAGTGGGGGCTTCTTATTAAACCTGGAGAACAAAGTCCATTTGAAATGCTTGGGAGGCAATTAGATCCCAGTTTGGTTTCTTTCTTGCCTTTTTCCTTCCTTTCTTGGAGATTTCTGGCGGGCCGGTTGCCCCTGATCTGATCGGGGCTGGGAGATGGGAAGCTGATGGTAAAGAGGCAGCCTGGCCGGCACCCATTCCGCTGGGTGGGCAAAGGCAGGGCAGTGAGGAGCTGGGCCAGGGGACTCTGAGTAGGAGACATCAGAGGGGTGTGACGGAAGACCGGAGTCTAGAAAAAGACAGGGGAGAGGAATTTCTCACTCCTGACAACACAGTGGTGATTTAGGGGCAGACCAGAGAGAGGAGTGACCAGTTTCTTCCTGGACCCAAGAAGGGAAACTTGGGCAACTTACCGTGTGCGTGTGTGAGAGAGAAATTGAAAAGGAAAACTCGAGAAAAGATGAGGACAGATTTTATGATAATCTAACAAAGGCAGAAATTAATAATAAAGGTAAATATTAGAAAGAAGAGCCCCCTTCATGGGCATAGTTTCCTCTTCCACTCCCTACAGCACTCCCCTCCTCCATTCCTAATCCCTACTCAATATCAGGGGACAAGGAGCACTTTAAACCTCTTTAAGCCATTCCTGGCGCCCACCCTCCCAGGCCTTAGAGGGATCATGTCTCTTTCTCTCCCCCCTCCCAATAAAACCCATTAAAGAGCAAACGAAAATTCTCCTCTCAATAAGGACAAAATGGCTGGCTCCTTTAAAATCGATTTCTGGTTTCAGCTTTGGGGTGACCAAGGATCTGGCCCCCAGCTCAACCAACCCCCGGCTCACTGAGAAGCGGCTCACTGAGAAGCGGGGGACCTGGGAGCGGGGGAGCCAAGCGATTCGAGATCTGTTTCTTTCTGGTCCTGTCTGGGCTCCGGGTCCCACACTCTTCCAGCTTCACTGTCCCAACTTTGTGGCCGCTGGGGACTCGTGTGAAGTTCACACACACACACACACACACACACACACACACCCGAATGTCCATCTCTTCTTGAATATTAATAAAGATTTCAAAGCTGGCGGTTGTAAAATTAAATTGCTAATGAAGATGGCTCTTGGTTTGTGGATTCCCAACCCCCACCTCTCTAAGATGCCCTTACGGGAGGAAACAAAGGGGAAACGGGGCAGGAGAAGATTCTGTGCCTCCGCGGAGGCCAGTGTAGACCCGGCTCAGCGGAAGCCGGGATCGAAAGAAGACGGAGTACGGTTGGAGAAGAAAAAGGCAAGCTCTGTTCTCTCTGCCCCGAAAGTGTAGGGGCGCGAGGGGGAAGCAGGAAAAAAAAGGGGGGGGGGGGCAGCCACGTGGGTTCGCAAAGTGTCCCGGTGACCACGGAGGCCGCCTGAATGCGCTGACCATACGGAGCCGATGGAGGTGCCGCGGGGCCGAGGCTGGAGTCCGGGGCAGGCGGGCGCCCTGGGGGCTCAAGAACCCGTTCTGAATCCGGGGTCCCCCGCCGCATCTGGAAGCTCAGTCCCGGCCTGGCAACCCCCCACGCTGGCGGGTGTCGAGACAAAGGTGGGCAGCCCGGAGAAGGCAAGAGGGAGAAGGGCGAATCTTGGACAGCTTGGGGAGGAGGTGGGCTGCTGGGGAAGGGAGGGAGAGGCAGGCAAGAGAGGAGAGGGGCCCAGCCTGCTGCCAGCGACTGCGCAGGTCTCTCCTGACAGATTGGATGTCTCTCTCCCTGTGACCTCTGTTTAGCAGACAATAACTCACCGGATTAATGACCAATCAGCGGAAGGCCTTCCCAATTGCCTCCAAATATAAACCCCCCGAGTCAGAATAGGATAGGGCCAGAGTCTGGACCTGCCAGCCCTTTGAGTCCCCGCCCCCCACCTCTCAAAACAGAGCTTCTGATTTCCAGAACCCCAAAGAGTTCTGCCCATCTCTTCTCACTCCTCCATCAGAACTCATGTACCTGGCCACACTTCCCAAGGCAGTCTGGAAACCTCTGGTCCCCTGCTGGCCTCCCATATCCCTGACCCTATAAGAAATCTCCCTCTCACAACTATGCAACTTCTGAGAAGCCCTCTCCTCTTTTGAATATTATCTACTTTCAGTTGGGAAAAGAGATGAAGACAAGAGCAAGAATAAGGCAGGGGGTGGAGCGCCTGGGTGGCTCAGTCAGTTGAGCATCCGACTGAGCGTCTGACTTCAGCTCAGGTCATGATCTCACAGTCCAGTCTGTGAGTTCGAGCCCCACGTGTCAGGCTCTGTGCTGACAGCTCAGGGCCTGGAGCTTGCTTCAGATTCTGTGTCTCCCTCTCTCTCTGCCCCTCCACTGCTCATGCTCTGTCTCTCTCTGTCTCAAAAATAAATAAAAACATTTTAAAAATTTAAAAAAAAAAAAAAGAATAGGGCAGGGGCTCATCCACCTCATAAGCCTCCTGTCTTGGCTGCCCCGGGGAGGAGACCTGATACAGTGCTGTGGCACCCTGTGTGTGTCTCCCAAAAAGAGAGGGCTCAAAGGCCCTGGGGTCAGAGTGAGGCTGGGGGACAGACAGTGGCCTACCATTACAGAATCTAAATTCTGAAACCATAATTCAGTCTTTGGGCTGGAGTAGGAAGAATTTCAAAAGCTGAAATTTGAACAGCTCCAGCCTCAGCCCGGTGCCTGTCAAGGAAAATGCCTTGCTCTGTGAGGGGAACCCTCCTCTTCCTTAGCCCCTCACCCCCAAATGCCAATCCCAGTCCAACCCAGCTAGCCAGCCCCTCTCCACTGCCTTCTGTTTCTATTGCTCTCAGCCTGGGCTTCTCTGCTGAGAATAAAGACACCTTCAAGAGGAAGAATGGTCCAGATTCTAATAGATTTCCTAGAGCCAGTCAGAGTAACTATCCACTGCTCTGGGTGAATACAAACTCCCTGTATATTGCAAATAAGCGTGTGCAGTAACTTCTATACCCAGATGCTCTCAGGACCCCAAGCACTAGAGAGTTACCCAAGGTTACACCTAGGGAGAACTCAGACACTGTCCTGTCCTACCCCTGCTACTGTTACAGACAGGGACACTGAGGCTCAGAGCCAGGAAGTGGTTTGTCTAAAAATCTGGCATAGGCGTAGCAGTTGGGAGGCTAGGCTTCTAGGCATTCCAGATTGGCTATGTGCTCTGAAGCAGTGAACTCCTGGGGCCTCAGTGTCCCCTCTATAAAGTTAGAGAACATGTGTGGAGGGGAGGGATTGGGTTTAAATGATCTCTAAGGTCCTTTTTTGGACTGACAGCTTGTGGTTCTCTGTGCGCTAACGTGAAAGCGAATGACCATTATTGCGCAGTAGTAAACTGAGTTCAGACAATAATGGGCACCATCTCTGGCAAAAGCAGAATATTTCTTCTTGGGATTTAAATGGGACATCCCCACTGCCCAGCCCCCACCCCACTCCTGGTTGTCCTTGCCCCCACAGAAGCTCATGCACCGTTTTAACCGCTTTTCTGTGTGTGTGTGTTGTGCGTGGAGGGGGGGGGGTGGTTGTCTACCTTCATCACCAAATCAAAAGTGCTATTTTTGGACAGCAACCTGAGCAGTAAATAATTAATTTGTATAATTAGAAGGGGAAGGCTTTGACCTGGCAATTTTTAACCAGGAGTCAATGCACCCATTGTACCAGCCTGGCTTTCTCACCCGACCCCCAACTCTGCCCACACAACTACCAGCCTCCCCAAATGCCCCCCCCCTGCCCCCACCAGTTGGAGACCAGCATTCCCAAGATGACCAGCAGGGTTCAGAGTCAGATTCTGCTCCCTCCCCAAGAAAGTTCCATTCTTTGCCTCGCTCCCTCACAGAAACAGGCCCTCTGACAGCACCCCTCCCAGCTTGCTTTCCCGACCCCCTAATGCCCCTAACCCCCTAACACGGGTTCCAGGTCCAGGCTCTCTGCTCTTGGGACACATGAAATCCACCTCCCCAGCTCGAGATGCCCCAACAATGCAGCGGAGTTTGCATTTCAAGAAACTCCCATTAATATCAATTTACTTCACTGAAACCTCGGGTTCTTCATCAAGTTGATGATTTATGATAAAATCAATTAAATTACGGCCACTTAGGGCCCAGCCGCTTCCTCTCAGATTTCATTGGTGCGGGGCCCAAGTGTCTGGTGGAAAAATGCAAGTTTAGCTGGAGGCGAGGAAAGATAATTCTGCGGCTGAGAAAATTTAATGCAAAACAATTTCCAGGCAAAGCCAGGCTTCTAGAAAGAAATGCAAGAGCCACCAGTTGGCCTGAGGACATAACTATCTGGGGTCAAAATATTTCTCTCCCCACCCCCCAGCATCCTGCATGGCTCCCTTCCTCTGTTCCACTTTGTGCTCACTTGTCCCTTCCCAAGCAGAGGCTTCGGGAGAATTGGAGAAGTAATGGTGAACTCAAGCCTGCCAAGGCCCAGTGTCCAAGCACCGATCTCGGCTACCACCCCAGGCCTTTTTCTTCTCTCCCGCTCCCCTCCCCCCTCTCCACGCAGCCATGCTCACTAATTCCTTAGTCTCCCATAGCAAAGTTAAAGGTTCAAAGGGAAGATCAGGCAGCGTGGGCAGATGGCACAGAGGGGCCAGGGACCAGGCCAAGTGGACTGTGCTGCATGTGGCTGTGGGAGGAAAGAAAGCACGGGGCAGGGGGCAGGGGTGGGGGGAGCACGGTGAGAGGACGGGGCGGCAAAGCGCGGAAAGAGCTATCACATCACAGAGTACCAGGACCAGAGAACACGGAGCCTCCCTCCCAGCTCCCTGTGTGCCCACTCCCAAGGCGATGCTGTACCCCCACAGACCCCAGCCCGAGCGCACGTGTGCCCCAGTGTGCGGACGCTCTCACACAATACACAAACACACCTCCACGTGTGCACGCTTGCACACTCTCCTTCTGCATCACACAGACCCACCGCATCCTGCGCCTGCAAAGGGACGGTTCCCACCATCTCCCCACATCTGGGAAAATAAATCCCAGCCAGTGAGCCTGGCATCGTCTCCCACTACAAGGAGAGGGGCTCCTCCCGCCTCTGCTCTGTTTGGTTTTTGGTTTCCAGAGCAGTCCCGGAGTAAACATAGCTTCTCTGAAGCCATAAATCACCCCCTCTCCTACCTTCTCAGTTTAACACCCGGCCTCACCGCAACCCCTTGTAGTTTCGGCTTCAAATAACCCGCCAGGTGCTAAAAGGCTCACCAGGATGGCAGCTGGACTGTGGGAGCAGGGCCCAGCTGTCCCCCCAACTCTAGGAGATGCCCCCACATTTCCTCCACAACCCTCAGCTTCCGGCTCCCCTGGAAAACCCTCCCCAGCCTCCAACACTCCCTTCCTAAGCCGGAGAGCCCCCCCCCACATCCCCTAATCCGGCTCCCGTCCACACACCCACGGCGGGGCGGCGAACAGCCCCACATTCCTCCACATTGCCCTGCACACCCGGGTCCCTCTACGCCCTCAGCACCCACCCACCCGCCTCTTTAAGGTGTTCACATCTTTGTCTGCCACGATTCGGATCCAGCCTCTTTCCCGACCCAGGAGAGAGACCTAGGAGCTGGGGTCTCGGCCGCCCCACACGCACACCCTTAGCCGGACCTCCCCCCGCCCCACACTCCCCGCGCTGGGCCGCGGGGCTGCGCACCCCCACTTACCTGGGCGGACTCCCGCTAGGGCGCAGGCCGCGGGCGGCCGGGAGCAGCGGACGCGCGGGAGCCGACTGCCAGGCCCGGGTCCCTCGGCCCCGGCTGGGGCGCCCCGGCCGCAGCCGGCCGCATCGCGCTGGTGCAGACCCCGGCGGCCCCCGGAGCGGCCGGCGGCGCGGGGAGAGGCCCGGAAGCGCTCGCCCCCTCCCCGCCCCCGCCCCCGCCCCCGGCTTTGTTCGGCCTTCGGGGCGGCGGGGCGGCCAGGCGCGCGCGGAGGCTGCGCTCTCGGGGCGCGGCCGGGGAGGGGGGCCCCCCGGGGCCGGAGGAGCCCGGAGCGCCCCCTCGGCGAGGGCCCGCGTGGGGGCCGCGGGCGGCCGCGCGCGCCTGGCACCGAGCCCGGTCGGGGCCGCGAGAGCCGGCCGAGCTGCCAGGCGAGAGGAGCCGCGAGTGACAGGGGGCACGGCGAGGCGCGGGGAGCGCCGGGGGCGCCATGGCGGAAGGCGGGCGCACGGGCGGCTCTTCAATGTCACCAGCGAAATGGGTTCCATATGTCCGGCCCAGCGGAGAAGGGAGGGGAAGGCAGGGAGTTCTGGGCAGGACGGGACGGGAGGATGGGGGTGGGGGTGCGCAGTGGGGAGAGAGAGCGGTGGCGAGGGGGTGAAGGGACTGGTGCGAGAGAGAGGCGCGAGAGGCTTTGCATTTTCCAGGTTCCCTGGAGTTTTCTAAAGCTGCTTTGGCTGGTAGGAGCTTGCTTCCCCTTTTTCCTTTTCTTTCCTGAAAGATGGGGGAGGGAGGAGATCAGTGAGGGCAGCGTCCGTCCGTTCAGGCTGGGGGTTCCAGGGAGGAGATGTGGATTGGAGGTGAAAGGGAGAGTTCTTGGGCGGCTGGCAGATCAACTTCTTCTCCGCGTCCCTACAGGGGGAAAGGAGGGACCAAACCCGCCAGGGGGAAGAGAGGCCGAGGAAGGGTTCCAGGGCCCAGGTGTGAGAGCCTGACCCAAATCCACCGGCCGCCACCCCCCACCCACCCCCCCCCCCCCGGCGGTGGAATTCTGTTTTGGGAGATTCCAGCCATTAAGTTACTGGCAGGAGCCGTGGAAAAGTGCTAAGGTAGTCTCGGCCATTCCCTGACACTTCAGTTCCTGCCCCAGCTGCCTCAGACCTGATTTAGCACCCCCAAGGGCCTACTCGAGAGGCAGTTGCTTCTGGGACGGCCCCAGCTTTGGGCAGCTGCCTGTAAAGAAAGCACCGAGTCTGGAGGAGCTTCCAGACCCCTGCAGCCCTCCCCTCTCCCTGTGGCTGCCCTCCCCAAAGGGTTGGGCTCTTTCTCCATGTCTCTGTCTCTCCGCACCCTTTCTAATAACCATCTCTCCCGTCTCTCCCTTTCTCATGGCCTCTTTGTCTTCTCATACTCTGCCTCTCTATCTTCAGGGAGTTTGAACTGAGTCCCGGGAAAGACTTCGTAGCTCCAGAAATTCACTTCTGGGCTCGCTTCCTAGGCTGCCCCTCTCCTTGGGGCCAACGTGGCCCTTGGCCTGAGGGCCCTTTCATCTGT
Organism: Panthera pardus; assembly: GCF_024362965.1. Lineage (NCBI taxonomy): Eukaryota > Metazoa > Chordata > Mammalia > Carnivora > Felidae > Panthera > Panthera pardus. The sequence goes on from NW_026526876.1 coordinate 37,360,552, forward strand.
AGAGGTAACACATCCTTCCATCACAGAGACATTCTCTTTGACAGAGAAGGGGGCAAAGTGAGTGGCTCCCTTCCCAGTTCCCTCCTTGTCACTTAACTCTGTGTGTGTGTGTGTGTGTGTGTGTGTGTGTGTGTACCCATGCAAGTTGTGGAGCTCCTTATCCCAGGACAGCCTCTCTGCCCCTCTGACTGGCCTTTGTCTCTCCCTGTCCTCCCCTCCTTGGGCTCTGCCTCAACTTCCCCCCCTCAGAAAGGGATCTTACTGCTTCTTCTCTCTCTGGGGCCCTCTCTTTTCCTTTCATCCTCTCTCTTCTCATCTTTTTATTCAGTTCCTCTGATGGCTAAAACATTGGCAAGCCCAGCTTCTTACAGGCAGGGGGGTACACACTATAATTACTAGAGAAAGTGGACACCAGCAGAGTTGGGAAAGAAGATGGAAACAGCCAGCAGCTTTCCGAAAGCCCCTGCCACCAAATACGTTCTACTCCATCCCCTGAACAGCACAAAAGCAAATGGGGTGGTGTGTGTGTGTGTGTGTGTGCGCGCGCGCGCGCATGCACGTGCACGCACACACACAGAACTGATAAGAGGCAGGATGCTTTGTGGCTAAATAAACCAAGGGTGTGTGTGTGTGTGTGTGTGTATTTAAACAACAACAACAAAGTCATCGCAAACTTACGGATTTGGGGGTAGGCCTATATGCCTGGGCATCAGGCCTCACATGGAGAGATTCAACAAGGAGCCAGCAACTAAAAGATAACATAATGGTGGAGAGGGATGATCTCCCCGCTTTTGTCTCCTGGGGGAAGACTCTTGAGTGTGAGTTGGGGAATGGGAAGGGGCGGGGTGGGGGGTATCCCCAGGGCCAGAAGAGACAAAGACCTGAAGGGGGGCGCTGAGAGAATGGAGAAGATAAGAGGGGGATCAGACATCCACGTCAAAGGCAAAAGCAGCAGAGGGAAGAGGGACAGAGAAGGAAGGATGGTTGGTAACCCAGGGTAGAAGCCTGTAGGACTGGCTCCCAGCTCACCTACCACCCCCCACCGCCCAAGCTGTGACCTGTCCCAAGGAGCAAATCCTTCAGCCTTCCCCTTTTATTCCCCATCCTCCAAAACAGGCTGAATTCAGAAGCTAACAAAACACAATTCTACCCTCTTCCTTCTTCCTCATGTCCCTCCTCCTCTCCAAGGAAGAGGTAATCCTTCTCCCTTCTCAGGGATTCCGAGACTTTGGCCTAAATTCTGGAACACTGATCTGGGGGGCGAACTCACCCTCTCCACATCGAGAGCGAGCATGTATGTGTGGGATTCTCCAACACTGAAAGAGAGAGGGCCTGAAGGGTCAGAGCCTCTGTCCCTCAAGTCTGCCTCCCCCCAGCCCTTCCCTCCTCCCCCACAATCTCCAGTCCTGTCAACAGCTACCCCTGAATCCAGATTCTCCCCAGCTCCTTTTATCCAGACCAGATAACACCCCCACCCATCCCAGCCTAGGGTCTTGATCTCTTTTACCCCAAACCCTTTTCAACCCAGACTCCCACCACGCACCCACAAATCTGTCTATTAACAAGGATGGGGCTCCGTGCCACTTGAAGCAGAGCATGGGAGCGAGTTCCTGGATGCCCCAAGACTGGGGCCTAAGCCGACACTCCACGAGGTTGATGCCATGAATAATTAACACCTGGGCGCGGCGTCACTCTAATTTTTTTGCTCGAAGGTTTACACTAGCAGGCAGAGTTAAATATCACAGATAATCGTGGCTATAAAGTCACTTGGCCAGGCTCCAGCCAGAAAAGGAAAAGCCAGCAGCCCCAATCGGACTTGGCAAAGGTTCTGGCCCTCTGCTCCTCACCCATCACAACTTTGGGGCGCAGTGTAGAACATCCCCAGAAGCTATTTCTGGCTTTGCTCTGGACCCATCGGGCTCTTCCCTAACGGGAAGTGACTGACCACTCCCCCCCCCCACATAAAACCCGAGGGGAAAGTTACCAGCTCTCCTCCTCCCAATATGCACCCCATTTGCTCCCTCTTTGGATGGGGGCTTAGGGAGGGGAACACACCCCGTGTTCTGGAACACTCACCAACTTTCTGGGACCACCTGATTCCCGGAACATTCCTTTTCTAGAAAAACTTGGAGAACTTCTCTTTGCGTTAGCCCCAAACACACATAGTCCCTCACTGCTGAGGAAACTTTCTTTGTTTCTGGAGGTCGAAGGAAGGCTACTGGGGTGTGAATTCATTTCCTTGTTTTGTTAGCCAGGAGGGTAAGCAGCCAAGGCTTTCAGCTTCTCTCCCTGCCCTTCACCCTCCGACCCCCACCCCATCTCCCCCAATGTGGGTAGCTCCTTCTTCACCCTCCACACCGTGCCACACACATCAACCCTATAGATGATGCCTCAGTACCATAACTGAAGCCTTCTAGCCCCTTCCAATTGCAGAGGGCTTCAATTTGCTCCCCATCGATTACAAAAACCTTTGCCTTCAACTCCAGTAATTTCTTCCTCCACCTGCACTTCTCTTGCCCCCAGGCTCCTTCTGCCTTCAGAGTTGGGTCCTTTACCCTGGGCTGCAGACAGAGCAGCCAAACTCCTGGAGGGGAACCACTGAAAAATGAGGCTCTGTCTGCTGCTTCAGGAATGCTGGCTCTATCAGGCTTGCAAATATAATTTTTATATTAGGTCGTGGTCTTTGACTGGGTTTATATGCCAATGAGGCATTTCTGGTTTACCAAATTTATACAAATCTTGCCTTAATTGATAATCACAGATGCTGTAATTTAAGACCTCCAGCTATAGAGCTTTCATATTAACTGCTGATATATTACTGTAAATTGTCTGAAATAACCAACTCCTGGGAGCAGAGCAGAGAGGGAGGAGTAGCTCCGAGAGCCAGTCTCTCCCGGCCGCAGAAATGGCCCAGCTTCCACATCATTTTCCGTGAGAAATGATTTATCGAAGACATGGCCATAAACAACACAACTCGCTCACAAACACACACAGACGCGCGCGCGCACACGCGCTCACACACACACACACACACACACACACACACACACAATGGCTGGCATGCCGGCCGAGAAGCTGACATCCATATTGCTATAAATCAAGAAAAAGGTTGGAGGAGAGAGAGAGGGAGAGAGAGAGAGAGAGAGAGAGAGAGACAGAGAGAGAGAAGAGGAATATTCCTAAATTCTCTATGCAATGCCTCAATGGGTATAAACACACAGAGCACCGTGTGAAGAGAAATGGCAGGAAATGAAGATGGCTATTTGTCACATTTTACGACAATAACATTAATAACAAACAATAAATTTACATGGACATATAAGACGCGGTAGGTAGTGAGAAATCCCTTCTACTTACAATACCCCAGCCCGCGGTGTGGCTCCGGCTGCGGGGCTGTTTTATTGCTGCCTCCCTCTCTTTTTCTCTCTCTCTCCCTCTCTCTCCCCCTCTCTCTTTTTTTTTTCTCGGGGTACAGGCTTGTTTTTCAAAGGACAGTTGAATTGCACGTCAGAAACAGGGAGACCGAGCCTGCGATTTTCCTGACGAATACATATCTATTCTGCAACCTCGGCATTAATTATTTAATGAATCACGTGACCAGGAGGGGGAAGGGGGTCTTTCGATTTCAGACTCAAAGGACCACTATGACCTTCCCCTTCAGGAGGAGAAATTTTCCTGCAAAATAGGTTCCCCCCAACCCACCAATGGAAGAGTAGCAAGTTCTTGTCTCCCACATTCACATCTATACCTACTCTACCTACGGCTCCCTAACCTCCCCCCACACCCCCCCCCCCCCCCGGCCAGACACACACTTACCTACAGCCCACCTCTCCTCTCTCCCTTCTCCTCCTGCTTCTGCTTAGTTCGTGGAGGTGCAGAAATAGTCTGCAGGGGCGTCTGGGGGGTGGGGGTGGGGTGGGCGCAGAGCCCTGCTCCAAGCCTCTGGATTTCTCAGCTTCCAGCTCTTCTCTCTGCGTCCTTTAAGATTAGGATTCCCCCCAACTCCATTCTCTCCCTCACTCCTAGGATATTTATTTTAGTGGGACCCACTCCCCCTCTCCTAAAAAAGCAACAAAATTTCTAAAGGGACCAGCTTCAAAAGAAGCACTCCCCACAAGTCCGCGGTACATAGGCATGAAGAATGGGGCTTCTGGCTTTAATGCTCTTTCTGATCTTTGGTGGTACATTTTGAAGGGGCAGAGAGGGGACAGGATGAAGAGATGACTCTGGAGCTCCCAGAGCTGAGAATACCCGCAAGGGGGACTTCCCCCCCGCCCTTGTGTTACTACCACCACGAGGAATCAAATTCTACTGACCAACTGAGAATATGTTCTAGACACAAAGACTCAGACTAGGGTTTCTACACAAAAGAAGTGGGCACTCAGGCTCTGTCTACCTATGTCACACACCATCTCGGTGACCCCCTCCGCCCCTGACACACCAGGGAAGACGGCTTAAGATTTGAACTAGAGGGGAAGGAAAGGGAAGAAAGACGAGGCTTTGAAGTCAGTCTGGCAGCCCCAGGGTCCCTATTCCCCAGGTGTCAGTACCCTGAGCTCCCAATCAGCAGACAATGGAGACCGATCAATGGGCAAAGAGGAGGGGGGTCGCATATTAAAGGGTTAAACACAGGGATGATAGGGGAAATCCATTCCCTAGGCCTGGAGGGGGAAGCGGACACACAGTCCTTCATCTCGGATGTAAACAAAACAAAAACAAAAACAAAAACCCAAATCCCCCAAACCTTCGCTTACAGCTTGGCCCCAGAATGAGCAGACCAGTAGCAACCAGAATCGGAGTCCTGGGCCATCGCGTGGGGTGGGGGCGCAAAGGGGAGCAGAAAAGACATTCCTGCAGGAGCCCCTGTCCGCACATTCCCAGTCTTATCTTCGGCAGCAACTGGGGCAGCCTGGCCTCCGCCGCGCCGGCTGGAGCAGACACGAGAGAGAATCAATGCGGCTTAGGGTAGGGGAGCAGGGGCCGCGGGGCCGCCACTGGTTTGTTTGGAGAGGTCTGACCCAAAAACAACTCAAGGGGGAAGAGGCTGAGGACCCAGATGCCTTAACCACCCGCAAAGAAACAGCCACCCGGCACTCGCACTCGGCGGCCCCCGTAAATTCCAGCTGTGGCGGCAGCTTGGCCCTGGCCGCCTCCTCGGAATCCCGCTCCCGACGACGCACGGGTGGGGCGCCGGCGGGGCCCAGACTCTGTAGGGGGGTGGTCGGCTTTGATTGTCCCGATACAAAACACAGACTGGGATTGAATTCAGCCGGCTCCCGATCTGGGCCCTGCGCCTGGTTCCAGCCAGGGCAACTCCTTGCAAGGTCCTGGCCACAAATGCGTTAAAAACGGTCCCCTATAGGAAAACAGTCCACTAAAGTCTGAAAGAAAAAAAGGAGAGAGAGAGAGAGAAAGAGCGAACGAGCGAGAGAGAAATTGGAAGCAATATGCAGGAGCAGGGGAAGACAGCAAGCTCTGAAACCTGAGAAATTGTCCTTAAGGACAAGGAAAAGAAACCGCAAAATGACACGAAGACACGCTGGGCAGGTTCTGTTAAAATGCCCACACTCTTTTCGGATCCTGGGAATGTCCGTGTTCAAATAAACAAGCGCCTGAGCGCGCGCTGAGCGCTTTCTTGCTGCCGATAAAGCGAACGTTCATTCTGCGAGAGAGGCAAGATTGATTTACGAATCTGAACGCGCCGGTTTTATGGCTGATCACAAATCCGTCAGCGCTCAGCTCACGCTGGGAAACTTCCCAACTCCGTTTTCCAAGCAGACTCCCCTCCCCAGCCGGCCACTCTTCCCAGGGAGACCCACCACGGGCGCTGGGGTGGCCTCCCCGGGCTCTGGCAGGACTGAGGAGCCCCTCTGCCCCAGTAAGTGCAAGGAGAAGGGTGAATCCAGAGGGCCCAGGGGCCTGGAGGGAAGAGAGGCCAAAGATGAGGATGGGGTGGCCACCAGAATTGTAGAAGGTGAAGGTGAGTCTGTCTAGCTGGGGAGACTGCCCAGCCCCTGAAAAGACTGGGGTCTGGAAGTGAGGGAAAAGGGAAATCTGGAAGCTCTGGCCTATGGGGCTGAAACCCTTGAATGAACCCCAACTTTCCCTTCCATTGTTTCCCCTCTCCTTCCCTTTGATGGACCCCTCACTCTGCAGAGAGCAGCTTCGTAAAGTCCCAGGTGACTAGATCTTTGCCACCTGGGACTATAAGAAGGCCCACAATTGGTTATCTGCCCTTATGAGTAATGGGTGCACGTCTCCCATGAACCTCAAACATTTCCAATCCAGGAGCAGCCCAGTTCACCTTTCTACCCACTTCCTCTCCTGCCCCAGGCCTCCAGCCCCTGCATTTATCATGCCACTCAGGGACAAAGGAGATGATACCAACCAACGCCAGTTAGTTCTTGCCTGAGACTGAGTCCCCAAGTCACAGGAGACGATTGAGACGATTTACAAAATACAAACCAACATCCCACACACATCCCAGTAAGGTTCTGTGTCTCCTGGTTTTAAGTGAAGGAACATTTCCTCTCTTCCCAGCTGGAGTCTCAGTCTGTCCGTGTCTCTCTCTCACCCTCTCTCTCTGTGTCTCTTTGTCTCTATCTCCTCTTTAAAAAAAAAAAAAATTGGTTGCTGGTATGGATTTCAGACACATCAAGTAGAAAACAGAATTGGAAAGGCTCCATGTTAGCAAATTCTCCACACATCTCTTAAAATTCAAAGTTGCTAAAACTCTGGTTGATGTGGCAGAACTGTCCTTGGAAATGGTCAGAACAGCCTGTACTGACCCTTCTCCCAACTCTCCTGCTCCCTTGGTGGGAAGGTATCCATGGGCTGTGTGAGAAGCTGGGGTGAGACTGGGGATTAGGGGAAGGGGGCACAAGTGGTTGCAGGAATAGTCTTCTAAACAAAGGAACTTCAGAAAAATGGGTTAAGAAGCTGTAAATTTGGATATCAGACCTTGAGAGACAGTAACCTCCAAGGGACTGTTAGTGGGGGGGCCTTCCCTCTCTTTAGAACCCAGGGGCTTGTCCCCTAAGCCCTCTGAAGCACTGTGGACCTGTCATATCGTCTCCCTTTGTCTCTCTTCCCTCCGCTCCCTCCAAGCGAAACAGGAAACAAGAGATGAACTGGACATGGCGGGGGGGGGGGGGGGGGGGGGGGGGGGGGGCGGTGGTTAGAACCCGGCCTAGGGAAGGAGTCCTACACAGAGATCCCGATCAGCACCCTACTCCCTTCCCCCAACTGCACCCCAGGGCTAAAATTTTCACTCCTTTTCTCCCCAGGGGACAGTAATAGAAAAACAATCCAGAAATTCCCAGTTAGCAAAGAAGGGGTTGGGGGCTAGAGGGAGATGACGAAGGTGGGGCCACGACAACAGCTCAAAGTACCCCTCCCTGCAGAGGTAGGACTTTTCCTCCTGGGCAGGAGGCAGGAGCCAGCCCACTGTCCAGTCTCAGAGAGGTCAAGGGGCTTCCGAGGTCATTTTGTGGTTCTAATACTGAGCTAATCGCCTAGAAAACGTGGCCTCTCCATGAACTCTCTCTCCTGCCAGCCTCCTGCCTCCAAACCCTTAGTGAGCCCCAGGGTAAAAGAGCCAGCACATTCGGGCACAGCCCACTGGCTACCTCACCCTCAGAAGCAGGGCCCCAGAAGGGGGAACAGAGACCCCAAAACAAGAGAGCAAAAGGAAACCAAATTGAACACTGAGCCTCCAGGAAGAAGAGGGGGGCAGAGTTGAAAAGGAAGATTCCGGCATCAACGAACGAACGTCGCCTGTAAACGGAACAGTTTCCTGCTCCAGAGTTGCAAATATTTGTCTAGAATCCCAAGCTCGACACAAAAAGAAGGAAAGGAAAAACAACAACAACAAATCGACATCTACCTATACCCTGCTCCAAGCCTGGGGCACTCCATCCAAGAACTGCATTCCATTTTTTCCAGGAGGCGGCAGTGACAACATCTCACCGGTAAACAGACATATGGGACGCAAGCCACCAGTGTAGACAAGCGAAGTCACAGAACACACGGGCCACATGTGCACATCGCCACACACGCACACATGCACACACGCTGGGCAGCCCCCCCAGGCCCGCCTGCATTTTCCGAAACCCGAAAAAGCACTTCTGAGAGCTGCCTCACAAACCACCCTCTCTGGGGTTTTTCAGGGGTCCTGACACCTCAGTCCCAAGCAGTTCAAACACTCTCCAGGTGTGAGGCCCCTCTCTCTCCCTCTGACCCGAGCATCAGTCATCATAAAAGGCAGCAAATCTGACCAAGCATCCACCATAAAAAAAAAAAAAAAAACCGCGAAGAAAGTTGAAAAAGGAAAAGAAGGAGGCGAGAGACTTTCTTCTTTCCTTTGTAAAAAGAGCTCATAAAATGATTTAAAAAAAAAAAAAAAGGCAGCCCAGGCAGGGGCTTTGTTACCTTTGCGCCTCTCGCCTCCTCTGGCCTGAATTCTGCGGATCCCATTCATGACGAAGGGCTTCTTCCAAACTGAGAGAAAAAAGTTTTCAACTTTATGGTTCCAAATTTTTTCCCCCTCGCAGATCCGGGAGAGCCAGCTAACACTTTTTTCCCCCAACAGCCGGTCTGCGGAGATTTGCTGTTGAATAATAACAAAGGAGAGAGGATACGTATTTAAAGAAAAGAAGTGATTAATGGTTTTCTGTATAATTCTCACATTTTTCTTAGCTCTTGTCTACACAGAATGGCTGTGAACTTTAAGCTCCATAGAAATCTTTTTTTTATTCTATTCATACCTTCCAAGGAGCAGCTTTGATTTGGTTCTATAGAGACATTCCTGGGGGGGCATATGCTTTTTAAGGACTATTTTCCCCCTCCACTAAGGGCGGTATCCCTTTGGCAGTTAAACATCACACCGCGATTCGACCAAAACAAAGCTCGCCTCCAGGTCCTGTCAATTTTTTTTTTTTTTTTTAAATGAGACCTCCAGGAGCATTTCAACGGGCAGTTCCAGCGCCCTTTCCCGTGCTGTGGACATCGGCCCTGTGTGTCCCGGGCCCTACCCCACCTCAAACTCCTGGGCGCTGCAAACTGGAGGAATACAAAAGAAATAACAGTAAAAAACGTGCTGGTGGAATCAGCTATGTTTATTTTTTGGAGGGAGATGGGACTGAAAAATGACTTTTAATTGCATATGCTCTCTCGAGCCCCAAGTTTTCTGGAGGCGGGTAGCTGTATCCTGGGCCACCACAAGACCAGAGACCCCGAGGCTGGAGCCCTCGGAACTTAAGCACATCTCTTGGGTGCTGCCCCAAAACGGCCCAAGCCCGACAGAGCTTGTGAGGGTCATCGGCACCCCCACCCCCTTCCCCCACTCCATTCTAGGGGTGACTGGGACCTCAGAGACAGAAAGCTATTTGGTCCCCGGTCGTACTTTCGATACTTTCTATGAGAAAGAAAATGAAAATTAATACAGGAGCAGGGCTTCACAAAAGAGGCCATTTGTCTTCTTGATTATCTATTTGCTTGTCAGAGTTTGAGCTATGGCACCGGCTAGCTCCTTTGTAATATAAAAATACTCTGAAAACCTGCAAACACCCAGAAACATCTGTGCAAAAAATTAGACTCATTAAAGCTTTAAACACCTCAGAGGAAAACGATACCTTCTTAGGCGGGAGGAAAGAAGCCGGCCCTCGCAGAAATCCTCCCTCCGAACCTTAATAAGCAAAGAGCCGTCTGTCTAGAAAGAGACAGCTTAACCGCATTTTATTTGCTTATGACAAATAAATCACGATATGAAAGGCTTTGCCATACTTAAGCCTCTCGTGTCCTACAATGAAACATTTTCCCCCCATTAGGGATTGGAGTCGGCCCTCCCAATACTTTCAATCCATTTTTGGACTGCAGGGAAAAAATTAAAAGCCCCAAACAAAACACACCCACCCCAAAAGGAAAACAAACCAGCTACCACAATTTGGAGTCCTCTGAGATAGAAATTCTCCTTGGACCCTTCGAAAAAAAAATCCTCAACCACATACAATGTGAGGCCGAATGGACTGAGATGCTTAAAATATACGCTGGGTGGCATTCGTCTGTATCTTTACATCAAGGTTTCAACAAAAACACGCCGTGCTGGTCCACAAGAAACCAAACATTTATTTCTACTGTCACTCTGTACAGGACACAAAATTTTCACGCCAACGAAGGGTTCTAGACTCAGGCAGCCCCAGAACTAGGAAGGGACCTGGTTTGGAATGTCAGAGAGAGAACAGGAGACAGGACGCGCATGACATAAAATAATAATAATATAATAATAATTAATAATAATAATAATAATTAATGCAGAAACAATGATAAACTATGGGAGAGGTCTCTGCAATATGTCTCCCAGACCGGGAGGCCCCACCACATTTTCTGTGCTAGTCTCACATTCATTTGCAGCCGAGGAGAGAAGGCCTCGCTGCACAACTCAATTGGCCAGAGGGTTGTGCCCAGCTTCCAGAACTCAGCTGGCCCCTGACTCTGCCAGGAATGGCTTGACCTTCCAGAAGAAGGCCCTCTCGGGTCTCCGGGTCTCTTTTCTGTTGGACTCAATTTCCCTGGCTGGTCCTGCGGTGCCAAGGCCACCCCCACCTCCATGTGTCCCCTTCCTGCTGCTGCCCCCCACCCCACCCCTTGGTGGAAGGGGTGAGCAGTCAGTGTGCCCATGGAGGGGCACCGAGGGGGAGGAGGGTGTGTGTGTGTGTGTGTGTGTGTGTGTGTGTGTGTGTGTGCGTGCGCCGTGTTACCGTGGCCAAAACACTGCGCTATCTGGCAGTCACAGGGTGCTTTCGCTGGGTGTCAGGAATGGGGGACAAAGAAAGAAAATCCAGGCTGTCTTCCAGCAGCGGCAGCAGCAGAGGCGGCGGCGTCGGAGCCGGGCCTCATTTGTTAGCCGGGTGTCGAGGTAATGGTCGCCACCGAGGCCCGTCCTCTCCGCGGCAGAGTAAACAAGACAGATGGGCCTGGGCCTGGCGTGATTAAAGATGAAACGTGGATCCATCTTCGCCAAAGCTGAAAACGAGGAGTGCAGCCTCCTATTTCTCTTTCTGTCTTTTTCTTTCTTCCTTCTTCTTCTTTTTCTTCTTCTTCTTCTTTTTTTTTTTTTTTAAGGAAGAAAGCAAGAGACTTGAACCTTGCTTCTGGGGGGCCTCGACTGGCTCCCTATTGTCATTTCTATAAATAAAGCTTCCCCTCCCCCTCCTCTGCGTTTATTCGTGTAATAGATAAAGTAGGGGGAGGGCAGGTAGGCTTTTGCGGACCCAGGCCCCAGGGTCCCCTCCCGCATCTCCCCCTGCCGCTCCCCCCCCCCTCCCCCCGCCCAGCGCTCACAACCCACCCCCGCCCCGAGGTTCGCGGCTCCCGCGCGCGGGGGGCACTAGAGCGCGGGGGGGCCTCCGTTGGGCCGGCCAGGGGGCCCTCCAGCTGCGCCTGCGGTGCCACCCGAGCGGATCTTGGTGTTGGGCAACTTGTGGTCTTTTTTCCACTTCATGCGCCGGTTCTGGAACCAGATCTTGATCTGGCGCTCGGAGAGACAGAGCGCGTGGGCGATCTCCACCCTCCGGCGCCGCGTCAGGTAGCGGTTGTAGTGAAATTCCTTCTCCAGTTCCAAGACCTGCTGGCGAGTGTAGGCTGTCCGAGAGCGCTTGGGCTCCCCGCCGGCGTAATTGGGGTTTACTGGACACACACAGAGAGAAGGAGAAAGAGAAAGTTTTATTGCCCCGAAAGGGAGGAGGGACAGAGCCCTTTCTTCCAGCTAACACAGCGTCTCCCTCCCTCCCTCCCTCCCTCTCCAGCCACCTCTCCTTCCTTGGAGTTGGGGGGGGGGGGGCGGTGGGGACGAAAAGGGAAGAAAGCGGCCCCCAGGAAGAGAAAGAGACCTCAAAGTTCTGGAGGGTTATGTTGTCTCCACGTTGTTGTTTGGGTGTCTGGAGAGGGGGGTGGGGGCAGAGAGGAATCTCCACAAGGTTTTAACCGCTCCTCTCTGCCCCCTTGGCCTGGGGCCCCGGGATGGGAGAATGAGGGGTGAAAGAGGGAGGGGGGCTTCCCTAAACCTTTCTTCTGTTAGTTCCCACCCTCTGTGCTCAGATTCCAAGCAGCGCCTGTCCCCAGTAAAAACTTTTGCCCACTTCTCGAGCCAAGGAGCCAGACTAGAGGAAAGAAAGGAAAAAATAAATACTGGGAGTTGACTCAACTCTCCGCTCAAATACAGATTACCCCCTCCTCCTTCTCCTCCCCCACCTCTCCCACCCCTCCCCAACTTCCAACTTCACTGAGACTGCATCTCCCTGGCGAAAAAGTCGCTGGTGAGAATGGCAAAGAGGATGGGGAACCGACTTCAAAGGCGCGGGGCCCACCAGGCCATAAAAATTTATGGGGGATGTAATTATGTGGCTCTGAAAACAGGCGACCGTAAATCTCCGGCAATGGCGAGTTTATAGCGGGGACAATTGGCTTCCCCCAGCTCCCCCCCCCCCCCATGCCTCCGAGGTCCCTTTGGTGTAAAGCACCGGGGGTGGGAGGGGGAAGGGGTGCCCACGCACTCACCCGTGCTCACGTGAACTTTGCGCATCCAGGGGTAGACGACGGGCTCTTTGCACGCGGAGTGGGACGGGCTGGGGTGCAGGGGGTTCTGGGCGCAGGGAGGCGGCGGGGGGCTGCTGCTGACCGCCTCGCAGCGCTGGCCGGGCTCCGGGAGGAGGGCCCCGGAAGGCGGCGGCGCAGGAGCCCGAGGGGACAGCCCGGGCGGCGGCGGGGGCGGCGGGGGCGGCGGCGGAGGTGGCGGGGGCCCGGGGTCCCGGCAGGCCGCGTAGCGCTGCACGGTGCACGCCGCGCGCCGCCCGAAGCCCGCCTCCGGCTGGAAGCCGCTCTCTCGCCTCTGGCCGCCGGCGTAGTACCCCGGCGAGTGCTCGCTGGGTAGGTAATCGCTCTGTGAATATTCCTCGCACGGAGGGAACTTGGGGTCGACATAGTTTGAGTTGATCAAAAAAGAACTCATAGCCATTAATTTCTGGGAATTGCCCACAAAATATACTAAAATTTATTCCGACCCCTGACTCGTTTTCCTGTTTCCGAAAGCCCTCCTACTTACTGTCAAGTGAACAAAGTTAGGGGCCCACGTGATCCCCGGAGCCAATGGCCGCCCCGCCTGCGATTCCCGGATAAGGAAATCTGCTCACCCGGACCCTACTCCAGCCAAAGAGGTTTATTTCCCCTTCTTCTCTTTCCCCCTCCCCACCCACCCAACACCAGGATTTACATAGGGCTCCTGCGGGGCGACCGCCTCCTCGCCAGGCTCTCTCCGGGATCAGAGAGAGAGAGAGAGACAGAGAAGGAGAGAGAGAGGGAGAGGAACAGGGCAGGTTGCCGCTGGAGGGCCTGTTGGGGCGCTGGGCAGAGAACAATCCTGGATCCCCTCGGAAGTTGGGGCTCCCGGTGCAGCCCCTCCTGTCCTGCCTCGCCTCCACCCCGCATTCTCTGCCTTCCATAGGCCCCCATCCCCTCCTCAAGACGGCGAGGAGCCCAGGAGTCTGTGTGGGGAGTTAAGTGAGAGACAGCCTGGGGGCTCTGCCTGGAGAAGGGAACCCACATTGGGGGCGAGAGGCACTGAGCATGGGGCTTTTCTCTGCAGTCGCCTGGGGAGGGGTAGGGAGTGAGAGAGGAGGCGTCGGGAGCAAGCAGGCGGGTGCACGGAGGGACTTGTCAGAGATGAATGGAACCGCGGGCGGATCGATAGGAAATTCATGCACTAATTCGGGGAGACCTCGCCTTCCAAATCGCATTTAGCTGCGCTATTAGTTTGGTTGTGTCAGTCAGTCCTTCCGTTCCCTTCTCCTATCCACTCCTCCCCGTGCCCAACGCGGCCCAAGCGGGGAGAAATGACTTGGTTTCTCACACTGAACACGAGCGCTGGAGTAAAAATCTTGCAACTTTTGAGAGCACACTGAATAGCAATTTGCTAATTCCAAAACCACCGGAGCAATGCTAATCACGGTGTGCAGACTTTCTAATTGCCGCTAATGCAGCCGCCTCTGCAGTGCAGAGAAATCTCACATCCTTATGATGCTGGGGGTGGGAGCCCTGGGGGTGACCCACACACAGAATAACACCCCTTCGTAACTGCATATTTCCAGGCCCTCTTGTTCTGATCCCAAACGAAAAGGAGACCTCAACATCCGTTTGAAAAGCGATTTTCTGTGCCTTTGCCCACTGACGACGATAGTCGTTCCCCGCCCCCCCCCCCCCGGATTTTCAATAAAGCCTCCCCGATCCCAGAGTAGAGAATTAGTGGGCTTGAGGGAGAGAATAAAATTAAAACACCACCAGCAATATTAACCTATTAAGAGAAGCGAAAAGGGACCAAGCCTTCCAGGGGCAGGCGTGGGAGAATTCAGGTAGATGATTCCTCTGTCTCTAACCAGTAAGGGAGGAAAAGAAAGAAGAAAGAAAAAGGAAGGAGTCTTCGTGTGGTCAGTCACCGGATGGTCCTCATTTGGGAAAAAAAAATTTTTTTTTCTTCGGGAAAAAAATGAGCGGAGTGTTTATGTCAACTACATATTCCCCTAGATACGAATTTGTGACCACAAAATTCCTTACACAAATTCGGATCTACAGGGTATATACAGAAGACAGACAGATCTTCTTGGCCCAGAAATTTTCCAGTTCTCCCACTTTGCGCGCCTTCTTCTCGTTTGGGGTGTGATTTCAGTGCTTTGATTTTATTTCGTTTTGTTCTACTTTTGAGCTCTGGGAGCAGGAAAAGGCACTGCGGGTCCATTTTGGGGATTACAAGGTTTTCAACTCTCTTTCTCTTCTATCAGAGAGAAATTGAAACCGCCGGTTCCGCAAAGGGACGCGAACCTCGCGGCCGCCGCGCAACCCTGGGCGGCGCATGAATTATGAGATGTAAACATTAGCTAAGCACAAAAGGAGGAAGGGTCATCCTGAGGCTGCAGCATAGTCAGAATCAGGCCCTTCTGGGTGCCCTCGCGCCCCTCCCCTCCCCCCAGGACTTTTATTTTTTTTTTTTTTAAGAAAAACAAAACCCCAATCGGTTCCTCCATGCCCCTCGAAGCCTTTAGTTTGCCATCAAACGAATATCTAGATATTTTCCAAGGCGCCTCTCAGCAAAGGGAGGAGGGAGAGGCGGCTGGGTGTGAAGGAGGTGTCATAAAAGTCCTTTTGGAAAAATTCAATGGTAAAAAGAGAGAGAAACAGCTGTAAAGAAAAATGCTGGGAGACCAAACAGATGGGGCCCCGGATATTTAATGACGGGCAATTCCATTTACAACCTGAGAAAAAGATCAAAGGCGTTTCATTTCCGAATGAAGGGCAATGAGGAACCATAAAAGATGCAGCCAGATGATATTCTGGCCCCTCCCAAACTCCCATACCTCCTGGGGCCAGAAAAGGGGGATAATCCCTGAAGTGTGCGAGGAACCCCGCTTCTCCCACCTCCCTAGCCCCAGGCAGACTCTCTCTGTCTAAATTTGCTCATTCTGCCACCTGCTAGGGTCGCTGGCAGTGCGACCAAAATGGGGATCTGGGAAACCTGGGGGAACCTGGGGTTTCTGAATGAACTTCCTGAGGGTCCCAGTAACTGCTGAATATACTAAACTGGGAGACTGGGGACTGGGCTGGAGGGAACTGGGTCCTAGACTGAATGCTGAGGGCCAGCACAGGGTTAGGGGAATTGGCGCAGAGAAAGCTTCCGCCTTGCCCAGACTCCCTACCCATCTCCCTGAGAAATACTTGCATCCCTGGTGAGCAAGTCAGAATCATATCAATTTCATTAACAAATACAGCAATAACACACACACACAAAAACAACCCTCTAACCATCACATTCCAGAAGTCTCTGCCCATCCACAATTCTGGGACCCTTGCAGGTGGGTAGGAGGAGTGCTCCCACTTGCCAGAAACTATGTCCAGAGACCCTCTGATTTTCTGTCCTAAATCCAGATTGCCAATTTTGGCCTCCGGGCCTGATTTCTAACAACAACACTCTCCCAGCCCAGCCAAGCTGACTTGCATATATTTGAAAAATCACACACACACACACGCACACACACACACACACACCCCACACCACACTTATATTTTAATGATCTTTGCCAAGAGAGGGTCCAATAGACCCCCCCACATGGGCACCTAGAGAGACTACTAGAGTCTGGCCCTGGGCCCACAGACAAAATGCCTGGGTAGGACCCCCACCAGCCCCGCGGCCTCAAGCAGGGATCTTTCCAAGTCTTATCAAAGGCCAGTTAGTCAGGGGTTCCACGACCCATTCCAACTGGCCAGGCCCCTCCCCCACCCCATACCTCCTGTCCTTCTCAACTCGCTCGCTCTCTGAAACCCGTCCAACTCAGTCGGCTTTTCCAAATTTGGGGAGGGCCGCTAGGCTGGCCACCGGGCCTCTCTGTTGCTCTGCACTTCACAAAGGATGCAGCCCAGGTGCTCGGAGCACCCCAAGAGAGAGGTATGGGAGACAGAGACACTGCGGGGCTGGGTATGGCTGATCTTAGGGACAGAGCGCAGAGATTTTCTCTTCTGCGCGCTGGGAGCCGCCACCTGCCCATCCCACCGAGGCGCCGCACCCCCCCCCCCCCCACCAGCCGAGTGCAGCCGCGATGGGTGGAGGACAAGGTTTATCAGCCACTCCCTAGACGGATTTCACCAAAACCGGGGGCTGCCTCTCCCTTCCACCCTCAAAAGAATGCTAACAGGAGTAGTCATAATAAAAATAAGAAAAAGCAAAAAGCTTTGCGCGCGCATCCCTAGCCACCTCCCCTGTACTCCCCGCTCGCTCGCTGGCTCGCCGGCCGCCTTCCCCCCCGGGCAGCCACAGGTTGCTAGAGTGACCTCTCACTGCTCAGCCCTCTTCGCTGTCCCGGGCGTGCCCAGCCCGCACGGAATCCGTCTACCTTTTGTCGCCCGGGAGAGGGCACGGAGCGAGGGAGAGAAACCGAAGGGTCGAGGAGGCGAGCCCCCAGCCGGCCCGCGCACCGGAGGCCGCACCGAGGAGTGGAAGGCCCAGAGAGGGAGCGGGCAAGAGTACTCACCGGCCCTCCCGGCCGCAGACCCGCCCTCGGGCCCGCTCGGCCACAGAGGAGCTCGCTCTTGTCCACTATTGTGTGTCCGGAAAACCGAACCGCGGCTGCGGGCACAGCAGCTCCGGGCCTCCTTGGAGGCCGGAACAAGACTTTTTTTTTTTTTTTTTTTGATGTGTTTTTGTTTTTGAGGCGCAAGTTTTCGTATTAATCTCATACTTTGTCAGTCTTTGTTAAACAGCTAGGCGCGTCACGAGGCTCTCGAACATTTTAATAATTTTTAGACGCTGTGACCTACGGTTCACCCCTCTCCGGGCCTCCCCCACGAGCAGGCAGTTACTATAATACGCTGGCGCAGTTCGCTCGGTCATATTGAATTTTGCGCAGGTCATTACTTGGGAGAAAAATGACGGAGCAGGAATTTGATTCAGCTCATCCTCCCCAGCTCTACTTTTTTTTTTTTTTTTTTTTTTTGCCAGAACCTTCTCTTCCCTTCACCCAACCCCCACCCCCAAAAAAGTCCCATTCGGATAGGGCTCAGCCTGCCCCACCTTCACCTTGATATTCCATCACTCCTGTATTTTTGCCAGTTCTGGTTCCCAGGGAAAAGTGGGAGAGGGTAGGATGATTCCACAGGGGCTCCTTTTGGGGCCTATGAGGGAGGATGGCACCTGGAGAAGCGGCCTTCGGGATCTGGGTCCCTGAGAGCAGGCCTGAGCCGGAGCCCCCTTCCCTTCTGCCTTCACTATTAAATGGCTGCATCGGTAGGGCCTGTATGCCCACCCCCTTGCATACTCTATCTGCTTTATTCCATCCCCCAGTGCCAGAGATATCCTCCTTTCTGCCCAAACTTTGGAGGCTCCAGGGCCCCAGGAATGAGTCCTCCACCTCGTGGGGGTGAGAATTGGTCCATAGGCCAGCACATTTGGGAAAGACAGAGAACCCTGAGAGAGGAGCTGGACTGTGCTGGTCAAAGCTTGGGACTTGGCTTTCAGAGGCCTTAGTTTCCCTTTAAAAACAAAACAATACTCCGCTCCCCGCCCCCCCCCCCCCCCGTTTTTTGTTTAAAACCACTTCTCATCTATACAGTAACTCTTTTACATACCCCCATCACTACCACAAGGAGGTACTGGAATAAAGCAAGGAGGCATTAAAAATACTCAGAGACTTTCTTTGATTTGTCTCTCAAGGATTAGAATTGGTGGATTGTCAACAACACATTTTCCCCTTTCTCCAGCCTCCAACGGACCAGCAGAGGTAGGTCAGGTGACTCCCCTTCCACCCAGTTTAAGTCTAGGGCGAGTGTCTGCAGGGAGATATACCCCCCTAGCCCAGGGAGATGGGAGAGAACATCCCCAAACACCTGGTTTGGCCAGGATGGCTGAGGACTCTCTTTTCCCCTTCCCGAGAGGCCTCTCCAGCCCAGGCCCTTTGGCTACTCCAGGCTCGTCCACAGAACCATAAATTTGCTAGCATTCTGTCCTGAAAAGGAGGAAGAAGACACAGAGGAGGAACAGGAGTTCCTGTTCAGGCTTTGACCTCTACCCCTTCTGGACTTCAGGAATTCCTTCCTGGCCTGACTCCTCAGAGAAACGTGTCCCAAGGCTGAGTAGAAATGGGGACCCACACCCAACTGGTCAGGCAAAAACTGGGGCAAATTGATGTAAAATCTGCCGTTAAGTTGTTGTCTCTTCCGGCCCTATTTCAAAAGGCATCTTTATGAAAACTCTCGGGACAAACACCCACAGCACACCTCCTATACCCAATGCTTAGAACAGAAGATGAAGACATTTCATAACACAACAAACAGTCATTTAAAGACCAAAAATAGGCATATGCCCTGGTGTTATAATTACAGAGTCCCTGTAAACATGTTACTTATGAGCGCAGCCTAATGCATGGATTGGAGGTTCATTTCAGGTCGCTTGTTTCAACTCCAGTTAAAAAGATCTCTGTGAGGCCATTCAGTATTTTTCCTTCTCATTTCCCCTCCCTCCTCCAAATAGGAAGAGAGGGATTCTGGATGAACACACAAGTGGAGGTTTTGGGAGAGTGCGAGGATTAGCAAGCCAGCCTTCTTTCAATATCCACCTTCTTAAACCCAAGCAATTTGGAAAGAGGAATGGGAGTTCAGAAACCCTCCAGTCCTAGCCCGTAGGAGTCCATGGCTGCCTGGACCCAGCCTGGGGGCTAGGAAACCCTGAAACACAGGCCTGCCTGGGGGCAAAGGGGGAGTTGGGGGAGTCAGCTGTTTGGCCCCTTTAGGGGAAGCAGGGTGGGGCTGATGTTGGTGAGAATCAGGCCTTCACCTTGGAAGCCTTCTTTGGCCCCATCAAATGTCCTGCAAGGACGTGTGGGTAATTGGATTTTTTTTTTTTTAATGTGTGCGGCTGGGTAGGTTTTAATTAAATTTTATATGGTGACTCAAAGGTTATCTTTGGGAGAGAAAATTGCGCAGAGGATTCCATGCCCCCAGCGCTCTTTTGTGCAGCTCCCCCACCCCACCAGCTCCGGGGTTTGGAGAAGGGTTTCTCCTCTACTCCAGTGTCTCCCTTCCCAGGTGTCAGTCTCTCCACCCCACTTCTGCTCCCCTACTCCCCAAGCACACGTCTCCCATACCTCCAGCACCCCTTGCCCCCTCGCTTCTCTCTCCACTCACACAGCCTCCTCCCCTTGCCCAGCCCGCCCCCGCCGCTAGACGCCGCCGCCCGCTCACGCACGCTGTAAACTTTTGACCCTCCAACTTTGCGACCCCTCTGGCAATAACACCGGCCTCACGGCCCAGGGTCTCACTCTGCTGCGCCGGCTGCAGAAATCCAAGCGCAAAAACGCTTTTCGTGCCCCTCCCCCGCTCACCACCGTCCCCAACCTCCACTAAGGGCCTTAGCTCTGGGGAAGAGGAGTCTTGATTATTAAATAGCTCCTTCGGAAAAAAGCAAAAACAAAAACGCCACCCCACTTCCTGCATCGACCCCACTCCCCGCATTTCCACCGGTCTCTCCTGTGGAGTGCCTGGAAAGGCTTTGGATGACCCATCCTCTCCATTCTTGTCCCCGAGTGGGGCCGCGGGTGCTGGGCGTGGGGACACACAGGGTGCGGTAAGACGCGTCGGCTGACCTGGAGGAGGGAGTTTCTGGGGTGAAGAGTGGAGAGAGCTTAGAGCAAGGGTTCCTTGAGAGCGGAGGGAGCCACAGTCCCCAAAGGGCTGGAAAGAGAGCTCAGTGTCCAGGCCGTGCGAGACCCAGCGGGCCCGGGGCCACCTTGCACGGCCGCTCGCTGGCGCCTCAGAGGCCCCAGCCTGGCTGTGAACTTGGTCTAAGGCGGACTCTACTGGCAGCTCGGGGACGTTACAGCCTCTGCTTCTCGGCCAGCGCAGCGGCCATACGGGCGACCTGGCGCTCTTTCGGTTTCCCTTGTGCCCAAATATCCCCTCTCAGGACCCCACCTCTCACAGGGACAGGTTTCCTTCCTCCCTCCCTAGGGGCCCGTTGGGAGTCAGAAAACAGAAGAGAGCAAATTGGAGAGGCACAAACACAGAGAATGGAACAAGCCTGCAGAATTTCCAAAATAGAGAAATTATCCTGCATCCCGCCTTCAAGCCCCAAGGGGAGATGTCCTCACAGGCTGGCACTTTCCCTCCACTTTTCCTCCAGATGCTGCCTTCCGAGCTGAATCCTTCCCTTCCCACCTGGCCCGGGGTCATCTTGACCAGGCCAGCCGGATTGGGGCCTGCGAGATCCCTTTCCTCCCTGGGCACATTCATCCCTACCCCACAGGGCTCCGAGGTCAGGGATCGCTACAATCAAAGACAGCGTCAAGGCTCAGAGGCCGAAACCAGGGCCACGGCTACGTGGGCTCAGCCCGTAACCACGCGGACTGCAAGGCCAGAACCCGGCCAGGCAGCCTGGGAGCCTCTTCCCCCCGGGGAAGAGAAGCTAGAAGAAGCTGCAGCGAGTGCATCTTCCTCTTCAAGTGGAAATGTGGGCAGAGAAGAGACAGGACAGAAGAAGCCTGAAACAGGGAAACGGAGAAAAAAAGGTGGAGAAGAGATTAAAACTTGGAAAGGTGGTGACATGCCAGGTGCGACCGGTCCCCAATCGCTCCCAAGTCCAGTCCTCTCCCGTCTCCTAAATTCCCCACATCCTCTGGGAGCCCGAAATCTGGGTCTCAGTAAATTCACCAAAAGGAAGAACGAAAAATCCGAAAATCAGCCTAAACCTGTCGGCAGGCGCGTCCCCGGCCCAAGCCGCCGCGGAGGTGGCGGCAGCGCGGCCCGCGGCGCGTAATGTATGCGGCAGCGGCTCCAGCGGCTCGGAGCCCCAAGCAGGCCGGCGCTTCGGCCCCGTCTGCTGACCTCTGCGTGATCCCGGACTCTATGAATTATTGATGAGATATGAGCGTTGATTTCCCCTTTCAGGATGCAAACTCCATTATATTGTTAAAATGGCGATTTAATCGTTGAGAATAGCTTTGGTGTGGGTTTTTTCCCCCAACTCATTTGCGCCTCCTTCCTTTTCATTTAACTGTCTTAATTAAATCCTTTAACAGATTTTAATCACTTTTTGGAGGGAGGGGGAAGACGAAGGGGAAGGCCATCACCACCACTACCAAACACTAAAAACCAAACAAGCGCCCAAACCATAAAAAAGCTTCTACCTGGAGGAAGTTGGAAGGAAGGTGGGGAGGAGGCGTGAAGCCCTCTAGAAAGGTCGTGCTGCGAATATCCACCAAAGGATCCATCCCTTGGAGGGCTGGGGCAGCCTACCTCTGACAAGGAAGAGTCAGGCCTGAGGGGTGTTTAATTCCACCCCTGAGAATATTTGTGTGTGGATTCTGACTGTGGGGAGGAAGGCACGCTTGCCCCTGCTGAGAAGTGCGGGGACATCAAGCTTGGGGAAGGCCACAAGATTCTGGTGGAGAAGGACTCTCCAATCTGGGCCCTGGGGGCACTTAGGGAGAAATGTCCATTTTCCTTAAGGGGCCCCTATTTCTCCCCTCCTCCTCCTCCCCAAGCAGCTCAGTTTCCAGGCCGGTGTCTGGGTTAATTAATATGGATGTGTAACAGCGCTGCAGCAATCGATAAATCCTGCTGTGGGCAGATCCCAGCCTCGAAATCTGATTACTTCTAGAAACTCCAAAAATGGAGAGAGTGACCCTAAAGCATGGGAGGGGTTCTCCCTAGCTCTGTCCTCCTTGGTCGATCCAGTTGGTCCCCAAGCTGAAAAGCCCATGCAGGGAGAGCCTTCTCCTCACTGCCCTGGAAGGGGTTGAGTTTGGGAGAGCGGTCTGTTTTCTCTCTTGCTCCAAATCCTTGGCTTCTGCCCCAGCATTCAGACCCCAGGGATAAAGGAACCGGGCCGGGGAAAGGAGCTTCTCCTTGGATCTTGCCCCCACACCCTGTCCCCACCACCCCCAGGGAATACATTCTCACAGCCAGGGAAGGGTTAAGTGTCCGTGCTGCAGTTATGGAGAGGAAGCCGCCGATGAAATATGGGCGCTAAGAACTCCAGGGCCGGCTGGCTTTCCTGTTTACACTTCTTTATACTTCCTCCCGCCCCGTGGCGCAGAGAAACAAACCAAAACAAAACAAAATAACCAAATAAAACAAAACAAAAAAAATCAAAATCAAATTGTCTGCAGAGTGCTGGTCAGGCTGGCCTTGGGGGGAAAAGGGCAACTGCGGCCTCAATCCCTGGCTGCCTCCTCCGCCCTGCCCGGGGTTGAGGGTGCTGGGCAGTTGCAAGGATGGGCGTAAGGGTCTGGCCAGAGGGTACCAGCCTGTAGCTCACAAGGTTGAGGCCTGGGCTCAGCCGGGGAGGGGAAGCAAGTGGGTGAGAAGGGAGAGAAGAGTCCTCCAGACTGGGGAACAGCTTTCCCAAAGAACATCTTGGAGGGAAGGGCAGGGCGGGGGGGGGGGGGGGGGCGGTGAGAGGGGGGGCTGTAGCAAAGGAGAAGAAGCTCCTTGCACCAGAAACCCCTTCCCACCTCTCACCCCCTCCCCCAACATGTCCTTGTTGGGTTTTAAGGGAGACCATTGCCCAGAAAACCTAAAGTAGAGAAGAGGAAAACCCAGCCGGAGGGTCTTCAGGAGCCGCTTAGAGGAGGAGACCAGACCCTTCAAGGGTTTTGGCCTCCGGGGAGGAAGTGGGCACCCCCGCCTCGGGCTTCTTTTTGCCATTCCGGAAAATCTGTCTAGATACGCCCAGCAGATGTCCCTGGGACACCAGCCCCACACATTTCTTTATCAGAGTTTGCAGAGCTGACATGGAAGGGGGCAAAAAAAAAAATCTTCAAGGCAGGCCTGGTGGTCTGGGGTTTCTGAGAGAAGGAGGCTGCGTTTCTGAGAGAGGGAGGCCAGGGCACATGGCAATGGGGTTTCCCAGGAGGCCCCAGGTCAGATTCTGCCCCTGCTGCAGTCTTCCTCTGCACCTTACTCAACTCATTTGCCTTGTCCAGAGTGGGAGCGTAGGGAAGCTATGCCTCCAAAATATATTGGTATCTTAAAGGGTGCTGAGGATCCTTTGGGAACTGACCAGAGTCTCCTTTCCAAGGGGTACCAATGCCTCATCATTCTTGGGGAGATTCATCTTCAAATCAGGGTGAGGACACCAAGCTCTCTGTCCTCTTTGCTCTCAAACCTGTGAAGGCTCTCCTAAGTCAGGCCTGGGCAGGGACCAGAGAGCTCAGGGAACAGAGAGTGGCTGCAGGGAAGAGAGGAGAGAGGCAGAGGGCAGGCATCCTTTAATGGGAAATGAAGGGAATCTTGTGGCCCTCTCCTTGTCCCAAAGATCAGAAGCCCCTTAAGGCGCCACATGTCCAATTTGAGGAACTATCCACAGGAGTTGATAAGCTGGCAGGCCGGCAAAAACAGGAGTAACAGGGTGGCAGACCCCATGGATCTTAAAAGGGGGGGGGGGACGGTGGTCAGTTTGGTGGAGAGGAGGCCTCTGGCTTTTAGAAGAGGGTGACTTACCCTTAGAAAATAACAGGCCCCCTGGGGGTCAAATGATGAAATCCCTCTGGTTTGTGGTACCACAAAACAAAGGGGCTTTTAAGGGTCTGGTGGAGAGAAAAGAAGAGGGCGAGAGAGGAGAGGAAAGAGAGAACCTCTGATTTTTCTCTCCCAGCTCCTGCGTCCCTTCTTCCCCCCCCCCCCCCAGTTGGGGTCTGTGTTCTGGAGCAAGTTTTATTTATGGAGGGACTGCCAGGGATCTGCTTCAACATCTAACTCCTCCAGGCAAGGGAAGAAGCGCTCCCCTTCCCCCCCCCCCCACTCCTGGCCAGGAATTAGGTTTGGAATTTGAGGGGATTGTGCCCCTCTGACCCTACTTAGAGCCAAGCAGAAGGGTCGGCTTGGAATTAACAGGCTGAAGCTGGGTGCAGAAGTGCCGCGCTCCCCATCCTGAGTAACCCCCTCCAACAGGCCTTGGAGAAAGGGCAGGGACCCCCTTTCATACGGTTCAAAAATCTGAAAGCCAAAGAGAGCCCCAGTGCAAGGCAGCCCCCAGCAGCTGCGCTAGCCTTCCGGGTGCTTTTTCTCAGCTCAGATGTATCCAGATAAAAGTGCCCAGCCGCGCGCGCCCCCACACACCCCTGACAAATGAATGTCATAAAGTTTCTTTCCTGGGGGTGGGGAGATGTCTGTCTGAAGATATCCAGCAGTGAAGTGGCCCCCCCCCACAAGGGGCCCTTGCTTCAGTAATACACACCCTTCCCTCTTGCCCCCTAAATTTCCAAGGGCACCGAAGGAGCCCCCACGAGCCCCTTTCCCCACAAAGAGTCAGACACTCCTGCGAATACAAACCAGGCACCCCAACCGCTGAGGCCTTATGGAACCGAGTGCCCCCACTTCAGACACCCAGCCTGTCAGGACTCGGTGCAAAAACGCAGACTACATTTCCCCCACTTTATCATCTCACAGCCCTGCGGCCGGAGGCAAGATTTCCTTCCCCAGTTCCAAGCCCCAAAATTGCGAGGGGAGAAAGCGAAAGCTGGAAGCCACTTACCGCGGGAGCGCCGGGGGCCTGGGCTGCCGCCACCGCCTTCTGGGCTGGGAGAGCGCTCACCTACCTCTGCCCCCTTCCCCACCACAGCGAGCAGTTAAAGTGTCACTTAACATTCTGGAGAATGTGAAATATACCGCGCGGTGTCAACTCCCCAAAACCATAAAACTAACTTTATGGACCTCACGTGACTTTCTCGAGCCAGTGAGGGGTATCTGTCTGACTTCTCGGCGATTTTTACGATCTAACTTCGAGATAAAACCCCTATCCATTTGACATCTAAATGTCATAGCGACTTTTGGGATAGTTTGCTATGGACAAAGGGGGACAAAGTCAAGGGGTGAGGGGGAAGGAGGGCCCAGTAGAGCCTCTACGACCCTTGGCTGCCTCCTCACCAGTTCCCCCTCCCCCCCCAAGTCCTGTAAGAAGTTGGGCCAAGCTGGAAGGGATTGACCGGGTAAGTGTCCAGACTTGACTCTTGTACTCAGGGTGGAGGCGGACTTGGATGGAGGAAGACTGGGCCCTAACCCTGGGCCACTCGGGCTGGCAGGGGAACAGGGGTCTTTCAGGAGGGACCCCAACTCCTAATCAAGAAGGAAGGTCAGCTGGGCCCCTGGAGAGAGGGAGCCCTTGATAAGTATAGAGAAGACTGAGGTTGAGAGAAAACCTTTGAAATTGAGCTGATTTTTTTTTTTTTTTTTTTTTTTTTTTTTTTGGTCTTAGTGGGTGGCAGAGCTGAATTGGGATTTGGGCCAGGGGCCAGGGGATCTGAGCAGGCCTGTACCACTCCCAAAAGGCCAGGAGCCTCCTAACAGGACTTAGGCCTAAACTGCTTTCCCTGAAGAGGTTTCTAGAGGCTTTTCTGGCTGGCTGGTGGAAGGCCAGGGTAGAGTCCAGCTCGGCCTTTCCCTTACCCCAGCCCCGTGTGGGATTTCTGGGCCTCCCAGTCCCCCAGACGGGGGAAAGCCTATCCCTTGGCCCAAGTACCGCTGACCAAGCCAGGGATGTAGGTGGCTAAGAGAGGCTGCTGGCAAGCACCCTGCTTTCCCTTCCCTACACCCCAGATCTGTCAAGAATGGTCTAGGGTGTGCCCGGTGATGGGAGAGGCAGGCCCCCAGAGAAAAGACAAGTGGGAGGGCAGTGGAGTAGGGGAAACATTTATTTGACTTCAAGGAAAGCTACAAACAAATACCAAAAGCGAATCACTGAGACAAGCCCGGCAAAGGCAAAGACAGATTTCACACGTAGCACAGCATCCACTCACTCACTACAAATGGTCTTAGAAGCGAACTGGGGGTGGGGGGGTGGGGAGGGGATGGGTCTGACCCAGACTATCCCCATATTTACAAGGTTTGGGCCCTCTACTCCAGACCCATGGACTCACAGAGAAATACACAAGACATTTTACACTGAGGATTATTTTTGTTTCCCTACACTCCCAGGCCAGGCCTTGTGGGGCCTACCCAGGCGGCAGGAACCTTACTCTCAAGGTTTACCTTCCCTCTTCTCCATATCACCCTCTTTGGCCCTCCCTGCCCCCTTCCCACCCCAGGACCAAGCCACTGGGAGACTTGGGCCTGGGGAGTGGGGAGGGAGGAGGAGGAGGGTGGAAAGAGACAGTCATGGACTCCATCGCGGAGGCCAGCTCAGCTGGGCCAGGGCGCTGCGGCACTACCCCACCTCAACTGCTGCCCCTTAGAGAAGTTTCAAGCTGAAACTCAAAATACAGCGATCATCCTTTTATAAATAAGTTAGAAGAACACAGATGGGGAGGGGAAAGTTCACATTAAACATGCGAGTTTCTTTCTTTCCTGGGGGAAGGAGTGCAACCACAGACACGAACATTCAGAAATACTGGCGGATTTGGGGTGAGTGGAGGGGCGTGGGGAGCATGGAGGGAAAATAATAATAATAATTATTATTAACAATAATAACAAGATTAACCAGTCCAGGAGAGAGGGAGCCACAGGAAGACCTAAGACCGAACGAAAAATCGTAACACAAGGCCGGGGCGAGGCAGGCTCGTGGGAACCGGTCCCCAGCGGGCAGTGGCAGCGCAGGGAGGCTTGGAGGGGCCAGGGCTGGGGGCGGCAAGGGCTCTTGGGCCACCCAGGGCTCCTCCCGGCGGGCTCAGGGCTGGAAGGCGCTGCCGGCTGTAGCCAGGCTCATACTTTTCAGTTTGTTGTCTTTCTTCCACTTCATGCGCCGGTTCTGGAACCAGATCTTGATCTGGCGCTCGGACAGGCAGAGCGCGTGGGCGATCTCGATGCGCCGCCGCCGCGTCAGGTAGCGGTTGAAGTGGAACTCCTTCTCCAGCTCTAGGGTCTGGTAGCGGGTGTACGCGGTCCGGGCCCTTTTCCCGTCCGGCCCGGTCATATCTGGAGCAGACAGAGTAGAGCCGCGAGGCAATGTTATTCCGGTTAAGGGAGGGGGGCACTGGATGGGAGAGGGGCGTGGAGCAGGACCCAGGCGTCCCTGGCACCCAGCTCGCCGCAGCTCCAATCCTCCCCACTCCAGACGCCCGCATCCGAGCTCGCTTCTGCACCCCCTTCTCCTGCAGCCCCCACTTCTACCGGCAGTGAATGCGCCCGGCTTTGTCTCTTGCTCCCTCCCTGTGCCTCACCCTTCGCTGGGCTCAGGCGGCCGCTCGCCCCGGGAGGGAGGAGAGCGGCTGCACTTTTGCCCTGGAAAGCTCGTTTTACTGCTCGCCCCTCCTTTGCTAGCAGCAGCCTCAAAATTTCAGGGGTAAGCACGACCCTTCCCCACGTTACATAAACCCCATCCTTCATCCTATAGCTACTACAGCTGGGCGAATAAAACCTTAGCCGAATCTGGAGACAAATGATTAAAAATACTCCTCCCCAGCTAAAGACCTAGACCTTCTTTGGCTCTATCCCCCGAGCTGTGAGGACCCTCTTAGAGACTTCTCCCCCCCCCCCGGAAAAAAAAATAAATCTATATTTGAGGAAAAGCCAAGCTCTCCTCGCCTCCCGCCCCCCCCCCCCCAACCTCCCCAAACGCAGAGAAGGAAAGCCGGGGGAAGACAAAAAAGGGAGCGAAAGCGACAATTACCATGGCTGATGTGAAGCTTCCTCATCCAGGGGAATATCTGCGGAGTCTGCCCCTCGGGTGCGGCTGTGGAGGTGGCCATGGGCTCTGGCTGTGCCCGAGCTAGGCTCGGGCTGCTTAGCTGGCTCGCCGCTTCCTCAGGCTCCGAGGATGCGCTGGCCTCGTCTATTTCGGTGAAATTGGCGCTGGAGCTGGCCGGGGTCGCCTGGTCGGAGGGGGACGAAGCAGAGGGCTTGGCGCTGTGGCTGTCGCCGTTGGTGCAGGGCAGGGACTCGGGCGAGGACAGGGAGCAGCTCGACGCCGCCTGCCTGAAGCGGGGCTCCTGGGCGGGCGCGGGGAAGGCGCGAGAGCTCTCGCCCACCGCCCCAAAGTGGCTGGAGGAGGCCGAGGAGCGGTTGACGCTGAGGTCCATCCCATTGTAATTGTAGCCGTAAGAGCCGGTGTGCATGGCAGCGGGATCCCTGTAAGAGCCGCTCAGAGAGCTGCCACTGCCATAATTTAGCAACTGATAGTCCGGGCCATTTGGATAACGCCCCGAGAAGGAGTTTACAAAGTACGAGCTCATTTGGGTGATTTTGGAGGGCTTGATTTGTGGATCGTGGTCGTTATAACCCTGTGCTTCACGATTTATGATGTATTAATGAATTATAGCGATGCACTGTACTTCGTTTTGCTATGTATGCGGCCAAATATGGGGGGGGGGTTGGAAGGGGGGTGGGGGGGCGTTAGAGAATCACGTGCTTTTGTTGACCAGTCGTAAATTCTCGCTGATGACCTCAAGAGGTAATTCATGCTCTATGGTTACAAATAATGACGATCCGAGAATCGTTAGGGCCGATTCAATGCGAGCCTCCGAGAGAGGGGGAAAAAAGGAGAAGGGGGAGAAACCGGGAGAAGGTTGGCGGCGGCCTCTGAGCAGAGCGCGCCACCTCCCGGCGATCGGCGGGAGCGCGGGCCGCAGACTGCCATGGCGGCGACCGCTGCCTCCCTGCTGGCTCCCTGCAAACGCCGGGCGAGAAAAGAAACCTGGGCCAGGCTCACCCGCAGAGTTGAGTCTTTTAGAGGAGGGACCCAGTTGAGCCTTTACCCACTTTCTTGGAAGTGGTGTTAGACTACTGGTGTCCTTCTCCTTGTCATCATTATTATTATTATTTTCACTCTGGATGAGATGATCAAAAACTGAGTCGCTTTTCCCTTATGTGGGCTTTGCAAGTCTCCGAGTTGGGGAAGGAAATGGTGGGGGGAGGGTTGGAAGATGTGTGAAAAACAATTATTGCAATGCGTTTCCCCCTGAGTTCAGCCCGGCCTGCTTCCTGCCTGGACTGCTGTGGCCCATGCATAGCGTCCAGGCGGAGCTGGCAGGGCTGGCCCGAGGGTTCCACGGAGAAGCTTTCACTTCTGTGCCCTTTAGAAGTTTGGAATCCTCCTCCTGACTTCCTCTTCATCCTTAGCCCAGGCCCGGAAAATGGCAAAGCAGGACAGGGACCCCAGAGGAGGAACAGGGCTGGGGCTAAGCGGCCTAGTTTAGGGGAAAACAGCAGCAAGAGTAGGTGCCTGGGGTTTGGGGTTCTGAGAGTTTGGGATGAAGGCAAGACCCTTCCACCAGATGCCCGCTATTGCATTGGGAGGCCCCACTGAAGGCCCCTTGCTGGCATCTGGGTAGTTTCAGAGTGTGCTCCGAGGCCCACATCTTCCCTGGAAAGGGGTTCCGAGGACCAGCGGCGCCTTGCTGAGCACGCTGGGCGGCCAAAGACCGCCGCAGCTGGGCTCCTTCTGCCGGATGGCTATTTTCTTTAAAAATAAAAAAGCGAGAGAGAGGGAGGAGGAAGAAAGGAAAACAGTGTCCGCAGATTGCTGCCTGGGTGAGGGTGGGGGTGGGGAGAGAATGGGTCGTTTTTTTGGTTGAGGGCATGAGACCAAAATGCCCCATCACCTGGCCTCCTGCCCTCAAGTGTCCAAGGAGCAGGGGAAAGTCGTGCCCTCCACCCCGCGCCCGCCAGCGCCTTCAAATTCCCCTACTTGTCGATGAGCTCCTGCTTGAGGCAGGAAGGGGCGCCTGGAGCCTTGAGCTGCGCGCGGAGAGATACCCGGTGGCCCCGATTTTAGTCTCCAGAGGCACGGCCGGGAGCCGAGGGCCAAGGCCGGAGGAGATCAGGCCATGTGGACAGGCCAAAGGCTACCGGCTTTGCGATCGTGAGGACAGCAAGGCGCTGCTGAGGCGCCAGACCCTCCTGGCTGTCTCTGCAGGGGCTCCGGGCTCGGGGCCTCGGTCGTCCCTCGTGTCACGGACAAACGAGGAAAAGCTAGAGAATAAGAGGGAAACGGCCCTTCTCCGTCCCCCAAGTGTGCACCAGGAGAGGCTGTTCGGAGCCTCAGCACTGGCGAGGCGAGGCGCGGCGCGGGAGCCTGGGCGGTACCGCTCCAGCCTTTATCTCAACTGTAACTTCCGAGTCGTGTCGGGCCCGCTGGGGCCGACCAGGGCTCCAGCCTTTGCTGCGGAGTTTCCGGCACTGGGACGATGGGGTGGCCTTGGGGGTGGGGGAGTGGCAGGGGAGGAGCAGAGGTGACCGAGCGGCGAGTTTTAACGTCTTTATTATTATTATCATCATCATTATTAATAATATTAATATTATTACCGAAGTATTTCACGTCCAGAGCTAAGACAAGACTACAAACACAACACATAGAAAATTAATAAAATAGAACTTTGTTTTCTTCTGAGGCTCCTCTTCTTACTTCTAGGTAGTATGTGCTCCTTCCAGTGGCTTTAAGGAGGGGGTGGGAGAGAGGTCTGGGGTCAGGGAGTCTTCGAGGCCCCCGCTGAGGGGACTGCGAATCTACCATTGAACCGTGCACCGGGGACATGGACGAAATGAGACGCGACACGGACAAGAGCATTTTGCTCTGCTTCCAGGAAACATCAAGTGAGTCCGGTCCTCAGTTCTCACAGGGGAGCCTGATGGGGCTGAAGCGGGTCCCGCAGGGATGGAGGGGGCGCTCAGGGTGCTGGGTGGGCTCAGGCGGCAGGGCCTCCCAGCACCCAATGAGAGCTCTGCGGGCGGGGGCGTCCAAAGAGCGCTGGGCCCCCCCGCACGTGTCGTGCGCTAGAGAGCAGGTCCCCCGGGTCCCCCGCCCGCAGAGCCTTCTCGGGGGCTCTCCGAGGCCCTCGGCTCCCCACAGGCCGCTCCCTTCGCGTTCCCCCTCCCTTTCCAACGCCTTCACTCCGCTGGTTTTTCTTCCTCCTCCTCGGCACTGAGCTGAGACGCGCTGAGCAGTTTGCTCTCCTTTTTCCACTTCATGCGCCGGTTCTGGAACCAGATCTTGATCTGCCGCTCGGTCAGGCACAGGGCGTGCGCGATCTCGATGCGCCGCCGCCGCGTCAGGTAGCGATTGTAGTGAAACTCTTTCTCCAGCTCCAGCGTCTGGTAGCGCGTGTAGGTCTGGCGGCCGCGTCGGCCGCTGGGCCCAAAGGAGGAACCTGTTACGCAGAGAGAAGATGCTGAGGCCTGGGGTCAGCGGGGCCAGAACCCCCTCCCCCACTCGACCCTCAGACATGGACTCTAGCCTGTCCCGGGATGCCCTCCGCTCTCCGAGAGTTCCCTGCTCCCCCCGTCCCCCTCTTTCACTCCTCCAGCGCCCCCTCCAGATTCCCTCCGGGTCTCCCAGGCCTGTGCCTCTGGTCTAGACTCCAGGTGGGGGATGGGAGGAGGGCTTAAAATCCCACCTGAGCCGAGGGGGAGGGGCTGGGGAAGCACTGGCCAGGTGTGTCTCTTCCTAGCCTCATCTTTTCTTTCCATCTATCTGGCTCCCCCACCACCCTGTGATAGATTCCAGCCCTTAATCCGTAATGACGTGGATCGATCCATAGTCGGCATTAACGGCTCCTCACTTTCGTGTCCCGCTAATGGACATCAATTTGGGACTTCAGGCCAACAAATAATCCAACCTGAGACCCAGGCGCCTGCTTCTCCCTCTCTCCCCCTCCGCCTGCCTGCGCCTGCTCCCTCTCCCTTTCTTCCCCTTATGCGCCCTCCCTCCTCTGACTACCACCCCTTTCCTGGTGCCTCCTCCTTCCCCAGCCCCGGACCCCCAGGGAAACACAGTCCGGGACAGACTCAACTCTCCCTCGCCAGCGTCACGCCGCCCCCCTTCCTATGACGCACTCCGTTTTTAATGGAACCGTCTTCGGGTGGGGGACCCGACCAGGGCTGGGGGCACGAGGGAAAGCCACGCCAGTGGCTGCGGCCCCTGCCCCCTCCCCTGCCCCGGAATCCGGCTCTGGCGTGGCGCTCCGGGAGAGCCCACTCGCTCCCCCTGGCTCCCAGTGCAGCTGGGACTTTGCAAACTTTGTAACTCCTGAGGGCCAGAGGACAGAGCGGGAGACCCGGGGCAGGCGCCCAGTCCTCCCTTAGCTCCTAACTGAGATGCCCACCCAGCACCCCGGGGGGGGGGCGGGAAGGAGGTGGGGGCGCTACTTCTGTCCCCGGGGGTGGGGGCCCGCGGGGGTCGGGGCGGCCGCGGGAGGGCTCACTCACTGTTGCACGAATTCATCCGCTGCATCCACGGGTAGACCGGGGTGGAGCACTTCTGCTCCTCCGCCTCGCCGAACACGCTCTTGTCCTGCGCACAGTCTGACTTCCGCGGCTCAGGGTGGAACCGGGGCGGCTCTTCGGCGCCCGAGAGCGCGCAGGCCGACTCCTTCTCGCGGTAGAAGGCCGGCGCCGGCCCGTAGTCGCAGGGCGCCGCTCGGCCGTAGCCGCCGCCAGCGGGCGGGTAATAGGAGGAAGCGGCAAAGCCCTTGTCCTGGCCGGGCCCGGGCCCGTAGGGCGCGGGGTAGTGCCTCAGCGGGTCCGCATAGCCCGACGAGTAGAGCGGTAGCTGGCCCAGGAAGGACTCCTGCCCGCTGGCCAGAGTGACGGGGAAGGTGGAGTTCACGAAATAGGAACTCATTGGGAGGGGAGGCGCGCTCGGCCGCTGCTGCTCCGCCGGGTTTATGATTTGTTGTGTTTTATAGTCCGAGCGCCGCGCCTATTAGTAGTATATCTGAGATTGGGTTTTAGCTGAGGGGGGATGGCGAGGTGCCAGTGAGGGCCAGAAGGAAATACAACCATCTGATCCAACACTGACCAATGGCAGAGGCAGGAATTGTCAAATAGCACCCAGGAGGAGCGCAGCCCGCGCGAGGGACCCGCGCACAAACCTATCAACCTTTTTTTTTTTCCCTCCTTCTTCTCCTTCTCCTCTCTCTCTCTCTCTCTCCGACAACAGAACGCGTCCTGTTCCACCTACGTAGGATCTGCGAAAGAGGCGTCTGTGCCTTGGAGGGAGGAGGGAGCATTTGGATTGAGACCACCCCATCCCCCAGTGATTAAATAAATATATCCCTCCCCTCCCCACGCAGGATAGGAAAAAGTTAATTGTGTTTTCAGAAAAGTTAACCCCTGCGTTGCTTGAGCCCCGTTCCCTCAAGGGAAGGGTGGGTAAATGTCCCCCGAATGAATCTCCGCGTGGTGAGGAGAGAACTAAAGGAAAAGGTTTGTTTCTAGGGTCTTGTGTAGGTAGAAAAGGAGAAGAGTTCACTGTTTAGCATCGCTTTCAGAAAGAGAGGCGAAGAAGACGAAGCACTCTCCTTCCCAGGTGAAAACTGTTTTTCCTGCTTCTCAGGTCTACTCTGTCTCCTCCAAGCCTGGGTTTATTATTCTCGCTTCTTCACAATTCTTATGGTCTGAAGGGCAGGCCAGAGCCCAGAGGACCCAGAAGTCTGGGAAATAGGAGGGTCTGAGCCCAAGGTTCTCCCTCCGGCTCTGTGGCTAGGTTAAGCTAAGCGAGGCTAGGAGCTTCTTGGAAGGCTACAGCGGCTGCCCAAGACGTCCTGCCTGGTTCCAGCATCTGCTGCTTGCTCTTGGAATGGGAAGGGGCACTGGGGAAAGGGAATAGCCTTCTCTTCACTTGTGGGATAGGGAGAGGAAGAGGAAGGGACATCCCCCAGCCTAGGTTCCCCTGATCCCTACCCTGCCTGCAACCCTCACTCCACCCCCACCCCCTACCCCCCAAATCATTAGAATTTCCCGGGCTACAGATTCTTAAGAATCAAAGATATCTCAGTACGTCTGGGTACAGGGAAGAAATTGTTCCCCCTCCAATTCTGGGTCCTCAAAACTGCCTAATATTTGAGGCAATCAGAGACAGCCGGGAAGAGAGGGGAACTTGCTCCTTTTCCAGGTCTCTCCAGAAGCTGGCAGGTCTCTTTAAAATGAATTTTTTTCCCAAGACTCGGTTTGGGCTTAGTTTTATAAGGAGGGAGAGGTGTTCAGGTCCTCCTGGGGACTCAGCAGGCAGCTTACAACTATCAGCCCGAATCCCCTCTCCAGAGGCTCACCACCCTTCTGTCAGACTCTCAGTGTCTCTCCAGTCCCTCCCACATCTCATATTTGTATCACCAGCTTTGCTGCTGCACAGGCTTGAGTGTGAGAAAGAGTGCTCATCTCTGTTCCCCCCCCCCCTCATCTAAGGAAAATGAGCCTTGAAGCCAGGCTAGAAGACTGAATCACAATATGTTTTCAACATTCTAACTATGCACATGGAAGCCAGGCACTAAAGGTCGATAATGTTCAGACCTGAGTTCAGGAATGAGTCAGGATGGGTGACAAAATCTGATGATGAAGGGGCCAGCTGACTGTCTGCTGTCTCATGCTTTGGGTTCCTTTTTGTGGGCCAGGTTTGCCCACAAAAGATGGCACAAGATACTAGGGAAAGTGGTTGGGATACTAGGGAAAGGGCTGCGCTTGGTGACCAAAAGCGGGAAATTGGTTGGTTGCACAGTGGCCTACAAGGATCCCGGAACTCGGGAACACTTCTAGGCTATACCTTCATGGCCACATAGTGATCCCTGGATGTCCCACCAATCACTTCCTAGCCCAACTTGGCGGGGGGGGGGGGGGGGGGGAAGGGAGTTATCAAAATTTAAGAAAATAAACTCAAGTCTTCTAATGATGAAGAATCCTAAGTGCCCCCAATCTAGCTGTGATTGGGCCAACTCCTAGAGAGGAACAGGGAACATTTGGGCTGGGGGAGCAGGGTCAGGAGGGTGCCTGTATGCACCTCCCTCCTCCTAGCCACTGAGGCTAGGCCTTGGGCCATATCTGTCCTGCCTCCTCCCTGGTCACAGTGTCCCCTTCCTAGAAATGGACAATGTGGGCTTTGCTGTGGAGTCGGGACTAAGTAGGATGCTATAAGACAGGGAGACTTCCCTGATACAGAAGCATGAAAATCATCTCCTTATCCTTAGAGCCACAGCCCCAAATTAACCTCACCTCTGCAGGTTGCCTGTCACGAGATGGAGCCCGAAGCAGGGCCTGGGCGCCTGGAGTCCGGCATGAAAAGAAATAGCGCCTCATCGCTCTTATCTAAGCCCAGAGGTATTTATGAGCGTTTATTCGTCTGATCCGTTTGTTTGGGAGAAAGAGCAGACAGGGCCCGGCCAGAGGCCGCCTGGTCTCTGGAGCCAGATCTCTACGAATCTGTCTGTGGTTCGGTCCACTGCCGTCTGTCTGTCTCCAAGGGGGAATATGTAAATACCCAGCAGGCACAGCCGTCTGCCAGTCTGGGGTGTCTCTCCCAGCCTCATTGAGGAAGTATGTATATAGAGAGATGGATATAAATGTGTACCAAGTCTTGAGTACGCAACAGAAGGATTGTACAGAAACCCCACAGGCAGAATTTATAATTGTAATATTCTATGCTGTAGATCCGAGCTCCTCTGGATGCGCACGCATTTTCATTTCCCAGGGAAATGTCCGAGTTGTGCTTAGCAACTGAGTAAAATTCTCCTGCACCAGTAACCTCAGGGAGGGGTTTTTGCCTGTATGTGTACGGAGGAGAGGAGGATTGAGACACTGTCCAAGTTTCCCATTTCCTCACAGCTACAAAGCTCCCCCCACCTCCGGCTCATTGGGTTGTGGACACCTTCCCCCAGCCCACTCCCAATTCTGGCTGGGATGGAGCGAATGAAAATAACTCGACTCAATTCTTCCCCTAGACTCTGTGGTTCTCTCTGAATTTGGGAAACATAAATGTTCCCAGAGGGAGTTCCCAACCTAGGGGAGCTGTTTACTAGGGATATTGCCTTAAAATTAGCCCGCCCAAAGCGCCGGTACAAAGACCTCATTTCCATTATGCAAATGAACGGCACCGTCTCTGATCTTGGGGGGTGGGATGGGCGGTGACGCTCAGCTCACTCTCCCTGTTCCCGGCACCCAGGTCCACGGGCACCCCAGGAGCCCCAAAGTGTTTCAACCCCCTGTACCAGCCACCTTCCCTCCCTACCTGTCCTTCGGATTGCCCACAAGAAAGAGGGGCCCGAGACTTTCCGGGCAGGCTCCCTCGGGGCCTCCGCACTGGGCCGGGCCTTCTGGCCTCGGAAAGTCACTCTTTCTGCCCAAATGCTGAAAGGGCAGCTCTCCTGTGGTCCAGACTCTGGAGGCGCCACAGCCGCTGGGTTTGCCCCCCAGCACCGCCGGCCCCCCTCCACCTCGGCAGTTCTGGCCCAGACCCTAGTAACACCTCGGCCTGCCTGGCACCGCAGGCAATTTCCTGGAGCCCCCGCCCAGGAACTGGGGCCACAGCACCTTGAAAGGAGCGGCCAGAGCTTCCTCCTGCGGCTTGAAAGCCCGAGCTAATCAGTAACCCGTGAGACAGGGGCCAATATTCAAACTCGGCAGCGGAGGCCCCGTACCCCTGCCCTCGCCACCCCCTTCTGGGAGAGCAGTCGGGTTAAGCGGGTGTGAGGGGTCCTGCAGGAACGGAAATCACAATGGTCTGGTTCCTTAATGATTGATCCCTGCTCCCACTCCCAATTTTTACCCAAAGCATATTTGTGTCGATTTTGCTTGAAACGGTCGAGAATGGGGGAGGGGACCCACACTCACTTGCAGACACCAACAGTTTCCAGAAAATTCGGCTCAATTCCTTCACCACGGACTCACCGGCCAACCCGGAGAACACAGACCCGGTCTGTCT
Organism: Panthera pardus; assembly: GCF_024362965.1. Classification (NCBI taxonomy): domain Eukaryota; kingdom Metazoa; phylum Chordata; class Mammalia; order Carnivora; family Felidae; genus Panthera; species Panthera pardus. The sequence goes on from NW_026526876.1 coordinate 37,397,699, forward strand.
TTAGACAGCCGAGTGGAACTGCGGGACCGGCGCCTCCCCTGCTGGCCCCCTCCTTTGGCCGAAAAGAAAACCAAATAAACCTTGAACAGCCTTGGCCTCGCATCTCCCGAGCGGCCCGGATGATCCCCTCTGTAGCCTTGGAGGGGTAGGAGGGTGAGGACTCTCGACTCTGATCCCCCAACCCTTTGGTTCAGGGCCCCCTGCCCGCGGGATGCAGTATTAGTCCTTTTTAAATATGTCCTAGAAAAAGCCGCTTTCCCAGCCAGCCGCTGGGTTTGGAGCTGGAATGGGGCGGACCAGGAGGAAGGGACACTTGTTCTCTAATCCACACGCGGAATGGCGGGTACCAAGATCCAGCGGAAAGCGACAATCTGGGCCCGAAGTCCCCGCAACCCGCCGAACCTGAGCAGCAGGGGCTCCGGGCGTCGCGCACGGTTCAGGCAGTGTCGCCCGGCTTGCGGCGCCGAAGCCGCATGTCTCCGAACGGACGGTAGATGGCAGCAAACCGCATAATTTGGGTCAGAGCAAACTGTCTAAGGGATGATTTATAACCACACCAAGACTACAGGAGAAAAAGACCTTCAGTCTGGATGGGTTTGGGGAATTTTTCCTTTGAGAATAGGCCCTGAGTACCGTGGGTGCTGGCCGAGAACTTCTCTCGCTGTGCAGCCGAGGGTCCCTGCAGGTACCCAGTCCGGGCCTGCTTCTAGGCATCTACCTGTGCCTCCAGGGACCCCCTTCCCGCGCCACAAGTGGCCTGCATCCCTCTCTTCCCAGCTCAGGATCCAGAATGCCAATATCCCCCTACCGACCCCCATCCCCCGCGATCCCTGGGCCACCAGAGGCCCCAGGCCGAACGCTCTGCATTTGGTCTTTAAAAAGAGGAAAGCAATCACCTATTCGTGCAAACCAAACTAAATCATAGTCTCTCCTGCCCTCCACGCCCCAAACCGCTTATCTCTCCGCTGGCAGCTTCCCCAGAAGCCCTCTCACTCACTCTGTTTTTAGGTTCTCACCAGCTTTCCCGTTCTTCCACCCCACCAGCTACTTTAGGAATTTCGGTCTCCCTCCCAACGATCCTTCTCCCCCCTCCTCCCCACCCCCAGGAGGCCTGGCTGGAGAATGAAATCAGGCGCCGGAGGGACAGGACTAGCTGTCTGAGCTCAGCGCCAGGCAGCTCTCCAGTCCGGACACCATCAGGTTCCCTAACTGGGTTTTCTTTTTGATTTTCTTCTGCTGCTTCTTCTTCTTCTCTCTCTGTCCCTCCCTGTTTTGTTTTTGTTTTTGTGTACAAGCCTCAAACACAACAACACACTCCACAGCTTCTTCACAATCACCACGGTTGGATCCGGGGAAAGTTTGAGGTGCTCCCACCTGAGACACACACATGGCAGTTTCCTCCACCGAAATCCACACACCCATAAAACACAAGGAATAGAATCAATATTGCACAGACACCAACACGCTGTGACCTACCGCGTTAAAAACCACAAAACTGTCTCCCTGCAGAGCGACGCTCCCTCCTGCGGGAGTGGCGATAGACCTGGGCATTCTCAGGCTGGCTTCCTGGGGGGAGGGGGTCTCCCTCGATGTTGGTGCCTCCACCCACAGCCCTTGAATTTCAAAAATGTCTCCGTAAGGGAGATAATGAGCATTTCTCTGTGAATTGTTCTTTCTGTGTCCCTCTAGCCGCCGCCTCCTCGCCCTCGCGGGCCTCTGCGGACATTCCAGGCCCTCCAGAGACCAGAACGTCCCTCGGCACCACCTCCCCTTGTGCCAATGCCGCCGGGAAACCGCCGATACCCATGACGGGCAAGAAAACTGCGCGGGGGGCAACTGGGGGAGGCCGGAACAAGGGGGGGGGGATGGTGGGAGGGGGAGGGGGCGCGCACCCACAGAGGCCATAGCGACAGGCTTCTAGGGCGCCCTGGAGCCCAGACGCCCCCATCCTCTCCTTTGCAGCCCCCTCGCTTGAGCCTCTCTTCCCAGCTTAAAAAGGCGACTTAGAGCTCGCCTCCGTGGTCCCTTTTCGGTTCCTCCTCCAGTCTTCCCTGCCTTGGCTCCCCCTCCAGGAAGCAGCCACCCCTCTCTCTCCGGCCACCGAATTTCCTGGGAAGCCTCTCTCTGAAGTGCCCAGAGGTGGGGTTCAGCCCCCGTCTTGGAGAGAGGGGGGGAGACGGAGACAAACCCAAGCCCCACCCCCTACAAAATCGATGCAAAAGAATAAGAAGAGAATTGTAGAATCTCCCTTACCTTTGTAGACCTTGGGATTTCTTTCCTCCGATTGATAGGGGTGAGGAGGAAGGAGGGGGGAAAAGCGTTCTGTTTCTTCTTCATCTTCCAGATAATATTGTCCCAACCTGAGAGCCGTCGCTTCCCCTTCTCTGACTTGGGAGAGAGGGTGTTTCGCTTTTCTGACATTTGCATAGAAAATGGAGTAAGTTCTGGCTTTGAAAAATGGTATCAGGCTGCAGTCCTGGGCAGATTGTCCATTTACCCTCCATGATGACTAAAATCCCAGATCAGCAAGCAAATCAACTTAGAAATTAAAATTATTTTTGGTTCTCTCTTTTGTGTAATTCCCACCCCTCCTTCCCTCTCTCTCTCTCTCTCTCTTCTTTCCTCTCCCTCTCTCTTCCTCTCTCTCTTTTTCTTTATCGAGTGATACTGAAGTATAAAAATATCAAGAGGCTGGAGCCCTGAAGGACGACAGTGCTCCGACCTAGGTGTGGTGTCCAAAAGAATGCTGCATTATAACCACCAGGGAAATGATAAAAAGTTCATGTTCACGATCGCCCGGCCACATGACCGGCGCCGGCCAATCGCTGGATTCAACCACTCATAAACTTCTATCACAAAGTTGTAAATTTTCATAAAACAACAAGGAATTTATTGCATTTCTTCATGGCTGCTCCACCAGCAACCCTTTTCTCAGTCGCCATCTTCTTTTCTTCTCCTTCTCGCTATTTGGGGAAACCCCAATATGAGAAGGGGTGAGATTTGGGGTGCAGGGAATCAGGCAGAGGAGCCACAAGGGTCCATCTGGGAAGAGGATTCTTTCCCGAACCTCCCTATTCTCACAGGAGCTCTGCCCCCTCTTCTAGTAAGAATTCACCCCAAATCCTCCACACAGGGGCCATTCTAAGATAGTTTTGGGGTGAGTCGGGAGCAGCGGCAGGGATCCAGAATTGCCACTTGCATCAGGGCAAAATGAAAGCTTCAGTGCCCCCTCTCCCCTTCTGAATGCCCCCCTCATTCCCAGCCCTCTAGATGGCAAGACCCCCACCTGTGAGGCTTGTGGCATTGCGGGTGTGGGGGCCCTAGATCCCCCAGGGCCTAGTTTTTGCCCCGGGGAAGAAAGGTAGTCCTGATAGAGGCCAAGGCAGACAGTCTAGCAGCCAGATTCTCGCCTCTGCACCCCAGAAATTAGAAGAGGCTGAAGCCGGATCCCTGCCTCTCGCGCCCAAATGCCCGCACACCCAGGTTCCCAATGACAGCTCTGTGTGCTCTCAGGGGGTTCTGCGGTCATTAATGGGGGAAACTGCAGGTTCAGGGGACTTTTACTTACAAATTCAAATTAAACAGGTCCTCCTAAAATGCACTTCCTTTCCAAACTGCTTCCCCCCCCCCTCTGCCCCCATACCTGTTCTTTACATTTAAAGGATCCAAGGCTTATAATCGAATAAATTCTAAACCTCAGCTCCACAGGTCTAGATGCCTAGGCGCCGTCTTCCAGGTTTACGTTCCTCAATCAAGGGGTGTTTTGGAGGAAAACAAACAAACAAACAAACAAACACCACCAACAACCAACAAAATCCACCCCGTGTTTCCCAGGTCCCCTGAAATACTCCTGTATGTTGAATTGAGCTACCAGCGCCCAGATGCAGGAAACGAAATAACATCCCCCCACACATGTTTTTTTCTCTTTTTTCTCTTTCTCTCTACTCCGGAGAAGATTCCAGGTTGCCGGCCGCGCGGACCGCGGGTAGCAAGGCGCGGAGGAAGCCGGCGGAGCTGCGGCGGGAGGCGCGACCGGCTCGGAGCGGCCCGGCTGCGGCCACACTAGCCGGGTAAACTTGCCCCGCTCAGGTTCTCGTTCTCAGGGCTCATTCTCCACCATTTTAAAGTATTGTTCGGATCGCTGTGTTAATTTAGAATGAGAGAAATTAAAATGCATGAAAGCAAAAGAGGTGGAAATAAAAGAACCGAACAGGTCTTGCGGAAAATGTGTGCCTAGTGAGCGGGAAGCCCGGAGCGCCCCGGCTTTGGAGGCCGCCTTGGGCCGGCCGTGCGTCTCTGGTCGCCGGCCCGGCTTCTGCTCAACGCCGCCCAGGAAGCGGGAGGGGATCTGGGGGGGGGTCACCTTCCCTTTCCTTCCACTCTTCCTTCCTATGGGGCCTAACACTTTGGATTTCAGCTCTGCGTTTGGGCCCCAGCCTGGTCTGAAGGCCTGGACGAGGAAGAGTTCGCGTAACTGTGGGCGTTTTGTTTTGCGAACGTGCGCGACTGGGCGTGCGGGCTCGTGGATGTGCTTCCTTGGGGGGCGAATGTGAATCTGTGTTTATAAGCCAGCGTGTGAATGTACGTTGGCATGCATAAATGTTTCTGTGAGTGAGTGTGAATGTGTGTTTACTCGTGAGTGTGTGTGAACGTGAATGCGTGCGTTCCCCGGGTCGAGTTGGGGTGTGTGGATGCCTGTATGTTTATTTATGAACGTACGAGTAGGGGTGTTTATTGGCGACTGTGTGTGGCGATGTATATATTTCTGTATGTGTGATGTGAGCCTGTGAATGTGTGTCATCCGTGCATTTGTGTATGTCAGAGTGTGTAAAGAGGACGTGTGTGTGATCTCAGGGTTCGCTGGCTAGTAGCCCCCAGAGCAAGGAGGAGGAAAGAGAGCCGACCCCAAGCACAGAAAGAAACGACTAGCAGCAGAAGTTGAAGCCAAGAGGCTCTGGGATGCATAACCCTGACCCTCTCTGTCCCCCACCCCTGGTTCTAGGGAAACACAGAAAATAAGGCATCTGTTCATTTTTAAATTGTGTTTTATTTCTCCATCCTTCAGGTACACATACAATGTAAAGAGGATCACGGGGGCTCATGGGAACAAGGAGCATCGGGCAGGCCAGGTGCACAGAGGGGACACTTGAGCTAGTCGGTGGGTCCATGGGGCTCCCTAAGGCCCCTTCAGTGCCGCTACTGGGAAGTCAGGGGGGCTCAGGAGGACGGAAACCACACACTGTAAGTCCAGACCCACAGACCACAAAGACAGCGTCAAAGAAAGGGGTTTACAAAACAGCAAGATTTTACAAAGACCTTACAATAGCGACATAGAAAAGGGGCGGCAAATCCCAGAAAGCTACAGAACAGGTAGATGATGTCCTCATATCGTACAAAACAAACCCGACGGACGTTTCTATAGGTAGTATTTTTTTTTCAGTGTTAAGAAACCAAAATTTCACCTTCTCTCCTTAAAAACTTTTCAACTGCTTTCCACTATTTAAATAGTTTTCCCCCTCCCGATTTAATTTTAGTTTCCTGGATCAGTTCTCAGAGCTGGGCTTCACCTCTCTCCCTGTCTCAGCTCTCTTCCTCTGCCCTTTCTCCGGCTCTCACTCTTCCTCGTCCTCCTCCACCTCGGCCTTGTCCTGGCCTGTGGCCCCAGGACCCGCCGTCTTGTTCTCCTTTTTCCATTTCATGCGCCGGTTCTGGAACCAGATCTTGATCTGTCTTTCGGTGAGGCAGAGCGCGTGCGCGATCTCGATGCGCCTCCGGCGGGTCAGGTAGCGATTGTAGTGAAACTCCTTCTCCAGTTCCAGGGTCTGGTAGCGGGTGTAGGTCTGGCGCCCTCGCTTTCGGTCAGTCCCTGCACATAATATTTAAAGGAGAATAGTCAGTGCATGTAGGAGAAGCCACGAGAAGTGGTTGGGAGAGCCCATTTCTCCACTAAGCCAGATTCTTATTTTCCATACCCCCAGTGTGTGCAGGCTTTTCTACAGGCCTCCTGAGGCAAACATCCCCACTTTCCACCCAGAAAGTCCTCCAGCCTCAGGCTTCTGGATGATAGATTTAGCCTGCTGGCTCTTGTGGGATGAAGGAAGGTTAATCCTCCCATCACCCCTGGGACCAAGGGCCCCAAGCTTTCCTTTTTGGATAGTGACTCTGATGTCTTTAGGGCAATGGGGCAATGGAAACCATAGAAGTGACCCTGGAGTGGGGCTCTAGGCCTGACCTGAGTGCTTTTCCCAAAAAGAAAAGGAAACAAAGGAGCCTTATAGACCTAGTCTCCCCCTCTCTCTCTCTCTCTCTCTCTCTCTCTCTCTCTCTCTCTCATACACACACACACACACACACACACACACACACACACACAGCCTGTTGTGGTATGAGGCGGAGGTGAGAATTTGCAGATTTCCTTGGAGCTCAGAGTTGGCCTGAGAGCAGTTGCCCTCTGATGACCATTTTCCAGTGAGTGGCTGAGGTTCAGACAGGGCCAGGCTGTCCTGCCTGCCCACCTGCCCAGACGACCCAGTTCTCCAAATCAATATTTGGGCCTCCAGGAAGGAAGGCACAGGGCAGACAGCAGCCTGGTTTGGGGCGGAACGTGGAGTATCAGGGTGGTGGGGGCTGAAGGCCAGAGGGAGAGCTTTCCAGGTTAGGCCAAAACCCTGAGGAGCCTTGGGGGAGGCTGCACTGGGGGCGGTGCCGATGCCAGCCCTCCTGGGAAGTAGACGTGGGAGGAGGGACTAGGGGCCCTAATTTCAAGTCAGATAAAAGCCAACGTGAAATGTTTACGAGCAGAAAAATTTGGGCTTTGATAAATCAACTGGAAAGGCAGTTGAATTATGGAGCAGGTAATGGGGACAGTGACCGCCAATACTGATGGTGTAGGAGCTGGGCTGCTTCTGGCTGGATTAGGAGCCTCTGACCACAAGTCTTGGGCCTTCTGAACCTTGGGGTTGGGCCCTGAGACCAGGAAAGCATTAAGAAAGATGTCTGGTTCGGGCTAGTCAGGAGACTCTACTCTCTTGGGGCTCCTGCAGTAGCCTCTTCAGTGGCCTGCACTCTCTAACTTCTGATTTGGCTCCATAGAGACCCTCTCCTAAGAGGACATTCACCCTTCTGGAATGATACCTGCAAACTTGCTGGCCACTTCTCCAGAGGCACTTAGGAACCCTAGGAGGGGGCACCTGAGGAAGCCAGCTGTACTCCTATGAGGCTGCTCACCCTTTCTCTAGCTCTGCTTCCCCCTTCCCAAGTTCACTGGGGGGTCAGGAGCCTCGTCTCTCTTGATCTCAGCCCCCCTGTCTCCACCTGCCTCTCTGGCTCTGTGTCCCTGGCTGGATCTTCATCTCTTCTCATACCCCCTCCTCCCGCCAAGCCTCTAGAGCCCACCTCTAATTGTCCAGAAGGGAATAATGGGGGAGCGGGGTTGGCTGGGAAGGAAGGGGGAGGGGAGAATTGCTGAGCGCTGCGGCCCCCTCCCCCAGACCTCCAAGCTGGGGCTGGGGGACACACCCAGAGCTGAGATCCCCGGCGGGGGAAGGGAGAAGGGAGGGGGGAGACCCTAATGGCTATTCTCTGCAAACCCCAGCCTTCCTCCACAAGACAAACGGCCTCGTCTCCAGCCCGTGCCGGCGCGGCTGATAAATATTTAAAGCTAAAAGGCCGGGAGGAAAGGTGGGGGGCGGGCGGGGGCTCGGAGCGCCACGGCGTCGGCGGAGAGAGATCCGCCAAGGGAGCAGAACGAGCCTGAGAGCACCGATCAAAAAATGGGGGTGGGGGCGGCGCGCCGGGCTGCGGCCGAGGGGCTGCCGCGTCCCCCACGGCCGACCTCCTACCGGAGCATTCTGGACGCGGAAAGGGGCACTCGGCCAGGAAGGGGGCGCCTTCCGGGGAATGTGCCCAGGCCACTGCGGCTCGGGATGGCTCGGTGCGCGGCGTTACCTGAGCTTCGCATCCAGGGGTAGATCCGGAAGTTACTCTCGGCCGCCAAGTCCGAGTCCCTCTGCTCCTTGGCGCCCGCCGCCTTGGCGGAGTCGCCGGGACACACCCCGGAGAGGTTCTGCTCAAAGGGCGCGCAGTGCATGTTGAAGGAACTCGGCTCGAGCCCGTAGCCGGCCGCGTAGACGCCGGCTGCACTCTGGCCCGCCATGCCCCCCCCGCCGGGGTACAAGCCCTGCATCGAGGCGGCGAAGGAAGCGCCCGAACCCGCTCCATAGCCCGGGCGCTGGGGGTTGGAAGCAAACGCGCAAGAAGTTTGTTCAGGGAAGGCTCCGGTAGCGAAAACCGAACTTGCGGCTGGATATTTAGAAAATAAAGCATTCGCATAATACAATGAACTCATAATTTGGCCGGATGATTTGTAGGCAGGGACGTTTTAGTGTCGGTTTTACGAGATTCCTTGATATATTACAGAATTAGAGTCCAGATTTACACCAAAAAGGACCCCCTTTTTCCTCTCCGGACCACGTGACCCCGCCCACGTGACGTGCCCTCCGCCAATGGCCGGGCGGCCTCCCCACGGCTCCCGGTAATGTGGAAAAAATTGTGTGGCGTTGGATTTATAAAATATGATCAATAATGAATGGGAAAGCCAAGCTCTGTGGATTGGGGCTGGGGGCTCAAGGGCCGCTGCCGACCCCCTTGGGCTGGAGGCAGCTTGCAGGCGAGATTTGGGGAGGAAGGGATTGAGTAGAAGGGAAAATAAATAACCTCCGAGCGATCCGTGTTGTCACCCCCCCCCCCCATACACCCACCTCCCCAGCCGGTTACCCAGCGAGAAACAAATGCAGGGACTGCCCGCAACTGGGTGGGTGGGTGGGTGGGTGGGGGCAGGGCAGGTCTTTATTAATCTGGGCCAATTCAGCCTGGCTGGGCCTTTGGGGAAACTTGGTCCTGTTCTCCCGAGGTGAGGAGCGGAGGTGAGCCTGGCTTCCTGGCTCTCTCTGGGTGCCCCCGGACATACGGGCAGGGATGGAGTGAGGCTTCGTGGGTGCTCCTACAGGCTCGGAATCCAGCCCACAGGCGTTGGATACTGCGGTTTCTGTTGGCTTAAAAAAAAAAAAAAAAAAAAGGTTTGAAAATAAAAAAGGAAGGGGGTGGGGTGGGTGGGAAGAGAAAGGAAGGGAGGAGGGCGGCCTGGGTATGCTGCTCTCCTGGTTCCGGGAGGCGGATGCCTCAGTCGAGCGTGGCTGCCGGAGAAGCAGAGGCAGCGAAGGAAGGAAGGCGGCGAGCCACGACCTCGGAGCTGGGCGAAGGTGGCCAACTCTTGGAGAGGGAGAGGTGGGGAAGAGCATCTCCCCTCTCCTCCTCCTCCCCCCCCAAACCCAGTGTGTGTGGGGGGGAATAAATATATAAGCTTGTTCAACGGCCCTGCGCTCCACTTTTACCAGCCACCCCCCCCCCCCCCCCCATGCACACACAGGAGACAGGAGAGGGCCCACAGAAACAAAAGGGGAGGTGGCGAGGGATAGAGCCACCAACCGGGCGCATCTCTCCAGCTTGGCCTGGGCGCCTGGGTCTCGGGCAGACAGCCTCAGAACACGAAGGGAGGGGGTTTCTCTGGGCTCCCCTCCCCCGTTCCTCTCTCCTCCAATCAGGCGCAGCCGCCTCCCTCACCCCCTGCGCCCCTGGGCCAAGGGACTCGTACCACCTGCCTCCAGCCCCCGCCCCCTCCTCTGGGCTGCCCGGCCTGGAGGGCGCAGGAGCCCGGTGACCGGCTCCCCCCCCAGCTCTGCAAGGCGCCGGGGGCAAATGAGGAGCGCGGGCCGGGCCACTCTCGGGTTCTCGCTTGTAAACTTTATTGTAACTCTTCCGCCCTTTTCAGGCGCAGACAACAGAACAAAGTATAGAGGAACAACAAAATATATAATTAGCCCTCCCACCCCCCAATAAAGCAATTCACGGATACAGGATACATTCTCTTCACAGTAAACCTAAGAACACTTTTAACAATTGCCCACAGCGCGCATGCTAACTAAAGTAACCTCTTTTGAGAAACACTTAAGACGAAATTGCCAAACCAAAGGGGGCGGGGGTGTTGGGAGGAAAAGAGAGAAGCAAGAGAGAAAGCCAGCGAGCTAGGGAGGGCAGCGGGGAGAGAGGGGTTGGGAGGGGGAAATGAGGACGAGAGAGAGAGAGAGAGAGAGAGAGAGAGAGAGAGAGAGAGAGAGAGAAGAGAGAAGGGGAGGGAGACAGAAAGAATTACGGCGTGAATAGGCAGTTTCATGTTGTTGGGAGAACTTAGCAGAAATCGGTACCTCGGTCATTACAAAGAAGCACGTTCAAAGGAAAAAAGACCATTGCACAAGGAGGCTTTTTACACGGGGCGGGGGCGTGGGGGGCTCAGCCAGGCCGCAGCCGCTCACCCTCGCAGGGCGAGGGAGTCCTTGCCTAAAATCCTTTTCTTTTCCCTCCCCCGGCCCCCAAGAGAAGGGAAGGAGATCCACGGTAGCTCACACACAGAAGCTATTACGAGATACTACCACTAGCGGGGACTGGCGCGGCGGGGGACGCTGCGGCGGGAGGCCAGGCTCCCGGCCCCGCTCGCGGGGCCAGAGCTCTCTCGGGCGGGGGCGGGCGACGGCGGCGTGGTCGGGGGACCCGCGGACGGAGGGCAGCCGCGGCCCTGGCAGTCCCAGCTGGAGCCTACTTCTTGTCGCCCTTCTGCGCGTCGCCCTCGTCCGCCGCCTCCGGGGCCCGCTCCAGCTTCTGTTTCTCCAGCTCCTCCTGCTCGCATTTGCTGCTGGGGAACTTGTCTTTGTTGTTCTCTTTTTTCCACTTCATCCTCCGGTTCTGGAACCAGATTTTGACCTGTCTCTCTGTCAGTCCCAGCGCATGCGATACCTCGATCCGCCGCTTGCGAGTCAGATAGGGATTAAATAGGAACTCCTTCTCCAGCTCCAGGGTCTGGTAGCGGCTGTAGGTCTGTCGGCCTCGCCTGCGTCCGGCGGCTGCTGGGAATGGGGGAAAAGGCGAGACAGGGGGGAGGGGAGGATGGGGGAGGGGGCAGAGATGGAGAAGGTTGGAAGATTCGTGAACCAGCCTAGGAGACCAGTATAATAAGGGCAAGGGACCTTCTACCCCGCGCAGGGGCGGGGGCGCTGGGAGGCCGCGGTCAGAGGAGCGAGGGGGGGGTGTGTGAGGGGGGTCAGACACCACTGAATCTAAGGGAGCCAGAAAGGGGGAGCCCCCTCCCCTGGTAACGAGCACCAGAGTTGGGTAGGGGTGGTTCAAATCTATTAAAAGTGCCATAAACTTTAGAAGGAAGGATGTGAGGGGGGGGGTGGGGAGGAGGATATAAGAATTTAAAAAGCCAGGATGGGGACGAATGGACCCACCTTGAAAAGCCCCCAGAGCCTCTGCCCCAGAAGAAAAGTTTCTTCAGGGTAATTAAACTATAAAGCAATTGAGAAGTGCAAAAGTTGAGCGCCCCCACTCCCACCACCCTCTCTCCACTACCCCCATAAAACACTAAAAGGGGAAAAAAAGGATGAGAAGAAGAAAAGTAAGGCAGGGTGAGGGGTTTATGGATTCAGGAAATGTCGCTTAGCGACCCCCTTTCAAGGGAAACAAAAAAGAAAGGAAGGAAGCAAGGGAGGGAGGAAGGAAGGAAGGGAGGGAGGGAGAGAGGGAGGGAGCAAAGGAGGGAGGAAGGAAAGGAGGAAGGAAAGAAGGAAGGAAAGAAGGAAGGGAGGAAGGGAGGAGGAAAGAAACGGGAGGCGATCGGAACGCAGCAGGCACGTCTTCCAGGAGCTTCAGGAAATGCTCCCGGCCTTCCCGGCCCCCTGCCCGGCGTCGGGCCCTCCGGTCTCCCTTCCGCCCCGGCCGTCCCCGCCGCGAGCTCACCTTGCGGGCGCATCCAGGGGAAGAGCTGTGTGGGCGACGGGCTCTGCTCTGAACCCTCGGCCTCCTCGCCCAGGCCGCTGGCGGCGGCGAGCTTGCAGTCGGCGTACTGCACCAGGTCTGGATCCTGCGCACCGAACAGGCTCTGTCGCTGCAGCGGGTCGTAGCCGTAGAAGTTGCCCGGGTCCCCGTGGCACGCCACGGCGCACGGGTTCTGCTGGTAGGGAGCGGTGGACAGCGACGACGGCCCGTGGTAGAACTCCTGGATTTGCGACGGGTGCTGGAAGCTGCCCCCGCTGCTGGGACCGTACACCACGGTGGGTCGGCCGCCCAGGTCCTGGGCGAAGCCGCAGTCATAATAATTGGGGCGCAGGGACTCCCCGGTTTTGTATTTGGAGAACAGTGAGTTGACGAAATAAGAGCTCATTTTATTGAATTTTGAGGCGGCGGCGGCGGCGGCGGCTGTAGTTGGGGGCTGTTGGGGAGGGGGTGGGGAGGGGGAAAGGGAGGGAGAGAGAGAGAAAAAAAACGCGGATTCGCCGGCTCCTAGTCACCCTCGCCAGGAAAGGAGAGGGAAAGGGAGGAGGGGGAAAAAAGAAAAGAAAGAAAAGGCGAAGAAGATCTCGAAGCCGCCACACTTTTTGTGATTTCCAGGAATAGAAAAGGACAGCGAAGCCTCCAAAAGTCTAAGCTTGCATGGCAGCCGCGGCTCGCTCGCCCTCCCCCCACCCCCCACCCCCCAAACAAAAATATACCGCCACTTAAAGAGGTCCTCGCTTTACATTTCGAAGAAGGGATGCCAGTTCATAAACAGTTTTCGGTGATTTACTTCCCTGCAAATGAGTTGTTTCATATTTTGCACTGTCTTTTCATGATCATTTGCATCCATTAGAGACCCCGCATCCTATTGGCTTCTCCGTACTCCTCCCGGACAGAACGCAGAGCGAGGGTGCGAGCGAGAGAGAGCGAGCGCGAGAGAGAGCTAGAGCGAGAGAGCGCCAGGGAGTGAGGAGGGCGCGGAAAAAAAAAAAAAAAAAAAAGGAGGGGAAAAAAAAAAACACCCAGGGAGAGCGAGGGGGAGAGGGGGAGAGAGGGGGAGAGGGAGAGGGGGTGAGAGAGAGAATGAATACGGATTAAATCTGTTTAACTACCTACATTAATGAGATATCTCTCGCCTCACAACAAATCAAATACCTTCGCAGACCACCCCCAAAGACTGATGTGGGGGAGTCACGGAAAAAAACACGCACACACACATACACAGCGCGCCAGGCGGAGGCACGCTGTTAATTTCGCGATTTTAACGAGGCAGTTGGAGTCTTTTTAAATGTCAGGGTCGCTTCGGAAAAATGTAAAAGAACACGGTTTAATTGCGCCGAGTTTTAAAAGGTCCTATAAATGTAATTGGTATTTTAATACAAGTTATCAAATCATACAGCTTCCTCTCCTAAACATATTTTCAAACAAACGAGGTAGTCATATTTAAGGCTTTAATGATCAATTTCCTTATTATTGATAAAGGTTTAACTATCGTGTGGAGGGAATTGGCTGGGTAACCGGCCCCCAAAAAACGGCTGTAAACTCTTTAACAAACTATAAAACGCAATAAAGCCGGAGTCTGTTGTTGTTTATGCCGCAGCGCATAAAAGCTGTTAGCATTTTACGAGTTCTTTCCTCTACAGCTATAAAACTGCAGCTTCGATCGCCCCACCGCCCGACTGCAGCGCGGTGGGGGTGACGAAGCCGAAATGAGAACGATTATGGGTTTTTTTTTCGGCGCAAACGGTGACTTTTCCGAGATTTTCGCCTCCTTCAGCTGTGGCCAGCACCTGCCCCCATCCCCTTTCTGGAGCCCCCCCCCCCTCCACACCACCTCCTCTCTGCCCCATCCAGGCCACTCACCAACTTTCCCTCATTAAACAAACAAGCAAGGATTTTCTTTAGAGCAGGGGTCCCGGAAGACATGAGAAGGGACCAGGAGGGGGGAAAGAAACTTTCTGGTTAATGGGCACTGGTGAAGCAGAAAGCAAAGTTCGCCCTGCAAAGGCCAGTCCTGCAGTTCTGCACAACCCTCTTGACCTGGAGAGCAGTGCTGGGATGGGGAGGAGGGCAATGACTCGAGTCAGTGCCCTGGGGGACCATCTTTGTGTGATGGGAGAGGGGCCTGGTGTTACTAGCAGGATGACACCAGGTTGGGCTGTCCCACTCCTGCACCCAGGCCTTGGGACCTTAACTAACGAAGCTCAGTTGGCTCCTAGCCTTCCCAGGCACCTTCTGCAGCACCCTAGGGTGAGCGGGCATCACCACGCCCATCAGCACATCAAAGGGAGGGAAGGGCCTCGGCGGCCGCTGCTGGGCGCCCACCAAGGCCCACGTGCTTGGTCTTGATGTCCCGTTCCTGTGCTGTCCTCTCCTCTGCTCTAGGTAGGGGCTTTAAGACTGTACGTGTGGGGCAGGAGCACCTTGCGGCTTTCAGCATCCTTTGAGCCATGGTCACTGCCTAAACCGACCTTGGGATAGAGGGGATTTGGATGCAGCAAGGCCACAGAGCTCCCCATTTTCTCTCCTTTCCCCTGGGGGAGCCTGTAGTAGTTAAACCCAACTCTCTCCACAGACCTGAGGACCTGGGGCTCCAGAGGCACAGCATACAGGGCCGAGCTGAGTGGGTGCCACTCTCTCCTGCCTTAGCCTTTCCCAGCCTACTGGCCTGCTGGGGATGGTGGCCTGGTTTTAGAAGGCCCCAGTCCCAGGGTCCCAACCAACGGCCTCCTGAATCAGCTCACTGGCCAAGGAAAGGAAAGGAAGAAGGGAGGGAGAGACAGACAGAAAGAAAAATTCTAACAACAAAGGTTAGAGGCTTTACAAACACAGTCGAGCCATTGTTTATTCACCAGAGTGCTTTGCTTTGGGAAGGGTGCTTTTGGGGGATCCCATTTACCCTAACCTTTGCAAAAATGAAACCATCAGCTTTTGCCAAGGGGAAACTACCAGTAGGGCCCCTTGGTCCTTTAAAAGTGAATCAGGAGAATGGGAGAGGGGCTGAAAGGGAGAGAGAGAAAGGAGAAAAGGAGGGGAGAGAACCAGGGTCTTGGATTTTCAGTGCAAGGCTGAGGGGGTGGTGAGGCAGCAGAAGGCAGAGTTAAGTTGTTGCCGAAGAGAACATTTTTATCAAGTGCGGGGGATTTTATGGTCATGATTTGAGGACTCACCGGTGAGGTAGAAATTCAATGACTTGTTCTAAATCATCCCTACACGGTGCCAGAAATTCCTGATGGAAGGAAAATGTTTCTATTATAAGAAAAAACAAGAAAGAGCGAGGAGATAATTTATAAACACCCAACGGAGTGCAGATTTATTAGAGAAACTCAAGTTGAGAAACTCCGCTGGTCTCTCTGCACCCGGTCTTGGGGGAAGAGAAGAGAGACCGCGGCCAGGCTAATTTTAAGGAGGGGGGGGGGGTGTCTATTTCTCAGGCAGGTTTGTCCGGATTGGGGGACACGCATCAGGCTGAACCAGGAGGAAATGGGAGATTTGGAATCAGAAGGGTTATGGACAGACAGCTCGTGGATCTCAGAAGGAAAATTACCCCCAGTCCAAGCCTCCAGCTGCTAAATTTCGGAAGGACCCTTGTCCCCGAGGTTTGCCAGGAACAGGGCCGCACGGATCCGGAGCTCTCACCTGGAAG
The DNA here is from genome assembly GCF_024362965.1 of Panthera pardus. Classification (NCBI taxonomy): domain Eukaryota; kingdom Metazoa; phylum Chordata; class Mammalia; order Carnivora; family Felidae; genus Panthera; species Panthera pardus. The sequence continues at coordinate 37,413,231 of NW_026526876.1, forward strand.
CCACGGACCGACCGCGGAGAACCGAGCTCCTGCTTCACGCCGCCGTGCCCGCCCCCACATCCAGCCGGAAAACGCACACTTTTTGGGCTGCCCAACTTGGGGCGCGCAGAGCAGCCGAGAAAATACACGAGACCTCCCGCGCCTCGCCGTTCTGGGGAGCCCCTGCCCCGCGCCTGGATCCCCCGGCGCGCGCCCAGCCCCGGACGCGCACAAAGGCTCTGAAGCCTCCGTCCGTCCGTGCTGAGCCGCCCCGCCGGCTTTGGGCACCGACGAATCCCCACCAACGCCAAGGATCCATTTCTCCCCCACATGGCAACCCCCAAACCCTGGGCTGGCTCACCCGGTTCCCTCTCCTGCTGATCCCGTCTGGGGGCAGCTTCCTCTTCATCCGACCCTCTTCTACCCGCTCGCCCCTTTCACCTGACCTGCTCACCCGCATCCGGCTAGACATTCCTCTAGCTCCCCTCCCGGAAAATCTCATTTTTCCCAACCAGTTCTCCCCTTTTATTTTGCCCATTTCCCTATTATTATTATTATTATTATTATTATTATTATTATTATCGTTACTACTGCTACTGCCCGTTTTCAGGCATTGGTTCCCCTACCGACCACAGAAACTGGGTGAGAAGCGCTGAGACCTCCTCCTGGGGGAAATTCAGAAAATTGACCATTTGAGGGGAAGGGCGGGGGAGGGGGGGGGAGAAACACACTATATCTGAAATCTATAAAATGGGGGAAACGGCCATAATGAACCCTATATTTTTATTACGCGCAAATTATTCATGACTTTTGGTAGCGCTCAGTTCATAGATTGAGGGCCGACCAAGGTGCGCGGTGCCGCCGCCAGAGTCCGCAGCCGCCGCCGCACCGGGGATTTTCGCGTGGAGCAAGGGTGCCATCTAGCGGCCGTCCTGAGAAAAGGCGCCGCCGCCACCGGCTCGGCCAGTTTCTCCCGAGATGCAGCAGCCTGCAGCCGCCGAGGCGACCTGCGGGAGAAACTTTCATTATTAGCAGAAAAGGGGGAGGGAAACGAGAGCAGGCGAGAGACAAGGCATCGGAAATCAGGAAACGGCTCATGAAATTGTGCAGATAAGCTAAAAAAAAAAAAACAAGGAAAGGGGTAGGGAGGAAAAAAAATGAAACCATAAGCTTTTTTCTTCTCATACTTACCCCCGACCCCCTCCCTCCACCTCAAGCCCCTAATTTCTAGCGGAGACCGCCAATCGGTGCGTCGTTTATGGCCCGTAAAAGGGGGAGCCGAGTACTTTTCAAACCCAACACGATTGTTTCAAATTCTGAGGAAGAAACAATTGGGCTTTTTGTGGGGGGGAGAGGAGGCCCGGGAGGGTGGGATGGGGCTGTAAAAGGATCAAGAGGCTGCCCGCGCCCAGACGTCTGGCCCCGCCGGACTTTGTGTGTGTGTGTGTGTGTGTATGTGTGTGTGCGCGCGCGCGCGCGCGCGTGTGCGCAGGGGGCTTCTCATTTATGACGCCCGATCCTGGAGGGGGTATAGGGAACAAAGACAAGAGTCTGAATTGTGACAACAAAGTGTTCTTCCCTCCCCTGTCCCTCTTCTCCCCCTCTTTGCCCCCCTCCCCCGGGCCTCCCCCCTAAACCCCAAGCCTCCGGGAGGGTGAGGGTGGGGGCTCCGGAGCCAGGCCCACCCATTCGGCCGCCAGCCCCCGGAGCCCAGGCCCAGCTGCGGCTCCCTGCGCTCCGGAAAGTTTCCCCTCACTGTTTGCTTTGCTGCTGTTTAGTTTCTTAACCTTCAGAAATTTATACGCTATAAACTTTTATAGCGGTCATATTCTTTTATTGCTGCGCACACGGCATTGAATTCCTCTCCCGGCCGCTCTCTGTCTCGCACTCTCGCGGTCTCCCGCTCCGAATCTCTCGCTCTCTTTTATGACAACAGATTTCCCCATCTCCGGCTTCCCGGCCTCCGCATCTTCGCCTTTGTTTGTCTTTAAAGAAGCCACCCCCGGGCTCGGGACCCTGACGCCGGCGGCGGCTTCCCCGGGAGGCCTCGCCCCCCAACCCCGCAGCTCCGCGTCCCGCTCCGGCCGCGCCTTCGCCTTCCCTCCCGGCGATGCTCGCCCGCTCGCGGCGCCGGGGAGCCCAGGATGCGGAGGGAGCCTAGTCTACACAAGCTCTAAAGCCAGATTCATTTCATAACCCGAATGGAACCCTCCTTGGAGGATGCGGGTCCGGGGCCCTGCCAGACCCGGGAGCTTCGCTTTTCCCCTGCCTTTTGCTCTCTGTCCGACTAGTTCGTGCTTTCGTTCGCTGGAGAGGGGTTGGCCTGGCCTCTTCACTTCCAGGCGCCTCTCCCTCGGGCCACGCTTTGTCCCCACCGCCACCCCCAACCCGCAGGGTCTCCGCGGGCTGCCGCGCCGCTGGGGTGGGCCCGGCGGGAGCCTCTGGGGGCGAGCGGCCGCTTCCCCACCGCCCGGCGGGCAGAAGCCGAATCCCAACGCCTGGCTGGAGAGAGGCAGGGCTGCGCGGGACGGCGGCCTTCAGAAGAGGTCCTGGCGGGGACCCCGCAGTCTGTTAGGGACGGAGAGGTGCCTCTGGAGACCGAATTTAGTTCTGGGGTCCGACTGGGGAGGGAGGTTTGGTTTTCTCCTGAGACATTTCTGTTGCATCCGGCCACCTCTACCAAACTCCACCCGCGTGATACCAAGGCTGCAGCCCTGTGGCTCGAATTGGAGCCTCACACTCCTGGTGGGGGCCAGAACCCTAAGGGGCTCACTCCTTCTGAGCGCAAGAGAGGACAGTCTGGCCTTCCTAAGGCCTCCGTCTACACCCAGTCGCCCCACTGCAGGGAATGGCTGCAGGAAGCTGGTGCCTTCCTCACTCGCATGGTATTTTGAAGTGGCCAAAGCAAGGCGATGCTCTCAGCCAGCTGAGAGAGGAACTATTTCCAGGAGTGGCGGGGCTCTGTAGTTGGTGGGGAGGCCTCCTGTGCAACTTGGGGGGGGAGGAGATCTCATTGCTCCCTGCAGACCCAGACCCCTCTCCAAATCACTAATCGTTTCCTTCCGTCCCCCTCTGGTCTCCCGGCTCTCCTGTGGGAAGGCTCTTGCTCCCTTTAAGCAGAGGTCTTGGGACCTGGGGTCCAGACCAGTTCTCAGCCCCACCAGGAAGCCCTGCCCTGCAAGGTCTAAAGGAGGCACCTCTTGGGCTAAGGAGTCTGTTTTCCAAGCTACCCTCTTGGAACAAGGACCTCTACCTCTGGCCAGGTGAGGAGAGCCAACACAGAATAAGACACAAGAAGAGATTTATTTTCTAGAGTGATATATATTTTTTGTTCTTTTTCTTGTTTTTTTTTTTTCTTCCAAAACAAACAATCAGAGCTCTAGGCCCCTCACCCTCCCACTCCCACCCACGCCCCCCTCCCATATAAGCGACAACTGAAAACAGGCGAGACAATCACCCCCAAAGAAATCACGAAACACAGCACAATTTCACGACAGCCACCGACAAAGCAAAGAAGTTCTACTGGAGTGTCCCCTTGCAGGGTCGGGAGAAGCAGGAGCAAGAACAGTTCATGGAATTGAAGGGGGACTGGACAGTTCCGGGGAGCAGGGGGGGGAGGGGAAGCAGGGAAGCACAGAGTTAGCTTCCGGCCTGCCGCTTAGGTGCGATTTCGCCTCTTTCCTTTGCACGCGGGACCGCGTTCCCCAGAAGCGCGCGCCCGGCAGGCAGTCGCGCAGGCCACCGTCCAGGCCCGAGTCGCGGGAGGCAAAGCCCGGCGCTGGGGCAGGTCTCGTTCTGCACTGGGGCGGGCAGCCGCGAGCCTCGAGGCTCCTCTGCATGGGTCGAGACGTGGGCAGGATGGGGAGGCATGCGCCAGGCTCCGCGCGCCCGCCGGAGCCTCTGCTCCCCCCTGTCCACAAGTTATCCCCGGAAGGGCGCTCTCGGGGAATCGATTCACAATAAATTCTCCATAGGACTCTCCTGACCTGGCTTTCCTGCCTATAGTAGGGTTGAGCTAGCAGGGGATGGAGGGTGGAGGGGCTTTTCTACAAGGGGCGGCTTGATTCGCTGGTGCAAGGTGGATTTGGCCGAACAGAGTTGATTTCAGAGCTGGGGAGGATGTGCAAGAAGGCAGGGCCTGTGCAGAGCAAGAGAAGCTAGTCTGTGTCAAGCGGGGCACAGATGAACAGACAGACGACATTGTCAAGGCTTACGACCCACGATTTGACCTCCTTTTGTTGGAAGGAGAGGAAAACAACATGCGGAATTAAACATTTCCTGCAACAAAACGTGTGCGTGTGAAACACCTTCATAAATCCTAAGATGCCTCCATAAGACCACTGCTGTCTTTCCTCGCCCCTTCTAGCTTTGCAGCTTGGGGGCTGAGTTTACCCCCATTTGCCCTTGGGTCCAAATGGGGTATAGTTGGGGATTCCATAGAGACGGTGACGTGATGCTGAGCCCTTTGGGCTACAACGCCTCATTCAGGAGTGCGTCTCTAGACATCTTCTGGATGTGGATTTGTGTCAGGGGTAGAATCTGGGCTTGCTGGTGGTCTGAGGGCTGTTCTGCCAGATTTGGGGTGCGATGGTCTGCATTTGGGGTGTCACTTCATTTGAGTGTTGGCTGTGAGCTTTCCCCATTATCACTGTGGGCTCCAGGCTTTAAGTGTGTGGGCTTCTGTTGGGCTGTATGCAGCTGGAGTGTCCCTGGGTGACTCAGGATAGGGACAGGGCGCGGGGGGGGGGGGGTGCTGCGTGGAGACAGGTAGGCTGGAAGTGAGGGGCTGGGGCTTCCCAGAAAAATTAAGGGGATTGCTAGGGGCTCGACTAGGGGCTCTCTTTCCTTGCGGCCCATCACTTTGTTAGAAACCAACTACATGTCTACCTTCTAAATCAACAAAACTTCCTTCTGAGGCTCAGGGAGAAGAGAAGGACAGGTAAGGGCAAAGGAAAGATGCTTGAGATGCAGAGAAGGACTTTGAAGAGAAAGACCCCCTTCCCCATTCACTTGAATACATCCCAGACAGCGCTGGCCCTGCAGCCATCACTTATAAATAAGCGTGAGATGGGGAAGGGGCAGGGAGGGCCGGGCGGGGGCGGGGGATCTTCACTCTTTGCCCTGTTCCTTATTCATTTTCTTCATTTTCATCCGCCGGTTCTGAAACCAGATTTTGACTTGTCTCTCACTCAGATTGAGGAGTCTGGCCACTTCGTGCCTACGGTCCCTGGTGAGGTACATATTGAACAGAAACTCCTTCTCTAGCTCCAGCGTCTGGTATTTGGTGTAGGGACAGCGCTTTTTCCGGGAAGAGCGAGCGTGCAGCCAGTTGGCGGAGGGGTTGGCTGAAAGAGAAGCAGCGATAGAATCAAAGAAAGGAAGGGGGGCTGAAAGGCCCCCCGTGCTCTCCTTCCAAGAGGATGTCCCCCTGGTCTCCACTCCCCCATCTTGCGTTGCGGAGGGGGGCGCTGGGCCTTCCAGTTCCCAGAAGGGGTCCCAGAGATGGGCCAGGAGTTGCTGTCGACATCGCCCGCCAGGTGACAGTTACTGGGACAGAGTGGGGCCAAACAGGCTTGTCAGCGCTTCCAAAGCTCTGCCTGTCTCAGGTTCTCGCTCAGTCTCTTTCTCCACTTGGGTCGCCACTGGTTGGGACTCAGGTCAAAGCCCAGCATGGCTAAAGCCCCTCCCCCCTCCCCACCGGCACCACCGGACTAACCAGAGGTAGCTGACCTGGAGGGTCCTGGCCCTGGGTCCGGGAGGTAAGGGGAGGGTTGGGCCCAGGGGGAGCCGGCTTCTGTTCAGCCACGCCAGAGAGACCTCCTGGCCCCTCCAAGTCCAGTCAGGGACACCCTGCCTTCATCACAAGTTTGCATCTCTTGGCCACATGGCAGCAGGCCTGTGTGTCTGTAGATACCTTGTCGCCCCCCCCCCCCCACCCCCGCCACACACACACCCCGCAAACATGGGTCTGCACTTAGAGACGCAAACATCTAGCATACTCCAATTCACATGCAACCCAATTGCAACCATTTATCAACTCCAGCCTGTGGACAAGGGAGCGCCAGGGGCTCGCAGATAACTTATGGTTGCAATAGTCTCTCCTTTTCCGCTCCTGCTCAGCTCGCAGTTTGGTTAAAGCAAGTTCAGGGAGATTGGGAAGCGAGACTGCTCCAGTCCCAGGGTGGGGGGCCGTGGATGATGTGGGGGTGACAGAAGGCCCTTCACAGCACACCTAACTCCAACTGGCTCCGTGTAGTGAGGAAGAGCAGAGAAAGGGGTAATTGAATGGAAGAAGGGGAGGCGGGGGGTGGGGGGGAGAGAGGAAACAAAAATATACACGGGCTTGTCTTCCTTTCACTGTCTCTCTCCCTACCCTGGAACTCAGAAAAGTTGCCAAACAAAGCAGAGCCAATTAAAAATAACAGTCACCCTTTGCTAGATTCTCCTCCCTAAACGAAAAGCACTGAATATATTTAAAAAAAAAATAATCTGGCTCATCCTACACTAAGTACCGTGTCTTACCAATTTGCAGTGCTATGTCTTTAATGTGATTGCCTGGGATGGGACCTACAGCCACATTAAATATGAAAGAGGAAAAAAAAACTGTTAATAATTGATCCCAGCCCAACCGCCGCCTTGCAGTGGGCTTTCCAGGCAGAGTTTGGGGGGCTTGGTGTGGGGGGTCTGTTTGGGTGTGAGTCGGGAGGTTTGGGGAAGAGCCCGTGTTACCCAAATGCTAGTTCTTGTCATTAACCCTGGCAGGCTGGAGGTGGTAGGACCTGGCAGGGACCTCAGGGGAGTGGGGGCAGCTCTCTACCCTCCAGCAGACAAGGGCGCCCCAAAGGGCCCGCGGGCCACCACGTTGACAGGAAATCTGGCAGGGCAAGCAGAGACCAAAAAAATCTGACCCTCGCTCCCCCAAAAGAGTGAGGGGTGAGGACTTGTTCCGGTCAGCCTGGGGCTTATTGTTCGGAGCTAAGAACCCCCAACCAATTTGCTTCTTCTCAACCTTAAAAAACGAAAACGATGAGACTCCCCCTACCCCACATCCAGCCAGCAGCACCTCCTGGAAATTAGCCAGACCTGGGCTCCTGGCGGGGGTGCTTCTGGAGCAGTGGGAAAGATGAGGAGTAACTACCATCGGAGGGTAAAGTTTTCCGCCTTGCCGCAAGCCTCTCTTCCCCCCACCCTTCCTCTCCCCAGGGTCCCTTCGGGATCTCTCCTTCTCCACTCTGGCGGTCGGCCCCCGAAGTTCAGAAGCGATCCCCGGACTCCCCGAGAGGCGGACGGCTCCGGCTGGGGCTATAGGGAGCCCCGCGGAGCGCAGCGGGGGCTGCAGAAAAGGAAGCTGCAAGCCGGGCGAGGATGCCAAGGAGGGGAGGGGGCGGCCGGAGGGAAGGCTCCCGGGGAGGGGCCGGCGCATCCGGGGAGGGGGCTCAGTCACCGGGTCCAGGGCTTCCCCGCCCCTCCCGGTGCCGGCTGCGGACCCTGAGCGGCTACTGCGCGAGACCTGCTAGGAACAATCCTCCGCCAAGCTGTTGCATCGCAAATAAAATCCTAATGAGCCCCCTCCCACTTCCCCTTGGCCGGCTTTTACGGTCTGCGCGTGGCGCGGGGAGCTCTGCCAGCCGCGCGGCCCCGGGCAGCCCCGTGCGCTCCCGCCCTCGCCGGCGCGGGCTCTCGGCCTCGCCGGCTGCCGCCCGGGCCCCGGCCCCGCCGGCCCCTTTCCCGGCCGGCCGCCGACAGCCTCCTCCCGGGCTTTGAGCCCGAGCCCCGGGGGAGTGGGGGAAGGGAGGCCGAGAGGGCGGCGAGGTGGTGCCTGCGCCCCAGTCCCCTCCAGGACGTGGCAGCGGTGGGGGCGGCGCTCCGCCAGCGGCCTCAGTCTCCCCTCCGGGGGGCACCCGGCTAGCTTTGCCTGCTTCCTTCCTTCCTTCCTCCCTCTTCCCTCCTCCCCCGCTCGCTCTCTCCGGCCACCGCCGCGGTCTCCCCTCCACATTGTCCGCAGTTTATTGCCTCTCCCCTCCCCTCCCCCCACCTCGCCTGGCCTTCGGCCTGGTATTTCCTCACTTTTTATAACTTACTTTGATCCGGCCTCTCTTTGTCCTCGCTTCCTTCGCAAATTTTATTGTCCCCGTAGCCGGGTCTTTGATTAGACAGGACGGCCTCCCTGCCCGCCGAAGTTTCCAAACTGTACTCGGGCGTGCCCTGTTTGAGCAGCTCCCCAGGCGCGCCCAGCAGCGGCTCCGCCTTCACCGCCGCCTGGCCCTGCCCCGGAGCAGCTTCGCCGCGCGGCGCCGGCTCCAGCCAGGTGCGGAGGTACCTGCTCTCGGCCGGCGGGACGCCCTGGGGCTGCAGGTAGGGGTGGTAGACGGACGGCAGGCTTCCGGACGCGTGCGGGCTCAGCGGCGCCCAGGAGGCGCCGAACACCGGCGCTTTGGGCTGGAAGCTGCACGAGGGGAACTCCAGGTGCTCCGCGTGGCCCGGCTGCCGGGGGCTCGCGTACTGGCCGGAAGGAAACTTGGCTGGAGGAGCGTCCTCACTCTCGTGACTTATGATCGAGTCGACATAATAGCTGCTAAGCGTCCCAGAAATGGACATTCTCAGACATTATCCGGGCGCTCGCAGGGGGAAGGGAAGCGCTCGCGCGGCGGCGCCCAAGCAGGGAGAGGTGGCACCCAGACCGGTGTGAGGGCTTTCGGACGCGACCCCCCCAGCCCCCCACCCTCCCACCCCCACCCCCTGCTCAACTTCTCAGCCAACAAAGTACAGTGGAGCAGCCCGGCTCAGCGCTCCTTGCAAAATGATTGGTCAAAGTTTTTCCGACTGCCTGATAAAGCGTCAGCTCCAACATAAATCAATCGGGCGAGGGGGCTGCGCTCTCGCTGTCATCCGTCCGCACCGCATTCCATATCGAGGATGGATTGTTTTATGCTGATGCAATGTGCTATCACGTCAGGGCTCCGGCGGCCACGTAACCTCAGCCCGAGCTGCCGGCCGCCCTCCCTCCCCCCCCCCTCCCCTCCTTTTGCAGGAAGGGGGGTTGTTCTCGACATGGGGCGGCGGGGGCGGAGGAGAGGCGGAGGGAAAGCAGCGGGCTGCCTCGGGAGGGATTCAGGCTGTGGAGCCCTCTCCCCAGGCGGGTCCGGGAGGAAGAGAGGGAGAGCTGGGCAGAGGGAGGGAGAGAACCCCAGCCCGGGGAGCAGACCGAGAGGCCCACAGCATAATTAAAGAGGGGGTGGGGACAGGACCCCCCAACGCCACTCCACCCCGCAGGCCTCGTTTCCTCTCCTCTGTCCCCTTGACACAAGATGTTTATTAAACAACAGTGCGGCAGCAATCCACTGGAGATGAAGTAAAGGGGATGGGAGAGAAGTTGGGGGGTTTTATAGGGCATTATCTGCTTTGGAGGGCTCTCTGTGACTATGTTGGGAGGTTTACAGGCCTGGGAGCTTCTCCTGACCCCTCGGTAGCTGACAGAGGAGAGCGGGGTGAGTGTCCAATGACCTGGTCCTAAAATTTAGCTATCCTAAAATCAGAACCTACATGAGGTTAGAGGTATTCACCAGGCCCTGAAAAGTTGAGCCTCAGAAAGAGTTTAATACAACTAGCCAAAGGTCCTTTAAATTCCTAGGGCCTCTCTCTGGCCCCGATCAGAGGGAGGTAGGGGGTGGGGGGGTGGGGGCATAGCCATTACTCTTTTCCTCCCCCTGATAACTGCCGGGGGCCCTTAAAATTGCCCCGTTGCGGGAGCCGAATGTGAGAAAGGGTTAAGGGAAATTCCCTAAGGTGTCAGCAGAGCAGAGGTGTGGGAAGGGGTCCCGCAGTTATCTCCCCTTACAGCCAGTGAAGAAGGGGCCCAGTTTTCGACTCTTCCGGATGGCTCTTCTCACCCGGCATCGCCTTCCTGATAGATTTCCAAATACCGGTATTGGGCACCAGTGTAGACCGAGGGCCTGCAGGTCAGTCTCCCGGCCACCCGCCGCCTCCCCTCCTGTGAACTCTCTGGCTGGAGCTTTCAGAGAGTCGGTTTTATTGGTCTCTGCTACGCGGCCCTGCGTTGATTCTCCCCTGGGGCCACCGGCTGGCTTCCTGGCTCATCTCCCGGCCGCAGCTCCTCCAGCTTCTGCCCTGGGTACAGTGGCTTCTTGTGGTGTAGAGGCACAGGGAGATGCAACCCCTGGACAGACCGGGCTCTCCTGCGGTTGGGGCTGGGAGCAGGCTGGGGTGGGTTTTCTCAGCATTGCCGGGCCCTGGGCCCTTAAACGATCGGCTGTCCCCAGCCCTGTCCTTTTACCGAAAGCGGGGCCATTCTGATTTGAGGTTTTATCTTTTTGGCCATGTACCCCTCTGCCTGCAGAAAGCTGCAGATCACCTCCGCACACACACAGACACGCTCCCGCCCGCTTTTCTTTCCAAATGAAGCCATCTCGTGTCATTACGTGTGAAATACGAGGGCGAAGCGCCATATTTCTTCACATTATGGCGATTTCAAAATGATTTTTTAAAGATCAATGCCAGCGCCCAGCCGGCCCCCTCCTTCCCCACCCCAGCTCTCCGAGGGCGACAGCCCAGCAGATCCGGAACCAAACAGCGTGAAGATCTGCTTTTTCCATGGGACCCAAGTGGGGAAACAAAAATCCGATGCAAATTCTTCTAAGTAGCGGTTGGACGCTTGGGAAAGTCAAGGGAGCTCCCCGGACTCAACAGCGAGAAAGCTGGGCACAGAGCGAATGAATCACAGTTAAGGCAAAGCACCTGTTCTCGATTTGCCAGACGTATGGAGTCTGCTGTTGGCTTTACCTGTAATAAATATATTCTTCAAAAAAAAAAAGCGCCTCTCCTGCCATAAATAATGGTGTTATGAAGCATGGAGGGCCGAGTATATGACTTTCTGTAGTATATAAATTAGGGCCCAAAAGGCCATGTGGAGTGTGGGTAGGGCCTTTTTTATTTATAGAAAAGTCACAGTGCTGGGCTGCTCTGAGGACCCAGGCCCGTGCAAGCGCTGGGCTCTGACTGCAGCCCTCTGGTTCCCATTCCTGGCCCAGACTTTGTTGCTGCCTTTCTTTGCAATAAGAGAGAAGTCAAGAGGGACACTTCCTTTAGGGAAGAAGTTAGAGGCAGCACATTTGAGCTCCTGACTTGTGCCCTACAAGGGTGGGGAGGCCCAGGAGACAGGGTTTAGGTTTCTGACTTGCCCGTCTCCCCTTGTGGCTCCTAGGTGCTAGGTAAGGAGGAGACCCAGGCCTCTTTTTCTGAGACCAGAGCTTAGCCTTTGCTCCTAACACCAGAGTGTGGGAACAGTTTCAAAATGACAGGTTTTGAGGTCTCAGTCTTCTCAGGAGAGAGGGCTCTGGAGGGAAGAGAACGAACCAGCACCCCAACCCTGGGTCTTGCACCCCAGCTCATCTCCCAGGTGGGGAAGCAAATGCACCAAGCGATAGTCCCACCCCAGCCAGCCTTTCTAGCAAATGCTGCTGTCCCAAACTGGAGCTCAACTCCAGCTCAGGCAGAGGGCTAAAGGGTCAGTGGGGAGGGAGCCCCCTGTTTGGGTGCTCTGAGGGTCTGTGGACGCCCTCAAAACCTTATTTCCTCTCCCAAACAATGGTACCCACCGTGAGGGAAGGAGGCAAACAGGACTGCCGGCCGTCCCTGGAGCCCAGCTTCTAAAGATGCTTAGTAGAGAGGTTGCTTGAGTGGGGGTCACTTTGTCCGGAGACAGCAAACTGCTCCCCACGCCACTCCTAATCCTAAAGAGAAAGAAGGAAAACCTTGCCTGCCCCCCGCCCCCCAGTCTCTGGCCATTCCCAGCACAGGAGCTGCCGCCTGAGCACAGCTAGGGCCAGTAGCTGGTGGCTCGGAGAAGGACAGGCAGGGAAAAGCTGCAGCCCTTGGCCACACTGGGGCCCAGAGCAGCCAAGAGCAAGGCAGAAGTGGGGAGAGCAGAGGCCGACCCTGGCCAGGACCAGACGGTGAGTGCCTGTGCTTGGGGGAGGGGGGGCGGCTTTGGGAAAGATCCTTGTCAATAAGAAGAGACAGGAAAAAAATCTAGACAGAGGGAAGGAAAAGCAAGAGAGGAGGAAAAAAGAAAAAGAAAAACAATAAATGGGAAAAGGGGGAAAAGTTTGGTTTTAATAGATAAGCTAAGCTGAAACTTAGGCATTTTGTATTTGAATAGATGTGGATATCCTGTATGTATATTTCAAATCGATATTTATGGGGACCCAGTGTGCAAATGTGCTGTACTCTAGGTTGTGTATAGAATATGTAATAAATAAATACACCCAACTATAATAGCAGATGTGCTTGGGTGTTCACACAGAAGACCCAATGGTGCATATGTGGAGGCATGTATAACCCCTGTGAATGATGTGAGTTTACGATTCTGTTCATAGAAGAAGATCTGTTACCCAAAAGTTTGTGCATACATTTTTATAACTATCACACACCTACGGAAAGGGCAAAAACTTGAGTATTTGTGTACTTGAATTCTGGCTATAAAACATCAGTTGATCAGGAAGCCTTGCTTGAAAATCTCCTGTTGACTTGATATTCGGGCAAAATATACACCGTATCCTCAAACAAACGCATGTGGCTTACATCTGAATCCTTTGATAACTTTCTTCCAAAATATTTCTGTGGAAGGTAAAGGAAATGCCTCAGACTGGCCCAGGGGAGGTCATGAAATTTTGTGACTTTTTTTTTTTTTTTTTTTGTCCGACCATGACCTCCTTTACTGTGTATCTCACCCCAAACTGCAGGAACGATGTACATCGTGTGATGTTTCTTTCATGGTAGTGATGGACACGAGGATGTAAGCACCATTACCTGCACACAAGCGTGTCCCTCACAAGTGTGAATCTGACCAGTGGGCAGAGATGAGCTGAATGTGAAAGCCCTCAGGTAACTGTGGGGGTCACACAAAAGCACTGCTATCTACAACGAAATTACAAAGGTCCCCAAGCCTATGTCTCCAACCACCCAGAGATATTTCTTCTGACCCAGAACCAGAGTCCAGACCCACTCTGGGAAAGAAAGAGGGGTGGGGATGTTTGCTCCAAGGGGGAAGAAATCAAGGTCCCCAGAACCTTCAGCCTTTATACAAAACAACCTCTAAACCGGGATCACATCGAATCCACACACACGGGTTCAAACCTCAATGCTGCCACACCCTCCAAGTGGGGCTTTTAATTGCAAAGTAACGAAATCTCCTGCCAAATCTCCCTCCCAGGATGTCAGAGGTGAAAGGAAGAACGGAGAGGTCACCGGCCCAAGCAGACCTCAGGAATCTTCTTCCCAAGTCTCAGCCATCGGGGATATGGAAAGCGGTGGGGGTGGCTGACTCTTTGGGAGGGGGCATCCAGGAGGCCAAACGGGGTTGGGGGCAGGCGGGGCGGAAAGGAGCTGAGCAGGTAGAAGGTTATTACGGAATTGCTTCCATAAAACCTGAGGCTGTTGTAAAACCCTCTGCTTTCCAAAGACTTGATTTCCTCTTTTCTCTCTAACATCCCCCTTTTTTTCTTTTTACAGCACTGTTCCTGGGAGGGGGTGGCCAAGAGACGCCGGGATGGAAGACAGTCAGGCTCCAGGCTCCGGGTGGCTGGGCAGGTTTGTGAGAGGCCCAGAGAGAAGTAAGGTAAGGCAGAAAGACACCCTAGACCACCTTCACCCAGGCTGGAGGACAAGAAAATGTCAAGGAGTTGTGTTGTTGGCCTTTGCTCACCACGGGGGTGGATTGAAGGCTGCATTTCTCCCAGGGCCAGAGGTGGGTCTCCCAAGGGCCCTTCCACTCCTAGCAGATGCCCCTTGTTCACAGACTGCCCCCCCTCCATGTCAGCTTGGCGCCAGAGCCCCATCCGGTCGGGCCTCTTTCCCGGCCCCTTTCCACATTCCCTTGCCTCAAGCAGGGGGGAAAAGTTTGGGAACAAAAGTTAGCTTATGCTTTGGACCGTCCCCTCCTTCCGCCAGTACGTCTAGCTATTCCTCTCCTGGGCCGGGAGCCAGCAGCCTAGAATGGGTTGGGGTCAAAGAGGGTATCATGGCTTTGCCCCTGCCCCACCCCCCCTGCATCATCTCCTGTCAGACCACCAGTCTGGAGTGAACCGCCCAACAGCCTGGGCTCCCCATTTAGCCTGCACATCAGGCCCCTCTCCCTGGGGGGTGGCCTTTACGACCGAGGTAAACCTGGGAAGCCTTGGCCACTCTGTGGAACAGGAGCTGAGGGATTGGGAAACGTAGGACTTTTTCTGCCCCACCTCTGCCCCACTAGGGGGCTCTAGGAAGGACCCTGGAGGCATACAGGCTGAGGCTACACGGGATCCTGACATTTCCCCTTTAGAATGGGACATACTGAGCCCTCTTCAAGGACCTGACGTTTCCTGTTGAAGTGGAGTCCTGTCCCACCCCACCCCCCACCAAGGGTTGCAAAGATCTCAAGGATCCCTTGTATCTCTTGAAACCAAGCATTTGCCAAGTTGGAGAGGCTTTCCTTGAAAAGTCTAAACGTAGACAGGAGTCCAAGATCCCAAGGCAGAAAGCCTGAAGTCCCAACCAGCATTCTTTGGCTCTGCAGAATAGCCCAGCAAGGTGCCTCTGGAGAGTAGAATGTTCTCCATTCCCGCTTTCCCTCCCAACACCCACTTAAAAAATACGGAAGTGGAAAGACACCCTAGGGCTTCCCACCTCTTTTCTCTGGGGAACATCTTCGCTGTTTCTGGGTGAAGGATCTCGAACCTCTTCACCATTTGGCAAGAGTGATACACTGGTCCTTATGCTGCCTCCCTGCCCAGCACCCACCCCCACCCCCCACGCACACTCCTCCAGCTAAGCGAGGAGCAGTAGCTGCCGTGAGTCGGGTGGTTTAATGTCGTTGTGTTCAGAAATCCAGGCCCAACAACATGAAACTACCTAATTCACTCAGCAGCTCCAGGTCAAGGGCTCACTGAGGGGGCAGGCCCCTGTAGCCATCTTATGGGCCAAAAAAAAAAAAAAAAAACAAAACGGTTGGCCAACTCACTTCATTTTCCTCCACCACTTTCCCAACAGAACCCAGTTGCTAGTAAACAACCCATCCAAAGATCTGGAGGCAGGACTCCAGGCACAACCATTCAGGATCCGGTGCCACCAGCTCAGAGATTCCGGGAACTTTTGTTCTCTTCCAGGAACCCCCGTGGAGGAGGATGGGGACCCTAGGCCCAGCCCCAGACCTGGACAAGGCCTCACGGCTACACCTGCCTGGTCACCACCTCTCAGCCTCCGTCTCTGCAGCTGGAGGTCTCCACAGATAAGATTTCTCAATTTCAAACTGTCATCAAGGTGCATCTCCACTCCCCGTCGTCGGGCTAGTGCCTATATTCCAGGGTCACCCGGGGTAGTTCCGAGAGGCCAAATCTTCAAGCCCTACACCACCCCCCTGCTTTGAGACTGGAGTAGAGACCGGAGAGTGGAGAGGCAGAAAGTGACTGCTGGAGACATAGATGGAAAAGCAGAGTGTGAGAAAATACCAGGAAGACTAGGGATGACAGGCAGGCAAAAGCGGGTTGGCCTGGACAGTCGCTGCGAAGTCGCCCTGCCGGAAACGTCCGGGGTAGGGGTGGGGGGACCTGGTTCCGCAGAGGCTGAGCCGTCCCAGGTAAGAGGATCCGCTCCGAATTCACAAATGAAACCTGGAGGCTCAGCTTGGGACGCAGAGAGCAAGGCTGCTTCTTGCTTCCTGACCTTCAGCTTGGGCCCTTCGCTCTCCGCCCCCACCGATCTCCCCTGCGGCCACCTCTACCCCTCCAGACGCCCGCGTCGTCGCAGGTGTTCAGGCACACAGCCCACAGCGGGCGGGCGGCCGCGCGAGCCGAGGCGGCGGACTCACCTGGGCGGCGGCGGCAGCGGCGGCGGGAGCGGCCGTCGGAAGGCGCGGCGCCGGCGGCCTGTCCCCCCGTCCGGCCCGGCTCCCTCCCGCCCTGGCGCCGGAGGCGAGGGTCCGCGTGGCCACGTGTCCGGCAGGGAAGTCCGAGGGAGCGGAGGAGTCTGCCCGGCCGCCCGCTCCCCCTCCCGGGTATAAATCTTGGGGACCGGAAATACAATAAAACTTCACCGTGTTGATGAACTTCAAATGGTTTACATCCCCTCCTGTCCTGAAAAGAAAGACGGCCGGGGGGCGGGTTAAAAGGAAGGGGAAACAAATTTACGAGCCGCAGAAGCAGCCGCCTCGGCCCCTTTCTTTCGTCCGAGCAGACTGTGTCCGCGTGGAGAGAAGCAGCCTCGGCCCCCGGGACTTTGCGTCGGCTGTCCCCGCCTCCAGGGACTCTTCTCTCGCAGGAGTCGCCCGTGCGGCGGCTGGCAACTCACCGGGCCCCACGACAGGCCCGGGCTCGGCGGACCCGGCCCTTCGCCCAAGCGGAGTTAGGCGCCCCGTCCTTCCTCGCTAAAGCCTGGCTCTGCCGGCCACGCCCTGTGGCCTCGTTCTTTGCATCTTTCCGCTGAAAGCGGGTTTTTTTTTTTTTGTTTTTTTGTTTTTTTTCTCTTTGTGCCTCTAGCTGCCAGACCTTTGCCCTGCCCCACCCGTTTATTGCCAGGTACTTGCTTGAAGGGGAGAGAGGGTCAGAAGGCCTGAAGGGGCTGAGCGGGGCAGGCGCTCCCAGAGGAGAAACCGAGACGCTGGTCTTGGCCAGAGTGGAGGTGACGGCCACCGCTGAGTGGTGTCCAAATTGGCCTCTGCCGAGGGCTCTGCCACCGTCTCCTGTCTGGTTCCTTCAAAGCCTCCAACAACAGCCACTACCTGAACTTCCACTGCCCTCTCCATCGCTCTTTTCGGCTCAGGACCTTTTGCTTTTGTTTTGTTTTGACCAAACTTTGTGGAATCCGGATTTGGAAAATCGCTATTAGGCCGTAGTGAATCAAAACCAAAACCAAGGAAAGTGTCTTTTCGCTGTGAGCTCCAGATAATTGGGAGCGAAGTTGTTGATTTCCTGTTCACTTTGTCTGCTGGAGGGGCCTGGTTAGGTGCACTTCTGGGCGGGAGAGCAAAGGAATTCGATCATCCCTCACAGTTATTCACCAAAAAATAAAAAGGATCTAGGTCTAAGAGGCGCTGGAGGGCTAAGATGAGCTCAGGCGCAGTCAGGGCTCGGGTGCAGAACTGAGGCTCAGCCGCAGACCCAGGCTGGGGCTTGGTGCACTGGCGGCCCCTTCCTCCCACAGACACACACAGGTGCGCCCTGTGTGACCCGCCGGCTCCATGCCCACCCCCCACTTCCAAGGAAAGGCCCCAAAACATTACTGGGGACTTTTTTTTTTTTTAAGTGATTTTTTTAAAAAAGGGGGAACATCTGGTTGGCTCAGTCTGTACAGCAGGTGACTCTCGATCTCAGGATTGTGAGTTCAAGCCCCACATTGGGTGTAGAGATTATTTTAAAAAGAAAGAAGGAAAGAAAGGAGGAAAGAAAGAAAGAAAGAAAGAAAGAAAGAAAGAAAGAAAAAAAGAAAGAAAGAAAGAGAAAAGAAAGGAAGAAAGAGAAAGAAAAGAAAGAAAGAAAGAAAGAAAGAAAGAAAGAAAGAAAGAAAGAAAGAAAATTCAAAATAAAGTTATAAACAAATGGAAGGGGCAGGGAAAATACTATGGTCTACAGTTCGCAATTTTTTTGAAAGGCCAACTCTGAGGCAGGCAGTCCTACTCTGCCCCAGCCAGTGGGGGATGGGAGCCGCCGTGCCCTCTGGCTCCTTCCCTGCACCAAGGAGGAGGAAGGCGGGGCTCTCATTAACAGCTGGAGGACAGGAAGTAGCTTGTTTCCATGCCCATATTCATATTCCAGGATATGCATGAGGAGGCCCCTCCGGCGGCTCCCTCCTTATTACATGCCCGAACTCCCCCATTTTGCTCTTTATCATGCTATATTTTTAATAAAAATACTGTGATGGCAGCTCCTGGCAGTCACCCCTGCTATGAGGATTTGCCTCCGGGAGCTGTTAGCGAAGGGCGGAGGGCAGGACTGAGGGGCCAGCAGTTTCCACACCATTCAAGACTGTTATTACCCGCCCCCTGCCCCCCCCCCCAGAAGCCTGCAGTGGGGGCAGGTCACTGTGCTGGCTCCCTGCTCATTGCTGACCTGGGTCTCGGGATTCCCTGGGCCGAGGAGAGGGGATGGGACCATTTTAGTCTTAGACGCTGGAAAATCTGAAGAGGCCACGGCTGCAGAACAGATGTATCTGTGCACACACAAGTTTTGCACATACTTTTCAAGGGCTTTGTAGATGCCCCCTCCCCCCCCCCCCCCCCACTGGTACCCAGAACCCAGGCCATGGATCCCAGTTTAAAGCATAAAATTCTCTGCATGGGACTGGACTGACACCTCAAATACATTCCCATAGATGCCAACTAGCCTTTTCCTTCCGAGATTGCTGGCCCCAAAGGAGCCAACTTTCAATGCCCAACACAGATACCCACCAACAGGGGAGCTGCTGCCCACAGGCACCCTTCTCATACACTGGTTGAGCTCATAATGGTCACTCCGTGAGTAAAGGCCATTGAGGTGGGGTTTCTTTTCACCCTCAAGTGTCCAAATCCTCTCCCCAAAGCACGTCGATCTCCAAGTTATTCAGAAAATTGAAAATGTAGATGATCAAGCTGCAGGATTTAGGGGTCACTTTTCCCTACTCTTGTCCCTCCTTGAAGATACAGCAGAGTTCTAGCATAACTGGAGGGGACTGCACATGAGATGTGGAGAGGAGGCAGTGTAGACACAGATGCAGAACCCAGGATCCTCAAAGAAACCGAAATTGAGACCCCCTTCCATTTAGTTAGAGTTGCAAGGAGAATAAATATTCCTGGGCCTTCTTCCTCCGTCTCCCTTCCTAGGTAGGGTTCAGTATGTTGCCGGGGTGGGTTTCAGAGCAGGCAGAGATGCCGGAAGCACCATCCCTGAGACCCAGGCTCGATGTTTTGCCCCCAATTTTTTTTGCCCCGGGCTGGGGGAGCGGCTCCGCGGTGGCTGGCGGGTGAGGCTGAGGCCGCCGCCAACCTCTAGGCGGCGCCCTGGCGTTGAGTCCTCACGCAGCTCTGTGTCCCGCGTTGGTGAAGGGGCTGGTTCCTGCAGACGCACTGGGCTTGGCCTGGAGCCGGCCGCCGGCGCGTCGCCTTTGGCGCCCTCTGCCAAGCAAGAGAAACACGATGAAACGAGTGAGGGCTGGGAAAGGAATCGGCAGCTAATGGTGGCTTCATCCGCTCCCCACCCCCTACCCTCCTTCCCGACTCTAGGGAGCCTTCCACAGCCCAGTCTCCTTTGATCTCCCCAGAAGCCTGCTCAAGGGCAGCGCCGGAATCCTGAACCCCTCCCCGCAACTTGCAAAGGAAGACACTGAGGCCCGAAGAAATGAAGTCATTAGCCCGAGATCAGAGCAGCTATAAAATGGTGAGGCAGGCCTGGAGGACAAGTCCTTTACTCCAAGTGAAATGCTCTTACCCCAAAATAGGACGACCCCAGCAAAAAATGTCTGTCTTGTGAGCAAAACTCATTTCAGGAAAGGCAGCCTTTGGGGGGGGTTGGAATTAAGATTTGGGGGAGCACGTAAGGGAAGTGGAAGCGAATATAGGAGAGTCTCAGCTAAGATTGGGAGACAAGATGCGCGCGGCCCCCTCCCTTCCAAGACATGGTCAGTTCAAAGCTTACAACTTCCCCAGATGTGTGTCATCGAGGGGTGCCCGAGGCCTTCAAACACCCAGGTGAAAACGACCCACAGGACGGGGACACTGTGAAGTTTGAATACTTTGTAAAAGAGGCCCTGATGACAAGAGAAGGTGTTGGATACAGGACTGCCCCATAAACCCAAAAGAGAAAGGCCTTTAGGGCAGGCAGTCAGGTCACTTTCCTTGGCTCAAATGGCCTGCCGGATTCCAGGAAAAGGAAACCTTGCTCGGGACACAGTCCCTTTAGACCCCCCCCCCCCCAGAACCCGAGAAGCACGGGGTAGGAGAAACGGGGGTCCCTCTTCCCCTCCTGCCAAGGTAGAGACGCCATTTTACACTGCGGGGGCCCACTTGGAGACATCTCTCCAAAGTTCCTTGTAGGACAGAGGTCCCAGAGAATCCCCTGGGGGAAAGGCAGGGAAGCAGAGGGGCGAGGGGGGCTGCGGGGCTGGGGCAGCAAAGGGCACGCGCCCACCATGCGGCAGACTAGGCCCCCCCCCCCGACCCCGCCCGGGTTTGCAGCCCCGTGAGACGCGCCTTCCCTGCATGGCAGGGGCTCCCGTGGACGCCTAATTACCTAGAGCACATCTGGAGCAGCTGCGCCCTAGCTGGCCTCGGGCACATTATTCTGCTCCAAACCCTATTTTCATTCCCGAGGCTGAATCATAAAAGACTCTAGAGGCAGGATAAATTCGGGTCTGTGTGTGTCAGCATTCTTACGTGCGTGTGTGTGTGCGCGCGCCCGCCCGCGTGCGCGCGCGCGCGCGCGCGCGAGTATGTGAGCGTCCGGGAAGCGTCTGTGCGTCTCACTGTGATTTTGCCCAATCGATTCGCAAAAGTTAGGGGGAGAAATGGTGCAACATCAGGCGAATTCAACTGCGAACATACTGTCGGCCTCATTATCCGCCCATTTCCAGGGAAAGCATTTGGGGCTGGGAATTAGCCAGTTAATTGCATCACTTCTTTTGTTCACTTTAGGGCAGGAGAAACTGTCTGCTTTCTATTAAAACATTCCATATTTCAAAAACTTTAAGATCTTCTCATTGTCAATTTTCTTTATTTCCATCCCCATTACACCACTTGAACATTCAGATCTGCCAGTATCGCATCAACATTATCACTCTCTCTCTCTCTCACACACACACACACACACACACACACTTACACAGGGTTTATGCTGGGAAAAGTCACCCAGTTTCTGCATCTGCAAAATCTGGATGTCTTAACTCTTAGGGTTGTTGTACGGATTAATTACTGTACAAAGTGTCTAGGATTTAGCACAATGCTTGGTGAACAGAGAGTATTTAGTAAATAATAACTATTAATAACAAGGAAGGGGAGGGGGAAAAGAGGTGGAGGAGGAGGAGGGAAGGGGGGAGGGAGGAGGAAGACTGCTTTGTTCTCAGAGAACCAGTCTAGGTTGGAGGGTATGTTCTCAGCCTGTATATGTATAATGTATTCTTTTGACTTAAAGCAATGTCCATAAAAGCGAGGCCCCTTGAACCCCTTGGCCTGTAACTACCTCTTCAATAAGGAACAGAGAATTGGGGCAATTATCTGGCTCATTTCAGGTTCAAACTCCCTTTAGCCTGAAGTATCTGGATCTGGTGGGGGAAAGGTCTGGGGAGTGGTGGCATATTCTCATTCAGCTTCTCAATAAGCCTTTTCCCTTTGCTGGAGTTGTTGAACAAGATCCCTGCCTCAGAGAATGGGTGGGAAAGAAATAGGGGGCCCAGAAAGATGGAATTAAAGCAGAACATCTGAGCAATACTTCAGAAAAACCACGGCTTGCTCATTTCCTGGGCATTTCCTACTCATTTCCTTGGAGTTTCTCCATGTTATTGGCCTCAGAGACTCCCTAAACAAATCACAGAGCTTTGCCTGGTGGGAACCTTCATTTCACATTCCACGGATATCTCCTGAGTGCCTACTGTGTGCCCAGGGCTGGGCTAAGCTCTGGGGCTCCAGCGGGAGCTGCACTCCACCAGTTAGCAGTGCTGAGTTGCAGGCAGTGAGAGGTCTCTGCTCCCAGAAACTAGTCCAGGGATCTAGGGAGGGTAAGACCCTGCTGGGCAGGAACTTCTGGCCAATGACTGCATTGCCTTTTCAGGGCCAAAGTTCTGGTGCAGGGGCGGAGCCAGATGGTCTGAGGGCACCCCCCCCCCCATTGTCTGTGGGAAAGAGGCCAACTCCACGGTGCGGATGGCCTTGTGGGGGGAGGGGTGGGGCACAGGGAATTGAGAAGGGGTGAAGAGATGGCTAGAGGCTCCTGACCCTCAGTTGGAAGTTCCTGAGAACACCAATTAGCTTTTTTTTTTTTTAATTAGTAAAGTAGGAAACAAATGGGCATATATTTCTTCTGCTCTGATTAAAAGCATTTAGGTCAGGTGTTCCCAGCCTGAATTCTTCAGTTTAAGTTGTCCCAAGCAGAAAATTGTTTATTTTTTTCTTTTTATTTTCAGGCAGGGGTCTGAATACTATTAGCCAGCCATTGGCTTCTGTGTGACAGCCCAGAACGGTGGGGGCTGCTAGGTGATGGTTGTGTCAGCCCAGAGAGAGGCAACTGGCAATGGGTTGAGGTCTTTCCTTCCCCAGGTCGCATTTACTTGAAATGTGTAGGCAATTGAGGATGAGCCAGGAGGGTAGGGCAGTGTGTGAGTGTGTGTAGGGTGTAATAAGCCAGACAATTTCCTGTTCCCTTAATCTGTCTGAACACAGTGCTGAAAGAAGGAAGTTGGTTCACTTCTCAGACCCCAATGAAACCTGACTTTTTTTCGGGGAGATCAATTCACAGGAGTGGGGAGAAATGCCAGGAAGGTTTTACTGGGCCGTGGACGACAAAGAGTCTAAAGAAGCCAAAACTTGGGGTGAAACTCGGGGGTCCCCCAGGCTTGTCAGGAGCTACCTGATAATGTGTGACTCCTACCAACAAGATAACAAAAATATTTGGGAGCAAATCCTTCCCTTTTCAACACAGAATTCATTATCTCCGGACTCTAACCTTGGCTAAGCCCTCAGGCCCATGGAGAACTGGGGTCTCCGAAGAAACTGAATAAGCAGATCAATAAGGGACACAAAAGAACATTACACTGCCCAATCTCCATTTGTTTGGCTCACAGACAGCATTATCTAGAGGGTTGTCGCCAGACAGCCTTCCCCTCTCCAGGAGTTTCATTACTTTTTTTTTGTTCCCTGATATGTTTTTTTATTCCTCAAGTCCCACTTCCTTCTGGCAGCTGGTCCCACCCTGGGCCAGCCCAAGATCAGCTTCTCGCAGCAAACCTCTTCCCATTTTCTTGAGCCCCCCCTGCTCTGGGAAACAGAGAAAGACTGACTCCCACTGGGAACCCAGCCCCTATGGTAGTGGTGGGGAGAGGGACACTGCCGGATGGGTGTTTTTAAAGATAAAGGATAACCTGGTAAACACCAAACTATCAGCTACAGGCAAAAAAAAGTGAAGACCTATATTAACTGACCATATTTGGTCTCAGCATTTTCCAGACACCAGCTTCTTTGATCAGTCCAAATAGGAGTCCTTAACCCGGGGTCCAAGGGGTCTGAAATCCTCTGAAATTGTGGGATTTGGTGAGTATTACGTAAGTACTTCCCCCCCCCCCACTTAGGGAGGAGGGAACCAATAGCTTTCATCAGATTTTAAAGTATCAATGAGTGAACCCCAAAATGTTAAGAATCCTTTATCCACCATTCACAAACAAATACCTCCAATGTGATGCAGAGGGAGGCAGTGAAATAGATTTGGGTACCTGACAGGATAAAGTAAAAGAGAGGACAATTTTAAGTGTGTCACAAGGTCGGGTGGATACTGTCATCTGGCCTTCCCCGGAACCACGGGCACCTGCTCACAGGTGCTAAGGACTCCAGGACCAAGACTGGTGGCCCACAAACCCATCCTGACCTCCTTGCACCCTTGCCCACACACAGAACGAGTGTGCAAGGTCTCTGTGTCTCTAACCAAAATGATATGGAGCTTTTCTCCACTGGGGCCTGGATCTTCTCCAGCCTGAGTTGAGTTGGTCCTTCTCTTGTCCTGAGTTGGTCCATACCAAAAAGGAACGGAAAGTTTTGGGATCCGTTCCCCAGCCCGGCTGAGAAATGCCCTCGCTCTTGGGGAAGGTGCTTCGGACACTTCCCTGGATATTTCGCAGGCCGGAGGTGCCTTGCCTGCGACCCGAGAACCTACACCGACGTCCAGGCCGCTGTCATGACCTCAAAATTCCCTTGGTCTCAGGTTGGGCGCGGAAAGGGGAGCAAGAGACAGCGGAACAGGTAGGCAGTCGGAAGCAGACACAAAGAAAGGGACCCATGAAGGCAGCCAGAGAGAATGACAAAGAGCGAACCGAAACAGCCAGACAGGAGCGCGGGGGTAGGTGGAGCCGCCAAACCCGTGTGCTGAGAAGGGCCCACAGGGGCCGCGGAGGCAGCCAGGCGCGTCTCCTTTACCCGTCCTTACCGGGAGGTTAATGACTTTCTGAGCGCCCCCTCGTTCCAAACTGCCCATTTAGAACTCCTCGGTCTCCTTAAGACTCTCTGATTAATTAGCAGGTTCGGGAGGATAGAGGTGGCCCTGGTGGGGTTTCGCTGGATCTTTGCTTAACTGTGGGGAGGAAGGGCGCATCCGGGAGGGGAAATCCAGGGCCGGGAAAAGAGGGCAAGAGGTGCTGGCGCCGGCAACCGGAGGGAGCAAATGAACTGTTCGTGCGCCGGGTAGCCGAGCCTAGGACCCACTCGCCCCCTTTCCCCCGCCCCGGAGCAGAACAGCGAGAAGATGCTCCCTTGGCAAGACGGCCCGTCCCAGCCTCTGCCGGGCCCCCCGCGCCCAGATCCCGCTTGGGGCGAGGCGCTGGGTCAGCGATTACAGCCGCTCCCTGCGCCTCCGGTGGCTGGACAGAACCCCCTACCCCATCTCATGTCTCCCATAGGACAGCCGAGGCTGTGAGTCCACAGGCCCTTGGCGTTGCGGCGTCCGAGGGGGGCACCTGTGTAACTGCGACCTCCCTTCGCCCCTTTATTGCCGTTTCCAGCCGCCTCGGCGGATTTGAAAGCCTCCTTTTCTAATCCCTCTGTCACGTTCCCGCCTCAGGAGGGCCGGGGCTCAGAGCTTGGCCCTCCCAGGCTTCCAGATTCACCCCTGCGGCGCCAGCCTGCGGCTGGGCTGTCGGCGGCTGGGGCTGGAGGCGCGCAGAGTCTCTGCGGCTAGGCTCCCCCCGCCTCCCTGCCCGGCGACCTCCCGGCCCTCCTGCCCGCAGCGGGGAGGCAGTCGCCGAGCTGGCCGGCGGCTGGCACTGAGACCGTCGCTCCGCGCCCGGCCAGGAGACAAAGGTGATCCCCAACTGAGCACCGCGGGGTGCGTGCGGCAGGGGACTGCTGTGCCGGTCCAGCGCCGGGGAGCCCTGTACAGATCTTGGGTACGTTCCGCGCAGTTCCAAGCATGTCTGGAGTTGGGGGATCGATGGGGTACAGCGGTCTGGAGCCCCTCTCATGGAGGGGCGACCATCCCAATCCCCAGGAGACCTGGTTCCACAGCGGTGGGCAGTGACGCGGTCTCTCCCAGGAGCTTGCACGAGTCGCAAGGCAGGGACATCGCAGACCGCAGGAGGAGCCACGCAGGCAGAAGGTTGCTGCGAGGCGCTTCCTTCCCTCGGCTTCACCTCCCAGCCCAGGAGGTCCCCAGCCAAGGAGCGCACCGACTGGGGAAGAGGTAAGAGGCTTAAGGAGTAGAAATCTGGCCCCTCTCCTTTTTTGTTGTTTTAAAGGATGAGGACTCTGGGTATTGACTTCTCTTGCCACAAAAGAGTTTCGGGCAATTTGACTAGTCCTGGCGAGTTTTGGGCTGAAACGTGGGTCCTGATTCATGGTTTAAGAAAAAAAAAAAAAAATGTTGGATGGTGGAGACTCAGGAGTTCATGGTTATTTTTCTCGTTATTATCCGTTAATATCCAGGTTATTTTGGACTAAGTCCTCTCTTCCACTTCAGCCGAGATTCAGCCTTGAACAGCTGCCCCGGGGAGTAAGCAGAGGGCTGAGAAGGAGGGCAACTCAGAGCCGCCCCAATGGGCGATGGGAGGGGGATGGGGGCGCTTTGGCCTTAATTATCCCCGGGAGGAAAGTCTGTTGTTTCTATAACTGGGGCTGAGGGGGGCGGGCAGGGTGGGTAGAGTATGGATGGGAAAGTGAGCTGAGAATGGCCCCAGCGGCCCTTCCTGAGGAAGAAAGAGTTGAGATTGGGGCAACTTCTAGGCCCTAGTGGCTTTCGCCCTTTGCTTTCCAGACAGTGGTGGGGAGAAGAAGGCCGCCTGGTTGCTTTTGTAGGTGAAAGTCAACCTGGGAAGCACCGAGGTACCAGCTCAAGGGGAAAAAAACTAAACACCTGCATTAATGACCATAGTTGGTCTCAACATTTTCCAGACACGAATTCCTCTGATCAATCCAAATAGGAATTCTTAACCTGATGTCCAAAGAGTCTGAAATCCTTGGAAATTGGGGGATTTCATGGCTCTACAAGAAAGCCCTAGCCATTTCTGAGGAAGGGAAGAAGCAAGGGGAACACGGGAACAGGAGGGGAGTGACCACAAATCCTGCAGTGTAGCTCCCTAGAGACTGAGCCCTGAAGCCCCAAATCTGAAACCTCAAGCTGATCCCATGTACCCATTGCCAAACTGAAGAGTGGAAAGTTGCAAATCAACCAAGGAGAAAAGTTTCCACCACTGTTTTCAGGATGGGTCTGGATGTCTAAGTAGATTACGAATCTGGATGTTTTCAGGGATTTTTTTTTCCTTTCCAGCTATTCCTGATTTTTGAGTGGGCTCTGGGGCTCATGGGGCAGCCAGGCAGGAGAGAGATCTGGATCTCCAGTCCCCTGATCTCACCTCCACCTTATGAGCAGCCCAGGGTCCCCTGCAGGCCAGGTCAGGACCAAGCCTGCCCTCACCAAGGCTCTGTTGGTGGCAGGCCATGCCCCAACCCCCTTGGCCCTGAGGACTCACTTCTCTGTGAGCCCAGACCTGCTGCCCAAACTGCACATCCGGCCACCCAAATAATGACAGCATTTTTAATTCTTCCTGTTTTTGAAAACTGCAGACGTCCCACATCCTCAGTTCCTCTTAAGGAAGATGGTACCATTGGATCTTGGGGTGTGGGGGACTGTGGAATCAACCTCTAAGCATTGGAGAGCAGGGCCTACTATAATGACTTGTCACCTCCAATCACAGTGCTGCCCAGATGGGTCAAACATTCCCCCTTTTTTTCTCTCCATCCCTACCCTCCAAGCCTAGAAAAAAAAAAAAAAAGTCATGGATTTTTCTGTCTTTCTGTGTTGGGGGAGAAAGAGAAGACAAAACCCAAGAGTCAGAGGGCAAGCCATGAGGGAGGAGAAAAATGAGGGAGATGATTCCAGGAGATTAAAATAAGCGACCCCCCTCTTTCTAAACCAAGAACTTCTGAAGCCTGATGTTTGTTTTAATCAGGCCAGGAAGAGAAGTTGGAGGCAGGGTGGGTGGGAGACGAAGTGCCCAGCCTAACAGATACTCCAGTCATGGGGGCAGTGGCTTCTGAGGCTTCTGAGAAGGCAAAACTGCCAACCAGCTGCTTGGGATGGTCTGGGCCTCCCAAATCACAGTGTGGAAGAGTGGAGGGCCCTTCTTAAGGGCCTCTGAGGTCTCCTACAGTGCCTTGCCTGGGGCTAGTAAAGCCTTTCCTTGCATTTCTTCTGGGGCAGTGTGCAAATGTATGTGTGTGTTGGGCCTGCGGGTGTGGTGGTTCTAAACCTTGGCGGGGGTGGGGAGCAACTCACCTCCTGGGGAGTCTATGGTGATGTGGTTGGGAGTGGAAGGAAGTGTCATCCTTTCTGGGCTGGGGGACGGAGGAGGCCTCCTTGGCACTTGAAGCCAAGTGCTCCAGACCCCAGGGAAAGGGAGGAGCTGCAGCTCCAAAGAGGGATTCGCAGGGGAGATCAGATCAGGAAAAGCACCAGACTTTCTTCCTCCAGGGGTCTGGGAAATACACTGATAAATGTGAACTTTCACTCAGAGAACCCCTCCTTTCCAGTATGGGTCATTGTGCTTCTACTAATACTGGAAAGCCCGGTTCTGTGCTGTATGTTTCCACATTTAGCAAATGTGGAATATGTGAAATATACCATGCACTGATGTAATTAGGAAGAGGGTGTATACGGGTGAAAATGTGAATTTCCTGCCTGCTACCTTTATTATTGGGCACAATTGGGAGGACATAATTTTCCGTCTCTTTTCCATGTTTTCACCAATCCTCAGTCGCTACACAGTGCTTAAATACTGGCAAAGGCACAGCCTGACACAGGATCCCCCACTGATTACTGAGGGTTACTAATTCCTAAGATACCCCATAATCCTACATACCCCTTTATGCCTAGTTCTCTCTACATGCCTTTTCAAAAGCAGGTATTGACCCCTGAATCGATTCAAACAAATTGAGATCCTTCCCCTGCCTTCTGCCCCTTACCATAAACAACAGGGCCCTCTACAAAAATGCACCCGCATCATTTTTGTGAGTGTGAGTTTCCAGTAAGATGGCGGCGCCAGGCATCCCTCCAGATTCGGATACACGCTTTCCCAGGCAGATCACTCGAGTCTCAGTATAATCCAGAGGGCAAGGAAACCTGGGTCCCCTTGCAGCAGTGGAAAGTGGTTAGAAGCAAGAGACTCCCCCAAGCATTCTCTCTCTTTCGCTTCCAGGGGACTTCTAGAGAGCTGATTCTGCACCTTGGGGGCCCGGCGGTCCCGTCTGGACCCAGAG
Source organism: Panthera pardus (assembly GCF_024362965.1). Taxonomy (NCBI): domain Eukaryota; kingdom Metazoa; phylum Chordata; class Mammalia; order Carnivora; family Felidae; genus Panthera; species Panthera pardus. Next base: position 37,441,675 of record NW_026526876.1, read on the forward strand.
TTCCAGGCCAATTCCTAATTTCCGTGGAGAACGAATAACCGTTGTCCTTTTCCAAGCTACCCCCACCCACGAGGCTGTTCAGCCAGCCAGCCCCGGTCTCTCGCTGCATCCGCTTGGAATCCGGAGTTGCAAGCGGGCAGACCTGGTGGAGAGGGCCTGAGGCTGCGGGGGGCATTCGGGACCCGGCTCTGGGGAGCCAGGGTTGCAGGCAAAGGATGGGGGGGGTGACCCTCTGCCCCCTTACACACCTTCGCTTGGAGAGTGAGAGTCCAGTGGGAGCGGGGGGGGGGGGGAGTGAAGGCGTTGCGGGGGTACCCCGAGGCCCTACTGGGGAGGCTGGATCCGTCCGGAGCTCAAGGTTAACAGGCGGCCCGGGTAGCCCACGCCCGCCACGGCCGATCAGTCCTCAAAGCGCGGTCGAGGGACTGCGCGGCCCCAGAGGGGTCTTTCAAGCCTCCGTTGTGATCTGCGTGGTCGCGGCTCCCATGGGCGAGAGGCAGGGCTGGGAGTGTCTCACCTACCTCTCCGAACCGCGCTGTCCTCCGCGCGTCTTCAGAGGCTGCAGGGACCCGGGGCTTGGGGCGCTCCAGAGCCTAGGGACGCTGGTGATGACGCCGGGGCCAAGGGCTCATCGGCTGTGGGTCGCTGCCCCCCGCCCCCGTGAGGCCTCTGGCCGCAGTGTCTGGGTCTGGGGCGCCGGCGCCGACGGCGCTGGAGGCGCGAAGGGACTCGTGCGTCCTCAGTCCCCCTGGCGCCGACGAGGGGGTGAGAGGGGAGAGGACAGGACCCGGGCGGCGGATTGGCGCGGGCGCCACCTTCCTCCGCGTCCGCCCGGGCGGGGCTCCCGCCGGTCTCACCTGCCCCCTTGCTGGGGCGCCGTCGGATCACCGCGCGGCGGTTCCAAGAGTGGGCCTTGCGCCCTCTGGAAGGCCAGAGGCGCGGAGGAAAGGCGCCGAGATGGCCGGCAGACAGAGGAGAGACTGTGGTGTGTGTGTGTGTGTGTGTGTGTGTGTGTGTGTGTGTGTGTGTGTGTAAGAGAGAGAGAGAGTGAGAGCGAGAGAGAGCGAGCGAGAACGGACAAGAGAGAAGGAGATCCGGGGAACGCTTCCCAGAGAAGCCGTCAAATGCAGAAATAGACAAAAGAAGTGGGGGAGAAAGAGTCTGGGGGACAGAACGAAGCCCCGGGCTTCTGAAGCGAGCGACAAGTTGTCCTTGGGAGTTGGGAACGTGAGAGGGAGGGGCGAGGCCAGAGGAGCCTGAGAGGAGGAGGGGGCGCGCAGACCCTTGGCTGGAGGCGACTGATCCACGTGCAGGACCCAGAACCCGGACAAGGAAAGCGCGGGACCCTCCTCCGTCCCCCCCTCCCCCAGCCCCTCGCCCTGTTGCAGCCGGTCTCTGCCTGGATGCAGACTTCCCTCGCTCCCCTCCCGCCGCCCCGCCTGTCCGGGGCTCGATCCCTCCTGGGGGGACAGCACCAGGCTGAGGGCTGCCTACTACCTCTTCCTTTCTTCTGTTCGCTGGGCCTTGAATGGGATTCTCCCCTCATTACATGATAAGGACTCGCGAGGCCAAAAGGAATGACCTTGGCCAAGGTCAAAGGAAGACCTTGGAAGTTTTACTTTCCATCCCAGCCCTTAGGATCCCTTTGCGGTTTTGTCCTGCTGCTTACTGGAGTGGTATCCAGGCTCTTCTCTGCATTTCGCTCTAAGGCCCAAATAGAGATCCCAGCTTACCTACGGCCAGCCGCCAGCGAATGGGCCACAGATGACCCAGCGGGCTGGTCTCCACGTGTTATCTGGCCTCAGACCTGAGACCTTTCTCCTCAGCCAGCATGAGGCTGGGGACCCACTCATAATCCAGCCCCTTGCTGCAAATGGTTGTCCAGGATGGGGGTGGGATGTGTCTGAGATCTGAGTTCTAGGCCTGGCTCTGCCACTTTAACTGGGGAACTTCAGCCCCACCCCCCTCTCTAGGTTTCAGTCTGTTTCCTCTGTATATGGGGGGTGGGGGGGAGGCAGCCTGGGTCATTTACGTTTTGTTCCTGTACCCTCCTCTGGCACGCGGGTTCTGCTGAACTTACACTGCTGAGACAAACACGCATCCAAGTGGTGATTTCATTCTACAGCCACTTAACTACAAGTACAGAAATAACGATACAATTACATTTTGCTTCCATGACTCCATTTTTCTAGTTTCCTTTCCCGTACTTTTTACGGATGATAGGATGAATGCCGCAAAGGGCACTGCTTTATAATGTCCACTTGGATCATGATATTTATCGCCATGTTCCACTTAACATTTTCTTAAATGTTTTTTTTTTTTTTTTTTTTTTGAGAGAGAGAGAGAGAGACAGAATCCAAAGCAGGCTCCAGGCTCCGAGCTGTCAGCACAGAGCCCGACACGGGGCTTAAACTCACAGACCTCGAGATCATGACCTGAGCCGAAGTCGGATGCTTCACCGACTGAGCCACCCAGGCGTCCCTCCATATGTTTTTAAAAGAAGATCAAAGAGCCTTATCTTTTTTAAAAAATAGAAACTTGGGGTCTCTGGCTTTGTTTAGAAAGTTCTCCCCCACCCCTAAGGTGTTCATATAGATGTCTTGTTAGTTCTTCATTGCTACCACAAGTAATCATCACAAATTTGTCATCTTACAATTTGTAGGTTGGAAGTCACTCACACACAGGTTTCACTGGGGTGACATCAAGGCATTGAAAGGGCTGCATTCTTTTCTGGAGGCTCTAAGGGAGGATCTGTCTGGATCATTCAGGTTGTTGGCAGATCCGTTTCCTTGCTGTGTGCCGATAGAGGGCTGTTCCCGGCTTCGAGAGGACACCCACCTTCCTCGCCTCTTTCTTTCCTCCATCTTCAAAGCCATCAATGGCCTGACCAGTCCTTCCTATGCTTCAGATTTCTTTTCCTTCTTCTTTTTTCTCATTTCTCTGATTTAGCCAGGGAACTTTCTCCAGTTGTAAAGATCCATGCAATTAGGTTGGCCCCACCCAGATAATCCAGGATAATCTCCCCATCTCAAGGTCCTTAATCTATATACAAAGTCTTTTTGCTGTGTAAGGTAGCATATTTACAGGTTCCAGGAATTAGGGCGAGGACATCTGTGGAAGAGGGGCGGGGAGGGGGGCATTATTCTGTCGATTACAACACTTCAGTGTTATTTTTTCTTATTTGAAAAAATGTAAGCTTTTAGTATACCTGAGATTTATTTTTATGTATGGAGTGAAAGCATAAGTTTGTTAACAGGCTTGATCAGCTTTTCCTATGATTATTGGCTCTTCCATAAATTGCCTATTTAAAACCTTAGCTCGTTTTATTTATTTATGTAAAATTTAAAAAATTTTAAATCCAAGTTCCTTAATATATGGTGTAATAATGATTTCAGGAATAGAATTTAGTGATTCATCACTTGCTTCTAACACCCAGTACTCATCCCAACAAGTGCCCTCCTTAATGCCCCTTGCCCATTTAGCCCATCCCTCCACCCAACACCCCTCCAGCAACCCTCAGTTTGGTCTCTGTATTTAAGAGTCTCTTATGGTTTGTCTCCCTCTCTGTTTTTATATTATTTTTGCTTCCCTTTCCTTATGTTCATCTGTTTTGTATCTTAAGTTCTACATATGAGGGAAGTTCTATGATATTTGTCTTTCTCTGAGTGACTTATTTCGCTTAGCATAATATGCTCTAGTTCCATCCACATTTTTGCAGATAGGAAGATTTCATTCTTCTTGATTGACGAATAATATTCCAGTGTGTGTGTGTGTGTGTGTGTGTGTGTGTGTGTGTGTGTACATATATTTGGGCTCTTTGCATACTTTGACTATTGCCAATAGCCCTGCTTATAAACATTGGGGTGCATGTGCCCCTTTGGAACGGCTCTCCTGTATCCTTTGGATAAATACCTAGTAGTGCAATTGCTGGGTCGTAGGGTAGTTCTATTTTTAATTTTTTGAAGAATCTCCATACAGTTTTCCAGAGTGGCTGCACCAGCTTGCATTCCCACCAGCAGTGCAAAAGCGTTCCTCTTTCTCCGCATCCTCTCCAACATCTGTCGTTGCCTGAGTTGTTAATTTTAGCCATTCTGACTGGTGTGAGGTGATATCTCATTGTGGTTTTGATTTGTATTTTCCCGATGGTGAGTGATGTTGAGCATTTTTTTTTTTTTTTATGTGTCTGTTAGCCATCTGGATGTCTTCTTTGGAAAAGTGTCTATTCATGCCTTTTGCCCATTTCTCCACTGGATTATTTGTTTTTAGGGTGTTGAATTTGATAAGTTTTATAGATTTTGGATACTAATCCTTTATCTGATATGTCATTTGCAAATATCTTCTCCCATTCCATCGGATGCCTTTTAGTTTGGCTGATTTTTTCCTTCACTGTGGAGAAGCTTTTTATCTTAATGAGGTCTCAATAGTTCATTCAGTTTTGCTTTTGTTTCCCTTGCCTCTGCAGACATGTCAAGAAAGAAGTTGCTGTGGCTGAGGTCAAAGAGGTTGTTTTCTCCTCTAGGATTTTGTCGGCTTTCTGTCTTATGTTTAGATCTTTCATCCATTTTGAGTTTATTTTTGTGTATGGTATAAGACAGTGGGCCAGGTTCTTTCTTCTGCATGTCTCTGTCCAGTTTTCCCAACACCATTTGCTGAAGAGACTGTCTTTATTCCATTGGATATTCTTTCCTGCTTTGTCAAAGATTGGTTGGCCAGACATTTGTGGGTCCATTTCTGGGTTCTCTATTCTGTTCCATTGATCTATGCATCAGTTTTTGTACCAGAACCATACTGTCTTGATGATTACAGCTTTGTAATACAGCTTGAAGCCCGTATTTATTTATGTTTTAAATATTTTATTTTTAAGTAATCTCTACACCCAACCTGGGGCTTGAACTCACAACCCCAAAGTCAAGAGTAGCATGCTTCACCAACTGAGCCAGGTAGGTGTCCCAAAACCTTGGTTCTTTGATCATTGTTCTTTTCATTGTCACTTCATGAGAGCTCTTAGTCTTTTTGGTAAATACTAATCTTTAACACTTTTTCTGTTAGTCATCCTGAAATTTGAAATTGGCCTTTTGGGGTTATTTATTTATTTATTATTTTTTTTAAATTTTAACAAAAATAGACACATTTCTTAACCTCATGAAATTTACATTATGGGGGAGACTGTAGATGTTAAATAAATTCATTAACATAGTAACCAAGATTTATTTACAAATTCATAGAAAGTATTTGAGGAAGAAAAAAGGAACTGGGTGCTATGATAGAGAATAATGGAAGAACATAATTTGTAAGAGTGGTTCAAGAAAGTTGTCTGTAAGGATGTGATACTGAAACTAGGATCTGAAAGATAAGATAGGCGCCCTGGTTGGCTTAGCCAGTTAAGCCTCTGACTCTTGATCTCAGCTCAGGTCTTGATCTCAGGATTGTGAGTTCAAGCCCCGAGTTGGACTCCATTCGAGGTGTGGAGCTTACTTAAAAAGAAAGAAAGAAAGAAAGAAAGAAAGAAAGAAAGAAAGAAAGAAAGAAAGAAAGACAAGATAAAGAGTTATCTAGGAGGAGCATGGAAGGCAGGAGTGTTCCTGGCAGAGGACAGCTAGTGCAAAGATCCTGAGGTAGTGTATCAGGCTAATTAGAGAATAATTTTCTGTCATTCTGTAAAGCTATCTTTATAACAGGTTATTTAGTCTGGCTTGAGGAAACTTGGATTCATAGAACTTTTTTTCTGGAATGTTTTTGTCTGCTTTATTGAAGTAAAATTTATATATAATAAAATCCACTATTTTAAAGTGGATGATTTTTAACAAGTGTGTATATCTGTGTCACAACTACAACAGTCATGATATAGAACATTTCTATCACCACGAAAAGTTTCCTGGTGCCCTTTTGCGGTCAATCTGCTCCCCACCCATCCCCAAGCAACCACTGATCTATGATCTTCTAGTCACTATTGTCTTGATTTTTCTAGAATTTCCTGTAAATGAAATCATGGAGAATGTAATATTTTTGTCCGGCTTCTCTCACTTTGCATAATGATTTTGGAATGTAACTACATTTTGTGTTTCAGTAATTGGTTTCCTTTTATCACAGAGTGTATTTGTTCTTTTTTATGGATACACCACAATTTACTGATTGATTTAACAATTGTTGGACATTGAGGTCGTTTCCAGTTTGGGGCCATTGTGAATAAAGCCGCCACAAATCATGCGGGCAGACGTTTTCAATTCTGTTGGGAAAATACCTAGGCGTGGAATTGCTGGGTCATCTGGGTGATGTGTATTTCGCTTGTATCCTGTGACCTTGTTAGTATCTCTTATGAGCTCTAGAAGCTTGTGTGTGTGTGTGTGTGTGTGTGTGTGTGTGTGTTCCTTAGGATTTTCAACCTAGATGATCATCTCGTCTGTGGATAAAGACAATTTTATTTCTTTCCAATCTACATGCCGCTTATTCATTTCTCGAGTCTATTTCCCTGGATAGGACCTCTAGTACAAAGTCAATGGTGCGAGCAAACACTCCTGTTTTATCCTGACCTGATGGGGAAAGCATTCAATCTTTCACTAGTCAGTATAACGTAAGGCTACATGAAAGGTGTTCTTAGTTGCTCTTCATCAAGTCGAGGAAGTTTCCTTCTATAACTAGTTTTCTGGAAGTTTCTGTCATGAGTGGATGGAGAATTACATCAAATGGTTTGTATGCCGGGGTGCCTGGGTGGCTCAGTTGGTTAAGCGTCCAACTCTTGATCTCAGCGCAGGTCTTGATCTCAGGGACGTGAATCAAGCGTGTTGGGCTCCACAATGGGTGTGGAGCATGCTTTTTTTTTAATTTTTTAAAATTAGTTTTCTTTTTTTTTTTTTTTTTAATTTTTTTTCAACGTTTTTTATTTATTTTTGGGACAGAGAGAGACAGAGCATGAACGGGGGAGGGGCAGAGAGAGAGGGAGACACAGAATGGGAAACAGGCTCCAGGCTCCGAGCCATCAGCCCGGAGCCTGACGCGGGGCTCGAACTCACGGACCGCGAGATCGTGACCTGGCTGAAGTCGGACGCTTAACCGACTGCGCCACCCAGGCGCCCCAAAATTAGTTTTCTTTATTTTTGATAGGCAGAGAGAGAGAGAGACGGAGCGTGAGTGGGGGAGGGGTAGGGAGAGAGGGAGACACGGAATCCAGAGCAGGCTCCAGGCTCTGAGCTGTCAGCACAGAACCCTAGCGGGGGCCCGAACTCATGAACTGTCAGATCATGACTTGAGCCGAAGTCAGACGCTCAGCCGACTGAGCCACCCTGGCGCCCCGGAGCATACTTTTTAAACAAACATGCCTCTATCTTTTGGGAGTACCTGGGTGGCTCAGTCGGTTGAGCATCTGACTTTAGCTCAGGTCGTGATCTTGCAGTTTGTGAGTTTGAGCCCCACATTGGGCCTGCTGTTGTTAGCAAATAGCCCGCTTTGGAGACTCTGTCCCCTCCTCCAGCTCAGGTCACGATCTTGCAGTCCGTGGGTTCGAGCCCCGCATCAGGCTCTGTGCTGACTGCTCAGAGCCTAGAGCCTGTTTCAGATTCTGGGTCTCCCTCTCTCTCTGACCCTCCCCCCTTCACGCTCTGTCTCTCTCTGTCTCAAAAATAAATAAACGTTAAAAAAAATTTTTTTAAAAACATTAAAAAATTTTTGCATGCCTATCTCTTTTAGTTCTTTGACATAGCGAATTGAATTACATTGACTAGTTTTTCATGTGTCAAAGCGAATCCTGCATTCCCAGGATGAACCCCACTTGATCGTGATGCATTAGCCTTTTTATTTATTACAGCATTTGATTTGCGTAAGTTTTATGTTTTTTTCCCCCTGAACAATATGCTTAGAGGTGGATCAGTTTTATTGATCTTTTAAAAAAGTGTTTGTTTTCATTGATTTTTCTCTATTGTTTATACATTTTCTATTTCACTGATTTCTATTCTTTCTTATTTTCTGCTGTCTGCTCACTTTAGGTTTATTTTGCTCTTTTATTTTTTTTCTAATTTCTTAAGGTGCAAGCTTAGACCATTGTTGTTAGACCCTTCTTTCCTTTCTACTGTAAGTATTGAATGCTGTAATTTCCTTTGAAACACTGCCTTAGCTGTTTGCACACATATATTGTATTATTCAATTTCATTCAGCTCAAAATAGTTTCTAATATCCTTTGTGGTTTTTCATATGATCCGCGCGGGCTATTTAGAAGTGTTTTGTTTAGGGGCGCCTGGGCGGCTCAGTTGGTTAGGCATCTGACTTCAGCTCAGGTTATGGTCTTGCAGTTTGTGGGTTCGAGCCCCGCGTCGGGCTCTGTGCTGACAGCTCGGAGCCTGGAACCTGCTTCGGACGCTGTGTCTCCTTCTCTCTCTGCCCCTCCCCCTCTGCTTGTGCTCTGTCTCTCTCTCAAAAATAAGCATTAAAAAGAAGGAAGTGTTTTGTTTAGTTTTCAGAAAGTTTGATGACCTGTCAGATCTGTTGTTATTGATTTTCGGTTTAATTCTGTTTTGGTCAGAGAAACATACTTTGTATAATTTCAGTCCTTTTGAATTTATAGGGAATTATTTTATTGCCCAGATGATGAGCTGATAATCCTATGGAAAGACAATCAAGTCCATTAACATACACCTGGACTCTATTACAATTCACCCCTGATGTTTGATAACTAAAATGTGTTGTCTCACTTAATTAAATTTGAACCTATTTAAGTAAGCCATCCTGGTGCTTTATGAGGCCCACAGCCTTGTAGTTGAAAGTTCTAGTGTATGTCTTAAGAGCCCGGTGTTATGTATTTTTAGAAGTGAAATGAATGCCTTAGCCACTCTCATTAATGTCTGCAACTCTAAAGAGGGTAAAAGGTGTCTTGGTGAGGCCTCGTATTGTGGCTTTAGTACATGTCTGACCTTGGTTTGTATTTTGGGATATCTCTGAAGCAAGAACATGTCCAGAGTTCTTTTTTTTTTTTTTTAATGTTTTATTTATTTTTGAGACAGAGAGAGACAGAGCATGAGAAGGGCAGGGGCAGAGAAAGAGGGAGACACAGAATCCAAAGCAGGTTCCAGGCTCTGAGCTGTCAGCACAGAGCCCGACGCAGGTCTCGAACCCACAAACCGTGAGATGGTGACCTGAGCAGAAGTCGGACGCCCAGCCGACTGAGCCACCCAGGCGCCCCACATGTCCAGGGTTCTTTACCCCAAAGGGGGTGACCCTGGATAAGGGGACTTTCCCAGTAGCCCAGGGGTCTGGGACAGGGACGGCCTTTTCCCACTGTGGTGTTTGATCAGGAACTGAGGGCAAGAGAGGCCACTTGATGGCCATGCCAAGCTCATGGGCAATTTGTTATGCAGTAATAGGTGATTGGAACAAATAATCACCAACATTTATTGAGTGCTAACCACTATACCATCCTGACTCTTATATGGCTATAATTTTTTTTTTCTGTTTTTAAATTCGCTTTTCTCTGTGACCCAGGAAGAGATCAGACATTCTCTGGTTAGGCCTTAGGGTAGTCTAAGAGCAAGGTCTTTGGGGACAGGCAGACCAAAGTGTGACTATGGCTCTGTATTCACTGTGTAACCTTGGGCACCTTAATCAAGATATTTAAAAGATATTTAAGGGGCACTTGGGTGGCTCAGTCGGTTAAGCGTCCGACTTCAGCTTAGGCCATGATCTCACGGTCCGTGGATTCGAGCCCCATGTTGGGCTCTGTGCTGACAGCTCGGAGCCTGGAGCCTGCTCTGGATTCCGTGTCTCCCTCTTCTCTCTGCCCTTCCCTGCTCTTGCTTTGTGTGTGTCTCAGAAAAATAAATAAACATTAAAAAAATATATAAAATTATTTTAAATATTGTAAACAAATTAAATATTTTAAAATACTTTTAAATATTGAAAAATATTTTTAAAATAACTTTATTTATGTATTTAAGTAATCTCTACACCCAACATGGCTTGAACCCACGACCCCAAGATCAAGAGTCACTTGCCCTTCGGCGCACGTGGGTGGCTCAGTCGGTTGAGCATCTGACTTGGGCTCAGGTTATGATCTCACAGTTCGTGAGTCCGAGCCCCTCATCCGGCTCCCTGCTGTCAGTGGGGAACCCGCTTTGGATCTTCTATACTCCCCTCTCTCTGCTCCTCCCCGACTTCCACCTGTGCGCTCTCTCTCTCTTTCTCAAAAATAAACATCAAAGAAAAAAGAGTCACATGCTCTTCTGACGGAACCAGGCAGGTAACCTCCCCCGTTTCCTTAACTTTAAAACTCAGCTGATAATTCTTCAAGACAACGACATGCAATAACGTATGGAAATGGTGTGACAGTGCCTGGCATGTAATAAGCCTTCAGTAACGGATATAGTTTTTATTGCCTGCTCTTTACGTGCTGTGGCCCAACCTGAACCTCAGTCTCTTCATCGGTTATGTGAGGGAAAGAATAACAAGCATCTCAGGGCTGTTTTGAGATCTTGCCCAGTGTCCCACAGATACCCTCAGTGTAACAGATCGGGGCACAAACACCAAGAACCCACCACCCAATTAATTGTCGTGTTACCTCCAATACTCTGGAACTCAAACATCCCTCTAATGTAGCAGCTCCTACCTACAACTCAACACACCCCCTCCTCCCCAGTGCATCAGCATCCCAGCACTCTCAGCCCTGGATGCCGACAGAGAATTCCTTCTGTATAATACAGTGGTTAAAACTCGCTGTCCTGGAGGCAGGTTGTCCTGTGTTCAAATCCCAGGTCTTTCTCCTATTTGCTGTGTGAAATGGGGCAGATCACTTAGCTTCCTTGCAACTCAGATGCAAATTGGGACTAATTAATGCCTATCCTCTTTCTGTGTACCACCACAGAGGGGGCTAACTCCGACCCCTGACGTTTAGAGAAAAAATTAATTGCATAAGCAAGTTAGATGTAAAAAATAAGCTTACTGTTTTAGTCACAGGTCTTTGTCGCCAAAAAGAGAAGAGATCTAAATCGTTCATTTCCAAAACAAAGAGAGGCGTGGCTGTGGTATGAAGAATTTGATTTACACCCAAGATAACAGTTTTGGCGGCATGGATCATTCCAGGAAAACTGGCCTGATTATACTCCTGCGCAGGCAGTAAGAGAGCTTTAGAGAGCTAGATCAGTGGTTTTTATATGGCCTGGGGCAGATATATATCTCTAGATATCTATATATATTCATATATCTATAGTATATATGAATATATGTATGTGTGTATAATATATATTTAGATGTGTGTATAACATATATATAGGTAGATATAGATCTATAGATCTATACAAATGATTGATATAGATAGATCTATATAGATATAATATATAGATAGATACATATAGGTCTATCTATATAGATTGGTAGATATAGATGGATCTATATAGATATAATATATATATAGAGAGAGAGATATAGACCTATATCTATCGATAGATAGATATATAGATATATCTATCTAGATATATAGATAGATCTATATCTATCTAGATAGATCTATCTAGATATCTAGATAGATCTATATCTATCTAGATAGATCTATCTAGATATATAGATATATCTATATCTATCTAGATAGATCTATCTAGATATATAGATCTATCTATATCTATCTAGATATATAGATAGATCTATATCTATCTAGATATATAGATCTATCTATATCTATCTAGATATATAGATCTATCTAGATATATATCTTTAGATATCTATATCTATATCTATATATCTATATATCTTTAGATATAGACCTATATCTATCGACAGATATAGGTCTATATCTATCTATAGATATATATATTATACACACACATACATATATTCATGTATATTATTACATATCCCCAAACAGAATATGTACTGGGTTATTAGGCACTCTGGTGTTTTCCTGGTCTATTGCATTTTTGTTTTTAAAGTTCTGGTCACAATCCACTAAACTGTTTACACAACTCATCAATGAGTCACAGCCCACAGTGTGAAAATGCTAGTGTAGATTATTTCTTTCTGTCCCTTTCAGTATGAACCCAAGAAAAGCTAGCTCTCATCCATATTTGATTCCTCAATATAAATCTTCTTGATTGGGGTGCCTGGGTGGCTCAGTCGGTTAAGCGTCCGACTTCGGCTCAGATCACGATCTCGCGGTCGGTGAGTTCAAACCCCGCGTCGGGCTCTGTGCTGACAGCTCAGAGCCTGGAGCCTGTTTCAGATTCTGTGTGTCCCTGTCTCTCTGCCCCTCCCCTGCTTGTGCTCTCTGTCTCAAAAATAAATATTAAAAAAAATATTCTTGATTAACAAAAATTACAGTTCTCCCAAGTAGCCAGGAGGAATTTGACTAGAATTATCTTGAGATCGCCATGGTTATTGCTTTTCTTTGACAGTAAACCAAAAAACAAATGAAGAGCCTGGTTATGAAGGCTGACCACTTGGACTGAATTCTGGCTCTGCCTCTGGCTTGCTGTCTCACTTGCCTCAGTTTCTTCATCTGTATACCGAAAATAATTAAGAATAATAATAGAATCCTCCTTGTAGGTAATTAGATAAGCAATTAACACAGGGCCATAGTGAGTTTTCAAAAAATGTTGGCAACTACGTTATTATTTTTTTTTTTTTAAACTGTCAGCGTTTTTGTCTTGCAGCAGATACCTGAGAGCAGCTTATCCATAAACAGCACTAAACTAAGAGAAGAGACTCTTGGGCAGTGAATAGGGCATCTTTGGAAAGTTTCAAGTTGAACCCGCCTTACCCTAGATAGACACTAGAGGGAGCTCCATGCCCAGAAAGCCACATGTTTCCAGGCCCAGGGACCTGCCAACAACTGCTGTCCCTGAAACTTTCCCTTTCAGTCTGGTGACTTGCTTTGGAGAAGTGGCTGCTGCATTGGGTCCCAAACTAAGGGCTCTGTGGGAATCCGGAGGGAACAGCAAGTGGCTGTATGGAGCAGAAATCTGGTTTCCTCAAATTCACCAATTGGCTTTCACCGGGGCTGAGACCTTCTGGAGTACTGGGACAGCATATTCATCATCCGGGAGCCCCCGGGGCCGAACGCACGTCGTGTCTGACATACTGTAATCACTTTGTAAATATTTATGGGATGGGACCCATCCAGTGGGAGAATATGAGACCTAAATAATTATAATCACAAATGGAAAATGCTGGTATGTATGGCCGGTGAGCATCGTGGGACCTCCCAGTGGGTTGGGGGCTGGGGAGGGTTGGTCCGTATGGCTTCCTGACAGTCAGGGGTCCTGGTCCTCTCCAGTGTACAGAGAAAAGATTTGTCATATTTTCTAGCCAAACCAATCTTGAAAAAGAGCAGAGCTGGAGGACTCACACTTCCCAATTTCAAAATCTGCAGTAATCAAGGCAGTGTGATACCGGCATAAGGACAGACATATATATAGGTCAGTAGAATAGAACGTATCTATGGTCGAGGTGTCAAGAACATTCTGTGAGGAAAGCGTGGGGACAACTGCATATCCACATGCAAAAGAATGCATCTGGAACCCCTCCCAGCCATCGTCTACAAAAGCTAACTCAAAAGGGGCAAAGACATACATGTAAGAGCTAAAACTATAACTCTTAGCAGAAAACATAGCTATAAATCTCTTTTTGGGTTAGGCAATACTTTCTTAGATGTGACACGAAAAGCACAGGAAGAAAAAAATAGGTAAATTGGACTCCATCGTAATTAAAACTTCTGTGGGTCAAGACACTATCAAGAAAGTTGAAAGTCAGGGGCCCCTGCCAGGGCTGGCTCAGTTGGTTGAGCATCCGACTCTTGGTTTCAGCTCAGGTCATGATCCCCGGGTCATGGGATCGAACCCCGCATTGGGTTCTGTGCTGAGCATAGAGCCTGCTTGAGATTCTCTGTCTCTGCCTTTCTCCCCCATTTGCATGCTCCCTCTCCCTCTCTAAAAATAATAAATAGATAAATAAATAATCTTCAGGACTGGTAATGCTGAATTATTATTGTTTTGTTTTTATTTTTATTTTTTTAACTTTTTTTTTAACATTTATTTATTTTTGAGAGACAGAGAGAGACAGAATATGAGCAGGGGAGGGGCAGAAAGAGAGGGAGACACAGAATCTGAAGCAGGCTCCAGGTTCCGAGCTGTCAGCACAGAGCCTGATGTGGGGCTCGAGCTCACAAACCATGAGATCATGACCTGAGCCGAGGTCAGACGCTTAACCGACTGAGCCACCCGGGCGCCCCATCTTTTTAGTGTTTAGTTATTTAATTTGAGAGAGACCGAGAGCACGAGCAAGGGAGGCAGAGAGAGGCAGAGAATCCCAAGCAGGTCCCATGCTGTCAGCACAGAGCCTGACTCAAAACCCAATCTCACGAACAGTGAGATCATGACCTGAGCTGAAAAACACAAGAGCCAAACACTCAACTGACTGAGCCACCCAGGCGTCCCTAATGCTGAATTATTATTATTATTATTATTATTAGAAGAAGAAGAAGAAGAAGAAAAGAAAGAAAGAAAGAAAGAGAAAGGAAAGGAGAAAGACAAACCACAGAATAGAAGAAAACATTTGCAAATCCTACTCTGATAATGGTCTTATATCCAGAACATGTAAAGAGCTCTTACAACTCAACAACAAAAAGACAAATAACATAAAACTGAGCAAATGCCTGGAACAGACATTTCTCCATGGAAGATATACAAATGGCCAAGAAGCATGTGAAAAGATATTCAACATCATTAGTCATTAGGGAAATGCAAATCTGAAAACAATGAAACCCCACTTCCCTGGCTATAATCAAAAAGACAACAAGCGTTAGCAAGGATGTAGAGAAATTGGAACCTTCCCATACTGCTCGTGGGACCATAAAAGGGTGCACTTTGGAAGGCAGTTGGACAGGTCCTCGGAAAGTTAAACATGAAGTCACTGTAAGACCCAGCAATTCCATTTCTGGGTACATGTCCAAGAGAATTGAAAACATCTATGTATATAAAAACTTGTACATGAATGTTCACACCAGTAGCCATCATAATAGCCAGAAAGTGGGAATGGCTCAGATGTCTACCAACTGATGACTGGAGAAACAGGATGTGGTATATATCCCTGCAATGGAATATTATTCTACCATGAAAAGGAGTGGAGTATAGATACATGCTACCACACGGATGAAGCTTGAAAGAAGTGAAAGATGGCTAAGTGAAAGAAGCTAGCCACAAAACGTCATAGATTGTGTGATTCCATTTATATTCAACGACCAGATAGGCAAATACACTGAGATGTGTGTTTTCGGGGGGCTAGGGAGAGGGGGGCAATCGGGAGTGACTGTTTCACTCTTTGGGGTGGTGAAAATGTTTTGGAATTAGCTGGTGGTGATAGTTGGACAACCTTGTGAATGTGCTAAAAACCACGGAATTGTATGCTTCAAAATGACGGATTTTGAGGCACCTGGGTGGCTTAGCGGGTTAAGTGTCCAACTTTGTTCGGCGCAGGTCATGATCTCATGGTTCATGAGTTCGAGCCCTGCATAGGGCTCTGCTCTGCAGTCTGCTTGGGATTCTCTCTCGCGCGCACTCTCTGTCTGTCCCCCACCCTTGCTCTCTCTTCGTGTGCGCTCTCTCTCTCTCAAAATAAAGAAACTTTTTTTTTAATGGTGGATTTTACGGTATGTGAATTATGTGTCAATAAGAAAAATAAAGAGGGTCGCCTGAGTGGCTCGGTCTCTTAGGTGTCTGACTCTAGATTTCGGCTCAGGTCACCATCTCACAGTTGGTGAGTTTGAGCCCCGAGTCGGGCTCTCTGCTGTCAATGTGGAGCCCACTTTGAATCCTGTCTCTTTGCCCCTCCCATTCTCTCTCTCTCTCTCTCTCTCTCTCTCTCTCTCTCAAAAATAAACACTTAAGGGGCGCCTGGGTGGCTCAGTCGGTTAAGCGGCCGACTTCGGCTCAGGTCATGATCTCGCGGTCCGTGAGTTCGAGCCCCGCGTTGGGCTCTGTGCTGACAGCTCAGAGCCTGGAGCCTGCTTCGGATTCTGTGTCTCCCTCTCTCTCTGCCCTTGCCCCACTTGCACTCTATCTCTCTCTCAAAAATGCATCAACATTTAAAAAAAATAAAAAAAACAAACCCACAGGGGGCGCCTGGGTGGCTCAGTTGGTTGAGCTTCTGACTTCAACTCAGGTCATGATCTCATGGTCCGTGAGTTCGAGCCCCGCGTTGGGCTCTGTACTGACAGCTCAGAGCCTGGAGCCTGTTTCAGATTCTGTGTCTCCCTCTCTCTGCCCCTCCCCTGTTCATGCTCTGTCTCTCTCTGTCTCAAAAATAAATAAACGTTAAAAAAAATAAATAAACATTTAAAAAAAAGAAAAAGAAAAAAAGAGAGAAATTAGTATTCTCCTCATCCCTGGCTCAGTGGTTCTTAAACATTTTGGTCTCGAAACCCCTCTATATTCTTAATAATTACTGAGGGCCCCAAAGAGCTTTTGTTTATGTGTTTTGTTTTTGTTTTTATTTATGTGTTCCTGTCAAGTATCCATTGACGTTCACCATGTTAGAAATTAAAAAAAATGTTTAATGTTTATTTGAGAGAGAGAGAGAGAGAGAGACAGCATGAGTGGGGAGGAGCAGAGAGAGAGAATCCCAAGCAGGCTCCACGCTGACAACACAGGGCCTGATGTGAGGCTTGAACTCAAGAAACCATGAGATCATGACCCGAGATCAAGAGTCGGACTCCTAATCACCTGAGCCATCCAGGCGCCCTACAAAACAGACATTTTAAAAACATTTACTGTTAATTCATTTTTTTAATAAAAATTTTTTTTTAATTTTTTTTTAACGTTTATTTATTTTTGAGACAGGGAGAGACAGAGCATGAACGGGGGAGGGTCAGAGAGAGAGGGAGACACAGAATCTGAAACAGGCTCCAGGCTCCGAGCTGTCAGCACAGAGCCTGACGAGGGGCTCGAACTCACGGACCGCGAGATCGTGACCTGAGCCAAAATCGGACGCTTAACCAACTGAGCCACCCAGGCGCCCCACCCCAAAATTTTTTTTTTAGAGAGAGAATGAGTCCAAGTTGGGGAGAGATGGGCAGAGGGAGAGAGAAAGAGAATCTCAAGTGTGTCCACACTCAGGGCAGAGCCCCACACGTGGCTCGATTCCACGACCCTGGGATCGTGACCTGAGCCAAAATCAAGAGTCAGACACACAACCGACTGAGCCGCCAGGTATCCCTGTTAAATCATTTAAAGTAGCATTAATAAAACATATACATGGTAACATAACGTGTATATAGTTTCCAAATAAAAAAAATAGTGAGGAGAGTGGCATTTTTGCAAATCTCTTTAATGTCTGACTTGACAGGAGACGGGCAGACTCCTGAATCTGTTTATAGATACAAATTCTTGTGATGTGTTGTTTTGGCTGAAATGTATGGAAAAAAAATCTGACTTCATACAGATGTGTAGTTGGAAAAGGGAGGAGTGTTTCATGGCCTTTCCAGAACATTGTGGATATTTTTCTTAGATACCACACCAAAGCTGGACAGGTGGTAGTTTCCTAAAGGTTAGTTGCAAGGTGAACTCTGAAATCGCGCCAATGAACTTTTCGTTCTTTTACGTTACAATCCATTAAAACCCATCGGTCTCATGGGGCGCCTGGGTGGCTCAGTCAGTTAAGCGTCCGACTTTAACTCAGGTCACGATCTCGCAGTCCGTGAGTTCGAGCGCCGCGTCGGGCTCTGGGCTGACAGCTCAGAGCCTGGAGCCTGTTTCAGATTGTGTCTCCGTCTCTCTCTGCCCATCCCCCGTTCATGCCCTGTCTCTCTCTGTCTCAAAAATAAATAAGCGTTAAAAAAAAAATTTAAAAGAAATAAAAATCCATCGGTCTCCAATGTACTTTGAATAGATCTTTTATCCATGCGTGGTGTTGGGAACATTATGCATTGGTCATTCGGAAAATATTTGTTTCACTGAGTTTTGCTGTTCTCCCAAACGTGGACTCATTTTATGACTCAGTACCACAATATCTAGTCATTGACATCAACCCCAGGCTCTCCAGAACAGTCTTGGGGTTTGGGGAAGCTGTCAAGCTCTCGGTGGCAGATGTAAGTTTCTCAAATGTCCAATATTTGTTTTAAGACCCGAATTTCAAAATTGGCCATAGATACCGCCGGCTGCTCTCCTTGGAAGGGAAAACCCACTTTGTTTTCCCAAAAATGTCTGCCAATAACCAAGTGGGAATTACATCGATTTTTTTGGGGGGGGGGTCCGTCACTCTTTCAAGGAAAAACAGGGTTCCCTAAAAAAGGGGATCGGCTTAGTTCACAATTCAAACAAGTGCTTTTCCTCAGGACAACTGCTGTCCTTTGGGGTGCAAAAGTACTTTCTGACTGCCTTTTATTTACTCAGGGATTGGGTTTTCACAAAACTAATCATTTTTATCGCTTCATCAAGGATTGATTGCTTGATTGCTTGATTGATTTATAATTCCAGCAAAATTAACACGCAGTGTTCTATTAGGTTCCAGTGTACAATATAGTGGTTCAACAATTCTATACATTATTCTTTGCTTACCACAATAAGTGTGCTCTTTTTTTAAAAAAAATTTTTAATGTTTATTTATTATTGAGAGACACAGCATGAACATGGGAGGGACAGAAAGAGAGGGAGACACAGAATCCGAAGCAGGCTCCAGGCTCTGAGCTGTCAGCACAGAGCCCCACGTGGGGCTCGAACCCACGAACCTCTCGATCATGACCTGAGCCGAAGTCGGATGCTTAACCGGCTGAGCCACCCAGGCGCCCCACAATAAGCATGTTCTTAATCCCCATCACCTATTTTATCCATCATCAAGGACATTCTTTTTTTTTTCTTTTTTCTTTTCTTTTTCTTTTTTTTTTTTTTTTTTTTTTTTTTTTTTGATCAAGAGGGAAGGAGAGGGACAGAGAAAAAGAGAGAAAGGGAATCTTCAGAGAATCTTAAACAGGCTCCACGCCCAGTGTGGGGCTCAATCTCAGGATCGTGAGATCATGACCTGAGCCAAAATCGAGAGTCCAAGAGTCAGACGCTTAACCGACTCGACCAGGTGCCCCATCAAGGACATTCTTTAAGTGAAACTGGATTTTGTCTCGTTTCACTGTCAGAATTTACTAGCGGTTTTTTGTTTTTTTGGTTTTTTTTTTTTTTTTGTCTTGTTTTTACTGTGAAGAAGGCAATGCCTACTAGAACAATCTGGTGCCGTGGGAGCTTTACCCACCACTGCCCTTGCACCATCATTGCAAATGATGTCAGTGTTTGACTTCACAGCCCCCCCCCCCCACCATGAGCCCCCAGGAATCTAGGGACCAGATGCTTAGAACCACTCCTCTAGTTTGTTTATTCGTTCAGACATTTTATTAAATTTTTTTTTAAGTTTATTTATTTTTGAGACAGAGAGACAGAGCATGAACGGGGGAGGGTCAGAGAGAGAGGGAGACACAGAATCGGAAGCAGGCTCCAGGGTCCGAGCCATCAGCCCAGAGCCGGACGGGGGGCTCGAACTCACGGACCGCGAGATAGTGACCTGAGCCGAAGTCGGACGCCCAACCGACTGAGCCACCCAGGCGCCCCCGTTCAGACATTTTCATGGAGCACGTGGGAGGGGCTAGGCTTTATTCCAGGCCCTTAGGGACACAGAGGGAAGCAAGACGAGGCCTTGCATCCTCCCTGGGGAGACAGACAAGAAACGTGCGCACACACAAATAAACCAGACATTTTCCGGTGGTGGCACTGTAGAAGTACAAGGACATCCTTGGGGAGGGGAAAATACTAGATAGGTCAGGGGACAGGTGTCTCTGAGGTGACATATGAGCAGAGACTAATTGAAACTGAGAAGGAGACAGTCTGAGGACCCCCTGGTTAAAAGGCAGTGCTCGAGGGGCCCCTGGGTGGCTCTGTCGGGTGAGCCTCTGGCTGTTGGTTTCAGCTCAGGTCATGATCTCACGGTTTGTGGGTTCGAGCCCCGCGTCAGGCTCTGGACTGATGCCCCAGAACCTGGAGCCTGCTTAGGATTCTGTGTCTCCCTCTCTCTCTGCCCCTCCCCTGCTCACGCTCTGTTTCTCTCTCTGTCTCTCCAAAATAAAAACAGTAAAAAAAAATTTTTTTTTTTTTTTAAAAGAAGGCATCAAGACACTGGGTTGGAAAGAAATAAAAACCTTCACTCTGATGCCATCTCTTCATCGAGCTAATCTCCTTATTCTGTCTGAACTTCAAATTCCAAGTCCTTATCTGAAAATAGAATGGCAATAGCCACACAGCCCACTTTACAGAGCGGGAGTTCAGTTGACCAAGGATGCATTAGAAAGTTCTTTTTTTTTTTTTTTTTAATGTTTATTTATTTTTGAGAGAGAGAGAGCACGAGCACACGTGAGGAGGGTAAGGACAGAGAAAGGGAGACAGAGGATCTGAAGTGGGCTTCTCGCAGACAGCTGGGAGCCTGAGGCGGGACTCGAACCCAAGCGGGACTCCAACCTCGAACCGGGAGATCATGACCTGAACCAAAGTCGGATGCCTCACCGACTGAGGCCCTAAAACTGAGCCACCCAGGCACCCCTGGAAAGTTCTTAATACACTGTCGATGTGAGTGCTGCTTAGTCAGACTCTGCAGGTGCGCGGGCTGCAGGACTTCTTTCCCAAGTTCAAGGTCAGCTCCGTTGGCTCGGCCCCCTACCCCCTCTCCTTCTTACAGGACTCCTGGTTGAGCCAGATCCCTTCCATTCCAAGTGGGGATTCTTGATTTAGAGAGAATAAGATAAAGAACCGAATGTCAATCCTTATTTTCGAAAACATCTTGTTAGTTTCTTAAAGGGAATCCTGACTTATTGAAATCCTTTAAAACCTTGCCTCCTGAAGCAACATATCCGCATTGCTAATGAGCCTTTCTTCTTTGTTTTTTTCTGAGTCACGAAATAACACGCCAAGCCCTGCACGGGACACTCTTACCAACTTCACATTATTCTGTGGGTCATATGTCCATCTCTCCAGCGAGTTCTCAGGCTCTTGTCTGATGTTTGGCTGCGGTCAGAGACCAGGTTCCCTGCAGATTGCCCCCCCCCCCCAGGCTTCTCTTTTTATAAGCAATGTACATGGTTACATTAAGATACACTGTTTACTTCCTTCTCAGAGTGTTCAACTCGCTTGGTTTTGCAGAGAGCAAACGGAGACACAGAGCCAGGCAGGAATTAAAAACTGAGAATCCTGGGTTTTAACTTTTTTTTTTTTTTTTTTAGCAGCTCTGGCCCCGGAAAGTGGAAAGCAAAGATAGAGGGTGTGGGATGAAATGGGGAGAAGCCTGATCCCTACCTCTGGGCTAGCAGCCTAAAGAGGCCTTACTTAGGTCGCTGCTCTGCAAAATTAACCCCTCTAGACCCAGATCCGGGCTGCGTGGCGCATGCCAGGAGCAAGAACGGAAACTGGCCCCTGCCACAGTGTCTCCTTAGCCGGAAAGTAAGTGGCATTTGGGCCAGAGTGGGTTGAAGTGCCCCACTCGAGGCTGGAGCTCAGCCCTAGGGGCTGTCCCCCGCCAGCGCCTGGTGGCCGGCACCCTAGGCTGGGGTGAGGCGGGCGAGGCCCAAACAAGGCAGGGGGAGCTGCGCGGCAAGGGGAGGCCAGAGAGATGCTGGGGATGGGATCCACACCCCCCCCCCCCCCCCCCCCCCCCCCGGCAGGGAAAGTCCTCAGCTCTGGCCCCTTCTGGTCAAAAGCTGAGTGAATAGTGGGGAGTGTTCCGACTTGCCCGAGGTGGCCTAGGACAGCACCGGAGGTCACGCGGTGAGGCAGCTTCTCCAGCCCTCTGCCTCGGCGCGGGAGGAGGGACGCGGTCCCCAGGGCTCTGGGAGCTGGGCCCCGCGCCTCCGCCCCACCACCCTCCCCCCACCCCAGTGGCCGGCAGGGGTCAGTGTTTAGCTACAGGGGAGCCGACAGCAGCCAGACGCTGAATCTGGTTCCTTGGCCTTGGTCTTGCCCCTCCTTACCAATCCGGACTTATCTGGGTTCTTGCATACCTAGACCCCACATCTTTCCTGGTTCCTCCAGACTGCCCCTCCGAAGGAAGATGCATGCACCCCTCCATAAGCATACATCACTCCGTCTATGCATAATTACTTCTTGGCCTCTTGCCAAATAGTGGTAACAAATGTGGATGCAGCTTGGAGTCAGATTTGGGTTCAAGTTCCTGCGCTGCCAAGCGCCAGCTGTGTAGCCTTGGGAAAATCACTTTACCTCTCTGGGTCGAGTTTCTCATCTTCGAAAATGAGCTAACGACCGTGAGAATAGCAGTTTTGTAGTGTGCCAAGGACTCCTGTGTCATACGCTATGCATATTATCCTCTCAGAGCTTAAGAGGAGGACACTGGTTGCGAGAGACAGTAACAGACGCGGCATCTGGAACCCAGGTCTGGCTTTCCCCACCGCATGACCCCCGGCTGGCGGGGCTATCGTGAAAATTAAAATGTGAACATTTTATGATTTTTCTCTTCTGACAGTTTTGCCTGGATCCTGGTGGGTGTTCTCTCCTACTAAAAGGCATTTAAATTTTTTAAAATGTTTGTTTATTTATTTTTCAGAGAGAGAGAGCGCACGCGCCTAAGTGGGGGAGGGGCAGAGAGAGAGGGAGACACAGAATCCGAAGCGGGCTCCAGGCTCCGAGCCATCAGCACAGAGCCTGACGCGGGGCTGGAACCCATGAACCGTGAGATCATGACCTGAGCCAAAGTCCGACGCTCAACCACCCAGGTGCCCCCTAAAAGGCATTTTTACATTTTAAATTTTTTTAAAAAGAAAGGCATTTTTCAATTGCTAGAAATGTTCCCAGTTAGTGAAACCAGCCCATTAGATGACGACTTGCAGAAGGGTGGGGACCTCAGCTGTCTGGCTCCCTGCTCCGAGTCTGTTGCTCAACGTACTTCCTGATGCATCGCAAACACACAATAATAATGAAGGAAAATATAAATTCATACACCTTCTGCGTTCATTCCAAGACAGATCCTAACACGGAGCCATTTTTCATATCAACCATTCAATTACCAGGCAAGTGACACTAATTACCAACTCTAATAGCCGTTGTCTAATTTAATTAAAGGGGATTATTGGAGCTCCTGAAACTCCTGCCATCCTCCCATTATCTAAGTCATGGGGGTTCAATAACAGTCTTTTTATTAGTATGTTCACAAGATAAATTAAATAAACCAGCTTAATGACTCATCTTTGTGACTTATGACACTGAGAATAGGTGTAGGGAAATGATAAGCGTGGCGAAACTGAAGTCTCTGAGAAAATGTTGTGGGCGTGTGGCTCCAAATGTCCCAGAAGCTCTCCCACGTGGCCTCAGGGTTTCAGCAACCCTCAGATCCCCCCCCAACCCCCGCCTTCACTCAGCTTAAATGGTGTATTTGCCTTTGCCCAAATATTTTTTTTTTATTTTTTTTTAACGTGTATTTATTTTTGGGACAGAGAGAGAGCATGAACGGGGGAGGGGCAGAGAGAGAGGGAGACACAGAACCGGAAACAGGCTCCAGGCTCTGAGCCATCAGCCCAGAGCCTGACTCGGGGCTCGAACTCATGGACCGCGAGATTGTGACCTGAGCTGAAGTCGGCCGCTTAACCGACTGAGCCACCCGGGCGCCGCTTGCCCAAATATTTTTGAGGACGTTGATTTCCCTTCGTGCCGATCGGGTCCATACGCCTAAACTACCAAATCTGCTGTGAATATTGACCGACAGGATGGCAACCACAGAGGACAGAGGAAAGGCAGCCTTTAGTTCAAAGCCAGCCATAGAACTGGAGAGGGGAACCTGGAAAATAAAACAGCTTGTCTATACTGACTCTCTCCCTAAAAGTGCGTTTTTGGAGGGCGCCTGGGTGGCTTAGTGGGTTAAGCCTCTGACTCTTGGACCTAAGGGTGAAGGCCAACCAGAGTGGTGAGACTGAATGTTCCCAGGGAAGGGAGAGGGGCTAGTGATTGAGTTCAGTCACCAATGGCCGGTGATTCGATCAGCCATGCCTGTATAATGACGCCTCCATAAAAACCCGAAAGGACCGGGTCTGGAGAGCTTCCAGGGTGGTGAACTTGTGGAGATTCAGGAAAAATGGCTCACTCATTCTTGCATCTGGCTGTTCCCGAGTTCTCTCCTTTCATAATAAACCAGTGATCTAGTAAAGTACAATGTTTCTCTGAGCCACTCTAACAAATTAATCGAACCCAAGGAGGGGGTCGTAGGGACCTCTGATTTATAGCTGGTTGGTCAGAAGCATAGGTGACAACCTGGGCTTTCGATGGCTGTCTCAGTCGGGAGGTGGAGAGCAGTCTTATAGGACTGAACGCTTAACCGGTGAGAACAGTGTCAGAATTGAGTTGAATCCGGAGGACCGGCAGCTGGTGTCCTGAGAATCGCTTGGTGGCGTAGGGGAAACCCTCCCCTCCATACACACTGGAACCCAAAATAAGGCAGTTCTCTCTCTGTCTCCTGATTTTCTTCCTACTTCTCTGAACAGTCTTTTGATTTCAGCTGGGGAGTCTTCTTCTGTTGCTCTCTCCCTAACTTTTGGTAGATTCCATCCTCAGACTTTTATTTTTCTTCCCATACACCCTCGTGTTGGAAAGTGTTGTCAGAAAGTCTCATCCACGGGGGGCGGGGGTGGTGGGCACCTGGCCGGCTCGGCCAGTAGAGCAGGCGACTCTTGATCTCGGGGTGGTGAATTCAAGCCCCCACTTTGGGTGTAGAGATTACTTGAAAAAACAAAAAATCTTGGAGCGCCTGGGTGGCTCAGTTGGTTAATCCTCCAACTCTGGATTTCGGTTCAGGTCGTGATCTCACAGTTTGTGGGTTCGAGCCCCATGTCAAGCTCTGCACTGACAGTGTGGGGCCTGCATGGGATTCTCTCTCTCCCTCCCTCTCTCTCTCTCTCTGCCCTTCCCCTGCTCGCATGCTGTCTCTCTCTCTCTCTCTCTCTCAGAGTAAATAAAATAAACTTAAAAAAAAAAAAAGTCTCATCCATTCATGGATCTAATTCCTACCTCCTCAGGGTGATTCCCAAATTTATTACCAGTACTATACCTCAAAAAGCACCTCAAAAACAAAACAAACAGGAGGTACCTGGGGTGGCTCAGTCGGTTGAGTGTCCAACTTCGGCTCAGGTCATGATCTCGTGGTTTGTGGGTTCGAGCCCCACATGGGGCTCGCTGCTGTCAGTGTGGAGCCTGCTTCGGACCCTTTGTCCCCCACTTGTGCTCTCGCTCTCAAAAATAAACATTAAAAACAAACAAACAAAAAGAACTTTGGGGTTACGTGTCCATCTTTCACTGGTCAACTGTAGCTAGAGACATGACATCTGAAGGCACATAGCAACCTGCACCGGAATCATAGAAATGGAACCTGGGAAGGAGTATTTACCAAAGGAGGTCTGGGCTGGGGCGGAATGCTGGCTGGACCACTTAGAGCTACCGGTTGAGGACCTTCCTACTTGAATGTCCCCACAGGCATTTCACCGTCTTCCCCCAAAACCTAAGTCTCCTCCTGATCTCCTAACCTTAAAGTGAATGGGACCACCAATCACCAACTCATCCCAGCTGGAGAGTCATTCTACAATCTGAGAGTCATTCTACAATCTTCCTTCTCTATCACCAACCCCAGTACGTCTGCTTACTCTCCAAGACTCTGATTCTAACCATCTAAATATTTCCCCTCTCCATTCCCACTGTCACTTTCTGAGTTCATGCCTGCCTCGTAAGTGATCTGGAATATTGCAATAGTTTCTTAGCTGGCCTTCTCCTGGCCTTGCTCCCCCTAATCCACTCTCCACACTGATGGCCTTTGTTTTCCTGAGTGAAATAGATTAATTTCTGATTATATTAAAAATAAATGATGATTTAAAATATCACATATATGGAAAAAGAACAAGGAAGCATGTAAGCATTGCCTGAAATTTCACTACCATGAAATAACTGTGCTAGCATTTTGGTGACCATTCTTTTTTGCATTTCTTTACTCCTATTTTTTTTTTAATTTTAATCTTTATTTATTTTTGAGAGAGAGACAGCATGTGAGCAGGGGAGGAGCAGAGAGAGAGAGAGAGAGAGAGGGAGACACAGAATCAGAAACAGGCTCCAGGCTCTGAGCGGTCAGCACAGAGCCCGACGCGGGGCTCGAACTCACAGACCGCGAGATCATGACCTGAGCCGAAGTCAGACGCTCCACCAACTGAGCCACCCAGGCGCCCCTCTTTACTCCTATTTAAATATGTGTGTATATGTAGAAGCATCTGGCTGGCTCCGTCCGTAGAGCACGTGACTCTTAATCTCAAGGTCGTGAGTTTGAGCCCAATCTTGGGTGTGGAGCCTGCTGGAAAGAAAGAAAGGAAGGAAGGAAGGAAGGAAGGAAGGAAGGAAGGAAAGAAAGAAAAGAAAAGAAGGAAGGAAGGAAGGAGGGAAGGAGGGAAGGAAGGAAGGAAGGAAGGAAGGAAAGAAAGAAAGAAAGAGAAAAGAAAGGAAGAAAGAAAGAAAGAAAGAAAGAAAAAAGAAAAGAAGGAAGGAAGGAGGGAAGGAAGGAAGAAAGAAAAGAAAGAAAGAAAGAAAGAAAGAGAAAAGAAAGGAAGAAAGAAAGAAAGAAAGAAAGAAAGAAAGAAAGAAAGAAAGAAAAGAAATATGTGTAGGTATATATTTGATTTATTTTTTGTGTTTATTTATTTATTTTGAGAGAGAGAGCACACACGTGTGTGAGTAGGGGAGGGGCAGAGGGTGGGTGGAGAAAATCCTAAGCAGGGTCCATGCTGTCACATGGAGCCCGATGCAGGGCTCCCACGACCCACAAGATCAGGACCTGAGCCGAAATCAAGAGTCAGATGCTTAACTGACTGAACCCCCCAGGTGCCCGTATATTTGATCTATGAGAATCATCTATCCCAGGCCATCTCCTGCTTTGAATACTATGACTACAAATAGGGAGTTGCTTACAGTTTCTTTGCACAAATGATAGTATTTGTTTCTCATTTCCTGGCCTTCGGCTACGCCCCCCAAAACCCTGTGTTCATTTCCTAGAGCTGAAGGGCTACAAACGGGCGAGTGGGGGTGGGGCCTAAAATAACAGACATTTTTTTCTCTCACAGTCCGAGAAGCTGGAAAACTGATACCAAGGTGCAGGGGAGGATCCTTTCTTGCCCTTTTCAGCTGCTGATGGGCCCAGGGGTCCCTTGGCTCGTGCGGTATCTGTCCAGCCATTGTCTCTGTCTTCACGTGGCCATCTTCTGTGTGTCTGTGTCTTCACGTGGTGGTCACCCTGCGTCTCTGTCGCTGTGTCCAAAGGTCCCGCTTCTTAAAAGGCTGCCAGTCATGGGTGACACAGGTGATGGGGATTAAGGAGTGCACCTGTTGCGACGAGCACCGGGCGACGCGTGGAAGGTGTTGAATCACCGTATTGTGCACCTGAAACTAAGATAACCCCGTATGTTAACTGTACTGGAATTAAAATAAAGCTTAAAAGGCTCAAAAAAAAAATCATACACACACAAAAAGGCTACCAGTCGCATTGGATTAAGGGCCTATCTTACTCTGGGGGCGCCTGGGCGGCTCAGTCGGGTAAGCATCCAACTTTGGCTCAGGTCATGATCTCAAGGTTCCTAAGTTCAAGCCCCGTATGGGGCTCTGTGCTGACAGCTAGGATCCTGCTTGGGATTCTCTCTCTTCCGCTCTCTCCCTGCCCCTCCCCCATTTGTGTCCATGCGCACACGTGCGTTCTCTCTCTCAAAATAAATAAATAAACTTGAAAAAAAAAAAAAGGCCCATCTGACTCTAGTATGACCTCATCTTAACTGATTATATCTACAATGACCCGCTTTCCAAGTAAGATCATATTCTGAGGCCCGGAGGAGTTAGGACTTGGACATATCTCTTTTGTTTAGGGTGACACAGTCCAACCCATAGCATACGCTTTTCCATTTTCTTGCCTGACCAGCTTCTTTTCAGCCTTCATACCTCAGCTGAGACGTCATCTTTTCAAGGGTGTTTTCCCTGAGTCCCCAGTGGGGGTCTGTGTTCTTCCGTCGTGGCTCTATTGCCACAGCACGTCTCATAGGAATTATCTGTATGGTGAATGATTTTCCTTCCTTAAACTAGAACCCCCTTGAGGTGAGGGACTGTCTTCCATCTTTAATATGTACAGCACTTGTCCTTATATTAATTAGTTCAAGGCTAAGTTGGGCTGGAGACTCAAAAATACAGTGACTTAAAGAATAGAAGTTTCTTGGGGCACCTGGGTGACTCAGTCGGTTGAGCGTCCGACTTTGGCTCAGGTCGTGATCTCGCGGTCCGTGAGTTCGAGCCCCGCGTTGGGCTCTGTGCTGACAGCTCGGAGCCTGGAGCCTGTTTCGGATTCTGTGTCTCCCTCTGTCTCTGACCCTCTCCCGTTCATGCTCCTGTCTCTGTCTCAAAAATAAATAAACGTTAAAAAAAAAAAAAAAGAATAGAAGTTTCTTTCCCATGTAGCAGTGCTGAGTTGAGCTGTCCAGGTTAGTTAAGGGTTCTGCCCCCACATGGCCATCTGAGAACTCTGGTTCCTTCCATGTAATTGCTCCATCAAGAGGAGGGAAAAGTCCTCATGACTCTTTCCTCATTGTTTGCAAGTTTATTTATTTTCTTTTGGGAGAGAGAGAGAGAGAAAGCGGAGGAGGGGCAGAAAGAGAGGGAGGGAGACACAGAACCAGAAGCAGGCTCCAGGCTCTGAGCTGTCAGCACAGAGCCCAACAAGGGGCTCAAACCCACCAGCCGTGAGATCATGACCTGAGCTGAAGTTGGACGCTCAACCGACTGAGCCACCCAGGTGCCCCTAGTTGGTTTTTACAGATGCTCGTTATCAAGTTGAGGATATTCCCTCGTATTCCTGTTCTTCTGAGAGGGTTTTTCTTTTTTCTTAAATTTTTAATTAAAAATTTTAAAAATTTACATCCAAGTTAGTTAGCATATAGTGCAATAATGATTCCAGGAGCAGATTCCAGTGATGAACCCCCTATGTATAACACCCAGTGCTCATCTCAACAAGTCTCTTCCTTAATGCCCCTTACCCATTTAGCCCATCCCCCCCACCCAACACCCCTCCAGCAACCCTCAGTTTGTTCTCTGTATTTAAGAATCTCTTATGGGGGCACCTGAGTGGCTCAGTTGGTTGGACGTCCCACTTCGACTCAGGTCATGATCTCGCGGTTCCTGGGTTTGAGCCCCATGCCGGGCTCTGTGCTGACAGCTCGGAGCCTGGAGCCTGCTTCCGATTCTGTGTCTCCCTCTCTCTCTGCCTCTCCCCTGCTCACACTCTATCATTCTAAAAAATTAACATCAAAAAAGTGTACAAAAAAGAGTCTCTTATGGTTTGTCCCCGTTTTTATATTATTTTTGCTTCCCTTCCCTTATGTTCATCCGTTTTGTATCTTAAATTCCACATGAGTGAAGTCATATGATATTTGCCTTTCTCTGACTGATTTCACTTAGCATAATACCCTCTAGTTCCATCCACATTGTTGCAAATGGCAAGACTTCATTCTTTTTGATTGCTGAGTAATACTCCATTGCATATGTATATCACATCTTCTTTATCCATTCATCCATCGATGGACATTTGGGCTCTTTCCATGCTTTGGCTATTGTTGATGGTGCTGCTATAAATATCGGGGTGCATGTGCCCCCTAGAAACAGCACGCCTGTATCCCTTCGATAAATACCTGGTAGTGCGATTGCTGGATCACAGGGTAGTTCCATTTTTAACCTTTTGAGGAGCCTCCATACTGTTTTCCAGAGTGGCCGCACCAGTTTGCATTCCCACCAGCAGCGCAAAAGCGATCCTCTTTCTCTGCATCCTGCCAACATCTGTCGTTGCCTGGGTTGTTAATTTTAGCCATTCTGACTGGTGTGAGGTGGTATCTCATTGTGGTTTTAATTTGTATTTCAGTGATGTTGAGCATTTTTTCATGCGTCTGTTAGCCATCTGGATGTCTTCTTTGTATTAAAATTTTTAATGTTTATTTTTTGAGAGAGAGACAGAGAGAGAGAGAGAGAGAGAGAGAGAACGTGAGCGGGTGAGAGGCAGAGAGAGGGAGACACAGAATCCGAAGCAGGCTCCAGGCTCGGAGCTGTCAGCCCAGAGCCTGACTCAAGGCTTGAACTCACAAACCGCGAGATCATGACCCAACCTGAAGTCGGACACTTTACCCGACTGAGCCACCCGGGCGCCCCTGAGAACGTTTTTCTTAATTATTAAATGGATGTCAAATTTTGTCAGATACTTTTTCTGCATCGACTCATAAGATCATGTGGTTTTTCTTCTTTATGTTGGTAGTATGATAGATTACAATGACTGATTTTCGAATATGGAATCAGTCTTGCATCCCTGAAATAAACTCCACCTGGTCATGGTATATATTTCTATATTTTGCTGAATTCTCTTTGCTAATACTTTGTTAGGCATTTATACGTCTACATTCATCAGGGATTTGGGTCTGTAATTGTGTGTGTGTGAGTGTGTGTGCATGTGTGTGTGCATGTATGTGTGTTTTAGAGTGGTCTCGATCTGGTGTTGGTACCAGGGCATTATTAATTTCATAAGTGAATTAGTAAGTATTCCTCCTCTTCTGTTTCCTGGAAAAAACTATGTGGATTTTAATTTTCCTTTAAAAGTTTGGCAGAATTCTCCAGTGAAACCGTCGCGGCCTGGAAATGGCAGGAGTCAGGTGTTCATTATAAATGCAATTTCCTTAAGAGTTATAGGACTATTCAAATGACCTCTTTCACACTGGATGAGTTGTGGTCGTCGGTGTTATTTGAGGAATTGGTACATTTCACTTCAGTTGCCAAATCTATGCGTGTGGCCATAGTGTATTAGTTTCCTGTGACTGCTGTAACGAATTAACATAACTTAGTGGCTTAAAACAGCATTAAGTTTATTCTCTCCAGGTTCTGGAGGCCAGGAATTCAGAACCAGTATCGGCGGACCAAAATCAAGGTGTTGATGAGGACACACTCCCTCCAGAGGCACTGGGGAAGGGAGCATTTTCTTTTTCTTTTTCTTTTTTAAGTTTTTACTTAAGTAATCTCTATACCCAACGTGGGACTCGAACTCACAACCCCAACATGAAGAGTTGCACACTCTTCTGACCGAGCCAGCCAGGCATCCCCATTCCTTGCACTGTCTATCTTCTGGTGGCAGCCAGTCCTGTTTGCTGCTGGCACATCGCTTCAGCATCTGCTTCTAGGGTCACATGACCTTCTCTTCTGTGTGTCTTCTGTGTGATTGTACTAGAGCCTCCTGGGATAATCTCATCTCAAAATCCTCACTTAATCGCCTCTGCAAAGACCCTTCTTCAAAATAAGGTAATATTTATGGGTTCCGAGGATTAGGACCTAAATCTTTGGAGGCCATTATTCAACTTGTACACACTATTCCCCTGTTATCTTTTTTTTTTTTTAATTAAAAAAATTTTGTGGGGTGCCTTGGTGGCTCAGTCTGTTAAGCGGCCGACTTGGGCTCAGGTCATGATCTCCTGGCCCCCGAGTTCGAGCCCCACATCGGGCTCTGTGCTAACAGCTCGGAGCCTGGAGCCTGCTACGGATTCTGTGTCTCCCTCTCTCTCTACACCTCCCCTGCTCACACTCTGTCTCTCTCCCTAAAAAATAAACATTAAAAAAAATTTTTTTTTAATTTTTTTAAAGTATATCTCTATACCCAACCTGGGGTTCAGACTCATGACTTTGGAGATCAAGAGTCACACGCTCCACCAACGGAGCCAGCCAGGCGCTCCTCCCTATTATCCTTTGATGTCTGTGGTGTCTGTAGTGATATCCCCCATCACATTCCCAATATTGGTGGTGTGTTTTTTTCCTCTCTTTTTAAATTTGTCTATCTTGCTAGAGTTTTATTGATCTTTTCAGATAATCAGCTCCTTGTTTTATTGACTTTTCTCTTTTTCCTGTTACTATTTTCTTTTTTCCATTTTCCATTTTATGGATTTTTGCTCTTATCTATTATTTCCACCCATTTTGGATTTATCTTACTCCTCTTTTTTTTTCCCCCCTAGGGTCTTGAGGTGAGAACTTAGATTATTGATTAGAGACTTTTCTTCTTCTTCTTCTTCTTCTTTTTTTTTAAAAGTAAGCTCTATGGAGGTGCCTGGGTGGCTCAGTTAGTTGGGCTCAGGTCATGATCTCACTGCTTGTGGGTTTGAGCCCCGCATCAGGCTCTGTGCTGACAGCTCAGAGCCTGGAGCCTGCTTCGGATTCTGTGTCTCCCTCTCTCTCTTTGCCTCTCCCCTGCTTGTGCTCTGTCTCTCTCTCAAACATAAACAAACATTAAAAAAATAATAATTAAGTAAGCTCTATGCCCAACAGGGGGCTTGAACTCACGACCCTGAGATCAAAAGTCACATGCTCAACCAACTGAGCCAGCCAGGTGCTCCTCCTCTTTTCTAAAGTATGCATTTATGGGGCACCTGAGTGGTTCAGTCAGTTAAGCCTCCAACTTCGGCTCAGGTCATGCTCTCACAGTTCCTGAGTTCGAACCCTGAATTGGGCTCTGTGCTGACAGCTTAGAGCCTGGAGCCTGTTTCGGATTCTGTGCCTCCCTCTTTCTCTGCCCCTCCCCGCACACACTCTGTCTCTCTCTCAAAAATAAACATTAAAGGGGCTCCTGGGTGGCTCAGTCGGTTAAGCGTCCGACTTCGGCTCAGGTCACGATCTCGCGGTATGTGAGTTTGAGCCCCGCGTCAGGCTCTGTGCTGACTGCTCAGAGCCTGGAGCCTGTTTCAGATTCTGTGTCTCCCTCTCTCTCTGACCCTCTCCGTTCATGCTCTGTCTCTCTTTGTCTCAAAAAATAAATAAATGTTAAAAAAAAATTAAAAAAATAAATAAATAAACATTAAAAAAATGTTTTTAATAAAGACAAAGTACGCATTTAGTGGTGCAAATTTATTTCCCAGTACTGCCTTGTGTCCCACAGATTTTAATATTATACTTTCATTTGCACTCAGTTTAATGTATTTTTTATTTTATTTATTAAAACTTTGAAAAATATTTATTTATTTTTGAGAGAGTGAGAGAGAGAGACAGAGAGAAAGCAAGGGAGGGGCAGGGAGAGAGGGAGACACAGAATTGGAAGCAGGCTCCAGGCTCTGAGCTGTCAGCACAGAGCCTGACTCGGGGCTCAAACCCACGAACCATGAGATCATGACCTGAGCCGAAGCCGGACGCTTAACCGGCTGGGCCACCCAGGGGCCCCCAGATTAATGTGTTTTTAAATTTCCCTCGATACTTCCTTCTTTGGCCCATGGATTATTTAGAAATGTGTTGTTCGGTGTCTAAGTCTGGACATTTTCTGTCGCCTTTTTGTTATTGATTCCTATTTTAATTCCACTACGGTCAGAGAACGCATTCAGTGTGATTTCAATTGCTTTAAATTTGTTGAAGTTTATTTTAGGGCCCAGGATATGGTTTCAGTCGGTACGCATTCCACGGACGCTTGAAGACAAGTGTTGTGCTGTTACCGGATGAAGCGTTCTGTTAAAATACATTAGATGCTTTGGGTTGGTGGTAGTGTTGAATTCTTGTACATCCTTTTGATTTTCTGTCTAGTTGAAGCCTGAGGACAGGACTTTAAGTGACAGAGATCAGGCACAGGAGGAGGAAGGGACTCAGTCAGCAGGGGGTGATGGGGCAGAATTATATTCACCCAACTGGCGTTGACTGAGAAAGACACCTGGATGGGGCACCTGGCTGGCTCAGTTGGAAGAACGTGTGAATCTTGATCTTGAGGCCATGAGTGCGACCCCACATTGGGTGTAGAGACTAGTTAAATAAATGACTAGCTAACTTAAAAAAAAAAAAAAAAGAGGAAAGACACCTGGAACTTTCCCCTTCTTTACCAAGATGCTATTGAGCTCCTTTCTTTTGTTCGACCAATGGAAGGGAAGCAGTTCAGACTGGGGAACAGAGGCCCTCATCCTGCCTGGAATCGGACATACATCCCCTCATCTCTGGCTGGGTTCACAGGGACACAGGTAAACCTGAGGTCAAAATCCCAACACCTTTAACTCTCACCCAAGCCTCCTCTGTCCCTTTTCAGAACCCTCCCCACCTAGGAGGGGGAATCCGGAGCCAAGTCTGTACCGGCCACACCTCCCCAGTTGTTAAGGAGGGAACCTGAAGCTGGAGGTTGGACTGTCCCTTGGCAACTTGCCCACTACCTAGAGCAGGCCGGATGTGTCCCCTCTGGACCGTGCTATCCCCCGGGGGCCGTGCGATTCAGGCTGTGGGGGGAGCCTGCCCTGGGGATTCAGCTCCTAGAGGCAAATGGGTATTGGGCCCTGGGAAGGTTCCAAGGAAGCCTAGAGACCCCTCCCCAGTCTGTTGCTTGGGGCTGTAGATGACACTCTGCCCCAAGAGCGTGGCGCCTCCTCATCGCAGAGTCTGGCAGGTGGCGTGGGCCGGTCCTGCCTGGTATGTGGGCCCTTCGGTGGCCCGGTTTGGAGTCACCTTCCAAGCCTTTCCCAGACACACGCTCTCTGCTTCTCTCTGAATCTGTCTCTCTCTCTCTCTCTTTCTCTCTCTCCTTTTTTTCTGTCTTTTGAAGGCTGAGTTTCTTTTTTTCCTTTCTCTCTTGGCTGCTCTCTCTTCTTTCTCTCTGCCCGCTTTCGCTTGGGACACACAGGTGAGTTCGACCCTTTCTGTAGGATCTCCAAAACATAATCTCTTCTCAGAGCTGATTCTCTGAGAGATGCGCACGCATTGGTCCAGGGGAGCAATTCTTTGCATGACCTTAAATCAGTCTTGTTAGTAGTCAGTTAAATTCTTCCTGCCGAAGACTTCAATATTCTTTCTAGCTTTTCATTGGGAAAAAAATGATATATATGCCTTAAATCAAAAGAGCTGCCATTGATCTGGTTAAAAAGAAAAGTTCCTCTTTCTATGATCTGTAGGGGCGCCTGGGGGGTTGCTGGTTGGGCGTCCGACTTCGGCTCAGGTCACGATCTCACGGTTCGTGGGTTCGAGCCCCGCGTCGGGCTCTGTGCTGACAGCTCGGAGCCCGGAGCCTGCTTCCGATTCTGTGTCTCCCTCTCTCTCTCTGCCCCTCCCCCACTCATGCTCTGTCACTCTCCCAAAGATAAATAAACATTAAAAAAAATTTAAATACTTTTATGTAAAAAGCATTTTTTATGTAAAAAATATTTTTCTGATATGGGGCGCCTGGATGGCTCAGTCGGTTGATTTTGGCCCAGGTCACGATCCCAGGGTCGAGGGGTCAAGCCCCACATTGGGCTGCACTGAGCAGGGAGCCCGCCTAGGATTCTTCCTCTCTCTCCCTCTGTCCCTCCCCCAGCTCACATTCTCTCTCTCTGTCTCTCTCAAAAAGAAATGAAAAACATTTGTTATTATAAAAATGATTTGCGGTTTTCCTTTCGAAGGCAATTTCCGTTGTGTGATTTGCCTGGAATATACTGATTTATTCACTCCCTGTTTATTCCTTCATCCAACCAGTATTTACCCAGCACCTACAGAGAGTTAGGACTTGTGGCCCCAAAGTCAAGTTCTCAAGCTATGCTAGGAGGGCTGAGGGAAGAGGGTGACGGCCACAGCCTCTCAGCTGTACCTGTTGTCTCTCCAGAACAACATGGCAGAGAAAGGAAAACCAGAGCCCGAGAGAAGCTGTCGTCTTCCTTGGATATCAAGATCAGTGATGGTCACATTTTTCTCAGGCTTCTGGCTGCCTGCAGTTGAAAGGAATCAAGGGACACCTGAGGGGCTCAGTCGGTCTGACTTTGGCTCAGGTCGTGATCTCATGATTCATGGGTTTGAGCCCCACGTTGGGCTCCATGCTGACAGGTGCGGAGCCTGCTTGGGATTCTCTCTCTCTCTTTCTCTCTCTCTGTATATCTCTCTCTCTCCTTCTTCCCCTCCCTTACTTGAACTTTCTCTCTCTCTCTCTCTCTCAAAATAATAAGTAGGGGCACCTGGGGGGCTCAGTCGGTTGGGCATCTGACTTCGACCCAGGTCATGATTTCGCAGGTCGTGGATTTGAGCCCCGCGTTGGGCTCTGTGCTGACATCTCAGAGCCTGGAGCTTCCTTTGGATCCTGTGTCCTCCTCTCTTTCTGCCCCTCTCCCGCTCGTGCTCTGTCTTTCAAAAATAAACATTTTTTTTAATTTAATAAATAAATAAATAAACCTAAAAAAAAAGAAGAAGGAAGAAAGAAAAGAATCGATCTTTTGATTCTCTTCTTTTGAATTGAACTTTGGCAGGGCTAAGGATGACAGAAGAGTCAGGTCGAGAGGGTGACACCAAGACGTCAACCATGTGGATAATGAGGTTAGCCGTGAGAAACCCGGGAA
The DNA here is from genome assembly GCF_024362965.1 of Panthera pardus. NCBI lineage: Eukaryota > Metazoa > Chordata > Mammalia > Carnivora > Felidae > Panthera > Panthera pardus. The sequence continues at coordinate 37,478,012 of NW_026526876.1, forward strand.
AGAAAGTTCTCTTGCAGCTAATTGGGACTTGATGGTGTATCGTTTACCTGGTTCAGTTCTCCCTCTGGAGGTTCCAGACTCGGGGCGGGGGGCGGGGGGTGGATAATGCCTCCTTCCCACTTGCCTTTCTCCCCAGATTCGCCTCAGCTTTGCAGTTTCCCCGCTCCTACAGAAGAGAGGAGAGGGGTTGAGGTGTGGTTTCAGATTCAGAGCAAACCCCATCAGTGCCTTTACTGAAGCGAGGTAGCAGAGGTGGCCCACTTAGCCCAGCCACTAGAAAACCCCTTGGCAACTTGGGGGCAGACTTCTCAGCTCAGCGAACCACACTGTCACCCAAAAGCTGTGCCAAAAATGAATCTGGGGCACAGGAACATTCAAGAGTACAGATGGGACACGAGCTGTGCGATGCTTCCAAGGAGACCTTCTTGGGGACACATAAAACGTTTTTATTGAGAAAGGGCCTGGGGCGCCTGGGTGGCTCAGTCGGTTAAGCGGCCGACTTCGGCTCAGGTCATGATCTCGCGCTCCGTGAGTTCGAGCCCCACGTCGGGCTCTGTGCTGACAGCTCAGAGCCTGGAGCCCGTTTCAGATTCTGTGTCTCCCTCTCTCTCTGCCCCTCCCCGTTCATGCTCTGTCTCTCTCTGTCTCAAAAATAAATAAACGTTAAAAAAAAATTTTTTTTAAAAAGTAAATAAACTTTTAAAAAATGAATAAAGGGGAGAGGAGATTGAAGAAAATACTCATGAGTCTTCAGCTAGAGTGCCGGGCACATAGCCTGTGACCCCAAATTCCTGGAGCGACAAAACTTACTAGGGCAGTTCTTTCTAAGTGATATAAACCACGAAAGTACATTAAATCAGCCACATGGATTGTGAAACATCTAACATTCCCTGGCAACTATGTAAGATCCATGTTATTTGTTAAAATAGAAACCTAGATTCAGAAAATTACGAATATTTTCCTGTGATGCAGCTGAAAGTGATTCTTTAGCCTTGCCTCTTGGGGAGATCCCTGCCCCCATCACGTCTAGGTAGTTGGGTTTCCCAGTCCCCATACCCCCACACCAAGAATCTCAGATGAGATATCTACTGACAGGCTGGACTGTTAAGTAGTTGTACCTGGTTCAGTCACGTGGCTAATTCTTGTCCTGACCATTTGGACCATTTGGACCATTTCCTTAGATCTCCCTGCATGACACAGAAAGTTCATTGACAATCTGGGGCGTGTGGGTGGCACAGGTGGTTAAGCATCGGACTTCCGCTCAGGTCACGATCTCACGGTTCTTGAGTTCGAGTCCTGCCATATCTGAATATCAAACACCCAAACATCGGGTTAGCTCGTGCCCTGCTTCGGGTGAACACGAGTCCAGCTTCTCTCTCTTTCTCTCTCTGCTCCTTGTGGGATTCTCTGTCTCTCTCTGCCCCTTGCTCACTTGTGCCCTCTCTGTCAAAAAAATATATATATAATAAATAAAAGTTCATTGAGGGGCGCCTGAGTGGCTCAGTCGGTTGAGCGTCCGACTTCAGCTCAGGTCACGATCTCAGCTCGTGAGTTCGAGCCCCGCGTCGGGCTCTGTGCTGACAGCTCAGAGCCTGGAGCCTGCTTCCAATTCTGTGTCTCCCTCTGTCTCTGCCCCTCTCCTGCTCATGCTCTGTCTCTCTTTGTCTCAAAAATAAATGAAAACATTAAAAAAAATTTTTTTTAATTAAAAAAAAGTTCATTGATAATTTGGACAATTCAGCTGGAATGGGAAGAGAGAAACTCGGTGGGCGGGAGGGGGGGGTGCATAAAAACGGGCTCAGCCTTGAGAGATCTTCATGAAATTTCTCCTGCTCTTTTCGTCCAGACTTCTCTGATCTACTCTCAGGGCACGGGAGCCCAAGCCGGCCAGTGACAGCCTGGGAGCTGTGTCAGCCTGCTGGGTTGGGAGCACGGGACCTCTGCCTGAAAAATACAGGCAGCTCTTAACGCTCCCTGGGCTCAGGGTGCAGCTACAGAAATAGCACTGGGTTTCGCTCCTCTTGAATATTAAAATGCTCGTAACGCCGTCTCCACGTCCCAGATGATGACGGCAAGCTGGAAATTAGCATTCTGTTCCAACACGCCGTGGCACCTTCGCTTTGGGGGTTGAAACGACGGTTTTTTAATAAGCTGGCTCCAGGCACCTGTCACCGGTAATGGAAGTTCTGCCCGGGGAAGATAGATCACTTCTTGTTAAAAGACCACAGGGCAATAAATTTCCCAAGTCATAGCTCAGCTTCCAAATCAGGACTCTGGAGAATCGCTTCCATCTAAAAGATGGAAGTGTTAAAAGCACTAACCCCGGAGCCGCTGGGCCCCGCTGATCCTGACCTTTGACCCCAGCCACAGTTCTTCTGTGCCCTTGCACCCGGGGGTTCCGTGCGATCCACACAGATATAACTTGAAGATACCACGGTGCCTCAGGACTGGACCAGCGGAGGGAAGCCACGGGAAGAACAGAGCCTGAGTGTTAATGCTCTACTATCAGCAAACCCACATTTCTGCTCTCCCACGGATCCCGGTCCTCAAGCCTTGAAAAGAATCTCAGTATCGAAATTCAAGCAGATGTCATCAGATCCATCAACGCTGGGTTTTTCTTCCTCTTAAATCTGAGCACTTGCCCCAGGTGTGGAAAATTGGCACTGCTTATAAACAATCTGATTTTTAAAGGCAAGCAGGCTCCAGGCTCTCGAGCTGTCAGCACAGAGCCTGACACGGGGCTCGAACCCACAAACCACGAGATCATGACCTGAACCGAAGGCGGACGGTTAACCAGTTGAGCCATCCAGATGCCCCTAAACAAATATTTTTTTTTTTTAAAGGTGAGTGGATAAACTAACTGTGGTATGTCCATAAATGGAGTAGCATAGAGCAATTTAAAAGAATAAACTATCAATACACACAACAAATAGACAAATTACTATCAAGTTCAAGAACAGGCAAAATTAATTCATAGCAATGGAAATCAGAATAGCAATTATCTCTGGAATATTATACTGGAAAGGAAACTACATGGGTGCAGGAAATGTTCCTATCTTGTTCTAAATCATGGTTACATGAGTAAATATTCCTTGAGCCATCCACTTAAAATTAATGCACTTTACTGAATTATGTTGTACCTCAAAAGGGGAGGAGGAAACTTTTTTATAAAACACCCAGCGTATATTTGTCTGACTTGGAAAGATGTCTTTGGTGTCTCCGTCAGATATTAAAAATCAACTTCATCCCGGGGCGCCTGGGTGGCTCAGTCGTTTAAGCGGCCGACTTCGGCTCAGGTCATGATCTCGCGGTCCGTGAGTTCGAGCCCCGCGTCGGGCTCTGTGCTGACAGCTCAGAGCCTGGAGCCTATTTCAGATTCTGTGTCTCCCTCTCTCTCTGCGCCTCCCCTGTTCATGCTCTGTCTCTCTCTGTCTCAAAAATAAATAAACGTTAAAAAAAAATTTTTTTTTTTAAATCAACTTCATCTTGATCCTAAATGAAAGGGAGTGAAATGACAATTAAAAAATAACAAAATCACAGGGGCGCCTGACTGGTAGAGCATGTGACTCTTGATCTTGGGGTCGTACGTTCAAGCCCCACGTTGGGCGTGGAGCCTACTTAAAACCATTCAATGAAATTAATAACAATACATTTTTAAATGAACAAATAAAAAATAAAAAGAAGGGAAAAATCCCAGCTGAATACTGGGCAGTGGCTGTGATCGTCTTCCATCGTAAACACAATAGGAAAATAACGTGCCAAGTAGGTTGAAGGGTTTTTTTTCCCTCTCCTGCAGCGTCCCAAGGATTAAGCATGTGTTCTGGCCAGCACACGGCATGGCACGGCACAAAGTGCCAATAAAACTCCACTCAGAGACCAGACACTACTCCAATCTCTCGGGTCCTCCTGGTCATCCGGGAGGGGTGTTGTCCCTACAGCCTCCAGGTCCTGCCTGCTATCTTTTGAAGCGAAAACATAGATTATAAAATAGATCCAAAATGAACCGTTTTCCTGAGGTTTTTTTTGTTAAATTTTTACGTGATATAGAAAGCACCCCACTTCTATTTCCCAGGACAATGATGGCAGGGTCAGCTGTTTATATGTTCATTTTAACTCTCTTCGTAAACCTCTTCTACCCGATTTTTACTCCTCTTCCACTCACTCGGGAAATTCAGAGCCGCAGGAGTGCAACTATAATAGAAAAGCCATCTTTGCTTAACAAGGGTTAAGCACAGGGGTGGGGGAAGAGGGCCAGGCTCTTCCCCTGCCCCCGCCCCCAACCCCTGCTCATCACAAGCTGTCAAATATTTACTTTTGGTCTCTGTGAACCTAGCAAAGGGGTGAACCGATCCACTTTGGGTTGGTCCCCACCCCTCGCTCATTTCCTTCACCCATTTATTTCCTGCATTGTTCTTTTTCTAAGTAAACAGACATAGAGCTTGCAGGAGTGAGAGAGCAGTTTAAAATGTTAAAAGTGCACAAATTCTACATGGTCAGCTTAATTAATCTTTCACACACCCCTGTAACCACCACCCTGATCAAAACACAGAATATTTCAAGCATTCTAGAAGGCTCCCCTTAATGTTCCCTCCCAGGCAATACTGGGAAGGAGGAATTTGTTACCTAAAAAAGACAAGCATTCTATTCCTTGAATTTTGGAGATTCAACTCTCGTCTCCCTATCAAACTACGTGGGGGCATATCAGTGTTCTCTTTCTCACTTGTGAATTATTTTGAAAAGTAAACATGGAAGCCATCTAAATGACCAAAAGCAGAAATGCTTTTCCATCTGAGGCACGCCTCAAGGACTAGATACTGTGCAAGCCTTAAAATCATGCTTTTGGAGAATATTTAGTGGCACTGAGAATAATGTTAAATTTAAATGACGCTGAGAATATACTAATTAATATTAAATCAAAAGGCAAGGTGCACCAATGTTCATGCAGAAGTTCAGTTTTGACATCATACACACAGGCAAGGAAAAACGACTGAAGAAAATTCTCCAAAAGATTAGCTTTGGTGAACTCTGGGTTTTAGAATATGAGATGGTTTTTATTTTCGTCTTTATATTTGTTATCTTTGAAATTCTTGATGATGAAAAAGTGATACTTTTCTAACAAGGAAAAAAAACCCCTGTTTTCAAATGTGGGTTAACCGAAATGACCAACATTGGGGAAATGATTTTCTAAACTATGACAACACATTTTGTGGCATATTATGCATTTTTACAGGGCATTTTGAAGACTGGAATAACTTGGAAAGTTGCCTACGGTGTAATCAATGTATAGTGTTTTTTAAAGCCATGGGGCATCTGGCGGGCTCATTCCATAGAGCATGTGACTCTTGATATCAGGTCCTGAGTTCAAGCCCCATGTTGGGTGTAGACCTTGCTCCTAAAAAACTAAATTAAAAAAAATAAAATAAAATAAATAAAACCAGGACAGGATGCATATAACTAAGTTAGGGAGGGGGAGACACAACTAAAAACAGTGGTTGCAAATTGTAGAACACGAACATTGAAATCATGAATGGAAAAAAAAAACTTTAAGAAAAGGTTGTTTATTTAAAAGTTTTTAAAGAATGTGTGTTTAAAGCCCCATATATTTATTTCTGTGATCTGGATATATTTTTTTTGTACGTTGAGGGTTTTTTTTTTAAGCCAGGAATGTTGGGGGTAATCATTTCAATGTGTTTTAGTCTGAAGCTTTTGGGGAATTGTAAATGTGGCCTCTTCTACTCTGAATCAGATTCCACAGAAGCGGTCGGGGCGGGAACACTCTAAATCCTTAATTTTCACAAATGCCGGAACCGAACTAACACAAAACTACCCAAGTGCCAGAGACTCAATTCATGCCATTTCTGGGAGGCTCACTCCATTAGACCTTTGCATTTACTTTTTTCAATTAAACGTTTTCGTTTCGGCTCGGGTGATTCCTCCCGGAAACAGAGCTGAGTGGAGGGGTTGGGCAGGGATGTGAGAACCCAACAAACTAAAATTGAGAAGCCCTTCTCGCAGCTTCGGCCTCCCCGCCACCCCTCACCCCCACCCCAACACACACAAAGTCCCAATTTAGGGTTCTCTTGGTCCAGACGACAGTGAGATGTGACCCGGGTCTGTGCACTTGCCCCGGGTGCCACGCCTCTCCCCCACCCCCAAAGTTAGACAAAGGGAGAAGGGTTGGCTGGGTTCTTTCCAGGGCCCAGAAAGCCTGGGGATTCCAGGTTGGAGAGAAAGAGAAAACAACAAACCCCTTTGATCCACGTCCGGGAGCAGGTAGAGCCAAATGGAAGGGCTGGGAAGAACTTGGCGAGCATTATCCGTCCAACTCCCTCAGGCCTCTTTTCCGGGTTGCCAGTTGCGGACCTGCCTCCGGGCATTTCATCTGGCCCAAATCGGGAGGCCGGGGGCTTTTCGTTGGCTCGCCGGGATCCGGTGCCTTCTCGGCGGTCGCGGGGCTCCTCGCTGGAAGGGACGCCGGCCGCGCACAAGACCCGGAAGAGCTGCGCCTCCCGGCGCGCTGTTCCCATCCCATTGGATCTCACGAAGCCGGGAGAAGCCCGCAGATCGAGTCTTTGATCCCCCCAAGCTCCGGGATCCCAGAGTCTTTAAAACAAACGGACAGAAGAAGGAAGTAAAGAGTAACTGACTCCGTCTCACCAGGCCGCTCTGCGCAGCCTCGGCCGGCGGGTGGCTGGCAAGTCCGCGCCACCTTCCCGGCTCTGGCGGCGCGGCAGGCCTGGCTTTCCTCCGCCACGGGTGCGGGCGTGGGGAGGACGCCCATCTACCAAGTTCAAGTTTCCAGAGCCTGAGGGGACCGCGGGCTTTTGGGGCCTCGGCCACCGCCCGCTGGAATGACCCCGCCGACGGAGGGGCGCTTTGAAAATAGGTCGCGGCATGACTTACTGGAACGTTCTTTAATAATTCACCTTTTTTCGCCATTATTCGTTTGCTATTTTTTTAAGATTTAATTTTTAAAGTTTTTGTAATGTTAATTTTTGAGAGAGAGAACGGGGGAGGGGAAGAGAGAGAGGGAGACTAAGGATCCGAAACCGGCTCTGCGTGTTGACAGCAGAGAGCCCAATGCAGGGTTCGAACTCATCAAACCGGGAGATCGGGAGATCGTGACCTGAGCAGAAGACGCATGCTTAACCGAATGAGCCATCCAGGGACCCTAAGATTTTTTTTTTTTTTAAAGTAATCTCTACACCCAGTGTGGAACTCGAACTCACAACCCGGATATCAAGAGTTGCAATCTCTACCGATTGACCCAGCCAGGTGCCCTTCTTTGGCTATTTATGCATTTGTTTTCCCTACTCATTAAAAAAAAAATGGAGATTTTGCTGCCTAAAAATAAGGTAAGAAAACATGAATTACGAAAGAGCGAAAATGAAAAAATTACATTATGTTGATCCTGACTGAAATATTGCTCTAACTTGACGTGCAGCCTCAGTAACCGGGATTTTTCACGCAGATCAGGCGAGTTTTCCGGGGAAGACAACAGACACTCGTTGATAAAGCAATGAAGGCTTGGTTAGAAGCCAGGCCTCTCGAGTTCCGGATCCTTCCACAACCCTCCCCAGGCCCCTTTCTCTCCACCGGCTGCGCGTCCAGGTCCACCTCCCGGAGGGCTGAAGGAATGTTTATAGCCTGACTCAAGTTCAATGACAAAACCCTGCCTGGAGGGGGAGGGGCACGGAACTTCAACCTTCCATCAGACAAAGGCAGAGCGCAGGTCTCCGGCGGGAGGCGCGGGGCTGGGCCCAAGTAGACTCCGGGAGCTGAGGGCCCTCAGAAAGAGTATGGATCTCTTTGTCCCCTGCCTGGGGCCTCTGGTGTGCGGCCTGTAGCCCCGAGACCAACATTTGGTGCGTGTCCCCCTGGGTTGCAGTGGGGCGGTCACAGTCTGAATGGCAAGTAGCTGTCTGATCCCTACTCCGGCTACGCCCACCTTTCAGGACCCAGTGCTAAGGCCCCTGCCTGCTCTACCCAGCCAGAGCCCAGACCAGACCGTTCTCTGGCCACGACCTGCGTTTTCCGGCCCCCTCCCCGAGTTTTACTGGATCTTCCCTCCTGGATTTGATATTCTAATCATCTTCCCAGGTTCTACTCCAACAGGCCCTTTTCTGGGACACTCCAGATGCCAGGGGATGAGGGGCGAATCTTGCACACTCCTTGTTCCCCCCATTTGTCTTGGTTGTGATCATTTACCCCAACACACAATGTCAGAGGTCACAACTGAGGAAGCAGCGGACCCAGGATCTGGCAGTAAGCAAGAGGCAGGGCTCCACGCGATGGGAGATGGCCTCTCCAATGTCTCTCCTCCAGCCTCCCACCCCCAGTGGAAGATTTTGCATCCTGTAGGCACCGGGTAAATGAGTGGTGGGTTTAACCAAATTTCTATTTGTCTTTAATCCTGGTGTGGTTTTGTTTTGTTTTGTTTTGCATTTATGCAAATCTCCCTGGTGCACCCAAGAGGGGCCAGGTCTAGGGAGTTTAAGTGCACCTGTGTGACATCAGGGCTCGGCTCCTGATGGAAACAGGCGTCTGTCAGTGTCTAGTGGGACCTTGTGAAAAGAGGCATGTTGGGGATGTAGACAGAGAAGCTTAGATATTAAGAGCCCCTGCCACTGCAGGCTGGGTGACGCTGACCGAGTAACTTACACTGCTTGGTCTCAATGCCCTCATTTAAAAAAATTTTTTTTAACGTTTATTTATTTTTGAGCCAGAGAGAGACAGAGCATGAACAGGGGAGGGGCAGAGAGAGAGGGAGACACAGAATCTGAAACAGGCTCCAGGCTCTGAGCTGTCAGCACAGAGCCCGACGCGGGGCTCGAACTCACGGACCGTGAGATCATGACCTGAGCCGAAGTCGGCTGCTTAACCGACCGAGCCACCCAGGCGCCCCTCAATGTCCTCATTTTATAAGCTATATACTCAGTTGTGGGTTTTGTCATTGTGACGGTAGTAACTCCGGAAGGAAACATGAGCAGGGGTCAGCTTGGGGTGGAGGGAAGAAGGGCAGGTGAGTCCTTGCCCCCCCCCCTCCCCGCCAAGAGCAACGAATTAGCAGTGTCAGTGGCTAAGGTCTTGGGCATGTGCCCCACCTCCCGCGGCTGTCCTTTAGGGCTCTGAGCCCCTGTGCGCGTGTGCCAGCAGCAACATGTGTCCCCTCCAGTTGCTTCTCGGATCCTGGCACTCGCCAGGCTTCAGAAAAAGACGCAGGAATGGGGGGGGGGACCGAAGGTAGCGGCTCCCAGACAATGGTATGCTGATTTATTTTTTTTAAAGGGCCAGGGCCTTGACCTTTAGGGTTAGTTTGTCAATTATCCGTGTTATCACTACATTTCATCCTCACGGAGTTTCCAAAACTAGGCGTGTTGTAAAGAATTATGATTTTACATAACAATAACAATAGCATTAACGGTAATATTAATTTTGGCTGTGCCAGGACACCACCCAGTCGGAGACAGACATAGGTCACGTGGGGGGCCCCAGCTCTGGAGCTTCCTCCCACCTGCCAGCCTCTCCCGGGCCCGGGCCCGGGGCCGTGTCTGTCCCGCGTCCTGCGAAGCGCTTTCTTTGTCCCTTCCCGCTCAGGCAGCTGTGCGGCTGTCTCTCCAGGAACCAACGTGGAGGTGCCCTCCCCAGGTGCTCGGTCTCTGGTCTCAAGTCCCTTCTACCCCCCTTTCCCTGCCCACCTAGACCGCGGAGGCCCACCCATTCCTGGGGAGACCCCTCCAGGGCCTCCTGAGGCCGGTCCCAGACTGTGAGAGCGGTGACGCCTTTGGCCCACAGATTAGCTAGTTTACCTTATTAGGGAGAAACGCACTCTTGAAGGTAGTGAAACGGGCCGGTCCCTGGTCTGAGAAATGGGCGCATAACACTCTTGTTCTCTCTGCAAAGGCCAAGCCCGGAATTCAGCTGGCGTCAAGGGCCTGAGTTCGGCAGTCGCCCACCTGAAGGCTCAGCCTCCCGAGTGGTGGCGCAGGACTCAGTTTGCGCACTCTGGGCTAGAGAAGGAAGGACGGGTGCCCCCCTCCAGGCAGAGTCTGGGGCGGGGCTCAGGGAGAGGGCTCCCCACTGCGGGGGAAGCCTGGGGTATCTCCTCCCCAATGCAGACCGAGGCCTCCTCGCCTGGCCGCCAACCTCCCAACCTCGGTGTCCCCAGCAGGTCTCCAGGTCTCTCCGGCCTTCCTCCCTGCCCCCCACCAGTTTAACTTTCTCCCTCCCGAGGCCGGAGGTGCCCCCCCCGCCCTTCCCCCCACCTTCCTCCCTCTTCCCTCAAAGCGAGTGGGGCGGAGGCAGTGGAGACCACCAACCTGAAACTTCAAGTTCAACGGCAGCCCCTGACCCTTCTCACCCCTCCCCTCCCCTCCGGGTGCCGACAGACTCAATTTCCCTCTTAATCATTCTAGGGGCCACTGAACGCAAGCTGCCCGCGTCCCCTGTTTCACCTTGGGGGCAATTTAGGGGAGGGGAGTCAGTGGCGGGATTCTTTCCTTCTCTGTCTCCTCCACCATCCCACCCCACCCCCTTTCCACACAGAGGTAACTTGTAGCAGACAAAAGAGGAAAGGCCCGCATCAGTTCCCCACTGGATGTTTTTTAAATCTCTCTCCAGGCCCAGATCAACGCCTGGGCGTGGCGGTGGGGGAGCGGAGGGGTGTCCGACTCCGGTGAAAGGCCGAGGGCCACTCTGGTGCTTTCTCCCCCCGCCCCTTTCCTGGAGAGGAACTGTTCAGGTGGGTGAGACTACGATGGAAATTTCTTCAACAACAGCGGAGCCGCGCTTTAGTGCAGGTTTGAGTATCCAATCCATGATTGTAGCTCCAGGGTTTCTACGAGACCAGACGCGGCCCCGGACACCGAGAGTTTCTCCCGAAGGGAACCTAATTAAAGTGCAGCGATTAGGACCTCGGATAAAACTTTAATGACGGGGAGGAAGGGGGTGGGGGGGGAGGCAGTCTTCTTCGCGTTGGAGGAGGGGAGCCGGGCCGCTGGGAGAACTGGGGGGCTCGATCAGAGCCTTTCTCCTGCCGCAAAGGGCAGTTTCCGGCTCCGGAGCGGCTCAGAGCAGGGGTGGCTGGGGTGGGGGGCCGGGGTGGGGGGGACCGCTGTGCGGATTCTCCGCCCGCCGCAGCCTCGCGGGCCCCGGAGCGGTCGGAAGCGTTTCCCAGCGTGAGTGAAGGACCCCAGGGCTGGGACCCCGGCCTGGCCCTCCTCTGGGCGGCCTCGGGAATTTAGATTCGAAAAGAGCTTCCGGAGGTTGCGTCTATGCACTTCTCCACCACGACCCCCTAATTCGGCCTCTGGAAGCCTAATAAAATACAACTGCTCTGGCGTTAGCAGTGATTGCGGTCCTGGAGCCAGCGTAGACGCAACCCTACGAGCCCGTTCGGACGCTTGCTGCTGAGACTCTCAGGCCCGGGGTGTTTGGGGGAGTACGGACAGGGCGTGGAGGACCGCTCCGAGAATTCCGCCTCGTTGGCGGAAACACACCCCGTGTGTTTTCGGGAGTGTATTTGTGCGCTTCTGCATGTATTTTGTTCGTGCAAATGTTGTCTGAATTTACCGATTTGGGAACGTGGCGTTCACATGTTTCAGCCTGAATAATTTTTTAGCAAAACCCGCTCCCCGGTGTCTAAACATGGCCCGATTTAAAAGCAAATCGCTGCAGACAAGTTAACGTAGGTGTATGGATTTTGTCATCAGTTAACACCAATTGGTGAGAGGGTTTTGTTTGTTTGTTTGTTTGTTTGTTTGTTTGTTTTAAAGGCTCGGTCTGGGTGGGAGGGGGTAAAATTGCCTCGGAGTAAAATTGGGTGTTTGCAAAGGGATTTCATGAGAGGCTTTAAAGCCAAACGCAATTAAAATGTTTTGTTTTGTTTTGCACAGGTTCCTTATGTAAATCACTCCGGCTGGGGGGTGGGGGGGGAGGGTGTCGCCGCGAACTGGTCTGCAGAGGAAGATAAATAATATTCCAGTGGAACGAAGACCCAGACCCGGGACAGATGGCGCCGCGGCCTTGCTACCCAATGTTGTCTATATTTAAGATCAATGCTGCTGCCCACTTTGCCTTCCTCCTGGGTCTCTCGCTGGCCGGACCGATACAACTGACGATACCTTGGCCCCATTCCAGGCGACTCCGGGTCCCGGCGCCCTCACAAGCAGCCCTAAACTGCACTTACTCCGGAGGCCTGAGACCCCCAGGCATCCGAAAGCCAGCGGCCCGGCCTGGGGGGTTGAGGCCAAGCCGACCAGCGGGTTTCCCTGAAATAGCAAACTTCTGCCGGCAGGGGGCGTCCTTGCCTTTTTAATCGTGCACAAACTCCTTGGTGGCGAAATAAATCTCTAAACTCCCGTATCTTTTGTTCGGAAATTGTCGCAAACGAATAATAGAGGAGCCCCCGAAACTCTAAGTCCCTTATAGCGGCGTGGAAGAGTTAGAGCCCGGGGGCTGCAGAGTCTCGAGGCCTCTGACTCCTTCAGGCCTCCCCCTAGGCCCACTAGGCGCGTCCAAGCATCAGCCCCTTTTGTGGCCTTTCCTCTCCTCGTGTGGCAACCCCCTGCACCATGGAGACCCCCACACACGCCTTCATTTGGCCCACACCCTACCCACATGCTGGTATGCACTGAAGTCTTGCCATTTCTGAAGCAGGGGAAAAGGGGTTTTTCACACACTACCCTCCAGAACCTGTTAAGTTAAAAGCTACTTGCATGAGTCTGTTTGAAAGGCAGTAAGTAACTCCCTCTGAGCCGGGTGCTTTACCAAAGAGCTTAAACTGGACCACGGGGCTTGGGAGGGTTTTTTCATTTTTTTTTTTTTTTAATCACAAAAGGGACACCCCCCCCCCCCAAGCAGACACAGTCTAAGGAGACCCAAGGGGGGAGGGTGACCGGCCACCTTTGGGGCCTTTCCCCTCAACCCTGGGCTCCTCTTTGGTACACAGATTTAGAAGAATCTGAGTTGCTTCCCAACTCATTCCCAGGAGAGGAGCCAGAACTGGGATTTCACCCAAACGCCCGGCTGTAAACGCCCCAATCCCTTGGCTACACTTGGAGAACTATGAGCCTGAGCCTGCTTGGAGAGGCCATTGGGACAATGACCTCGGCCCCCACAGGGTGCGTCTGGGATCATGGGAGGTGCAGACCCTCTCCACTTGGATCACGAGGAGCATGTAAGCCAGGATGCCCCAGCCCAGGCTGCAGGAAGACCCAGGGCAAACCGGCCCACTTTGCTGCACAGCCAAGGTGGTGAATCCCGCAGGGCACTGAGCCCAGGTACGACGTGAGGGAGCAGGCACAGTGGGGAAGTCCTTGGCTCTGCAGCTCTGCGAGCAGCCAGTCTGCCCCAGGCTCATGGAATTCTACATGCCAAGCCTCTGTCTACTTGGATGGAGAAAAGGGAGTTGACACGAGCACCAACCTCGTCCTCCACCCACCCAGGATTCAGGGTACTTGAGCCAGCGCAAAGGGGGAGTCGGGGTACTTGAGCCAGCGCAAAGGGAAAGGGGGAAAAAAATCTGCAGCCACCGTTGCTGAACATGCCTGATCCTGGGTCTTTGGGTTTCTGGCACCCACTGTTCTTTTATCCACAAAGGGCCTGCCCCATCTCCCAAGCCTGAGACCCGCACGCTTCTCTTGGTGGGGGCAAGCGGGTGGTGAAGGGCCATTTTCTGGTTTTCTCTCCAGCCTGGCTAGTCCAGCGGGTTTGGGACGTGTCTGCCCCTTAGGGTGGGACGGGATGCGGTTCTCCAGTTCTGTAACCTTCTGTGCCTGGGTGGGGCACATCTACAAGGCCACAAATACCTATTTCATGTGGCTTCCAAACGCCCGACGGATCGTAACCTGGACAGAACCACCGGGAACGCTAAGGAAAGACTTGGGAAGTTTGGGGGAGGAAATGAGAGGTGGTGAATTATCCGGGCGCTTTCTCGAACCCAGTTTTTCTCGAGGAAGGAGGACGGACTCGGGAGGGCAGCACGCTGGCTTCATTTTCACACAAGGACAAAATCTAAGCGTTGAGGATGGGACTTCTGAGACCACTCGGTACAACCTAGGGGGTGGGCGGGGAAGGGAGGGAGTGGTGCCCACCCGTGTTGTCTTTCTTGCCCGTGGGTCCTCTGAGAAAAATGCTAAACGGAGCAACGGTAGGCGTAGGTAGTCGCAGGGATGAATGTGCCTTTTCTCCTCTCTGCCGCAGTCACTGGGGCGGGGGATGGGATTTGGAAATGGACGGGGATCCAGAGGAAGCTTCCCTGCCAGGGGTCTCCTTCCAAGTTTATTCATAATCAGCTCAATCCATGCAAGCGGTTTCTAAGGTGCTCTTCAGAGCTCTAGATAGAAAATAGGAGACTAATTTTCATGGGAACTCATACTTGTGATAGTAATTACTGCCCCTAAGGTGAATGATTATGACCGCGACAGGTCCTGTAGCTGGTGGCTTACTCTGGTGGGTTGGACTGTAACTCTGGGCCTCACTGGCTCCCTAGAACATATGGGGGTACAGCAGACCATCCCTCCGGAACAGCCCAAGAGGTGTGGCCTGTGACGAGTGTAACCTGTGGGAGCCCCTCACTAGAGTCCTGCGCTCCAGCCTGGCACTGGCAGTCTCCCGGTCTCCCGAGGACACTCCCATTTCTCCCTCCCCCCCCCCCCCACCTCCCCAGGCAGGGATCTCCCTCACGGAGTGGTGCTGGTCTTGACCTTGGCGAGGACTTTCTTCTCCTTAACCCGGCGGTTCTGAAACCAGATGGTGATCTGGCGCTCTGAGAGGCTGGTGGCCGCGGAGATCTTGCGCCTCTTGTCCTTGGTAATGAACTTGTTAGCGGAATACTCGCGCTCCAACTCGCGCAACTGCCCCTTGCTGTACGGAATGCGCTTCTTTCGGCCCCGTCGGAAGGCGCAGCCTTCTGGAGGGTGCTGCGCGCTTGTATCTGCGCGTCGACGGAAGGAGGGAGAGAAAGCCACGCTCAGACCTCTGCCCCCAAGGCCACGCGCAGACCCAGGCCCTACAAGCTAAGTAACTCTCCAGGAGCCCCCAGATCGCCCTTCAGACACACGCGGGCTCCCACTCCCCCAAAGCACAGCGGGACACCTCGACTTCCGGCTCGTTTCTAATTACCGCTGAGGCTTGGAAAGACCAGGATCCTGCGGATCACCCTTACCTAACACTGTCCTCACGCTTGCAGGTCTGGAAACACACCCATCACACACGGCCAGACCTTTGCCCAGGGTCACATACATACATCCACCCTCACATGCATTTTCACACTCCTGGCCACTCTCCTAGAGTCTACAGCCAAGTTATGTACAGAAGGGAACACATTTCTGTCCCCGCTCCCAACACACACACACACACACACACACACACACACACACACACCCCACACACACATACCCCTAGGTTATGACTGCAGGAAATCTGAATTTTCCTGTGGAAACTGAAAATTCATTGGAGAGAAAAGGAGGGCTTGTATTTTTTACAGAACATCCATTATCTCTGTTCCGACACACCCCACCCCCATACTCACTAAATTGAGAGTCATTTAGCCTTTTGGCAGAAGTAAACCTGGGATCTTTGAGGTAGGAACAGCCTAAGCCCCTCAGAGGTGATAGGGGAACCAAACACTCTGACATATTGAGAAGCTGGTCCCAAAGCCTCCTAGGGAGGTGAAGGGGCCTGGTGGCCCGCAGGCTTTCGAAAACACCCAGCTCAGCCACCCCCACCCCCGCACACTGACCCTCTGGGGCTCCACCAGGCTCTTCAACTGCCTAAAACCCCCCTTCAGGGCCCTAATAGCCAACAGAGGACCACAAGCTCCTCCTCACCAGCCCCAAGTTTCCCTTCACCTCCTCCCATGCAAGTGCCGGCTGGGCCTACAACCCACACTCAGCACCAACGGGACCCAAAGTAGTGGGGCAAGTTACCTGCAAATGCTGCCTTCCAGAAGGGCCCTGGCGGGTTCTGTTCTCCCTGGCAACACATCTGGCCGTTCCAGCCCCCGGTGAGGGCCCAGGACTGGTAACTGTCCACAGGCAGCAGGGAGTCGTGGCGAGGCTCCCCGGGGGCCCCCAGAGTCTGCACCACCGACACATCCAGGTAACTGGCCATAGGCTGGTAGGGTCCCGAGTACCCCGGATAGAAGGCAAACTCGGTGGGGCGGCTGGGGTACTCCTCCCCGGCAGCGGCAGTCTCCGCGGGGTAGGCAGCTAGGGTGGCCGCCTGGGCACAGGGTTTCAGCGAGCTCCGGGACACTCGGCAGGAGTAGTACCCGCCTCCAAAGTAGCCGTAAGGCACCGAAGCCGCCCCCTGGGGCACCCCGGGGCAAGGGTGGCACTGCTTTGGCGGTTCCGCAGAGCCCGGCAGGTCCAGGGGGGCATAGCTGACGGCGGGCATCAGCGTAGGCGCCGCTGCTGGGTGGCTAGTCAGTGGGGAGTGGGCGACTAGATTCCGGCTCCCTCCCGCCCCGGGCAAGCCATCCATGTCCTTGGCCCCGTCCAAGGTGGCATAATTGCCGGGCTCCATGGGGCCGCGGGTCGGCTCATGGGGTGCCGGGGGTGGGGGATACAGGGGGCACCCAGCTCGCTCTCCCCACCCAGGCCCCGGGAATCCAAGGCTTTTTAAATCGCTCCCAGCTCGCCCGGCGCCTGCATTCGCTCGTCCCGGCCGTCTTGACGCAGGAGACGCAGGTGCCAGGGCACGCGCGCTGATTGGCTGTGGCCTTGGGGAGAGAAGCTAGTAAAATCTTCATGGCAGAAATTGCGAAAATACTTTACCCTTGCTTCTCTCCCAGTGTGTCTCTCTCCCTCTCCCTCCCTCCCTCCCTCCTCCTACCCCTCCCTCTCTCCCTTCGCGCCTCCCTCCCTCCCTCCCTAAGTCCCTCTCTCCCTCTCCCTCGCTTTTATTGCATTTGGAAACCAGAAAAGAACCGAGAGGAAGTGTCCTTTCTCCGCTTTCCAGTTGGGAGCTACCCAGCTCCGCGTCCGGGGGGAGGGGAGAAGCGGGAGGGGGAGGGACAGAAGACAAGGAGCCGGCCCCCCACCTCCGCAGCCTCCTCTCCCTCCCTGGCTCTCTGTCTCCGGTGCTTTGGCAGGTTTAACGAGAGAATAAAAAGCTCTCCCTATAAAGTGTGCATCTCATGGTGGGGGTGGGGTGGGGAAGGGGAGTCGGGGGTGGGGCCCGGAGGAGGCCGCTCTGTGCCTGAAAGGGGAACCTGGGAAGGTGCCTGAACCAGAAGAGGCTGGGAAATGGGGATTAGAGGGCATTTCTGGGAGCCCCTTGCTTTAGGTCCCTGGGGGCAAGCATCCCAGTTCACTCCAGGTGCCCCTCCTATTCCGGATGCGCGTAATAGGCTGCCCAGGGAAGTGCCTGGGAAGCCCTTCCCCCGACACACACACACACACCCCACCCCGGGATCCCAGCTACCGCCCAGCCGGCTCCCGGAGTGGGGTGGGGCAAGAGAGGGAGGGAGACAGGAGCTGGGGAGAAGACGGGAGATCTGGAGCCTGGGATGTGCCACGTTCAGATCTGAAAGGGAAATGGAGTTTCTAGCTGTAGCCTGCGAAAGGGGGTCCGGATTTCCGTTTCATGGTGGGGAAAAAAGTACGGAGAGAGCACAAAGATGCCTTGTATATTCAGAGAGAGGCAGAGGCCGAGGGACGACAGCACCAAGAGGGAAAGAGAGAATTGGGTTGCAGGAGTGGGAAAGGGTCTTATAAAACCCCGAAGTACCAGCCAGAAAAGAGGATCTCTTTTCCCCCTTTGCTGGGATCTAAGGAATTTCCAGGAAACCAGGCCTAACTGGCTAAGCACACGAGTTGCAGGGGTGCTGGGCCCCAAGGAAGAAGGAGCCTGCCCTGTGCAAAGATGTCCAGCCTCTCTGCCCTGCCGGTCTCCTCTTAATTCCCAAGAGGCCCAGGTAACTCACCGTGGCCCTGGCACATTCCTACCCAAGCTGAGTGTCCAGAAAGCCCAGGACCCCCTATTGGCTTCCTCCAGGATTTACATTTCCTTGGAAAGCAGGATGGGAGAGAGAGAGCCCGAAACACTGCAAGGATTGCTGGAGGTCCCTCCCTTGGACCCTATTGTACAGTGCAATTCAGAAGACTCCAACCAATTCGTTTCACAGTTCCTCAGAGGTTTTTCTGTTTCCTTTGCTACCCCTCCCAAATCAAATCCTCCTGGGTCCACTTCTTCTAGAACCCCCAGTTTTTCTGGAGGAGGCAGGAACTTTTCCATTCCACACCAGCGTCACGGCGATTATACGAAACAATCCACCCTGACTCTAGGTGGGCTCAGCCATGCCCAACCGTACCAACCTGAACCTGAACTTGAGCCATCTCTCAGGAAACTGAGAATTCCATACAAACTGGAATTTCCCCCAAGCTGTGGGGCTGTAGTGGAGATCATAGCTCGCCCTCGACGGACCTTGCTAATAACAGAAGACACCAAGCACAAAATCCTCACTAGGTTTTATTTTATTTGAAAACAACATGAGAGAAAAGGGAGGAGATATCTCTTTGGATGCTTTCCAGTTTCTTCTCCTAGCCTCTTGCTTGTGTAATAATGAAAGACAGAACTGCCAGGATTTTTGCCTAAAGACTACAATTTTTTTCAATTTTTTTTTTTTTTAAGTATGTTCTACACCCAGCCTGGGGCTTGAACTCACAACTCGAGATCAAGAGTCACGCACTCCGCACTCCACCGACTGAGCCAGCCAGGCACCTCTTGTCACTGGTTTTTACTGTAGGTGACAGTACAGGTATAAGATCCCTAAACTTAGAAATACATAATTCTTTTTTTTTTATTTTTTAATGTTTATTCATTTTTGAGAGACAGAGAGAGTGTGATCAGGGGAGGGGCAGAGAGAGAGGGAGACAGAATCCGAAGCAGGCTCCGAGCTGTCAGCACAGAACCCGACGCGGGGCTCGAGCTCACGAACTGCGAGATCATGACCTGAGCCAGTTGGACGCTTAACCGACTGAGCCTCTCAGGCGCCCCCCAAAGTACATAATTCTAGTCATACCTTATGACCCAGCAATTCCATTCCTGGACATATTCCCAACAGAAACGAATGTTTATGTCCATCAAAAGGCAGGTACCGGAATGTCCAAAGCAGCTTAATTCATTGTAGTTCAAAGACAAAAACAACCCAAATGTCCATCGGTAGTACAATGGGTAAATACATCGTGCTATAATTAAAGAAGGGAGTACTACACAGTGATAAAAAAAAAAACCCTACTGCTATTCACAACATGGATGAATCACACAGATATATGTGATTTGGGGATATGTAGTGTTCTGGTTCGTGTCCACGGAAATGCACTGAGCTCAGCATTATTCTGGAACGCAGAGATGATTCACCGGAACCTTGCCGGGGAGAAGCTCTCCAGCTGTGCTAGAGACTCCCGTGTAAACAGATACGTTTCAATACAAGTACTCTAGGATTTTTGTTTTTGTTTTTGTTACACTCTGCAATTTAGTTAGTGTCTACTAGATCCCAGGGAATCCTTCTGGATGTCATATTTATTAGCATATGACATATGTTCCCGCTTCTTGTACATTGTGTATGCATGTCCGTCTCTCTGTGACCTGTCATCGACCTTTAGTGAATTCAGATAAGGTACGACGAACTCCCTCATCCGTAAAAATTATGTCTCCTTACGGGGACAATAATTCCTACTTCACAGAAATGGTGTGGAGATTAAATGGAATTTAAATGGAATGCACTTGAGAGCATTTTATAAACCGAACACCTACGAGTTCTGTATGTGTATCTGTGTCTATCTAAGGAACTACAGCCACCTTTTCTTATTTGAAGAGAAAAGGACAGTTGCCCTAAAGACAACCGGCCTCTCCTCACTTGCCTCTCCCAACGCTGTGTACGCCTGAGATTTCCACAAAGAGAAACTGAGGCTCAGAGCCTCCAAATCCTCCCTCCAGCCCAACGTGAGTTCGGTTGAGGTCTCAGGGGGCCTCCTGACCTCCCAGCCAGCCCAGGCCGAGCCAACCCTTCCCCCCGGGCACCCCCCACCCCGCCCCGCCCCACAGACTCCTTTGTGTCCTGCTGGGAGCCTCCATGCAGACCCTCCAGGACCCCCGAGCCGTCCCCCCCGCCCCAAGTCCCTTTACGGACCCAGCCAAACGCGCTGAAAGCCTCAGCTGCTCCTTTACATACCGCCCAGACACCTCCGGGAAGGTCAAGGCCAAGTTGAAAGTTAAGAGTCTGTTTACCTCCGGGAGCCCATTCAGCGCGGCCCCACGGACCGCCTTTGACCTTTACAGCCGGGCTTTGAGCGCGGCCGCCGCGCCCCCAGGGGTTCCGGCCACGGGGACTTGGAACCTCCTTGTCAGCTCCCGCCCCCGCCCGGGCTCGGGTCGCCGGCGAGGGGGAGGGGGCGAGCGGCGCCCCCTCGGCCCACTTGGGGCAGTGGTTAAATTATGTATTATGTTTTGTAAAGCAAGATGAGCGCCGCTGTCTTCGTTCTCCCACCTGGAACAAGGTATATGATCACGACGACCGAAGGCCTCAGGTCGGCCGTGAAGAGTAACGCGAATTTATCTGTGGTGGCCACAGTTCTTTTTCTGGAAAGGTCAGGGCTCCGCTGCTGCGACACTGCTTGGAGCCGCTTCCTTTATGAAGAGGGCCTAATGGGGTGTGTGCTCTTTTCTCTCGTCTTTTCTAACATCCTTTCTTTCCATCTGTATTTTCTTTTCGTCTGTCTTTAGTCTCTTGGTATCTTTCTTTTCTTTTTTTACATCTGTGTTGTCCTGACTGCCTTTCTTTCCTTCGATTTTAATTATCTTTCTTTTCGTGCGTTCTTTCCCGCATTCTTTCTTTCTGTCTGTATTGCTTCCCTTCGCCCCCTTCCCCATCCCCATGTACCTTTATGTAGCCTTCGGTCCCTTTCTCCCTAGCTGCCCCTTACCCGATTTTTCCTTTGTTTGCTTTTTCCTCCCCTCTTTTTTCTTCCTTTCGTTTTCTCTCTTTTCCTTCCTTCCTCCTTTTCTGTCTTTCCTTCTCCTTTATGTCTTTTTTTTTTTTTTTTTCAATTTCTTTCTCTCTTCTCTCAGATTTACTTGTCTCTGCCCTCTGCCCCCAACGCACACACTCGGTTTCTCCTTTTCGGATCCTCCCAATTTTCCATTGTTCTTCTCCAGAGTCTGGAAGGGGCCTCTCCGCAGGCGGCCGGAGCCTGCCCTTGGCAAGGTCGGTCTGCAGGGTGGCCTGGAGTGGGTCACCGGCTTCGGGGGCCCTGCCGGCAGTTGGGGAGGACAGGGGGCCCAGGCCCTTCTCTCGGAACTGAAGTCAGGTTGGGCCTCTCCCGACCTTAGAGGAAAGTCTTTCGGCAAATTGACGGCCCGGTCCAGGAGCTACAAGAATCAGAGACTGGAAGCACGGCTCTTAAGAAGGAGCCCGCCACCACCTCCACTGTCTCTCCCCACCCAGAGAAGCCTGGAGACATCCCCGGGGATTAGGACCCTCTCAGGACAAACTCAAGTGCTTTCGAAGCGGAGACTGTAGGAGAGAGCTACAAAATGAGCCGATCAAGGCCTCGGGCACGGAACACTGGATCTGAGGAGTTGATCAAAAGACGGTCTGCTAAGAGGAGCGGCGCGCCTGCCCTGATGGCGCCTGGAAACCAGAGAAGCGCTTAACCAAGCCCAAGAACCGTGAGTGGGGGTCTGGAGCAGGGGGAGGGAGGGAGAGAGTGAGGAGCGGGGGGCGGGGGGCAAAACTGAGGGTCGCTGAAAAGAGACCAAGAACCTCCAGTCCTTTGGTCCTGCAACTGTGGGCCAGAAGCACGCTGTTCCCTGCCTGCCTTGTGTGCTATGTGTCCAGTTAGAGGCCCTGCCGGCCCCCAGAGTCCCCAGCCTCTTCCCACCCTGGGCTTTGCTGGGGAGAACGACCTCCGGCACCCACCCCAGCACCCAACCCAGAAGAGCCCAGTGTGGATCTGGCCCAAACCACTAGGAATTTGGGGCCTAGAGGGCGGCACTGCAGAGCAAGGCTTGGGTGGGCAGAATCATTTCCCCTCTCCGAGCCTCTGTTTTCTCCTCTGCCTGTGTAAGGAGCGGAGGGCTGGACAAATCTCTAGGCCCGCTTCAGCGTTCACTTTGGGCAGAAGCAAGAACAGGAAAAGGGAGCATTCCTGGAGTTCGAAGGCGTTAGTGGGGAGGGAAACCCTGGAGAGAGCCACAAATAGGCCACTGGGCTGGCCACTGATTATTCTGAGAGGATCTAGGGCGGGGCACAGTTATTAGGTCCTTGAGGGAGCCCTGCCCTGAGACCATTTCAGGCTGACTCAGTTGGGACAGACAGCCCCAGGGTATAAACTCCACAGTAGCCCATTAAATAAGACCAAATTGGTGTGGGAGATCACCTCCTCCACCCCTCATCCTGTAATGCCCTGAGGAGCCCTCTAACCTCCTCAATGATGCACCCACTGGGAGTAGGATAACAAGAGTGGCATCCTCAAGCGGAGAGGCACAACTAACGTCTTTGGGGTTTGCAGCGGCTTCCCGGGTCCCCAGAGACTGGGCTTCCTTTGTTCCCGCCCCTGCGATCCTGGATGGGACTCAGGAATGAGGAACATAAAAAACAAACAAACAAACAAACAAACAAACAAACAACTTACCTGCAAATTCAAGAAAATAATTTCAGTCCCTTACGACCTCCCCACCCCATCTCCACCTTGTTTTTTTTTCTATCGGGTGCATGTGGTTCTAGATGATAATTATCAGGATAAATGGCTGGCTACTCTCAGGGCTGCTGGTGGACAGGCAGTCAAGTGAAAAGTCAGCACCAAGGCCCCTTCAAATCCAAACCCACCTCCTTGGCCTAAAGTGGAGCTGTCGGTTTGAGGCTTTGGGGAGAGTACAGTTTGAGAGATTTAATTTCTTGCCCTGATTTCCCCCACTTCCCTTGCTGACAGGCCTGAGACCCCCTCCAATGGTCCAGAACTTGACTGTCTTGTGGCCCCACCTTCTTTTTCTCTCCCCCACCTCTATAGCAAAAGATTTTCCCTTTGCTTTCCACTAAGTTATTTGTTCCAAGAAACAAAGTTGGGGGAGGAGAAAAGTAGGCATTTCACACACACACACACACACACACACACACACACACACACACACACACCCCATCTGCTTCTCTGAATCTCAGCCCTAGCCTGAGATGACAGTCAGATGGTTCCTGGTTACTACCTAAGTACTCTGACCTGCAGAAAAGTCCATCTTAGACAGGCCGCCAAGGTTCTGGGCCAGCCATTTACCCCAGACACCAGCATGTTATAAATCTGGAGGAATCTGGCTGATTGTCTACACCGACCCTCAAGGTCCAGAGCCAGTACTGGGCCATACACAGGGAACCCCTCCATTGACATGAGATCTGGGATTGGAGCCGCGCTCTGAGCTCTGGATCACCAGCTTAAACTAGTACTTCTCCCTCTCCAGCTTCCTTCAGGGGTTTTCTAAGCGCTCTGAGAGGGTGGAGGAGATGCCCTTCATTTTAAATTGGAAAATCTCCTGCCAAAAAAAACAACTTTTTTTTTAATTTGGTCCCCACAGAGTCTATGGCTTGGTCCACATTAGAGGAGACTGGTATCCGCTGTTGGCCCTGGAGGCCAGAAATCTTTCCCCAGAGACATGAAGAACTTTGCTTCCCCTTCAAGTTGCTTATGTGGCTGGGGGAGGGCTTGGGAGCGGATTCTGATCTTGGAGGCTACTGTATAAAAACTAACACCAGGGGCTAAGGATCTAGGAGCTTAAAAGGGCAGAAAAGCTTTCTCCCAAGGAAGCATTAATCAGGGCCATCTTTGATTGGGGGGTGTTGGGGGGGGGCTCCCCTTTCTCTCTTCTCCCTTTGAAGGATCGGAAGTCCCAAATTCTGTAGTTACTCGAACTGGTCAGCTGGTGTTCGGCGTGGGGAGGATCCTTAGAGATCATTCAGTTGTCGCCAGGCGTGTGCTCAAGCGGCTGGACGGCAGAGGCCAAGAGAAAGAAGCGGTTTTGCTCACACCAGAACGAACGGACCTCAGAATAACTGGGGGTTCTCTGGTTCCGGTAAGCTCCGAGCTGAGCTGCCATGGTGGGAGCGGGACGGAGAGATGAAACCAGAAGGTAGACAGCTATAGCAGCTGGATGCAATGTGGGAACTTCCAGTGACGCCCTGACTGTCCCTCTCGGCGCCTGCCCCGGGGGAGCCCCCAAAGCCAGGCTGACTGGGACATGATTATGGAGAAGCTCTACAAGTTTGGCTCCATTGTCTACCAGGGCCTACAGGGCCAAAGCTTGGCCACAAAGGCACGCCCTCCCAGGCTGAGGGACTGCTGGTGGGGCTGTTCCAGCCCCACTGAGCAAGACCAAGGTTCTCGGTTTCCTATTCCTAGGGTTGGCCTGGAAATTTTCCCTTAGAACGGGGCTCAGCCTTAGAGGCCCAGATGGAGGCCTGGGGAAGAGCCATGGTAAGCAGACCCTCGCCCCATGTCTTCACCACCACCAATTCCTTAATAACCCAGGGGATCTGGTAAGGTCCAGTTCAGATATCTGGCTACGTGTGTGTGTGTGTGTGTGTGTGTGTGTGTGTGTGTGTGTGTTTTGGCTGATGCAGACAGGGATCTGGGTGGGGGGGAAGGGTGCCCTCCAGCCTTGGATTGGAATCCCCCATATCAGCCTACCTTCAGGTTCTGCATCATTCATTGTCCCCTGCTCCCCCCCCCCCCCAGCTCTGCATGGTGTTTCTAGCCTCAGCAATCACCGGTCCCAGGGGTGCTGGCCAAGGCTGGAACCAGGGCGGGCAAAGATGGACGGTAGACCAGCTCCTCCTCCAGGGGCCTTTTGTGGTCTCAGATGCGGGCTAGGTGGATCCTCCCTCCAGAAAGGAAATTTCATAGGAACAACTCTCCATCCAGAGAAGGGGTGGCCTAAAGACTTTCCCCCTTTAGTCCAAGAGCCTTTCTTCCCTTACTGACGTGGGTGTAAACACCCCGTCGGGCAGATTTTTCAGTAATGTGGCCGAACACACCCGTCCCGCGAGGGTTACCCACCCGCTCTTGGATGGCAAAGCGTCCCGCCCGGATGGGTCGTTTTGACCTCAGAGGGCGCAGCTGCAGAGTGTGGGAGCCTCCTCCCAGACCCTCCTTCCACCCACCCAGAGACCTGTTAGGTGCGCCCTCCTAATAGGGAGTCCTTACCCTGAGGCAGAGGCTCTCCCTCTAGACGGAAGTTCCCGCGAGACCAAAACCTGCCTAGTGCTTCGTCGGAAGCGGTGCGCGGGAGCAGCGTGGGACCGGCCTGAGGACCGGCGATCCCCGGGGCGCCACTTTGGCCGGCACCTTACTTCCGGCCAGACCCCTACATCCCTGCCCCGCTGCTTCTCGGGGGGGGGGGGGGGGGCCGCTTCAGAATTCTTGTTAGGATCCTAACCCAGTGTGTCCTGTGCTGGGGACTGTAAGTGCCCTGTATGTCACTTTCATTTAATCCCCCCCAACAATAGAACTGGGTAGAGGGCAATTGTTACTACCGGAGCTTTGCTTGTTTCTTTGTTTGTTTGTTTTGGTTTGTTTGTTTGTTCATTTCTGTTTTATTGTAGATAAGAAAACTAAGGTTTAAGAGATTATTGTGTCCCATTTCTAGAGGCTAATGGATGAGGAAGGCTGGACTCCAACGCGTGTCTTCATGGCACCAGATCCAGGCTCCGACCCTTTCACTCTCTCTTCCCTATTTAAACGCCACGTTGTTTCCAAGTTTTGAAATGGAAATAAATCTCATTAAAAAGTACAAACGGATCCTGAAAATAGAAGCTATTTGAGGAAGTTATGGAAGGGCAGAGGGAAAAATAAAGGGTTCGGGAAGAACTCTTTCACCCACGGTAAAGGTTGACTAGGGACACCGAACCCCCCCCCCCGGACTTTTAAAACTACAAAGGTGGGGACAAAATTCAACTCCCCTATTTCTACCCCGCTCTCACCATTCTGTCTCACTTCAGAGCTGAGTTTTTAAGAGCAACAACAGAGCTGTGCTGGGAAATTTTCACCTATACCCCAATGTCTGAACCCAAACTCCTTAGCGCCTGGGCTAAGGACACCTGGGCCTCCCACACCCGCGGCACTGGGGAAAAGAACGTTCTGTCGTTGCTCTGCCGCTGAATCATTTTCCAATTCTCTCCTGTCCCCGGAGGAAAGTAGGTGTCTGGTAAGCCCGAAGATTGTAAACCTGATTCCATGGGCTCACGCCTTGAAATTGGGGGTGAAAGTTGGTGCATGTATGTGTTTCTCTGGGATAGGGATCCACACTTTACTGACTGGTTTTCTAGTGGCAAATTTCACATATCAGAAAAGTAAATAGTAAAAAAAAAAAAAAAAAGTAAAAAGTAAAATTCACATATGCAGAAGGGGATAATAATGCTTTCCTTATACTTTTCATTTAGCGTCCACAACGATCAACTCATGGCCAGCCTTATTTCAGGGTGTTTTTTTTTTTTCCGAAGTATTTTAAAGCAAATCCTACATGTCGTTTTACCCAAAATCACTTCTGTTTGGATGTTTAACAGATCAGGATTTCTTTTTTTTTTTTTCTTTTAACAAAACCTCCACGTGATTATCATACATAGCAAAATTACCAATAATCCCTTAATACTATCCATGTTTCAATTTCTTCAACTGTCTCACGGTTCTTTTTACAATTAGTTTTTCAAACAAAATCCTGACCTAAACAAACTCCACGCCTTACATTTGGCTGATACATCTCTCAACTTGCTTATAACTGATAACAGCTTCCTCTCCTTTTTCTCGTGCCGTTTATTCATTTAAGACCTGGGTCAACCCCATTCTCAAAGGTATTGGTCATCGACTGCTCTAGGGGTGCCCGGGGGGGCTCCGTGGGTTAAGCATCTGATTCTTGATTGCCGCCCAGGTCGTGATGTCAGGGTCGTGGGATCGAGCCTTGAGTCGGGCTCCTCTGTGCTGAGCCTGGAGCCTGCTGAAGATTCTCTCTTTCTCCCTCTGCCCCTCTCCCTGCTTATGCTCTCTCTGTGTCTCTCAAAAAAAAAAAAAAAAAAAAGATTACTGCTCTATGTTGGACCAAACAGAGGTCCAACATATATTCTTATAGGCTTCTTATTCTTATAGGCTCCTGCCCCACTGTCCACGGCAGCTGGCTGGGGACAGGAGAGCTACATAGTTCCCTCTGCTCCCTCCCAAAGAGAGAGGAACCTTCCAGGCAGACTCCCCTCCCCCTCGCCCCCCCCCACCTCCTGACTCGATTTGGTTCCCCTGTTGCTCTTGGAATGGAAGACCCCCCCCTTCCCTCTCCCACCCAGCCGAGAATAGGATCCTCTGATGAGTCTTTGGGTTATCCAGCCTTCAGAGAGCATCAAAGACTGAGTATATAGTCCCAGGCCTAGAGACGAAATTGCTGCCATTGGCGCGGGAATGTCCAATTCCTTCCACGGGGAGTCCCCAGAGACCTCCACGCTTCCCAAGGGAACCAGATCCCGGTCTGTTTCTGAGGTGGGGTAGCCAGACTAGCTTTGCCACACCCTTCCTCCTTCCTGCCCCTAGGGCATCCCTGACGGGGGCAGCTGGAACTTCTGTCCCTGCTCTGTCACCTGTTGCCAGCTGCGTGCCCTTGGACTAGCCATCTCCTCTCTCTGACCCTCAGTGCCCGCATCTGCAAAATGGAAGCGATCTTCTCTGCCCCACCTTCCGTCCAAGGCTGCTGGGAGACCAAGAGGAAGGGAGTGAAGACTGAAAAGAAGACTATAGATATGTAAATAACGGGTCGTTTCTCTCCTTGTCCGCGGTGTCTGGGAAGGTGATGATTTCTACTGGGAGAAGACGAACCAGCCCACAACCTTGTTCTGGCCTCCTGCCCATGGGGAGGCACTGCCCCCACACCCACACAACACCACCTCCCCAACTGGGAAGAGAGACCTGAGCTTGGTGTTGTCCAGTCAGAGAAGCTGTGACCTCTAGGCCTGGATAAGAGTATCAGAACACCTGCTCCACGTACCCTGGGACTGCCGAGGAGGCCGGAGCCAGGATCTTGTCTCGTCCCTGGGCTCCCTCCCTGCAGCCCACGCCCCTTCCCTCTTTCCAAGGCTCTCACCTCTGCTGCATCAACCAACCCAACACCTCGACTTGTTTCCAGGAAGAACTCCAGAAAACACTGGTTGGGACCCTGGCTACAGAAGCTGAAGGGGGTGGGGGGAGGAGGGCAACCCGGCTGCTCTGCTCTACCCTTCCAGGACGACGTCCCTCCCACCACCGCTGGGACCTGGTGAAAGGGAGTCCCCGAGAGTCCAGTGCAGAACGCAGGGCAGGGCAGACATCATGGGACAACACTCACATTTTTCATTTCCAAACTACACCTAGCTCATAAAAAGCCAGAGAATGTAATAAATTGTCCCCTGGAGGACATGGTTTTAATTAATTATTGGGTTATTCAAGGTGACTCATGTGTGAGACCCAATTTGCCCTCGTAAACTGAATCTCACATAATCCATCCTGAGTAACCGGCTGCTTGTGATCCGCAGACACAACTTGTATTTATCCTTTGAAAGTCTTGAGGGGAAATAGAAGTGTGACTTTAGCTTAGAGAGAGCTTACTCATTCCAGCAGCAGTGACGCCAAAAGAGAGAGAGAGAATGCCTGAGCGAGGGAGAACGAGTTTACGTAGCTGGCTAAGGGGATTAAGACATTGAGTCTTGTTTTCTCGACTACTTATCTGATAGGATTTCTTTCTTAGAAAATCTGGTGATGGGGCACCTGGGTGGCTCAGTCCGTTAAGCGTCTGACTTCAGCTCAGGTCACGATCTCGTGGTGCGTGGGTTCGAGCCCCGCTTCGGGCTCTGTACTGATGGCTCAGAGGTCATTTTGGGTTCTGTGTGTCTCCCACTCTCTTTGCCCGTCCCTTGCCGGCAGTCTGTCTCTCTCAAAAATAAATAAACATTTTTAAAATAAAAAAAAAAATCTGGTGAGATATATATATGTATATATATGGCGGATATATTTATATTCCTTATTCACTTGTTTTGCAATATCTGCAAGGGACACGCGTAGCCTTCTCATTGCAGAAGAGAAATTTGTGCTGAATTTTGCCTCTGCTGACCTGGTGGCAGCAGTTCGTCCGACCTCTGGGTCTTTATCATCCAAGATTCACGTCGGCCATACATCACAAAGGTCTCGGCTGTTGAGCGTGGAGTCTCTGCCTGGGATTTAAACTCCTTTCCAACTAACTTAAACGCTCTTTACTCCTCTGGCCCCTCCCCCCCATCTACAAAACAAGCTCCTTCCTCGAGGAGGGCAGGATCCCCATAGAGCCATTAGCATTGCAGGGATGGTTCCTGGAATCAGGGAATCTACATTTTTAAAACTTTTTTGGACTTGCTGGGGTTGGAAAGCTGAAGCTATTTCTTTAAAGAGAATCTGGGGGTGCCTGGGGTGGCTCAGTCGGTGGAGCACTCGACTTCGGCTCGGGTCAGGATCTCAAAGGTTCGTGAGTTTGAGACCCACATCGGGCTCTCCACTGTCAGCGCGGAGCCCGCTCCGGATCCTCTGTCTCCCTCTCTCTCTGCTCCTCCCCCACTGGCTCTCTCTCTCTCTCTCTCTCAAAAACAAATAAATATTGGGGCACCTGGGTGGCTCAGTCGGTTAAGCATCCGACTTCAGCTCAGGTCACGATCTCGCGGCTTGTGGGTTTGAGCCCCGCACATCGGGCTCTGTGCTGCCATCTCGGAGCCTGGAACCTGCTTCAGATTCTGTGTCTCCCTCTCTCTCTGTCCCTCCCCCGCTCGTGCTCTGTCTCTGTCTCAAAAAATAAATATTAAAAACATTTTTTAAAATAAATAAATACACATTTTAAAAAAGAGGATAAAAAAGTAAAGAGAATCTGGAAATACAGTGGCGGGGGGTGGGGAGGTTGGGGGGGGGAGGAGGCAGTCCAGGGACTCTTGGCCGTCACCCCTGAGGGACAGGCTCCTTCTGCCTGACCAAGGCAGTGCAGAGCGGGGAGAAAATGTAAGAGAGGGGCAGGGATTCAAGCCAGCCCCCCAGAGTTCAACAATAGAAGGGGTGGGAGACACAGGCATTGTGTCTTGGGTTCCTGCCCCAGAGAAGCATCTGGGTCTTTGGGGGGGGGGAAAGGAAGGAGAGACTTGAGGACACTTTCTCTCAGTCTTTGGCCCCCAAGTTGAGTGTGGAAGGCCCTGCCAGGGGCCCTGGACTGAGCCAGTTCTGAGCTGAGAAAGCAACCCCCCCCCCCAGCTTTTTTCTTCCCGGTTCTTTTTTCCCTTTTGCTTCCTTCAATTTCCTTCCTTGAGTTGGATGCCAGAACTTACGTATTTTTCAGTAAAAGGGAGACCAGATTCCAAAAACCCCTCAGCTCCCTCTGGCCCCCAGAAGTCTGTCCTAGCGGGTCCCTACACATCCCCCGCGTCCTTCCAAGTGGCAGGCAAAGTCCGCATCTCAGCTGGAGTCTTGGCCTGGACATTTTTTTTCCCCCGTTCATGACCAAGCCAACGAGGCTACACACTGGAACAAAAGAAAATCCTCTTCTGTCTCTGGCTCACTCGAGTTTTTCGTTTCAGGAGAAAAGAAATTTTGGGGTCATTTCAAAGTGTGTGGGGATTTAATAAACGCAGGTGGTAGTGGGTTACCTTTCCCATGAAGACGAGCCCTACCCGCAAGCCCCCCCCCCCCCCCCGCGAAAAGACAGACTGACAGAACCACAGACAGCAGCTGCGTCCTCACACACAGACGCCCTGACCCGGCATTTGAAGGAGCCAATTAACCAGGAACCATTTAATTCCTTCACCAGACCCGAGGGACTGAATCCAGAGGAACCCCACCCCCAGAGAAACGGATTCAGTCTATGACAGACAGAGAGAGGAAAAGATAGAAGCATATATGGGGGGCGGGGTGGGATGAACACTGAAGTTTAAAAAATCAGGGAATTTCAGTGCACACGGAGCAAAGGAACGTCCTAGCAAGCTGGACGAGAGGGCAGCAGGGGCTGGGATCGTCCAGCACCCACGCTGACACAGGTACACATCACCCAGTTCAGCACCCGCTAGGCTGGCTTTCTAGGATGCCAAAATAACCAGCCAGTGCAGCCAATTCTGGGAGAAAGGAGCCAGGGAGTCACTGTTTGGCTTTTCTTTGACCAAACAATAATTGATTGGCTGGAATCTTCCCTTTACCTGAGTTGTTAACTCCTGCAGGGGAGTTGGTCAGCCCCCCCCCCCACCCGTCGCCCTTATCCAGGAGGAGACCCGCACCCACCCACCCCCACGGGGGGAAATCTCTCACCTTTACTGATTGAACATCCGAGAGAAAGTTCGTTGCCCATAAACCAAACAATCCAGAGTGATCCTGAAGTTTTATCAACTCTGATCGTGTGTTCAGAAGCAAGACCAGAGGCCCACCCACAATTTTAGAGTCCCCCAAAGCCGATGCGGTTTTGTTTTTATTTTTCGTATTAGTCTCATGATTGATCCTCTCCTTCTGTTTACTGTGACACAGCCCCAACCACATTTACCCAAAGAAAGCCGGAGCATTTGGGCAAATACTCAGATTCCAAGCTTCCCCCCCCCAGCCCCCCTCCACCGCCACTGCTCCCAGTTTTAGCCACACCAGTCCAGTGGGGGAAGGGGGGGGGAGTGGAGGGGAAGGTGACAGAGGAAGAAGATTCCAAGGGCCCTGTTCAGCTGAGCCAATCTTCCTTCATTTAGCAGTTTCTTTGGAGGGAACTGACCGCGGAAAGCAGAATCCCCAGTAAGGGAGAGAAAGGAGGAAAGAGAGGAAATTGCTGGTTTGAGGGTAAATCCAGTCCGTTTACAGTTCCTGTAATGCTTGGGTCACTTCAGCCTCTGTTTTTGAGAGGACACCAGGAGCCAGGGAGGTCGGCCTGCTGGCTCTCAAGTCAAAGTCCTCCTCCCCAGGGCTCCTTGTCGGGGCTCCTGGGGGTGGGATCTCTTTGTCCTCCAGTCCCTCTTCTCCCCCTCCTAGCCCTTATGTTCCTCACCCCCAACTTGGCCCACCCTTACCTGTCTGTTCCCCTTCACCCAATGCGTCTTCCAGACTTGCCAACGATCCCGCTGACCAAGAAACCCATCCCCAAGATCTCCTAACCCAATTCCAGCACATCTCTTTCAACTTCTGTGCCTCGGTTTCCCTCTATTTTTAGCGAGGGAGACCCGGAAGATACCCTAGGCGTCGTCGGTCTGGTCAGGAAAGATGTGGGCCGGCCGAGTGGTGGGGAGGGGGTTTGACCCCAGGCCCGCGCACGGGGGGTCGGAGTTGGTCGCTGGTCGCTCCAGGGACATGGAGAAGACGAAAGCGCCCAGAGTCGCCCCCAACGGAAAAGGGTGGGAGCAGCGTACTCACAGGCGCCCCTCGCTCGCCCCACGTTTATCCGGGGGGCAGGGGTGCCCAGCTCCGCACAGGCAGCTTGAGAACCTCGGGCCCGCCGGCTTCCTCACCAAATCCTTGGAAAACCCGCACCCCCCCCCCCTTTCGAATAAGGCGCGGGAACCGGCCCAACCCGGTGAGATTGCCCGAGGCGGGCCGCAGCGGGGGCCCGTCGGGGAGAACTGGGCTCACCTCTCTCCTGGGGGGTCAGGGGAGGGCGCAGAGGGGCGCGGAGCGGGGGCATCTCCCTAGGGGAAGCATTTCTTTCCGTCAGGGGTAGAGGCACGCTCTCCCTGCCCCGGCTCCTTTCGCAGACGTCCTGGGCCCCCGACCCCCCGCGGCCCAGCGGCCCAAGTGGCCGCCGCCGCAGCATCCCCGCGGCCCGGGAGGGGGGACGGAAGGTGGGGAGATCTACAGAGCCACGCCGCCCCGGGGAAGTCGGGAGCCCCCCAACAGACACACACAGTGCCTGGGTTTCCACTTAAAAACCAATGGTTAGACTTTGGCTTCATTCTTGGTCTGAATGGCGCAAATGGTGTTTCCTTTCCCTTCTTCATTCGGAGGGTCTCCGCTGTGCGCTGTGTAGACCTGGCCTGGGAGCGACCCTCCACCCCCCCACCCCCCCCCACCGAATGTGTCTTTTCTCCCGGTCTGCCGGTTAAGTCGCTGCTCTCGCATCGTTCTCGTTGCATTAAACTCTGCAAACTTGCTTCAGAAACAAATGACTTTGTTTTTATATTTTTGTAAGGAATTAAGTCAATGACCTGATTTTTGTCAGTTCTGCTTATCTGAGAAAAGTCCACCCTTTCTTTAGTGATTGCCAAGATTGAGTACACGAGACCTCACAAACAGAAATGTAATTCGTTTTTAGTTTCTCTATTTTCAAAATTTTTTTCGTAAGGAGCTTCTATTACCTGTGTAACTAAAAAGGAACACTATCGAAATAATAATTTCCAGATTTTTGTCTTTTTTTTTTAAATGGATAATGTTGGCTAAAGGAAAAATTCAGAAGTGACCAAAGGGCATTCGTTGAAAAGAAAAGTAGTTCTTTGTCCCGCTTCTTACCTCGGGTCCTTCCCAGAAGCAACCACTGTGCGGAGTTTTCTGTACCCTTACAAATATAGCCCTTAACACAAAGGGCAGCAGCTGGTAAATACGCAAGGCTTTGTATTTTTGTCTTTTATTTTTTAATCATGTTGATAATGGTTCGGTATGTTTACTAACGCCTCCTTTTTAATGGCTCCATTTTATTGTATGGATGTGCCATCACTAGTTTAAGCAGGTAACTATTGAGAGAGATTTAAATTGTTTCCAATGTTCCCTTCCCCTTTTTTTTCTGCCACTATAGGAAATATACACGACCCCGTGTATATACGCAAGTGTATCTGTAGGATATATTCTTGGAGACGGGTGGGATCAAAAGCCTTGTGCATTTTTAATGTGCTCTGAGTTTGAACTTATTTTCACAGTGTTAAAAGCAATTTGCATGTCCTTTTTCAGAGAACTATCTTTTCCTGTCTCCCCCCTCCCCATTTTCTATTGCTCTTTGTTGATCTAGAGTCTTACTAATTTGTTTTTATGATACTTTATTACAATGTAAGATTCTGGTTTTGTTCTGTTGGTAGGGTTATAAATGTGACAGAGGATTTAAAGTTTTTCCATCTATAAGGTATCAGAGCGTTCCCGACATTTTTTTCCTGGAGATTCAGGACAGAATGGTGGGAATGAGGTGTTGATTTTGGACTGTTGCCCGCTTGGATTTCCTCTTGCAGAATTCCACCCGTATTGGAAAATGGAGGGAGATTTTTTTTTTTTCCTTAATCATTATCTCCTCTTCTTTGACTCTCCTTCAGATTAGAAGACACAGAAAAGTCCCAAGTTGGACAGTGATGGAAGGTTCAGCACTGCAGAACTGGGACCTCAGGCCCAGTGTCGCTGCAGCAGCCTCGCTCCCTCTAAGCCCAGGGCAACCCCCCACCCAGGTCTCCAGACTCTCACCCAACACTAGAATGTGGGGTTGGGGTCTAAGATATGGCTCCTCCAGGCACCGGGCAGATGGGCTTCTGGAAGTTCCACCCTTCCATGAGGGGTGATGGTCTGCCTTCTCAGCCTTCAGTTTTCTGGGGAACTGAGAAAAAAGCAGCCAGGGCACTTAGCCGCTCCCTCCCATGACCCAGTGGTCGCCACAAGCTTGTTATGACCCCGGAGAACACATGGGACAGCAAAGACTGGCTGGGGACAGGAGGGTCGGTGGGGCTGGAGTTGGGAGGGGTGAGGGAGGCGAGCAAGGAGGAGTCAGAGGGATTCGAGGGGCTGTACAGACAGCTCTTTCAGCTACGGGGTCCCTGCAGTGAGCTGACCAGCCCCCCCTCCAATCGTGCCGCACACAACTCGGATGTCCCAGGCTCGGTCGCAGTCATCGGGGAACCTTGGAGCGGTAGCCAGCTGGGGAAGGGGGGAGGCGGCGGGGGGGGGGGGGGTGTCACTGCTCAGCCTCGCACTCCCACCACTTCCAGGAATTCTTTGGAAGACAGAATGGTTTGCGTCCCTTTATGGTACCTAAGATAGCAGTCAAGAAACTGGGCAAAAAACCTAGCAGATCTTTAGAGGAAAGGTCAACAGAGAATTCGGATCCTGCAGAGTTGCGTGGATAGGAGCCAGGCGGGCGCAGCGAAGAGAGGATATTGCAAACATTTTCTGAGCACCTACAGCATGCCAGGAACTTGCTAACAACTTCGGGGGTGCAATCCGGATGTCTCAGGGCCGTGTTTAAGGTTTGACAATGAGATCTACGTGCCCCCAAGGTTTTGTTATTAAGTTTGATCCCCTCAGAATTGTTGGAAGTGACATCTAGAGTGGGCGTGTTAAACGTTGAAGGTTTTTAAGAACGTTATTATGGGATAATAACTTATTATCTATTTCTTTTTCTTTTTTTTCTTTTTTTTTTTTTTTTTCTCGTCAGAAGATCTCTCTGTCTCTCCGGAGAAGTCTAAGGGCTTTTATTACCTAATTTCTGACCAAACGACATTTCACTCTTTGGTCCTACAACTGCATTATTTTAAGTTAGGAACTGTTGGGGGCGCCTGGGTGGCTCAGTCGGTTAAGTGTCCGGCTTCGGCTCAGGTCGTGATCTCACGGTTGGAGAGTTTGAGCCCCTCGTCGGGGCTCTGTGCTGACAGCTCGGAGCCTGGAGCCTGCTTCCGATTGTGTCTCCTTCTCTCTCTGCTCCTCCCCCACTTGTGTGCTCTCTCTCTCTCTCTCTCTCTCTCTCAAAAACAAATGTTAAAAAAACTCAAGTTAGAAAATGTTCCAATGCATCCAAGTGATTGCTGGAATTGGTATCAACCTCGCAATTGGACTTAAGACCTCAGTTCCTGTGGAGAAAGGGAGGTGGCCCCTCCACGAAGGACCAGCTCCCATCCCCACCCCTCTGCCCTCTCCCGTGGATGCCACTTCCCCACCCCACCCCCACCTGGCCTGTGTGACCAGAGCCTGTCTTCCAAGGGTCTTTTCCAGGAGCCTTCTCTTTCTTGGGAGAAGGGATGGGGAGAAGAGAGCTAAGAAAGGATTTGAAGGCAGAAGCCATGTCGCCAGTGGCAGAGGCTGCTACATGAACGACCAGCTTTCTAAGCCTGGCTCCCTCCACCCTGGACAGATGGTCTGCGGCCCTGGGGCCGGGACCCACACTTTGTCCGTGCTCCCCCTCACCAGGGGAAAACTACCATCCCGCTCCTTCCCAGCAACCGGTGGTTGGGGTGTAGACCCTGTCTCTGATCCGTCTGAGATCTCCTTTTTTGCGCGTGTGCGTGAAGTTTTTTTAAAGGCAAAAGGAACCGAGACAAAAGGAACCGAGAAACAGAACATTATTCGGCAGGGCGGTCCCAGAGGACAAATCCAACCCTTCGCCCCGGCCCCTCACATTCAGGGTTGAGCTGAAACTAAGTTTCAGTTTCTGAAATCGTTGTTGACATTCTCTGACAACAACCCGCCCTTTCTCTCTCTTGATTTTTACGGTTTCCTGGAAGTCTTCTAAGACAGGGGCCAAAGAGGCAAGAGGAGCTGTGGCAGAGTAGAGGGCGAGGGAACACTATTTTACACCCACCGAGGGGCACAGAAAGTCGGCCCTTGGGCCAAAAGCCTGAGGATAGGGAGGAAGGGGATTGCGTGGCGGGGGGGGGGGGGGGGCGGGGGGGAGAGGCCCGATGTGTGGTGTGTAGGATTCCTGGAGGACCTACTGGCACACACCCAGGCGACCCCTGGGCCCGAGGTCGGAGAAAGGACAGGCAGAGAAGTCTAGAAAGGCAAAGAAGTTAACGATGTTTGGCCGTCTGGGGGCTTATCGGTGCGTCGGGGTCAGACGGGGGCCGGGGCTGCGCAGGTGAGGAGCCCCGCCCCCACGCTGGGGACCGCGTGGCGGCTGTGGTCCCGGCCTCCAGGTGGAAGGAAGGGGGGGGGTGGCGAGCTGGTGAAATATTAACCCCTTCTGGGTTCTGAAGTGGGGACATCGGTCCTTGGAGGACGTGGAGAAAGGGGGGGGGGGGACGCTGCTCCCCTTTCTCCCCCGCATCCTGGGATTCAAATCCAGGCCTTTGAACCCCCAACCCGTGGCGCGTGGGAAGGTGCAAGTTCTCGGATTTCCTCTGCCTCCCGGCTCCTCCTTCCCCAGAGTGAAGAGCCTTTCAGCCCCAGGCGGGGGGTGGGGGGGTGCTGAGAGCAGAGACCTCTAGCTTTTCCGCAGGGGGCGCCTCGGTCAGGGTCACCAAAGTCTTTTAGTGGATTGGGGGTGAGGTGGAGCGGATTATGGGCACCCCTTCTCCGCAGCCTTCGATCTCAATCGGGACGGGGACTGGGGGTGAGGGGCGCCCAGCCCTCTCCCTACCCCCCCTCCCCCCCCCCGCCGAGTTCTCCCGCGGGGTAGCGCGCCCCCCGGGGCGTAGCCGGCCCGAGGCGGGAGGAAGGGCAGACCGCCGGAGGGATGCCCTCGGGGGCTGGGGAGTCGCGGAGGGCATTTATGGGCCGGGCGGGGTGGCGGTTCCCAGCCTCGATCGCCTCACCCGCCGCCGCGCTCGCCGGGGACCGCTGGGTGGGGGCCGGGCCGGGGTGCCTCCCTGCGGTGAATCAGGCTTCTGACCTCAGCCCCTAGCCCGCCGCGCTCCGGAGGGTAAACATCCTCAGCACTTGGCAAACTGGTGGGACCAGAAAGGCGAGGGGATGGCCGGGAGAGGGAGCGGGGTTAGGAGAGAGGCCCAGAGACGGCAAGTTCTGAAATCCTGTGTCCAGCCGGGAATGCAGGGATGGCCTTCCGGGGGGGGGGGGGGGCAGCAGGGGGTGTCCAGGGGGGTGTCAGCTGAGCTGCCTCTTGGAGGCTGAAGAAGGCGCATCCCGTGGGGCGATGTTTCTCTCCTGCTGGATGAAGAATCCCTTCATTCAAACCTTGGAAATGCCACTTTGGAAGAGGTCCCAGACTTGGGGGGCAAGGGAGAGCAGGAAGGGGCTGAGAGGTGCCCACCCTGTTCCATTCCCCCCAGGATCACCGGAAGAATACCCCTCTGAAGGGATACGGGGCATCTGTGAGCTGTTATGGATGGAAGCAGGGCGCAAATGACATCCTCACTCCTTCGGGAGGGACGGGGGGTCACTAAACCTTAAGAACCGTGTGGTCGCCACAGCTCTCCTTTGTTAACGCTAAGACGGCGTGGAAAGAGCCTGTGTAGGGCTCCCAATTCAAAGCCATCCTTAGGCGGGTGGAGAGGAGCTGTGGAGTCACACAGATCCATCATAGACCTGGATCCCAGTGCCCTCTGGCTTCAGACCCCAGCAAGTGTCTCCCTCCACCCCCTCACCTCCCCCCCCCCCCCCCCCGCCCCCCGCCCCAGCAAAGTCTCCTTGCCTGTAAAAGAGGGCTGATACTAACAGCTACAGAGTTGATCCCGGACTCAAGAAGTCACACTCTACTCCTTTGCCACAGCATCCCCCCCGACCCCCGCCACCCACCCGAGGGGGGTGGCTCAGTTCCCTTTCCTCCAGCACCCAGGTGGTAGAGCTCCACACCAAGGAGTCCGATGGCTCTGAGAAGAGGGAGGTCTTAGCTACTAGGGTCCGGAGACACTCCACAGCCTGTTTTCAGCACCCTGTTTCCTTTTAAAATGAAAGTAATTCAGGAGAGGGACTGGCTGAAAGCTCTTCCTGGGTTTAGGACAGCAGAAGACTTTTCTTGGAGTTGGTCTCCAAACGAGCTATGGCCTGGATGTGGTTGAACCCGCTCCTACTCTGTAAAACTACCCGCTCCCACCCTGTCTTCCTCCGGGGGGGGGGGGGGGCTTATGGGAACAGTGACAGAGTGGAGGTGACTGCACAGAATGCTCTGTTCCCCTGCGTGGTATTACATTGATCTCCACGCTGGAAACTAATTGCAAGGGTGCAGGTCAAGTTCAAGTAACCGTGGCCCTGGAAGGACCTCACTGAGGTTTCGGGTGGCCTTGGAGTCATGGCGGAGTTCAGTCTTGCCTCCCACCCATATTGCTTCTAACATTACTGGGTTTCCCAGGGCCTGGTTTTCTCATCTGTAAAGGGGGATTGAACCCCCCACACGGGCACACATCACCACCAGCACCACCACCATCGGGTGGTTTGGGTATAATTAAATTCCTAGAGCACTTGGCCCTTGTGCCTGACACCTGGTCCGCACTAAATAAACAGCAGGGACGTATATTCCTAAGTAGATACCAGAGGAAGGAAGCCGACTGCACGCCCCCCCTGCGGGAGGCTTTACCCTGCGGCGTTGGGGTATCTGAGCTGGAGACGCTGGGTTGCCCACAGCCTGTAGAGCAGCGAGGGGAAGGCACAGGTCCCCCAACCTCCGTCCTATTTCTTCCAGCCTGGAGCGGATCCTCCTGGGACCCCGCTGGGGCGAAGGTCGGCTTCCCTTTGGGTGGACGGACGGCCGAGCCGGGTCTCTGGTCCTGGCGCCCGAGCCGGGATGCGCTCGGCAGGGCCGCGCGCGGAGGCGCAGCGGCGTAGGGGGGGTTGGGGGGAGACAGGCAGGGAGCAACGGTCCCCCCGGGGTTTCTCCCCGCCCAAGAGCGCGGGGCTCAGCGCCCCGGATCTGCCGAACTCCTCCGGTCGCTTGGAGCACGAAGGCGGACCTGGCTCCTGGGGTGAGCGAGGTTTTCCTCTCCGTGCGTCCTCAACTCCAAATTCGTGCAAATTCACTGGGACGCGCCTTTTCCGCGCTCACCTTCTCCAACAGGAACCTCTAAACCAGCTGCGCATAGGCCTCTCGCTCTCTCTCTCTCCCCGGGGGATCCCCAACCCCACCCTGCCCTCTAAGCCCCCCTCTCCGGAGATGGGAAATGGAGGCCATGCTCCAATCACGCCCTCCACCTCCACTTTGCCAGGCCCCTTCTGGTGCACATTTCCCTGCAGGGCCCCCAGATGCGGGGCAAATGACAATGCCAGGGAAAGAGGACCCGTTGTGGGTGTGAGACTAATGAAAGATTCCTTTTTTCTTTCTATCTTGCCCTCCCCTCAAACAGGCACTTTGGAAAATAATCCAGAATGTTCGAAGAATCAGGAAATTTGCTGAGGCATGGAGACCCAGAAGGGAACAAGCAATCCAACAGCTGGCTTTTTTTTTTTTTTTTTTCCTTTTCCATAGGAGCCCAGTCCCTCCATCAGATATGAATACAAATATTGTGCATCTTTCCGTGAAATATAAATTTCCCAGCCAGGCTGCAAGGAATATGAATTTTTATAGGTACACTGAGCCCTAAAACCACCCACAGGCCATAAGGGGGGTCTATTCAGGCTACCTCCAAATACAACAAAATTACAACATGGAAACCAGAGATCTTGATTCAGATCTTTTATGTGTTTTTTTTAAATCTTTTTTTTAATGTTTATTTTAATTTTTGAGACAGAGAGAGACAGAGCATGAACGGGGGAGGGTCAGAGAGAGGGAGACACAGAATCCGAAAACAGGCTCCAGGCTCTGAGCTGTCAGCACAAGAGCCCGACGCAGGGCTCGAACTCACGGACCGCGAGATCATGACCCGAGCTGAAGTCGGCCGCTTAACCGACTGAGCCACCCAGGGCGCCCCAGATCTTTTATGTTTAAATAAAGAGGGGAAGGGGCTCCCGGGTGGCCCGGTCAATTGAGCGTCCGACTTCGGCTCAGGTCATGGTCTCACGGTTCACGGGTTCGAGCCCCGTGTCGGGCTCTGTGCTGACAGCTCAGAACCTGGAGCCTGCTTCGGATTCTGTGTCTTCCTCTCTCTCTGCTCCTCCCCTGCTCACACCCTGTCTCTCTCTCTCCCTCTCAAAAATAAACATTAAAATTTTTTTTTTAAATAAAGAAGGGAAAAACACTTTTGAAGTATCCAAATAATTGGAAATATGCATAAATATATTCATTTCACCGGGCCTCTGTTTGGTTGGTGGGAGTGGCAGACAGAATCAGGGATGTCAACTAGCTATTTTTCTGGTCTGAAAACCAAAATATCCTCCCCCCCACACACACACACATACACACCTCCTTTGAGCCTCTGCTTCTCAGCTAGGAAATGGAAAGAACTCAAGTCCCATTTAGACTGTGGGAATTGACATCGAGGGGTTCAAGGTGGAAAGGTGGGAGCGCAGAGGAAATGGGAAATGCAACAGACGCATTGTCAGAGGCCCGGAGCCCAAGTCCTGGCTCTGTGCCTTTGATGGCCCCTGGCCTCAGTGTTCTCATCTGCGAGATGGGGATACTACTGATCTCACAGGACCTCTGTGAAGGCTGTACAAAATAATACACGTGAAAAGCTTTATCATTATCAGACTTTTCTTGGCCTCTCCCAAATTGAAAGGGGATCACAGCAAGGAAAACGAGGATCCAGCTTGGGCCCTCACCCAGAGATGGTATGAACGTCCGCAAGGCTACTTGATGTCCTGACACGTGACCCTGCTGGCTCCATCTCACCTTCGGCCAGATCCCAGGGGAAGCGAGAGTCCGTCGCGGCAGGCCTGCCTCAGCCCCTGTTTGCTTTGGCCAGGTCGTGATGGCCCTGCTGGGTTTGCCAACAGGATCTGGGTGTTTGCTCTCCCGCCTGGCATGACTGCTGAGGCAGCTGGCATTCTGTTCCCAATTACCCCGCTAACCAGTGTTGCTCACGGCAAGCGGGATCTGTCTCGGCATTGCCTGCCTGACTTCCTGCCGCTTCCACTCCCCCCTTTGCAGATGGACGGGGGGCCCTTTTCATTCCTAAGACTCCTAGACTTGGGAAAGCAGGGTGGTGGAGAGACGGCACAGTCTTACGCCCCCCCCCCTTTTTTTTTAGTTTATTTTTTAAACTTTAAAGTATATTTGAGAGAGTGAGCAAACAGGGGAGGGGGAGAGGGAGAGGGAGGGAGAGAGAATCCCAAGCTGGCTCCACGCTCCACGCTGAGTGAGACACGGGGCTCGATCTGACGAGCCCCACGGTCTTTCCCTTTACAATGGTTGTCTGGGGGGGGGGGGGTGCCTGAGATGGCTCAGTCAGTGAAGCATCTGACTCTTGATTTCTGCTCAGGTCATGATCTCAGGGTTTGTGAGTTCAAGCCCCACGTCAGGCTGTCACAGAGCCTGCTTGGGATTTCCTCGCCCTCTCTCTCTTCCCCTCCCCTGCTTGCTCACACATACACTCTCTAGTGCTCTCTCTCTCTCTCTCTCTCTCTCTCAAAAATAATAAAATAAAGGGCACCTGAGTGGCTCAGTCGGTTGAGTCTCCAATTCTTGATCTTGGCTCAAGTCATGATCTAATGGTTTGTGAGTTCAAGCCCCGCATCCGGCTCTGTGCTGACAGTGTGGAGCCTGCTTGGAATTCTTTCTCCCTCTCTCTCTGCCCCTATGCTACTCGTGCTCTCTCTCACTCTCTCTCAAAATAAATAAACTAAGAAAAACTTCAAATGGCGGCCCAGGAAGTACATTCTCAAGGAGTGAGAGGAAATCAGGAAGTAAGCCAGGAAAAGAAATCAGGGGCACCTGGTGGCTCAGTCGGTGAAATGTCCGACTTCGGCTCAGGTCATGGTCTCTGGGTTCATGGGTTCAAGGCCTGCATTGGGCTCTGTGCTGACAGCTCAGAGCCTGGAGCCTGCTTCCGATTCTGTGTCTCCCTCTCTCTCTGTCCTCCCCCGCTCATGCTCTGTTTCTCTCTCTCTCTGTCTCAAAAATAAACATTAAAAAAGAAAGAAAGAAAGAAAGAAAGAAAGAAAGAAAGAAAGGAAGGACTTGTTTTGCTTCCCCCCATTCCTTTCCTCATGTTCTCTGGGGATAGTAGACGGTTCCAGAGTAAAGAGGAAGGGGGACCCTTGCTGAAGGTCACCCGAGACCAGTCAGAGCGTCTGGAGAGTAGCGGCGGATAGCAAGTGGGTAGCAAGTACCTGATGGGGAGAACATCTGCTCAGAGCAGTCACGATCCTCCCACCGCAAGGCAGCTCCCGGAGCCTCCAGCCACCTCCCCAGCCCGCAGGGCGCACGCAGGAGTCACAAAATAGCCTGGCCACGGCGCACTGCCTGCTTGGCTTTCCCAGGCTGCTGGTTAATAACGTAGAGTCATGGCTGAAGAATGCAAAATAATTGAAAGCAATGC
This sequence comes from Panthera pardus, assembly GCF_024362965.1. NCBI lineage: Eukaryota > Metazoa > Chordata > Mammalia > Carnivora > Felidae > Panthera > Panthera pardus. The sequence continues at coordinate 37,521,027 of NW_026526876.1, forward strand.
TTCGTAAATTGCAGCTCCACGGTCTTCATTGCCTTCCTAACAATTTGCAAAACCCATTTCACTGCTTTTTTCGATTCCTTGAATTGAAACGCCGCTGTGTGCTGTAATTAAACTAAGCGACATGCCAGCTGTAAAGACAAGGGTTGTGAATGATTACATTGGGCTCATGTAATCATCCAGTGCGGGTGGGGGAGGACGCTTGAGCCAGCTGCCAATCGGCCTGACTTCCAGTCCCTGCTAGAGTGGATGGAGAACTAGAATCTGCGGTTGCCCTTTTAAGGCTAGGGAGAGGTTTCCCCGCCTGGCCTGTTGGAGGTGGGCTAGGCGTTGTCCAGTGTGGGGTGAGCCAGAGAAGTGGTCCCCAAACACGGCGATGCATTAGAGCCCTCTGAGGGAGTTCTCTAATCCAGGTCAACTGACTACTCTGGTTTTCAGGGACTGGGAGCACACATATCTTGAAGCTGCCCCGGTGGTTTCTGAGCCTGGACAAGCTGCCCAGTCCAAGATGTCTATTTAAAAAAAAAAATAAAAAATTTTTTTTAATGTTTATTTTTGAGAGAGAGACAGAGTGCAAGCGGGGGGAGAGGGAGAGAGAGAGAGAGAGGGAGACAAAGAATCTGAAGCAGGCTCCAGGCTCTGATCCGTCAGCCCAGAGCCCGACGCGGGGCTCGAACTCACGGACCGCGAGATCATGACCTGAGCCGAAGTCGGACGCTCAACCGACTGAGCCACCCAGGCGCCCCTAGACTTTACTTCTTGACCACGTTCGGGGGTGTTTTTATTTTCTTCCACACTGCTGTGCCTCAGTACCACACCTCATCTCCCCCCTTTTTTTTCTTTACATTTATTTATTTTTGAGAAACAGAGTGAGACAAAGCATGAGCGGGGGAGGGGCAGAGAGAGGAGACACAGAATCTGAAGCAGGCTCCAGGCTCTGAGCAAGCAGTCAGCACAGAGCCTGATGCGGGGCTCGAACCCACAAACTGTGAGATCATGACCTGAGCCAAAGTCGGACACTCAACCGACTGAGCCACCCGGGCGCCCCTCATCTCCACTTTTAAAAATCATATTTATCTCCCCCCGCCCTTAATTTTTTTTCCCCTTAATTTTAAGTAGGCTCCACACTCACCGTGGGGCTTGAACTCACGACCCTGAGATTAAGAGTCGCATACTCTACCGACTGAGCCAGCCAGGCGTCCCAAAAACATCTTCTTTTCCTGCCATTTCAAATATCACCTCTTCCAAAGAAGGGGACTTGATCCTCCCTGCTGGGTGGGAGGGCATTTCCCCCTCTCATCTAACGACACTCTTTATTAGTGGCACTTAAGTCAGGCTAGCTATCTGTGGGCTTGTCTTCTTCCACTGCACACGCCACGGGGGCAACGTCTGCCACGAGCATTTATTTTGTCCCGCAGGAGCATTTGGCGGACGGTCTGCTCGGCGGGGGGCCCTATGGGTGAACCGGCAGGAGTGGGTGGGGCCTGCCATTTTGCCTTCTCTTTGGATAACCCAGAGCTGTTGAAGTCTCTTAAGCAGGACTGGCTTAACGTGGTGGGTACAAGATGAAAATGCGGGCCTCCTTGTTCAAAAATATTCAGGGGCGTCTGGGTGGCTCCCGTGGTTAAGCGTCTGACTCTTGATTTCAGCTCAAGTCACGATCTCATGGGTCATGAGTTTGAACCCCGCATTAGGCTCTGCATTGTTAGTACGGAGCCTGAGGTTCTCTGTCTACCTCTCTCTCTGCCTCTCCCCTGCTCACTCTCTCTCTCTCTCTCTCTTTCTCTCAAAATAAATAAACAAACATTTTTTAAAAATAGAATTTCAAGGGGTGCCTGGGTGGCTCAGTCGGTTAAGCGTCCGACTTCAGCTCAGGTCACGATCTCGCGGTCCGTGAGTTTGAGCCCCACGTCGGGCTCTGGGCTGATGGCTCGGAGCCTGGAGCCTGCTTCCGATTCTGTGTCTCCCTCTCTCTCTGCCCCTCCCCTGTTCATGCTCTGTCTCTCTCTGTCTCAAAAATAAATAAACGTTAAAAAATTAAAAAAAAAATAGAATTTCAAGAGGGTGACAACAGAGCATCTAACCAAGTGCAAGGCCATGTGAGACAACACAGACTGCACGCCCATGAAGCTGAGCCCGTTTCTGGGATCAAAGGTGTGGGCACCAAATTGTCCCCTAGAAAGACAAATCGTTCTGACTTCACCTCATTAAAAGACTTCCTTTTTATCAGCTCAGGAACCTTGACTGGCTGGGGCTGGTGACTAGGGAGAAAAGGGGAGAGATTGTAGACGTTCCAGAAAGCCCTATTTCAGCAAGGCTTACATCTTTTGTGTGGGCCAGGCTATGATCCGTATAGCCTGAAAATTGACAATGGAAAAATTGGCCTTGAGTCCGTCTACTTGGAGGGTTCTCAATGGTATTGGGAAAGGGCGAGCCAAGGGGGTTTAATCTTTTTTTCAATAATCTCTGTGCCCAATGTGGGGCTCAAACTCACAACCCCGAGATCAAGAGTCACATGCTCTTCTGAGTGAGCCCGCCAGGCGCCTAGGCGGGGATGAAGGTGTTGTGTATGCGTGTCCTTCACAGCGGGACCCAAATGGCTTCTCCATTCACTCCTCTGGGTAACTGAGTGAGGAGAGCTGTGTGTGCTTCAAGTATCCCAGAACCCCCTGGCATCCTTGAGGCCAGAAATTCGTGCCAGTAGGAATTCATAAAGCAAAGCTACATCAACATTGGGAAGCAGGTTCTTGACTTGGGACCTCACCCTTCTTCCACCGTTGCCCCAACCCCCCACCCCCGCCCCGCCTCCAAAGCTCCTCATTCCTGGGCTCTCAGGAAGAACAAGAGGGGCAAAATCTTGGATCACATTCCTTGGAGAGGGTAGAGAATGAACTGGCGGAATGAAATGCTACACCCGGAGTCTAGCCAGAACTGATGCTGGACAGGCACACCGCAGCCACCGTGCCCCCCGCCCCCTGCGCAAAGGGCCACCTTGGGCACTAGCCTCCCAGCAAGGAGGGCAGGGCCTACCATTCATCCAAAGAAATTCTTCAAAGGCTCCTGATGCATTTTCAGTGAATTTGGAGCTTTCTTACCAAGGAGTTGCTTGCGAGAACAATCTCTCCCCCTTCCCCCTTTCCCCCTTCCCATCCCCGCTCTGGATCAGGCTCACCACCCTAGCATTGAGCGTGGCAATTTATTAATGCACACTTGAGGGGAAGATGCGTCATTTCTGCAGGTTGATGGAAGAAACATTGCACGCTGGGCACTCTCGCCTCACTTTTTTCTCCATCAGCAGGATCGATGTGGACCAGTGAGGGAGGGGGCACAAAGGTGGCACAGAGGTGGCTGGGGTGGGAGGAGGTCTGGTCTCAGGGCTCAGAATTCTCCATTCAGGGCTCAGAATTCTCCATGCAGGCCTGGCCCTTTCTCTGTCTTTTCTCTTCGAGGTTGAAAGCCAACTGACACAGGCCTGTTGGTGGACAGGGGGCTTTGCATCCCTGGAAGCTTTGAGTCCTTCCCTGAAACATGCCTCCCTTCACACTGCTCTACCTGGGGGGGAGGGGGAGGGCGGGGGGGGGGGGGGAGTGTTCTGGATGACGATGCCATCTGAGGGACCCGTAGGAATGCCACTGGTGGGGCAGCTGGGGTGGATCCTGGGGCAGCTCCAATACTTCTCATAAGTCATGGTCCTTCAGCACCAGAAGCTAACTGGGAGGGCACAAAAGGCAAGGCTGTTGGCCCACTGGTATTAATGGGAGGTAGTTGTAAGACCAGGATATCTAGATGAGGAAATAAAACTTTCCGTTGATCCTATGGACGTTGTAGACACTTTAAGAAAAGATAAATCATTTCCTGGGAATACGACGTGGAAAGGGAAACAATGGCAGAGATCCGGTCTGATTCTGAACAAAAAAAAAAAAAAAAGATATGTGTATATATTTCCTTTAACTTTTTTTTTTTTTTTTTTTTTTTGAGACAGAGAGAGACAGAGCGTGAGCAGGGGAGGGTAAGAGAGAGAGGGAGACACAGAATCGGAAACGGGCTCCAGGCTCTGAGCTGTCAGCACAGAGCCCGATGTGGGGCTCGAACTCACGGACCGCGAGATCGTGACCTGAGCCGAAGTCGGACGCTCAACTGACTGAGCCACCCAGGTGCCCCTCTCTTAATCATCTTAAAATCTACACAAGGGGCTACGTATCTCCCAAAAACTCAACGGTTGACACCTCTGAAGGCCTCGACTCAGTGGCCCATCCACTGTGAAAGTGGCTCCAGAGGAAGGATGATGAGATCATAGTGATTTAAGTAGAAACACGGCAGGGCTCCTTTCTTCCCACGGGTCAAGATGGGCTCTCCGTTCACAGCAGAGCGGTAGAGAGGAAGAAACACGGGGTTATTTGTCCAGAACCCATCACTTGTGTGAGGTTGGGCGAGTTGTCTAATGTCCCCAAACCTTGATTCTCTTCATCTGCCAGTTGAGGACAAAGTAATGATGTCTTCGTGCCAACCTCGCAGCATGTGACCTGAGGATCACGTGAGATATGGTACGTCGCCTTGACGTGTGGAAGGTATGACACTGACCAAAGAAAGCCCCAGAACTCGGACCTCTGCTCTAGTATGCGTGTCCTTTATCACTCCAGCCGTCCACCTGCCCATCCGACATTCCAGAAATACGTACCTGTGGTGCCCGCCAATCAGCAAGCACGCGAAGGGAATATGGGCGGACCTACCTGGTTCCGCTCACATCCTCTTGGGCCAGCGATCGGGCTGTGACTGGACGCTTCCCCCGTGGCTTCGGCCAGGCCTCGGATCCAGTCGGACTGGGGTGGCGACCACCAGCAGATCCTTCAGAGAAACATTGTAGCTCGGACGATGGTGCAGGAGGACAAGGGAGGACACGTGCAGCCGCCTCTTCCTGCCAGAGCTTTGGCCGCCCCAGCAGCACTCCCAGGGCAGGGAGTGGTTTTCTGGAAAGGCAAAGTCATTGGCATCGTCGACGTGTGCCGCTGGACTCGGCACACCTCCCACTAGGGTCCCCTGGCCTCAAACCGCCTGAGGTTCCTCAATCCGAATCAGCCACCGCTCCTCTCCTCCAAGTAGTTTCTCTTCCTGTTGCCAGACTGAATGCCCCTCACCCAATACCCTGTGACTCAGCTGGATGCAGCTCATTTGAATGAGAAGCAGGAAATTGAACAGGGTACTTGTCAAAAGCATTCTATTGGGGGGGGGAGGGGGGAGCGGGGCACCTGGGTGGCTCAGTGGGTTGAGCATCCGGCTTCAGCTCAGGTCATGAGCTCTCGGTTCACGAGTTCGAGCCCCTCATCGAGCTCGTTGCTGTCAGCCCAGACAGATCCTTGGTCTCCCTCTCTCTCTGCCCCTCCCCCGCTTGCTCTCTCTCTCTCTCTCTCTCTCTCTCTCTCTCTCAAAAATAAATAAGACATTAAAAGGAGAAAAAAAGGTCCCAGGACACTGGGTGGCTCAGTCGGTTAAGCATCAGACTCTTGATTTCAGCTCAGGTCATGATCTCACAGTTCACGGGGGTCTCTCTCTCTCTTCTCTCTCTTCCCCTCCCCCGCTCGCATTCTCCCTCCCTCTCTGTCCCTCTCTCAAAATAAATAAATGAACATTTAAAAGAAAAATACTTTTTTTTTTTTTTTTTGCCTTTTTTTGTGTTTCTGGTAAGACTAGAGACTCCTTAAGGACACGGCTTATGACTCCACCATCAGGCTGGGGTCTCCCATCTGCCTGAGGGCAGGGGCTGCGTCCCCCACCCCAGAATGGCCACTCCTCAAAGAGGAGGACTGGTTCCGTTGGTGGCTCCACCCCCTAGGCCCTTGGCACATGCCATGCGCGCTGGCACTCACGTGACTTGTTACTCAGCACCAGCTTTGGGTTGTCCTGAGCTGGGAACAGGGACAGCTTCTCCCTCAGGGGAACCCTGGTGAGTAGCTCTGACATCAGACTCTGCTTCCTCGTGTCACTCTTCAGCAAAGCCCAGCTCTGGTTCAGATTTCCTAAGAAGCTCTGGGAATTTGTCGGCAGAGAAATTTTCGAGATTTTCCCCTGGAGGAGGTGCTGGGAGATGTGGTGCTGCCTGTATTTCAAGACCGCCTTGTCCGTCTTGGGGCTACTGCACTCAGAGCTGGTTTTCGCGGTCATGCTAGGCAGAGACTCCGGGGAGTCTGAGTCCTGGGTGGTGGAATCTGGGGAGGTTTCCACTGAGGTTAAGGGCTGGAAGAGAAAAATAGCCCAAAATGAGATGGTCGAAGCCTAGGGCTCCTTCCTATGCCTTCTGGATTCCAACAAAGTCAGCCAAGCTCATCAGCAGCAAGAAAGATTAAGTCAAATGGTTTCCTCACCAGGAATTGGTTAAACAAACATTAGGGCAGAGGATCGGGGAGGGGGGGCGTCCACAGAACTTTCTTTGTTGTTGTTGTTTTTAATACAAGAGAGATTTTAAACACTCGAGATTGCTCATCTGAAAAATAGGTATTCAGGGACACTCAGGCACTGCCAATGAGAAGGTAGACTGATATGGCCATTTTGGTGAACCATCTAGAAACAGTTAATAAGATTACAAATACAGTATGACTCAGCATTTCTGCTTCTAGGTATACATACCGAATGAGTTATTAGATAGCTCCTTTTCAAAAAAAGTGTATACGCCAATGTTCCCAGCAACATTATTCACAATAGCCAAAAGGTGGACATAACCCATTTGTCCACCAACAGAGGAAAGAAGAAACAGAATGTGGCACATGCATCCAATGGAATACTATTCGGCCTTAAAAAGGAAAGAAATTCTGATATATGTTGCAACATGCGCGGACTTTGAAAATGTGATGCTAAGTAAAATAAGCCCAACACAACAGTATAAACGTTGTATGATTCTTCTTCTCTGGGGTACCTAGAGTGGTCATAGAGGCAGTAAAATAGAGAGGAATGAAATAAGGCAGAAGAAACATTTGAAGAACTAGTAGCCATAAACTTCTCGAACCTGGTGAAAGACAGCAATTTACAAGACCAATAAGCTCAAGACTCCTAAGCAGAACGAATACGAATAAAATGGCATCCAGATGGGGGCGCCTGGCTGGCTCAGTCAGAAGAGCACGCGACTCTTGATCTCGAGGTTGTGAGTTCAAGCCCCACACTGGGGGTGGAGATTTCTTTAAAAAAAAGAAAAAGAAAAAAAGAGACTCTTCCAAAAGGAAATGATACCCATACACATCACAGTCAAAGAGCTGAAATCTGGAGATAAAGGGAACAGCCAGAGAAAAATGACACATTATATACAGCAGACAATATTATGGATACCGTTGACTTCTCATTAAAAAAAGAAAAAGAAGATGGGAAGATAATGGAACTTTTCTAAGTCTTTCCTCTTAATTCTTTTAAATATTATGACTGTTTAAAGCAAAATTTGGGGGGGGGGGCGCCTGGGTGGCGCAGTCGGTTAAGTGTCCGACTTCAGCCAGGTCACAATCTCCCGGTCCGTGAGTTCGAGCCCCGCGTCGGGCTCTGGGCTGATGGCTCGGAGCCTGGAGCCTGTTTCCGATTCTGTGTCTCCCTCTCTCTCTCTGTCCCTCCCCCGTTCATGCTCTGTCTCTCTCTGTCCCAAAAATTAAAAAAAAAAAAAAAAAGTTGAAAAAAAAAAAAAGCAAAATTTGGGGGGCTCTTGGCTGGCTCAGTCAGTGGAGCATGGAACTTTTTTTTTTTTTTTAATTTTCAAACATTTATTTATTATTGAGAGACAGAGAGACACAGAGAATGAGCAGGGGAGGGGTAGAAAGATGGGGAGACACAGAATCCGAAGCAGGCTCCAGGTTCTGAGCTGTCAGCTCAGAGCCCAATGCAGGGCTCGAACTCACAAACCATGAAATCATGACCTGAGCCGAAGTCAGACACTTAACCGACTGAACCACCCAGGAGCTCTTAATCTCAGGGTTGAGTTCAAGCCCCACAGTGGGGGTAGGGATTACTTAAAAATAAAGTTTAGGGCACCTGGGTGGCTCAGTCAGTTAAGCATCTGACTTCGGCTCAGGTCATGATCTCGCGGTTTGTGAGTTTGAGTCCCACGTCGGGCTCTGTGCTGACAGCTCAGAGCCTGGAGCCTGCTTTGGATTCTGTGTCTCCCTCTCTCTCTGCCCCTCTGCTGCTTACATTGTCTTTCTCTCTCTGTCTCTCTCTCTCAGAAATAAGCAAAAACATAAAAAAAGTAAATAAACATTAAAAAATAATAAAAAATTAATTAAAAAAGTAAAGCTAAAAAAAGCAAAATTTATAACACTGTGTTGTGGGATTTATAATGTACATTAGCACAAAAGAGGGAATAATTTTCCTATATTCAGAATGAAATCCATTACCTCTTAAGTAGATTCTGACAGGCTGGAGATGCATTTTGCAATCCTTAGAACAACCACTAAAAAAATGCAAAAATTATCACTAACTAACAAAATGAATGAATTAAAACTAACAAATATTCAGGGTTTTAATTTTAATTTTTTTTTTTTTTATGTTTCTTTTTAAGAGGGAGAGAGACAGAGCACAAGCTGGGCAGGGGCAGAGTGAGAATGAGACACAGAATCCAAAGCAGCCTCCAGGCTCTGAGCAGTCAGCACAGAGCCCGACGCGGGGCTCGAACTCACGAACCGCGAGATCATGACCTGAGCCGAAGTCAGACACTCAACCGACTGAGCCACCCAGGCGCCCTATAAATATTCAGTTTTTTAAAGAAAACCTTTATTTGTTTTAAGTTTATTTGTTTTTGAGAGAGAGAGAAAGCATGATGGAGCAGCAGAGAGAAAGGGGGAGAGGGAGAGAGAGAGAGAGAGAGATAGAATCCCAAGCAGGTTCCATGCTGTCAGCGCAGAGCTTGACACAGGGCTCCAACTCACAAACCATGAGATCATGACCTGAGCCAAAACCAAGAGTAGGATGTCCAACTGACTGAGTCACCCAGGCAGCCCACAAAAATTCAATTTTCAACTAGCCCAAAAGAAGGCAGAAAAGGAGGAACACAAGGAAAAAAGCAAAAACAGAAGAGATGAATAGAAAACAAACAACAAAAGTTCAGCTCTAAATTCAATGGTATTAATAGCTGTATTAAATGAAAATGGAGTAAATGCCCTAATTAGAAAGCAGAGGTTATTATACTGGATAAAAAAAAAAAAAAAAAAAAACGAGATCCGGGGCGCCTGGGTAGCTCAGTCAGTTAAACGTCTGACTTCAGCTCAGGTCATGATCTCATGGTCCGTGAGTTCGAGCCCAGCACAGGGCTCTGTACTTACAGCTCAGACCCTGCTTCAGATTCTGTCTCCCTCTCTCTCTCTGCCCCTCCCCCACTCTCACTATGTCTCTGTCTCTGAAAAATGAATAAACCTTAAAAAATTAAAAAAAGCAAGATCCACTTATGTCTGCCTATAAGAGATACTCTTTAAATATAATGAGAAAAAAATGTTGAAAATAAAAAGATATACCATGCAAATACTAACCATAATCAGCTGAAGTGGTTATATTAATGTCAAACAAAATAGACCCTTACACAAGGAGTATTATCTGGGATAAGGAGGATTTTATTTCATGATTGAAAAAAGGGTCAATATACCAAAAAGACAAAATAATTGCAAACGTGTGCCTAATAAAAGAGCACAGAGCCTGACACGGGGCTCGAATCCACGAATGGGGAAATCATGACCTGAGCCGAAGTCAGATGCTTAACCAACTGAGCCACCCAGGAGCTCCAGTTTATTTACTTATTTTGAGAGAGACAGAGAGAAAAAACCAGCAGGGGAGGGCAGAAAGAAGGGTAGACAGAAGATCCAAAGCAGGCTCTGCACTGACAGCAGAGAGTCTGATGTGGGGCTCAAACTCATGAACTGTAAGATCATGACCTGAGCTGAAGTCAGATGCTTAACTGACTGAGCCACCCAGCCGCCCCACAGGAAAGCCTTTTCAATAAACAGTGTTAGAGGGGTGCCTGAGTGGTTCAGTTGGTTAAGCGTCTGACTCTTGATTTCGGCTCAGGTCATGATCTCACGGTCATGAGATCAAGTCCCACATCAGGCTGCACATTGGGCATGGAGGGTGCTTAAGATTCTCTCTCTCCTTCTTCCTCTGTCCCTCCCCTGCCTCCTCTCTTTCTCTCTCTCTCAAAAAAAAAAAAGTCGTTTTAAAAAATTTTTTGAAATAGTGTTCAAAATAGCAACACATATGGGAAAAACAAACCCTGGTTCCCATCACCAAGCATACCCAAAAATTAATTTGAAATGGATCATGGACCTATACACAAAGCTAAAGATATAAAGCTTTTAGGAAAGAACTAAGAGAACATCTTTATGACCTGGAAGTACATGAAATTTCTTAAATAGGACACAGAAAGCAATAAGAGAAAAATTGATAAACTTCATCAAAATTAAAATCTTTCACGAATCAAAGGCACGAGTAAGAAAAAGAAGCCATGGGGCCCCTGGGGGGCTCAGTCAGCTAAGTGTCTGACTTCGGCTCAGGTCATGATCTCGCAGTTCGTGAGTTCGAGCCCCGCGTCGGGCTCTGTGCCGACAGCTCAGAGCCTGGAGCCTGCTTCGGATTCTGTGTCTCCCTCTCTCTCTGCCCCTCCCCTGCTTGTGCCCTGTCCCTCTCTCTCTCAAAAATAAAGATTAAAAAAAAAAAAAACTTAAAAAAAAAGGAAAGGAAAAGAATAAGCAGGTTTCCAGGATATACAAAGAATTCCTACAAGTCAATAATAAAAAGATAAAAAATCCTAACTTTTAAAAGAGAGGGAAGCAAAAACTTGACAGACTCTTCACAAAGAAAGATAATACGAATGACCAACATGCACCTGACAAAGTCTCAAAACAGTTAACGACCAGGGCACTGCAAATTAAAACTACAAAGTGAAATCACAAATAGCCAGTAGAGTAGCTGAAATTTAAAAAGCAGATAACCCCAAATGTGGACAGAGGGACAAATGGAACTCTCATTCATTGTCAGTGGAAATGTACAAATGATACAATCACTTTAAATAAAGATTTTGGAGTTTCTTATAAAGTTCGACATAGATCTACACCTTGACCTAGCAAACTTCTTCTAGGTAGTTACCCAAGAGAAATGAAAACATATGTCCACAAAGACTTGTACAGCAATGTTCATAGAAACTTTAATCACAGTAGCAATAAAAAAATAAAAACTGGGAACAACCCACATGTCCATCAACAGGAGAATGATAAACTGCAGTAGATTTGTACAACAGATTATAATTCAGCAGTGAAGAACCAACTATTGATATACCCAACAACATGAATGGATCTCAGATATAATATTCAGCTAAAGAAGACAGACACAAAAGAATATGTACTATTTTATTCCATTTATATAAGATTCTAGAATAGGCAAAATAGTCCAAGGTCAAAAAAGCCAGGGTCAGGATCCCTTGTCCTTGAATGACAGACACAGGGAACGGGGTGGGGGGGTGGGGGGGGGTGAGGGGGACAATTGCCAGGAAAAGGGCAGGAGGGAATTTTCTGGAGATGTCAGAAATTTCTACACTGTGACAGGGATAGAGGTTACATAGATGTGTTTATTTATCAGAATCGTAGAGTTAAGATTTGAGCATTTCAGGGTGGCTGGCTGGCTCAGTCAGAACAGCATGTGACTCTGGATTCAAGTTCAAGCCTCACATTGGGTGGAGAGATTACTTAAGTACACAAACTTTTCAAAAAATTTTGAGCATTTCAATGCACCCAAATTTAACCTTAAAAAAAGAAAAGAAAAAAAAAAAAAAACAGGGCTCAACAAGAAAAAGACTGGGTCATAGAATGAGATAAATAACCCAATCACATTTAAATAAAGTTTAAGTGCATGCATTAAAAAAAAAAAAAATCTCTACTGGGCCATCTGGGTGGCTCAGTGGGTTAAGCATTGACTTCAGCTCAGGTCATGATCTCGCGGTTCATGGGGTCGAGCCCTGCGTCGGGCTCTATGCTGACCGCTCAGAGCCTGGAGCCTGCTTCGGATTCTGTGTCTCCCTCTCTCTTTGTCCCTCACCTGCTCACACTCTGTCTGTCTGTCTCTCAAAAATAAACATTAAAAAAAAAATCTCTACTTTGCCAAGAAACACACTAACCAAAGATGGTGAATAAGCATAAAGATAAAAGGAAAAAAATAAGTAAATGAAAGACACAAAGGCTTTGAATGAACCAAGGATTTTTACTGAATCAGCCCTCTGCATATGAAACCCAAAAAAGAAAAAAAAAGACAATAAAATGTTGTTGCCTTATTTTTTGAAAACCTGTTTAGAGTAAGCAGTACCGCTTAAAGTCTTAGATTAATGAGAAGAGAACAGAGGCAGTCTTAAGAAGTCACACGAATATTAAAATAACAGCTAATGCTTCCGGAGTCCTGTGCAACAGGCACCACTCTAAACCTCTTTTTCCCTTTTTTTTTTTTTTAAGTTTATTTATTTTGAGAGAGAGAACACGCACGCAGGAGCACTCGTGCGAGTTGGCGAGGGACAGAAAGAGAGGGAGAGAAAAGAGAGAATCCCAAGCAGGGACCGTGCGGTCAGCTCAGAGCCCGACGTGGGGCTGGATCCCATGAACCACGAGATCATGACCCGAGCCCAAATCAAGAGCCGGACACGTAACTGACTGAGCCACCCAGGTGCCCCGAAATATTTTCGTCAATTCTTTCATTTAACACTCAAAGTAATCCTCTGTAGTTATTATTATTAAATGACCATTTTCTCAATGAGTAATCTAAGGCTTGGGGAGATAAGAGTGACTAGACAAAAGTCATATAGGAGACTCCAGGATCCAAGTATCCAAACAGAGGCAGCCAGATCCTAATTCATACTCTTTATTCTTTTTTTTTTTATTGCAGTAAAATAAACACACACACACACACACACACACACACACACACACAAAGATTTACCATCTTAACCTTTAAAAAAATTTTTTTAATGTTTTTTTTAAATTTCTTTTTCTTAACATTTATTTATTTTTGAGACAGAGAGAGACAGAGCATGAACAGGGGAGAGTCAGAGAGAGAGAGGGAGACACAGAATGTGAAACAGGCTCCAGGCTTTGAGCTGTCGGCACAGAGCCTGACGCGGGGCTCGAACTCACGGACCTCGAGATCACGACCTGAGACGAAGTCGGATGCTCAACCGGCTGAGCCACCCAGGCGCCTCTTTAATGTTTATTTTTGAGAGAGAGACAGAGCATGCACAAGGGAGGGGCGGAGAGAGGGAGACACAGAATCCGAAGCAGGCTCCAGGCTCGGAGCTGTCGGCACAGAGCCCGACGCGGGCCTCGAACTCACAAACCGCGAGATCACGACCTGAGACGAAGTGGGACGGCCAACCGACAGAGCCACCCAGGCGCCCCTTAAGATTTTACTTTTAAGTGATCTCCCCACCCAACATGGGGCTTGAACTTACAACCCCAAGATCAAGAGTCGCTTGCTCCCCCGACTTAGCCAGCCAGGAGCCCCCCCTAAGCACTTTTCTGGAAAATTTTTTTTCAGTGTGTGTCTACGTACGGATGAAATAAAATGGATTTCTACTGTGGGCTATGGTTAGAAACTTGAAAAACACTTACACCGCTCTATACTGCACTTGGGCGGAGCCGAGCCGAGGCCCAACAACGCTGAAGCTTTTCCAGTAGTTAAAGTACAGTCGTGACCCAGAGCTTGGTGGGCCTGTGATTAACATTTGAAAAGCCCTAGAAGTAAGGGTCCGTTCTCCTAGCAGGTATGCTATTCCACAACTCAGGCTTCCCGGGTGGGGAAATCGAGGCTTGAGCGGCTCACTCAGAGACAGACAGTGAGGACTCAGGGATAGAGAAGGGACCAGAAAGCAAGACTCCTCCTACCACCGCCCCCTGAGCTCAGCCCTCTGGGGAGGTGGAGGACTCTACTCACCTCAGTGCTGGTGAATATGTTCATTGCGGAGGCGGACTTGACCTCCTTGTTTCTGGAGAGGGGGTTACCGAGCTCCAGCCCCGGGCAGCCGAGAAGGCTCGAGTGCCTCAGGTCAGGTGCAGAGGTGTGCCGCCGTGCAGGGCCGGCCTCTTTTGTGGGGGCCTCCGGGGCGAGGCTGCTGTCTGTCTCATTTGTCTTTGCATCTCTGACACTCAAGAGCAACTCAGGTGTGCAGGACACTAACGTCAATGGCTGGAGATTCTGGGAAGGGAGGAAACCAAACACGGCCCGTGGGAACCCAGCTGTGTCCATTTCCAGATGCATCTGCACCCAGGGTAGGTGCCAAGGAGAAGAGAAGGAAAGCAATTGGTACCAAAGTGTCTCTAATCCGTGGTTCTAGAGGGCTCATGGATGGTTTCATGGCATCTCTGAGCCACTTAAGAATGTAGTTTGTTTTGTTTTAATTTTTTTTTTAACGTTTATTTATTTTTGAGACAGAGAGAGACAGAGCATGAACGGGGGAGGGGCAGAGAGAGAGGGAGACACAGAATCGGAAACAGGCTCCAGGCTCCGAGCGGTCAGCACAGAGCCTGACGCGGGGCTCGAACTCACGGACCGCGAGATCGTGACCTGAGCCGAAGTCGGCCGCTTAACCGACTGAGCAACCCAGGCGCCCCAAAGACTGCAGTTTTAAAACTGCACCTTTGTATATTTTCTGGCAAGAGGTTCCATAGCTTTTATCAGATTCTCAAAGGGCCTACGACTCTAACAAAGTTATAAAAAACATAGAAAAAAAAAAAGATCCTGCTCTAATCTTGCCCCTTCAGGCGAGTGTTGGAGAAAAAGGAGATGGTCCAAAAAGCCAGCGTGAGTCCTTCCACCGAGCCAGAAGAGACAGTGTGGCAGAGAGGGGGAATCCAAAGATTCAGAGGGTAGGACAACTGGACAGCTGGCCCACAGGCCGGGGCTGGGCCACACACTCTGAGCAGCGGGCAGGCTGGAAGGACCCAGCTGTGGTCAGTCACCCCATGTAACGGGGAGGGTCCTGCGTCCCTAACGCTCTTCTCTGCACCCCACCCCCACCCCCACCCCAGCTGTGCCCCTGGCCTGCTGGAGGCGAGCATTCCAACCCAAGCTGGAGGTGGGACCTATGAGTACAAGTGGGCCCGGAGCCCGCGGCCTACATGGGGACCGTGCCTGGCCTCCTAGCTGCTTTCACTCCCACTGGCGGGCTGGTGAGCGTCTGAAGGACGCCGGGCTCCTTGTGACTTCCAGGCCCCCCTGCCTCCTGGGGCCCAGCCCTCCATGCAGCCCCCCATTCCTTTAGTGCGTCAGGGCTCTGGGCAGGGGCCTCCTCAGCAGCCCCCCACGGACCGGCCCCAGCCGAGGAAGGGTGCTGGGCACACGGGCGCCCCTCCCCGCCGGGTTTACTTGTCTGGAGACGGGGGCCGTGGCCTTGTGTTCCTGCTGTGGTTTCTGTGGCCAGCTCCTCGCGCTCTTGCCCCTCGCTCGCTCGCCGGCCGACTCCCCCTGCGTCTCTGCCTTCTTCTCTTTCGTTTGGAAGGATTTTTTCTCCTGTTTGAGTCTCAGCTCCTGGATCAGCTGCCTGTCCATGAGGAACAGCGAGCGTCAGGGAGGTGAGGGGTGGGCTGCAAATGCGGGCTATTGTCCCCCGAGGGGGGGTGGGGGATGAGACTCGGCAAAGAAGGGCAGGTAGGCGGCCAAACCAAGGGGCCCCCGTGTTGGACCACTACACCTCTCTGGCCAATGACATAGTGGGACTAACTCGGTCACCCGGGTCAGGAGACAGAGATTCCGATCTCTCTTTTGCCATCACCTGCTACGTGACCCCTTCTGGGCTCTGACCTCCCCTTCCATAAAACGAGTGATGGGTAGGGATTAGACGGGACAGGATGAGTCCCTTCCAGCTCTTAGGTTTCCTACCTGTGGGGATTCAGGAGTTCTGAAGGACTGGGAATTCTGGAGAGGGGTGAGGGTGCCTCTCTCAGGGGCGAGTTTCTAGAAACAGCCACATATCCACTTAACGCCCCACACCGGGGTATCTTAGCATTCCTGGTCCTTGTGAGACCAAAGCAAATATATCCCTGGCAACTCCCAGGTTGGGGACTGAAGCTCAAAGACCCTTCTCGTGGGGCGCCTGGGTGGCTAAGTCAGTTAAGCGTCCAACTCTTGATTCCGGCTCAGGTCGTGATCTCACAGTCTGTGGGCTGGAGCCCCGCATGGGGCTCCATGTGTGGACAGCGCAGAGCCTGCTTGGGATTCTCTCTCCTTCTCTCTCTGCCCCTTCTCCACTCGCTCTCTTACTCTCTCTCAAAAATAGATAAACTTTATTAAAAAAAAAGGGGGGGGGGGCTCCTGGGTGGCTCGGTCGGTTAAGCGTCCGACTTCAGCTCAGGTCATGATCTCACAGTCTGTGGGTTCGAGCCCCGCATCGGGCTCTGCGCTGACAGCTCAGAGCCTGGAGCCTGCTTCGGATTCTGTGTCTCCCTCTCTCTCTCTGCCCCTCCCCTGCTCACGCTGTGTCTCTCTCTCTCAAAAATAAATAAACATTAAACAATTTAAAAAATAAATAAATAAAAGACCCTCCTCGCTGTGCCAGGCCAGTCACCCTAAAGGTCAAGTATAATGTCCCCCCCACCCCGACACCCACCCACCTCACCCAGAGCCTTCCTACCGGGCATACACCTCCCGAGCCCTGGAGGCAACAGTATTCTGGAAGAGAGAGCTGTTTCCCTGGAAAAACTTCTCATACTTCTCCGCATTCAGAGTAGGATAAATCAGGCGGAACCCTCCACAGTTTTCCTTCTCGTACTTCTCAGTTTTCTCTAACCACACAGCCTGGAAACCCTTGACCTCCTCGATCCTGTTGGGGAACAGAATGCAAGGCTGCTGTAGATTTTCTAGGAAGGGACGTGCCAAGCTGGATGTCACCTGGGGCCAGGCGGAGGCCTCGCACACAACGGCGGTCAACCCGTATTTGCTAAATAAATGTGCAGGACTGATTCTAGCCCTCTCGGGACAGCCGTTGTCATGAGGCACTAAACGCTGGTTAGGACAGTCTTTCCGACTGCTCACCAAGGTCTCTCGTCATACAAGATCCCAGTTTCCCCTTGGCTCAGGTCGGAGGAGGCGGACTGTGGCCACGTCCCCCTTTGCAGCCCTGATTTCCCTCCTCTGGAGAGGTGGCTAAATGTGAGGGCTTCTTTGGCTGAGCTTTTATGAGCTGCGATGATCTCATTCTCCCTCACAGCCCCTGGGGGAGCTGGAGGTCAGAGAGGGAGGAATGATGAGTCCCTTTTACAGCAGGGAGACCGAGAGCACGGAGCTTATCCGGGGGCCAAGCCATGACCAAGAGGATGATTCAGGGGAGGGCCCCGGCTCCTCCCTAACGGAGGCTGCCTCCTCCTGGAGAAGTTGAGACAGAGCCAGCTCAGTGGAAGGCAGCCCGGAGGAGTCCCAAGCGGCACGCTCCCTGGGTTCTTGGCTCCAGACCTGTCACTTCCCGGCGGGGCGACCTCGTGCAAGTCAGTTCCCCTCCCAGACGCTTGGTCTCCTTAGCTCCAACGACAGGACCATATAACACCCCCCCCCCCCCCGCTACCCACCTGTCTTCACAGGGAAGACGGGGCACCCGCAAAAGTGCCCTGAGAAACACAGTGCTGTCACAACGTAGATGCTATTGCCTCCGCGTCAGAAGCCCAACCCCGCCCCCCCCAAGGGTTGGTTCTGCTCATGGGAAGAGAGGGGCTTCAGGGGGATCTGAAAAGCCACAAAGGCATTTCTTCCACCAAGTTCAGGCTCTTCAGACACGAGAATCGCTCCGCAGAATGAAGGCCCCTGTTTAAAGGCAGGTGCTGCCACTCGGGGAGCAGGGGGCGCTCGCTCCTGCCAACAGGTAACATGGGGTAGGACAGACCAATGGGTCTTTCGGCAAAAATGAAGGAATGGTTTTAATTTGGGGATTGGTGATCCCTGAATCTTCATCTTATATTTAATGAACTCATATCCGGGATATAGTTCTGTCTATAACTAAATCTCTTATTTTTAAAAAATTTTAACATTATTTTTTTTCTTTTTCTTTTTTTTTTTTTTTAAGGTTTTATTTATTTTTGAGACAGAGAGAGACAGAGCATGAACGGGGGAGGGGCAGAGAGAGCGGGAGACACAGAATCGGAAGCGGGTTCCAGGCTCTGAGCCATCAGCCCAGAGCCCGACGCGGGGCTCGAACTCACGGACCGCGAGATCGTGACCTGAGCTGAAGTCGGACGCTTAACCGACTGAGCCACCCAGGTGCCCCAACATTTATTTATTTTTGAGAGACAGAGACAGAGCGTGAGCGGGGGAGAGGCAGAGAAACAGAGGGAGACACAGAATCCGAAGCAGGCTCCAGGCTCCGAGCTGTCAGCACAGGGCCAGACGCGGGACTCGAACTCACGAACTGTGAGATCATGACCTGAGCCGAAGTCGGGAGCCTAACCGACGGAGCCACCAGGTGCCCCAATCTCCTATTTTTAAGTACAAAAAAAAAAAAAAAATGCTCACGGTAAAAATGTCCAAAAGGCCCCTTTCTGCACATATAAGCTAATTTTCCAAATAGGATTATCATTTGTTAGAATTGACTTCCCTCCCCACCAACTCGGGACAAGATTCTTTTTTTAAATGCAATCACTTGCTTTAATTGAGATATCATTGACATACCACCCTGTTAGGTTCTCGGGTGTACAACACAATTCGATATTGTTATATATCATGAAATGATCCCCACGATAAGTCTACTTAACATTTATCACCATACAGTTAACAAAAATGTTTTTTCTTGTGATGAGAACATTTAAGATCTACTCTCTTAGCAACTTTCTTTATTTTTTTAACTTAAAAAAAATGTTTATTTATTTTTGAGAGACAGAGCATGAGCAGAGGAGGGGCAGAGAGAGAGAGAGAGAGGGAAACACAGAATCGGAAGCAGGCTCCAGGCTCCGAGCTGTCAGCACAGAGCCCGACGTGGGGCTTGAACTCACGAACCGTGAGATCACGACCTGAGCCGAAGTCAGATGCTTAACCGACTGAGCCACCCAGGTGCTTCTCTTTGCAATTTTCAAACACGCAATACAGTCTTACTAACTATAGTCGCCATGCCCTACATCATATCCCCATGACTTATTTATTTGATAAATGGAAGTTTGTAGCTTTTAACCCCCTTCACTCATTTTGCCTGCCCCCAGCAGGCAAGACTCCTCACGGTCTCTAACACACCCTATCGTGCCAGGCACTGTGATGAACTTTTATCTCATTTAATTCCACTTAGGTATCACTGGCTCCATTTCACAGAAAGAACACTGAGGCTCAGAGAAGTGACATGAAGGCCACATAACCAGTAGGCTGTCGAGGACCAGGCCAGGCCAGTGTTACTGGGAGCAGGGAAGTCACAGACAGTGGGGTCTCCAGGGTCTCGGGGCACCTCTGTACCTGGTCTGCCGAGAACATTTTTGCAAGAACTGCCCCCGTTGTCTCTCCTCCTCCAAGACTTTCTTTTTGTCACAGCTTCCCAGGTTGATCAGGACCAAAGTGTCATATAGCAGACTGTCTTTCACCTCTTTATCCAGCCAGGAGTCGGTGGAGAAGCTCGGAGAGTGGTTGACCTGTGAAGGCACCGGGGGGAGGGGGAGGGCTGGGCTGTCCAGAGCGGAGGCAGGGAGTGAGGCCAAAATGCCACCTCCAGGGAGCAGCCTCAGCCCAGCTTGGGGCCCTGGCTACCAGGTGAGGGGGGAGAGACAGGGAGAGGGAGTCCGCACTGCAGCCAGAGTGAGAAAAGGAGGAAGGAGAATATCCTCTGGTTTAACCAGCGTATATTTCAGCCCTTTCCTCTTTTTTTTTTCTTTTATGGTTTTTTAGAAGTTTATTTATTCTGAGAGGGGGAGGGGAGGGACAGAGAGAAGAGAGAGAATCCCAAGCAGGCTCCTCACTGACTGTGCCTAGCCTGGTGCAGAGCTCTGTCCCCCGAACCCCGACCACAAGATCACAACCTGAGCAGAAGTCTGACGCTTAGCTGACTGAGCCACCCAGGCGCCCGTCCCATCAGGCCTTTCCTCTCGAGAAGCATCAGGGGTGCCCTGTCTTTGGTCTCCCCTCCCCCTGGTGTGTGTGTTCTCTCAGGTACATGCCATCCCACAGGACAGATGGAAGGGTCTGGCTGGGAGACCAGCCAGAGGGTCTGGCTGACCCAGACCCAGTCCAAAGGGTCAGGCTGGGAGGTGGGGAAGAAACCAGAGCGATGCATTCGGGACTCTGAGCAGGATTGAGGGGGAGACCAGTGGAGGTGGGAGAGAACTCATTCCTGCTCGCGGAAAAGTCCGTCCTGTTTAGACGCCCTACGCCCTACGTAACGTGCTGCGGGGCACCCTGCCATGGGTCTGGGGGAGACAGGAAACTCGTTGAGCGGCTCTCCACCCACTCCCGCGGCCACAGACACCAGCCCACTCTGTGTTGGTGCTTGGAACCGAGTGGCCCAAGCCCCCGACAGCCAGGCCCGGCAGCTCCTGTCTGATCTCGAATATCATCACCCAGTTCTGATGAACAACACCCCCTCTCTGGGAGATGATTCTATTACAAAAGACAAAGCTGTCTTTGGAGGCTTTCTGCGCCTGAGATCAACGGTTTTCCCACCCCCCGCTCTGGGCGGACTTCAAGAAGGCACAAGGAATTCGCTAATCCCTGGCCGTCTACCCCCTCTGGTGGCCACTTCTCAGCCCCGGGCAGCAAGCCCCGGGCAGATGAACTGGCTTGGCCGGGAGGTTGATTGCGAAGATCTGGCTGAGCCGGGGGGTTGAAGGCATGAGCCTGACCCCCGCCGACCCCAGTAAGAGTGGCCAGCGTTCGCCCCTCGCCCCAACCCCTCTACCTCCAGCAGCCAGGGCTTGAGTTTGTGGTCCAGCAAAATGTCAAAGCCCAGGATTTCAAAGCAGGCGCTGTTGAGTGTGTGGTTGGGGAAGCAGGTGTGGTAGTTATGCTTGATGATGGGGTGGGCGGAGATGATCGTCTTGATGATGACGTCCTCGATGTCTCTCCAGACCTGCTCCGTGTTGTAGCCATGGCTCTCCATGTACACACCGAAGGTGGAGAGCTTCCTGGAAGGAAACCACAGGCCGTGAGGCAAAAGCGGCCCCCCTCTGGTCAGCTAAGGCCATCTCATGCTGGAACCGAGAAACTTCTGGAGAAGTCCCGGGAGTTAACGGGGATGGACGCCCGGGATGCAGGGCGACAACAGGGCTGTGTCAGCTCAGGAGGGGCCTGCAGGAGATATAGGGCCACAGTCCTCAAGCCTCTGTGGCCCTGAAGTGGGTGCAGGTAAAAATGACACATAAGACCTGGCTTGGGCACTTTCACTGTGACCCAGAAAACACCCGTGAGGCCGGGGCAGGGACAAGGTATTCTGGGTGGAAAGCTTAATGGGTGCAAAAAAACAAAAAAACAACCCACCCAACATCCTACATTATGGTTTGGCTTTGATGGCAAATGGTTTCTCAGCCTTTGGTGTTCATTAGAAACACGTAGGGAGCCTTCTAAGAACACCAATACTTGGGTCCCACGCCAGCCATCTGAGGGGCTTCTGGGGACACTAGGTTCACAGAAACTTTGCTTTAGGACTATCCACAGGGAAAAGGCAGCCCCAGGGCACCGCCACAGAGAGGGTTACCAACTGTCCCAGGCAAACTAGGACAGTCCTGATTTTATTTTTTAAAAATTTTTTTTTGCAACGTTTTTTATTTATTTTTGGGACAGAGAGAGACAGAGCATGAACGGGGGAGGGGCAGAGAGAGAGGGAGACACAGAATCGGAAACAGGCTCCAGGCTCCGAGCCATCAGCCCAGAGCCTGACGCGGGGCTCGAACTCACAGACCGCGAGATCGTGACCTGGCTGAAGTCGGACGCCCAACCGACTGCGCCACCCAGGCGCCCCCAGTCCTGATTTTAGAACTGAGAGTCTCACATCCCAGAAACCCCCTCAGTCACCCGCTGTTCACCCTATTACACAGATCAGAGGACGTCTACCCCGTGTGGAGAGGTTCGTGAGGAAACGTCTGAAGGGGTGCTCTGGTCAGCTCTGAGCTGGGCAGTCCAGAGAAAGGGCACAGCTGACAGGTCTAAGAGGCGACGGTGGGGACACACAGCCACCCGCTCACATGCACACGCATGCACACACGGAGCTGAAGTGGGAATGTGTGAGGGAGAGACACGGGGGCGGGAAGAGCAGAGGGGAAGACGAGCCAAGAGACAGGGGCTCACAAGGCAGTGCCAAGAGCTCACGGGACCCCAGCCAACGGGGCCAAAAAGGAGGAAGCGGGGGCAGTCAGTCAACGCACATTTGCCGAGGGTCTGCTGAACATGCGAAACTCATGAAGTGAGAGGACCCCTGGAAACCGATCCCGCGACCATGGGAAGCCGAGGACCATTTGGGGAGTCGACCCCCATATGAAACGACCAACCAAGGATGCATTCATGTAAAGACAGATTAGCAAAGGCCACTGCACACAGAGGCCCACCTCCCCCCCCCCCCGCCCCCGCCCCCGCCGTTGTCAGGGTATAAAGTGTTGCCCATAAATGAATTTTCCAGATCGCTTGAAGCCAATCCGTTCAAGTGCAAAAAAAAAAAAAAAAAAAAAAAAAAAAAAAAGTATTTAATTTGCCTAATTGGGAAATAAATCTTCCCCAAATAGATTATACACTTCTTATAAGAGACATTGCAAATCATGGCGTAACCTCTTCTTGATGACTCAGGCACATCACAATGAATATACATTATCGTGTAATTTCATAATGCCCAGTGGTTAGCCAATTCAATTTAACACACCAGCTATGTGCCAGGCACCTCGAAAGATGAAGAGGGCCTGGTCTCTGCACCGCCCCCCCCCCCCCAGCCCTGCCAGGTTTCCCATTGTTCTGTCTTTCCCTCCACTGTTCCTGCTGAGTGTGCACCTGGTGGGGGACTTACTGGGGGTGCAGCTGGCCTCGAGCTGGGGACGGGGGAATTGGGGGCGGGTAAGGCAGTCAGCGTAAGAAGCAGATCACCTCAGAAGGTGGGGAAGAGGAAGAAGAGCGAAGGACAAAGGAGGGAGAGAAGGAAAGAAGGACTCTGCCCGGCAACATGGGAGGTGCCCAGAAGGCCAGGGCATCGCTCTAACCCTCAGGGAACTTAAGTACAAGCAAGGACACAAGACAAACATGTGCACCAAACCCAGAGCAGTTACGGGCTATGGCTGACGTTGACCAGAGGGTGGTGGGGGTGCAGAAACGGGAAGGTGGGTGGCTTGACTCAGATCCCATAGTCCATCCTCAGAGATGGAACCCAATCCTCTCATCTGATTAAATGAGGAAACAGAGGTCCATAGAGACGACTGGTTTCACAGTGGTTAGTTATATGGCTGCACCAGAACCTAGAACCAGATCGGAGAAGGCAGTATGGAAGCTTAGCGAGCCCGACGGGCTTTCGAGGATGTTCCCCCATGGTTTTGGTTGGAGCTGAGCACAGATGGAGAAGTGGGAACGAGCAAGGCCTATATACGGAATATGAGCCAAAGAGCATCCTGGTAGAACCCCATGGAACGAATAGCACAGACTATGGCCTGGGGGTTCAGGGCAGACACGGGAGTTTTACTCTGGCTCTACCATTTTCCAGTAATGAGTAGAGAAGTCCCCCCTCCCCCCGCCACCCCGTTATCCACAGGGGATACATTCCCAGACCCCCAGGGGATGCCTGAACCCATGGAGAGCACCAGACCCTGCAGGTACTATGTTCTCCCCTATGCAGACACATCCGTGATGAAGCTTAGTTTCTAAATTAGGCACAACTAAAAGTTGTGTGACTGTGGTCTCTCCTGCACGCTCTAGAAACACCTTCCTGTGCTCACCCGGCTTACGAAGCCGATGTGAGATACGATGCCTACCCCGATGAGACAAATGAGGTGAGTGACGCGGACGTTGTGACGCAACATTAGGCTGACCATCCTCCATCAGGAGGATCATCTGCTCCCGGGGCCACAGTTAACCGCGGGTAACTGAAACCGCGGAAAGGGAAACCACAGATAAGGGGGACTACTGTATACAGAATACAGAATAACAGCACCCACCTGCGTGGGGGTTATTGTTTTTGAAGCTTATTCACATGCGTCATCTCAATAGGTCCTTGACGGCATCTCTGAGGCTGGCCAGCCAGTATTCGTAGTTTCCCATGTCGTTTTACTTTTTATTTTTTAATTTTTTTTTAACGTTTATTTATTTTTGAGACAGAGAGAGAGAGAGAGCATGAACAGGGGAGGGTCAGAGAAAGAGGGAGACACAGAATCTGAAACAGGCTCCAGGCTCTGAGCTGTCAGCACAGAGCCCGACGCGGGGCT
This sequence comes from Panthera pardus, assembly GCF_024362965.1. NCBI lineage: Eukaryota > Metazoa > Chordata > Mammalia > Carnivora > Felidae > Panthera > Panthera pardus. The sequence goes on from NW_026526876.1 coordinate 37,545,356, forward strand.
CAAACCCACGGACTGTGAGATCATGACCTGGGCAGAAGTCGGACGCTTAACCGACTGAGCCACCCAGGCGCCCCTATTTTTTATTTTTTTTAACGTGTATTTATTTATTTATTTTTATTTATTTATTTATTTTTTTTAAATTTTTTTTCAACGTTTTTTATTTATTTTTGGACAGAGAGAGACAGAGCATGAACGGGGGAGGGGCAGAGAGAGAGGGAGACACAGAATCGGAAACAGGCTCCAGGCTCCGAACCATCAGCCCAGAGCCTGACGCGGGGCTCGAACTCACGGACCGCGAGATCGTGACCTGGCTGAAGTCGGACGCTTAACCGACTGCGCCACCCAGGCGCCCCTAACGTGTATTTATTTTTGAGACAGAGAGAGACAGAGTGCGAGCTAGGGAGGGGCAGAGAGGAGGGGGGAGACACAGAATCGGAAGCAGGCTCCAGGCTCTGAGCCGTCTGCCCAGAGCCTGATGTGGGGCTCGAACCCGTGAACGTGGAGATCATGCCCTGAGCCGAAGTCGGACGCTCAATCGACTGAGCCACCCAGGCGCCCTGATTACTAAATTATCTTAGAGATGAGAAAATGGAGGTACAGAGAGGTTAAAGTCTGGATTTAGGGTGAAGAGCCAGGGGGCCGAGCAGCCCTTGGGTCTGAGGTCTGGGTCTGGTGGAAAGGAAGGGACACAGGGACCTCTGAAGGAGGAATGTTCGGGATTCAAGGACACCAAACTCCCTAATCCTGCAGGTCAGGAGGGAGAGATGGGGAAGCTGGGCAGGGGAACCATTCTGGAACGCTGGGGTGGGAGCGAGGGGTGAGGAAATGCTGAGTCGTAGGCCACAGGACATGTCCAGGGGCACTGGGGAGGGATGAGCCCGGAACTCAGGGAGAGAGGGCAGGAGGGAGGGCGGGAGAGCGGAGCAGAGGGGCGAGGCCTGGCCTGGGGGGAAAGAGAGTTGAGGAAACAGAGGAGGAAGGAGGAAGGGGGGTGCAAGGTGGCAGAACCATACCACACACTCTCCCCTTAGTCCCGGCACCCCCTGCCACCCCTCCGTCATGGCCCGAGGGCGCAAAGCCTATTGCCTTCTCATAAGAGGAGGGAAATGAGGGCCCTTAGGGAAAGTCACGGTGACCCTGAGCACTGTCCCACAGGTCATTTGAGTCTCATGGGGGTGACTGTGGGAGGTGGGCAGGGCATCTCTCTGCCCACATCTTACACACCACGAAGCCGAGGCTCAAAGATCGCTGCCCACGCCTACTGAGCTGGCGAGACTCAGAGCCAGGACTGAAAGCCAGGCCTCACTGAGCACCGTCACTCAACCTGCAAGGGCGCCCAAGGCTGAGCTGGCGTCCACGGTCAAGGTGGGGAGCGGCGGGGCGGGGGGGCGCCCTCGGAAACAGGGGAGTCCTCCCCTTCGAGCAGGCTTCAGCTAGTGATTTTCCGTTTGCTTTTTGGAACTCTGCCACCAAGGGAGTTGTGAAATCTCACGTGCCTCCCTGAGGCTCCAAAGCCAAACAGATTGCATGTTTACCAGCCCTCGGAAGCCTCAGGCAGGGGGCAGAGCACGAGCCTTGGAATCTGGCAGACCTACCTTCTCCTCCTGCTCTAGCACTGACAGTTGTGGGGCCTTGGGCAGCTTAACCTCTCAGAGACCTCAGTTTCCTTGTCTGTAAAATGGACATAGTACCTAACTCATAGTTCTCCACCTACAAAGGGCAGATTATAACGCCTCTGTCGTAGTGCTCTGAAGATTCGTGGGGGGAAAACTGTAAACAAAGCCCCCCCCTGCCCGGCACGGCCCCCACCACACAGGAGGCACCACTCTCCCTTCCCCTTGTGCCTGGCAGGCTCCCTTCCTTCAGCTCCCCCTTTCTCCTAAAACTCCAATGAGACAGGATTAGCCGATCACATGAATGTAGTAACTGGGAAGATACTCAGGCATTCCTCTCATTTCCCCCCGCTCCTGGGAGGTGGGGCGGAGGGGGGGGTGGTTCTCAAAGCCGGCCAGCCACAGTCATGTCAACACATGCCACACACATCGTGACTTATCATTTGAGAATCTCTGTTGGAACAACACCCCAGGAAACCACAGGCCCAAGGAACATCTGCCTCACCTGTCCTTCTAGCGTGGCAGACCAGCGATCGATAAATATCTATTGGTTTGGAAATCTCAGAAGGGCCCAACGTACCAGGCATATGTTTTGGCGTGCACGCGTGCGTACGTGTGTGTGCGTACGTGTGTGTGTGTGTGTGTGTGTGTGTGTATCCTGCTGGGGAAACAGTACATGTTTCTCTCTCCTCCTCCCAACCTCCTAGGGTTTACGAGGTAGCCTGCTTTTAATGATTAACAGCCAGAGGGCAGAGACTACGGAGGCCAAGAAATAGTTTCTGAGACCATGTGACCCAAGATGGAACCACCAAGGGGGACTGACGGGGTTTGGGTAGAATCGCAGACGGAGGCTCCGAGCCTGGTGGGGCAAGACGAGAGAAGTGAAGGGGCTTCCTTACCTCTTGCTCCCGGCCTGAGCATCTCGAACGAAATTGGAGCTGTGCTTATTAATGGAATAATTAGTCAGGTGCATGCAGATGTCATCCTGGGGAAAGAGAGAGAGAGAGAGAGAGACGCAACTCTGTGGGGTCTCCCACTTCCTCTCCTTGCCCTCCCGGGGCCTCTAGGTCTTAAAGAAGAGACAGGGGAGGCCTTGGGCTTGCTTCGAGTGGCAAAACAGAGGAAGTCAAGTGGTATCCCGCAGCCTAGGGCGGAAGAGAGTCCAACCCCTCCTGCGTTCGGGTGGTTCACTGCCTGAGGGACATTTCAGGAGTCCTGGGGGGGGGGGGGGGGTGTCTGAAGGTGTGGGCGGATCTGGATCGCTAGCTTTGGATCTCCTGCAGATCTGGAGCGCTAACTTTGAAGCAGGGCAGGTCTGGCCACGGGTCCCAGCCTCCTCTCTTCCTCGTTCTGCGACCTCCGCCAAGTCCCTTACACCCTGAGTTTTCATTTCCGCGTTTGTGAAATGGAGAGATGATAATCCCTATTTCCGAGGGCTCCTAAAAGGGCCAAGTGAAGGGACAGATGCAACCCGGCACGCAGTAAGTGTTCAACAAATGACAGCCCGTAGCCACAGCGTCTTGAGGAAGTGGATTTAACTGGGGGCTTTTCGTCCCCCTAAGGAGGAGGGGGGGAGGAGGCACGTCCCCTGAGCTCACCAGGTTGTCTGCGCAGGGGTGGGAGTAGGAGGTGGTGGCGAAGCGCGCTAGCCCTTCGTTGTATGCAAAAATCCGGAGGGGGTCACAGGACGTCATCAGCACGTAAATCCGCAGGTCAAACTTGAACCCATCAATGATAAAGGGCTGTGAGGAGGGAACAGGAGTCACACAGGCTTCAGAGGAGAGACGCAGACTTGAAGATCATCGCCAGGCACGGAGTGCAGGCTTGGCCTGGGTTGCGGAGGAGTGGGGGGGGGGGGGGGACTCGCCCTGTGGAAGTCACTAAACCACGCTGTGCCTCCGTTTTCTACAGCACAACTCACCACCTCCCAGAGATCTCCAGGCAACCAAAGTGCCATTATAAAGCCCTGTGATGAGGGACATGCTGTCACCATGTCACTTCTGCAAGAGTGCTTCCTGCAGGGCTGGCCGGGCCTTCCCAATCTGCGCCCGTTCCCAGAGGGCTCCCTCCCTGCGGTGGGCTGTACCACTGTGACCTCTGACCTCCAGCCATGGAGTAAAGCCGGTCACCATGATCTCTCCAGGACGATTCCCCTCTCCCAAATGAAGCGGGGCACCCACAGACCAAAGGTGCCTTCCAGCTGCCATCTGTTGGAGGACAAGGGCCAGCCTAGTAAGGCTAGACCAGCTACAGGGGCACAAGGGTGAGAGACGCTTGCCCAGGCACACATCACATCCCTGGTCCGAAGGCCTGCTCTGACAGCTTCCAGGGCAGAAGACACGACTCGGCTCGGCCCCCATCGCCAGCCCCCGTCCCCTCATTTCCCACAGTCCAGTGAAGCTAGAGCATGAGGTTGCTGTAGCAAGAAATAAATAATCCCAAGGAAGAAGTACCTTTGAAATATAGAGTTGACAGATCATATCCTCGCCTGGCTTGATATCTTTCACCGTCCGGGTGATGAATATACCTTTCCCTTGGCAGCCCGAATCCGGCTTACAAATGTACGTCTTATTTTTTCTTGACCTGCTGTAGTTCTGCAAATCTCCCCAGCTACCAGAGCAGCAGAAAGGGAATGAAATACACCGTTAGAGGGGGAGCAGTGCAAAGGAAGCGTAGCCCTTTATTAACAAAAAAAACATCAAAAGCCAAACCAAAACAGAAACACTAAAGCTCTCTAATGTGAAAAAGCCCTCGAGCTAACAGACACACCTACGAGATCTGGCAATAGGAGAGACAGCCGTGCACACGCGCACGCGGTGGAGGGAGGGTGGGCTTTGGGGGGAACTTGGGCCGGGATTTAAACCCAGGCGACACCGCTCACAGCTGTGTAACCCTTCGCAAGGACTTGACCTCTTTAAGCCTTACTCCCATCACCTACACCGTGGGGTCACGACACCTGGCTTGTACGGTGGTTGATCACATGACAGAAGGCATGCAAGGTGTTAACACAGACTGCATGCCCCGCGAAGGGAGCTGGGACCCGAGTGTTTTGGCCTTGCGGGTCTGCAGACAGGAGATGTGACGTTCTACATGTGGCTCAAGCCCTGACAAGTGTTGTGACCTCGGATCAACCCGTCTCCTTCCCTACTCTAGGTCCCAGCTCTTCCCGGATAACACCTCTCCTCCAGCCAGAGCATCAAGGTGCAAACAGTATTCTCCGCTCTGAAGAAAGCGTATCCGGAAGAGAGAAGCCAATGTGATGCATTACAGAGCTCAGTCCTGCTACACTAGTTTTGCATTTTAACTCATTTGCATTGTGACCACTAGAGAAGTCACTTGACCGCCAAGTTCCTTAGGGGCCATGACATCTGGATGTGCCCGGTGGCTTAAAGGCAAACATGTTTCCTTCTGAGTTGCTACTAAGTCCCGAAAGCTGTTCCAGACAAGCTGAGGAAGTCTGGGAATCTTGGAGCTCCTGGTTTGGAAAAGCACTGGGAGGGTGCCGGGGTGGCTCAGTGGGTTAAGCGTCCGACTTCAGTTTAGGTCATAATCTCACGGTTCGTGAGTTCGAGCCCTGCATTCAGGCTCTCCGTTCTCGGTGCCGAGCCCACTTGGGATCTCTGTCTCCCTCTCTCTCTCTGCCTCTCCCCTGCTCATGCTCTCTCTCTTTCTCTCAAAAGTAAATAAACATTAAAAAAAAAAAAAAAAGGAAAAGCACTGGGTGCAGGGGACAGAGTAGGATTCTTGCTGTGTGAATATAATCCCAATGGCAACGCTTCTCTGCCCCGTCCACCTCATCCCAAAGACCAGGTTGTACCCAGGTCATATTTATGTCATCTCACGTTTCTTCTGTTCCTTGGTGGTGTGGTCCAGAGCAATTTGTGTACCGAGAATGGGTGCCCAGTTTCAAGACGGAGAAAGTGAGGAGGGGGATGGGGAAAGGCTGCCTGCCATCCATAGTCCTGCCGTGGGACAGAGGTCAGGCGTCCCTCCCTGCTCCCAACCTGGGCACTAACCATTATCTCACTCCCTCCAGAAGTGTTCGTGGTCCTTCAAAATCCAGAAACTGCACACTTAAAAGGTTGGAACAAGTTCAAAATCAACAGCGTTCAGGGTCAGAGCCCATTCGCATCCCAACTACAGGCCCAAGCTCCAAGGCACCCAGCCCCGAGATGTCATCTAATTTTTTATAGCAGAGCTTTGTGTTTTCTCAACCTTGGACACACCCTTTTTCCCTTCTCTTCCTGAAAAGGAGAGAGATAGATGGGGGATCCTTTGGGAAGGGAAAGTGGCACCAGGGAATCAAGAGCAAGACGGAAACGTAAATTGGGGGTGGAGGGTGGAGAAGGGTGCACAGGTGGGCACTCACTCGGCAGGAAGACACCAGGTCCTAGGGAAGAAGAGGAAATCCTTAGGGAACATCTTTAACATGCGGCTCATATTTCTGGCCAGCAAGTCCTTTCGGCAGATTTCACTCATCCCAGGGAAGTGATTTATTTTCTGTGAAGGAAGCCAGAATTCATGAATAATGGGGGCCACGGGAGAACCCAGGAGATCCCCTTGCTGGACGGTCCTAAAAGTGGGAGCCCGCTGGATAGATGCCACACTTACACTGAGGACCAGCTCTGCCCCAGATACCTGGTAACTTTTCATTTCCATCACCCTCTCCAGCGACACTGAGTAGTCTGTCCAGTAGAGACTCCAGTCATTGGTTTCCCCTCCCTCGCGAAGGCCATACCGCTGGGCAGCCCTACGCACTGCCATGGAGTTGGAGAAAGAAAGGCCTGTTAGCCCTGGAAGTGGGGAAGGAGCATGGGGTGGGGAGGCTATGTTTCTAGGCGGTCTCAGACCATGTCAGACCATGTGCTGAAGAGAGACACCTCAGCTCGTTGGAACTGGTGGCCATCTTGCCTGGTCTGGACATACCTTTGCCAAGAAAGACACAGGGAGATCTGCGGAGGAATACAGCCTATACCCGGTGAACCCCACGTAAGGTTATCTGGGAAGAATGTTTTACCTGCCCTGGCTTTCCCTTGCCAGGAAGTAGGCTTCTGGCTTTCCTCCAAACACTAAGCACTCTGTGTTCAGGGAATGTAAACTAATCCTTAACATTAGCCAGAGTCAAGCTTAAGTAGGAAGCTAACAGAAAAAAAAAGTATACAATGCATTTCAAAACCACATATAGGCTGGGGCCCCTGGGCGGTTCCGTCGGTTGAGCGTCCGACTTCAGCCAGGGTCATGATCTCGTGGCTCGTGAGCTCGAACCCCACATCGGGCTCTCTGCCGTCAGCTCGGAGCCCGCTTCGGATCCTCTGTCCGCCTCTCTCTCTGCCCCTCCCCTGCGGGTGCACGCTCTCCCAAAAATAAATAAAACATTAAAAAAAACCCCACACTTATATGCTATCACATCCTTCTTTCTCTGTCCCTGTTAGCATTTGGAACTGGGAGCTCACTCCAACGCAAACACACACACACAAAAAAAAAGGCCTGGAAAGGAAGAAGTGCCTGCAAGTGACCAGGAAAGGCAGGACCAGGCTGAAACTTATTCAAACTCGGAATTATATAATGACAACAACACTTCTCTATAGTCCAACGTGGGTCTGTAGGCTGCCAGTCTCTAACTTCTGCTCTAACAAGGACCAACCCCTGCCTTTTCTACAGATTCCCAAAGAACCCTACATCAGAACTACAGAGAACTGAAGTATGGCACCACCATGGTCAAAACCCACGTTTTCTTGGAGTGAGATTCCCTTCCTCGAATAGTTAATTGAGCTGGGTGAAGGAAACGTGAGGATTTGGAGACACCCCCTTTTCACCCCCAAGAAGATACAAGTGACCCTTCCCAACCCTTTGGGGGCAATCCGCTGGGTCCCCATTGTGGATCCCTCGAACGCAGGCGCTCACCGCTCTCGTATCGGCAGGTGGAGAGATTGATCACCAATCATCTGGAAAAGAGAAGAAGGAAAGCGGCAAGACAGAGACAGACGCACTTGCCAGAACACGTGGCCGCACCCAGAAGCATCCCACCCCAGGCGGGTCCAAGCCTACTCAGTCGCACCCAGCCTGGTTTGACTACACCCCTACTGAAGACACGAATCCAAAGGATTGCAGAGAGGCAGAAAAAACACGGGCGCTACCATTACTCAGCCCACGAGGTCGAAATTCTGCATTGTGGTTGTAACGAATTCTGCTTTGGCTTCCTATGAACCTTGCCTCCTCAATCCTTTGACTCCAGCGGCCCATCAGGAGCAGGAAGTAAAAATCTTTTCGGCCCAATTACTTCATGGTCGCCCACCTCTTGCCTCCCCGCCCCCCCCCGCCCCCACTAACGGAAGTTGTGAGTTAGAAAGTGGACAAGCTGTCACACATCAGTGAGTCTGAGGACTGATCCATTTTCCCCAAAAGAGGCGAAGCGCGACAGAATATTAAATGGGAACGAGAACACAGAAGCCACAGTCGGATCCCGGAAATCGGCATCAGTCTTGTTATTTTTAAAATGTACTGGGGCACCCGGGGGGCTCAGTCGGTTAACTGTCCGACTTCAGCTCAGGTCATGACCTCGCGGTTTGTGGGTTCGAGCCCCGACAGCTCAGAGCCTGGAGCCTGCTTCCGATTCTGTGTCTCCCTCTGTCTCTGCCTCTCTCCCACTCGTGCTCTGTCTCTCCCTCTCTCTCAAAAGTAAATAAACCTTAAAATTTTCTTTAAATGTACTGAGTTCCCAAGGCAATAAGCACTTCCTTAAAACAAGGAAACTGTCTCTCTCCGCACAATTAAAAAAAAAAAAAAAAAAAAAGGCATGCTAAACAACAAATAGAAGGACGATTAGGACACAGTGTGGTTAAGATTACGAACACCGTCGTTTGGTTCTATGCAACAGGTCATCAAGTGGATCCTTTCCATCCGAACCGAAAGGGGTGTGATTTTGACAGCCTCTTTTACCCTCTCATTAGCGGCCAAGGCCCCCTTCCCTCCGGGTCCCCTCTGCTCCCAACAACACGGAACCCCATTCCCCATCTTTTGGTCCTAACCTTTTTTTCTTCCTCTTCTTCTTGCCTTGCTGCGGGGCATTCTGAAGCCTCTCTTGTACCCCAGCGTTCTCGCTCATGAAAACCAGGGTGACGATTTCTTTCGACTCTTCTGGGGAGCTGTCCTCCTGCTCTTCTGAGTCTGCCCCTTCCTCGCCCTCCAAAGGCAGGCACTGGAGCATCTCCCCAGCCTGGGAGGACGCTGGGGGCAAATCCCGGCCCACCCTGGAGAGAGGGCAGAAGGAGCGGCAGTTACTTGAATCCACCTGCAGGGGGACCCCCTCCCTTGCTCATGTGGGTGGTAGACCCACTCCGAGACCAGGGGACAGATTGCAGTTTATAAAATGCCACCCCACCTCCACGGTGGGTGCCAGCTCGGGGAGAGAGCCGATTCCACCTTTTGCCACTGACTCTGACCTTGGGGACTCGCTCAGCCAATCCTGGCTTTGGTTTTGCCCTCCTGGGATTTTTCAGGAGTAGGCTGAGATGCTATGCATAGCACCTGGTAAACAATCTTATTAAAGTGAGCGAGTGCCTGGAGACAGCCTCGGAACCAAGGCCTAAGCCTTCCTAGCTGAGGGAGTTAGTCCCAGTGGGTGTAGACGAGGCGCTCTGAGGAGGTCCGTTAACTGGCTCCCCACGACGCTGAACGTCCCACGCCCAACCTGCTGCCTGACCGTGAATGCAAAGGGAGCGGAGCACAGGGTCAATTTGTAGCTGACTGAACACATACCCAGCTCAGGGCCAGAGGGAGCCCTTCCGAGATCCCAACCACAGAAAAGGCTACAGTGTCTCCCGCCCCCTGCGATTCAACGTAAAAACAAGACCAAACGGTAAAATAGCACTAAGGAAGTCCAGCAGAGTTCTTGTCCCTCCTCCTATCCCCATGATGACTTCTTCGTTGTTTGCTGGGAATTTCAATATTTTTTAATGTTTTTTTTAAATTATTTATTTTTGGGAGAGAGAGAGAGACGGAGACAGGGCACAGCAGGGGAGGGGCAGAGAGAGAGGGAGACACAGAATCTGAAGCAGCTCCAGGCTCTGAGCTGTCGGCACAGAGCCCGACGCAGGGCTCGAACTCACGAACTGCGAGATCATGACCTGGGCCAAAGTCAGACACTTAACCGACTGAGCTACCCAGGTGCCCCAAGGTTTTCGAATGATTTTTAATGCCTTAGTTTCAATAATCCTTAGGAATGTGCTTAGTTTGCTTGGGGTGACCCAGAACAGCCCAGATCCAATGAACTGATTCATCACCTTCACCTCCAAGATTTCTATGACCATAAAGCCAATCTTCTGGGGCCCTTCCCCTCTTTACCTCCAAATCCCTGCCAACCTTCTCACCATTGGAACCCCTGTCCTTTGATGCCCTTCCTACCTACCACCTGTTCTTCCCTCATAAACGCTTTGGTTTTTAAAAAATGTATTAATGTGTTTATTATACCTTATTATAACATATTATTAGTAATGACATAATATAACATTAAAGGAAGTTTAGAAAAGGACACGTATATATCTGGAGCCAGGATTACTAGGTTAATATAGAAATTAGCTTCTAGTTTTATTTTATCTATCTATCTATCTATCTATCTATCTATCTATCTATCTATCATCTATCTACCTATCTATCTATCTTGCCATGTTGTTTCCCAGAGGGACTCCCAAAAATTTGGCCTACCTCCAGCAATATACCATAACAGCTGGCTCACCAACTCACATAATCTCATGGGAATCACTTTCCCTCCATACCCAAACTTGCTAATTCTAGACAATTTTTTGTACCTGTCGCCACATTTTTAACATTACTGCATCCTTCCGTGTCTCTCTGCCCCTTTCCCACACCAAAATTGGGGAGTAGAGGGCTCTAACTTGGAGGCTACGTATGAATAACTCAGTAATAAAGCCGCCCTCCTGCGTGGCTCCGTCGGTTGAGTGTCGGACTTCGGCTCAAGTCACGATCTCACGGTTTGTGGGTTCGAGCCCCGCGTCGGGCTCTGTGCTGATGGCTCGGAGCCTGGCGCCTGCTTCCGATTCTGTGTCTCCCTCTCTCTCTGCCTCTCCCCCACTCATGCTCTGTCTCTCCCTCTCTCTCAAAAATAAATAAATGTTAAAAAATTTTTTTAAAAAAGCCTCCCTTATATGTGTGTACTTCTTTAGTGTTTTCAGAGAATTATCACACCCACCATCACACTGAAAGCTCACAGCCGTCGCCAAGAGGAAGGGCAGAATTATTAAGTCAGCCAGGGACTGCCCCTGGTTTCTCTCTTGCCGAAGGGGGGCTGTCACTTATTCCCAAGCCCAGTTATGGTGACACCTGAAAAGGGGAGACAGAGTTGTACTCGGCACAACCACCCGACGAAACCTGGGCCTCGTGAGCCCGTGTTGCCCAGTGGACAGGCACATTCTTGGCAAAGTCCAAGAGGACCGAGGTACGTGAAATATTGACCTGGGGCTGCTCCCTTGATTTCAGATAAACAGCCCGTTCCGCTCCCCTGGCCCTCCGCAACGGCTTCTGTTTACCAAGCCGTGGAGGAGTGGCTCCGTTTACCCAAAGGTTAATGTTAACTCGAGGAGACAAAACTGACCCTGAACGTGGCCTCTGGAGTCGCGAGTTGTCTCTGCTGTCTTTCGAGTCCTTGCCCAAGTGGTAAGAACAAGTCATGGCTGCCGCTGTCTGCCTGCCTCAAAGAGAAAAACAACAACAACAACAACAAGATCAAATTCTGTTTCCTCTTGTCCCAGAGGGCCTCAGGCACATGGACCAGGGAACCGAACCCATGTACTTCTCAGGGAACTGATCGCCACCGCATTGGTTCCCACCTGCCTTTCCCCTGTATTCTAGGCTATCTATGACCCGATTGCCAGTTGAATGGTGCTTGAGTCAGGTGCAAGGTGGCGGAGAGCAGTCGATGCCCCATGTGTCTATTTTTGCTTTGCCTTTGGTCTCCCAGCTTCCTCCTCCCCCAGCCCTCTCCGTCCTGTTTCTTCCTCAAGGCTAAATCCCGCTGACTTCTCTCAAAGGTTCCTGATAGAGAATATGGTGCTCAAAGTTTGCCAGGGGGAGGAAGGGGGGGCGGGGGGGGTGTGCCTGGGGTCACATGCTGAATCCACCTGCAGAAATGTTTACTTGGCCCACCACAGTGTGTAGTTGTTATAGTTTTAAATAGAAGTAGGGACGCCTGGGTGGCTCAGTCGGTTAGGCGTCCGACTTCAACTCAGGTCACGATCTCGCGGTCCATGAGTTCGAGCCCCGCGTCGGGCTCTGGGCTGATGGCCCGGAGCCTGGAGCCTGCTTCGGATTCTGTGTCTCCCTCTCTCTCTACCCCTCCCCCGTTCATGCTCTGTCTCTCTCTGTCTCAAAAATAAATAAACGTTAAAAAAAATTTTTTTTAAATAGAAGTCGTTGCTGGGGTGCCTGGTGACTCAGCCAGTTAGGCGTCCGGCTCTTGGTGTCGGCTCAGGTCCTGACGTCACGGTTCATGAACTCGACCGTGGCACCGGGCTCTGCCCTGACAGCCTGACAGAGCGGAGCCTGCTTGGGATTCTCTCTCCCTCTCTCTCTGCCCCTCCCCTGCAGGCGCGCGTGCACGCGTGCGCGCACTCTCAAAACAAATAAGTAAAACTTAGCAAGAACGGGTACATAAAGGAGTTGCCAATAAGTAGGAAATGTGGATTTCTCATAAAAATCCAGATTTCTGTTGCTTCTGGAAAAGTAGGTCCCCAGTGCTTCATGCCAGAAATCCGCCAGAGCCAAATAATGCCTCCCTCATTAGCTATTTTTCAACCTGCCCCAGTCCGGTCCCTGTGGCCTCCGTGACACCAGAGTCACAAAACAGCTGCGCCTGTGCTGTTATTTTTCTCACAGTAGCATGAAGAGAGAGGAAACATTTTCGTACGTCCAGATCATTTCTCTCCGGGCCGCAAGCCGGGCGCCCTTGACATCTGAATTTGCCTGCCCTCTTCTGGCATCTCTCTGGCCCCCAAGCCGCTGTGAGTTAGAACAGAAGCTGCTTCCTCCAGAGAGTCTCGGGTCTTACTGGACTCTACCAGTCTCCTCTTACCCAGTGCCAGCAGCCACTCCCTTCTCTCCCGCCCAACAATTCGGGTGTCAAAAGTAGTCTCGCAGTCTTGTGGAAGTAGAGAAGGAGAGGCAGCAAATTCGAAGGACAGGGCTAAGGAGAATATAAAAGGGTGAAGGGGGGCTGCCGGCATCCCGAGATATACGTACATCCTGGCGTGAGGGCCGCTGCAGTGAGAGGCGTGACTTTAAGTCACCTGCTAAGAGGCAGCGGAAGTGAAGTCGCTGAGGACTCAGATTCTGGAGCCTGTCTGCCTGGGTTGAAATCCCAGCTCTGGGGGCACCTAGGTGGCTCAGTCGGTTAAGCGTCCGACTTCAGCTCAGGTCACGATCTCACGGTCCGTGAGTTCGAGCCCCGCGTCGGGCTCTGGGCTGATGGCTCGGAGCCTGGAGCCTGCTTCGGATTCTGTGTCTCCCTCTCTCTCTGCCCCTCCCCTGTTCACGCTCTGTCTTTCTCTGTCTCAAAAATAAATAAACGTTAAAAAAAAAAATTAAAAAAAAGAAAAAAGAAAGAAATCCCGGCTCTGCCACTTTCTAGTCGCATGGCCTCGGGCAATGTATTTCATTGCCCCTTCTGCCTTAGTTTCCCCATCTGTAAAACGGTTTGCCCCAGCCAGTTACGGAAATTAAAAGGAGTTAAGATAATACAAAGTGCTTAGGACAGTGCCAGGCGCAGAGTAAGTGCTCACTAAAGGCTACCTGTCAGCACCAGCTATGTGGCCCTGGACTGTGACCTCCCTGATGGAACAGACAGTGTCTGTGAATGCTCAGCTCCTACTACCGGGTCTGGCAGATACCAGAGGGTTATAAGCTTCCCGAATGATCAGACTGGAAGAATGAATAGATTCATGGACTAATTTAGCTTACCGTTCGTTTTCCTCATCTATATAATAGAAGAGCTGTTGTGAGCATTAGATAAATAGCGGTTTTTCAAGCACTGGCCTTGGGTTGAGGAGGGCACTTCCAACACTTCGTGTCACTCATGAGTAACCGTAGCTACTTTTCACAACCTACTTACCACGTAACTAAGCATTTCCATTGTACTGAAGCATTTTATATCCATAGGTACTGTCTCAGCAGACCATCAGGTCATAGACATTCTCTCGCGTCCATTACAGATGAGAAGATTGAGGCACAGAGGGGCAAAGGCAGGAGACATAGCTGGGGTTCCACAGCCTATCTCTCTTCTACACGCCACACGCTGCCTTTCCCTCTCAGCTGATCACTCATAAACGGCGTGACCGGAAAGTGAAGCGACTGGTCTCCCAGCTCCCAGAAGCGGTTTTGGTGACCTCAGTCCCTTAACAATCAGTTGGTCCCATTTTCCTTAAAGCCAACTGCTTCCAAATTCCCACCTCCATTAAGGGCCTGGATCTGCCTGGATCTCCGTTTCCTGCCCTTCTCGTCACCAAAGTCCACGTTGTACGTGGGCTCTTATTTGGGGGTATAATTACAACTTTTTTTTTTTTTTTAATTTTTTTTTTTTTTCAACGTTTATTTATTTTTGGGACAGAGAGAGACAGAGCATGAACGGGGGAGGGACAGAGAGAGAGGGAGACACAGAATCGGAAACAGCCTCCAGGCTCCGAGCCATCAGCCCAGAGCCTGATGCGGGGCTCGAACTCACGGACCGCGAGATCGTGACCTGGCTGAAGTCGGACGCTTAACTGACTGCGCCACCCAGGCGCCCCGAACTTTTTTTTTTTTTTTTTTTTTTTTTAAAGTAAACCTCACACCCAGCGCAGAGCCCGACACAGGGCTTGAACTCATGACGCGGAGATCAAGACCTGAGCTGAGATCAAGAGCCAGACGCTTCACCAAAAAAATAAAATAAGCAGCTCTCCCCGCCCATGGGTCCTGTCCCCATGCTTTAATAAAATCACCTTTTTGCACCAAAAAAAAAAAAAAAAAAAAGAGTCAGACACTTCTCTCGACAATAGCCAAAGTATGGAAAGAGCCCAAATGTGCATTGGCAGATGAATGGATAAAGAAGATGTGGTATATATAGACAATGGAGTATTGCTCGGCAATCAACAAGAATGAAATCTCGCCATTTGCAACGGTGTGGCTGGAACTGGAGGTCATGAGGCTAAGCGAAATTAGTCAGAGAAAGACAAATATCATAGGACTTCACTCGTATGAGGAATTTAAGATACCAAACAGATGAATATAAGGGAAGGGGAAGCAAAAATAATATAAAAACAGGGAGGGGGACAAAATGGAAGAGGCTCATAAATATGGTGAACACACAGAGGGTTACTGGAGAGGTTGTAGGAGGGGAGATGGGCTAAATGGATAAGGGGCATTAAGGAATCTACTCCTGAAATCATTGTTGCACCAGATGCTAACTAACTTGGAGGTAAATTAATTAAATAAATAAACTAAAAAAAAAAACCCAAAAACAAAAAGAGTCAGACGCTTAACCGACCGAGCCACCCAGGCACCCCTGGAACACTTTCTCAGCTCTTACTGAATTCCTCAATATTACAGCTGGGAGGGACCATGAGAATACCTAGTTCAAACTGTTTGCTTTTTAGAAGTTTTGAAATGCCCCTGCCAGCTAGAGGAGGGGACTCGCACAAAGCCAGAGAGCGAGTCAGAAGGGCCAGGACCAAAGCCCTGGCTACTGAACCCTCTGCTCATCTTTCCATTACGCCAGGTGAGTGGACAGGCAATGCGGACTAAGCGCTTTGGAGAACGTTTAAGGCAACTGACTTGTGCTAACGTAGCAAACAGAGTAAATACCATCTTCGGTTTTATTTAATGATGCAAGAAACATTTAGTTCACCTTTCCAAAGAGGACAGTTAAGACCATTTACAAACAGTGATGTTTCCTCTCATTTTAGTGTGGGGTTTGATCTTGGAGAAGCTTCCACGCCAGGCAAAACCGACCAAATCTGGCTAGACAGCATGAAAATGCCCTTCATTGGCCACCAGGGGGAGGGAATGAGCCCTGGGATGGCTTCATGCAAACACATTGCAGATTATTTGGAAAAATCTCACAGGAGGGAGCGTATTTCATTTCCACTTCTGAAAGACTATACATGCTGACTCCTCTTCTTCTCCCTAGAGGTGCACGGAAAATATCTAGCGCTTTCTTTGGCAAGGCGGAATTAATACGGGTGTCAATACATTGGAGAAAAGAATTATTTGGTGGTTACGAACAGATCATGGAGCATGTTTAAAGTTGTAACTAAGTTTTTTCATCCCGACCTTCAGAGCCTGGACTTTTCTTTCAGTCTGTAGAATTACATATGGCACTGAAGGGCCATCCTACTGTGTCTGCCGGATGACTAGCTTCTCTTCTCCCAAATAATATGTTTTCCCGCACCTCCTCCCTTGTACAACTTTGGGTCCTCATTCCTCTACCAGAAGCATCCCTCTGAAGGCTTCCAGTGGCTAGCTCTTGGAAAAGGTTGAAAGCAGATTGGGGAAGATGGGGAGGTTAGACCTCTGGATCTTGCTTTCAGCTTTGCCTCTTTGATTTTGTATGTCATAAGAAGCCAAGTAATATCGCCTCCCTCATTCCCTTTTTTTTTTTTTTTTTTTAGTGTCATTGACACACAATGTTACATTGCTTTCAGGTTCACCTTCATTCCCTATCTTTTATTCCCTATCTTTTCTGTGATTACCGGACCACCAGAAGATAAAAACTTCACATCTAGAAAAGTGCTTTGGGGTGCCTGGGTGGCGCAGTCAAGTTAAGTATCCAAATTCAGCTCAGGTCATGATCTCACGGTTCGTGGGTTCGAGCCCCGCGTCCAACTCTGTGCTGACAGCTGAGAGCCTGGAGCCTGCTTCGGATTCTGTGTCTCCCTCTCTCTCTGCCCTTCCCCCACTCACACTCTCTCTAAGATAAATAAATATATATTTTAAAAAGAAAAGTGCGGGCCGCCTGGGTGGCTCAGTCAGTTGAGCGCCGATTTCAGCTCAGGTCATGATCTCATTGCTTGTGGGTTCGAGCCCCGCATCGGGCTCTGTGCTGACAGCTGAGAGCCTGGAGCCTGCTTTGGATTCTGTGTCTCCCTCTCTCTCTGTCCCTCTCCTGCTTGTGCTCTGTCTCTCTCTTTCTCAAAAATAAAATAAACATAAAAAAAAAATTTTAAGTGCTTTGAGCTTTGACGCAGGCAGAATAAATTGAGATGCTTTTTATGAACTTTTGCCTTTTCCTTCTAGCCACCCTTGGAATTTCAGCCCAGGGACTAAATGGGTTCTTGGCAAGATGTGGATTAACAAGGGAGGGATGGGGGCACTCAACTGCTTAAGGGCTGTGCCAGTAAGAAGTGCTGAGAGTGACCAGCCATATTCTCTGGAAACACTCAGAATTTGCTGACTTAGATTCCATTTTTTGCTCTGCCAGAAACTGAGGGGAAGATGCATTGTTCAGGGCAGGCTCACGCCCAGTCATTTTCCGCACAATACTCTGCATCACCAGCAAAGACAGATGGATCTGGATCCAGATCCCAGCTCTACTTCCTAGTGGGTGACTGTGGGTGAGAAACTGAGTTTCTTTGTACCTCAGTTTCCTCATGAGGAAAATGAGGAAAATAATTATCTATCTTGGGGGGTTATTTAAAGACGAAATGAGTTAACATTTATAATGCTCTTAAAGCAGTGCTTGGTTTAAAATAAAAGCTATGTAAAATGAAAATATAACAGCAGGATTGGTGTATCTATTAAATAACTTACTGAATGTAGAGCCTGGTACATACCGGTGCTTAGTAAAGGTTAGCTCCCTTCCCACCTCATTCCCAAATGTGAGTTACATTTTTCCTAGGGTTCAAATCCCAAAGGAGAACGTTCCTCAAGCCTAGAAGAATTCTCCCTCAGGAGGTGAGAAATAGGAACTGAAAAGGGGGGAGCTGAAAAGGAGGGGCAGGGGCATTTGTTGAGGGCTGTGCTGGCTATCCAAAACAGAAGTGTCTTTCTGGAAGGTTTCTCCAGGCAGAGGAAGAAAGGTGATCAGGAGAAAGTCCCAGCGATGGGGAAGGAGGAGGCAGAGAAAGTTTGGCGATTCCCAGGGATCTCCGGTATCTAAGGGACAGCTCCCTGGGGTTTGGGAAATCCAGGGCAGGAAGTGAGGGTGTCCCAGATTCGGGTGAGAAGCGGGGACAAGAGGGGGTATGGAGCTAGAAAGGAAGAGAGTGAGGGCAAGGTCCTGGCATCGGGGTCTTGAGGATGAGAAAGGGAGCGAGGGTATTTCCGGGGTGAACGCCAGTACAGATCTGGGAAGAGATGAGCTGCGGCGCCAAGGGGGAGCAGGGACTGGGAGGGCGAGTGGCGTTGGCCATAAAGAGCCACCAGGGAGGACAGAGGGAGTAACCCTGGTGAACCGGGCACCGAGGGGGACTTCGGGGGTATGAAGAACCAGGTTTTCCGTGGGGAGACACTAGGAGGCCGCGATCTAGGGCCAGCAACGGGTTTGGGGGGGGGCTCTTACCCGCAATTCCTATCTCCCCGTCTTGCCCCCGCTCTGCTGCCCGTATCGTTCGCAGCCACACTTTCGGGCCCCCTCCTCAAAAGACTTAAGGAGACAAGGTCCCATTGGCTGCCCCACAACCCTTAAGCCCAACCCGCGCCCCTCCTAACTTGGGGTGCGCCCAGCCCACATATATTTGCATATAGGGCTTTCCAGGTCTTCGATTGGCCCCAGCGGCAGGCGGCCGTGCCCCCCCCCCCCCCCTCCCGAATCCAATTAACCGCCCCTTTGCTCTGAGAGGCCAGCGCCCGAGGTCGTCCCGGGAGACGCGGAGGACGCTTGGGCCGCGCTCCTCGCGCTCGGGGCGGCTCCACTGCTAGCCCTGCGCGGGTCCCCGCCCTCCCCCGCCCGCGCCGTCGGGGCGTCGGGGCGTCGTGCGCAGGCGCAGCTGGAGCCTCGGGGCCGAGCCGATCCGAACTGTCTGCCTCGGAAGCTCCAGCTGCCCCGAAGGGGGAGGGGAAGGGGAAGGGGGGGAGGGGAAGGGGAAGGGGGGAGGGGAAGGGGGGAGGGGGGCGGGTGGGGTGCACCGAGCGGGGCGGTCTCGTCCTCTGGCGCTCTGGGAGGGGTGAATAGCCGAAACCGGGACCAGAGGGGAGCCGCGCAGACAGCATTGGATTGAGACCCAAGTCAAGATCTCAGGCATGTGTAATCATGGGCAGTTGACATCATCTCTCCGGGTTTAGCTTCTCCAACAGTAGAGTAGATACCGCAAACCTGCAAGGAACCGCTCTGGCTTACTGAATCATGACATCTCAGAGAGTGGGGGGGGGTCATGGCCCCTCTACCGAACGAGCCCCTGGCCGAGAGAGGCGGCCGCGCAGGGCTCGGGGGTCTTGGCTTCGCACAGCGACATTCTCACTGTCCTCTGGCAGGCGGGGGAATCCGAGTAATGACTGGATTCAGATGATCGTGGTTTCCTTCCGTTTCCGCCTGTGTCAGCCCAGACTCCTGCGGGCCTGCAAAGGGTTGGCGGCCAGTAGAGCTGTGTCTACCTGGGTTCGTTCAGGATTGGGGAAAGACCAAAGGATCGATTTAAAACTCCTGAAGGGGGGGGGGGGGCGGTGGGTCAGTTGGTCGGCTCAGGTCATGACCTCACGGGCGGTGAGTTCGAGCCCCAAACGGGGCTCTCCGCTGTCAGCATGGAGCCCGCCTGGGATTCTCTCTCTCCCTCTTTCTCTCTGGACCTCCCCCGCTTGCTCTCTCTCGTGCGCGCTCTCTCTCGACATGAATGAATAAACTTTAAAAAGCACTTAAAAAATAAATAAATAAAATTCCTGAACCACAGTGTTCTTAGGAAACTCCCTTATGGATGGCGCCGGGGATTTCTTGTTGCCTATATCCATTGTTCTTCATTCTGCAGATTTCCAGATGCTTGAATTGATGTTCCTGAAATGTAGCTGCTCCTGCGGGAAAGGATTGTTCAGTCCCAAGGAGTTAAGACTTAGGTAAGACTCTGCAACATTAACTCTCACGCTGAGGATAGAGTTCTCTTCCCTCGGTTGAGGGGAGACAGAGGAGACACAGGCCCTTCCCAGAGAAGCCGTAATCAAAAGGACTAGTGGAAGAGGCAAGATCCTCGCTGATGTGGAGGATGTGGAGTTAGTCCGGGAGAGCTTCCCAGAGGATGAAGGTTTTAGCAGATTCATTGGGAACATTGTGTCCGATCCATGTGCCTGGGACTTCGGGCTGGCCTCTGATCCCTTATCTGAATAAAGCAGAGCTTTACAACAGTCCGCTGCCCCTCTCCCTGACACACCCCCTATGTCCCCAGGGAGGCACTGTTCCTGGACACTTGGACATTCCAAAAATTGTGTAAACAAGTCTCATCAGAAGCCCATTTTGAAGCCCTAATCACCCCCCCAACCCTCCCCCCCCCTTATAAAACTGATACATAATAAACCTTTATGCCTAGCTGTTTGTACAGTTACTCACGACTGAGTGCTCTCATACGCCTGTAAATAAACTGTTAACCTTTTGACCTAAGTTGCTGGAGGAAGTTTTCCTCCCGGCACAGGACCCTGTCCCTTTACCAGCTGATCTGCCCAGGCCAGAGCCTAGAGGCAAAGGCATGGCTTAGCCCCAAGTGGACAAAGAAAGCCTGGTTAGTGATGCTTAAATTCACACTGGAGGGCCTGAGGTGAAACCAGGGGCCCATCTGCTGCTCTTCCAGAAACCTCCCTGCCATCCCATCTTCTACCTCTTCCCTCGGTCCCCCTTCCCTCCAGGTGGCCCTGGGCTATCGCACCCCTCCCCACCTCTAGGGCCCTGGAGGCCCAGGTGACCAGTCATCAACTGGCCAAGAGCAGATGCTTCCCTAAGACCAACCGTCCCAGCTCTGTTCCCCTCCCCCTTCCGGCCTCTTTCTTTCCCCCAGTGTCCCACCAATCTACTCTGCCAAGCTCCGGCTTTGGTCTGAGGTCCCTCTGGAGTGATATTGTGATGGAAATGAGGGAAAGGATGCGGGAGGGAGCGGCAAAGATTTACAACTTCCAGAGGGTTTCCATTAAAATCCCTGACAACTGGTTATTTACGAGAGGGTTGGCCACAGTGGGAGCTAATAGGCCAGAGTCTGGCACCCCTGTCCTTTCAGGGGTGCTGACAAGGGGGTGAAACAGTAGAACTGCCCCCACTGTAGAGCAAAGCATCCCCTCCAGGGCCGGAGGGACGGCCAGGAAATCAGAAAGCATCCGTGATTTGTGCCAGGCAAACCCCAAACAGAAAGATCCCGGAGGCAAACACCGAGGGTTTTTCTGGGCCTGGGTGTGAAAGGCTGAAGCGGCGTGTTGAGCCTCCTTCAGTCCTCAGAAAAGTTGGACCGCGTCCCCTCCCCCGAAACTCAAACTCAGAGGCAAGAGTGCGCAAGGGAGACTGCAGGCACAGGTATGAAATTTGTTTTCACGGGCTTTTTGTTCCCAAGGCACCCACCTGACTAAATAGTAAGACAGTTTCCCCTCAGAATGTTGTTTGCTCTGCAGTTGACAAACAGGCTCTTTCTCAGTTTGGGACTCTTCCTGTAAGTAGTTGATGGGGGAACAAAGAAAGTCCTGCCTCTGCCTGTACCAGTCAAAGGAAGTCTTGGTATGGGACACCTGGGGGGCTCAGTCGGTGAAGCGACCGACTTCGGCCCAGGTCATGATCTCACAGTTTGTGAGTTCCAGCCCCACGTCCGGCTCTGCTCCAGATTCTGTGTCTCCCCCTCTCTCTCTGCCCCTCCCCCGCTCACTCTTTGTCTCTCATTCTCTCAACGGAGCAAAACAAACAAAATAAAAAACTTAAAACACACACACACACACACACACACACACACACACACACAACCACAAAGCAAGTCTTGGTATCTGTACCAGGAATGATGGCGTCGGGAGTGGAAATGAAACAAAGATTCTTAGAAGACCTTTTTTTTTTTTTTCTCATACCCCAGGTTTTGGTTTTGGTTCTGTGTTGTTTTTTTGCTTTAAGTCTGCAAGGTCTGAGAGTCACAGAATCAGAGTTCTTTTTCAATCAGAAGAGATCTTACAGGCCACCTGGTATTTCTCTTGTGTTTAGAAGACGAAATTGAAAGGCGCCCGGGGTTGGGGGGGGCTCAGTCCGTTAAGCATCTGACTGTTGGTTTCGGCTCAGGTCACGCTCTCACGGTTCATGGGATCGAGCCCCACATCGGGCTCTGTGCTGGCAGTGCAGAGCCTGCTTAGGATTCTCTCTCTCCCTTTCTCTGCCCCTCCTCTGCTTGCCCTCTCTCTCTCTCAAAATAAATAAATAAAATACACTTAAAAAAAAAAAAAAGAATTAGAAGAGGAAATCGAGGCCCAGAAAAATGTAGTGGGACTGACAAGCAGTTATGTTCACGCAGAATCTTTGCTTTTTATTTATCTTTTAATTAAAAAAAATTTTTTTTAATGTGTATTTATTTTTGAGAGAGAGAGACACACACACACACACAGAGCATGAGCAAAGGAGGGGCAGAGAGAGAGGGGGACACAGAATAAGAAGCAGGCTCCAGGCTCCGAGGCGTCAGCACAGAGCCTGACGCGGGGCTCAAACTCACGGACCAGGAGAACGTGACCTGACACTTAACCGACTGAACCACCCAGGTGCCCCTTGAATCTTTGCTTTTTACAAAATTGTTTAATGATTGACTTAAATATTCAGTGGGTATAGAATGGTGAAGTAAATTATGGTAGAATCACTTATTACAACAAAAAGGAAACCAATAAGCATATGGTTTATAGCAATATAAAACGGTGTTTGGGGGCGCCTGGGTGGCTCAGTCGGTTGAACATCTGACTTCAGCTCGGATCATGATCTCTCACGGCTTGTGAGTTCGAGTCCCACATTGGGCTCTGTGCTGACAGCTCGGAGCCTGGAGTCTGCCTCTGATTCTGTATCTCCCTCTCTCTCTGCCCCTCCCCTGCTCACACTCTGTCTCTCTCTCTCCCTCAAAAATAAATAAACATTAAAAAAAAATTTTTTTAAATGGTGTTTAACCCAACAGTAGTAAGCAACAGCAACAAAAACTTGCAAAGGCTATGACTATAATCGTGTCAAACGTGCATTTGTATGCATAAAAAACTGAAAGAAATGTTAAGAGAACTTTCTAAGGAAAGGAAAAGCATGACTCTCCTACGGATATAAAAATGAACGCATGTTAAAGATTTTATGTAACTCAGCAGGGAGCCAGTCAGTCAGATGATTCAGCTGGTTCCAAAAAAGCGGCACAATTTGTCTGATAAAAAAGAACGTTGAAAGAAATTGCAAATGGACGCGAAACTGCTTTTTCTTCCACAAGGAAAGGAGGCAAAATAGTCCAACCTCTATCAGATCAGACAGAAATTCCTTGCCAATCAGTTACCTACAATTTACGGAGTTGTAAAATACTTCCCATAGAATCAGTTCAAATTGGCTAATTCAGGGAAGGGTGTCCAACAGAGAGATTTTTCTCTACAGACAACAGTCTTGAAAATATGTGTAGAATTATGAAATGTCTCTTTCTTTTTAGTTTATTTAATGTAACTTTTTAAAACAAAGATATGCCTCCCAAATTCTTACAGGGACCATATAATATCCCCTGAAATGTTCAATAGGTGATTTGGTTTGCCCACGCATTCTAGAAACACAGGGTTAATGTGAGGCATACCTGGCTCCTGTTTCTCCAAAAGTTTATAAAACAGCACACCCGGGGTGCCTGGGTGGCTCAGTCGGTTGAGCGTCCAACTTCAGCTCAGGTCATCATCTCGCAGTTCATGAGTTCGAGCCCCGCGTCGGGCTCTGCGCTGACAGCTTGGAGCCCGGAGCCTGCTTCGGATTCTGTGTCTCCCTCTCTCTCTGCCCCTTCCTCGCTCATGCTCTCTCTCTGTCTCTCAAAAATGAATAAACGTTAAAAAAAAAATTAAAAAAAAAAAAAAAAAACAAAGCAGCACACCCAACCTGCATTTGTTGAAAGCCTAATGGTATCCCAACCTAATTAGTAGTCTCCTTCTTGCCATTGGTTATTCAATTCTTCTCTTTCTCAAAGCCGGGCGTAGAAACTTTCTGTACTTGGGAATGCAAGCTGGTGCAGCCACTCTGGAAAACAGTATGGAGGTTCCTCAAAAAACTAAAAAGAGAACTACCCTACGACCCAGCAATTGCACTGCTAGGCATTTATCCACGGGCTACAGGTGCTGTTTCGAAGGGACACATGCACCCCCATGTTTATAGCAGCACTATCAACGATAGCCAAAGTATGGAAAGAGCCCAAATGTCCATCGATGGATGAATGGATAAAGAAGGTGTGGTATATCTATACAATGGAGTATTACTCGGCAACCAAAAAGAATGAAATCTTGCCATTTGCAACTATGTGGATGGAACTGGAGGGTATTATGCTAAGTGAAATTAGTCAGAGAAAGACAAATATCATATGACTTCACTCCTATGAGGACTTTAAGAGACAAAACAGATGAACATAAGGGAAGGGACACAAAAACAATATAAAAACAGGGAGGGGGACAAAACAGAAGAGACTCATAAATATGGAGAACAAACTGAGGGTTGCTGGAGGGGTTGTGGGAGGGGGGATGGGCTAAATGGGGAAGGGGCACTAAGGAATCTACTCCTGAAATCATTGTTGCACTATATGCTGACTAATTTGGATGTAAATTTTAAAAAATAAAGTTAAAATTAAAAAAGAAACTCTGTACTCTGTAAGGCATCCAATTGCAGAGTCTCAGGTGGTTACAGAGACGGCGAGCTTCAAGGGATAAAATTCCTCTGTCTTTTTCCAGGGAGTGGAGAGTCTAAACGCCAGAGTCATTGCCACGGGATAGCGCTGGACAGGGCTGGAGCGAGCGCAGGGGTAAAAGTGAGCCGCCGCTTGGACATCTTGTAGGCTGCCTCCTGCCTCTCCTTCCCATAGTCCACACCCCTGTCGCCCAGATACTGTAGCTTTGCACCAGCCAGGACAGTGCTGACACATATCTATTTAAATTTCAATTTCATAGGGAATTTCCATGTCTGTGTGGGTTCCCCATACGTACCTGCATATGCTATTAAATTTGATTTTCTCCAAATAAATAAGTAAATACTCCATAGAAAACCCAGTTCCCCGGTGCACTAGCCACATTTTAAGTGCTCGACAGCTACATGCGGTCAGCACAGTTACTGAGCACTGCCTTCGCTGTGGAGAATCCTACTGGAGAGCACTACTGGGGAGGACTATTCCCTCTCTCCACGTCGTTTCTCCTCCATCCCTTTCCCTGCGGGCCAAGCTTGTTATTCAAAATAAATCAAATGTCACCTTTGACCAAGACTCTTTGACCAAACTTTGGTTGGGCTCCTCTGAGCCCTCTTGACTAGGCTTCAACCTTGGGCTTCTACGTCTGCCTTTGCCAAGTCCACAGCTGGGGTGCAGGGGTGCCAGGGCACCTGGCTCTGGGTGAGGGGGTGAGGGGGTGGGGGTGGGGGCAAACAGACCAGGTTCAGCCACTCACCTCTGACAAAATGCAAAGACAGGTGGTGGAACAAGGAAGGAATTTATTTCAGGGAAGGGCGACACCGGGAAGACAGTGGACCCTCTGAAATACAACCTCCAAAGTGCCAAAAATACTTCTGGGTTTTGTAAGGAAAATGTGGGACAGAGGTCAGAGAGTACCGCAGGTGGAAAGCGAAGGTCAGGTCATTGTTGTCTTGAGGTCACTTGGGGTCTTGCTGGCTCAGGGCAGTCGTTGTTGCTTGAGGGGGTAGTTTTGGTTCCCATCACGATGATTTGCCTGCGGGTTCTTTTGCCTGAATTAAGAGATAAGCAGGAAAAAGAAAACTTTCATTAGAAAGTACAGACTGAGGTCAAAATGGAGGTAGTTGAGGTCCTCTTTCAAGTCCGGTTTCAACAAAAATCTTAAATCAGCTTAGACAGAATCCTTACTCTTCCTATCTGATCAATCCCTAGCCTGCCTTCAGCAAGAATCCTATTAAATCAGTTTAGCAAGAACCCCCCCGTTCTTGATGTCTTCTCCTCTTAGTAATTTTCCACCACTGACTCCCTCATTCTGCTTGATTGGCTGTAAATCCCCACTTGTCCTTACTGTTTTTGGAACTGGGTACAATCTCCCTCTCTCTGTTTGTAATGCTCCTATTACAACCGTCCCAAATAAAGTTTTCCTTTCTGTTTTAATAGGCCTCAGAATATTTTTTTTCTTTACCACTTTTTCTATGAAACCTTCCTTCTTGCCCCTAGGAAAAATGAATTCTATGCTACCTTAGCACTATGTAAATTCCTCTTCTGAAGCCACTACCATGGGGTATCATACTCATTTATGCATTTGTCTTCCCTTATGGATTACCGAACTCTCATGAAGAATAAATATGGTGAGAGTCACGATTAAGAGCACAGTCATTTGAGTCAGAATGCTCAGTTCAAAGTCTTCTGATGGCACTTACTATGTGGGTGAGCTTGCACAAGTAACTTTACGTCTCGAAGCCTCAACTGTCTCATCTGTGAAAAGGGTATAATAAAAAGTGCTTCCCTTGTAACGATTAAATGAGAAAACCCACTGTGTCAGGCACAGAGTAACTACCCCCATTCCCAGTCTTGGTCTCCCTTCCTAACACTTGAAGATAGGAGAGGAGGATTTTCTCTGTAGGTCTGAATATTGATTCCCATTCCTTCAATATCCAGTTATAAAGGGTTCCACTTGCAGCCTTCCCTTTGACACTTCTATTGGAAATAAATCACAAACCAATCAATGTTTTTTATTCCATGCTATCGAACTTAGCTTCCCAAAATGTCAACAAAACAACCTGTTGATAAGACAAAACTGAGATCATTCTTACCTTACTGAGGAAGAAGACAGTCTTTTTTTTTTTTCTTTTAAGTAGGATTTTTGCCCAGCACAGGGCCCTACATGGGGCTTGAACTCACAACCCTGAGCTCAAGACCTCAGCTGAATCAAGAGTCAGACGCTTAACTGACTGAGCCACTCAGGCACCAGGATACTTTCTTGCCAAAGTTGTAGCCGCAGCACAGAGGCAGAAGGACAAAATGGTGGTGTTTATTGAGACTCTGAAGTTGGTTTGGGGAAGGGGTGGGTGGATTTTTCAATACAAAGATAGAGGCAAAAGTTGGTTAGGGTAGGGTAAGGGTCATGATATAATAGTTTACTATGGGTGGACACAGCCAAGCAAGGATTTTGAGGCCAAGGGCTCTTAGAGTCTATCATCATGTGATGCTTTCTCTTAAAGAATCAGTGGTTCTTTTAGGCAGTTCCTAAAATGCACAATGGATTCATTTGCATTTTTTTTTTAATTTTTTTTAACGTTTATTTATTTTTGAGACAGAGTAGAGACAGAGCATGAACAGGGGAGG
The DNA here is from genome assembly GCF_024362965.1 of Panthera pardus. Classification (NCBI taxonomy): domain Eukaryota; kingdom Metazoa; phylum Chordata; class Mammalia; order Carnivora; family Felidae; genus Panthera; species Panthera pardus. Next base: position 37,572,390 of record NW_026526876.1, read on the forward strand.
GGCAGAGAGAGAGGGAGACACAGAATCGGAAGCAGGCTCCAGGCTCTGAGCCATCAGCCCAGAGCCCGACGCGGGGCTCGAACTCACTGACGGCGAGATCATGACCTGAGCCGAAGTCGGACGCTTAACGGACTGAGTCACCCAGGCGCCCCTCATTTGCATTTTTAACCTCCCCGCAAGAGTGTCATGAAATAGTTGTGTTAATATAGACATTAAGGTATGTAGGGGTAGGAGATTTCAGTTCCAAGGGCTTTTTAGAAAGCCACTAAGTAAAATTAAGGGAGATGTATCCAGGATACTGAGGGCACTTATCCCTGTAGACAGAGTTTAAAATGGAAAAGCATAATTTTCAGGACTATTGCCACAGGGACCGTTATAACAGAGGAGACATATGGTGCTCAATTCCAAATACGATAAGGACAAGTGCATGAAAAATTACTAAAGGGAGACATCAAGGGTGGGAGGGGATTCCTGTTAGCAGAATTCTTGCTGAAGGCAGGCCGTCGATCAGCTATCAAGGGTGAGAATTTCCCTCTAAGTTGACTTTGCAGGATTCTGAGTTTATGCTTAGTAAGAACTACCTTGACAGAGTTAACACTAAAAAATAATTTCATTATAGAAAGGGAATGATGAGACACAGGAAGTGGGGCACATAGGGAGATTGCTGGATCTCCTTTATTTAGGGGAAGGCGGGAGGCATGATTAAATGCCAAAGGGGGTCTCATCTATAAGACTCTTAGGGAAGTGTGATGTGGGGGCAGGAGAAAAATGAAGATGACCTCTCGATGGCCCTTTCTCGTTCAGGACTGGAAGAAGTAAAGTTTTGGGCTTTTTTTTTTTTAAAGGTAAGTAAACAGCTCATTCTAAGGGAAAAATAGGCTCCTTGGGGTGAGAATGCTGTTCGGGATGGGCGAAAAGCACAAAGAGCCGCAGAGCGCCCCTGGGGCTCAGTCACCTGAGCACTACAAGTCCCAGCAAACATCGCGGCGAGGGCGGAGCTTGGTAGCCGTTGTGACGTGGTGGGCGGGATCAGACGGGATCTGCGGTCCCAGGAGTTTTTAGCCCCGCCCCTGTCCCTTGCCCTGCCCTGTTGCTGTTGTGCCGACGCCGGCTGCTACCCCCGGTGAGTCCCTGGAGTGAAAGGAGGGCAATTAGGGGCAGTTGGGCCTTCGGGTTCCCCAAATTCGGACTTCCACTCCTGAGGAGGCACCTTGGGCAGGCAGAGATGTCTAGTTTCGGTTTTCACTAGCTTCCATCTTTCTAGGGTGACAGTAAGTGTGAGTGGCGTCATGGAGCCCCTGGGGCCCCTCCCGTGGCCTTGGAGGGTTGAGGGGCAGTTTTCTCCCGAGGAGGGCCGAGCTTCAGCGCTTGTGGCCGGGTGGCAGGCTCCTTGAGCAGAAGGGACCCCTCTGACGGCGAGTCAGGGTCTTGACGTCACAGCGTCATCTACCCCACCCCCCACCCCCCCAGTGGGCTGAGGTCTTGGCAGTTCCTTAATCCCTATCCTTGACGACATCAGCATCGCTGTTTGCTTCGAGGCTGCGGCGGCGCTCTGCCCGGTCACCCTAGGCAAGTTACTTTCTCTTTGGGCCTCAGTTTCCCTGTCTGTGATCCCCAAAGCCCCTTTCCTTCAGATGAGGCCTTCTGTAATTGGAGATATTCTAGGCAGCCGAGAGGAACGAGCGTAGTGACCTGCTTTTTTACGGTTGATCTCCTGTAGCCCCTCCTCACCGCTACGGTCACCCCAATTTAGTGTAGGTGCTAATGTTCCCCGTTAGGATTTCAACCCCGCCCAGGCGTGTTAACTTTTCCGGATCACTTGGATTCTTTGTTCCTGATGCAAGCCAACAAGTGGCCTTTGCTGGAGCTGAGTAGAATAACACAGATGCTATGTATTATAACTTAACTTCCCCCATTGGCAAAAACCGTTTCAAACAAAAGACTCTTAATGCAGTCGGTCTTCATAGATTATGGAGAGTACATGACTAGGAACTACCCAGGTGACTCACTTTCACGGGTATTTTCAAAGGGCCTCTACCTGAAACTCGACCCTTGAGCAGGTATGACAGCTGTGGAGTGGAAAGGACCCCGAGAGAGACAGTGAGAGTTACTTAGTGTCGACAAGCTGTATTATCTTTCAAGTCAGGTGGTACATCCAGGGCTCTTTAAAAACTTTGTGCTTGTTGATATCATACCATGGTTCCTTCTTTCCTTAGATGACAAGAGAGGCCGTTTAGATGACCTCTTTCGCTTTCTTTTTCTTTCACTTAGGATCACCATGATCGCTGGAAAGTTTCTTAGAGATTTTCTAGCCTGATCCATGCGTTTTACTGATGGGGATCCTGAGGCCTAAAAGGAGGGAGTGTGAGTTGGTCAAGATCGCAGAGCTAGGACAGGAACCCAGCCAGGCCCCTTGGCTCCTAGCCTCGCTCCCTTCCCACTACACTTGAAACGCTGTCCCCACCCATGTCATTTCAGGGGTCAGCACGGTCACCCCTTTCAAGGAAAAAAGTGTACCATCTCATTATAGAGGTGGAGGACACGGCTTTGAGCCTCTCAAACGGTTTCTTCTGGTTGCCTGCATCTCCTGTCCCAGAACGATTTTTCTTTTCTTCCCTGGTACCGTTGCCTCTACTGGTGTGGGGTGTGGTGGAGGGCCTGCTTAGCACAAGCTGGGCAGCCAATCCCAACCGTTGTTAATGAGGAATATTAAAAGCCTCCTGGATGGGGAGCCTGGGTGGCTCAGTCGGTTAAGCCTCCGACTTCGGCTCAGGTCATGATCTCGCGGTCCGTGGGTTCGAGCCCCGCGTCGGGCTCCGGGGTGACAGCTCAGAGCCTGGAGCCTGTTTCGGATTCTGTGTCTCCCTCTCTCTGCCCCTCCCCTGTTCATGCTCTGTCTCTCTCTGTCTCAAAAATAAATAAACGTTAACAAAAAATTTAAAAAATAATAAAAAAAATAAAAAATAAAAGCCTCCGGGAGGTCCACAAGTTTTCTAAGGTACTCTGAAAGATTTTAGGTAAAGAACTAGAATGAGGGGCGCCTGGGTGGCTCAGTCGGTTAAGCGCCCGCCTCTTGATCTCGGCTCAGGTCTTGATCTCAGGGTTCATGAGCGCGAGCCCCGAATAGGGCTCCGTGCTGCTGGCCGGGAGCCTGCTTGGGATTCTGTCTCTCCTTTCCGCCCCTCCCCTGCTGGTGCACACATGTGTGTGCTCTCTTTTTCTCTCTCTTTCTCTCAAAATAAACGAACTTTAAAAAAAAAAAAAAAGAACTAGAATGATTTTGGAAATTTTGTTTTGTTTTTTTTAATAGTCTTTTTGTTTGTTTGTTTGTTTGTTTATTTTGAGAGAGAGAGAGTGCAAGCGGGCAGGGGGCAGAGAGAGACAGACAGAAGATCCGAAGCAGGCTCCGTGCTGTCAGCGTAGAGCCTGACATGGGGCTCAAACTCAGGAACCCCATGAGATCATGACCTGAGCCGAAGTCAGGAGTCAGATGCTTAACCAGTGGAGCCACCCACGTGCCCCTGAACTTGGAAATTTTGGATTCCAACAAGTGGCTCAATAGTTTGAAGACCAGTGACTGTGTGTCTTTGCTTTTGCTCATGGCCATCCTTACACCCAGAGTGGTCACTGTCCATGTTCTCTAAGGGTAGTTTTGAGTACGTATCTCTTCTTGGGCCTGGGAGGAGTGGGATTCAAATCCGTTCATGCATTTTGCTAATTGCTACTAGTTTAGAAAGTTGCATAAGCAGAATGAAGGAATTAGAGTAAATGTGGTTTGGTTTTTTTGCTTATCTTTGTTTTTACTGTTCCCAAATGAAGAATTGGTTTGCATTTCTCTCTTCGCTGTGGAAACATTTGGTTTCCTTCTGGGCACTAATCCAGAGACACTACTGATAGTCTTTATTTCTCTAAACATGTGCCCACTGGTATGAAAGGCTGATGCAAAAATGTTGGGCATACTCTACAACAGAACTTCAGTTATTTTTTTTTTTTTTTAGTTATTTTTATTTTTGAGATTATTTCTTCTTCCTGGTTAGGCATACACGGGGAGAATCTTTAGAAAAATTGGTGAGTTGATTTGGTTGAGTATTTGCATTGTTAGAATCTGAACCAGGAAGCTTTGTAGTATTTTCGGATTTTTCTGCTAAAAAGCATATCCGTGTCCTTTATGAATTCACTCAGAGAGAGCCGAAGTAGAATTAGCTGTTCCTTTTCAGGAGAGCATAACAGAATCTATGCCCTCATGGAACAGTCCTGGGAGTAGTAGATTAGGCTTGAAAAGCTCATTAGATGAAAATGTGTCAGGTTTTCTTAGAAGCCAGAAGCCAGTTCAGGGGACTCATTTGAAAATACATTGCCTGTTATTGCATACATCCTCTGAGAACCCTAATCCTTTCGGAAACTGAGCTGAAAAATCACAGTCCAAGTAAAGTGCCTCTGACGGTTTGTTGAACCTCTGCGTTATCTTCCCATACTCGACCGTTTGCTTGTAGACATCCCTTCTTGGCCTTGGTCACTCCTTTTTTTTTTTTTTTTTTAATTTTTTTTTTTTTAACGTTTATTTATTTTTGAGACAGAGAGAGACACAGCATGAACGGGGGAGGGGCAGAGAGAGAGGGAGACACAGAATCGGAAGCAAGCTCCAGGCTCTGAGCCATCAGCCCAGAGCCCGACGCGGGGCTCGAACTCGCGGACCGCAAGATCGTGACCTGAGCTGAAGTCGGATGCTTAACCGACTGAGCCACCCAGGCGCCCCTTGGTCACTCCTTATGTGGCTAGTCTTTGGTGTGAGGGTAGGAAGAAGGAGTTAAGTGGAATACCAGCCCGTGATTTCTAGGAGACCTAATTTCATCCCACTGCTTTTTCATGACTCAGTAGCTCTCCAGGCTTCTACATTTTTGTTTGTTTATTTGTTTACTTTGACAGAGACCGAGCTGGGGAAGGGCAGACAGAGAGGGAGAAACAAGAGAATCCCAAGTAGGCTTCTCGCTGTCACCCCAGAGCCTGATGGGGGTGGGGCTCGAACTCAAAAACCACAAGATCACAACCTGAGCTGAAATCCAGAGTTGGATGTTTAACCATCTGAGCCACCCAGGCGCCCCCAGGCTTCTACGTTTAACTTTTACGTTTTTTCTGTTTTTTCTCCTTCCCTCCCTGGATATGATCAGAATTAGAAATGATGGTGGACATCATTAGAAATGATGGTGGTTCTATGGGGGAAGAGTGGTTAAGGAAGGGGAAGTCGGGGGCGCCTGGGTGGCTCAGTCGGTTGAGCGTCCGACTTCGGCTCAGGTCATGATCTCACAGTTCATGAGTTTGAGCCCCGTGTTGGGTTCTGTGCTGACAGCTCAGAGCCCGGAGCCTGCTTCAGATTCTGTGTCTCCCTCTCTCTCTGCCCCTCCTCCACTCACACCCTGTCTCTCTCTCTCTCTCTCTCTCTCTCTCTCTCTCTCTCAAAATAAATAAACTTAAAAAAAAATTTTTTTTAATAAAAAAAGAAAAAAAGGGGAAGTTGATGCTCAAATCCTTCCACTTTTCCTTCCGTTGCTTAAATCATTCTACTTTTCCTTCCATATCCTCTCCGCCCCTTCTATAAACAGTCAACTTAATCACTGGGGGGGGGGGGGGGGAGGAAGGGTTCAAGGATCACTGACTTTGGGGCCCCTGGGTGGCTCAGTTGGTTGAGCATCCAACTCTTGGTTTCTGCTCAGATCATGACCTCATGGTTCGTGGGTTCGAGCCCGGCATCAGGCTCTGTGCTGACACTGCGGAGCCTGCTTGAGATTCTCTTTCCCTCTCTCTGCTCCTCCCCTGCTCGCACTGTCTCTGTCTCTCTCAAAATAAACTTAAAAAAAAAAAAAAAAAAAGAATCAACTGACCTTAAAAATTAGTGGTAGATACCTTCCTTCCAGAAAAAATTCAATGAGCGACCTCTTTACTGACCCAGTTCAGATTGGCATGGTTATGCTCTAGATTAACCCATGGCCTTTTCTGTCCTCAGCTTTGGCCTCAACAGAGCCATTGCTGTTCTCCAGTCTGCCTGCCTCCTCAACCCCTTTCTCAGTCTCTGTGGAGGAGAGTTTTCTATTTCAAGAACAACTGAGTTCCAAATGCCTAGAGAGCCATAGGTGCCCTCTGAGTCATCTTGGGAAGGTGATGAGATCTCTGAAATGGGAAACTTCACGGGGTCTTACATTTTTGATAAGCAAGGAACCAAGACTGTTGGACTTTTCCAGGCAGATGATTAGATGTTCAGATGAATGTTAAGAGAGAGTTTCCACCGGCTGTACGCTCAAGCCTCAGGACATGAGCTCGTGTGTGTGTATGTGTGTGTGTGTGTGTGTGTGTGTGTGTGTGCGCGCGCGCGCTGTCCTTTCTTCAGTGTTCTGTTCACGAGCTCATTGATTGATTGTTTTCTCGAGTAAGGAAAGAGATCACACGAAGCCCTCTTACCCTTGGCTGGTCTTGCCTTTCAGAGTAACATCCATTTGCAAAACAGCTTGCCAGAGTTTGAGTGTGTAGAAGGTGGGTAATGGAGTGTGAATTTTATGGGTCCTGAAGGAAATCAAATCTGTGCCTTTTGTTTTTTTGGCTCTTGAACCAGCTAGGCCAGCTGAACCAGCCATACCGAGAATTGACATAGCACTTGGAGATAATCATCTCTTCACCCTGTTTCAGAAAAGGGAAAGCTGAGAAACAGCAGCCTCTCTAAGGGTCTCCAACAAAATTAAGAGCAGGGCCTCAAAAAAATGAGCCGCATCGTCATTCACACCATTGTTTGCCTACAAAGCGCCTTCCTTTCATTTTTTGATGAATCTCATGCATTTCATTTATTCAGTGAATACTTAATCAGCAATTGCTATGGGCTAGGCATTATGTGATGTACATTGGGGTGATAGTGTTAGGAAGTAAAAGAAGACGGAGTTGGGTACTCAGGTTAATTGAGAGACAGGCCCTGAAGCCCCTCTTACCCGCGTGTTCTTTATGATCCACAGATCACAGATTAGGTCGCTTTACAAGCTCAGATAAACGTTCCAGGCCGAGGACAGAGGGAATATGCTGACCTCAGTATGACTCGAGACCCCTAGGAAAGAGAGAGGTCCGCAAGCAGAGAAAGCCCTCCGTGGCCACCCTCCCGTAGCACCCAAGAGATCACACAGGCAGCCGCTTATCGTAAAGGAACCGGTTCTGACCTCGATGGGGACCTGACCTCCCCCTTCCTCAGAAAAACCGATCTGAGGTTTGAGGTTGCGGATGTGGCTAAACTGTGTCACAAACCAGAAAGCCAATACATGTCTCAGTTCCTTAGCTCAATCCCGAGACTAGGCAGTTCAGTGCCATCGAAGTCCTCTCGCCTTCTCTGTGAAAAATTGCCTACTGGAGGAGTTGAAAGAAGGGGCCTCGTTGCTTAGAGTCCAAAATAAAATAAATAAATAGGGTCAGGCAGGGCTAGAAGAGTTATGTTTTTTGGTTATTGTACTTATTTTTACAAATTGTGCATATATGGGGCGCCTGGGTGGCTCAGTCAGTTAAGCGTCCCACTTCGGCTCAGGTCGTGATCTCATGGTCTGTGAGTTCAAGCCCCGCGTCAGGGTCTGTGCTGACCTCTCAGAGCCTGGAGCCTGCTTTGGTTTCTGTCTCTCTGTCTCTGTCTCTGTCTCTCTCTCTCTGCCCCTCCCTGCACGTGCGCGCTCTCTCTCTTTCTCTCTCAAGAACAAACACTAAAATAAATAAAAAGAAGTTGAGTGTATACAATCTTCTAGCATGTTCCAGCAGCCAAATTTGTAAGGTATTGCATTCCCGTGGATTCAGCTCTCCTTCATGTGCTGTGTACAACTGAATATGTTTCCATCGCCCAGTGAAACCCTGGGTTGAGGACCATGGATGGACTCACTAAATGTTAGACCAGGGTGGCGTTTAGAAGGAAGAGCAGGTGACTTTTGAGAGGCAGGAAATAGCCGGTCTCAACAATTCAAAAGACTCTGTTTCTTTTATATACTGTTTTACTTCCCAAATACTTTCTAATCCTTGAGTACATCTTTATCTGTACCGTGACCTGCGAAGGTGATATACAGGTTTTATCCCCAATTTTATAGATAGGGATCTAACTCGCTTGCCGTCCTCCAAACGGGGGGCAGCATTTCTCTGTTTCGTTGCTTTTATGCGTGCCATTTCATTTACCTGGAGTTTTGTCACCCCCAAACCCGCTTGTCAAAACGTTCATCTTCCTTGAGGGATCATCCAGGACTCTACTCACTCCTCAAAGCCTTTCTTCTTCTCTCTAACCATTGGCATCTCTCCCTCTTGTTTTTTGTTGTTGTTGTTGTTGTTGTTGTTTTAAGATAACTTGGGTGGAGTTTTGTTTTGGTTTTTTTTTTTTTTTTGAGTTTATTTATTTTGAGATAGAGAGTGTGCCCACGTAGGAGGAAGAGAATCCCAAGCAGGCCCCACACTGTCAGCACAGAGCCTGATGCGGGGCTTGATCTCACGAACCATGAGATCGTGACCTGAGCCGATCGTGATCGAGAGTCAGATGTTTCACCAACTGAGCCACCCAGGCACCCTGTCCCTTTTTTTTTTTTCTTTCTTTTTTTTTGTAAGTTTATTTTTCTCCTGGGGCATCTGGGTGGCTCAGTTGGTTAAGTGTCCGACTTCAGTTCAGGTCATGATCTCATTCACAAGTTTGAGCCTTGCGTCGGGCTCTGTGCTGACAGCTCAGGGCCTGGAGCCTGCTTCTGATTCTGACTCCCCCCCCCACCCCCACCCCCCACTCATTCTCTCTCCCCCCCCCAAAAAGAAATAAACATTAAACAAAAATTTTAAGTTTATTTATCTCCCTCTTTTGAACCCAAGAGCATTTTGCACGGATTCTGTCCATTTGGCAGTGAGGTAGATGTTATTAGCCCCGTTTTACAGGTGAGGAAACAGGCCTAGGGCCCAGCTGATGAAGTGAATTGCTCAAGCTCACGCATCTGATAGGTGGCGAGGCTGGAATTTGAACTTCATTTCAGAACCCATGCTTGTCCCCTTGCATGTCAAATAACCCCCTGCTCTCAACCCTATCTTTCTTCCTGCACCTCTGCCCAGCTCCTAGCAGAGTGAATACATGCAAAGACTCACTAATTATAGGATAAATGCAACTGAATGGAGAAGCTGACAGCTTGAGAAACCGACATTCTGGAAGTCACGGGACTTGCTGCGATGAAAAATCTAAACTCTAGGTCTTCTAGTTCCCAGCTCAGGTTATTTTCCTCTAGGCTGCCTTACTTATTTAAGACATTTAGAAGCAGAACAAGCTAGGGGCACCTGGGTGGCTCAGTCGGCTGAGCATCTGACTTCGGCTCAGGGTCATGATCTCGTAGTTTGTGGGTTCAAGCCCCGCATCGGGCTCTGTGCTACCAGCTCAGCGCCTCGAGCCTGCTTCACATTCTGTGTCGCTCCCTCCCTCTGTCTCTCCACCGCTCATGCTCTCTGTCACTCAAAAATAAGTAAAAATTAAAAAAAATAAATAAAAAGTAGCCCAAGCTAGCTATGAGCGGAGAATAAAGGTATGTGAGGGTGGTGGAGCTCAAAGACATTCATACGAAGTTCTAGCATAGGAAGCTCTGAATGCAAAATGGCTCAAAGTGAAACAGAAAACAAGTTGTATGATCTCAATCCTTGTCAGGCTTTTGCTTTTCCTGACTTGCCTCGAATGGAATGTTCCTAGAAACCTCTCACAGATTTCAGACAACCGTTTCTCAGCCGTATTCTGTCCCCTGTCTCATAACAGGACGCCCACCATGGAAGAAACCGTAGAAGATCCCCCCACATCCGCTGTCTTGCTGGATCATTGTCATTTCTCTCAGGTCATCTTTAACAGCGTGGAGAAGTTCTACGTCCCTGGAGGGGACGTCACATGCTATTATACACTCACCCAACAGTTCATTCCCCGTCGAAAGGATTGGATCGGCATCTTTAGAGTAAGTGCTCAAAAACCAAATGTAAATGTTTTATTGATCTATTTTTATTTTTTTAAATTTTTTTTAATGTTTTTATTTATTTTTGAGACAGAGAGAGACAGAGCATGAACGGGGGAAGGGCAGAGAGAGAGAGGGAGACACAGAATCGAAAGCAGGCTCCAGGCTCTGAGCCATCAGCCCAGAGCCCGAGGCGGGGCTCGAACTCACGGACTGTGCGCTCGTGACCTGAGCTGAAGTCGGACGCTTAACCGACTGAGCCACCCAGGCGCCCCTTGATTTATTTTTAAGTGTTTATTTGTTTTCGAGAGAGAGAGAGAGAGGGACAGAGAGAGAGAGGGACAGAAAAGGATCTGTGCTGACAGCTCAGAGCCCAACGCGGGGCTCAAAGTCATGGATCGTGAGATCATGACCCGAGCCGAAGTCTGATGCTTAACCGACTGACCAACCCAGGCGCCCCCAAATGTAAATGTTTTAAAATTAATCCTATTTTGAAATGTCTACCTGTGAGTTGACTGGGATGAGTGGCCCCTTATGTAATTTCTGTGACCTTAAATATTGCTTTCCAACTTAGTAGAGTGTTTTAATATGAATATTACGGATCTGAAAAGGATGTTGAGAAGTTACCCGGTTTGACATCCTGCACCCGAGAAGTTTGTTCCTGAATAAATACGTCTTGCTTCTTTGTAAAGATTTCCAGGGAGAGGAATTTTTCTGAGGTCCCTCAGGGACCTCTTCTAGTGTCTAATTACCCTGCTGGTTCAAGTACAGAAGTGGTACTTTTTTATTATAGTCCACTCACTCTCTGCCTCCCATTCTCCCCACCCCCATCTGTATCTCTGTCTCTCACATCACATACACACACACACACACACACACACACACACACACACACATCATAATGACAGATCTTCCTATTATATCCAGAGACAGGAGCTAAAGGTCAAATTTTAAGTAATTTACATCGCTGAGTTCCAACGTCAGTGACCTTTGTTTTGACATCTCAGTATGTCATGTGCTTGTTTGCCAATGTTCGTCCTGAAATCAGACATCCTTCTTGACGACACAGGGAAGGAGCTGGCGTTTGTTCACATCCCTCATGGAGCCACTTTTCCTTAATTGTTTGGAATTCCAAGCTAACTGATGGAGCCATGGAAGCTGGTGTTTAGAGGCAGGGATAGTAGACAACCAGAGAGACCCTGGCAAGTATCATGACACCTCCTGAGACCGAAGGATATTGAGCTGTTAGACTAAAGGATGTTCTGGGGGCGCCTGCGTGGCTTAGTTGGTTGAGTGTCCGACTCTTGACTTGAGCTCAGGTCATGATCTCACGGCTTGTGAGTTTGAGCCCCGAGTCGGGCTCCACACTGAAAGTGCAGGGCCTGCTTAGGAGTCTCTCTCTCTCTCTCTCTCTCTCTCTCTCTCTCTCTCTCTCTCTCCTTCCCCTGTGCTTGCTCTCTCTCTCAAAATAAATAAACTTCAAAAAAAAAAATACAGGATGTTCAGAAAACTGACACATCAGTGTTTCCCATTTTGAAAAGAAGTTAGTGGTTGTTTTCCTCTTCCCTGTATGTAGCAAAGCTGGCCAGTAGAACTTTCTACAAGGGAGCTATACCTTCAGCTACACGTTCACTGTCTAGGACAATGCCCTTTAGCCCCATGTGGCTGTCAAGCACTTAAGATGTGACTAGTGAATTAATTAAAAGTTAATTAATTGAAATTTAAATGGCCTCCTGTGGCTAGTGGCTATCGTACTGGACAATGCAGACATCGGCAATAAAAACATTAGCCTTTGAAATGCGATCTGTGGGGCGCCTGGGTGGCGCAGTCGGTTAAGCGTCCGACTTCAGCCAGGTCACGATCTCGCGGTCCGTGAGTTCGAGCCCCGCGTCAGGCTCTGGGCTGATGGCTCCGAGCCTGGAGCCTGTTTCCGATTCTGTGTCTCCCTCTCTCTCTCTGCCCCTCCCCCGTTCATGCTCTGTCTCTCTCTCTGTCCCAAAAATAAATAAAAAAAAGTTGAAAAAAAAAAAATTAAAAAAAAAAAAAAAAGAAATGCGATCTGTAACTTTTTTTGCAACACGGTCATCCTTCTGTTTTGCTTAGATTGATTATATTTCCCAAGCACTTAGCAACTTCCAGTGAGGACTTAACCATAAGCCAAGTGAAAATCTTATGCTTTTTTAAAAACGAATGTTTAAAGGCATATTTTTAATGCATCTATATTTGGAATGCTTCATGCATCTCAGAGGTATTGCCATGACTCCATGAAGAAAGCATGGTTAATCAAAGAATGGCTTCTAATATTCATTGTTCATAAAGCTGTTGATTTGAACAGCTACCCAGGAGCCTGAAAGGTTTTTTTTTTATTATTACTGAGAGAGAGCAGGAATGCAAGTGAACGAGGGCAGAGAGAGAGAAAGAGAGAGAGAATCCCATGAGGGGCAGAGAGAGAAGTGGAACTCACCCAATGCGGGACTCGAACTCACAGACCATGAGATCATGGCCTGAGCTGAAGTCAGATGCTTAACCAACTGAGCCACCCAGGCGCCCCTGGAAAGACAGCTGTAAGGCTCATAAGGAGAACACAAATTTCTTGAGAACATAGAGTGTGCTATGTCTCTGATGAGGTTTTTTTTTTGTTTTTACGTTTATTTATTTTTGAGAGGGAGGGAGCACACAAGCGGGGGTAGGGGGGTAGGGGGGAGGGGAGAGAGAGAGGGAGACACAGAATCCGAAGCAGGCTCCAGGCTCTGAGTTGTCAGCCCAGAGCCCAACGTGGGGCTCAAAGCCACAGACTGCGAGATCATGACCTGAGCTGAAGTTGGGCGCTACACCGGCTGAGCCCCCCAGGGGCCCCTGATGAGGTCTCGTGCATGGGTGCACATGCGTGTGCATGCGTGTGCGTGTGCCCTTTGATCCTGACAGCACAGCTGCACCCTCAGGAGGGCGTGTTCCCTCTTGTGCACAGGTGAATAAAAATGAATAGACCCAAGACCGTGACCTTCCTGAGGTCTCCCAGTGAGTAAGTGGGGAACAAGTGTGTTGGACGCCTAAACCTTTGCGCTATTCTGCTGAGTTCACACGAACAGCAGATGGTATATTAGAGAGCGAAGAGTTGCCTGTAGAGTGTCATCTCTCACCTCTCCCTCGGAAAGCCCTCCCGGTGTTTGTTCTTGCAACGAGGTCTTTCTGAAGGAAACCCCACGCCGCATGGGCTCAGACTCACAACCTCGGGGTCAAGAGTCGCACGTTCCACCGACTGAGCCTTCTTGCGGCGCAGTCTCGACCATAGTCCTCAGCTCCTCCCCAGCCCTGACCCTGGGCCTTCCTGGCACGGCGCGGGCGCTCGCGAACTGGTTTTCAGCGTCCACTGTGCTTCGTCTTCTCAATAAAGCGAAAGCTGCCCGCACCGATAGAGCCTCAAGCAGGTGGTAGCTTCCCTGCCTTCAGCGCGTGGCCCTGTGCTCCAGGCTGTCCTTTACCTGGGCGTTTACCTGTGCCCAAGGTCTCCGAGAGGGGACAGGTCCGAGAAGCGCGCCCGGACCAGCGCGACTCAGGTGGGGGACCCAAGGCCAGAAATCACAGGCGGCCAGAAGTTGTCTCCTGGTTCCAAGACCGCAGTGATTCTTAGGCCTTCCCAGATATTTTGGTCAGAGTGCATTAAGAAACTCCAGGATGTGAATGAAGACTCCATAAAATTCCTGCTTCCTGTACCAACCACAGGCCGCGCTGGCTCCGGGCTGCTTCCAGCGATGGGGTGCGTGTTAATGAGACACTAAAACATGCCCTGGTACGTTCTGATGAGCGTTCAGTGTCGCCTTTTCAACCCTGCACTGATTCCTTCGTATATAAAAACGGAATTTTATTTTTAGTTCTTCTTCTTCCCACTGGGCTCAGGCAGGGTCAAAATACGGCAATAGATGTAATTCTGCTTCTCATTTGCTGAGTGTTCTCCCCTTGAAGACACAATGGCTCCCTTTCTATTCTCCGGTGTGCCCTTACCGTCTCGATATGATTTGAGCCATCTTTTACCCTCCTTCGACTTTACTGAGAATATTTTCCACTTAACCGGCTTCCTGCTCTGAGGCATATTTTACAGTATCCGTATATCATGACTTAATGCTTTCAATACCTGGAAGGGGCCTTCATGACCACCAGAAGCACCAAAAGGCCTTCCTTAAGCGCGTGTTAAGAAAAACACTGAAGAAAGAAAATTCTGTAGACGGGGCTCAGTTTCCTGGGGCCTCATCATCTCAGAACCCTTTGGCCCCTCTACTCCGCAACATGCACATTATTCAAAAAGTGCATTTTAAAGATATGCTAGTCTAACCAGGTCAGTCTGGGTGATGAGACTGGACTGGACACAGGAGAGGACTGACCAGTGGAGAAGGCAGATCAGAAGGGCTTTCTGATTAAGAAGTTCTACGAAGCGTTGTAAGAAGACAGCAGGATCAAGAGTCACAACCCCAGATTTTCCCCAGTCACTCACCGTTCTCTGTCTGACTTGGTGTTAATAATTTTTGGAACTCTTGTCCTGGGTGTGGAGCGGCCAGTTTACATTTCTAGGCATTCTGGACTGTACAGGTGTGCAGGCCAGTTTCTAATTGTATCAGACCTTGTACCACATATAGTTGTCATGAGTCAAAAAGCAAGACCTGGGGGCGCCTGGGTGGCCCAGTCGGTTAAGCGTCCGACTTTGGCTCGGGTCATGATCTCACGGTTCGTGGGTTCGAGCCCCGCGTCGGGCTTTGTGCCGACAGCTTGGAGCCCGGAGCCTGCTTCGGATCCTGTGTCTCCCTCTCTCTCTGCCCCTCCCCCCGCTCACGCGCGCTCTCTCTCTCTCTCAAAAATAAATATTAAAAAAACTTACTAATAAAAAGATCTGATCCAATGGTGGGTGGATTTTACTTTCAACATCAACAAATCAAAAGCAAGTGTATTTTGAGAAGACAGAGCCCAAATCAGGACTCTCCCCTGAGCAGTTTGAGATGCTGAATGAGAACCTTTTGTCATTGCAGGTGGGTTGGAAGACGACCCGGGAGTATTACACCTTCATGTGGGTTTCTTTGCCCGTTGACCTAAACAGCCACTCAGCCAAACAGCAGGAGGTCCAGTTCAAAGGTAAGGAAAATAAATACCGGATCAAAGGTGTTCCCTTGAGCTTAATTAAGCTTTCTGGGGCAGATAAAAAGACTTGCAGATTTTCAGCTTTCTTACTAGACCTAATTTTGGATTAAAAATCATGTTGCGTCTTCAGCTTATTACCTGCCCAAGGATGATGAGTATTACCAGTTCTGCTATGTGGATCAGGACGGCGTGGTCCGGGGAGCAAGTATCCCTTTCCAGTTCCGTCCAGAAAATGAAGAGGACATCCTGGTTGTTACCACTCAGGTCTGTAAATCTCACCTCGAGCCCTTCCCGCCATTAAGAGTAGCGATTTCACAGGACACCTGGCTGGCTCAGCTGGTGGAGCATGTGACTCTTTTTTTTTTTTTTTTTTTAATTTTTTTTAATGTTTTATTTATTTTTGAGATAGAGACAGAGCGTGAGCAGGGGAGGGGCAGAGAGAGAGAGCGAGACACAGAATCCGAAGCAGGCTCCAGGCTCTGAGCTGTCAGCAGCACAGAGCCCGACGCGGGGCTCGAACTCACAAACCGTGAGATCATAACCTGAGCCGAAGTCGGAGGCTTAACCGACTGAGCCACCCAGGAGCCCCTGGAGCATGTGACTTTTGATCTCAGGGTCAGGAGTTCAAGCCCCACATTGAGCATGGAGCCTACTTTAATTAAAAAAAAAAAAAAAAATCGTAATTTCAGGATAGGGTAGAATTTGAATCAAAAAAATAAGCCTTTACTGAATGCCTTAACAGATGCTATTGGGAGAAATGTATCCTGTACCCACTCAAACCTACTCAGGAATGACGTAGAAACATTGAACAGAATCACAAGAAGTGATTTCTCCTTTCTCTAAAACTTCTGTAACTCCGTTGGCGTTCAGTTACTCCCTTCACTTTTCCAGTCGCTTAATTTTTGTCATCACATCTTAGCACCACAGTAAATGACTCTGCTCCTCTGAGGAGGCACACACCAAATATTCTTTGTGTCTCTTAGTTCTGGCCCAGGGCCAGGTCCACATGAGTATTAGATTCATTTACTTACCCAGTTATTTCATAGGATGCCCTCTTTCCATCCAGCCCCGTGGCGGGCAGGGAAGAACGGATTAAATCACTTACTGTCCCGAAGCTCGTCCAATAGGAGAGACCAACGATACTAAGCATTTGCAAGAAGAATCCACATTCTTCTGTCATTCCCCCTTTTAACGTTTTTTTTTTTAAGTAGAAATATATTTTGGGGTTCATAAAAAAATATTTTCAAAAGTCATTACAGTGAATCGCTTCTCACTTAAAAATAAACTCTTGAAACGTATTTAACTTGTTTTCTTACTGAAGTCTTAACCACTTTCCAACCCCACGTATCTTGGTTATAATCCTAAAATTTCTTGACCAGTTTCTTGGGCAAGCACCTTACAGTCCGTGTACCTTTCCTACTAGATCTAGTCCAGGCTTTTAATAATTCTGGGGAGACCTCTCCAAATCCTTGTGTTGGTCTCCATATCTCTTAGTCCGGTGACGTCACATTGGACGGGCTGGGACACACTCAGGCAGAGGAGCGGTCAAGCGTATCTTCACCCATGGGGTCAGCGGAACGTAAACATAAACCAGTACTGAGATGATATCTTTATTGATACACCACTTGGTCAAAACTGGATTCTTTGCACCCCATATCCTGTCCCAGCCTTGAGACGGATTCACACGTGTTGTTAGTGGGTCTTGACATCTGTTTGTTTAATCTCCCTTCCTCTGGGCTTCCTGACTGGGTCCCCAGTCCCTGCTGGGTCACTGCCATTATTCCCTTGTCCCCTCACGCATTCCCAAGGAGCCCACCAAGGGAAGCCCAGCCCGTCACCTTTGCCGAGTGGCCGTGGAGAGCAGTGATGGCAGTGGGAAAGGCACGCAGAGACAAACACGGGGATGCGGTCGGAGCCAACCCTCCACCCCAGAAAGATGAGCCACTCTTTCGCTTTTTATGGTCTTCATTTTGTTTGCCTGCCTTTCTTGGTAATGGCGGGCTCCGTGTTGCAATTATCCAGACATGCCTACACGGCCCCCTTCCCCTCCCACCTGAGGAGGTGTTCCCATTCGAGGTTCACAGATGCCCTAATAGTGAGTGGGAAGCCAGCAGACCCTCAGCATCCCAGCCTGTGGGAACGTTCCGCCAGCGGCACTTGACTATCCGTCGAGCTACAAAAGGTCAAATACGAACTGATGGAATGCTCTTTCGTAGGGGGAGGTGGAGGAAATCGAGCAGCGCAATAAGGAGCTTTGCAAAGAAAACCAGGAGCTGAAGGACACCTGTGTCAGCCTCCAGAAGCAGAACTCAGACACGCAGGCTGAGCTCCACAAGACGCAGGTATGGCCGCTGGTTCACCGTGAACTTGCACACCAACTCAACAAACAAGCAAAACGTGTAATGAACCTGGAGTACAGAGGTCACAAGCGGGTGGTGTCTCTTCTCCGGCACCACTTTCTCTTTGGCCGGTGATCTCCCTCCCTCACACTCATATTTTTGAATAGGCACAGCGTTGAAAGTTTTCTGTGGATTACCTTATTGCAACTCTGGAATAGGCACTGTTATTACCCCGAGTTTACAGATGAGTAACCTGAGGCCTGAAGGGCAAGTGCTCCCTTCTACAGCTAATCAGTGATGGTGGAGCCAGGATTCAAACTCAGGCGGTGTGGCGTCTTCCTAGTTCGTACGGAGAATATAAAGTATTTTCTCTGATTAGCTGGATCCGGACATCGAGGGAGAAGAGAGGATGGAGGCAAGGTTGCAAGTTCTCCTAAGTCCTTGCTGCTTCTCTTTTGAAACATCCTTCAAAACAGCAGGTGGTAAATGAGAGTTGAGCATGCAAGGAGCTAAAGAGGAGAATCTTCTCTAAAGACTATAAACTTAATTACCCTGAGGTCATGCCTTAGAAGTTTCCAGAACACGCAGACGTTGGCAGTCACCATCTGTAGAGCCCTTGATCTACAGGTGAGGAACCCGAGGCCCAAAGGAGAGAGGAAGAGGTCAATTTAGTGATCCCACTGGGTTAGAACCCACTTCTCTTCGCTCCCAGACAGACCGTTCTTTATACCTTGCTGTCACACAAGTGCCCATGATGTCCTCGGCCCTGGGCTGGTATAGAAGTGTGGATGACAGGTCCAAGATACAGATCTGGCCAATCGTAGGCAGTGAGGTAACAGGGGTGGCATAGGTATATAATTCACAAGCTCTCTGTCGACCATCAGCGTCTGGCCAGGAGCTCACCTGCCAGGTTCTAGCCAAGGAATCACAAGGTCTGGGTTCTTGGGTTAGCTCGCCTACCTACCTGCTACCAGTTGTAATGATAACACAAGCCAATATTCAGCACCTACTGTGTGCCACTGTAATTAAGCGTATTTTTATCAGTGAAGTAAGCTTCGCTTACTCCTTAAAATGACCCGGCAGCTCAGGGGCGAGTGAGTGTGGATCAGTCAGTTAAGCGTCCAACTCTTGATTTCGGCTCAGGTCATGATCTCACAGTTTGTGAGATCGAGCCCTGCACTGGACTCTGTGCTGTCTCTCTCTCTCTCTCTCTCTCTCTCTCTCTCTCTCTCTCTCTTTCTCTGCCCCTCCCCCACTTGCATGCAATCACACTCTCTCAAAATAAGTGAATAAAACATTAAAAAAAAAAATGGGGCGCCTGGGTGGCTCAGTCAGTTAAGTGTCCGACTTCAGCTCAGGTCATGATCTGCGTTCATGGGTTCAAGCCCCGTGTCGGGCTCTGTGCTGACAGCTCGGAGCCTGGAGCCTGCTTCGGATTCTGTGTCGTCCTCTCTCGCTGCCCCTCCCCTGCTCCTGCTCTGTCTGCCTCTCTTTCTCAAAAATAGATAATAAACATAAATTATTTTTTAAAAGACTATGCATTTGTAAGTCTTGGAGCTAAAAGCAGCGAGGCAAAAAATTAATTAAAAAAATAAAAGCAGCGAGTTATTATTGATACGCTGGCTTGGTTTCAGTGCAAAATGAAGTTGGGGAAGAAAAAACAAATGTCTGGGACCAGTACAGTGGCCACTAGCCGCAGGTGGCTATTGAACACTTGAAACAGGGCATATTGTGATACTCTGGCAGCATAAAGTATATAACAGATTTTGAAGGCTTCGTATGAAAAAAAAAGTAAAATATTTCCTTTTTATTTACGTATTGAAACAATATTTTAGGCCTATTGGGTTAAATATGCCGTTAATAAAATTAATTGTATCTGTTTCTTTTTACTTTTTTGAATGTGGCTACTTGACTTTTAATTACGTGCGCAGCATTCATGAATGTATTGGATAGCACCTTTCAAAGAGAAAAGCCACTTTATTTCACCCACTGCCGTGTCTGCAGTGCAGGAACAGTGCTTCCTAGGCAGTCACTGAACATTTGCTTAGTGAATTAATGGACAGATACAAGCTCCAGGGGAAGAGAAGTTACGGTGCGTACGTTTTGGGGAAAGAACAGATTGAGAACATGTTAATCCAGAAATCCCCTTACTCGGACGTTTCATTCACTGTTGTGTCATGACACATAGCAAGTGCCTACCACGTAGTAAGTGTCCTGTGAATATTTGTTGGATGCCTGAGATACTAAAAAATGGCTTAGAAATGGTCGGTTCCTTTGACGTTCTGCAGGAGGAGCTAGAAATTCTAAAGAGCACCGCTCAGAAGCTGGAACAGGAAGCGAAGGCGCAGAAGGACGGCTGGGAGACGGAGCTGCTTCAGTAAGTGTGGTTCCCGGCCGGGAGGAGCTGCGTGTTGTAGACACCCTTGGCCGGGCTCTGATCAGTTCTCCAGAACTCCCTAGAAGACAGTCCTGCCATCAGGACAGTGATAGGAATGATTCTAGGTTAGACAGTTAGGATCTGAATGGTAAGGAGACATGACCTGAAGTCCAGTATTAAGTGAAGTTGTCGAATGCAGGCAGTTTGAGGTCAGGAAGCCGAAACGGGACGGAAGAGGAGTGGATCTTAAACTCACTCCGCGGCCCTAGGGCCAAGGCGGCCTTAAATCATTGAAGGCCTGGGGGATCTGACCCGCAATCGGCATGTTTTTCACCTCCGCAGACTGAAAGAACAAAACCAGAAGATGTCCTCAGAAAACGAGAAGATGGGAGTCAGGGTGGAGCAGCTCCAGGTAGGTGATGCCGGACCTTTGCCAGAGTGCGTTGTCCTCCCCTTGCCACCATGCCTGCCTGGTGGCCCAGAGAGAGAAAGCTACGTTGCACCGTAGTGAGTGCCCGAAGCGTGCCTTTCAAAACATCAGACTAGGGGCGCCTGGACGGCTCAGTCGGTTAAGCGTCCAGCTTCAGCTCAGGTCATGATCTCACAGTTCGTGGGTTCGAGCCCCGCTTCGGCCTCTGTGCTGACAGCTCAGAGCCTGGAGCCTGCTTCAGATTCTGTGCCTCCCTCTCTTTCTGCCCCTCCCCTGCTCGCGGGTGCTCTCTCTCTCTCTCTCTCTCTCTGTCTCAAAAATAAACGTTAAAAAAAAAAACTAGGGGGTGCCTGGGTGGCTTAGTCAGTTAAGCATCCAACTTCAGCTCGGGTCACGATCTCGCAGTTTGTGGGTTCGAGCCCCGCGTCGGGCTCTGTGCTGACAGCTCGGAGCCTGGAGCCTGCTTCGGATTCTGTGTCTCCTTCTCTCTCTGCCCCTTCCCCTCTTGTGCTCTGTCTTTCTGTCTCTCAAAAATAAATGTAAAAAAAAAAAAAAAAAAAATCTTTTTTTAAAGATGGGGGACTGTCAGCTCTCCCAGTGGTTTCCAGACTTTTTTCTTTTAGCTATAAAATCCTTGCAAGCCAAGTCTTTCTCAAAAGCCTAGAACCTAAAGCAGATAGCAGCTGAATCACTCTTGTTTTGAGGAAGCTGTACCTTAAAGAGCGGCTGGTTGAATTGTCCTCATTCGAGTCTCGGCTACTGAGGGTGTAAGGCAGAGCTGAAGAGAAAACGTTCCAGGGGTGTCTGGCTGACAGTTGGGAGTTGCTACGGAACACACACCCCTTTGTGTTAGCGTTCATTAACTAGCACTGGCTCCCTCTTCGGTGGTCCCTTCATATCTTGGTTATATTCACTCATCTTGCTTTAGGCCCAGCTGTCAACTCGAGAGAAGGAAATGGAGAAGCTCGTCCAGGGAGATCAAGATAAGACAGAGCAGTTGGAGCGACTGAACAAGGAAAACAGCCAGCTTCTTCTCACTCTAACCCAGCAGGTAGAGTCACGGACGAAACTAACATTTTTAGGCCCTCGCGGGAAAGCGTATGTTGTTCTTTCTTTACTCTGTCGTATACCTGGGTTATCGCCGGCTCCGGGAAAGGCCTCGGAGGAAGCCACCTGAAATGAGGGGCCTCGTGGCTGTTCTCAGAAGCCAGCAAGGGCAGACTCCCCTCTGTCTCTGCATCCTGGCTCGCTCATCGGCTCAGCGGGCCCTTCCCCAGTGCGCGTGTGCCCGTGTTTCCGCAGCGGCGG
Source organism: Panthera pardus (assembly GCF_024362965.1). Taxonomy (NCBI): domain Eukaryota; kingdom Metazoa; phylum Chordata; class Mammalia; order Carnivora; family Felidae; genus Panthera; species Panthera pardus. The sequence continues at coordinate 37,593,930 of NW_026526876.1, forward strand.
TACTGAAATCTATTTCCATGCAGAAGGAGCGCCAGAAGAAGCTGGAGCAGACGGTAGAGGAGAAGCTGAAGCAGGAAGAAACAACCACCCTGAAGAAACAGCAAGCGTTAAAGGCATGTCTGTCTTCGGATGGCTTTCGGGGGAGGGAGCCTACGGGAAGGAAGGGGAAGGGTCTGTTTTCAGGTGACGGAAAGGACAAAAAAGACAGATGGGGATAGCGGTCGCCTCCGGACGTTTTGCTCTCGACCCAGAAGAGGACAGAGAACTGTCGTTTACAAAACGTCTCAGAGAGGTGGCCGTTTCTGCGGTGTGGTGAATGGCAGAGCGATACTGAAAGTGAAACCACATGACAGGTTGTGGTAAACACAACCTTGGACTAGGTTATGACCCAGAGTAACCCGACTCCCTCCTTAAAGAGTTCTTATGGGGGCAGACAAATTAACAATTGTAGCGCTAAGCTGTACGGTTAGAGGATATGGCAGCAGTCAAAACAGATTTTGTTGTAACTATAATATTAGCAATTAGCATTCTAAATTATTCTGAGCTATAATAATATAGTAATGAAAGCCTAACCGTCTGATCTTTTCCTATAGTAGAATAGAATGTTGGAAAAGAGGCCTCGTGGTGATGACAGGTACCAAGAAGCCCCATTTTCTCAATTGATAGAAGGGTATGAGAAACCCTGATGTCTGGAGGGTATCCAGCTGCTGGGTTTATAAATCCTATCACACAGGCATCATGCATCCACTCAGTCATTACTCGGTCAACTATGGAGTCCCAGTATATATGAGAGACCATATATTTTCGCATGCTAAGGAGGAAAACAAAGTTCTCTGAACTCTGTTCCCGAACCAAATCGGCCGCCCAGAGAAATGTTTTATTTGGCCACACTGATGTTTTTCAGAAATTGAATTGGTGACCAACAACTAAACATGGGAATATTTCCCCCTTAAAAACAATTTTTTTACCGTTTATTTATTATTGACAGACAGAGAGAGAGAGAGAGCATGAGCATGGGAGGGGCAGAGAGAGGAGGAGACACAGAATATAAAGCAGGCTCCAGGCTCTAGGCTCTGAGCACAGAGCCCGACGCGGGGCTCGAACTCACGAACCGCGAGATCATGACCTGAGCCGAAGTCGGACGCCCAACCGACTGAGCCACCCAGGCGCCCCAGGAATCGCTCGTTTAAATGACCCGTGGCCATTCAGGGGTCTGAACGTCCTTGTGGCGGGTGTGGGTTCCCTGGGTTTTCGTGGAGTGTTTTCCAAGACCCAGGCGCTCCATTCTTCATTCCCCACCTATCCCAAGGAACCCCAGCTATGAGGACCACGTATCTTATGCTTCAGGAGCCTAGGAACAAGACGTGGAGCGCCTCCAGGCAAAGGTAGAGGCCGGGAAAGCCTGTTTCTTAGAGAAGTACAAAGAGTGTCAACGACTCCACAAACAGATCAGGCAACTCAGGGCTGCTGCGCTGGTAGGTGACGGAAATAAGGGGCCCAGGCAGCAAGGGGTGTGAAGGTTTGTGGTGCTTAGACCAAGCCCAGAGCCCAGAGGACTGTCCATCCTTGTTCAGGAGAGACATTTCTAAAAAAAAAAAAAAAAATCTCCTGCTAAAAAGAGGCGTGGACGGCCAGAAACCAGTCTGGGGACCCCCCCGAAATCTCGGCCCCCAGCACAGATCTCAGGGAAGGATTTTGTAACCACCGAGCAGGTGTCTGCGTAGACTCAGATAGTCCTTTCTTATTTCTGCCTTTTGAGGAAGTGAAGCAGGACCAGAAGAGCCAGCAAGAGCCCATGGGGATGGGGAGCCAGGAGCCAGCAGTGAGCACTGTCGTCGGGTAGTCCCTCCCGCATTACTACCTCAGGGCCGGCTAGAAGCACACGGCAGTCCGGGCACCAGCATTCAAATAAAAAAATCTTGGAAAAAAAAAAAAAACCAAAACCAAAAACGCAACTGATAGGACTAGCTTAAGTGTCTTTGTGAGGCGTGTGCATGTGTGGAGGCAGGAGGTGGGAGCAAGCCTACCCGTTGTGGGGTGTTTGAACATAGGTCATCATCCTGGGAAGCCCAGGACCTCAGCCTGGGTTCCCGGTGGCCGCGGAGGAATGCCTTCCAGGGTTCCTCCGTCCTCCGTGTTACTTGAGCCCAGAGGCCCGTCCTCCCTGGGAGGGGGTCGCGCCAGCCTAAGCGCCCCGCGCCGCCTTGAGCGAGATGTTCATTCGAGACAGAGACGCTCATTTCCGTGGCTGGGTGCGGTCGAACAAGGTTCCGTTTAGCCCTCATCCTGATACGTCCGTCTGGAGGCTCTTCCCAAGCTTGTCGCCCTTTCCATCTTTGGTCGCTTACACTGCCACTAACCCAAAAGAAATCGGCATCTCGATGCCGGCCCAGGCCTCCCAGCATCTTGTTAAGTCACTTCTCTGTAAGCCGACACCGCCCGCGTCTCCTCCTCTGCGCCCCAGCTCCCTTGCCCCCCCACCCCCGAGTCCCACCAGTTTGGGAAAGCAGGTCCTCTACAGGCCCCTCGCTTTCCCCCACTTGGGATCCGGATGACAGCATGTGATCCTAACCCTAATTGTTTTTTATTACCGATAGGACGAGAACGCTGGCCTGTCAAAAAAACTGAGTGAGAACAAGATTATATATGATGCTCTGCAGAAAGAGAAAGAGAGATTGGAAAGAGAAAATGATGTGAGTGTGTACGGAGGGCGAAAACCTCAAGGTTTTAAGGGGAGGGAGCAGGGTGACCCGGAGATGTGGTGACCAAGAGGTAAATAAAAGAGCCCTTTCTGGGACAGTGGGTGAGACCATTGCTCCTGAGAGCAAATTTAGTCTGGTTTCCTCACCTCCCATGAACTCTCTCTTGGTTCCCCAACCGAAACTTGCTTGGTGTGGCAGGAATCAACAAGAAAGGAACAGCCTTGATAAAGATCTAAATTAATTTTACTCTTAACTTCATACCTATTGTAGGTATTGTCTTTGAGGAATCATATCCTACGTCCTTTTTGTGCTAGTTGAGGGACCCCTTTCCTTCGGCACAACTTTCTCCTTTTTTTCTGCCACTAAACCAGGGCAGAAGTGATGGTCTGTACTATCGCTGGACCCTTGGTGGGCCCTTAAGAAAATGCTGTGCATTCATTCGCGCATTCATTCATTCATCCATTCATTCATTCATTCATTCAACCAACATTTATTTTCTGCTGTGGGTTAAACACAAGTTATTGTTGATTGAGGATGATGGCCCTAAATAAAGAAACTGCACTTGGGGACGCCTGGATGTCTCAGTCGGAGGAGCATGGGACTCGTGATCTCGGGGTTGTGAGTTCGAGCCCCGCCCTAGGTGTAGAGATTATTAAAAACAGTAAGTTAAAACTTTTTTTTATTTAAAAAAAAATTTTTTTAATGTTTATTTTTGACAGAGAGAGAGAGAGAGAGAGAGACAGAGCATGAGCGGGGGAGGGGCAGGGAGAGAGGGAGACACAGAATCCGAAACAGGCTCTAGGCTCCGAGCCATCAGCACAGAGCCCGACACGGGGCTCGAACTCACGGACCGCGAGATCGTGACCTGAGCCGAAGTCGGACGCTCAACCGACTGAGCCACCCAGGCGCCCCAAAACTTTTTTTTTTAAAAGAAGCTGCACACAAAGGCACTTTCCTGCTCTTGCATCAAAGGTGTCGGTGCATTCTGGCTTCTACTCCTGGATCCACACCTCCCGTGGTTCTCCATCTTTCCCCTCTCCGAAACCCTCCCGGGCTGTGCCTCCAAGTGATCTTTTCTGGCTTTGATTATGCCATTTATGCCCCTTTCAGTACTGTAGGGACCTTTGGAGTCTGTTTCCGGTCTTGTTATTCTCATCCTCTTGATTTAGAGGAATACACCTTGACTTTGCAGTCTCTGTTTTCCCATGTAGGCTCATGGGAAGAAGGGACGACACACAATTTGCAACAGGGAAAAAGATCTGATTTTTTTTTCTTCTAAGATTTTTTTTTTTTTTAAGTAATCTCTTCCCCCATAGTGGGGCTCGAACCCACAACCCTGAGATCAAGAGTCCCGTGCTCTTCCAACTGAGCCAGCCAGGCACCCCAAGATCTGATATTTGAAAGTTTTCTTAAGAACCAATAGTAAAGCCCTTTTAAGATGTCAAGGGGCAGGTTACTAATTATAAGAGCTTTAAACGCTGTCTGTCCTCCTCGTAGCTTCTCTCTCATTCTTCCCATTATTCCCTCCCTCCCTCCCTCCCTCCCTTCCTTCTTTCTCTCTCTCTATTGGTGTATCCATCTGAAAGGATAAAACATGAAGATGGGAAAGTCATATCAGATGAGTATTCACACTGTGTAAGAAAATCGTTCTGGGAAGGTGGGACGGAGACTAAAAGAACCATTTTACCCTCAATAGCATCCAACAGCTTCAACCTTAATATAGCTCCTGCCGCCCTCCTGTAGGCACCCAACTTTTGTACCCCACCTCAGCTGGTGTGTGATTTAGAGGCTTAAAATTCTTTTTTTGAGTTCATCTAAACAAAATGCAGCATATATTTCAATTCAGGTCTAAAGAACTGAGATCTTCAGGGTGTTGAGGCCGCTGCTTTCTCTGGAGAAGAATTACAAATGATCATTTCCCGGGACCCCCCAGGGCCCCGCTGTTCATCGAGAGCTACCTCTTTCCCGCCTTCCCACCTTGCCAAGCGGGCAATCCCCTCTCCACTTGCTTGTGGCCATTCTTTGTCGTCGTCTTTCAATATGTCTCTCTCTCCAACGTTCTGTCCCTAGCTTTTGAAGAGGGAGAACAGCAGACTGCTGAGTTACATGGGTCTGGATTTTGACTCCTTGCCATACCAAGCGCCGACTTCAGATCAAGGAGGTGCAGGACAAAACCCGGCCCTTGTCTATGGAAACCCCTATTCCGGTAAGAGACAACTGCCGTTTGAGCCCGAAGGCCCCTGCCCGCATCCTTTTCCCCCCACTAAGATTCTTTTTGGCCTGCGATGCTAATTAAGACCAGTCTCATTGTTAAGACTTGCTGGGCAGAAGCTGAGGACCCCCAATAGAAGGATTGCCAGGCGAGAAGTGTTAATTGAGAAATAAATCTGAATCTAGAAGACGCAAATCAGATCATGCGCCTAGAGGCAGCAGACACAAATTGAGTCCCGTGGCTATATTCCAAATATATAAATCAGAGAAATGTCTCTGTGTAGAAGATATACACACACAAAGCCGAGGAAGCTAATTAAGGTTTGGAAATGGAAGCACACGAGGTGGGGTCTGCCACCCAGGAATGGGCGGTTATGGCGGCCACCTCGATGGCCTGACCGAGGGTGGCAGGAACGTGCACCACAGAGACCCCGGGGTGGTTTGGAGGACAGAAGTGGGGGTGAAAACCAGTCTTGTCACTCAAGGACTGAGGGGTCAGAGTGCCCTTGCCAGGCACGAGGGAACAGGGAACTTCTCCTCCTTTGTCTCCAAAAGCAATAGAAGACCTCATTGCCTTTTCTTGGGCAGTTTAAAGCAGCCGTGTTCCCTTAAGAGCCCCAGTCAAATCTTTACAGCAGGCAGGGGTATACCTTTGTTTTCCTCTTTAAAAACTGTTTTCTAAGCCTTTCCTTTAAAAATACCTGTTTGCACGGATTCAGTCTTCAAACCTATTCTCAAGTTGTGTCCTTCCCAAATCGTGGCTGTTTTTGTTAAAATCTCGTCTTGCCCATACTGAGTTTTATTTGTTTTTTCAGACTGTATAGAAATATGCATGGCTATCACAAACGCCACTTCGTTATTTTTTTCCTCTTTTCCCTTTATCGTCGACCTGGATCCCCTCTGTCAGAAGTTAATGGTACATGGGCGAGAGAAAGAGACGCAGTGGGGAGAAAGGGGAACAAAGAGAGTTACAGAAAACAGCTGCTGCATCACGGTTGGAGAACCTTAGGGATGGTATTTCTTTCACTGAACGAAATCTTTGTTATTATCCTCAGGTATCCAGGAAAGTTCTGCCCCAAGCCTGGTAAGTACGTGAATCACGAGAGTGCCCACATCAAATCCTTGAGAAATGTCCCCCCCTGCTCAAGTTCATGGGAGAAGCGTAGGGAGCCTGGTTCGTTGTGATAATTCCGGAAGTCAGCTGGATCGATTGGGTCAAAACCCGAAGCCGAGTGAGCCTGTCGAGGCAGGGAGAAGAAAGCCCGGTCCGTCCGCCAGCTTTCTGGCGGGTAGATCTCCACCCGTGAGCGGAGGTACCGGAACTAGGGAGGAGATACGAACAAGGCAGCCGGTCCAACAGGGCATGTCCCGTGTCCCTCCTGGGCTGGAAGCTCTTTGACCGCTTTAGCACTAGTGGGTCCTTTCACCCCTGGGGTAGAGAAAGCCCCGGGGAGGGCCTCCAAACGTGAATCGGTTCGTTCGTCGTCCGTTTCCTGAGCACCTGCCGTGGGCCGAGCATTATGCTCCGTGCTGAGAATCTCGTAGAACACGGGACGTGGCCCCTGTTACCTAGAGCTTGCCTCTGTGCTGACCTCTTTGCCCTTCCTCCCAGCTTGCCGTCAAGAAGTGCCCCACCTGCAAATCCGACTTCGCTGGCGACATTCTTGATTTCACCTCGGAGCAGCAACGCCCACAGCCCCTCTGTTTGAGTTGTCCGATTTGTGACAAGACCTTCCCAGCAAAAGAGAAGCAGATCTTCGAAGACCACGTGTTCTGCCACAGTCTCTGAGTGTTCCGGCCTCTTGGATCTATACCGTACATAGATTTTGATAGGGTAGAACCTATAGCTTCTACTTGGAGTTATGACCCAAGACCCTGCCTAACGTGAAATTATTAGGTGTTTACTCAGTCCTGCTGCCCTAAGGGTGGAGTCATGCTGATTATGTGGTGAGGGCTGTTACTTCCATCCTTGTGGGTTACAACTACTTTTTAAATCCCATAACTAGCCGTGGCCTGCTCTCCCCTCTGGCTCCCAGCCTTCCGAGGGTCTCCAGCACAAGGGCCCTGGGACGGAACTGACCGGCTTGACTCGAGTGCTAAGTGATTCGTTTTCTGAGTTGTCCCAGCGCCCTTCAAGGTCAGGCCTTGAGTGGTTTTGCCCTCAGTTCTGAGTCTTAAGCCTGCGGCTGGTGATTGAGCAGCGGTTGAGAATTTCTTCCTCCTCCTCCTCCTCCTCCTCCTCAGGTCCCTTCCTCCCACTGATGGCATTAAACTGGGCAAAAATGTCACTGCAGAGAACTCAGTCATCCAATTTGGAGACCAAAGGTTTCACAGCTCCCAGCAGAAGCATCTTATTCCTGAACCCTGGACACAAAATAGTATTTCAATCACAGGCCTTCTCTCTCTCTGGATACCTCTGTTTGGCATTTTCTACTCTTCGATCTTTCCTATGCACGTAACTTTTAGTGTTGTAAGTCCTTTCGTAATGATTACTAGGACCTGTTAGAAACTGGGTTTGCAACTTTCTGAGCAGGTGAGTTTTGAATATGGAGAAGTCAGAATAATGAGAGCTATTAATCTCTTTAATACTAAAAATAAACTAGTCCTCTGTTTCAGGGACGTGGGTAACTTCAATTTGGTAATTTGAGTTTGCGGTCTTTTATTTCTAAGCTTAGGAGAAAAGGGTAACCAAGAGGCCTGTGGGACTTGTAGGCCCCAGCAGCGATTTCCCTTCATTTGTCTGAACTAGTCAACAAAAGTGTCCCGGCCCTTGTCTTGAGACGGAGAGCAAGGTGACGGAGCATTAGTTTGAGAAACCTAGGGCTCTGACTTCTTGTTCCAGCTTTCCGTGCACTTTTTGAAAGGGAACAGTGTGGACTCTTCGCGAACCAGGTTCTAGTCCCTCCATCCAGATTTGCCTAATTGAACTACAAGAAAGCAATTCCATTTTCTCTCCCCCTCCAGGGACGGAACAAATGGAAAGGACTCTCAGGCAGGCCACCAGCGGGTCACCATAGAGACTTGTACAAAAACCTCAGAATGATGTAAGACATGATGTCACGAATCAGGTTGAGCCAGCCTCCTTCCGGGGTTTTCCCTACGTGATTGGAGTTCGGCCCTAGACCAGCTATATTGCCCCGGTCACCGCTCCTTGTCTTTATTTCTCCTTTGATAAAACGAACATGAAACTGTACTCCTGCTTCTCCTCCTCCCCTATCAGCATTTCAACGAGCTGTCTCTTGGACGCCCAGCCTTTCGCCCCTTAAGGTTCCGATGTGACATTAAGAGGAGCTCTGGCAGAGAAACGTAACGGGGAGGTGGTAACACCGTTTTCCTGGCAGATCCCTTTCCTCGCCGCAGAAATTCTGCCGCTCCCCAGATAGTTCCAGTGGAGAGCTGCAGTTTCCTTTATTTTGCACTCATCAGCTCTTAATTAAGCACATGAATGGCGAAGAGCAGTGGTGCACATGATCCAAATCAGTGAATACCAAAAAAAAAAAAAAGGTGCTAATGATCCTTTTTTTGCTGGACGTAAAACAAAGCATCTTTAACCACTGTTCGTTATCCCCAGCTGCTCTTACCAAGGATTTGAAGGGGAAATTATGCTCCAGGCGGCTCCTGGTGAAAGGAAACAATCATTCTCCTATAACCCACTCCTTACCCCAGCCTTTCCCCTCTCACCTCCTTGCACCCACTCGTTTTAGAGCCGTAAAATACCCCGCAAAAAAATAGCAGGAAGTTAACGGGGGCAAACGGTACCTAGAGCCCAACTGGGTTTTAGAATCGTCGTACCCATCATGGCAACCAGTTTCCCCTCCTAACTCACTTGCTCTTGGTCTTAATACGAAGGTGTTTTTGCACTATTTAGCACGCTTCCGTCACCCGGCACACGTGTGTGCGAGAGCGTGGTAAGAGAGAGCTAGTGAAAATCCGGGACGTGAGTGTCGGCAAGGCAGTCCGAGAGCCTGGGGCCCTAAGAACACCTGTAGCTTCAGCCCTGTGCCCTGGGATGAAATGAAACTGCCCTGATGTTTAAATATCATTCTATGATTTCGGGTGGTTTTCTGCAGTGGCCGTGGGACTGCACCGAGCCGAGCCCGCTCTAAGCTGGTCTCCTAGCAACAAATGGCAATGCGATGAGCCGCCCCGGCTGAGCGATTGCAGTCCCCCTCGTAGAAAAAAAAAAGACGCAAAGTGGACTCTCCGTGGGGATCAAACCCAAAGAGACACTCACCTAATTCCCCTGAGGCGACCAACAGGGGGCCACACGCTCGGGGAAGTTAGGCGAGCCCCAGCGCTCTCCTTAGTTGACCTCCTATAAATATTAATATAATTGTCTTTACCTGCATGTAGCGGTTTATCGTTTGGACCGCGTTCGTGTATTCCACGCAGACTTTCAGTAATCTCTGAAACGGCTCTGAACTCCCAGTTTTGTAGAGGAAGAAGTTGAAACGTGGAGCCATAACTTGCCCATCGTGGAAACAACCCAAATGCCCATCGGTTGATGAGTGGGCGAATGAAATAACGGCCTGTCTAGGGGACGAGATATTATTTGGGAGCAAAAAGGAATTGAGGGGCACCTGGCTGGCTCAGTCGGTAAAGCACGCGATTCTGGATCTCGGGGTTGGAAGCTTGAGCCCCACATTGAGTATAGAGATTACTTAAAAATAAAATTTAAGGGGCGCCTGGGGGGGGCTCAGGCGGTTGAGCAACTGACTTCGGCTCAGGTCATCATCTCACAGTTCGTGAGTTCGAGCCCCGCGTCGGGCTCTGAGCTGACAGCTCAGAGCCTGGAGCCTGCTTCAGATTCTGTGTCTCCCTCTCTCTCTGACCCTCCCCCGTTCATGCTCTCTCTCTCTGTCTCAAACATAAAAATAAAACATTAAAATTAATTAATTAATTAATTAAAATAAAATAAAATTTAAGGGGCGCCTGGGTGGCTCAGTCGGTTGAGCGTCCCGCTGTTGATTTCAGCTCAGGTCATGAACCCAGCGTCACGAGATCAAGGCCCCACGTCGGGCTCTGTGCTGAGTGTGGAGCCTGCTTGGGATCCTTTCTCTCCCTCTCCTCCTGCTCATCTCCCCTGCACTCTCTCCCTCTCTCTGAAATAATACAATTTATTGTGCAGATAGTGGCACAATTACACACTTTATTTTATTGAATTACTTTATTTTTTTTTAATGTTTATTTTTTAAGAGAGAGAGAAAGACAGAATGAGAGTAGGGGAGGGGCGGAGAGAGCGAGAGGGAAACCCAGAATCCGAAGCAGGCTCCAGGCTCCGAGCCATCAGCCCAGAGCCCGACGCGGGGCCCGAACCCACGAACCGCGAGATCATGACCTGAGCCGAAGTCGGACGCTTCACCGACCGAGCCACCCAGGCGCCCCTGAATCACACGCTCTAAATGGGTGAATTGTGTGCTCTACGAATTCTGTCTCAAGCTGTTGTATTCTTAAAAGGTCAAAAAGCTTGCGAAGGTCATCCGCGGGTTCACAGTAGAATATCTTGAGTACAGCTAGGGAGCTGGGTCCACATTATTGAACTTGGTTCGAAGTATGCTTATTTCGGTACCACCCGCTGCCACAACGGTATTGGGTTCTCCCCCCACCTTGGGCCGGAGGCAGGCAGCAGCTTTGGTGGTGATAGAATCAAGATGAACGGGGTCAGGGCATTTAATAGTGGCCCACCATTTGGCCAGCAGCATTAGTGGTCTCTGGGAATATCTATTCTGTGGAAATGAATGTCCCCAATAAAGTTGGGGGAGAGAGTCACCAGCCACAAATTTCAGATAATCATATTAAGGGATCCAGCCTGCTCTGCCTAATGTTATTACTTTCTCCCTGTGGAAAGAAAGCATATGGCACTCTGGGGACTCAGTCTATTGTTGACTCAGTCAATCAACATTTATTGAGCACCCACGGTGGGCAGAACTAGCACAGGGCCAGGATTTTAAAAAATAGAAAAGTTCTTCCCTTGAGGTATCTACGAGATTAATGAAGACATTCCCTCTGTCCTCGGGGAACCCTTTCAACTGCTGGCGGAGGGTCTCAGGTTTCAGGGGTCTCCTAATCTGACGGGGAAAAGAGACGGCCACCCCCAAAAGCAATTTCAGGACAGAAAAAAAAGGGAAGCCATCGCACCAACGTAAGGACGTAAGTAAGGGCTGCGGGACCAGAGTGTTCATGAAGGGGTGATCGAAGCCTAAGTTAGTGATGTCTTCTAAGAGGTTGAGGGACAGAAGTGGCAGGCAAAACCCGGATTGTATTCTGAGGGTCTCTAAACAGGACGAGGGAGAAGGGAAGTCAGAGAAGGGGCCCAGAATGCAAAGGACTCTGAACCAAAAGCACTAGAATATAAAAAGGGACCAGCTTCTGTCCCAGAAGACTGTAATCTAGGTGGATCATGTCTAACACGCTCATCGGAGCTCAGGAGACAGGAGTGAGGGTGGGGGGAGCACGGTGGCTAGAAGGGTATAGGAGTGTCTCAGAATCCCAGGCTTCGGGACTCCCAGCATCCGGGGCTGGAGCTCTAGGCGGCCCAGAACTAACTTCCCTTATCGGCTCATCCTGCTCCTCTGCCTCTGACTCCACGCTTCTCGTTCATTCTAGAAGCTGACTCTGCCGCCCGGACCGCATAATGTAGAATGGTGGCTATCTGCAGGCCTGGGTTTTTCAGCTACTCTGTTATTTTTTTTTTTTTTTAATTTTTATTATTCTTTTTAATCTCTATTTTTGCAGGAGACCACCCACCGCAGTGGTTCAAGAGAGCAGTCAAGGCCTGGACCAGATTGGAGATAGACATGGGAGGAAAAAAAAAACAACAGAACTATTTTTTTTTTTAATGTTTTATTTATTTTTGAGACAGAGACAGAGCACAAGCGGGGAGGGGCAGAGAAAGAGGGAGACACAGAATCGGAAGCAGGCTCCAGGCTCCAGGCTCCGAGCTGTCCGCACCGAGCCCGACGCGGGGCTCGAACTCACAAACGGCGAGATCATGACCCGATATGAAATCAGATGCTTAACCCACTGAGCCACCCAGGCGCCTCCCAAACTAGAGCTATTTAAGGAGTTGAAACCAGCAGGATTTTTGTGACCCATTAGATGCCAAAGAATGAGGGCATGTTAATTTGCTAGGGCCGCCGTAACAAATGAATTCGAATCGGGTGCCTTCAAGCAACAGAAAGTTATTCTCTCACAGTTCAGGTTCTGGAAGCCCTCAGATGTGCAAACCCAAGGTGGCGTGGGCAGGGCCACGTTCCTCCCAGAGGCTGTAGGAGACAGTCCGTTCTTTCAGTGGCTGTTGGCATTCCTTGACTTGTGGCTTCACTCCGATCTCTGCCTCCGTGGTCACAATACCTCCTCAGTGTGTGTGCTCTGCCCGTCTCTTAAGGACACTTGTCACTGGATTTAGGGGGCACCTGGATAATCCAAGATAAAAGATAATCACATCTTTTGTCATATAAGGCGGTGCTCTCTAGCTATATAAGGTAACAGTCACAGGTTCTGGGCCATGGACGTCTCTTTTCGGGGGAGGGGGCACCATTCAACCCACTCCCGGAAGGTAGGGAAGGATAAGTACTAGGGTTCCGACCCAGGCCACCAAGGTAGACAACACAGAAGAAAGAGGGGCTTGCGGGGAGGGAATTTCAGCTTTAAGCATGCTGACTCTGAGGGACTCGTGGGGACAGTCAGTAGGCAGTGGGAGAAATGTGTCGGCAAAGGGCTGGGCCGGAGACGAAAGTCATTGTTGACATAGGGCAGTCTCGCTGAAACCGCACGGCGAGGGCACTAGCCTGGGCAGGGGAGATGGAAACGGTGGGGACAGACCCCGAAAAACATCAACCGTAGGGGGTGGGCAGTCATCCAAGACGGGAAGAAAAGCCAGGAGAGAAGTGGCAGGCTGAAAGGCCAGCGAGAAAACAGCTTCAGAAAAGGAATTCACCCAATAGTGTTAAATACTAGGAGGGTAGGGCTGGAAAGACACCTTTGACTGGGAATTGAACAGACATGCAAACACGTCTATTTTCTCCCGTTTAAAAAACCCACATATGCTCTGGGCCGCCTGGGTGGCTCAGTCGGTTGAGCGTCCGACTTCGGCTCAGGTCATGATCCCCCAGTTCGTGGGTTCGAGCCCCGCATCGGGCTCTGTGCTGACCGCTCGGAGCCCGGAGCCTGCTTCGGATTCTGCGTCTGCCCCTCCCCGGCTCGCACTCTGTCTCCCTCTCAAAAATAAAATAAACATTTAAAAAAATTTTTTTAATAAATAAACATTAAAAAACAAATCACATTTTAAGAAGTTCAAGTATAGTTCTATGAAGCAAACACAATCACTCACATTTCCATCTGGTTTTTTCCATGAGCTTAAAAAAAAAAAAAAAAAAAAGACCGTTCATTCACATGTGTGTCCACATGGATGCGTGTAGGCACCTGCCTTGATTCCCGTCGAAAGTATCCTTCTCCCAGTCCTCCCTGAGGGCCTGTCCCCAGCTGGGGGGCCTGAGTTCCGGACCTCGGTGAGGCTACCACCCCCCCCTCCCCCCTGCAAGCCTGTGGGAATGTGACCCTCCTGACCAGGGACACTTTTCCTCACCTCCTCCCACGGAAGCTGCTGCACCTGTTTGACCTGGACAAACACCAGTCGCTTTTCCCCGGGTCAATATTTCACATCCGTTGTCATCCAACCTCAACATCTGCTCCGGGAGGGAGGTGTTGTGTCTGCCCTCCCACTTCGGACCGCCTCATGGTCTCCCTCCCACCCATGCCCCCCCCAAAAGAGGCTCTCTACAAACCCCCAGGGCAGAGGCGCTTCCTCCTCAATGCTGCTCAGCATGTATCCTCTTTTCCTTTTTAAATCCTCTAGCTTCTGCCTGAGCTAATAAACTCTCTTAAATTACAAGGAGAACTGCCTCCATCTGGAAGCCTTCCCGGATTGCTGAACACTCGGGTACCCGGTCAACGCTGGCCGCCTCGTGTTGAATTCAGTGATCCTGCCCAGCCTCCGGGCGGCACAATCCAATCCCCGCGGGTCCCTCTGTGCTTTTGGATGTAAATGGTCAATTCCCCCCGGTATCCGCCAGTGGGCCCAGAGTCTAGCCAAATGTCTGGCTTGCCGCCCTCTGCTTCCCGACTAGCTGCTTCCCACCGTCACCATGAAGGAGCCCTGGGAGACACATCTTCATCTGAACAGCATCTCAAAATAGATGAGGAAGAGAAAAACCAATGCAGAAATGTGACGAAATACAGTGCAAAGCCTAACTAGGAATCGTTCCCAGTATTTGTGTTTTTGCTCCCCACATTGGCTGGCAAAGGCATTTTCCAATTGCTCTAATCAGCTTCCAAGAACAGGGACAGACTCTGCCAGTCTGTTCTGTCCCCTCTGTGCTAATCTGTGACCCCAGGACGCCTCGTTTATTATTATGACATTATTTAAAACCGACACACATTGAGTGTTTCCTGTAAGTAAGTCCTGTAAGCCCTTTTTATCTTATTTTAGAGTTTATTTATTTTGAGAGGGGGGAAGGGGAGGGGCAGAGAGAGAGAGAGAGAGAGAGAGAGGGCAAGAGAATCCCAAGCAGGCTCTGTGCGGTCAGCGCAGAACCAGACGCTGGGCTCGAACTCGTGACCCTGGGATCACAACCTGAGCGGAAATCAGGAGTCTGAACGCTCAACTGACTGAGCTGCCCAGGTGCCTCTATCTATCCCTTTTTATAGCGGAGGGAGCCAAGGCTTAATGAGGATGAGGATTGGGGTGGGGGGGGGGGAGGTGACACAGCGGGTGGCTGAGGGCGGGGCTAGAACCAGGGTTTAGGTTTGTAACACTATCCTGTTTGGGGAAACAGCAAATCCCCGCTGTGGGAGAGGGGGAGGGCTGGGTGTGGAGCTGAGCCTAACTTCCTCTCACCAGCCATTCCGTCCTTTCTGCAATAAAAGTTCATAGTCCAGGAAATTCCCTGCAAATGACAATGACCCTGAAACTTTCCCAAAGATAAGAACTGCTTGGCCAGAGGGGGGGCCTCCCCTCACCATGTCTCTCCCCCCCCCCCACCCCCTCCCCGCCCCGTAACTCTTTCTTTGCCAGGCTTTCCAGCCTACCTTCAAGTCAGGACAAATCCTCCTACAGTCGCCCAGATCCGGGTCCGCCATCCCCATCAAGGGGACCCGTCCTGCCGTCCCACCCAACCCCACCTCTCCCTTCCTTCCCATCCGCCTTCTGGGAGTTTTTGCAGCTCACAGCCTCCACTCGGCCCCAGAAAATCAACTGTTACTGTTAAGCAGTGGGGAGACTTAGGCAGGGCGGCAAAGAGTACTTGTAAAACAGAAACGTACTCGGGTCTAGGAAACTGCTATAAATGGGCATCTTGGCAAGGCCAGCGCTCCGTCTCCTGCGTGTAAACCCCGGGCGATTGCCAAACGGAGCGTCTGTTTATCAACTGCCGCGGATTCAGGAAGCGCCCGTCACCAGGGCAACCCCTCCAGTCCCCTGCCTCCAGAAGTGACCACCCCTGAGATGAAAAATCGCCCTTGGGAAGAAACTAAGGAGCTTTTACTGTTTGCTCGGGGCTTCACATCCTTTGTTGTCGGGAAATTCCTCCTGTAGCCGACATCCGTCTCTGTTAATACATCCCGCACAATGGGGCTGTTTTTGTTGTTGTTCCCCATCTACCGTATAATATTTCCTTTTGATTTGAACAAAATCGTGGGCTTCGAAAGCGTGCATGGTAAGCACTGTGTTGAGCACTTTGTATTTGGTCGTTTCAATCCCCACAACAAACCACGAATCGTTAACATATGAACAATTAATGATTAAAGAGATCATGAATGTACCCATTTTACAGACGGGACATCCAGGCTGAGAGAGGTTGAGTCAATTGCCCAAGGTCATACAGTAACGGAGTTGGGATCTGAGTTCAGACAGTCCAACTTGAGAGCCCCCGTGCTTAATTATTAACGCTTTGCGTCTCCCTGCAGTTTTCACCTCCATAAACCCGCCTTTATTCCCCTTTGACCCAGGAAACCTACAACGGGTCCCGAAGAACCCAAACACATATTTTAGAGCCAGAGCCAAGGAAGGTTTCCTCCCCATCACTCAATTCAATCTCTGACCGCATCCACACCAGCCACTGCCCCTGGACAGCCCTGCCCTGCTCTCGTCCCTCTCAACAAAGAGGTTTCCTAACCGGAACTGGGGGACGGTGAGAGCCATTCAGGAAGCTCCAGAGAACCAGCAGCCCTGGTCACGAGGGAAAAAGGAGCCCCTGTTTCAGACGAGATCTGGCACGTTTAGGGTGGTGTGGCCCTAGACAAAGGAGCCCCTATTTCAACGTGGCTGTATTTGCTAATTAAAAAGCACTTCAACAAAATGCCTTTATTTATTTTTATTTTTATTTTTTTTGAGAGCGAGAGAGAGAGCAGGGGAGAGGGGCAGAAAGAGAGGGAGACAGAGGGTCCCAAGCAGGTTGCACGCCATCACCACAGAGCCTGACGCGGGGCTCGAGCCCACGAACCTCGAGATCGTGACCTGAGCGGAAAGGAGAAGTCAGACATTCGACGGACGGAGCCACCCAGGTGCCCCAGCAAAAGACCTTTTAAGGAAGAGATATTTGGGGGGAATTATGCATTCAGTAGTGTTGATGGGAACTCAGCGTTGAATTCCTAGCGAGCAAACCGCAGAGGAAAACACCTCGTGTCTCCTGTGGTCGGTCTGTCCTGCTCCTACCTCCCCTCCCTACCTCCCACACCGCCACATCTGTCCCACCCCTTCTCTACCCCACGGGGTCTGTCACTGGCCCTGAGTTTTGACAACCCTATACCTGTGTCTCCAGAGAGCACTGGGGCCAGCAGAGCTTCGTGGTCCAGAGCCCAGACCCTGGAACCAGACCTCCCGGCCACAGTCTTAGGCAAGTTACCTTGTTTCCCCCTTTGGCCATGGTCGTGACAGTCTTTGCTTCAGCTCGATGAGTTGACATGTGTAAAGCATTTAGAGCATAAAGAGCATGGGTTTGAAGTCAGCCTTGAATCCTGACTTTCAGCAACTTCCTTAACCTCTCTGAACTTCAGTTTCCCTGTCTGTAAAACGAATCCAATAACATCTCCCTCTCATTAGGGTTCTTGAGAGGATTAAATGAGACAATATGGGTAAGGGACTTAGCACAGGGTGTCATTGGAGGTGAACGCTCAGTAAGTGGCCCTTGTGGGGGCACCTGGGTGGCTCAGTCAGTTACGCATCCCACTCGGGCTCAGGTCATGATCTTGCGGTTCACGAGTTCAAGCCTCACGTGGGGCTCTGTGCTGACAGCCCAGAGCCTGGACGCTGCTTCGGATTCCGTGTCTCCCTCTCTCTCTGCCCCTCCCCTGCCACCCTGCTACCACTCTGTCTGTCAAAAACACACGAAGTCCCCTCGTGTATAAATTGGAGGCCAAAACACCGCAGGAATTCTGTAAGGCCCGAAGGACATGCCTTGGGGTTTCCCTTTCCCTCCGTCCTGCTCCATCCCACCTACTGCCTGTGGGATGCTGACTCGGCCGGCAAGGCCCACTCAAAATGCTGCCTCTTCCCAGAAGCCTACCTGTGTCCCCTACCCGACGCCGACCGGTTCAGACTCGAATTCCTAGACCCTCAGTTCTGTTCTTGTCTCCTGTCCCTTCTGCCCCTTGAAGGCTGAAGGGACAGCACCTCTTCCTGTTCGGCATCTCCCCAGCGGAAGAACTTTTAAGTGCAGGAAATACCACCCCTCTTAAATCTTACCTCAAGACCAAGCAAGATGGGAGTGGGGGGCAGCCGTTGTTCCTGACCCTTATCTTCCGGGGCTTGGCGGTAGAGCCCTCGCAGGAAGAGGGGACCCCGGCCCGGCCGGCCACTCGGCGGCTGAGCTCACGAACAGCCCCCGGAGCCCTCTGGCGGGCAGTCTGGGCCTCCGCAGAACACTCCGTTGGGTTTACTCCCTCCCCGGGGCCTTTTCGAGGGCATGGAGGGCCCTTGACACTTCAGGAACGCCTCCCTCATGTCAAGAATATTAAGATGCCTTCACACATCCCACGTGAGATGGGTTTACCTCCACACTCTGTACAAGTGGGGTTGCAGTTGATCGGTTGGTGTTCTGTGGCCATTTGTTTTGCAGCCATTTGCTTAACTATTTATGAGTTTCCGTTTTGCAATTTCCTCTTTTCATTTTGAAATCAATCGCATTTTCCCGTGCTTTACCCCTAGTCGCTCGACCTAAGCCTAAGCCTAAGGGATGGGCGGCGGTGTCTCCAGTGCCTAAATCGGGTTGGTTAGATCCTGGGTCCCAGAGCTTGTCAACTCCAGAGCCCATCTGGACCACATGCGTCTTATCGGTCTTTCCACCTATCATCTATCTATCTACCTATGTATCTATTTATCTACCATCTATCTATCCTCTCTCTCTCTATCTATCATCTATTTATCTATCTACCTATCCATCATCTATCTATCTGTTTATCTATTATCTATCTATCATCTATCATCTATCTGTCTATCTATTATCTATCATCTATCTATCTATCTATCATCTATTTATCTATCATCTATCTATGTATCTGTCTATGTATCTATCATCTATCTATCTATCTATCTATTATCTATCATCTATCGTCTATCTATCTATCTATTATCTATCATCTATCTATCTATCTTCTATCATCTATCTGTCTATCATCTATCTGTCTATCATCTATCATCTATCTATCTATCTATCTATCATCTATCTATCTATGTATCTATTTATCTATCATCTATCTATCCTCTATCTACCTATCTATCTATCATCTATTTATCTATCTACCTATCTATTATCTATCTGTTTATCTATTATCTATCTATCATCTATCATCTATCTGTCTATCTATTATCTATCATCTATCTATCTATCTATCTATCTATCATTTGTCTATCATCTATCTATCTATCTATCTATCTATCATCTGTCTGTCTGTTTATCTATTATCTATCTATCATCTATCATCTATCTGTCTATCTATTATCTATCATCTATCTATCTATCTATCATCTATTTATCTATCATCTATCTATGTATCTGTCTATGTATCTATCATCTACCTATCTATTATCTATCATCTATCATCTATCTATCTATCATCTATCATCTATCTATCATCTATCTATCATCTATCTGTCTATCATCTATCATCTATCATCTATCTATCTATCATCTATCATCTATCTATCATCTATCTGTCTGTCTATCATCTATCATCTATCTATCATCTATCTGTCTATCTGTTTATCTATTATCTATCTATCATCTATCATCTATCTGTCTATCTATTATCTATCATCTATCTATCTATCTATCTATCTATCATCTATTTATCTATCATCTATCTATGTATCTGTCTATGTATCTATCATCTATCTATCTATTATCTATCATCTATCTATCTATCTATCTATCTATTATCTATCTATCTTCTATCATCTATCTGTCTATCATCTATCATCTCTCTATCTATCATCTATCTATCTCTCTATCTATCATCTATCTATCATCTATCTATCTATCATCTATCTATCTATCATCTATCTATCATCTATCTGTCTGTCTATCTATCATCTATCATCTATCTATCATCTATCTATCTATCTATCTATCTATCATCTATCTGTCTATCTATCTATCATCTATTTATCTATCATCTATCTATGTATCTGTCTATGTATCTATCTATCTATCATCTATCTATCTATATATCTATTATCTATCATCTATCTATCATCTATCTATCTATCTATCTATCTATTATCTATTATCTATCTATCATCTATCTATCATCTATCATCTATCTATCTATCTATCTATCATCTATCTGTCTGTCTATTATCTATCATCTATTTATCATCTATCTATCTATCTATCATCTATCTGTCTATCTATCATCTATCTATCTATCATCTATCTGTCTATCATCTATCTATCTATCTATCTGTCATCTATCTATCTACAGGTTTCTCCCCACTATCCAAAAGTGGAACGATCCTATGAAACCTTCTGTAAGCCAAAATGGCATAAAGTGAAGACGCCCTTAGCAGTAATTTATATGGAGAATTTCAGCCTTTCTGATACCTTAGGGCACTTCTTGCAAATGGAGGCACAAAACAAATGGAGATAAAGCGCAGATGCCCACAGTCAGGGCAGAGCTCTGGAGGCTTGGTGTCGGGACGCTGAGGGTGGTTGGGAGGGACCGGGGAGCTTGGCGGGGCCACTCTGCTGCTGGGGGTGCTCGCTGCCTCGACAGACTCTCAGCTCACCGCAAAACTAACGCTGGGCGAGTGCTGTTTTCACTTGTTTTCATAAAAGCAAAGATACCCTTTGGGTTTCTCTCAGTGAGTGAAAACAGGTACTTATAAAGGTCTTTTGTAAGAGCAAAGTGGCCTGATGGCTTTGGACAAGCGGTGGGCACCTGCGCCTGTCCAGTTGCCAAGGATGGGAAGGCAGCCATTGGGCAGGAGCTGGAGAAGCGGCGCGTGGTGTGAGACTGCCCTCTAGAGGTTGTGCCCGGAAGGTGCAGGTGGGGAGGCCCCTGCCTGTGCGATTAGCCCACCCCACCGCTCCTTCACTGGCATTGACTGAGCCCGCACCCGTCCCAGACACCATGCACACGCTCTCGGAACAAAGGGTGACACAAAGAGGGTACAAATGGGCAACCCCCATTTTGGAGCGGCTGCTGCACACACATAACACGCAATTACAGCTGGGGGCAATGACTACAATGACTACCCTAATAGCTGTGTGTATCGAGTTCTGTGGGAGCACAGGGGGAACGGGAAGAAGTCTGGAACCACAGGGGAAGGCATCACAGGTGAGGTGACATTTACTTCGGGCCTTGAAGGATGAACAAGGGGTTTCCAGGCAGCACCGGGAGGAAAGGGATTCTGGGCGCATGAGCAAAGGGCGAACAGCCCAAGACCCATCTAGAGAGGCGGGTGGGGCAGATGGCGAAGAAACTCCCATTCGAAAAACAAAAATGTGATGCTCTGGCCAAACCAGAGGGAGGCCTGACCCAGCCGCACAAACGGCCCCAACGTCCGGGGGAGTCACACATACCCAGAACCATGACATCAGATACTTAGACACAGCAGCTGTGTCTCAAAGGGACGGCGCTGAGCCAATGGAAGGGGCGAGGTCCAGGGGAGCAGGGGTGAGACAAGGAAAGCAGAGCCCCTCTGTCCTCTGGGCACCTCCCACCTAAGTGTAATTTGTGTGTAAACTACGTACAAATGGACTGGCAGGTGATCGGTTCTGCCACCAGGTTGTTTCGAGACTTCGAGCAAGTCACTTAATGAGGCAGAACCAGTGTGCTCATCCTGAAAAGGGGACTATGATAATAACACCCGTATCAGGGTATGATTAATACCACATATCATAACAATACCACCTACTGGGGTTGTTTGAGGATTAAAGGACATGAAGGCATAAAAAGGACGTCCTTAACTTGGTGCCTGGCACCTGGCAGAAACTCAGTAAAGGTCAGCGAGTTCCCACAATTCCACCCTTTTTTTAAAGTGCATTTATTTATTTTGAGAGAGAAAGAGACAACAAGGGGGGGAAGGGCAGAGAGAGAATCCCAAGCAGACTCCCAGGCTCAGAGCTCAACCCAGGACTCGAGCTCACGAACTGTGCGATCACGACCTGAGCCAACATCAAGAGTTGGATTCTTAACTGACTGAGCCACCCGGGTGCCCCTCCCACAATTCCATTCTTGACCGACTTTTCTTCTTCTTCTTCTTCTTCTTCTTCTTCTTCTTCTTCTTCTTCTTCTTTCTTCTTCTTCTTCTCCTCCTTCTCCTTCTCCTTCTCCTTCTCCTTCTCCTTCTCCTTCTCCTTCTTCTTCTTTTCAGGAATAGAATTTACTGATTCATCACTTACTTATAACACCCAGTGCTCATCCCAACAAAGGCCCTCCTGTCGCCAATGGCCCATTTAGCCCATCCCCCCCCCCCCGCCACAACAACCCTTAGCTTATGCTCTGTATTTCAGAGTCTCAGGTATGGTTTTTCTCCCTCTCTCTCTTTTTTTAAAATTAATTTTGCTTCCCTTCCCTTATGTTCATCTGTTGTGTACCTTGAATTCCACATATGAGCGAAGTCACATGATATTTGTTTTTCTCTGACTTATTTCGCTTAGCATAACATACTCTAGTTGCATCCACGTGTGGCAAACGGCAAGATTTCTTTCTTTTTCACTGCCAAGTAGTATTCCATTGTGTATATATACCACATCTTCTTTATCTATTCATCCATCGATGGACATTTGGGCTCTTTCCATACTTTGGCTATTGTTGATAGTGCTGCTATAAACATTGGGGGGCATGTGTCCCTTCGAAACAGCACACCTGTATCCCGTGGATAAATGCCTCGTAGTGCAATTGCTGGGTCGTAGGGTAGTTCTATTTTTAGTTTTTTGAGGAGCCTCCATACTGTTTTCCAGAGCGGCTGCCCCAGCTTGCATTGGCACCAACGATGCAAAAGACATCCTCTTTCTCCGCATCCTCGCCAACATCTGCTGTTGCCTGAGTTGTCAATGTGAGCCATTCTGACAGGTGCGAGGTGGTATCTCATTGTGGTTTTGATTTGTATTTTCCCTGATGATGAGTGATGTTGAACATCTTTTCATGTGTCTGTTAGTCATCTGGATGTCTTCTTTGGAGAAGTGTCTGTTCATGCCTTTTGCCCATTTCTCCACCGGATTATTTGTTTTTTGGGTGTTGAGTTTGATAAGTTCTTTATAGATTTTGGAGACTAACCCTTTACCTGATATGTCATTTGCACATATCTTCTCCCCTTCCTTTGGTTGCCTTTTAGTTTGGCTGATTGTTTCCTTTGCTGTGCAGAAGCTTTTTATTTTGATGAGGTCCCAAGAGTTCACTTTTTTCTTTTTTTAATGTTTATTTATTTATTTTGAGAGAGAGAGAGAGAGAGAGCAAGTGCACACGTGTGAGCTGAGGAGGGGCAGAGAGAGAGAATCTCAAGCAGCCTTCACGCTGTCACCCGACTTGGGGCTCCATCCCATGAACCGCAAGATCATGACCTGAACCGAAACCAAGAGTCAGACGCTTAAACCGGCTGAGCCGCCGACTAAGCCACCCGAGCGCCCCTCCTACAATTCCATTCTTGACCCTCTCAACTTCCACATTAACTCCCACTTCTTAGTCGTGGCTCTCCCCCATACCCCATGCCTCCCAAATCTGCCTCTAGACCTCTCTCGTCTGAGCTTCACAAGCTCACACACAGCTGCCCATGAGACACCTGCACCCAGAGGTGCTTCAGGAGCCTAAATCCAGCACCCCAAAAAGAATGTCTTCTCTGCTCCGCCCTGGCATCCCTTCTCTCTAACTTGACTGATGACACCATCCAACCCACCCAGGAAACCCGAAGGCCACCCTAGACTTCTCTCCACTCTCTTGTGACCTGTCACTTCCCAAATTCCCAAACATCCCTAGAATCTGCTGCCTCCTCCCACTCTTAAGGTCTCGCATGGGCCTCCTTATTTCTCCTCTCTTCTGCCTGCTACCTAAGGATGCTTCTAAGTCACGGGGCTGCTCCTGGCTTCCCCCAGCCCAGATCACTTCATGGCACATCAACATGCACGAGACAAAGGCCACACTCCCAGCCTCACACACAAGGAGGTGAGCTCTGGATCTTGCAAGTATCGAGGACCTGAGCCACACTGAAGTTACTTGGGTAGTGGGGGTTATTATAAGGACGCACAGGGAGGGGAGGAGGACAGGAGTCTCAGCCACCAAATAGCCAGGCCGTGTGGGAACTGGAAAGTGACTGAGTGGTCCATAAGACTGCCTCTGCGGGAAGGCAGTCCTTTACTGGGAAACATGACAACATTTCTGTAAAAGTGTATGAGCGTCATATGTCTGAAAGTTGAAAAACAGATTTATGTGGTAGAGGAAAGGCAATTCTGGTCTCAGAAAGCAAAACAAGATCTCGAAATACCTAAACATGATCCAGAAAGCAGAATAAAATAGCGACTTAAGAGTATTGCTCAGAAACAGGCTGTCCTGGCTCCATCATTATTGCCTGGGAGATTCCAGACAAATTAACTGACTGCTCTCTACCCCAGTTTCCTTTCTATAATAATAGCATACTAGTCATTTCATATATCAGGGGGCAGATTAAACGTTTCATGCACGGCAAGTGTTTGCAATGGAGTGTCTACATAGTAACCACTCAATAAAAGTTTTCTACTGTGATTCATCCAGGCATTGGAGCGGGGAGTACTAATGACCCCCTGAAGTTCTCCTTATTCTCCCTTCTTTCCTGTTAGTAATGGCAATTCCACCCTTGAGCGTTAGTACGTTAAGCGGCAGCCCAGCTGGAGACCAGATTTTGGCGCCCCGCCTTGTGGGGAGATGTTCTGGCCAATGGAAGGGGTGCAGCCTCTGGATCCCACCCTTAGGAGAAGAAAACTTGCCTGCTCCTCGAGTTTCCCTTCCTGCTGATTGAGAAGTGGCCATAGCAATGGAAGCCACACATCAAGGATGGCAGGGACGTTCTAGAAGCCCTGGGCTGTTCTCCTCTTACCGCTACTGAGAAAGAAATGATCTTGAGGCACGAGAGTGGCTCAGCTGGTTGGGCGTTGGACTTCGGCTCAGGCCATGATCTCACGGTCCATGGGTTCGAGCCCTACGTCGGGCTCTGTGCTGACAGCTCAGAGCCTGGAGGCTGCTTCAGGTTCTGCGTCTCCCTCTCTCTCTGCCTGTCCCCTGATTGCACTCTGTCTCTCTCTGTCAAAAATAATAAACATTTGAAAGAAAGAGAGAGAGAGAAAGAAATGATCTTGGTCTGACTACACCGCTATGCTGTGGGCCTCTTTGTTAAAGCAGCTGAGCGTGTACCTTTAACAAAGACAGCGTCTTTTTTTTTTTTTACTGTAATTTATTGTCAAATCGGCTTCCATAAAACACCCAGTGTTCATCCCAACAAGTGTCTTCCTCAATGCCCATCACCCACTTTCCTTTCTCTCCCCCACCCCCCATCAACCTTCAGTTTGTTCTCTGTATTTAAAATCTCTTATGGTTTGCCTCCCTCCCTCTCTCTTTGTAACTATTTTTTTCCCCTTCCCTCCCCCCATGGTCTTCTGTTAAGTTTCTCAAGATCCACATATGAGTGAAAACATATGATATCTGTCCTTCTCTGACTGACTTATTTCACGTAGCATAATACCCTCCAGTTTCATCCACGTTGCTACAAATGGCCGGATTTCATTCTCTCTCATTGCCAAGTAGTATTCCATTGTGCATATAAACCACATCTTCTTTCTCCATTCATCACTTGATGGACATTTAGGCTCTTTCCATAATTTGGCTATTGTTGAAAGCACTGCCTGGGGCGCCTGGGTGGCTCAGTCGGTTAAGCGGCCGACTTCGGCTCAGGTCACGATCTCGCGGTCCGTGAGTTCGAGCCCCGCGTCGGGCTCTGTGCTGACGGCTCAGAGCCTGGAGCCCGTTTCCGATTCTGTGTCTCCCTCTCTCTGACCCTCTCCTGTTCATGCTCTGTCTCTCCCTGTCTCAAAAATAAATAAAACGTTAAAAAAAAGAAAGCACTGCTATAAACATTAGGGTACATGGGCCCCTAGACAGCATCTTTTTCTGCCACGATCCTTCCCTGTTAGAAAAGCGCACTGGGAATGCGAGCTGGTGCAGCCACTCTGGAAAACAGTACGGAGGTGCCTCAAAGAACTAAAAATAGAACTACCCTACGACCCAGCAATAGCACTACTAGGCACTTATCCAAGGGATACAGGTGTGCTGTTTCGAAGGGACACGTGCCCCCCCATGTTTATAGCAGCACCATCAACAATAGCCAAAGTATGGAAGGAGCCCAAATGTCCATCGATGGATGAATGGATAAAGAAGGTGTATATCTATACAATGGAGTATTACTCAGCAATCAAAAAGAATGAAATCTTGCCATGGGCAACTGCGTGGATGGAACCGGAGGGGATAATGCTGAGTGACATTAGTCAGTCAGAGAAAAGACAAAAATCATATGACTTCGCCCGTGTGCGGACTTGAAGAGACAAAACAGAGGAACATAAGGGAAGGGAAACAAAAATCATATAAAAACAGGGAGGGGGACAAAAAGGAAGAGACTCATAAATATGGAGAACAGACAGAGGGTTCCTGGAGGGGGTGTGGGAGGGGGGATGGGCTCCATGGGGAAGAGGCATTAAGGAATCTACTCCTGAAATCATTGTGGCACGATATGCTAATTTGGATGTAAATTTTTAAAAATTAAAATTAAAACTAAAAGAAAAGAAAAGCGCACAAAGGCACGAGGACACGCTTGACTCACACACCAAAAAGGATCTGCAAATGGCCTTTAAAGACCTGAAAATACGTTCAATCCACGCATTGAGAAATGCAAATTAAACGCCCGCCGTCATCACAGTCCTCATTTATCAGACTGGCAGAAATTCAAAGGCTTGACCCGTAGTCTGTTGGTGAGGCTCTGCGGGAAGGAAACAGGTCCTCTCACACGTTGCTGATGTGACATAATGAGAAATATATATTTGGTCTCTGCCGCAGGTTCTGAACCCTGAGCTCCTAAAACCCTGGGAATTTCCCGAGCGGGAGGTGTGAAAGGAGTTTGTGCTGAGTTTATGCTGGTGAGGTGACTCTTGGGAGGATGGGATTGACTGTCAGAGGGACCAACCTCAGGATGGAATCCCACCCACCCCTACGTCTGGGGAGAGAGCCTAGTGTGGGGATTAAATTAATCACCAATGGCCCGTGATTTAACGGACGGTGCCTATGTAACGGAAGCT
Organism: Panthera pardus; assembly: GCF_024362965.1. Taxonomy (NCBI): domain Eukaryota; kingdom Metazoa; phylum Chordata; class Mammalia; order Carnivora; family Felidae; genus Panthera; species Panthera pardus. Next base: position 37,620,655 of record NW_026526876.1, read on the forward strand.
GCATTGCCTATGTAACGGAAGCTGCATTAAAACCCTAAGCAGAGGGGTTTGGGGAACTTCCAGGTTGGTGAACATACAGAGGGGCCGGCTGAGCCTGGAGAGGGTGTGGAAGCTTCACCCCTCTTCCCACATGCTTTGCCCCGTACCCCGCCATCTAACCGCTCCTGCGTTGTATCCTTTATAATAAACCAGCGGTACTAAGGGTTGTGTTTCCCTGAGTTCTATGAGCCCTTCTAGGAAATTATCAAACCTGAGGATTGGGAATCCCCAATATACAGCTGGCTGGGTCAGCAGGGTGGGAGGCCTGGACTAAGGATGGGTATCTGAAGGGGGGGGGGGCTAGTTTTGTGGGACCGAGGCTTCAACCCGTGGGGTCCGCACGAACTGGGGAGTTGGGGTCAGAACAGATGTGAGTGGTAGGACACTTCGTCGGTGAACAGAGACTTGGAGAATTGGTTGCTGTGGGGAACATTCCAGCACGTTTGGGGTCAGAAGTGAGTAAAGTTTTCCCCTAGCTGTTGGAAGTCCAAAATGGCCCCTGTGTTGAAGGACTGGGAAATGCCCAACAAACAAGACCTGGCAATCCCACTTCTAGAATTTCCCCCGAATATCACCCTCCCCAACAATATGGGAAAAAACATACACACAAGGCTTTCCGGCATCATTTATAGTAGCAAAGTTTTAGAAACAACGTAAATGCCCAAACATGGGAGACTGGCTAAAGAAATCACAGAACAGGGGCACCCGGGGGTCTCAATCGGTTAAGCATCCGGCTCTTGATTTCAGCTCAGGTCAAGGTCTCACGGTGGTGGGATCGAGCTCCAAGTTGGGCTCTGCTCTAGGCATGGAGCCTGCTTAAGATTCTCTCTCTCTCTCTCTCTCTCTCTCTCTCTCTCCCTCTCTCCCTCTGCCCCTCTCCCCTGCTCGTGCTCTCTCTCTCTGTCTCAAAAACAAAAACAGGAAGGGGCGCCTGGGTGGCTCAGTCGGTTAAGCGTCCAACTTCAGCTCAGGTCACGATCTCACGGTCCGTGAGTTCGAGCCCCGCGTCGGGCTCTGGGCTGATGGCCCAGAGCCTGGAGACTGCTTCCGATTCTGTGTCTCCCTCTCTCTCTGCTCCTCCCCCGTTCATGCTCTGTCTCTCTCTGTCTCAAAAATAAATAAACGTTAAAAAAAAAAATTAAAAAAATAAAAACAACAGGGAAATCACAGCACATCCATAACAGTGGAGTCCTGTGCTGCGGTAACAAAAGACAGAGGACGTTTGCGCTGAACTGATATACAGCAACGGCCAGGACGTAGTCAGTGAAAAAAGCAAAGTGCAAAAGAGTGTGTACGTGTAAAAACCTTCCTTTTGGGTAAGGGAAATACTCTGCCGCAAAGAGGAGCAGGGGGCGGGGCGTTCCACACAGGAGTGACACAGGAGAGTGAAGACGACAGTGCGACAGCAGAGCCCCCGGCTAGATGCAGCAGGCAGGTGAAGGGCTTCTGGGAGGACAGGTTTGCCCTTGGGGAGAAGCATGATGAAGAGTCATTGGAGGGGAGGGGAGGGTTAGTCGCAGCTACAAAGAAAATGAAACAAGTGAAGAAATGAGACGATTAATTCCAGGCAACACAGAAAAGTGCAGGAGAAAAGAAATGTCATCCTGATAAACTACATGGCTCAGCTGGGAGTCATAGTTATTTGTCACAAACTGTAAACGTTGGGGCGTCTGGCTGGCTCAGATCTCAGAGCATGTGACTCTTGATCTCGGGGTTGTAAGTTCGAGCCCCGTGTTGGGTGTAGAGATTACTTAAAAAAAAAAAAAAAATCCTGAGATACGTGGGGGGGCTCAGTTGGTTAAGTGACCGAGTTTGGCTCAGGTCACGATCTCACGGTTTGTGGGTTCTCGGCTGTCAGCACAGAGCCTGCTTCGGATCGTCCATCCCCCTCTCTCTCTGCCCCTCCCCTGCTTGTATGCACACTCTCTCTCAAAAGTAAAGAAACATCTTAAAGAAACTTTTTATTTATTTTTTATTTATTATTATTTTTTTCAATGTTTATTTTTGAGACAGAGAGAGACAGAGCATGAACGGGGGAGGGTCAGAGAGAGAGGGAGTCACAGAATCCGAAGCAGGCTCCAGGCTCTGAGCTGTCAGCACAGAGCCCGACGCGGGGCTGGAACTCACGGACCGTGAGATCATGACCTGAGCCGAAGTCAGACACTTAACCAACTGAGCCACCCAGGTGCCCCTTAAAGAAACGTTTTAAATCGTTGGGGTGCCTGGGCGGCTCAGTCGGTAGAGTGTCTGATTCTTGATTTCAGCTCAGGTCATGATCGAGGGATGGAGCCCTGCGTTGAGCCCTGGGTTGACAGCGTGGAGCCTGCTTGGGATTCTCTCTCTCCCTCTCCCTCTGCCCCTCCCCTACTCACGCTCTGCCTTTCTCTGCCTCTCAAAAATAAATAAACATTAAAGTTTTTTTTAATAAAATAAACAAAAAATAAAATAAAATAAACCAAGTAAATTTGAAGGTCTAAGTTGACTTTGTTAAACGATTCACGATTGTGCCAGCATCCACCTCGCCAGGAGGGGGCCACTCCAAACAGCGGTACAAAATCGAAGGTTTTTATAGAAGGAGGGCGGGGCGAGGAAGGTACAAACAAAAGCAAAAAATAAAAAATAAAAAAATAAGGACTGTTCCAGGGCAAGGTCACTTTCCCTCAGTGGGAAGCACAAAGGGTCTTATGCACATGACTTTCTCTTCCTCTGGGGGATGGGGAAGGCCCGTCCGTACCAGATGACCTCATTGGTGCTATCAGAAAATTCCTGACTGACATTTCTGAGGGAGGTTGAAGCTGCCACGAGACTAAGTATGAAGGCCTGGGTTGGTGACTTGGCTTGGCCCAAGGAACACCATTTTGGGCCTGTGGTTTTCCTTTGAACGGCGCCGTGAACCCAACAGGCACACCAAGGTCCCCGCCCTCGAGGAGCTCCAACCGTAGGAAGGTGAGAGGCGATAAACAGGAAACAGCACAAACAACTCGTTGTCTGTTACCACGACGGCTACAATTCGTTGCGGTCAGAATAGAACAGTGTGTCAGAAGGTGCTGAGTCCTATAAACTAATGGAACCAGGTAAGGAGTTTGGGGAGAGTGGGAAGTAAGGATTGCAATTTTCAATGGGATGCTCAGGGCAAGAGTCATGGAAAAGGCAAGCTTGGAACAGAGACGCGGAAAACCAAACACCAGGGAGCGAGCTCCGTGGACATAACGGGGCAGAGCAAGAACGTGCCCAGGATGGTGGAGCAACAGGAGGGAAGCGCTAGGGGGGAGAGTCGTAGGAGAGGTCAGGCAGGTCATGGCGGACCAAGTTCTGAAAGAAATGGGAAGCCATCGTGGGATTTTGAGCAGAGGAGTGACATAATGAACCTGTATCTTGAAAGGATCTCTGGGGCTGCTGGGGGGGTGCGGGATTTATGATAAGGAAGCAAGGAAATAGAAACAGGAACGCCTGGGTGGCTCGGTTAGTTAAGCATCGGACTCTTGGTTTGGGTTCAGGTCATGATCTCACATTTTGTGGGATCAAGCCCCATGTCCGGACCTGAGCCGACAGCTCAGAGCCTGCTTGGGATCCTCTCCCTCTCGCTCTCTATCTCTTGCTCTCAAAAATAAATAAATATTAAAAAAACAAAAAAGCAAAAAAAACCCCTAAACTTCAGGTGTCTCTGAAGTAGCTTCCATTGAGCCCCCTCTGCTGGACAGATGTGAAATTGCCTCCCTTTTAGTCCTTTTTTTTTTTTTTTTTTTTAGTTTAGTTTATTTATTTGGAGAGAGAGCAAGCAGGGCAGAGAGAGGCAGAGGAATAGAAAGACAGAGAGAGTGAATCCCAAGCAAGCTCCGTACTAACGGCGCTGTGAGCACGGAACCCAACACGGGGCTCGATCCCATGAACCAGGAGATCACGAGCTGAGCGGAAATCCAGAGTTGGACGCTTAGCCAACTGAGCTAACCAGGTGCTCCTGAAATTGCCTCCTTTTTAAAAGGCCACAGAGGGGCGCCTGGGTGGTTCAGTCGGTTAAGCGTCCGACTTCGGCTGGGGTCATGATCTCGCGGTTCATGAATTCGAGCCCCGCCTTGGGGTCTATGCTGACAGCTCAGAGCCTGGAGCCTGCTTTGGATTCTGTGTCTCCCTCTCTCTCTCTCTGCCCCTCCCCTGCTCATGCTCTGTCTCTCTCTCTCTCTCAAAAAATAAATAAATAAATAAATAAATAAATAAATAAACACTTAAAATTTTTTAAAAGCCACAGAGCTGTGGAATGCAAAAGCGCAGGGTTAACCTTCCAAGGCCGATTAGAGGAGCAGTGCTCCCATCAGGCCCTCCCACCCCCCAGTACTCACCATTCACACCCTGGCGCCAAGACCCTTAACTGGAGAGGAATTGAAATAGATGAGCAGAGCACCCGAGGCAAGCCTAGTCCTGACTCTTTACCAGGCCTGGGAATAGTCAAAGAAAGATAAGATTTCTGGTTTGGGCTTCATATCAGACACCCACAAATAGGATGCTGGGGCCAGCAAGGTTTCTATGCGAATTGTAGCACCAGAAAAAATCTATCATTCTGGCAAATAGAGACCTGAGATCTTCCTAAACCAATGTTGCTGGAAGGCTCCATCCACGTAAAAAGGGTACCGGCAATACTAGGATGTGGAGGGCTCAGTCTGAACAAATCCCCGTAAACCAATGTTTACGTAGGAGCCCCTACCCACTGGTCTTCTTTGGGACAGCCTCGAAGGACGCCGGCTGTACAAGAGCAGTCATCCAAGCAGGTAGATCACAGGGACCGAGGAATTCACTCCACTGCCCAGAGAGTTAGTTACACGACGGCACCCGTGAGATTTGCTGGTTCTGTCATTTGCCTGTATGGACTCGTTCAGCAAGACACACAGCACAGCACAGCCTCTGGACCAATGGCCAAGTACGGTGGTTTCATAGACCCTTCCCACGAAACGCTTTCCCTAAGGGTAGGTGTTATTCTCTCTCTCAAAATAAATAAATACACTAAAAAATGGTTAAGATGGTAAACTTTTTTAAGTTTTATTTTATTTTGAGAGAGAGAGAGATGCAGCCACAGGAGGGGCAGAGAGAGAGAGAGAGAGAGAGAGAGAGAGAGAGAGAGAATCCCAAGCAGACTCTACACTCCAGGAAGAGCCCCACGTGGGGCTCAATCTCACAACCATGAGATCATGACCTCAGCCGAAATCAAGAGTCAGATGTTTAACTGACTGAGCCACCAGGCGCCCCAACGTGGTAAATTTTATGTTACACGTATTTTAACACAGTAAATTCTTTTCAAAAAAAATCGGATGAACGTGTCTTCATCAGCCACATGCTGGGAGAGGCAAAACTGATTTAAAAAGGTTTTTTTGTAATGTTTTTTTTTTGAGAGAGAGGGCACGAGCGGGCAGAGAGAGAGGGAGACACAGAATCTGAAGCAGGTTCCAGGCTCCGAGCTGTCAGCACAGAGCCCAACGCGGGGCTGGAACTCACGGTCCGTGAGACCATGATCTGAGCCGAAGTTGGACGCTCAACCGACTGAGCCACCCAGGCGCTCCGGAGATGCAAAACTGATTTAGACATAGATTGTACCATCTGACCTTTTTTAAATCATAAGAGAGGGAGGAACTGGGCTGGAACTCAGAAGAAGTCTCTGCAAAGGTAATGACTGACGAAGAGGTAAGTTGTGGCTAAAACAAAATACAATAAAGCCAGGCGCTCCAAAAGGTCTTGGCACTATGCCTGCACAAATGAACCAAGTGTCCATGAGTCTGTCCTGATCCTTGCGCCAGGGGAGAGCCTCACTGCACGGAAGGAAGCCCAAGTGAATGTCCAAGAGCAAGAATTCTTGTCCCCTTCAAGCGTCCCTCTAGCTGGACTAAGAATCAAATTGACATGAGACAGATTAAGAGGAGAAAATCAAGTTTGGCAGGGTATGCGTGGGGAATCCACACAGACATGGAAATTCCAAAGAAAGTCAGGCAAAGTGAGGTGTATATGTCACTCCAAACCAAGGGGAAGGGGTGAGGATCTGGGACTTCCCGGGAAGGTAAAGAAGGGTAAATGCTTGGTAAACAAATGTTTGCCCTGGCAGACAGATGGGTTCCTCAGATAACGTTCATCTCTGCTAATAACCCTGATCCTGGGAAAGATCTCCAGTTTAGATTCTTCTAGGGTCGTTAAGGGAGGGGCAAAGTTTTCCTGGGGCATAGCTGCCTCACGGTGTTGTTTTGTAAATTACCTGGATGTGGATGATTGTAACTTTGGGAAAATGATAAGTTGCTGTTGTCCTTGAGGGGATGGGGTCATGCTTAGTGGCCTCATCTCAAGCTATACTGGGAGAAAGATGTGTGTGTGTGTGTTCGCACAAAAATGCACACATGCCCTAGACAACATGGCCTGGAATAGAGTGGAGCCCGTTGGGGGTGTCGTCCCTGGTTATGGGTGTTCTCTTACCCTTTTCTAGATGCTACCCTTTAATTCTTGGTATGACTCCAAGTCATATTTGAGAGTGGCGGGGTTTTTTTAATGTCTACATGCATAGATTTTAATGTCTTGACTTCTTATTTAATTACCTGCGGTAATTCCCTGCGGTCTGAGAATGTGGTCTGTGTGATATTGACTCTTTGGTATTTTATGGAAGCTTATTTTGTGGCTCAGTAGGGGGTCGAATTTTTTATAAGTTTTCCACGCGTGCTGGCAAAGATTGCATGCTCTCTGATCACTGAGGGCAGAGTTCTTTGTAAATTGAATAACTGAAGGCAGTTAATCGTGCATTCAAACCTTCTTCTTTTTTTTTTTTTTTAACGTTTATTTATTTTTGAGACAGAGAGAGACAGAGCATGAATGGGGGAGGGTCAGAGAGAGAGGGAGACACAGAATCCGAAACAGGCTCCAGGCTCTGAGCAGTCAGCACAGAGCCCGACGCGGGGCTTGAACTCACAGACCGCGAGATCATGACCTGAGCTGAAGTCAGACGCCTAACCGACTGAGCCACCCAGGCGCCCCAATCTTTATTTATTTTTAAGAGAGAGAGACAGAGACAGAGTGCGAGTAGGGGAGGGGCAGAGAGAGAGGGAGACACAGAATCTGAAGCTGGTTCCAGACTCTGAGCTGTCAGCACAGAGCCCGATACGGGGCGCGAACCCACGAACCGTGAGATCATGACCTGAGACGAAACCGGACGCTTAACCAACTGAGCCACCCGGGCGTCCCTGCTATTTTTTCTATCTTAAAGAAAATTCAGTTGGCCTCACTTCTTCCACTAGCTACAGCCTCATTTCTCTCTTCCCTTTTCCGGTAAAAAAAGGGTATGTAGTCCTCTCTCCCCATTCACTTATTTTTCTCATTTTCAATTTTTTTGGTGTTTTATGCTCAGTGTTATGTCTTAAAATAACCTGCTCCTATTTCAAAAGATGCACATGAGCATTGCAGAAAATTAGAAAATGTAGGTAAGCAAAAATAATAAAATGGAGGAGCACCCGGGTGGTTCCGTGGGTTGGGCGTCCAACTCTTGGTTTCGCCTAGGGTCATGATCTCACGGTTCATGAGATCGAGTCCCACGACCCCACTCTGGACTCCGCCCTAACAGAGAGAAGGGGATTTTCTCTCTCTCCCTTTCTCTGTCTGCCCCTGCCACCCTCTCTCAAAAATGCATGAATACACTTCAAAAAGTAATAATAGTACAAAATGGAAACATATTCCAACCACACTGAAAGTACCCGTGTTAATCATTTGGTACTCCAGTATACCTGGATCTTTTAGATACTTATATATTTTTTTAATGTATGGGTTTGTTAACATGAGATCACACCATACATACTATCTTATAACCTCTTTTTTTGTTAATCAGTCATCTCTGCCTTTCCAAATCAAACATTTTGCATCCCATCTCATAGCTAAACCATAATAAAAAAATTTCCAATAATCCCCCAAATGCATTTTATTTTTTAAAAAAATTTTAAAGATTTCTTTTCCATGTTTATTTTAGAGAGAGAGCAGAGGAGGGGCAGAGAGAGGAGGACAGAGTATCTGAAGCAGACTCCGTGCTGACAGCAGCGAGCCTGACGTGGGGCTTGAACTCACGAACTGAGAGATCATGACCTGGGCTGAAGTCGGACACTCAACTAAGCCCCCCAGGCAGCCCGCGAAACGTCTCTTATACCTGGTGTGTCCATATCAGGATTCAAACCATGGCCACACGTTGCTTCTGCTCTGCCAGCACAATCTCCCTTTTTCAGGACACTAACTTGTTGAAGGCATTAGCCCACAGGTCCTGTCTTCTGGATGGGTCTGGTTGCTCCCTTGTGGTACTTTTTAACTCGTTCCTCTATCACCCGGATTTCTTATAAACTGAAAGTTAGAGGTAAAGACTTAACCGTTTCCAGATAAATGACTCTGAGTAGATACATGATCAATGACGTATACTCCATACTGAGTCTCATCTCACACAGCCTCTGGGGACACCACTTATGACAACACTGGTGGACTCAGGGTCAAGGTGAGGACAGCATAATCTGCCCCTTGTAAATAACACTCCCCTCTTGTGCCTGGAAAGTAATCTATCATGTTGTGGCTTTGGCACTACGTGAATGTTCGATTTCCTGTCTTTCGGTTCTCCCGATGGTTTCAAACCAATCCTTGCTTGAATCTTAATTTCAGAGGATTTGCAAAGTGATGATGTTCAAGTTCTAGGTTATTCAATAAAGTTTTTGCTTATCAGCTGGTCTGTTTGACTCTCCTAAAATCCATTTCCTACTTGAAAGACAAGATGAATGCCCATTTATTTTTCTTTCATTGCCAATTTTCAAAGCAAGTTTTAGTTAAACAGCCAGATGAAACGGTGACAAAGCACTATGTTCTTAAACCCACCCCCCCGTCAGCTTTCACACCCGGGGATCCACTGAATTTCTCTTGCAAAATTCACCAATGGCCTGTAGGCTGCTCCATTCAGAAGTCAAGTCTAGGAAGTCAAGTCTAGGGGTGTCTGGGTAGTTTGGCGGGTTAAGCATCCGACTCTTGATCTCAGCGCACGTCTTGATCTCAGAGTTCAAGCTCGGCACCGGGCTCGGTGCTTGGGTGTGACGCCTACTGAAATGAAAAAAAAAAAGTCAAGTCTAGAACTCACCTAGTTTGATCACTCCCTCCTTGAAACCCTTTCTTCGTTTGACTTTCAAGACAATGCTTTGCTTTAATTATCCTACTTCACTAGCCATTCCTTGTCCTTCGTCTTTGTAAGTTCTCATTTCTCTGGACTCTCGATACTGGAGTGGCTCAAGCTCCCTCCATGAATTTCTCAGTCTACACTCATTCTTTTTTCAACCTTGATCAAAGAGAATATATGTATTTTTTCAAATATGCATGCTATTTGTTTACTGATTTATTTTTAAATTTAATTTTTTATTTTTTTAAAACATTTTTAATGTTTCTTTTTCTTTTTGAGAGACAGAGCGTGCGTGGGCGAGGGGCAGAGAGAGAGGGAGACCTAGAATCTGAAGCAGGCTCCAGGCTCTGAGCTGTCAGCACAGAACCCAATATGGGGCTCGAACCCACGGGCGGTGAGATCATGACCTGAGGCAACGTCGGACACCCAACTGACTGAGCCATCCGGGCGCCCCTGATGGTAGTTTTGATTTGCATTTCCCTAATGGCTAACGACTGAGAGCACCTTCTCATGTGCTTATTGGCCATGCATATGTTTTTTTTTATGTTTTTTTTTTTTACATTTTTTATTTATTTTTGAAGACAGAGAGAGACAGAACACAAGTGGGGGAGGGGCAGAAAGAGAATGAGACACAGAATCCGAAGCAGGCTCCAGGTTCCGAGCTGTCAGCACAGAGCCTGACGCGGGGCTCGAACTCACAAACTGTGAGATCATGACCTGAGCTGAAATCGGATGCTTAACCGACTGAGCCACTCAGGAGCCCCCATGTGTATGTTTTTGAAGGGAAGATGTCTCTTCAGATCTTTTGCCTATTTTTTTAAATAGTTTCTTTTTTCAATGTTTATTTATTTATTTTGAGAGAGAGAGAATGGGGGTGGGGTGGGGGGACAGAGAGAGAGAGAGACAGAGAGAATCCCAAGCAGGCTCTGCCCTGTCAGCACAGAGCCTGATGCAGGTCTCAAGCTCACAAACTGTGAGATCATGGCCTGAGCCCAAATCGAGCATTGGACGCTTAACCGACTGAGGCACCCAGGTGCCCTTCTTTTGCCTATGTTTAATTTGGCTTCATTTTTATTACTGAGTTATAAGAGTTGTTCATATATTTTGACATGAGTCCCTTATTAAACATATATGACTTGCAAACATTTTCTTGCACTCTGTGGGTTGTCCTCTCACCATCATTTGTGTGTGTGTGTGAGCTCTATGCCCAATGCGGCTCGAACTCACCACCCCGAGATCAAGAGCCACATGCTCTACTGTCTGGGCCAGCTGGGCACCCCGGGTTGTCCTCTCACTGTCTTGATGGTATCCTTTGAAACACAAAAGGTTTTAATGTTAATTACACCCAATTTATCTAACTTTTTATTTTGTCACTGGTGTTTTTGGTGTCCTAAGAAAATATAGTGTATCCAAGGTCAGGAAGATTTATACTTATTTTTCTTATTCTCAGAATTATTGCAGCTTTAGCTGTTACGTTTAGATCTGTTATGCATTTTGAACTAAGTTTTGTAGCCGGTGTGAGGTAGGGGTCCAGCTTTATCCTTTAGGATGTGGATACTGTTTCCCCAGCACCCGTTTGTTGACACTGGTATTCTTTTACGTTGATCTGTCATCTGTCATCTATCCTTATGCTAGTACCATACTGTCCTGAGTATTGTAGTTTGTAGTAACTTTTTTTTTTTAACATTTTATTTATTTTTGAGACAGGGAGAGACAGAGCATGAACAGGGGAGGGTCAGAGAGAGGGAGACACAGAATCTGAAACAGGCTCCGGGCTCTGAGCTGGCAGCACAGAGCCCGACGTGGGGCTCGAACTCACGGACCGTGAGATCATGACCTGAGCCAAAGTCGGCCGCTTAACCGACTGAGCCACTCAGGCGCCCCTGTAGTAACTTTTTAAATTAGGAGGTATGAGTCTTCCACCTTTGTTCTTCTTTTTCAAGATTGTTTTTGCTGTTGTGGGTACCTTGCATTTGCATTCGAATTTTGGCATCAACTCTTCAATTTCTGCAAAGAAGTCAGCTGGGATTTGGATAGGGATTGCGCTGAATCTGTAGATCAACTTGGGAGCGTTGTCCTCTTAACAATGTTAAGTTTTCCAACCCCATAAGCCTGGAATACCTTTCCACTTATGTAAGTCTTTAATTTCTTTCTAATTGCTTTCAATAACTTTTGTACTTTTCAGTGTACAAGTCTTATACTTAATTTGTTAAGTTTATTCTCAGTAACTTTATTCTTTTGGATGCCATTACAAATGCAATTGTTTTCTTAATTTCATTTTTTAGATTGTTCATTGCTAGTGTATGGAAATACAATTAATTTTTGTATATTTATCTTGTGTTCTGCCACCTTGCTGAACTTATTCTAGTAGATTCAGGAGAATTCTTCAAGAATATAAAAGACCATGTCAGGGGCTCCTAGGTGGCTAAGTTGGCTGAGTGTCCAACTCCTGATTTCAGCTCAGGTCATGATCCCAGGGTCATGGGATTGAGACTGTGTTGGGCTCTGCACTGAACATGGACACTGCTTCAGATCCTCTCTCCCCCTCTCTCTCTCCCTCCCCCCATTTGCTCTCTCTCTGTCAAATAAAATAAAAACTTTAAAAAAATTTTATAGGCAGCTCTTTCTGCCCATGGTCCTGCCCCCGTGCTTTAAAAAAAAACAAAAACAAAACAAAAAAAAACACCTTTTAGCACAGAAAAAAAAGTTTATAAAAAATAAAAATAAAAGATCATGTCAGGGTGCCTGGTCAGCTCAGTCCAGAAAGTGTGTGACTCTTGATCTCAGGGTCGTGAGTTTGAGCCCCATGTTGGGTGCAGAGATCACATAGATAGATAGATAGATAGATAGATAGATAGATAAGTCATCTGCAAATAGAGATAGTTTTACTTTTTACCTTTTTTTTGTTGTTTGTTTGTTTGTTTTGTTTTAATGCTTATTTATTTTTGAGACACAGAAAGAGAGTGTGAGGGACTGGGGAGGGGGTGGGGTGGGCAGAGAGACGGAGACAGAGGATCTGAAGCAGGCTCTGCGCTAACCTCAGAGAGCCCAACGTGGGGCTTGAAACCGTGAACCGAGAGACCATGACCTGGGCTGAAGTCGGACGCTTAACCTACTGAGCCACCCAGGTGCCCCACTTCTTCCTTCCTCCTATGAATGTCTTTTACGTCTTTTTCATTCCTAATTTCCCTGGCTACACCCTCCAACCACAATATTGAATAGAAGTGGTGAAAGCAGAAATCTTTGTCTTGTTTCTGTTCTTGGGGGGGAAAGCACCAGTCCTTCACCATTAGGTATGATGTTGGCTGTGAGTTTTTCATAGATGGGCTTTATCAAGCTGATGAAATTCCCTTCTTTTCTAATTTACTGAATGTGTTTATCGTGGAAGTATGTTGCATTTTGTCAATGCTTCTTCTGCACTTATGGAGATGGTTGTGGGGTTTTTGATCTTTATTCTATTAACATGCTATACGCATCGTTGGGGTTTTTTAAAATGTTTTATTTATTTTTGAGAGAGAGAGAAAGAGACCACGAGTGAGGGAGGGGCAGAGAGAGAGGGAGACACAGAATCCGAAGCAGGCTTCAGGCTCCGAGCTGTCAGCGCAGAGCCTGATGCGAGGCTCAAACTCACGAGCTGTGACATCATGACCTGAGCCAAAGTCGGACATTTAACTGACTGAGCCACCCAGGCGCCCCTACATGAATTGGTTTTGTACCTTAGACCAACCTTACATTTCTAGTGTAAAACCCATTCACTTACGGCATATAATCCTGCTTAAATGTTGCTGGATATGGTTTGTTAGTATTTTGTTGAGGCCCCTTGCATCCAAAAGATATTTGGTGTGTAGTTTTCTTCTCTTGTGATCTTTTTATCTGGTTTTGGAATCAGGGTAATACAGGTTTCATAGAACGATTGAAAAGTGCTGCTTCTTAAGCTCGTCTATATTTTAAAGAGTTTGTAAAGGAAGGGCGCCCTGGCTGGCTCAGTCTGTAGAGCATGTAACTCTTGATCTTGGGGTCATGAGTTCGAGCCCCATGTTGAGCAGAGAGCTTACTTTAAAAAAGGAGTTTGTGGGCACCTGGGTGGCGCAGTCGGTTAAGCGTCCGACTTCAGCCAGGTCACGATCTCGCAGTCCGTGAGTTCGAGCCCCGCGTCAGGCTCTGGGCTGATGGCTCGGAGCCTGGAGCCTGTTTCCGATTCTGTGTCTCCCTCTCTCTGCCCCTCCCCCGTTCATGCTCTGTCTCTCTCTGTCCCAAAAATAAATTAAAAAAAAACGTTGAAAAAAAAATTTTTTTTTAAAAATAAAAAAAAAAAAAAAAAAAAAAGGAGTTTGTGGGCACCCGGGTGGCTCAGTGGGTTAAACACCCAACGCTTGATTTGGGCTCAAGTCATGATCTCACAGTTCATGAGTTCAAGCCCCACATCCAATTCTCTGCTGTCAGAGTGGATCCTCTGTCTCCCTCTCTCTCTGCCCCTACTCCACTCATTTTCTCTCTCTCTCTCTCTCTCTCTCTCTCTCTCTCTCTCTCTCTCTCAAAAATAAACATTAGGGGCGCCTGGGTGGCTCAGCCAGTTGGGCATCCGACTTCGGCTCAGGTCTGATCTCACATTCTGTGAGTTCAAGCCCCATGTTGGGCTCTGTGCTGACAGCTCAGAGACTGGAGCCTGCTTGAAATTCTGTGTCTCCCTCTCTCTCTGCCCCACCCCTGCTGCTCTCTGTCTCTCAAAAATGAATAAACGTTAAAAAAATTTTTAATAAATATACATACATACATAAAGAGTTTGTAGAGAATTAATATTAGTTCTTTAAGTGTTTGGTAGAATTCACTGGTGAAGCCATCTGGACCTGAGCTGCTCTTTTGGGGAGTTTTTAAATTATGGATTCAATCTCTTCTTATAGATCTGTTGAGATTTTCTATTTCTTCTTAAGTCAGTTTCAGCAGTTTGTGTCTTTCTAGGAATTTGCCCATGTCATCTAAGTCCTGTAATTTGTTGGAATATAACTGTTCATAGTATTTCCTTATAATCCGTTTTATTTCTATATTGTCAATCTTGTCAAAGAATCAATTTTTGGGTTTGTTGATTTTATTTACCATCTATTTCCCATTTCATTTATTCTCATGTTATCTTTATTATTTCCTTCCTTCTACCTGCTCTGGGTTTAGTTCTCTTCTCTTTTCTAGTTTCTTAAGGTGGAATAGCAGGTTATTGATTGGAGATCTTGCCTCTTTTTTTTTTTTAATTTTTTTTTTTAACATTTATTTATTTTTGAGACAGAGAGAGACAGAGCATGAACAGAGGAGGGTCAGAGAGAGAGGGAGACACAGAATCGGAAGCAGGCTCCAGGCTCTGAGCCGTCAGCCCAGAGCCCGACGCGGGGCTGGAACTCACAGACCGCGAGATCGTGACCTGAGCCGAAGTCGGACGCCTAACCGACTGAGCCACCCAGGCGCCCCTTGCCTCTTTTTTAAATATAGGTGTTTACAGGTATAAAGTTACCCATAAGTACAGCCTTAAGCTGCATCCTATAAAGTTTGGTACATTATGTTTTCATTTTCATTCATCTTACAGTAGTTTTTAATTTCCCTCATGATTTCTTCTTTGATACATTGGTTATTTAGGAGCATGTGTTTAATTCCCACATATTTGTGATTTTTTTTCTTTTGTGTCAAGTAGATATTTCTAGTATGTGATTTTATTTTATTTTATTTTTTAAGTTTATCGTTTATTTTGAGAGAGAGAGAGAGCAGGGGAGGGGGAGAGAGAGATAGAGAGAGAGAGAATCTCAAGCAGGCTCCTAGCCACCAGTGCAGAGCCCAATTTAGGGCTCAAACTCACAAACCATGAGATTATGACCTGAGCCGAAACTAGGAGTCAGACACTTAACCAACTGAGCCACCCAGGCACCCCTCTCGTATATCATTTTAATTCTCTTGTTTCTTATACTGTATTTTTTGAGTTATTACTTAGTGGCTGCCCTAGGGATTACAATTAACAGCTTAATTTAAAATAGTCTACTCCAGGGGCGCCTGGGTGGCTCAGTAGGTTAAGTGTCCAACTTCGGCTCAGGTCATGGTCTTGTGGTTCGGAGCTCAAGCCCCATGTTGGGCTCTGCTACGAGCAGAGCCTGCTTTGGATCCTCTGTCCCCCCTCTCTCTCTGCCCCTCCCCCTGCTTGCATTCTCTCACGCTCTTTCAAAAATAAACATTCTTTCAAAATTAAAAAAAAGCAATATAGTTCATATTAATACAAACTTAATTTCGATTGTATACAAAACCTTTACTCAAATATAGCTTCATTTCCCCCACTCTCCCTTTTACTATTATTGTTATATGAATTACATCTTTAGATATTCTAAACCCCGCTAACACAGCTTTATAATTATTGCTTTATGTAATTGCCTTTTAAATCAGATAGAAGAGAAAAGAGTTATAAACAAAAACATATTTATATTGTCTTTTATATTTACTAGTGTGTTGACATTTGCTAGAACTCTCTATTTCTTCCTGTGGATCTGGGTTACTGTCTAGTGTCCTACCATTTCAGCCGGAAGGACTCCCTATAATATTGCTTGTAGGGCAGTTCTGCTAGTGATCAGTTGACTCAATTTTTGTTTATCTGGGAATGCCTCAATTTCTCCTATGGTTGTTGAAGGATAGTTTTGCTAGATATAGAATTCTTGGCTGACGGTCCTTTTCTTTCAGTGCTTTGAATATGTCATCCCACTGTCTTCTGGCCTCAATAGTTTTAGGTGAGAAATCAGCTGTGAATCTTATTGGGGACCCTTACCCATGATGAGTTGCTTTCCTCTTTCCTCTTGCTGTTTTCAAGATTCTCTCTTTGTCTAGGTCTTTTCACAGTTTCGCTATGATACTTCCAGGTGCGATACATTCTTTCTTTGATGATCTCATCCAGTCTCAGGATGTTAAATGCCAACTATTTACTGATGACTCCCAGATCGATATTTCAAACCCAGACTCCTTCAGGATTCCAGACTCATATAGTCAAAAGCCTACTCGTCATCTTCACTGGAATCATTACCTCAAACTTAATAGGGTAAAACGGAGATCCTAATCCTGCTTTCAAAAAAACAAATGCTCTGATCACAGTCAAAACTTACCCCATTTGATGGCAAATCCATCACCCCAGCTGTTCAGGCTAGAAAGCACGGAGTCTTTAACCACAGGGCTGTTGCACTTGTTCTTTGGAACACTTGTCCCCCAGATATCCTTATATCTTACTCTTCTCCTTCAAATCTTTGTTCACATGTTACCTTCTCGGTGAAATTTTCCATTCTAAATAAGTTTCTTCCTCCCTCTGTGGTAAGGATTTAATCGAAGATTTAATATCTTCTCTTGGTAGAGTGGCCTGTAGTTTCACTAAAATGAGAATAGGTGTGGATTTTTCTTTTTTTATACTTATCCTATTTGGGATTTGTTGAGATTCCTTAACCACAGGATTCATGTATTTCATCAGCCTGAAAATTTCTCAGCCACGATATTTTTAAATATTGTCTCTTTCCCATTCTCTCTATTCTTTCCTTCTAATATTCTAATTAGATGAATGTTAGCTCTCATTTGGCCCTTCATGTTTCTTAAACTCTTTTTCATATTTTTGTTCTTTTATTTCTCTGTGCTTCATTCCGAAAATTTTCCTCAGATCTATTTTCCAATTTGCTAATTTTTCCTTCGGCTGTTATTAATCTCTTGTTTAACCTATCCATTTTTTTTTTTATTTCAATTGCTGCATTTTTCTTTTTTCTTTTTTTTTTTTTTTTTAAGATTTTGTTTTAGGCAATCTCTGTATCTGATGTGGGGCTCAAACTCACAAACCCAAGATCAAGAGTCACACACTCCACTGGCTGAGCCAGCCAGGCACCCCTCTGATTTTTAAAGTTCCATTTATTTCTTTTTCAAATCTGTGAGTTCTTTTTTATATCATATTGATCTCTTTGTTATTATTATTCCTTATGTTCTGAGTACTTTAAGAAGCATTTAAAAGTATGTAAACATACTTAATTTTAAATAACAACAAAGGCATCAGTGACACTATCTGCCAAGCACTGTATTATACAATATTATTAACTCATTTCTTTTCATAACATCCCTGAATAAGGAAATGGAGGCACAGAGAAGCTAATCAACTTACCCAAGGTCACCCAGATAGTAAATACAGCACTTGGAGTCTAATCTAGGCAGGGGGACTTTAGAACCTATACCTTAAACCACTGTATCTTACTGCCTCTTTTATAGTTGAGTTGTCATCTGAAAAATTATGTTATCCGAAATCCTTGCTGTTTGCTATGTTTGTTCATCCTTGCTCATTGTGAATTATTTCTTTATGCAGATCACTTTTCAGTTATTGTGGGAATCTTGCATGGGTCCAGACAAGTTTTACACTGTTTCAGCCCAAGGGCATCCCTGGTCCAGACTACTTTTTTTTTTTTTTTTAATGTTTTATTTATTTTTGAGAGAGAAAGAGAGAGAGAGAGAGCATGTGCGCGTATGCTTGAGCAAGGGAGGGGCAGAGAGAGAGGGAGACAAAGGATCCAAAGCGGGCTCTGCACTGAGAGCAGTGAGCCCAATGCGGGGCTCGAACTCACTAACCGTGAGATCATGACCTGAGCCAAAGTCGGCATTCAACTGGCTGAGCCACCCAGGCACCCCCAGAACCACTTTTAATGCCAATTCCTTATCTTGGACATTCCTAGACAATAGGGTATTGATTTTTTTTTAATTGTGCTTGCATTTATTTATTTATTTATTTATTTATGTAATCTCTACACCCAACATGGGGCTTGAACTCACGACCCCAAGATTAAGAGTCACATGCTCGGGGGGCGCCTGGGTGGCTCAGTCGGTTGAGTGGCCGACTTCGGCTCAGGTCACAATCTCGCGGTCCGTGAGTTCGAACCCCGCGTTGGGCTCTGTGCTGATGGCTCAGAGCCTGGAGCCTGTTTCAGATTCTGTGTCTCCCTCTCTCTGACCCTCCCCATTCATGCTCTGTCTCTCTCTGTCTCTCAAAAATAAATAAACGTTAAAAAAAAAATTAAAAAAAAAAAAAAAGAGTCACATGCTCGGGGCTCCTGGGGGGCTCAGTCAGTTAAGCATTGACTGGCTCTTGGTTTCGGCTCAGGTCAATCTCACAGCTCATGATTTTGAGCCCCACATCAGGCTCTGTGCTGACAATGCAGAGCCTGCTTGGGATTCTCTCTCCCTCCCTCTCTCTCTGCCCCTCCTGTGTGTGTGTCTCTGTCCCAAGATAAACTTAAAAAAAAGATTCACACACTCTATCCACTGAGCCAGCCAGGCACCCAACAGGGTATAGACTTGAATTCAAAATCAACACAAAAAATCATCTTGTAGTTACAAATTCTCAGGAAAGTTTTCTGTGTGTTTTATTTTCTTTTTTAATGATTATTTATTTTTGAGACAGAGAGAGAGAGGGACAGCCTGAGTGGGGGAGAGGCCGAGAGAGAGGGACATAGTACCTGAAGCAGGCTCCAGGCTCTGAGCAGTCAGCACAGAGCCCAACGCAGGGCTCGAACTCACAAGCTGTGAGATCATGACCTGAGCTGAAATCAGACGCTTAACTGACCGAGCCATCCGGGTGCCCGTGTGTGTGTGTGTGTGTGTGTGTGTGTGTGTGTGTGTTTCACCCAGAGCCAGAAGCAGGTAAAAAATCTTCCTTGTTACCTCCCTGGGGATGTGTGTGTGTGTGTGTGTGTGTGTGTGTGTGTTTTAAGTCCACCCTTCAAAGGGTGTGTGTGTGTGTGTGTGTGTGTGTTTTTAATTTTTTTTTTCAACGTTTTTTATTTATTTTTGGGACAGAGAGAGACAGAGCATGAACGGGGGAGGGGCAGAGAGAGAGAGAGACACAGAATCGGAAACAGGCTCCAGGCTCCGAGCCATCAGCCCAGAGCCTGATGCGGGGCTCGAACTCACGGACCGCGAGATCGTGACCTGGCTGAAGTCGGACGCTTAACCGACTGCGCCACCCAGGCGCCCCTGTGTGTGTGTTTTAAGTCCACCCTTCAAAGGGTGTAGCCTTTTGAGGGTCTTAGCTTTATTTGGAAATTTCAATTCCAGCCCCCTTTCTCACGCAGGCACCAAACTCTTCTGTCCCCTTGGAGGATTCAAACTCAAGCCACTTAATTCCTGCGACTGACACCCCTTCCTCTACTGCACCATATCCCCAGCCATGGCTGCTTCACTTTAACATTACACGTTTACTGCTATGGTTTTATGTTCCTGCTTTGTTTTGGGTCCCTACAGACTTTCCTTACTTTCTTGTGAGCCCAGCTATGCATTTAAAAGCTAGCATTTGGGGCGCCTGGGTGGCGCAGTCGGTTAAGCGTCCGACTTCAGCCAGGTCACGATCTCGCAGTCTGTGAGTTCGAGCCCGGCGTCAGGCTTTGGGCTGATGGCTCGGAGCCTGGAGCCTGTTTCCTATTCTGTGTCTCCCTCTCTCTCTGCTCCTCCCCCGTTCATGCTCTGTCTCTCTCTGTTCCAAAAAAAATAAAAATAAATAAAAATAAAAAAAAATAAAATAAATAAAATAAAAGCTAGCATTTATCACCATGAGTCATCCTTCCCCCTCCCCCCGAAAAACCCCTCCTTTTATATTTGTTCCTATTGCGGTCACAGAATATATCATCACCAGCAGGGTCATTTGGGAGAGGAGGTGTTTTTTTGTTTTTTTTTTTCGGACTGTGGAAAATTGGTAATTTGATATGATAGAGAACGCACTTTACTTTAGCTGTCAAAAGCAAGGCCATGCACGTTAAAAATATATTTGTTCTATTTCATCCTTAGGTAACATCTATAGGTGTGGCAGGTGGATTTTCAGAATATTTCATCCAGCCACGGTGCCAGAAGTGGAAATGTCGCAGGCGTGTTTGCACTATGTCCTGGCCGTGGCTGACTGGTCTCAGACCGGCTGCCCCAACTCTCCCCGTGTTTTTCTACGTGTTGTTCACTCTGCCTGGAATAACCTCGTACATTCTCACCCTCTCCCCTGACATATCTAGCTAACTTGTATTTATCCTCAGAACTCAGCCCAGAAATCTTTTTTTTTTTTTTTTTTTTTCTTTTCTTCAACCAAGACCTTCCTTGGTTCTGGCCAGATGAAGTTAGTCTCTCCCTTCTTTGGATTTTGTGGGTAGTTTCCTTGTGATGCCCATTAAGACGCTCTTGATCTTAATTGCCTGTTTGCGTACTTATTTTCCTGCTGGTTTCGTGCTTGTCTAGGGCGGAAGCTGGTATTATTCGTCCGGGCTGAAAAATTGAATTCCTAACGAGGGAGGAACTGGGCTTGAGGGGGAAGAGGGAAGATTTTGAGAGAAGGTGTGTTTGAAGACTCAGAAATGCCTTTGGAAAGAGAGATCTCCTGGCTTGTTATTCACAAGTTTGCTCTTTGCCACTATATCAACAGCATGTCTGTCTACGCAGCAATCCTCTCAGGGTTCCCACAGTTTTTTGGCCTCCTTCAAGACAGCTAGTCTAACCCCAAAATGCCAGGTCCGGATTTGAGGTTTCCCAGCAACTTTTTTTTTTTTTTGGTGTTTTTTAAAAATGTCTCTTTTCTAACCGTGTATTGCTGGACCTGTTAAAAAAAAAAAAATCAATTTTTTGCATTAGAATAAACAGTAGCCAGGGGCGCCTGGGTGGCTCAGTCGGTTGAGCGGCCGACTTCGGCTCAGGTCGCGATCTCACAGTCCATGAGTTCAAGCCCCACGTCAGGCTCTGTGCTGATGGCTCAGAGCCTGGAGCCTGCTTCCGATTCTGTGTCTCCCCCTCTCTCTGACCCTCCCCCGTTCATGCTCTGCCTCTCTCTGTCTCAAAAATAAATAAACGTTAAAAAAAATTAAAAAAAAAAAAGGAATAAACAGTAGCCATGGTCGATAGCATCCATTCACAGTCTTAAGGTTTGAAACCGACCCTCGGGTCTATTAAAGGAAGCCTTTCAATATCATAGGAATGCTATTTGCCCTTAGCAAACAGAGTTAAAAACTCAATTATAATAAGATACACAAGTATAAACCACTAAGACTTTAGACAAGTATAACATGAAGTATAAACTGAAATTTAATGCCGATCAGGAAATAATTGCCAACCTCTCATTTATCTAATAAATTTATCTAGCAGAGTTATCTTGTTTCCTTATGACATGTTTTCCCATCCTAATAATTTCTCATTACGTGACTAATTAAAGCTTGTCATCTCCAGCTTTGATTACATTTCTACCAAGTTTTACATTGGAAATGAGGCTTAAAATTTTATTTCCAGGGGCGCCTGGCTGGCTCAGTCGGCTAAGCGCCTGACTCTTGATTTCGGCTCCCAACAAACTTTCACTTTCACACATGCTCTCCTGGTTTACTAGTACTTTTTATTTCAATAATTAAAAGACCACCTCCACATAGACTATCTCATTTACTCCTTATAACAATCCTGTTGAGGGGCGCCTGGCTGGCTCAGTCGGCAGAGCATGTGACTCTTGATCTCAGGGTTGTGAGTTCGAGCCCTGTGCTGCGTGCAGAGATTACTTAAAAATAAATCTTGGGGCGCCTGGGTGGCTCTGTCAGTCAAGCACCTGACTCTTGATTTTGGCTCAAGTCATGATCTCAGTTGTGAGATCGAGCCCTGTCTGGCTCCAAGCTGGGCATGGAGTCTGCTTAAGACTCTCTCTCTCTCTCTCTCTCTCTCTCTCTCTCTCTCTCTAAGGGCCGCTGGGTGGCTCAGTCGGTTAAGCGTCCGGCTTCAGCTCAGGTCACAATCTCACAGCTTGTGGGTTTGAGCCCTGAGTCAGGCTCTGTGCTGAGAGAGCCCGGAGCCTGCTTTGGATTCACTATCTCCCTCTCCCTCTGTCCCTCCCCTGCTCACGTTCTCTTTCTCTCAAAAATAAACATTAAAAAAAAAAAAAAGGTCCTGTATAGTTTTGTAGAGAGAGAATGCCCCTCCCCTGCTATGTGCACACACGAGCTCTCTCTCAAAAATAAATAAATAAATAGATAGATACCATAAAAATAAAATAAACAATCTTGTTGAAAAAGGCATATCTCCCTTTTACAGATAAAGACTGAGTCTTAAAGAGATCACACAGCAATAGTGATGATGTCAGGATTCGAAACTTGCTAGTTTGACCCCCAAATTCACATTCTAAACATGACATTGAACTGCCTGATTTCCAGCAGGTCACAGGATAAACTTAATAACTTTGAGTACGTCGGAGTAGAGCTTTATGATAAATCTGTTTGTGAAAAACAAACATGCAGACAAAGAGATAATCCACATGAAAATATAATTTATTTTAGAGTTGGAACAGAAAGAGTACATTCACCACCCAGTGACCTATGCCTCGTATTTATTTGAGTTCATATTTCTGTAAGGCAAATAGTATGAACCCTGTTTTAACATGTTCCTCGGTTTTACGTGGCCCGAGAACTCCCTTAACCATTAGGTTAAGAGCTTCTGGTTTGGACCCAGGCAGACTTGGGTTCAAATACTGACTTTACCTCTTAACCAAATACGTCAAACTGAAGAAAGCCGTTCTGTGAAATGAGGTAATCTGTAAAATGGGGGTTATAATACCTACTTAAAGGGTTGTCCTAAGGATTAAATCACGTAACAGTTGAAGGAACCTGACACAATGCTTGCCATATGGTGAGGCTTCTATCAATGGTAGTTTATAACACTAAAGCCAAGAGCGAGTTGGTAATCTCAGAGATATGCAAATCAAGTTACATGGTGAAGCCACCATAGGAACTCAAGTCTGTGTCATCCACACTCTTTCCATTATACTATGTTGGCAAGCTGTTTTAAGTCTCAAGAGTCCAGAGTTCCAACTCTCCAGATGAGTATAATTTTTAATATTTTTCTATTATAAATGTAATATACTCATAAAAATATAAATCAACCTTACTTACTACACAATCCAGAATTAACCATTAATAAAATTAACCATTTTATTTTCTTCACAATCCAGAATTAACCATTAATATTTTATTTTCTTCCTATCCACATTTTCTGTAAAGGTTTCCTAACTCATATACTTTCACCGGCAACAGTATAGGACAGGGCTTGGCTCCCATTAATAAAAAGAATCCTGCTCTTTTGATAGATGTCAAACGGTGTGCTTCACCTACTATATGATTAGCGGAATTAAAAATTCTTTCCTTCAATGTGTATTTCTTCTTTAGCGGATTGCCTGTGCCTGTTCTTTGCTCGTTTTTCTACAGGGGTATTAAGTGTTTCATCCTTCGAATTTGCTTTTCACAATACAAAAAAATACAAAAAAAAAAAAAAAAAAATCTGGCTGGTAGTCCAGGACTGCTGAACTCCGGCCAAAGACCACAAAACCCCGATCGCCCACTAGCAAACTTTATAGACCAGCGGGCGCCTTTTTTCTCCAAGGTGGAAGCAACGCTTCCACAAATCACGAGGGCGCGAATTGCTGCAAAGGCGTTGGCTCTCCCGGCTTCTGGAGGAACGTCTCGCGGGATCTCAGCCGTCCTTGGGGCCTCGGACTGAACTACAAATCCCGACATACAATGCGCCTCAAGGCCCAAGCGCCCGAATGAAGGCTCAGGTCCAAGGTCATGTGTCTAACTGCGTAAGACGCCCGGTCATCTCTCCCACGCCTTTTTCTGCAGCTTCCACCTTGGCCGCCATTTTGTGAGGGAGGTTATGGAACCTCTGAGCCCCGCCGACTCTATGGTTGAGCATTTCGGGGATCGACCAATCGGAAGCCAGATCTCGGAGGAAAACCCCGCCTTCACCCGCATGGAGGCGGGAACTGCCACGAAGCTCCTGTGGAGAGAGAGGAAGAAGCTGCGGAAAGCCAATAAGAAAGGAGGACTTGAGGACGCTAGCCAATAGGGATGCGGGGGGATTGCGGCCAATGAGAGTGGTGGGACCTCGGGACACGTGGGTGGGGGAGCTGGACGCTGAGACCTAGAGCTAAAGCTGGGAGGTGAGTCAGTCACCTTGAGCGGGGCAAGCGCTGTGGTCCGAGCAGGGGCAGCGGGGCAGTGGGAGTGCAGGTGACTTGGGGCCGGAAGCCAGCGATTGGCAGGGGTGTGGGCTGGGCTGTGCGAAAGGGCGTTTGCCCCCACGGCCGGGAGAAGCGATGGGCGTCTATATCCTTAACTATTAATGTTAATTCCCAACGGTAATGAGCGATTAACTGTCCCCACTAAGGCGGGCCGAGGACAGCTGTGTAAAATGGGCAAGACTCCGCACGGCACCTACCCAGTAGCTGCCTCCAAAAGTCTTCCCGGGAGACCATCCTCTTTAGCAACATTTCCTTCCTGGGGTTCGGGCCTTTTTCCTCTGCCGAAGATCTCCGTGACCTTCCTTTGCAGATCCTTTCGCGCTATCCTCTGACCTCTAATGCCCTCCTCATCTGGGGCACGGTGCAAGGAACAACGTGGTCCAGGGAGGACGGGCGGGGTGTAGGAGACGACCGAAGGGCGCCACTATAAGCAAACGACTAGGTTGTCAATGAATCTTTTTTTCCTCTGCAGAGTGAGAAAATGCAGACCACCGGGGCACTACTCATTCCTTCTGCTCTGGTAAGCTGCGGCTCCGGTGTGATCTGTAGTGCCCGATGTGGGAGCCATCGATGTTTAATGAATGAACTGAGAGGAGCTTGACATCCTGATGATGTTGGCTCTCTGGGGAGGCCGTAGTGATGCAGTTAACCCCTGTTTATTGAGACGTGTACGCCAAGCTTTCTTGGCTTTGGAATGTGATCGGAGTCTGGATATGACCTTTACCCCCATTCTGGCTTGGCCATAGCCGGATAGCCCACGGAGGCGGTCATTGTCAACCTCGGCTGCGTGTTGGAATCATCTGGGGAGCTTTAAAAAAATCCTGATGGCCAGGCTACACCCTATGGTGGTGGAATCCACGCATCTGTATTTTTTAGAACTCCCCAGGTGATTCTCATGTTCAGCCATGTTTGAGAACCACCGCCTTCCACTGAAATATTTCAAGAAAGCCACGTTACAGAGGGCTCTGCTTAGATGGTGGTTGTTTCAGGAGCCTCACCAGGCTTACTGGCCCAGTCCATTCAGGGAGTGTAACAGTGAGTACACTTCAACAAAGTAAGATTTCCCCCTTCTGATTCTTTGGTGATCTGGCTCCAAACCCTCCTACCCGGTTTGATGTTAGTGTGGGTTCTTGTTCCCTTCTGACATACCGACAAGGGCTGTGCCCATGGAAGTGAACTTTGGTACCTGCTTTTAAATGGGAAAGTTGCCACCCGCCAACTACACCTGGGTCTCAGGGCAGCGGTCTCTGGTGCAGGCCTATCCGGTAGGAACAGGAATACATTAATTGACCTTGAAATATATTGGGCTTCTTTCCTGTTGGTACTTGTAGTTGTTTTTGACAGAAGTTCGGCGTGTGGGTTTTTCTGTACCCCTTGCTTGATCTGGAGCATGTGTCTTTCACTTTACAGATCCGCTGTTGTACCAGGGATCTCATCCGGCCTGTGTCTGCATCTTTCTTGAGTAGGTCAGAGATCCCATCTAAACAGGTAAAGGAATATGGGCCCTCTTATAAATTTGCCCAGGGGCACCTGGCTGGCTCAGACGGTGGAGCATGTGACTCTTTATCACAGGGTTGTACGTTTGACAACGTCCCTACGACGGGTGTAGAGATTACTTAAAAATAAAATCTTGGGAGGGGCACCTGGGTGGCTCAGTCGGTTAAGCGTCCGACTTCGGCTCAGGTCATGATCTCACAGTTTGTGAGTTCGAGCCCCGCGTTGGGCTCTGTGCTGATAGCTCAGAGCCTGGAGCCTGCTTCACATTCTGTGTCTCCCTCTCTCTCTGCCCCTTCCCTGCTCATGCTGTGTCTCTCTCTGTCTCAAAAATAAATAAACATTAAAAAAAATAAATAAAATAAAATCTTGGGAAATAATTAATTTCTCCAGAGAGGGGTTCTTCAAGATAGTGGACTGCGGGCCAAAGGGGGAGGACAGACAACCCATGGTGCCTTAACAGTTCTAAGTGCCCCAAGGTGAGAGCACCGGAGGTGAGAAGTTTGCAAAAGTGAGGTCTCCCTGGCCCCTGGTCTGAAAATGGGCCCCGAGACTAATTCCCGGCATGCCCTGCAACCTACCTGCCAGGCAGTTTGCCAACGGTTTCGGGGCCCCGGTAGGTCGGGTCGGGATGGAGTCAGCCACCTGTCCTTAGGCCTCACTACCTCTCCTTCCCGACTTGCCCCTCTAGCCGTCCTACCGCAGCTCCCCGCTCCAGGTGGCCCGGCGGGAGTTCCAGACCAGTGTCGTCTCCCGGGACATTGACACAGCAGCCAAGTTTATTGGCGCCGGGGCTGCCACAGTTGGTGTGGCTGGCTCAGGGGCTGGCATCGGAACAGTGTTTGGCAGCCTGATCATTGGCTATGCCAGGTAAGATGGGGGGTGGCCTAGAGCATCTCCTAACATAAATGCCACCCTGTCTGGGGGAGGCCTCAGCGGGAGCTCCCACTAGCTTGGGGGGGGATTTCATCGACCTCCTGTTCTCTCCAGGGATCTCCGAATCAGAATTTAAATACATTTCCAGCCTGAGTCATTTAAACTTAACCTTGTTGGCACGCTGCTTCCCTGTCCAGATCCCCAGGATATAGACAGGCTAGGCCCTTTCCCAGTTTCAGCAGCCCCCAGTCACCTAACTGACGCGTGTCCTCTCTCCCTCCCCTCTTCCTCTCCCCTTGGCTGGCATCGATCTCTTGTCCCTGGCAGGAACCCGTCTCTCAAGCAGCAACTCTTCTCCTATGCCATTCTGGGCTTTGCCCTGTCTGAGGCCATGGGGCTCTTCTGTTTGATGGTCGCCTTCCTCATCCTCTTCGCCATGTGAGGTTCCACAAGGGTCGCCCACCCGTCCCTGCTGCTTGGACTTCAGGCCGTGCCTGGTGCTGGAGTGTGCTAAGCTTTACCATTAAACACAACGTTTCTGTAAACCCATATGCCTGCGCCTCTCTCCTTTGCCCCTGGGGGGCGGGGGCGGGAGGGGCTTGGTGGAAAGGAGGGACAGGGGAGGGGGAGCGGGTCACCAGTTGGTGGTTTGGAACTCCCCAGGGCTGAGAAATAGCACTGCAGTGATGTAAGAACATGGAGGGTTCCCTTCGCTCCCCGGAGGGAGCACGGACTTGCCTGAGTGATTGGTGCTTGTTTTTCCCTTCAAATTTAATACAACAACAGGTCACCCTTTCGAGGGGCCTAATTTGCACCAAGGTCTCATCCGAGTGTTTTATGTGTGTGTCAGCCACGCTAGAATTCTAGGTACAGTGGTTATACCTGTTGGGCACACGAGGGGACCAAGGCTTAGGGAAGCACAGCGTAACGCGCGTCCAGTGTGACAGAGCTGGTAAGTGGAAGAACTGGGGAGCCCACCTCAGGCCTTTAACCCTTTAACTGCCTGTGTTGTCCCGTCTGTTTTCACTGTGGTCACACGATGAAGGTGGCACGGACAGGGAAACCGTCCCAAAGAAGTTACAGAGGCCCGTTGGAAAGAAATGGAGGGGGGCCTCCTGGCTGCGTTTAGCCCCACTTGTACGTTTCATTTTCATTCTCAATTAGCCTTCCTTTGAGTGTCTGAACGTTCTGGGAGGTACAGTCCCTTTTCTTGGAGAATTTACAATCTTAGCCTTGGGAGGGGTAAGAAGGGTGAGGGTTTTTTTTGTTGTTGTTTGGTTTTGTTGGGTTTTTTTTGGGGTTTTTTTGGTTGGTTGGTTGAACCAACTAACGAATTGCTTGGAGAGCCTTGTGCCCATCTTTATCTCAGCCTGTGCCCAGCAGGCTTCCCCAGCTTGGCTAACGCGGGGCTGACCGCCCAGCTGGTAAGTCCATAGCTGCTGCTTCCATTAGCTACAGCCCGAGCAAAACGTACCACGCTTTGTCTCCAATTGGATGGCTTCTAAAGGAGTAAAAGTGGGGTCCACTTGTGAAAACCCTATCCCTCAACTTAACTCACAACTTGGGGGAGACAGTGAAACCAAGAATATCCCTAATTAACGTCAAGAACACCTTCTTAGCTGAAGGGCAGCTAGCAAAGAGGGTTAAAGACCAAAAACTGTGAGTTTCATAAGAATGGATTGAATTGTGGGGCGCCTGGGTGGCTCAGTCGGTTAAGCGGCCGACTTCGGCTCAGGTCACGATCTCGCGGTCCGTGAGTTCGAGCCCCGCGTCGGGCTCTGTGCTGACAGCTCAGAGCCTGGAGCCTGTTTCGGATTCTGTGTCTCCCTCTCTCTCTGCCCCTCCCCTGTTCATGCTCTGTCTCTCTCTGTCTCAAAAATAAATAAACGTTAAAAAAAAAAAAATTTAAGAATGGATTGAATTGATATGCAGAGAACAATCCTCAAGTGGTAAATAAACACCCTGCTAGTTGTCCCGGGGAAGGCAAGGAAATCTAAGGTCCTGCCCTTAAGGAGTTTGGGGCCTGAAGAGAGTCCTTAAACCATGAACAGTATTGCAGGACCGTGAACAGTAAACGGTACTGCACGTTGAATACCTGGGAATGAAAGCTGCGTGCTATAGACGAGGAAAAGCAAGGAAGCTAGTGTTGTAATAACATCAGCTAACGTTTGAGGACCTGTATGTCTGGCATAGTGCTAAGCACTTTCTGTGAATGGCTTCCAACATCCCTACGAAATAAGTCATTTGGTGGGTAAGGAAAAAGAAAGGCAGGTGTGGGGACCTGTGAAAGTCACGCAGCTCATCAGTGAAGCCGGAATTCAAATTCCAGGACCCAGGCTCTTAGCACTGTGCCGATTCCTCTAAGCTTCACAGAAGTTCACCGACGTGCTCCGTATCACACACAGCAGGCCATGGATTCCAGTCCAGGCCCCTCTAAGATTCATTCAACAGCGATGGTCGGCTGCCACAGGGTTTCTCAACCTTGGCACGTCTGGGGCCAGACGATTCATTGTTGTGGTGGGTTGTCCTGCTTTGGTCCTCTTAGCCTCTTTACCTTAAGTAACTCTCTCAAGGTTGTCCACAGCAAGCCAGTGACAGACCCTGAAGCGGAGCCCAGGAACCTCCAGGCAAAAGACAAGGAATGGAACTAAGGTCGAACTGGCCGCCGAGGTGTCCCCAAGGGAGCAATGGATTAACTGGTAATGTTATGAAAACGGAACGAGTAACCCTTTGGGATGTCAGGCTGGCATCCTTCCCAGGTCGCTACCCTCTAATGGTAATCAAGGCGTGGCCTCCAGGGAAGATAGTTTTTGCCAAGGGGCTGGCGGGAATTTACCTTGGTCACCGGCTCCAAACAGCCTTGGAATCGCTGGACTTACGAGTCTAAATCAGCCAAGTTGAGAAGGTAGTTGGTGGACCCGTGGAACCCTAGAGAATCAGGGGAGAATGCTCCCCCGCCTGTAGCAAGGCTAGTCAGTCCATTACCAATGAGATTCTTTAGTCTATGGTCCGTGGGCGGAACCATTTTGCTTAGTGCAAAATATTGGTAAGTAGACACAGAGGTGTATTGAGAGAGGACCCATTATGTTCATTATATTCATTATATTCTCAAGAGAGGTAGTGACCACTACCTTAAGAGTTCAGCATGGATTTGGGACTCAGAGGGGAGTGCAAATGCCATCCCTGCCACTTCCTAACTGGGTGGTTCACTCCCCTGAGACTCAGTTTCCTCATCTCTAAAATGGGGATGAGGACAATTCATGGTGGTTGGGACAACCACGTGGGCTAATACAAGTAAACACATACAAAAAACAATTTAATATAGCTATTATTACTCAGAAGCCTCAAACCGCCAGTCCAAGTTCTGAGTTTTCCTTTTAGTCCAGGGTTTATGACCTGGATGGGAGCTCTTAATCTATCCCTGGCATCGAGCCCAAGACCAAAGGCCGGGGGCCCTGTAGGGAAAGGACTGCTCCGGAGGGGCACAGGACTTTGGGGAAGGGAGGAGAAGGATCTTCGTGATTTAGCTTTTTTAGACAGGGTGGAGTGACCTGAACTCTAGGACACTTCGCTGGCCTCTGTCCTTGGGGGAGGACACTTGCCTTGAGGTCATGAGCAAGGTGCTACCAACTTTTGTCGCACTAAGAGATGGCTCAGTGCAGGGCACTCTCCAGTGCTTGGATCCAAATTCAGGTGGGAAGATCGCTTAGTTGGTCATCTGTCCCCAGAGGACATGGGAGAGGGTTCAGAAGGCACACTCCTGCCCTCTGGCCACGTTGCCAGAAAAGCCGCCAGGTGTTTTCTTACAAGCCGGTCAACACTGGATGAAGTAATGCCAGCTTGAAACATTCTGCTCGCCTCTTCCTGGCCCTTCTCGTCCCCAGCTTAGAGGCTTCCTGGAGTTCCCCTGGTAAGTGGTGAGCTGGTCCTTTAAGCAGCTGCCATGCTCTACAGCCCGGTCAGGCCTTGACTTGAAGATTCATTGTGCAAGCTTGGCCCAGCCCCTTGGAAAGAAAATGGAGGGGGGGCGGCGGAAGGAGGGAGAATTCTAGAGATCATTCATGGCCGGTGGGGGAGGCCAACTGGCTACCGTGGCCTCATTTCCTCTCTATCCCCAAGTCTGCAGCAGTCACTGAATGTCAGTTCCTAGAGATACAGGATGGGTGCCCCATGTTTTCTGCCCTCGATTATGTCATATGCAGTAGCTAGACAGATGAGTAACCAAACCACTAAAGTAAAAAGTAGGTGCTATAATAAAGGCATGAATTACTCCTGAGGATGGAGTAATTGTAAATGACTAGTTAATCGTAATAATAATACGCCTGGAGGTGGTAAGGTTTGGCAGAGAACGTAGTATTCCAACCTGCCTCAAAGATGAGTAAGAATAAGAGTTAATAATTATTGAACATTCACTTCGGCCAGGTATGGTGCACATTCATTCTCACATCATCACATCATCTCTGCTTTATTATAGCTACTGTCATGTTACCAATATGACTGATGAGGAACAGAGGCTCAGAGTTTCAAAAACTAGGATTTCCCCTGGTAGAATAGAGGGGAAGAGTATTCCAGATAGAGAAAATATGAGCAAAGGGGCGCCTGGGTGGCTCAGTCGGTGAAGCATCCGGCTTCGGCTCAGGTCACGATCTCGCGGTTCGTGAGTTCGAGCCCCACATCGGGCTGTGCCGCTGACAGCTTGGAGCCCGGAGCCTGCTTCGGATTCTGGGTCTCCCTCTCTCTCTGGCCCTTCCCTTCTCAAGCTCTGTCTCTCTGTCTCTCAAAATAAGCAAACATTAAAAAATTTTTGAAAAAAGAAAAAATATGAGCAAAGGCCTGGAGGAGAGACGGTACATGGGCAAATGGGAGGCTAATTATTTGGACGGTGCTTGCCACTCTACAAAACATTTCTGGGATTGTCACACATCATCCTCAGAAAAGCTCTGAGAGGTAGGAATCCTCACCATCCTCTGGATGCAGAAATAGACTCAAAAGAGGATATTTGCAGAAAGGTACAGATGAAGAGCTGGGGTCTCTTTCCTCTGGATCTAAGGTAAATGTTTTGTGTCCATTGAAAACAACAGTCCAGTAGTAAGGAGGGGACCACACCGAGGAACCCTCTCACCCCGTGGGCCAACTTCAGGCCTCTGCAGTCTGGAGCCGTGGAGTAATGGAGTATTGTTTTTCTTGGTGTGAGATTATCAGCGAGTCGACTTTTGACCATCTTCCTAACTAAACAATACCCAAACAAAATTCCAGAATCCTCCAAACATGAATAAAACATAATCCGAATAGGCAATAGATGCACACAGTGGTTAGAACTTTTTCTCTGGAGGGGCAGCTGGGGGGCTCAGTTGGGTGACTCTTGATTTCGGCTCACATCACGATCTCATGGTTCATGGGTTCAAGCCTTGCCCGGGGCTCCACTCGGGTAGAGCCTGCTTGGGATTCTCTCTCTGGCCCTCCCCCACTCTCACACGCGCGCGCGCACACACACACACACACACACACTCTCTCTCTCTCTCTCTCTCTCAAAATAAATACATTAAAAAAAAAAAACCAAAACAAAAAAACTTTTTCTCTGGAGTCAGACAGATTTGGCTTACAGCCCCAAATCTGTTGCTTGCTCTCAGCGTGACTTGTGTGAAGTGACAGAACCTCTGTAAGCCTGTTTTTCCATCTATCAGAAGGGACTAATAATAGTACTTCATAGAGTCGTTGAAAGGAATAAATAAGACAAGGTATACAAAGTACTTGGCACATATTAAGCACTCAATAAATGTCAGCTAAAGAAACAAACGTCGAGCCTCAATAAATGTTCCCCATTATCATGCAAGTCCATGGTCCCTTACTGGAAAATTCACGACACAGTGAAAACTGGACTTCTCTTCTAAAAAACAAGCCGGGCGGCTAAATATAATAGAGTGCGGCTAGTTGTTTGGCTTGTATGAATATTCATACACTTTGCTGTCGAAATACCAATGTTGTTACTGGGTGCTGCTCCAGACCTTCCTGGGAGCGTTACTCTAAATTCTGAAACACATCTGGCCAAGGGTGTCCCGATAAGACTATGAGCCTGTGTTCTTGCCAGGGAGACAAGGGAAAGCTTTTTTTAGAAGGCTTCTGTTTTTCTTAGCCCATAGTATGGTCTTTCACCTTACATGTCTCAGGGGTCTTGAGGAAGCCTCCCAGAATTGAAACTCACAGTCCCTGGATTCCTGTGTATTCAAGGACTTGTGGGAAGAAAAAAAAAAAAAAAAAAACAGACACGAGCCTGGAGTCAGGAGGCCTGATTTTTCTTCCTTTTACCAAGCTTCTCTAGGTCTGTTTCGTTATTCCTATGGCAACGCCTAGCAACAGTGCCTGGCATTTAGTAGCCCCTCCATAAATGTATATTGGATACACTCAAATGCGGGAGTTTTTCACTCGCAGGCTCGGATTCCTTCCTCTTGGTCCTGTTGCACGCCGGGGGCAATGGCAGCCTGCCCTCCGTGGGTGAAGGTGCGGGGAGCAAGGATAAATTAGAGGTTTTCAGACAGTAAAAGAGCCCTCAGCAAGTCGGCTCATCTACTCGAAGCTCCCCCAAGGAAGCTGGATCCCCAATTCTATCCCACGGACACAACCGAGGGTCGCTCCCGCTAAGGGTGGGGAGAGGATCCTTCCTTCTTCCTCTTATCACACTTGAAAATAAAATATTCCACGGCACTGGGCTCTCGGCCGCACCTCGACGTCCCGGCACGCCTCAGATCCTCCTCCCACAAAGCGGGGGACCGACGCAGGCCCGTAGCCCTGGCGGAGCCGGCTCGCTCCCACCCCCTCTCGCCCTGGAGGACCGTGGGTGGACGCTCTTGCAGAACGCCTCTCGCTGGTCGGGCGGGGGTGGGCGGAGCCTGCGCCGCCCGGGCTGTGGAAGCGGAGGGTGGGGACACTCTGGCCCGGCTCTCGGTGGTGCGGGAGCGGGAGGGAGCAGCGGCCGCTCTGGTCGGCGGACGTGCTGCCGAGCAGTCCCGGAAGCGAAGCAGCGATGGCGGAGAGTCCAACTGAGGAGGCGGCGACGGCGACGGCGGGCGCCGGGGCGGCAGGCCCCGGGGCGAGCGGCGTCGCCGGTGTTGTTGGCGTTAGCGGCAGCGGGTTCGGGCCGCCTTTCCTGCCGGATGTGTGGGCGGCGGCGGCGGCGGCGGGCGGGGCCGGGGGGCCGGGGAGCGGCCTGGCTCCGCTGCCCGGGCTCCCGCCCTCGGCCGCTGCCCACGGGGCCGCGCTGCTTAGCCACTGGGACCCCACACTCAGCTCCGACTGGGACGGCGAGCGAACCGCGCCGCAGTGTCTACTTCGGATCAAGCGGTGAGCCGGGGTTTTTCCTCCCCCAGCCCCGAGCTCCGGGGCTCGACCTTCCCCGCCCCCGCTTTTACCCACTACCCCCCCCCCTCCCCGCCCCGCCGCCCGCTGCCTCCGCGCTTCCCTCGCGGCGGCCCAGCTCCAAGGCCCACGTCTTGCCAGCCCGGAACGTCGCGATCCAAGTCCCCTCTTCCCCCGCCCGCAGCTCCACACGTACCAAACCCCTCCTCGAGTGCCCAGGTCCGACCCCGCCCCTCGGCTCCCTCCCTTGAGCCCTTCGTCTCTGTGCCCCATACCCTCCCCCATACCTCCCGCCCGAAACCCGACCCTTTCGCGCTTCAGCAACACCCCCTCCCGTCTTCCGCGCCTCCTCTCTCCCCCCTTCCCCACCCCAGCCTCGCTAGATGCTGCCCGGAGGCCCCACCCATCGTCCCCCCCCCCCCCACCCCCGCGTCGTCTCCTCCGGAGCCCCGTTTGTAACACGGCTTGCTTTCCTTGGCTTCAGACTCGAGGCCAACCTTTCTTTTTATTCCCCATCTCTTCAGACCCTCTCCCCAAGTCTGGATCGCTTCCCTCACGTACCCGCAGTCTCCCCTTGAATCACTTCTGCAGAACCCCGAAGCTGTCCGCTCTCACACCTGTTCCAGGAAACGCACGCTTTCTCCCCCCACCCGAGTCTCACTCTGGCTTGTAATATCCCACTCAGGACTTTCTTGTGTTTTTCCCTCTGGGTCATCTGGTTTACTTTTCCGAAGCAAATCCACCCTGCTCAAATATAGGAACAAAGGCCCAAGTCCTTTCTGTGCCTATTTCTTGGGTGACTGACCTTAGATCCTATCATTTAATAGATAATGTTTTTTTGCAAAAATGCTTGGCGTAGTGTTTACTGCATAGGAAAAGAGTAATGCTTTTTAGCTGCTTCTAATCCTGAGACCTGTTTCTTGATGACCAGCCTCTTCCTCTCCCCGTACCCCCCACTGCAGCCATCCTCCCCTGGGTAGTCCCATCCCCCACGCTCGGAGTCCCTTCCCGTGTCTCTACCTACCTTTCAAGGTGGTGATAAAATTGAGCAGCCCGCTGTGTGTGAAGTGTCTGGCCCAGTGCCATGCCAGCTCCATCCGGGTTGCCACCTCTAACTTCAGAACCTCAGCACCCCCCTCTCTACTCCTGTACAGTCTTCCATCCCCGACTTACCTGTGAGTTGCGCCAGTACTGTTTCCCCTCTGCTCTGTCACTTGTTTGCCCTTGATGTCCCTATGTACCCTAGCAAGTCCCCAGGCTTTTCCCACCTAGAATGTCCTTTAGACCCTTGCTGACGGCTGATGCATTCTAGGTTGTGCAATCCACCCTACAAATCCTCCCGTCTACAGCAGCCGCTGCGTGTCCTTCTCTCCTTCCCGGTGTGAGATTCTCGGCTATTTCAGAGGGTCCTCCTCCCCCTCCCGTTCCACCCCCCTCCAGTCTGAAGAGATCTCCCCCCCCCCCCCCCCCCCCGCCTTGGACTCCTGGGCAGGCAGACCATTACTGCCCCTCGCTAGCTCACTTGCTTCCTACAATCCCCTTGCCAACAACGGTCCGCTGTATGGTTTACAGCATTCGTTTCTTAGTGGAGTTGGTGATGTCTTCCCAGCTACTGAGCACTCTTCATTTAGCATTCAGCGGTAGTACCTGGGAATCTCGGAGGTGGGGAGTGAATGAATTGCCCTGTGGGAGGAAGAGAGAGTAAATGGGATGTGGCTTTTCCAGGGTGACATCTGATGCCATTGGGATCTCTGATTTTTTTTTTCCCCCTCCCCCTGAGGAAACAATGCCCTTTTGATAATAATTCCGCTCTCTGCTTGCCTGACGAGTACTCAGCTGAGGTTTCTCAGCCAGCGAGACAGTGCAGACATTTGTGGTACCAAGCACCACTTTCTCGAACCCTGGCCTCATTGAGGTGATAACAACTGTTCTGCTCAAGGGATTCCCCTTTTTTCTCCTTTCCCTCACTCCCTTCCCCACCTCCTCTTGGTGTTATACAGGGATATCATGTCCATTTATAAGGAGCCTCCTCCAGGAATGTTCGTTGTTCCTGATACTGTTGACATGACTAAGGTATGTAACTCGGAAGGGGTCGGGGGCTACTGGGAAATTGGGCCCAGAAAGTTGGAAGAGCCTAAAAGAGTATCCAGCCCACACCTCTGATTACAGAAATGAATAAATCGAGATCCCAAGAGAGTCCGTGGCTTGCCCAAGGTCACCCGGTGAGGTGGAGCAGAGACTTGAACAGGTGTCTTTTATTTGGGTGCCAGTCGGTCTGGCTTGGAAAATCCCTGTTGATGCCTCTTGTCCCAGCCTGACTATTGTCAGGACACTCTTTCACTCTCAAAAATGCTCCAGTTTGGCTGATAAATGATATGATCACCCTGTTCCTTTTAACTACCCAGTTCTTCCCCATCCTGCCACTCTTGGCTTTTAAGTAGGGTGCTGTAAATCAGATGCGGAGAAGGTTGGGATGGGGCGAGCCTGAGTAAGCAGTTTATGCTTAAAGGGCCTTGTTCAGGCTCCTGTCCTTACTGGTTACTGTCGAATATCCGTTCCATCCCAAAGACCGTTCCTGTCTTGTCCTCCACATAAACATGGAGGAAGCTTAAATTCCCTTGGCATGGATACCTAGGTCTCTCTGTCATTGAGTGCTCTACCCCGGGGAGTCAATGTTCACTTGATCTGATGTTGTGAAGAAATCAGATTTCCTAAATCGAGGAAACTCTCCATAGTTTCACATTCCCTTACAGTTAAAAGTTCAGACGTTCTAGTGTTGGTATATCTATTTTTTTGTTTTGAATAGGTTTCCCTGTAAATTGATTTTTTTTTCTTTTTATGTGGTTGGAAATGTTTTTCCTGGGACATCCTGTCCTCAGTCAAGTGTCCCTGTTCCTATGCCAGTCCCCCGGGTCCCAGAACTGATGTCATGTTGATGCCATTTGAGCTTGTTATTCCAAATGACTGAGGGCAAAAAGATAATCCGGGGTGCCACCCGCGCAGAGTTGGGACTGAGGCATTGGATTGCAGGGCCTCTTTCGTCTTGCTGTTAAAATTCTGAGCAAACCTAAATGCCTAGGAGCCTTTGTAGAAACAGAAATGTAACGGGGTCCGTTCACCTTTTCCTCCTTTCAGGAGAGGAAAGCTCGTTCAGTGATTGTGGCCGGAGGAAAAGAGCT
Organism: Panthera pardus; assembly: GCF_024362965.1. Lineage (NCBI taxonomy): Eukaryota > Metazoa > Chordata > Mammalia > Carnivora > Felidae > Panthera > Panthera pardus. The sequence goes on from NW_026526876.1 coordinate 37,657,802, forward strand.
TAGCGTTCTGTTTTAAGTGCTGCCGATTTTTTTTTTCCTTTTTAAACTAACCTACAGTATCGGGGAAATTTCTGGGGATGGTCTGATGGCTCCAAATGGACCCTGAGTTTTCCCCGTTACTCTGTGTGTCTTTGACCCAGCTGGAGGCTGCCTGAGCCACATCCTCCACAGTCGGTTTGATCCCATGCAGAGGAAGCAGACACCCTCGGCCTCCGTCACAGCCCTCAGCTCTGCGCTGTGACTGCCACTGGTGCTGTGGCCACCAATCCCTCTGCTCTTTTCCATTCATCTTACACCCCCCACGCCCAGCTTTGTACCACGTAAACAGGGTGGAGTTGCCTCGTAGGCATGTTTAACCTACGCAGATCCAAACGGACGGACTCCCGTGAAAACATGCATTCGTTTCTTAAAATCAGACACGCTAGGATAATATTTTACACATGCCAACTTTAACTCCACAGCGGTGTTCCATCTTCATTTGTATATCTAACACTGATCAGGGAGGCCCAAACAAAAAGCACGCCGCGAGGGAGTTTTAAGGGACCCTCGAGGGAGAGTGATGTTGACGCGATTCGATCTCCACCTTGGGCTCTAACCTTAGAACCGTAATCCCTGAGTAAGGCGCCCCTCCACCGGAGTGGGATTTCTCAGAATTCCAGACATAACTTCTCGGTATGAGTGAGGACAGGCTGTTCGGCCTGCACGGTGAGGATATGGAGGATGGATACCAGATGAAGGTCCTGCCTCTGGTGTGGGTAGCGAGTGGAAGCCAGGAGGGGTTGGGATGGGACATCACCTCACAATTTTGAGATGGGGTTTTATTTTGCAGATTCATGCATTGATCACAGGCCCATTTGACACTCCTTATGAAGGGGGTTTCTTCCTGTTCGTGTTTCGGTGTCCGCCCGACTATCCCATCCACCCACCTCGGGTCAAACTGATGACAACGGGCAATAACACAGTGAGGTTTAACCCCAACTTCTACCGCAATGGGAAAGTCTGCTTGAGTATTCTAGGGTAAGAGGAGACTTCTAAGTGGCCAAGTTGGTTGTTAGCAAATAATTCCTGCAGGCCAGCCTGTATCAACCAGGGTTCCTCGCCTGAAGCACGGAACACAGCAAATGACTGGAGTGACCGTTTCCTCATTTTTCCCCAGGATGGTACACAACCGTATATCATTCTAGGTGCAAAAGAGAGAAGTTAATTTATGACCCACAACGGATGCTTCAGCGAAGCGATTTCTCCCTGAGCGCCAGCGGCACCTGGGAACTTGTAGCCCTGCAGATTCTGGGGTTCCACCCTAGACTTAGCACATCAGAAACTCCAGGGGTAGGGCCCAGCAGTCCGTGTCTTCCAAGCCCTCCAGGCGATGTCTGGCGCAGTCCAGCCTGAGAACCACTCCCTTAGGGCCTCAGGGCTTAACCTCTCTCCCGAACGGGTTGAGAAAGGCTGCGGGTCTGTGCCATGTAAGGTTGTGGGTGTCTCGTTTCTGAGTCTCTCAGTGAGTGGCTTTGGAGGCGGTGGTAGTGATGAACACGATTCTGATATGTTAACAGCTGAATGAAAAACGAGGTTGGAAATCACATCAGGTCAGAAACAAGCTCCAGGAACATTTTGAGTCTGGGTGCTACTGAGATTTTGCTGCGTGCAGTTCTCACTCGTTCCCTTTCATTGCCCTTTGGGGGTTACCAGTTCAGAGTGGAAACATCTTCTAATGTCTTCTGGATAGCTCTTTCTCGTGTGGGTGAATTTCCCTAGGGCAGAGAACAAGTACAGGTTGAAGTTGGGAAGGTTGCCCAAACCGGCGGTACTGTTTTCTCTCTCGTCCAGCAATGTCTGTCTTGTCCAGCATGTTTCCCAGTGTGCGTGGGGGAGAAGGCAGCTGAATCAAACTGGAGATCAGGATTTCTTTTTTTTTTTTTTTTTTTTTAAATCTCTTAGATCCAGGGACGTGTTCTGTGATGGTGGCAGTGAGGAAGTCCTTCAAAAGAGGCTGCCCTTAAAGAGATCTTTTATGTCGTCGGGGTTTTTGTCTCTGCTGGTAGGATAGCGGTATATATAGCCCACAGTGGTGAAGGCACTCCGTTGTTTCCGTGTGACATTTGTGCGTGACAGCGTCTCTGTACGAAGTTCTCCGCTAGGCCAGGATAAAACTGTTTTGAACAAACAACAGCCCACAGTAGAAACAGGGGAAGTTAGATGGCAGGGTGAACGTGGCAGAAATGGGTGGGGTAGAAAAGGAGAAGCTACCTTGACATTGTGAACTTTTCCCATGAAGCGTCATAGGGTAGAAGATTGGCCAGTCAGCTTGAACAAGCCTGTCCTGGCTTAGGTTGTGTTCGGCCTCCAGATCAGGTGCCAGCTGAGCTAAGAAATGTCATGTCTAAGCTGCCTTCCTCCTCCGATACGGAGTCACGTATGTGGAGGAGAGGACCGGTCTTGTTCTGGATGCTTTGCAACTCTATTATTTCAGACCCTCTGCAGTGTAGAAATGCCCCTTACTCCCTTCCTGTCCTTTGGCAGCGTTCTGTAGTCTTCAGAGAATTCGACGCTCTCTGGGGGCTGGATCCAGAACGGGATCCCTGATCATCAACACCCCCCCCCCAACATGGCCTCTAATCAGATGGCTTCGGGCCCCTCTGTGCCTATATCCCTGCTTCTGTCTCCTCCTGACTCCTTCGCCACCCTTAAATAAGGAAGCTCTGAGATCCACAGAGGTTAACATTTAGACTGCCTTTGAGGCTGTTTTCTTACCTTATTCCTTTCATTTTGATGAATGGAACCTTCCCTGGTTACTGTTTCTTTCTTAGGCCAATGAAAATCCCTTCAAAGTTATCTTGCTTGCTTTACCCTCTTTTCTTTTGTCCCACTTGATAAGAGGATTAGGCAGTTGACTGACTTCTGGTGAATGAGGGTGAGACAGGCTGGGAAATTCCAGAGCATTAATAGTGAAAGAGAAACGTTGAGTCACTGATGGTGCTGTGGTGTGGCCAGGCCCCAGGGTACTGGTGCGCTAGTCTTTCGGTGGCGGCCTTCGAGCTGGCCTCACCCGGCTACTCCCCTCTGCTGTGTTTTGCAGTACGTGGACCGGCCCTGCCTGGAGCCCAGCCCAGAGCATCTCCTCTGTGCTCATCTCCATCCAGTCCCTAATGACTGAGAACCCCTATCACAATGAGCCTGGCTTTGAGCAGGTAAGACCGGGGCGGGGCGCGGTACTGTGGGCAGAATACTGGGTTTGAAGAGATCAGAGAGGTCTGCTTCGGGGTCCTATTTGTTTGTCACCATAGGAGGAAAAGGGAGCTGGTTCGTGGGCTCCTTAAAAATGAATTTTTTTTCCTCGTAAGCCCTGATAACACCGTCAAGTTCTTGCCACGTGACTTGGGTGACTCTGCAACGTGGGAATGAGTGGAGTCATCCGGAAATTAATTCTAAGCCTGCTTTGGGGGCTGTTTTGCAGCTGGTGGGTTCTTCTGCACGTGTCCATTCTCCAGTACCCCCTTACGGTACTTCCTAGTGACTCCTACACCCGGAGTTACCAAGTGCTGTTAGCTAAAGAGCCACGGGAGCAAGCAAGTCATTAGCCAGGGCAAGCATTTTTTGGTCAAGGGACGCCTGGGGGGTTCGGTCGGTTAAGCGTCCCGACTCTTGATTTTGGCTCGTGTCGTGATCTCACGGTTCGTGGGTTCAAGCCCCGCATCAGGCTGCATCAGGCTCCGCCTTGACGGTGCGGTGCAGAGCCTGCCTGAGATTCCCCCACCCCACCTCCCTTCCTTCCTCCCTCCCTCCCTCCCTCTCTCTCTCTAGTCTCTCTTTCCCTCTCTTGCTCTGCCCCTCCCCCACTCGTGCGCGCACGCACTCTCTCAAAATAAATAAACCTTAAAAAAAAAAAAAAGGAAAAAAAGAATATTTTAGTCAATGCTACCGAAGAGAAGGCAGAGGAAAGTTGTATTTTCCAAAGGTTTGCAATTTGCCAGCTACTGCCGAATTTTTATATATAGTATCTCATTTAATCTCTACTCGGGGTAGCTGTTGTTATCCCCACTGTCAGATGAGGTGTTGGTCACGTGGAGAGGTTGATTAACTTTCACAAAGACACCCAGATCGTGGTAGAACCCAGCATTTGCCTGGAACCCAGCATTCTTCCATTGTTTAAAACTGCCTGCCAGGATTACTCATGAGTACAAGAGTTCCAGTGATAATCCCCAAAGATTATAATTCTGTCTAGGTGATTAAAACAGTTAACTGAGTTTTAAACTATGTGGAACAAAGGGAAGTACCTTTTAAGAATGAACAAAAGTTATTCCCACAACCATCCTTTCCAAACAGTGTATTTGATTTCAGGCTTCGGTAGAAATGGAAAAGGGCCTTACTCACTAACCAAGGAGCTGATTTTAAGGTCTTTCCTTGTTTGGAAATTTAACAGAGGTGACTGATTCTTTTCTTTTTTTTTTTTTTAAGATTTCATTTTTAAGTAATCTCTGCACCCACTGTGGGGTTCGAACCCACAACCCTGAGAACAAGAGTCGCACACTCCGCTGACCGACCCAGCCAGGCATCCTGTGACTTTTATTCTTTTTTTTTAAATTTTTTTTTTTTCAACGTTTTTTATTTATTTTTGGGACAGAGAGAGACAGAGCATGAACGGGGGAGGGGCAGAGAGAGAGGGAGACACAGAATCGGAAACAGGCTCCAGGCTCCGAGCCATCAGCCCAGAGCCTGACGCGGGGCTCGAACTCACGGACCGCGAGATCGTGACCTGGCTGAAGTCGGACGCTTAACCGACTGCGCCACCCAGGCGCCCCAAGTGACTTTTATTCTTAATACCCCGAAACATTCTCACTTCACAGCCTCCTGGTGTCCAGGTGGCTTTTTCACAGCTCCCCAGAAGGAAGGAAGTGCCCAGCTGATCCATTTCTTAAGTCTTTTTTTTTTTATATATGTTTATTTTTGATAGAGACAGAGCACAAGTCAGGGAGGGGCAGAGAAAGAGGGAGACACTGCATCCGAAGCAGGCTCCGGGCTCCGAGCTGTCAGCACAGAGCCCGACGTGGGGCTCAAACCCACAAACCGTGAGATCATGACCTGAGCCAAAGCTGGATGCTTAACCGACTGAGCCACCCAGGCGCCCCCATTTCTTAAGTCTTAAGGCTAAGCAACTTCTTTCTTAAGTGACTGAAATGGCTTAATGACAGGAAGAGTGAGTACCCTTGTTGGGCCCCACCCAACTTTGAAGATCTCGGAATCAGATGAGATCCACTGTCCTCATTTGTCTTCCCCTCCGTTTTCACGTGCTACTTGCTGTTTATCAAAGTAGTCACTGACAGTCCAGCGTCCCAAAGATAACGTATCACCAGAAAGAACATAATGCGGGTAACAAAAGAACTGACCCGCGGGGGGACGCCTGGGTGGCTCAGTCAGTTAAGTGTCCGACTCCCGATTTCGCCCCAGGTTCCTGATCTCATGGTTTGTGAGTTCGAGCCCCGCGTCGGGCTCTGTGCTGACAGCGTGGAGCCTGCTTGGGGTTCAGAGAACCGACCCGCTGAGCGCCAGCTAGTAGTTTGCGTGGTGTTTGACAGGTGGGGACTACTGTGGCTCTCCTCAAAACGTTCAACACGCCCCACGGCACCCCCGTGATCTCACTGTGGTGCATTTTGGAAACGGTGGCAATGGGCCGAGGGTGTGTATCTCTTTCTTGTTCGTGCTGGGTTTTTAATCAGAGGCCAGGGTTCTGATTGCCGGGCTGGTGGCAGGAGGAGCGTTGAAGAGTAAAGGAAGAGTTACGAGGATGGAAAACCGTACCCCCTTCCATTTATACCCGTGCGCTCGTACCGGCTTTCTCCAAGTTGGGGTTTTCTTTTGGAAGATTCAAGTTCCCCTTCGATAGATTCATATCAGTTGGTGCAGTGATGGGGGATCCCTGCAGACCTGAAAAGGAGTTAACCGGGAAGCATCCTGGTGTCTATAGAGTTCTTCACTGAGACTCCTGATAAGTGTGCCTTTTTTGTCCCGCCACCATCCCTCCCGGTGCTTCTTTCCCACAGAATCGACCTCCGGGGCCTCTCGTTTCAGTCTTAGGAAAACGGTGACGGACCTAGGTTGCTGCTTACAGGTCGAGTGACCCGTAACGGAGGATGGGTATTGGCCCGAGTGGCGGGGGAGGTGAATGGTCCCAAAAATAAAAACTTGGTTGCTCTCCGAGGATCTGCCACCCAGCCGGAAAGGTGTTCTCTGGATTCGTCTGCGTGGGTCACGTGCCCCGTGCTCATCGTGAAGTCTCCTCCTGTTGACTTTTCTCTTTGCCTAAATTTTGTACTTGGATACTCTGGTATCTGTTAACGTTGCAGGAGAGGCATCCAGGCGACAGCAAAAATTACAATGAATGTATTCGGCATGAGACCATCAGAGTGGCGGTCTGCGACATGATGGAAGGAAAGTGTCCCTGCCCTGAACCTTTACGGTATGTATGCGTCAGGAGAGTCAGTACCCACTTGGTACTCGGTATTGTTTTTGGAGGTTTAGCTGGTTCGTACCTTTGAGAGTCTTCGGGGCAGAATCCAGCGTTGGGCACCAGGGGAGATACGGAAAAAGGAAAGATGTGGCTCGTGCCCGAGGGTTACTCGAGAGGAAGTTCGGAGAGCTTCTCTTTTCCTGGGAGAGTGCCGAGCCTGCTGGGAAAGTATTAACAGTCACTCTCCTTGAATCATCCCTAAGGTAGGAGAGAAATCAGCCACGGGCCGTCGGCTGTTCCTTTTTCCATTTGCCACCGAAAGATTTCTGTAGGATGCCACACCCGGGCTCGGGAACTCTTACTTGGTTTGGCAGCGAGGCTAGGTGACGAAGGGGGGAGCCCTCCCCCGCCATGTTCCTCACGTCAGCTTCTCTGCCTCTTTTCCAGAGGGGTGATGGAGAAGTCCTTCCTGGAGTATTACGACTTCTATGAGGTGGCTTGCAAAGATCGGCTGCACCTTCAGGGCCAGACTATGCAGGTAACGCAGCCCCTGCCACTGACTCCAGACGCCTTCCCGCAGACCCTGTAAGCCCCCCGCCCCGGCAAGGATAGTGCCCGCGGCTCTCAGAAGTCAGAGCCGAGAGCAGCTTGGTCCAGTTTGAGCGGCCGCGGCCCAGAGAGGAGACTGCCTTGCCTGAGACACGCGGCATCGCTTCTCCGTTCTTGGCCTAGTAGAGTCCGAACCGTCCTGCTTGCTCGTCTGGAATGCCTTCCCTTCGTAGTAGTCTTTTCAAACGCGAGAGCTTTCGGCCTTCTGGGAATCTCCGCAATTACAAGGGCGAATCCCCTATTGGAGTTCGGTCCCTAGGTCAGAGGGGTGCTCAGAGAACGAGGCCGCGGGAAGCGTCGGATGTGTGGCGCTGTGGGTTGGAGGGTTCCCGTGGCAAAAGATAGCAAGCCCTTGTGTAGTCTCTGCCTCTACCGGGGAAACGTACTTTCCACTTCCAATAAGAATGCAGCGCTTAGGGGCGCCTGGGTGGCTCAGTCGGTTAGGCTTCCGGTTAGGCTTCCGTCGGCTCAGGTCAAGATCTCTGGGTTAGTGAGATCGAGCGCCGAGTCAGGCTCAGTGCTGACAGTGCGGAACCCGCTTGGGATTCCCTCCCTCTCTCTCTCTCCCTCCCTTCCTCATGCCCTCCCTCTCAAGTGCACTCTCTCACGTGCGGTCTCTCTCTTTCTTAAAATAAACTTTAAAACTCCTTTAAAAAAAAAAAAAGAATGCAGAGTTTAGACTTGTTTTCAAGAGGAGATTCTTACTAAACCAAATTGTAAATGGTCTCAAATATTAAAAAACCCGGTTGTTAAGAGGACGAGACTCCTGCTCTCCCGAGGACCAGGTCTTGTGTCTTTTGGGTCATTTACTGGCCATCTTGCTTTAGAATCCTGCTGACTTGGGTAAGTGACTGACATGTCCTTGAGGTCCCTCCCCAGCTCTTTCTGAGCCTTTCCCCCCGCCCGGTCCTCGCCACCAGCCACAGGGGTGAATGTCTTCTTTCCTCTGCTGCTGCTTAGAAATGGCGGTGTCCCTTTCCTTCCTTCACGGACTTTCCACCCACCTGCCACGTGCAGACTCACAGGGCAGGGGCGCCTGGCTGGCTCAGTGGGTAGGATGTGCGACTCTTGATCTCAGGGCTGGAAGTTTGAGCCCCAGCGTTGGGTGTAGAGATTACTTGAACAAACAAAACGAAACAACCTCAGAGGGCAGGGGCGGCTCAGGGTTAACTTGTTTCCCAACCCCGTTTTTGGAGGACATGGGAGGTGCTTCCTCCCATGGTTTCAGGAACCCTTAGTGCTGGTATTTAAAAGCATTTCCATCGTTCACCCTGTGGAGGAAAAATAACTCGTGATGAGAGAAGGAGAGGGAGGAGCAGCGTCTGGGGAGGAGGGAAGTGGGTGGCTCTGGAGCCCGGGATGAAAAAGGGAAGATTTGAAAAATTGACCGCCTCAGAGGGAGTGTGGCGTCCAGCCCTGGCGGAGCGTAACCCTCGTAAGTGGCAACGCGCTGGCGCCCCGGGGACTGTGACCTGTGTTCCCTGGCCCCTGACCCTGAGGGTGACGTGTGGGTAAGAGTGTGGAAGGCGTTTATGTGCGAGAAGCAGAATGTGAGGGGAAAACCGGCTGGCTTTTCGGGACTCTCGAGGAAGGCGGTCCCCTCGCCTGAACCCCGGCCCCGCTGCTTGGCCGCCGTGTCCTCTCTGTGGCATTTTAAATTCCTTTTGTTTATGCCCTCCGCTCCAACCATAGTTCTTCTCGAGACTCTCGGGACCGTGAACCCCTCTCTGCAGAGTGTTTGGAGATCTTTGATCTAGGATTGAGCTGGGTGGCCCTGGAGTCATGCCCAGAAACCTGGACAGGAAGGTGGTGACAGGTCTCCGTGGAAGAGTGCACGGGTGCTTAATCTGGAAGTCAGAGCTCCTGAGTTCTCGACCTGCCTGTGACGTTGGAAAAGCAAGTTCCCCTTTGTTGAGTGTGGGAAAGGAGGATAACTCTTCTCTCGTGTGGTTTTTGTGAAGTGAATTGAAAACCAACCCAGGCACGCTTCATGATTACGGTTCTGGTCTTCAATTTCTGTTCCTTATCTACCTCGCCTTTCCTCTGACCTCCCGCATAGTGGCTTGCTTTCAGGGAACAAAAGTACGTTTTCACGTTGGCCCCAGCCGGACCTGTCTGGGGTGGTTCAGCCGCCATAACGTTCCTGAACTAGTCCTGTGTCATGTCGTCCGCTGTTGGCCCCCGTCGGTGCGACGCCCTCCTCCGCTCCCGGGACTCCGAAGCGGAGCGGGCGTCCCGCGTGGGCCCGGAGCTGCTGTCTCTAGGGTGAGCTGTCCAGACTCGAATCTTCCATCCCGCTTGTCTCCTTTCCCCCACAGGACCCTTTTGGAGAGAAGCGTGGCCACTTTGACTACCAGTCCCTCTTGATGCGCCTGGGACTGATTCGTCAGAAAGTGCTGGAGAGGCTCCATAATGAGAACGCCGAAATGGACTCTGATAGCAGTTCGTCTGGGACAGAGACAGACCTGCACGGGAGCCTGAGGGTTTAGACCCTGCTCCCTTCTCCCCTTCCCCCACTCAAGAGTCCCGGCAAAGTCCCTTCCCCCCCACCCCAGGGACGGAGAGGCAGTGTGTATCTCCCTCCAGACGTGACGTCATCCTGCAAGATGGCAAGAACCGAGAAAGCTCGGATCCCAGGGTGTGGGAGCGGGGAGGCCGTTCCTGATCTGACCTCCCTGGCTCTCGAGCATCCGGGGCCATGTTCATCCCATAGCAGGGGCCCAGGTACCTATGCAGGAGCACCCGGGGCGAGGGCCCCTGGCAAAAACACGGCAACCGACACACCTCTCCACAGGGCCGGCTCCTTAGGGATAGGTGGGAGACAGGCTGTAATTCCAAGAGGGAGTGTGCCCACGCGACGTATGGGGTTATCTGGAAGGGAGCTTTGGGGAGGGGGGGGCTGTCTGTGACACTTAACGCAGTCTGGGTGGTTGTCTGTCTGTCTGTCTGCAGTCTCGAAGCAGGGCTTCCCAGCGCCCTTTTCCCCCCTGCCTCTCTTCTCCCACTACTTCCCATGGGCCAGCATAATTTTGTGTTTCCTAATTTATAGTCACTGTTCTAGACAGACCAAAGAGAAGGAACAGTGGTGGAGTCTAGGCTGCTGATCAGTAAGCTTTACCTAGCACCTGAGCACCTTTCTCCTCTGCCCCGCATTCCCGCGCCCCTTCCCGGTTTGAAGACAGAAGGGGACTGGCCCCGGGACCGAACCGAGTCTTGGTTAAAAGCCCGCACAGGCACCCTGAGAGGCTGATTTTGTTCCCGCAATCACTGATTTGAGAAGTTCCCCACACAGCCAGCTGCTGTGTATATGGGATTGGAGCCACTACATAGAATAGTTTCTTACAGATTTTCAAAAAGGCTAGTAGCCACGACGAGGGCACTTCTGAGGGCGGGGTGCGGCGGGGAGACTGATGCTCGTCCTGTTGCGTTTCCGTTTGGCTGTCCTTGTGTATTTTCACCCCAGCCCCTCCCGCGCCACCGCCCCCCGCCCCCCGCCTCAACTTCAATGCCCAGGAACCTGTGGGGAGCAAGGTAGGCAATGGCGGGGGGGGGGGGGGGATGGCTGGGACTCTGGGCTCCCCTTCTCGCCACTCCCCTCCCTCTCCCTCCCGGCTGCTCTGCCGCTGGCTCTAAGGGGTGTCCCCTGGCTGTGTCGCTTCTCTGTCTGTATCTAGCTACAGTGATTCTTTAGCCGGTTGGCTCGGAAAAATGGGCTTTAGGTGCCCCGTGGTACTGGGCGTTGAGGGAATCCAGCCTTCCCCTTTTTGGTGTGTTCGCCCCATATTTTCCGGATTCTTCCCGTTAAGGCTCCCAGTGGGGTGTCGGTGACCCATGTGACGCAGGGCCTCAGGCAGCATCCAGCCACGTGGAAGGGAGAAGGGAGAGGAGACGGAGTACCTGCCCCGCCCGCTGCCGTGGAGGCGGCTGCCTGGGGGTCGTGGTGGGACTTCCCTGGGGGAGTTCGGGGGGGGGGGGGTCGGGCACAAAGGAGAATGTCCTACTTGGGAGGGCAGGAAGCTGAGAAACTGGACAGGACGTGGGCTTGGGGAACGGAAGTTTATCTTGGATACCGAAGGCCGAGTCTCTTAACGAGACTCAAAAGAGGGACCCTGCTTCCCATTTCCCTCTTCCATTCCCAGAGCTAGCGCAGGGCTTAGAAGAATGCCCTTGGTCTGTTGGTCCAGTGGTCGTCTGTCATCCATTTTAAGTGTTCCCACTTTCAAGTGACAATCCTCTCCTTGGCCCTGCCATGGGCAGAGCATGTCTGGCATACCGGCCCGACTTTTACGCCCTAATCTTGAGTTGAGGAAATATATGCACAGGAGTCAAAGAGATGTCTTTATATCTGACTGTACATAAATGAAGTTTTTTGTTTTTTGTTTTTTTTTTTCTTTTTGGTGCAATAAAGTTTGTTTTGGCAGAAGGAGGAAGCGCCTGTGGGTGTGGGAGGGTTTGCGTGAAGGGAGCGTGGGTCTCCTCGACAACCACACCTCTCCCCTGGGTCTGGAACCATCAGGGAGGAAGAAAGCGCTCAGTGAACCGTCTGGAAGCTCCCGGCTACGTGACCTGGGTGGATGCAGGGCTGCTGGTGACCAGTTTCCCGCCTACCAGAAGGAGAAGAGCGTTTTGTGAGCCCCCCTCGGGCCGCCAAGGAGAGGAGTGCCACCTTGGCCTCGGCTGCTTCCAGAGAGATGCAGGTCCTACAAGGACGGGCAGGCCTCGAGTCTGGGCACCTGGGCTTGGCCCGAGTGTCCCTCGGTAAGGATAGGGTGTCCACTTTCGGGATAATCCAAACCACTGGGTTTTGTTTTCTGGCACTCAACCAGCCCTCAGGAGCCCAGCGTTCTGAGACCGTGGAGACGCTGCTTCACGCAGCCTCCGCCCCACACCCCTGTCCCTACTGGGTAAACAAGGCCCCTGCTTTCCGGCGCAGAGGCTTTTCCTCCTGGCTGACCACGGGCGTGGGGAGAAAACTTCGCGAAATGCCGCCTCGTGCCGTGTGCAGCCAGGATACGGGAAAGTGAGGGGGTCTGATGGGAGTGGACCTAGCTCTGGCTTTTCTCTTTGCTTCTTCCGCCTGGTGGCCTCTGGTAGAGGACTTGGACCCTTCGCCTGAGACATTAAGGAGACCTACTTACCCAAGTAAAGTCGTGAGGATTAGAGGGGGTTCGCAAATGGCGTGGGGTAGGTGTTCAGTAAACAATGCCCTTGCCGCCACTGAGGCTAGAGGGACCCGGTGAGCAACGGGAGAGGGAAACCCACTAGGAAACGGGAGAACTACCACCGTGTAGGGCCACTGTCGGTCAGTTCCCCGAGATTCCACGGTTTCCTCTAACCACCACTTGACTTTGACCTCTGCTTCACACTCAGCCGTGTCTGTCAGAACCTGCAGGCCCTCAAGGAAGCTGGATGAGACCGGACGAGTGGCTATGACTTACGGGTCCGTTAGGGTCTGCTGGTTTGAGATCAAAACATCTTCCTAGGGACCAGCTTTGAGCCAGCGGGCTGTGATTTATGCCTCAGGGCTAGAGAGAGACTAGGCTGTCGAGCCAGGAGGCGGACAGCCTTCGTCCTAGACCCGGCTTCGCCGTGAGCTTGGAAGACCGGCCCGTAGAGGTCCTTCCCTCCGTGCTCGCTGTTCTGTGTAACTCGGGTCCTCCTTCCTGGATAAATGAGGTTTTCTCCACTAAAGATGCTACGGGAAGGCACTTTAAGAAAAAACAAGCCAATGGGTGAAGCGTACGGAGGGCGCAAGAAAACTTGGAACTCTTTCTTCTTGAAAGAAAACAGACAAAAGCAAAGTTGTTCGGGTTTTATTTGCCAACCGCTCTCCCCTCCTCTCCCTGCCAGCTGCCGGGCCCCCGGCCCCCACCCCCCGGGCGCTCCCAGAGTCAGGGGAGGGCTTCTCTGGCCTCCTCGGCTGTAATCTCCTGGGAGTAGAGGTCCGTGAAAAGAGCGGGCAGCCAGTAGTGGGCCTCCCCGGGCGCCTGTAGGTCCAGCCAGGCCAGCCCTTCCTTCAGCAGGTGTTCCTGGAGGGAACGGGGAGGAAGAATCCTCTGGGACAAGGGAGCCCCCGTAGGGTAGACTGACAACCCCCCCCACCTGTTTTGGCTTCAGTGGGGTTTTCGGGCTACATCTACACGAGTGCCTTCACGTGTTTACATGATGGGAGCCACCGTGCTTAGTTCCGCGTCCATTACCTCGCGGGTAAACCTTTAGGGAGAAGTTAACGAAAGGGCTGTGTTAGCTTAGAATGGACTCCCGATTCCTACAGCTGGAAAGAGGCCCAAGAGGGGCTGGTTGTGCCCCACAGCATTAAATAGATGTTTCTGTTACCCTGCTTTCCAGAAAAAAAGGAGATCTAGTTTAACTGCCTGGATGAGGAAGAAGGTATTGAAGGCCAGGGTTTACGGTCTCATACTCCTTCTCGTAACATCGGCCTCTCGTTAGCGCCACGAAATCTGTATCTATAAAACTGTAACCACAACACGCAATGTAACAGAATATGATCGTGGATGTGTCATTAAGTAGTTCACAACCCTCTCACTCTGTATTAACAGCGTTACTTCTGATACAAACTACGTGAATGGTCTCACCAGGCTCTCCAGGCCGGGAGACAGGAGGCGGGGTGGGGGGGCTCGCCTGCCGCAGTCAGGAGCCTGCCTCGGTTGTACCTCTCAGGGCCACCCTCAGAGACGTGGGGTCACTTCTGTGGGCCTTCAAGGCAAGAGGCCAGCGGAGCGAGGCTAGGTCCTGCCCGTGTGCTGCCTGTCCACCCTCCTCCTCCCATCTGGGGCCCATCTTTGCTGGGCCATTCCAAAATTCACATACCAGCACTTGCCGCGCTCGCTCGGTCTCCCATTTAAGACTGGCTTTGATATCGCTGACGGTCACGTAGCCATTTTTCTGAAGGAAGGAGGGATGGGGAGTCAGGTAACAGCGTACTTTCCCTAAGAGCCCAGCATCCGCCCAGGAACAACGGGTTTACCCACACGGGACAAAAAACTGCCCTTGGGCGAAGCCTATGAGAGCACAAAAAAAGAATGCTTAGAAGTCCCAGCAAAGAGAGAGAGAAGCAACTTTCAGGGTGACGAGGTGGGGGGGGGGGGAGGGGGTTGAGTCTTAAAAAGTGGGGTCCCTGGTACTAAAACATTAGACTTTCTCAGAGAACTTTGGAGTATGATCTGATTCAGGACAATGAACGGACAGGAAGGGACGGTGACCATTCCCCAGGGAGAAAAGCCCTCTCCTTCTTGAGTTTTGTTCGGGGGTATAGATTTAAGAAACCCGAACCCCTCTTTCCTAAAGCCATGGTAAGGATTTGGCAGGGGTGGGGGACGTGCTGAGGAACAGGGGGAACGGTAAACAAGATTACACATTTGTTCTGCGGCATCGACACCCAGTTTTAAGAAGACCTCAAAGAACCTGTCTACCCAAGAAAATACAGTTCGTCGTCTGCATGTCCGCCTATTCCGCTAGACTGTAAGCTCCCGCAGAGCAGGAACCACGTGGTACCCGTCGTTCTGCGCCCCGCAGCCTGGCCCGGTGCTTGGCACTGTAGCTGCTCAATAAACGTCTCCTAAAGAAGGTCAGGTCTGACTGGTGCATCCGCTAGGCAGTCTGGGCAGAAGACCCCCCCACCGCCCCGCCCCCCTGCCCCCCACCCCGCCCCGCGGCTCCAGAAGCCCCGCCCACACACGTGCACGCACACGCCTCCCCTCCCCTCCCCGCGAGCCCTGGCCCCTCGCGAGGCCCGCGGTACCTCCGCCAGCTGCAGCACCACCGTGTGGTCCATATTGAGCTCAGCCGGAACAGACTGAATGAGGTAGGTGCCACCCACGGGGATGATGCCAAAGCCGGTGCCGAGCGCCTTCAGCTTCTTGATGGCCCTGATAAGGTCGTCTCTGAGGGGAGGAAACGCTGCTGAAACACCTTGGGCCGAGCGGACCTGGCAACGACGCACTTCCGGCTCGGCCCCGGGACGCCCCGACAGAAGACCCAAGAGGGCGGGTGACGTTCAGTGACATTAGCGAAGAGGCGGGGTCAAAGGGCACCAAATGGTGCCGCTGCCAGTCAAAGGAGACGGTGCCCGGCCATCAGCCCGCGCAGTCAGCAAACCATCCTAACCCCAGACAGAGGTCAAAAATACACCTATGGGGGCCCGTCAGGAAATGTGAACGAAGGAGCTAAAGGCAGGGGACAGCAGGGAGCGGCGTGGACTACGGCCAAGTGCAAAACGCTTCTCCATTTCACAGAGGGCCACCGGGCTGACTACTGCCATGTGGCTTTTCCCTAGTTCCCCACTAACTCAAACCAGGGAAAAAGAAAACCCGCAACACGGTGGGTCCGCATACCCAGCCCACATGCTGACAGCATTTCTTTTTGTTTTTTTAAACCTTTTCTCACCCTGAAGTCCCACAGAGAGGCTGGCGAACCAGATCAATCTATCTCCCCCCATCTTCTGGCCCCCACCCCTCTCCCCAGCCTTTCTCCGTGCGGGCGCGCTAGCTTCCTGAACCCCAAGTAATCCAGAGTCTACACAGCCCCAAGTTAAAAAAAAAAAAAAAAAAGCAACAATACATTACGTAGACATGAAAAAAATACATAAATGATGCTTAGAAGGAAATACACCGGAATGCTGGCAGTTGTAATCTCTCGCTGGAGAAGTTACAGGTGGTTTTTGGTTTTTTATATCTGTGCACTTTTGGCATTCTAAAAAAACATGTTGGAATAAAATGATTCCTAAAGAAGCCCAGACATACGAGCCGTGAAGAGAAAAGATTTCATGTGATTTCTAGAAAGGCTTTTCTACACTCCAAGGGACTGGAAGGCACGACCTACTGGCTGACATCCTGTGCGAATTTGCCCCTTCCTTTTAACACCTGCTGATGTAGTTCTTCCAGAGTTATCAGACCTGTTGGAGGGGACAGGAAAGCAGATGAAGTCCGCTAAACCAAACCAATTTAAAAAAGCAAAGGCGGCAGCATCTCCCAAAAGCTATAAACACTCGCTCAACGTCGAGGCTGTTATCTATTTACGGCCAGTGATTTCTAACTGGGTCTAAGCTCGCTTGCTTTCTTGACTTCAACACAGCCCATTCGATGCGCTCATTAAGAGGACGCCGCTGGAGGCCCATTTTGGAGGTCACGTTTTGGGGAGCACAGAAACTCGGCATCACCCTACTTTCCTGGGAGTGGCAGGGCAGACCTAGAGTTCCTTGTGATAAAGTCATAACCCAGACACGTTGTGTATCAGGGGAAAAGGCCTTAGCTCCTACCTCCCTACTGTTTTCTATACTAACCAGGGGCTGGACCTCCCCAGGGCAAAGGTCTCTAGAGAACAGGGACAATCATCCAGGCCATTCCATTTACCCCTGGCCATGGAGACGTGGTATAGATTCAAGGGCATGAAGCGGCTGAGACGCTTCAGAAGACCAAACAGTTTCTCAAGATCTCACTGGCCTGCAGACTGAAGGCTGGAAAAGCTCATCTTTCAGGGTTCTCTCTCTCTCTCTCTCTCTCAGGGAAGCCCAAAGCCCAGTCAAGAGACTTCGCCACACTCACCTCCATTCCGGTGCTTCAGGGCCAGGCACACTTCGATGATCTGAACACCCAGCTCATAATAGAAATCTCCCACGCCTAGCATCTCAGACCAAAATCCTTTTCCAGCTAAAAGACAGAAAGGCAACAGTCTAGGTCATATGTTAGCCTACGCCCATAGTTTCTTTCAAAGCTAGATTAAAACATCTATCCTGTAGGAAGCCTGCCCTGCCTAGACTAACTCCTTGTGCTCCATTTACTACTCAGGATCCCCAAACAGTTGGAACTCTTGGAAATTCCTGCTAAAAAACAGGCTCAGGGGCACCTGGGTGGCTCAGTCGGTTAAGCGTCCGACTTCAGCTCAGGTCACAATCTCGCGATCTCGCGGTCCGTGAGTTCGAGCCCCGCGTCGGGCTCTGGGCTGATGGCTCGGAGCCTGGAGCCTGCTTCCAATTCTGTGTCTCCCTCTCTCTCTGCTCCTCCCCCGTTCATGCTCTCTCTCTCTCTGTCTCAAAAATAAATAAACGTTAAAAAAAAAAAAAAACAGGCTCAGACAGTTGTAAAGGGTGGGCCTTCTAAAAGGCATTTCTGTTTGGCTAAGTGGCTCCAGGATACTATGAAACTGAGTTTTCCTTTCCCAAAGCATACAGGGAAATATGATGGGACAAGGCTAAGAAAAAAGAATATGCAGGGGTGCCTGGGTGGCTCAGTCGGTTGAGCGACCGACTTCGGCTCGGGTCACGATCTCACGGTTTGTGGGTTCGAGCCCTGCGTCGGGCTGTCTGCTGACAGCTCAGAGTCTGGAGCCTGCTTCGGATTCTGTGTCTCCTCCTCTCTCTGCCCCTCCCCTGCTCATGCTCTGTCTCTCTCTGTCTCTCAATAATAAATAAACGTTAAAAAAAAAAAAAAAAATGCAGACCGGGCATTCAAAAATCCATTGAAGGCCATAGTTTATGGAGTAAAAAATGCAGGCTATAGAGTAGTAATTATAGCATAATCCAATATGTTAAAAAAAAAAAGTTTATAAATACAATGTATGTGTCCAGCAAGATAACCTTAGACTGTTAATATGTATCCCTGCAATTAGGGGACAGGATCAGGAGACTTCTATTTTCTGTTTTTCTCTTTTCTCCTTCGTTGACCGACTGCATAATTACATGCTACTTTCATTAAAATGAAATTTTTTTTTTTTTTTAATTTTTTCAATGTTTATTTATTTTTGAGACAGAGAGAGACAGAGCATGAATGGGGGAGGGTCAGAGAGAGAGGGAGACACAGAATCAGAAGCAGGATCCAGGCTCTGAGCCATCAGCCCAGAGCCTGACGCGGGGCTCAAACTCGTGGACTGTGAGATCGTGACCTGAGCTGAAGTCAGACGCTTAACCAACTGAGCCACCCAGACGCCCCATTCTTTTTTTTTTTTTTTTAATGTTTTATTTATTTTTGAGAGAGAGAGAGAGAGAGAGAGAGAGAGAGAGAGAGAAAGAGCGAGTAGGGGAGGGGCAGAGAGAGGAGACACAGAATCCGAAGCAGGCTCCAGGCTCTGAGCTGTCAGCTCAGAGCCCGATGCGGGGCTCGAACCCACAAACCATGAGATCATGACCTGAACCGAAGTCGGTCGCTGAACCGACTGAGCCACCCAGGCGCCCCCGAAATTCTTTTTTAATAGGGGAAAAAACCCATTAAAAAATTCCACTGTAGATCATCGAAGGGGAGGTCAGGCACACTGGCTACCAGCCTACTCTCCAGCCTCTCCAGCTTTCCCATCAAAGCGGGCCCTCAGCCACCCTGCCAGGCCCACACCAAAGACTACATCCTCTGGCTCTCCCTGCAGGCCCTTCTAGAAGATGCCCTGACAACAGTGATGACAAGGAGATGCGCTCCTGTCCCTAGGAGAATACCACACCCCTACAGTCAACTCCTTACAGGCCAGAGGATCCACCCCGATGGTGGCGCACATGTCCTGGAACTGCACCCGGAATTCTGGATTCTTCCGGATCTCCTGCTTATGCTTGCTGGCAAACTCCTCCAGGTTGGTCTTGAACATGTCCAACTGCTTTGACATCTGTAGGGTGGACAAGGAGGAGGTTAGGGGCAGCCCAGCTAAGTGATAGATGTCAAAAATAAGTTCCTGGCCCAGTGGCAGGGCAAGGGCTAAAATAACCCATTTCCTCCAGGCCTACTATTATGCTGTTTCTTATCCCCCCTTTCTTTTAAAAAAAAAAAAAATCTTTTTTTAATGTTTATTCATTTTTGAGAGAGAGAGAGAGACCGAGGAGGGGAAGGGCAGAGAGGGAGACACAGTATCCGAAGCAGGCTCCGAGCTGTCAGGACAGAACCCGATGCAGGGCTCGAACTCACGAACCGCGATCATGACCTGAGCCGCAGTCAGATGCCCAACCGACTGAGCCACCCGGGCGCCCCTTGTTCCTTCTCTATTTATCCCTAACTCTCCTTCGTGGTTCTGCTGTCAGCTGACTTGAATGCTATAATGTTTCCTCAATTCTAAAACACACATTTTGGGGGACGCCTGGCTGGCTCTGTCAGTGGAGCACATAACTCTTGATCTCAGGGTTGTGAGTTTGAGCCCCACATTGGGTGGAGTTTACTTAACAATAAAATGTTTTAGGGGCGCCCAGGTGGCTCAGTCAGTTGAGCGTCCGACTTCAGCTCAAGTCATGATCTCACGGTTCGTGAGTTTGAGCCCCACGTCGGGCTCTGTGCTGACTGCTAGGAGCTTGGAGCCTGCTTCAGATTCTGTGTCTCCCTCTCTCTCTGCCCCAACCCCGCTCATGCTCTCTCTCTCTCTCTCTGTCTTAAAAATAAATAAAAAAACATTAAAAAATATATTTTAGGGGCGTCTGGGTGGCTCAGTCAGTTAAGCGGCCGACTTCAGCTCAGGTCATGATCTCGCGGTTCACGGGTTCGAGCCCCATGTTGGGCTCTGCACTGACAGCTCAGAGCCTGGAGCCTGCTTCAGATTCTGTGTCTCCTTCTCTCTCTGCCCCTCCCCCACTCACCCTCTGTCTCTCAAAAATAAATTTTAAAAAAATTAAAATTTTTAAAAATAAATCAAATATTTTAAAAAGAAACATAAATAAAAAATAAAACACATTTATCCCCCCACGTGTTCCTGTTCTAAGGACAGGATGCCTCTAACAATCAGTGGCACATCTAATGTAGTGCCTTCTTTTTCTTTTTTCCCACAGAAACTGTCATTACATTGAAGGTGCACCTCATAATCCATTTTGTCTTAAAAATGAGGTGGGGGGGGAATTGCCTGAGTGGCTCAGTCCGTCAAACATCTGACTCTTGATTTCAGCTCAGGTCATGATCTCATGGTTCCTGAGATCGAGCCCTGCAGCGAGGAACCTGCTTGGGATCCTCTCTCTCCCTCTGTCTCACTCAGGAGTACTCGCAAGCTTGCTCTCTCTCTCTCTCTAAATAAACTTTTAAAAACGAGGGAATGCAGCATTCAGAGAGAGGGAAATCTCCAGCCACTGACAGAAAGGCTAAATAGGAGAAAATGAATTAGGTGTGCAGTGACTGTTTAATCTTTCAGTCATGGACCTTCTTGGAATCAACTCCAAAAGAAAGAATCCCTGGGGCGCCTGGGTGGCTCAGTCGGTTAAGCGTCCGACTTCAGCTCAGGTCATGATCTCGCGGTCCGTGAGTTCGAGCCCCGCATCGGGCTCTGGGCTGATGGCTCAGAGCCTGGAGCCTGCTTCCGATTCTGTGTCTCCCTCTCTCTCTGCCCCTCCCCCGTTCATGCTCTGTCTCTCTCTGTCTCAAAAAATAAACGTTAAAAAAAAAAATTTAAAAAAAAAAAAAGAATCCCTAAGGGAGGGGTGGGGGCCTACCAGACTGCATTCCCAAGCTAAGGTACTAATGATTTGGGGATTTTCTGACTTATGGCTGTGACTCCTTCCCTTTCTCTAATTAACAAAGCCTACTTTCTACCTGCCGGGAGAGTAACCGCTCCTGGCCCAACACTTCACTTGCTACATATTAGAAACATTATAATCACCATTTCCAGTTGATTCCTGTATGTCATCTCCCTTATGAGTGGGAGCTTTTGAAGAGCACAGCCTGTGTCTCTTTCCTCAGTTCAAGGACCCCCATTTCCTTGCTTAACTGCTTCCTCCTCTCCTTCCCCAGTCGTCATAACTGAGTAAACTTGGGGCATGGACAGAAAAGGGAAGTGTTAGAAAAGGAAACCGCAGGCCCCGCGCCCCATCACTGACACACACTTCTGGAGGGGACAGTGGTGGGGCTGGATGGCACAGAGTAAGCAATATTTTCATGTTATCCCCTGGCACATCAAGTGAAAGCCTCCAAAGATCTAAGTCAAACGGCTCTACCAACTACTACCCAGGTAACCTTGGACAAATCCCCTGAATGTCCTCAATTCTAAACTGGGAAGAACAGAGCTCTCTCCTGATAGGACTGTCAGGATGAATGAACAAGACAGGGTCGAGAAAAAACGGGCACGTGCATGGGAGGATGAAAGCATGTAATCATTCAAAGATGTCAGCTATCACCGTCGTTAGCAAGTCGGCAAATGGTCTGAGCAGTCCAGAAACCAAGATTTGCCAAAGAGTCGGGTTTTAGTTTGATCCGAACAACCTAGGGGCACCCCGGTGGTGGCTCAGTCGGTCAAGCCTCCGACTTCGACTCAGGTCACGACCTCGGGGGTTCTTGAGTTCAGCCCCCCGCGGGAGGCTCTGTGCTGACAGCTCAGAGCCTGGAGCCTGCTTCGGATTCTGGGTCTCCCTCTCTCTCTCCGTTCCTCCCCCGCTCACACTCTGTCTCTCCCTCAAAAATAAATAGAGATTTCAAAATGTTAATCCACACAATCTAGTTTACATCAAAGGCGTCCTGTCCACCCTGTCGGGTCTCCCCTCCTGCCTGGAGTCCTCCAACCGACTCACCTGGGCCAGCTGGTCCTCAGCCAAGACAGTTCCTCGCTCCTTGTACTTGGCCTGTCAGACAAAGAGACCGGCGTGAGTTGAGAGTGGGCACTGGGGGCTCCCACTTGTACTGCCCCGGCTGAAGTATGAAAAGAGGAGGGTGTCTTTGAAATGGTTTTCCTTAGGGAGAGGGATGAGGAAGAACAATAGACGACTGGTCTGTAGCCAAATTTGGGGACGCGGGGGGAAAGGGCTGGTGGACCCGGGGATGCTGACACTCCAACCCACCGGAAGCTGAAGAGTCTCAGTTCCCCGGGACCCGAGCAGCCTGCTGTCAGACTGCGATGGGGGGTGCGATTTGAGGGTACAGAGCTCTCCGCTCCAAGACTTCAGTCTCTGTCGGGTCGGGGGTGGCTGTGGGTCGGCCTTCGTCCCCTCACCTCGGCCAGCTTCTTCTTGGCGATGGCGCCGGCTCCCACCCCGCGGCGATGCATCCCAGCCCCGGGCCCGCGGGCCGCCCCGCTGCCGGGACCCCGGGTCTCCGCGTCCCGGGATCCGCCGCCGGCTCCCGACGCGGAAGCGCGGGCCGCGCGTCATCTCCGCGCGCCGGAAGCTACGCGCCGACTTCCTGCCGCGGGGCACAGCGGCCCCGCCTTCCTCGGGTGGCCGGGTTGGGAGAAGCCCCGGCGGAGCCCCGCGGCGGGGAAAGACGAGGCGGCGAGGACGCGTGGCGGCGGCCTCCGTGTCGGCCGCGCGTTCCCCCACCCACGTGGGTGCCTGAGACCCTCGCTTGTTGGCGCGGCTGCCCTTCCGCCGCCACCCAGCCTCCGGCCGCCTGATACGGGGCCAGGCGCGGAGTCGTCCCGAAGCTTCCACATTGAGCATGAAACCCAACGTATTCTGCTCTAATGGAGCCGACCCCGTTGGAGGCAAACGCGGAGGTTCTGACTGGGGCAGGCCTTAAGTTAAGAACTGGGACTCTGGAATCGGAAAGCCTGGCCCCAGAGCCCACGACCGCTGCTTATGATGTAGTAGCTCCCGGCAAAGTCCTGAACCTCTCGTGGTCTACTGGCCACGGTTGGTTTAGAGTAACCTACTCGTGAGGTGGTTGTGAGGATGAAGGGAGAAAATGTGTAACCAAGCATTTAGGGCGATGCCTGACACATAAGTAAACATCCGCTATGATTGTTATTCACCAGATGTGGGGTGGAATCCGTCTGTGTGTTTAGGAAGCTCCATAAGTTTTTTTTTTTTTTTAATTTTTTAATGTTTGTTTATTTTTGAGGCAGAGAGAGAGATAGAAAATGAGTGGGGGAGGGGCAGAGAGAGAGAGGGAGACACAGAATCCGAAGCAGGCTCCAGACTCTGAGCTGTCAGCACAGAGCCCGATGCAGGGCTCGAACTCACGAGCGGTGAGATCATGACCTGGAAGTCAGGCACTCAACGACCTGAGCTGCCCAGGTGCCCCTCCATAAGTGATTTCTATAGCATTGAGCCTAACAAAAGGACTAGTGAAGGATTCTTAAGTCAGGGAGTAAGAAGATCAAAGTCTGGTTTTTTCTAAAAACTGACAGCCCAGGACTCCTGGGTGGCTCAGTTGGGTAAGCATCCGACTTTTGATTTCTGCTCAGGTCATGATCTCCTGGTTCCCAAGACCAAACCCCACATGGGGCTCTGCGCTGGCAGTGGGGAGCCTGCTTGGGATCCTCTTTCTCCCCTTCCACTGCCCCTCCCCCTGCTAACATGCGCCCTCTCTCTCTCTCTCTCTAAAAATAAATAAACTTTAGAAACAGAAAAATCAGTGACAACCTAAAGAGACCTAAGTCAGTCATAGCAATCCAACCTAGGAATGAGAGCTAGGGGGTGCCTGGCTGGCTCAGCCCCAGGATGATCCCAGAGTTGTGGATTTGAGTCCCACACAGGGTGTCGAGATTACTTAAATAAATAAAACTCACAAAAAAAGAAATGGTGAACGCTAGGACTAAGAGAGTGGCCACGAGGACAGGGAGAATGGGACAGACGGGTATTTGGAAGGCAGAATGGTAAAACCGATAGATGAGGGCGGTGTGGGTGGGGGGAAATGCTCCCGTTTACTGGCTTGGGCAACAGGATGGTGCTATTCAGAGAAGGGGCGTGGGGAGACAGGGACTGACACCACAGGATGAAGCTGGAGAGGTAATTAAGAGTGGTTTTGAACGTGTTGAAATCGAGGTCTCTGTAACATCACAGGAGAGATGGCCAGTGGTCATCTGGATGTGCTAGTAGGAAGGTCCACAGAAAGAGCTGGGCAGAGCTACACAGATCCAGAATCCGCAGCAAGGTAAAATCGTGAATGTGAGGAATGTTACCAGAGGTTTCAAGTTAAAGGATTAGAGGAGGATGGGCGATCGTCCGCCACCATTTTGGTCCTTAAGGGATTATGGAGCCAGGAGCCAATGAGCCTGGGTCCGTCAGGATTTCATGCAGCGGAACTGTCACTGTCACACCAGCCGTGAGCTCCCTGCCTCTGGATGACCTTTATTTTTGAGAGAGACAGAGACAGAGACAGAGCGAGCGCGGGGAGCGGGGCACGGGCAGAGAGAAAGGGAGACACAGAATCTGAAGCAGGCTCCCGGCTCCCAGCTGTCAGCACAGAGCCTGATGCGGGGCTCGAGCTCATGGACTGTGAGATCCTGACCTGACCCGAAGTCGGACGCCTGACCGACTGAGCCAGATTTTATTTTTTAGTAATCTCCACACCCAACGTGGGGCTCAAACTCACAGCCCAGAGATCAAGAGTTGCTCGCTCCACTGACTGAGCCAGCCAGGTGCCCCTCATACCGTCATACTTTTCCTACACCACTCCCTGACACAAAAATTTGGTCCCTTCGTGACTCACTGACACAAATAGACACACCTGCTTCATTTCTCACTCTTTGACTCACACCGTATGACCCCTTAAGATACATGCGCTGATCCCTCCCTCACACCCATGTCTTCAAATTGAACTATTCATACCCTCAAATGCACACACACACACATACTCACTCCCATAGGTGCAAACACTGGCCCGAGACAAACCTTGTGACCACACTTACGCGGACACCCTCACTCCCTTATTCGGACACGTTTGTTCTCTCTTACAATTTTAGAGAAAGTATGTTGACCAGTAATGTGCTGGTAAATGTTTAACAAGCCCCTCTCCCGGCTGGGAGGGAGGAGCTCTGATTTATGGCACTTGTCAATTTCCACGGTGCACCCTGGCCATGGCCAATTTCAAGCTAACAATGATTCTACAACCTGCTCACAAAATTCCTGACAACTTAACCACGGCTCCCAGAAGCGCTCAGCCCCAGTATACGCTGTGTGCAGCCCATCACATTTGCCATCCCTTGCTTTCAGTGACTCACTGGCCTTAGCCGGAGCACAGGACTTCAGTTCTCTACCTCACGGAGGCAGTGTAGTGCATGGTTAACAGCTATTACGTTCTTCTCTTAAAATGATGTCATGAGGCTTTAAGTGATGTTTGTAAGGTACCGAGCACAATGCCTGGCCCGTAATAAGAACACTGTACCAAGATTATTTTAAATCGCCCTTTCTGATTCGCTGACCCCCGGAGAACCCAAGACTCCAGAGACAGAGATCCAACTTCTCCCCAGGACAACCAGCTCTACCATAGAGAATCACTAAACTATATCCTCTGAGCAAAGGCATGCTCTGAATTGTGTGACACACATTCTCTCCGACCTCAAGGAGTTCAGGGGAGAGGAAATCTACAATATCGGAGTTGGAAGACAGTGCCTGGCAGCCCTCAGGCAAATTCAGTTCTCAAAAGCGTTTTGTTTGGTCAGCAGAAAGCGTGTCTCTTCCATTTTCACAGTCCCCATCCTTCCCATTGTCTTACAGCCTCCCCACTTTTCTCAATTATGCTACTGGCCCGGCCCTTCAGCCGATCCAGCTGGCCACTCCCTGATTTAAAACCAATACCCTTGTATTTCTAAATTGAGGTTTAGGTGGGTAAATGATAACAAAAGTTAACTTTTATTGACCATTTACTTTGTGCCAGGCATTATCTGAATTAATACCTTAACCCTAGGAGTTGGGTAGTTAGGAATCTTCTTTTTCACAGACGGGAAACAGGCCAAGAGTGAAGAACTAACGAACTTGCCAAGTCACGGACTGAGTAAGCGATTTGAATCTTTGAATTGAGGTGCGTTTGACTCTTGTCTCCTAAAATAGGACTAGATCGAGGGGAGAGAGGGCATTCCAGGTAAGATAACCCGAGTGAAAGGGGTGGGTAGACAGCCCTGTTTTCTGTGGACACCAGGCACTGGGGGGAAGGCGGTGGGCGGAGGGGGGAAGGGGGGCTTTGAACACTGGAAGAGAAAGGTACTGACGTTTGGACAAACGGAGTTGGCCCCTTTCCTTTCATTCCTACCACCATCATGCTAGGGTAAGCCTGGAATCCTGCAGTGGTCTTCCCTTCCGGCTTTCATCTCTATTCATCTCAGTATATAGTCCTCACTCATGATTGTTTGGGAACGCTTCTAGATCTTCCAACCTGCCCCTGCTCAGAATCCTTCAGGACCTTGCCCTTGGTCTGAGGATAAACTCCAAAAGCTTCAGTATGACCTTTAAGACCCTGCCTCTGCCTACCCAACCAGCATCTGTTCCTGCTAATCTCCCATGGCCTGTTTTGCTTTGTGAGAACACTGGGGCGATATTTATTAAGGCTCGCCTCATCCCTTGGCCATTTTATCCTTGCAAGTTCACTCCGCTTGGACGTCACGTTCTCAAAGAGGCCCTTCCGACCCCCCCCCCCCCACTCTATCTAGATGAGGCTGCTCCATTCTTTCTCATAGCACCCTACTCTTTCTTCACATGGCTTAGGATGTTAGGTGATTATTAATGTGTGTGTGTGTGTGTGCGCGCGCGCGCGCGCATGTGTGTATGTATGTTGAAGATTAAAGTCTGTCTCCATCACGGGACTGCAAATTCCTCAAGGGCAAGGACTGTGCTCATTTCCTTGGCTGCCGTATTCCCAGTGGTGACCACAGTCCCTGCCAATGTTAGCTTTCCAATAAGTGTTTGTAGACTAAAGAGATGAATTATGGGTGCCGGTGGGAGCCATAGCTCCTTTGCATTGGGCGGCACACACACACAGAAGACCATTCCCTGGTAGCGCTCGATAGACGTTGGAATAAGTTTTGACCGTGGGCACAAGGATTCATTTCAGCTTAAACTTTATTGGTTTGGCTTCTCTCGGGGGCCCTGGGGTGCAGCTGAGGCCTGAGCAAGTGAAGGGCAGAGTCCGGACCTGAGCCGGGTTTGGTCTGAGTCACTGAAACCTGGGGAGAGTGGAAAGAGGAGGGGTAGTGGTTGGAGAGGGGGGTCATTATCCACTTAGAGTCGGCAAAGCAAATCCATCCTGGTGCTCAGCCATGGTTCAGCAGCTCCTACCTCCTAATTACCTTCTTAATTATAAGTCATCAAAGTAAGTCCAGAAAGCACCCACCTTCCTACGGAGAATTTCTCATACTCTTCTCCATTGTTCTGATCCCGCCCCCCTCCCCCTTTCCCTTCCTGCCCTCTACCGGAAGCCATCCCAGATTTGGTCCCCGGCTTGCCAGCATGGAAGCCTGAGATGTGTTTCGGTTTCCACGCCTCAGTGTTTGCGTCTTGAAATGAGTGTCCTTTAGGTAGGCGGATCTCTTCATGGCGGTGTTAGTCATCCCTTGCTTCTGGGACATAATAGATTAAAGGACTTCCTAGCCGGTGAGGTCGATTCAAGGACCACTGAGACCCACAGAGAGAGGAAACATGCCTCCAACTCTACCAGCACCGTCACTGGGAAGGGGCCATGGGACAAGGGTACAGTGGGAAAGCCGAGAATAGGATGGGGTGGGCGGGGAGGTGAGCGCAGCCTGTCACCTGGACGCAGTGGAGACAGAAGTTCAAGAAGGGATAATAGCCGCCAACATCACTGAACTCCTATTCCTCACAGGTTGCTCTCGGCTCTCTCCCTGGATTATCTCGCTTAAACCTGACAACAGTCCCATGGAGTGGTCTGAATAAGCCTTGATTTTCGTGAAAACACGGAGGTTCAGAGAGGCTTATGGGTTTGCTGGGGTGACGATCTGAACCCATGTGTGGCCCCGAAGCCCAAGCTTATGAGCGCTGTGTAGGATGCCCAAAGCCGCCGACCGCCGCCCCCACCTGAACCTGCAGATTTCCATCTGGTCCGCCATCCAAGCCAGCAGCTCTCGAATCAGTAAAACCTTTAGCAGATCTTCATCACTGGGGGTCTTGGGTAGGGAGCTGCCAAGAAGAAAGCCTTCGGCGGGCTTGGCAATTTTTTTTTTTTTAGCCTCGGCCCCACCCGGAGTGAGTAAATAGAGGGCCCGGGACTCCAAGGGGCAGCGGGGGTGGGGGGGGAGGGAGTCAACACAGCTGCTCTCTCTCTCTCATCTCAGCTTTCAAAGCTCCACCCTGGTCTGCAGGCCAGGGGAATAGGGGGTCTTCAATACAGATGTCCCACCCACCCACCCAGAATGCCTTCCCCAAACCCGAGAGGTGATTTAGGGCACATTCACTCTCTAGAATGATCCAAAGCTTCCTCAGCTTTCTCGGAGAGGGGGCCACTGATGTCAAGGGACTGGCTTTGGAAGGGTCCCCATTCCTCAAACACGGCCTTCCTGAAGTTTGTCGGGGAGAAGTGGGGAAGCCAGATCCCTGAGGCCTCTGGCGCTGCCCCCTCTCCTTGCCTCTGTGACTCTGCATACTAGGTCATCAGGACTCTGGCCCCCAAACCCCTCCTTGGACCCCAGCCCCGATTTCTCCCAGGCTTCTCCCCTTAAGCTTGGGCTGGCCTCCGGGAACTCAGAGAAGACCCCTCTTTGAACTGAGAGTGGAAGGGGATGCTTATCTGGGGCCTTGCCCTGCTCCAGGGTCTGGGAGAGGGAACAATGAGGCCCTGCCCCCACTCCTTCCCTTGTGGGCTGACTCACCCCTGCTGCTCCCTCGCCGCCCCCTCCTTCCTGTTAGATTGATGGGCCAGCTCCAGGGCCCCGGCCTCCCTCTGGGTGATGTTGTGCTTCCAGCTGGTCAGGTAAAGATTAGGGGGTGGGTGGGGCTGGGGAGACTCCAGATGTCCCCCAGTCCCCAAGCGCTCCGACCTTTGGGGACCTTAACCCAAGTCGCAGAGGGGACTTCTTTGTTCAGCCGCCCCACTGCCTGTCTTCAGTTGCCAAAGAGCTTTTCGGCGTCTACCGTGCTGAGCAAACAGCGAGGGCAAGGGAAGGGACTTGGCCAAGAGAAGAAGGACAAGGGCAGTGTATCCTATTTCCTAAGTCCGAACTGACCCCCACCAAATCGTCATTGTCAGCAGCTCAGCGATCTCTGTCTTAGTCCCCAGCCCAGTGGAGATCCTCTGTGAGCCCCCCCCAACCCCCACCCCCACCCCCTGCCCGCCATCTTCCCTGATCCTTCTCCTTAGAAGAAGACCGGAAAATTGCCTTAGTCCCATGCCAGACTGGGCTATCGCCTGAGCCCTGGTCAGGGCCACCATATTGTCCAGCTCCCCATCGGTGCCTAAGGGAAAGGCACAGCCTGGAGTTGAAGTACAGGCCCGCGTGGCACATGTGACGTCCGGTCTACACGAACGAAGGCACGGCCAGCCTGGGGCCAAGAGAGGGCAGGTGCATTGACTTACTCATTCTTCTTCCCCTTCTGGGCCAGCAGCCAGTTCACAAAGTCTTGTTGGCGGATCTTGTCCATAGCGATGCTGTAGTCACTGATGAAAGTCCCCTCGGCGTACCTGGGGCCTCGAGGTCGGGAGCCACTGACCCTAGTGTGGAGTCTGGGGGGGGCAGGGAGGGGAGACGAGAGAGAAAGCAGGACACCGTGGGAGGGGCAGGGGGCGAGGGGGACTCACGATGCGGGGACAAACGATCAATCGTCATTAATAGGAGGCTGATGTTTGAAAACAACCCTCCCCCCTTTCTTGGAAGTCAGTTTTTATGGAGACACCCTGTTGTCTAAGCATCAAGCCCCTGGGACTCTGTCCTCAGCCCAAGGGCCCACTGCATCCTTAGTGGGTGTGGCTGTCGCTTCTGGGCAGAGAGGGATCAGGGGGTCCCCCTGATCTCAGGGGACTGATCTCAGGTCCCTCCTTTACTCCTCTTGCCTGGCCCAACCCCATTCAAGTCTTTGTTCTTGATCCATACCAACAGTAGTGAGCCCTCATGTAACGGCACTTACTGTGTTCCAGATCCTCTATAAGCCCTTTACTGCATAAACTCATGTGACCCTGATAACACCCCTACAAGGTAGACACCATATTTTTAAAAACATTTTTTTTTTTAACGCTTATTCATTTTTTTGAGAGACAGAGAGAGACAGAGCGTGAGTGAGGGAGGAGAAGAGACAGAGGGAGACACAGAATCCAAAGCAGGCTCCGGGCTCTGAGCTGTCAGCACAGAGCCCGACGCGGGGCTCGAACTCACGGACCGTGAGATCGTGACCTGAGCCGAAGTCGGACGCTCAACCGACTGAGCCACCCAGGTGCCCCCAGACACCATATTTTTTTGTGTATTTATTTATTTTGAGAGGGAGAGAGAGAGAGAGAGAGAGAGGAAGAGAGAATCCCAAGCAGGTGCCAAGTGTGGAGCCTGATGCGGGGCTTGAACCCACGAACCATGAGATCACGGCCTGAGCCGCAGTCGGACATTTAACCCCCTGAGCCACCCAGGCGCCCCAGGTAGACGCTCTTTCTATCCCTTTTTGGGAACGAGGAAACCAAGGTGCAGCGAGATTGATGTAGCACACACAGAGCAGGGGGCAGATCTAGGATCTACCCTCGGGCAGTCTGAGCCCAAGTTCCCAGCTTCTATGTGACGGCCCCTGTCCTCATCCACATGTGACGTGGCTGATTTGTGGGGAAGACGGCTAGTCCTTGCCTCCGACAAGGCCCAGCTCTTTGCTCAGACAAGTCCCTCCTGGTCCTCCAGAGCACAGAGGCCCCGTGCTCCACGGGCTCAGAACATTCTGCCTTTCCTCGCGGTGCTCTCGGGACAGCCTGCAACTCGCCTAGGTGTTTCTTTGTCCCCCACCTTGGGCCTGTACGTTCCGCGAGGCCTTTGTGGACCACTCGGCACGTTTATGTCCTGTGGGTGGCGCCCAGGAGGCCTTCTCTACAGTTTGACCGAAGAATGAACATACGCGAACGCTGAAGGCTTTCGCTAGGAAGGGAGGCGCCGTCCTCTAGTTCAGACACTGAGCCACTGAGGAAGTCCTTCCAGAGATCTAACCGCAGTCTCTCTTGCGGCAATGGGAGCTCGGAATAAATACCCTCTGGTTCTGTCCTCACTCGGCGCACACACACTGCTGGCAGGTTGTCCCTCCAGTTCTTCCCTCTTGGCCTGGGATTCCTCCCTTTCTCATCCCCTCCGCCCCCTCAGAGCCAGAACCCGGCCATCCTCTGCGGCCTCCTCCCCTGCACCCCTACCTGGAGTGACCCTCCCCTTTCTCTGCCAGCACCGCGGCCAGGAGCAGGGACCCCAGAAGCAGATTGAAGATCTTCGTGGCTCCCATCTTCCAAGGGTTATTTCCTGAGCGAAGAGACAAAAGGGGACCGGGATGAGGGAAGCACCGTGCTCAGGGACAGCCGGGGTGGCCGGCCGCGTCCCGCTGACGCCTCAGAGCGTTGTGCGGGTTCTGAAAGCTGGGGACACTGAGCTCTGGGGATCAGGGCTTTTCTGGGAGGCTGGAGCCGCGCCTTGGGGAGCGGCAGGGGCTCTCAGATCGGCCGTCACCTAAACCATCACAGAACCTCTTGCCCCGAGTGAAAGCCACCAGCAGGACCGGACCGTCTCATCCTCTCCTTCTCGAGCTTCACTGTTTCTACCCAGGGTCCCCCTGCAGGAAGACGAGCCCAGACATCTCTAGGTCTGGCTTGGGTTTCTCGGGGCTTGGGAGGAAGGTTCATTACTGCTTTTCACCCCTTTTCAAGACGCCCCCCCACCCCCGGATGAAATGGGGTCAGTCCTGCTGCGCCCTCCTGCCTTGGCCACCTGGGTGTTACAGGAATCCTGAGAACCGCCGCCTTATTTCTCATGTAGAGGAAAAGAAAGAGAGGTGCAGGGGTGACGGTGCTGAGCATTAATGGGTGCCAAGATCCATTGCCCCTCCAGTATCCCGTCTGTTCCCTGTCCCAGCTGCTCTCTTACCTGGCTTCCTTTCCAGCTCTTCCTTAGATCGAGGACAGGGCAGGGATTTCTTCCTCCCACCTTCTGGACCTTTGGAGCCTCTCTCAAGAGAGTCGGCGGTAGCTCCTTTATATCCAGGCATCGCACACCTGCTGATTAGCCTAAAAGCATCTTATCTCAAAAAATTAAGTCCGCAGCTCCTGCCACATTAAGTCCATTTTACGCGTAATAAAGTTGCCCTTTCCACCTGAACTGTGCTAATCGATGATTAACATTTGGGTATCTCCAGCTGCCTCAGAAGGCAGGCTACCTTAAGGGTCCCCTTTCTTCTCCCCCCGCCCCCACTTCTGGGGACCTGGGCACAGGGCCCTGTATTCTTCCCGCCCCACTTCCTTTACAGGTGCTCTCAGAAAGGATGCCCTGGGTGAGGGCACACTTGAGTAGGGTGGCATTGCCTGGGGTAGGACTGCTCCCACAGGCCACAGGCCGCCCCTGGATCAGAGAGAACGGGGCACAGTCCTTTGAACCCCAGCCCTGGATAGTGCCTCACAGCTTTGGCAGTGAAGCAATGTCCCCGCTGAGAAATCTAGGGGGATATCCCAGCTGGCTGGGGGAAAGGGCTGGAGAGTGAGACCGTTGAGGGAACACGAAGAATGGGGGGTTCCTGGGGTAGCTGGGAACCACAAACTTACAGCCAAGCTGCCTTCCTCTGTAGGGGCAGGGTAGAGGCGGGGGGGTGGGGGGGGTGGAAAGAGGTACATTTACCCCTTGGGAACTCGAGGGAAGGCGGGCAGCTACAATTCTATCTGTAAAGATTTATTGGGGCACCCGGGTGGCTCAGTTGGTTAAGCGTCCAACTCCCGATTTCGACTCAGGTCATGATTTCACAGTCCGCGAGTTGGAGCCCCTCACGGGGCTCTACGCTGACAGCGTGGAGCCTGCTTGGGATTCTCTCTCTCCCTCTCCCTCCCCACCCTGCCCCTCTCCCCCTGCTCACATACTCTTTCTCTCTAAAATATAAAATAAATCCTAAAAAAAAAAGTTATGAGACCCAAGCCTCTCTCCTCAAATGCCCTATACAAGAGAAGTCTGTGGTTCTGTCTCTGCCATCAGACTGGGGGATCTGAGGGTATGCTGTCCCTGTCAGGCTGGAGGGCTCACCAGGGCACGGCTTTGTCTCCCTGATTAGACTTGGGGGGGGGGGCTATCTGAGATCAGGAGTATGAACCAAAGGCTACCTGTTCCCCATCCCACAGAAGCTTCCGGAGTGAGGCTAAGGGTCATCCTGAAGGAGCTGCCTCTGACTCTCTCTAAGCACTAAGCACATGGCTCTGTCTTCAGGGCTCAGGCTCAAAGGGGCAGGGCAGACACTGCATTTGGGGCAGACCCCCAAGGCCTCCTTCCTAGGCTCTTCCTTCTCCGCTCGCCGTGGTACTTTGAACCCCAAACAACCAAGCTCATGCCCTGCCTATTAGCTCCAGGCTCGGCTGATAAAGGCCACTTTCCTTTCCAGGTAAACTGTGCAGCCGGGAAGCAGCTCCAGCGTGAAGTTAAGTGCTTGTGTGGGACGAGGGGGTAACTGGACTAGGGGAGCAACTCGTCTCTGCTCCCTAGAAACCTCGCCCACCCGCCGCCTATGTTTCACCGTCGAGAAGAACTTCTCTCCCGGCAAGCTCTACAAATTCCATCTCCCGGCTCTCAATGGGGAGAGATTAGGCATCATTTCAGATGTGGCCTCCAGAGGGGATGTGGGGGTGCTTGTGATCCTATTTCCTGTTGAGCAACAGTTAATGGGCTGGCTCGGAAGGGTTTGTGTCAAAACCTGGGCACCCCTGCCTGGAGGCACAAGGTATCCAGGAAGGGTGAACATCATGCCCTGGGACCCCTAGGTCTAATGCCCAACAAGACTTGAGGAGGGTTCTGGGATGGGTCCTGGCAGCCCTAAGCCCCTGCCTGGTGCTCTGGGGATTTGTTTGGGGGCCAGGCTCCTCCGAAGGCCAGTTGTGCCTCAAACCCGCACGTCACCCCGTCTTGGAGGGGACCTCTCTGCAGTCCCCCAACCTGTTTCCCTTTGATCTTTGGCTCTCAGGCAGTGGACAGCCTAGAGAGAATGTGCCCTGGGCCCTGGGGGAGGAAGGAATGTAGGGAGGGCCAGAGGAGGAGATCAGAGAAGATGCCAGATGCCCAGGGAGACCCCCAGCCCCCAGCCCAGGGCATATTGGGAGGCTGGAGAACGGAAAAGATGGCCTTCCGCGTTTCCGGGGATCAGAGCCTGCTGATCTTGATCAAAATAGTTCAGTCAATCCTCTGCAACCCCACCAGCCCGTCCACGCACGATAAGTGCCCGAGGGTGCAGATTCCAGCACAGTGCAGCCGTGGGGACAGGGAGGGGGACCCTGGACGTGGCAGACCCTCAGTCCACTGGGGAAACTTTCCAGGATGTGGGGGGTCAGAGAGGTCACAGGGGACGGGAAGGCAGGAGGAAGCCCGGATACAAAGGCCAATGACCCAGACAGGTGGAGAGCGGGTGTGTGTGTGTGTATTTTTTTTGGGGGGGGGTGTCCTAAGGACTCACAGAAGCCAGGGAATCAGCACAGGAAGGGATAATGGCAGTATTGTCGCAAGAGAACCCAGGGTCCTGCTCCCCAGAGCCTCCTGATTCTGGATTGAGGCCCCAGGATGAGAACCCGAGCAGCAGAGAGGCTTTGGGGGTTGCCGGCTCTTCCAGCAAGAAAAACTGGAAGGTGGTGACTCACCCCCGCCCCCCAACCCTCCAACCCCCCCACAGCCCAAGGGCCACAGCGGACATTCCAGGCCCAGCACCACAGCCAGGCCAGGGTGACTCAGAGGGCTGGTTGTAGCCTCTCTGCCAGGGACTCCGGCTCAGAGGTCGACTCGGGCTTCAAGCCCATCGGCTGACTCAGAAAGCAGATATCCCTCTCTGATCTCTCTTACACCAGGTGGCAGATTTATACTTCCTCTCCTGCAGAGGAGACAGAGACGCAAGCTTTGCTGAGCCATCTGCTCTGCGCCAGTTCCTAGAAGGATCACCCCCCAGCTTGCCTCCCCAGTCACATCTCGAGCGCGGTCGTGGGCCCAAACATTTCTGTGCACGCCAGCCCGGGTGCCACGCCGGTCAAGATAGGTCCTTTGCTGGAGGAATCTTCGAGAAAGAAGATACTTGGTCCAGGAGCTCGTAACACCCTGGCATGATGACAGATAGGTTAACCACCCTTACGGCGGTGAGCGTTTTTTAATGGATTATAATTGTCCGGTCACTATGCCATACACCCCAGACCAATATCTGAACTAGACTTTGATGAAAATAAATAAATAAAGGGGCGACTGGGTGGCTCCGTCGGTCAGGCCTCTGACTCTCTTGACTTCGGCTCGGGTCGTGCGTGAGTTCAAGCCCCGTGTCCGGCTCCGCCCTGCCCTCTCGGAGCCTGCTTGGGATTCTCTTGTCTCCCTCTCTCTCCGCCCCTCCCCTGCTCATGCTCTCTCTCAAAATAGATAACTAAACTTTAAATAAATAAAATAAAACTCTTCGTTAAAAACAGGGAATGTACTACCCACCGCCTCTCTTGGCCAGCTGCTATAAGGAATCCGTTTGGAAGTCCCTCTCAATGCCGACCCCAATCCCTCTTGCTGTTTTCAAAGGCTCTCTTTTGTCTGCCTTGGTCAAGAAAAGGGCTCAGCCCTTAGTAGTCGCAGCCTAATCAGTGGGAGGAGAGCTGCGGCGGCGGCTGAAGAGGCAGAACTGGGGGTGGGGGGTGGGGGGGACACAAGGCTCTCATCCCACCCCCCCCCATTGCCCCCAGGAAGAGAGGGAAAAGCTGGAGGTGTTTTTAGGATGAAAAGCCAAAGGGCTGGGCCTCCCAGAGAAAGCTGCATTCCTGACCCTTTCTCTGCCCCAGGTGGGAGCACATTCCAGGGGGGAGGGAGGTGAGGGGGTGAGAAGAGAGGGCCTGCCCTTCGTTTTCCCTGCAGGGGGACAACTTCCAGGGTCCCTAGCGAGTTCCCCCCTCCCCCCCCCCCCACACACCCATTCCTGGGCTAGGCGAGGGGCGAGCCGTCTATAACCTCAGCCACCAACCAATCACGCCCTTCTTTAAGTAGATTAGGGAGTAGCCTGTGGGGCGGAGAGGGGGCATTCCAGCCGCCCGCCCCTCCCCAGGTGAGGTCTGGCTTTGGGCAAAGCCCTTATCCGCGCTGAGCTTTCGTCTGCCCATCTTGGAACTGGAGATAAGACGGGAGAATCCAGGAGCGCCTGGCTGGTTCAGCAGGGTTGATCTCAGGGTGGTGAGTTCAAGCCCCACAGTGGGGCATAGAGCCTCCTTCAAAAGCACACGAACAGCCGCCGCCCCCCCCCCCCCAAACAAAAACAGAATCGGTCCTCCCTACCCCGTGGGCAAGTGTGGCATTGATGTCTGGTTCGCCTGAAGGCATCCTGCCTTCAGTGTTGGCAGGTGGCATTCTCTGGAAAGATCTCCTCCACCTCACTCTAATGGCGAGAATTCAGTAAGACGGAATAACAAATCCAGGCCGACTCGGCCCTTCGCCTGGCGCAGGGAAGGTTCATGACATCCGCCTGTTAGGGGTGAGGGCTGTGGAGACAGACCCGCCTAGGCTAGCAGCAGGGTGGTTTAGAGCAACTAAATCAAAGGTGCTTCGGATCAGCTTTCTGGAAAATGGGGAATGTCATGATTCCTGCCTCAGAGAATTGATTTGGAAAACATGTCTACTGAGCAGATACATTGTGTTACCTTGTATGCTGATACATTCCTGATCTTTTGCAGGGGAACAAATTACTCCAAACCTTAGCAGTTTATTTTTTATTTTTATTTATTTATGTATCTATGTATTTATTTTGAGAGAGAGAGAGAGAGACTGAGCACGGGTCCGGGAGGGGCCGAGAGAGAGGGAGACACAGAATCCGAAGCAGGCTCCAGGCTCCGAGCTGTCAGCCCGGAGCCCGACGTGGGGTTGGAACCCACGGACCGTGAGATCGTGACCAGCCGAAGTCGGACACTTGAACGACTGAGTCACCCAGGTGCCCCTAAAGATTTTATTTTTAAGCAGTCTCTACACCCAACGTGGAGCTCAAACTCAACAACCCTGAGATCAAGAGTCTCACGCTCCACCCACTCAGCCAGCCAGGCGCCCCCAAACTTTAACAGTTCAAAGCCACAGACCGTTGACCTCTCACCCTTTCTGAGGATCAGGACTCTGGCGGTGGCTTAGTTGGGTGGTTCTAGCTGAGGGTCTTTCATAAAGTTGAGGTCAGCTGTCAGTCGAGTCGCTGACACCCCCAGAACCCTGGGGCCGTAGATCACCTTCCAACACCTTCCAAGCTTGTTGCAGCGACTGTAGACGGAAGGCTTCAGCGCCTCCCCGTGTGGACCTCTCTGCGCTTCTTCCCCCAGAGCAAAGTCACGCACTTAAAATGACAGCCTA
Organism: Panthera pardus; assembly: GCF_024362965.1. Lineage (NCBI taxonomy): Eukaryota > Metazoa > Chordata > Mammalia > Carnivora > Felidae > Panthera > Panthera pardus. The sequence continues at coordinate 37,694,949 of NW_026526876.1, forward strand.
GGTGAAACTCACAAATGACATGCCATCCCACCAGCTTTATGCTATTGGTCACAGAGACCAACCAGATTCACGAAGCATTTCTTTTCATGGCCGTAAACTCTGGCCATTTCATATCTACTTATGCTCATCTCAGTCCCCTTCCCTCTGCAAGAGTGAGAACTGAGATGATTTTGCATCCTGAAGACAGACAAAGCAAGTAATTTCGCTGATATTCCACAAAGACCCAGCAGAGTACAGACATCAAAATGAGTTGGATTCCAAGCCTGTACTTGCTTTTTAGGCAGAAAATACTGCTTGGGACATACTTACACCAAAATAAATAAATAAATAAATAAATAAATAAATAAATAAATAAATAAATAAAAGTGGTTTGTTGTTGTTTTTAATTTTTTTAATGTTTATTTATTATTTATTTTTGAGAGAGAGCAAGCAGGGGAGGGGCAGAGAGAAGGAGACAGAATCCCAAGCAGCCTCCAGGCTCTGTGCTGTCAGCACAGAGCCCGATGCGGGGCTTGAACCGTGAGATCACGACCTGAGCCAAAACCAAGAGTGAGACGCTTGACCAACTGAGCCACCCGCGCACCCCACCTAAAATAAGTTTTTAAATTGTTGTTTATCTGAAATTCAGATTTGGGGAGCTTGAGTGGCTCATAGGGTTGAGCCTCCGACTCTTGATTTCAGCTCAGATCATGATCCCAGGGTCACGGGATTGAGTCCGATGTTGGGCTTTGCACTGAGCATGGAGACTAAGATTCTGTCTCTCCCTTTGCCCCTCTCCCCCACTTGTACTCTCTCTCTCTCTCTCTCAGATATATTTTCTACAAAATTTAAATGCACATCCTGCCCTGTTATTTGCCAAATCTGGCACCCTGGCCTGGAAAGCTTTTTAAAACCCCAATACCTCGGGGTGCTTGGCTGGCTGAGTTCATAGGGTATGCGACTCTTGATCTCAGGGCTGTGAGTTCGAGCCCCATGTTGGGTGTGGTGCCTACTTAAAAAAAAAAAAACAAAAAATCCCAATGCCTCAGCGCCATTCCCAAAGACTCTGATGTAATGACCCTGGAGATTTTTTTTAAAGCTTTTATTTTGAAATAATTTAAAACCGGGGCTCAGTTAGTTGAGTGTCCCACTCTTGGTTTTGGCTCAGGTCACGGTCCCAGGGTTGTGGGATTGAGCCCCAGTCGGGCTCTGTGCTGGAAGTTGCAAAAATAATACAGACAACTCCAATATACCCACAGATTCATCCACTTTTAGCAATTTGCCACTTTTGTGGTATCGTTCCATTATTTTTCTTCTGAACGTGTGAACATAGGTTATACATGTCATGTTCCTTTACCACTTAACAATTCCACATGTATTTCCTAAGAACAAGGATATTCGCACACATAACCGCAATAAGTAAATCATGAGATTCAACAAGTTTAACATTGGTTTAAAGCATATAGTCCGTATTGCAATTTTTTCAATTGTCCCAATAGTGTCTTCTGGGGTATTTTATTTTCCCTTCGTTGTCAGATTCACCCCGGGATCATGTATCGCATTTCATTGGCATGTCTCTTTATTTTCCTTCAATTTCTCAGCCTTTCTTTGTCTTTCATGATACTGACATTTCTGAGAGTACAAATTCGTTGTGTTATTGAACGTTTCTTAATTTGGCTTTGTCTGATCTCTCTTCCAGATGAAATTCGGGTTATGCATGGTGGCCAGCATACTATACAATTTAAAGTGTGTCCTTTTGGGGTGTCTGGGTGGCTCAGTCAGTTAAGCAACCGACTCTTGGTGTCCGCTCAAGTCATGATCTCAACGATTTGTGAGTTCGAGCCCCGCATCAGGCTCTGTGGTGACAGTGTGGGATCCCTGCTTGGGATTCTCTCTCCCTCTCTCTCTCTGCCCCTTCCCCACTTGCTCTCATCTCTCTCTCAAAAACAAACAAACAAACAAATGAACATAAAAAAATTTTAAAGCGTGTCCTTGCTAAGGGATTGCACTTAGAGGATCAAGATGTCTACCTGCCCATGAGTGATGGAGATTTTCACGCTGTATAGTTACGATTTTCCTCTTTTTAAAAAAATTTTTTTCTAATGTTTATTTTTGAGAGAGAGAGAGAGAGAGAGACAGAGTGTGAGCAGGAGAGGGGCAGAGAAGAGACACAGAATCTGAAGCAGGTTCCAGACTGTCAGCACAGAGCCTGACACGGGGCTCAAGCTCACAAGCCGTGAGATCATGACCTGAGCTGAAGTCAGGCATGTAACCGATTGAGCCACCCAGGCGCCCCTCTATTTTCCTCTTTATAACTAATAAGGAATCTAATACCTCCTTCCTCATTAGACTTCCCCCACCCTCAGATTTATTTAACAACCATTGATGATTCTTGCTTGAACCCATTCTCACGATGATGATGAAAAATGCTCATTTTCCAATTCGCCCCAGTGCTATCCAGGTATAACTGACATATAATTAACTGCATATATTTAATTTAAAGTGCACAGGGGTGCCTGGGTGGCTCAGTCAGTTGAGCGTCCAACTTCAGCCCAGATCATGATCTCGCGGTCCGTGGGTTCGAGCCCCGCATCGGGCTCTGTGCTGACAGCTCAGAGCCCAGAGCCTGTTTCAGATTCTGTGTCTCCCTCTCTCTCTGCCCCTCCCCTGTTCATGCTCTGTCTCTTTCTGTCTCAGAAATAAATAAACATTAAAAAAAATAAATAAATAAAGTGCACAGTGTGAGGGGTGCCTGGCTGGCTTCGTCAGTGGAGCATGTGAGTCTTGATCTCGCAGTTGTGAGTTCAAGCCCCATGTTGAACGTATAGATTAATTAAAAATAAAAAATCTTGGAGTGCCTGGGTGGCTCGGTCAGGTAACCGCCCGACTCCTGATTTTAGCGAGGTCATGATCTCACGGTTTGTTCTAGATTGACCCCGAGCTGGGCTCCTAGATATCAGCACAGAGCCTGCTTGGGATTCTCTCCCTTCCTCTCTGCCCCTCCCCTGCTCTCTCGCTCACGCTTGCACACACACTCTTGCTCTCTCTCTCAAAATGAACACGTAAACTTTAAGAAAGAAAAAGAGAAAATCTAGAAAAACCAAGGGGCACAATTTGACGTTTTGAAATACATCTTCTCCCGTTAAATCGTCACTACAGTTAAAGTAATAAACACCGGGGCGCCTGGCTGGCTCATTTGGAAGGGCATGCCACACTCGATCTCCGGGTTGTGAGTTTGAGCCCCACATTGGGTGTAGTGAACATACCTATCACCCCCCCCACCCCCCAATTTCCTTCAACTCTCTCTCTCGTGCTCCCCCCTCTTCCAACCGCTGATCTGCTTTCTGTCGCTATAGATTAGTTTGCATCTCCTAAAACTTTGTACCAATGGAATTATATAGTATGTATTCTTTTTTCATCTGGCTCCTTTCATTCAGCGTACTTATTTTGAGATGTAATTGAAGCACGATCAGTTGTCTGTTCTTTTTTTATCGCTGAGTAATATTCTTCCGTCATATGGATAGATCACAGTTTATCCATTCACCTGTTGATGGACATTTACGTTGTTTCAAGTTTTGGGCTATTACAAATAAAGCTGCTGTGAATATCTGTGGCCAAGTTGTTATGTGGATAGATGCTTTCTTTTTCTCTTCGGTGAATACCAAGGATTAGGGTTGTGTTGAACTTTTTAAGAATCTGCCTTCTCTGCTCCGCCCCTGCTCATGCTCTGTCTCTCTCTTTCTCAAAGATAAATAAACATTTAAAAAGAAAGGAAGAATGAAAGGAAGGAAGGAAGGAAGAAAGAGAAAGAAAGAAAGAAAGAAAGAAAGAGAAAGAAGAAAGAAAGAAAGAAAGAAAGAAAGAGAAGGAAAGAAACTGACAAACTGTTTTCCTGAAGTGATTGTAACATGTTTCATTGCCATCAGCTGTAAGAAAGCTCTGGTTTCTCTGCAGTCTTGCCAAAAGTAGATACAGTCAGGCTTTTTAATTTGAGCCATTCTCATCGGTACGTAGCGGTATCTCTGTGATTTTAACTTGCGCTGCTCTAATGATGTTGTCTTTTCATGGGCTTATCTGCCACCTGTAGCTCTTCTTTGGTGAAATGTCTGTTCAATTTTTTCTCCCATTCTGGGGGGAGAGGGTTGTTTGTGTTCTTGTTATTGCGTTTTGAGAGTTCTTTGTGTATTTTGGGTACAAGTCCTTTGTGAGATACATGATTTATAAATTTTTCCTCCCAGTCTGTGTCTGTTCTTTTCATTGCCTTAAGAGTTACCTTCTAGAGGGGCGGCTGGGGGGCTCAGTCGGTGAAGCATCCGACTTCGGCTCAGGTGGTGATCTCACAGTCTGTGAGTTCGAGCTCCGCGTCGGGCTCTGTGCTGACAGCTCGGAGCCTGGAGCCTGCTTCAGATTCTGGGTCTCCCTCTCTCTCTCTCTCTCTGCCCTCTCCCACTGTCTCTCTCTGTCTCTCAAAAATAAATAAACATTAAAAAAAAAAAAAAAGAGTTACCTTCTAGAGCCAAGAGGGTTTTTTTTTTTCTTTCTTTCTTTTTGAAATTTTGATGAAGTCCAATTTATCGATTTGGCTTTTTATGAAGTTTGGTTTTGGTGGCATATCTAAGATATCTTCGCCTAACTCAAGGTCACAAAGGTTTTCTCCTAGAAGCCTTATAGCTTTTGGTTTTATAGTTGACCTACATGATTACATTTAAGTGTATGATTGAGTTAATTTCTGTATATAGGATGGGATGTGGAAGGAAGTTTTTCGGGGGGGGGACATGTCGTGAGATCATCACCTGAGTCAAAGTCGGATGCTTAACTGACTGAGCCACCCAGGAGTCCCTATTTTATTTTTTTAATTAAGGAATGTTAGCGGGGTGCCTGGGTGGCTCAGTCAGTTAAACGCCCGACTTCGGCTCAGGTGATGATCTCACGGTTTGTGAGTTCGAGCCCTGCGTCGGGCTCTGTGCTGACAGCTCGGAGCCTGGAGCCTGCTTCCGATTCTGTGTCCCCCCCCCCTCTCTCTCTGCCCCTCCCCTGCTCGTGTTTTGTCTCTCCAAAACAAATAAACATTAAAATTTTAAAATATATACACTAACAAACAAAAATGTTTAAACAATCAAAAATATTTTATTTTTAAGTCATCTTGACACCTCATGTGGGGCTCGAATTTACAACCCTGAGGTCAAGGGTTGCATGCTCCACAGACTGAGCCAGCCAGGCGCCCCATGCGCTAGCATTTTGAAACGCTGCACTGGTGTAGGAGCAAAGACTCGGGGGTCTAAGACACTGGGGTTGGAATCCTGTTTTTGCTGCCTGTCTGGGGCACAACTGACCTATAGAGTAAAAGCCATGAAGTTACCCACCTCGGGCGTTCCCCACGTTTTGCAATGTCCTCTCCCTGTTCTCGTCTCTTCTGCTCTTCTCCTGGAGCTGAAAGCTGGTCCTGAGGAATGTTTCTCTCTCGAAGCCCAGCCTCCCCAGATCCAGGATCTAAGAAGGAAGGAAGGAAAGGGTGATGGGCACAGTGGTATCCATAAACTATTTTCAGTCAGTTAGGACATCTAAATCAGACATTCGCTCCCGGCAAGGCTGTATGGACAAAGTCCAGTTCCAAGTCCCTTTACTTTTGGTGGGAAGAGTGTAACTTCTTGCCACGTGTGTAGAAGTTCTGCTTAGCCGCTCAGTACGAGAACAATCTATTACCACCTGATCAATGGAATTTGTTGATGGGCAACATTTTTCAAAAGCATTGGGCTCATGGAAAACTAACAAAGGAGATCTTAGTTGGTGAAAATAATGGAAACCACTCACTTAGACAAAGGAAACAACATGGATCCTGCCCTGAGGTTTCCAGTGCGTTGAAGGACATGATCTCACAACGAGAAACTCCCAGACCGATGCGGAAGAATTGGGCTTCATCCTTCGAGGTGTCCGGTGAATGCACACGAAAACAAAAATATTCGTGCCCGGGAGTTAAAAGGAGTGATGTGTCTGCAAGAACTGGGACGGACCGGGCAGGTGTGAATTGGGGTGCTTGTACCATCTCAGTTTATTAGGAACGCATGTATAATTAATCAGACCTTTAGCTAAAGTCAAGCCACATCCGTGATTGATCAGGGTGAGTGGCAGTTAACCCTCAACCTTGGTTACTAATGGAAGGAGAATTTCTGGCTGCATCAAACCTGGAAACAGTGGATGAACCCAAACTATCCCGTTTGGTTTGTAAAGGTATTTTGGGGTGATTCACTCGAACATCCATTTGCCTTTTTTTTTTTTTAAGTTTGTTATAAAAATATAATAGCCTAGAAATCTTGAAAAATATAGCAGAGTCGAGAGAGAGAAACAGGGAGGGAGAAAGAGAGAGGGAGAGAGAAACAAAGACAGGAATAGAAAGAAATCTACTAATCTCAAAACCAGAGACTTACTATCGACACAGGTTTCCAGACTTTTTATTATTTCAATGGATTTTGGTTTCTTTCTTTCTTTCTTTCTTTCCTTTCTTCTTCTCTTGCTTTTCTTGCTTTCTAGCTTTCTTCTCTCTCTCCCTTTCTTTTCTCTTTCTTTTCTTGCTTTCTAGCTTTCTCTCTCTCCCTTTCCTTCCTTCCTTCCTTTTTTTTTTTTTTTTCTTTTTTCACTGCAAAAACCTTTATTGTTTCCATTTGGTCCAAGGCTTGGGAGAGGGCTCCAGGGTGGTTTAAAAGCTGCCTGGTGATTGCAGGTCTCTTTCTTTTCTTTAAAGTTTAACCTCTTCTGGACGCATCCCTAAATAACACGTTGTTAGTTTTGCATAGTTTTGAACTTCTATAAATGGAACCATGCTGTGCATATTCATCAGTCTCCAGGTTTTTGTTTTTGTTTGTTGTTGGTCAGAATTGGGAAGTTCACCCCTGTTGCAGAAGTTCCTTCAATGTTATTGGCCCCAAATTCCATTGTTCGACTATACTGTTTTGCTTATCCATTCTCCTGTGGATGCACATTTGTAGGATTTCTAGGTTTTAGTATTATAAACAATGCTGCTATGAATATTCTGGTGCACATCTCTGTGTAGCCACGTGCAAGAGTTTCCGTAAGGTGATTTCTCGTCTTTTATGTTCATGTAGCTTTCATCATTGTTGTTAAGATGGTTCCAATCATACAGACTATATGAGAACAAATGCTAAATTGTGTGATACGCATTTTTTAAAATAACCTTCACCCAAGTTTTCTAAACCCCCTTTGGACACGATTTTTAATGGCTACATCATATTTTACCATCTGGCTAGGTTGGAAGGTGTTTGAAGATCTCCCTATTTGTAAGCATTTATATTGCTAACAGTTTTTTGTTTGTTTGTTTTTTCCTTGACAGTGGCAAATAACATATTTGTTCAGGGTTTCTTTTTTTTTTTTTTTAATTTTGAAAAGGTTAAAATTTTTTGCCTTTAAAAGTCATAGTAAAATATACATAACAAAATTTATAACTTTAGCCAAGTTTAAATGTTTATTTATTTATTTTGAGAGGGAGGGAGAGAGAGAGAGAGAGAGAGAGAGAGAGAGAGAGAATCCCAAGCGGATCCGTGCTGAGCACAGAGCCCCACCCAGGGCTCAATCCCATGAACTGTGAGATCTTGACCCCAGCCAACATCAAGAGGCAGATGCTTAACCGTCGGGAGCCCTACCCAGGTCCCCCTAATTAGCCATTTTTAAGTGTAAAATTCAGTAGCATTAAGCACATTTACATTGTTATACAACTATCACAGTATCCATCTCAAAAACTTTTTCAGCCTCTCGAGTTGAAACTCTGTACCCATTCAACATTAACTCCCCCTAACCCCTGGTAACTACAATCCTACTTTCTGCCTCTATGAACTTTACTATTTTAGGTATCTCCTAGAAGTAGAATAATATATTTGTCCTTTTTGCCTGGCTTATTTTACTTAGCATAATGTTTTCAAGGTTCATCTATGTGGTAGCTGGGATCAGAATCTCATTGTTTTTTAAGGATGAATAAAATGTTTCACGTACTGGCTTTTTGGTCGAAACATTTCTCAAAAGTGCAACTTCTCAGGGCGCCTGGGTGGCTCAGTCGGTTGGGCGTCCAACTTTTGGTTTTGGCTCAGGTCACGATCTCAGTGTGTGGGTTCAAGCCCCATATCAGGCTCTGTGATCTCAGTCTGTGGGTTCAAGCCCACATCAGGCATGGAGCCTGCTTAGGATTCTCTCTCTCCCTCTCTCTGACCTTCCCCAGCTCACATGTGCATGCACATTCTCTCTCTCTCTCTCTCAAAATAAATAAACTTTTAAAAAGTGCAACTTCTAAGTCAAACAATATGAAATGGCAAGGTTTTTGTTGCCTTAAAATTGTTGTCCCACACAGCCACATGGAATGTTTTAGTTCCCTACATTCTTGCTAGTAATGAGTATTACAAATTAAAAACAAAACAAAGTACTTTGCTATTTTCACGACCTGCTTAAATTTGATTTTAATTCAGCCTGTGATAAAAAATCGGTTTGCCTTCTTCTTGAGTGTTCATAGCTTTATTGATAGGTGGGTCTTCAGTCAACGTGTATTATGGCAGGTGGCTGTATATCAGACATCCTGGGAATCACTGAGATGGAAGGCTGTCTGGGGGTGACACTTGTGCTCTGGATGACATACAAAATAATAAATGTTCAGATGGTTGATGGGGTGCTAGGTACCTTCCTAGAAAGAAGATCCTGAGAGATCTGTCAGCAGGAGGTGCATGCGGACCATTCCTTGAGTTGTCATCTGGTCGGATGGCATCCAGGGCGATAAGGATAGCAGAGGGTTGTGCCAACTAATTCTGACGGTTGACACTGACCGCCTAAAGCTTTGAGTTGAGAAGAACTCCAAGGCTACTTACCAGACAGAACGGGAAGGTGATGCTCATCTGGAGGGAGACATGTGGCACAGGACGGTCGTGGGTACAAGACTAGGGAGTGACCGGCAGAGAGATACCCCTTGGTTGCTGTTTTTGACGTAGACCAATCAGCCTTTTGAGTGGTTTCATCTACCTGTATTCAATCTGATCATTGCAGAGTATTGTATTTACAAAAATTAAAAAAAAAAAAAAAAAAAGAAAGAAAGAAAGAAGAAAGAAGAGAAAAGAAGAGAAAAGAAAAGACAAAAAGAAAAAGCCCTTACAGACAACACAGCATTTTATTTGATTGCACTGACCATGTCTTCATCGAGAGCATCAAAAGATACTTATTTAATATATATTTTTGGACACCTGTCAGCATTGTGTGGGACTCCTTGGGTGATATACAGGCTTTGCCCTCAGGATTTGATACATAAAATGCTAATAACAAAATCGTTTATAAGCAACATAAGGCAGAAAAATGATACAAAGAAGTAAAAGTGTCCAGTGAACTTTCAGACAAAAAATGCTGACAGAGCCCAGAGCTCTGTGGTCTGAATCACAAAGATGTTCACCTCAAAAATGTAACAATCTTTTCGGGGTGTCTTTTTGGTGTATGAGATAATCCAAGCATCGCTATAGCCTTTCACTTCACCAGAAGTAACAGTTTGAATGACAGCAGGTTAATGGTAGAGGGACAGGAAGAAGGAAAAGGGAAAGAGCGAAGAAAAGTATAGAAAGTTGGGATAGGTATATTGATTAAAAAGAGGAAAGAAATGGCTTGGGGGGCAGAGGAGCTGGAGAATAATAAAAAGGGGAAGAGAAGTAACAAAGAAAAAAGAAAAATTAAAAAGAAGGTACAGGGAAAGGGGGAGGAGGAAAGGAATGGACAGTGTCGGGAGTAGGAGGAAAAATGGAGGAACAAAAAGGGGGGGGAGAAAGGGGAGGGGCGGGGGGAGGGGCGGGGAGGAAGAGGAAGATGGGGAAGGACTTCATGAACCTCATTTCAAAGCAATTTAGAAATAACATTAATGTTTGTTTCCTAAACAATTTGTAAACACATTTTAGAAATGAAGGGATCATCATAAACATTTTATTCAAGAATTTACCATGTAAATGCCTAACCAAGTACTTTTCAGGTTATTTTTTTTAAGAATGGAAGTTAAGTTGTGTTAATAGTAACTCTTAAAAATTTGGGAGTGTTTTCTGGAGAGGGGAGTGGACCCAGACTCTGTCTAGATTGTTAACCCATGACAATCAGAAATCATTTTTAGACTTATATCTCAGTTTAATCAAACAACCAAAATAATATTCTATTAGTCTGGGTCCCTTTTCTTTGTAAAACTGATTTGTGTTACAAAGACAGATGAAGTGCTTTTAAGGAGTATTTTGGTGATGAGATTTTCGTGAAATAGTATATGCATAAAATTTTTAAACATAAATATAAAAAAATCATAGCAGGATCCCCTCTTAAGCACTTTGAAATATTTGAGAAAATATTTCTGGAAAAAAAAAAAAAAAGAAAAAGAAAATCCTAACTAGAAACAAGAGTAAAAGCAATTAATCTTATCATCAGGAATAAAATTTTAAATAGGCAAACAAAAATAATTTGCTTTCTAGATAGAAAAATTCTTTTAGTCTTAAAAAGCTTAGATGTTATGTAGCTAAAATCGAATTAACACCGTGCAGCTTGATGTTGTAACTGATGCATTTTGAATTAAAATCATTTACATACTTTGAAGATGTGGATTTCAAGTACCAAGTTTTCTTATTATTACTTCCACTTTAAATAATATTTCCAATAATCTCTTGTTGCTTTTTATAATTTGTGAAAAATAACATTTCCTTGTCTTTTCTTGAATTATACAGTCTTCCTCCAAATAACCTGTGCTTCATTTTGCACTTTGTGCAAAATAGGGACTAAACAAAATTGTTCATTATCTTTTAACCAAATGATTTTAGAGTCAAAAAAAAAAAATGCAAAAGGCAGTGTTAGTATTTAGTGTGATGAATGTTATTGACCATTTTTTGTACATGTGTCAATAGGGGCTAGTGTGGTATAGTTTAATTTACTCACAAACTGACTCTGGAAACATCCATTTTTAACAAGTTAATAAAATAAACGATTCCCTTCCTTATCTAAAGCTTTCTACATTGCAAACCTGAGCCAAAACAAAAAACTGAGCAGTTTAGTCACATAGGCTATGTGACCCATAGGAAAACAAATGATTGTTCTTAAAAGTTCTCTTTTCTCTTTGAGTCTTTTCTACCTCTGGAATAAACACATTTCTTTTTAAGGTCTTAAACATACAATACTTCTCTGTAATAATTTGAAGGAGGAAATTTTCCTTTTCTGCTTACAACTCCCTTACATTTTAGGAGTTATCTTAAACACATAATTATCCTTACTTATTTGACAGGAGAAAATGCTTCATGTGCTTTTAAATGGGGATTAATTTACACTTTTTCAAAGTTTATAGGCATTTAAAAGAACCACACCAAGACTTCAAGTTGTAGGAAGAAACAAAATATCCCAAGGCAATTAACAAGGACAAAAACAAGCAAACAGCAGCAAAATAAATAAAAACTAAGCAAAAAACCAAATTCCTCCAAAAACTGTTTAGTCTAAGTAGCCATGTGTCAATAAATGTGATTTTTTTTCTTTTTCTGTATTTCATAGAAACCATAATTCTATTTCAAAATTGATTAGGATTCACTTGAAAATAAAATACAGAAAAGTTCTAGTTTAATATATTTCCTTCCTAACTGCTTTCCAGGTTTTGTGTCCTCTCTTTTGTAAAATATGCTGAACTTTTAAAAAGAAAGTCATTGATAAATGTAAGATTAAAAATGCAGTATATATTCTGGGGATTTATTCAAGTGAGCTCATTTAAAAGAGGAAAAAGTTATATGCCCCCAAATATCTATTCACTACTTCTTACAAAAGTAAAAAAAAAAAAAAAAAAAAAAAAAAAAAAAAAAAAAAAAAAAAAAAAAAAAATTGATGTAACTTATAAACCTAAAAATAATGATTAATGATTAACTTACATCTAGTGGACTGAATGTTACATGTTGGCAAAAAAATGATAGTTATGAAAACTTTGAGGCAGCTTGGGGAAATACTTCTGGTAAAATAGCAAATGAAAAATGAAGATATACACATAAGATGAGAAAATCTAAACCTATTAACAATGGACAAATATGGGGAAGATACATTTAAAAATAAAATTCATATTGTATGACCATGGAATTGTTGATTTTCTTACTTCAAAAAAAAAAAAAAAAGGAAATCCATTTTTTAAAAAAAGTTATTTTATTGTCCTCAATGTTTTTCTCTCTCTGAATTTGTATGTTCACACTGAAGGAAAATGGATCAGAATCCCATCTTTAAAATGGAGTCAAGTTTCAGTGTTTCTGGATTCAGAGACTTGAATCTTACAAGTAGACCACATACTTCTTCAGGAAAAATGAAGAGGAAAAGAGGGAGAGAACAAGAACAACAACAAAAAAAAGTGTAACAACAATAATAAAGTGGAATAAAATAATCAGAATAGTGTTATTAAAGAAATAATTTATCCTGCAGCCATATATATATATATATATATATATATATATATATATATATATATTTCCCCCCCCCCCGCAGCTGTATTTTTAACTCTCACAAACTAAATTTAATTCTCCACTGAAGATTAAGCCTTCCCCAAAAAGCTGTGTAGGAAAAAATATGAAAGACAAATACAATGTTTATTAGTTGTCTCTAAGAACAAAAGAAAGCAAGAAGGAAAGAAAAGGAGAATGATAAATTATGGCATTGCAAGTTGGCCCATTCCTGTTCCTATCCTAGGAATGTGAGTCTTGACAAGAAATAACCCTTCTCTCAGGTTAATTTTAGTGCTGGGCTCACTCAGAGGGGAGAGGAAGCACCAATCAGCATCATTCAGTACCCCCAACCCCAGCCTAAAATAGCCAGATCACTGAGGCAAAACTGATTTGGGGGCTAAAAAGGTCTGCATCTCACCCGGGCTGTCTCCTCTCTCTTGTGTTCTTGCAGCCTCTGACTATACACAGAATCCCTTGGTGGGGGCAGGGGCGGGGGGGAGGATTAGAATTCACCCAGACGTCTGATTTTTAAAAGAACTAATCAGTTTCAATTTAGCAATAGTTGGTCAATGTTTATTTTCACAAATTTGTACCTTCTCCTCTACTGTCATTTTAAAACGTTGAAAAGAAACTAATTTCAACCCACATTTAGACTTCCATTGTATTTTTTAAATGGGGGAAAAAAAACCCCCTACAAGTGAACTGAATTCCATGATTACGTTCATAATTTTTGTTTTCCTTTGAATCCAGGGTAGGACAAGGTGAGCTGCATTTTACAGGAGTTTAGAGGTCTGGATGGAAATTTTTGTGGGGTGTAACTTGCTTTTGTTTTGGGACTAAAGAGATAGAGTAGTGGGTTATGTTCCCCAGGGAGAAACCCTGAGAGGCGCTTCTATTAATTCTTAGAGATTTAAATTAAATGGAGGAAACAGTACTTAAAGTTTCTGGGAACTGCAATGCCCTGTCTAGGACCCTCTTCCTTATTCCCCAATGTAACAGCAAAGATTTCAGCAGATTGGGGCTCCTATTTAGGAAGAGGCCAAGAACACAACAGCCTTTCTGAGACCATCTTTTAGCCCTTTCAAAAGTCCACACACATCACCAAGAAAAGTCCCCGGGCAACAGACACACATTCTGGCAAGATTTTTTTTTTTTTTTTTTTTTTTTTCCCCCTGGACTCTCAATTTTCCTCTTTATTCTCTTTGCTCTGCAGTTTGCATTAGCTGGTCTTTCCTTTTTTAAATGTTTATTGAATGCCTACTACGTGGCAGACACCGCTTCCAGCTCGTGGGTTTGTGTGAAAATTATGGTCAAGAGCTGACTGAATATTAAGAGTCAGAATCTGCGGGGAAGGGCGGGGGGTGGGGGGCGAGGGTCGGAAGAGGTGGGGGGGGGGGTAGGATACAGATGTCGCCCACCTTCCTGCGTAGAAAACAACATTCTTTTTCTACTCAGCAACTAACAGCTCATAGTATTTTAATTTCTGTTGCCCCAAGCAGAGGAAAAAAAAAAAAAAACAACAAAAACCAACAACCCGTCACAACCCCCCAAATCCGACAAACACGTGGCTGGCTAGAACAAAACGCGGATTTGGAGAGTGGGTTTTGAAGGTGGTGATGGAGAAAACCGAGTTGGAAGCCCTCCCCCCACGCCCAAGCCCCATTTCTTTGCAGCGCGCGGGGAAAACCGGGAGGGGGACAAAGGTGCGGCGTGTGGTCTTTTAACTCCCGACTTTTTGAACGGTATCAAATCGTCTGACAGAAGAGCGGTGTGCCCAAGTCGGGGAGTCAGCTCACTGACTCTGCAAACAAAAAATAATAACAAGGAAAAAAAAAAATCCAAGGCATTCATATCAGTGCAGCCAACACGTGTTGCGGAGCCGGCCCGGGCCGCAGGCGACTGAGACAATGGGGTCGGGGACGGGGAAAGAGAGAGTGACCCCCTTCCTCACCTGCCCTCGCAGCACGCGTGCCCCCGACAGAATTGTTTCTCCCTCCCGCAGAACCCGGAGCAAAACCCGAGCTTCCGCCCAGTGCAGGGAGAGTCTGGCATTACCGGGGGTCCAGTCCCTCCCCCCTTCTTTTCCCGACCCTCGGGCCTGGGGGGCTCCGAGGTCCCCGGGCCGCGTTCTCCGCCCCCCCCCCCCCGCCCGGCGCCGTCCCAGCCCCCTCCGCTGGAAACTCGTTGCCCTCGCCCGCCACTCGGCCCGGGATCCCGGTTGCGCGTGGACCGCGCGTCCCGCTCTCCGCCGCCTATCCGGGACTCCGAAACGCGCGGCGAACTGCCCCCTCCCCCACCGCCGAGACGGGGTGCGACCGCCCACGTGTCGCCCCTAGCCCAGTCGGGTCCGTCCCTCGGGCTCCCGGGGCCGGAGGATCCGGAGCGAGTTGGTCAAAGGCGAGGAAAGGGACCAGGGCGGATCCGCTTCCCCCTCCCCAGGAACGGGCGGGGGAGGGGCCACCGCCCCCTCCTCCAAGCTCCCGCCCCTCGCTTCCCCGAGCGCCGAGCGGAAATTACCCCCTCCCCCCGCGGGTCTGACCTGGGGACGTGGGCGGGGCTTCGCGCTCGGCCCCCCGCCCCCGGCCCCTCTCCCGCCTTCCCGCCCGGATCCCACCGCTGCACCCCAAACAAAGTTCCGAGCCCCTAACCCAGCGCTGGGAAAGCTGCGGTCGCCGGCCTGGGTGGGGCGGGCGGAGGGGACTCCACCTGTCTGCCCCCGCGTCAGGGAGGGAGAAGGGGAGCGTTCGGATCTCCACCCGGTCACTCCCTCCCTGAGACCTCCCCCTTCGGTTCGCTCGGGTCTGCTCACGCTACCACTCCTCTTCCTCCTCTCCACCCCTCCCTCTCCTGGGGTCAGCTTGGGCCGGAGCCGCGCGTTCCCCCAGGACCTTGAGACGGCCTCGTTCAGCAGCCGAACCCCGGGTGCGAACCACCCTTCCCCCGTGGGAATCCCGAAACATGATTTCTTGCGGCTCCCTCGTTCCCAGCCGCGGTCCCCCCGCGGTCTCGGCTTCCCGGTCCCGCGCTCGCAGGGTCCCTCGGTCCCGGATCCCCGCAGGCGGGGGAGTCTCCCAGGGCTGGGGCCGGGAAGGCCGAGACCCCTCACGTAAAAATCCAGGGGAAAAGCGCCTTTCTTTTTAAAATCGCCGGCTCGCGCGACCCCCGCCTGAAGACCCCAGAGTCCTCGGCTTCTCTTTGTCTATCTCGGCCGTTCCCCGCCTGTCAGTCGCTAGCAGTTAACCGGGGTAGGGTGGGCAAACTCTCCCCCCAGCCTGCACACGAATAAAAAAATAACCGTACATTTTACCCATAAAGAGGTGGGAGATTCAGGGCCCGACCACCCTCCCCCAGCCGGGGCCGGGGTAGGGGGATGGGTGGGGGCGGGGCGCCTCCCTAGGGGCCAGATTCTTGCCAAGGGGGAGGGGGCAAGCCGAGCCTCGGGAACGCGGCCCCCGCCGCCCTGTTTTCCCCCCGGGGGTGAGTTGAGTGCCCCCTCCCCCCGCACCCCAGGCTAGGGATTGGTGGGCAGGGCCGGGCTGAAGGGCCGATGGGCCCAGAGGCGTCGGGGGTCTTCCCGAGCAGGGTGGGTGGGGGCTTTCACCACGTGGCTTCGCCTTTTTTTTTTTTTTTTTTTTTTCCGCTCCATTTTTTTTCAAGTCGATTTTATTTAGAGGCGGCGCCAGGGCGGCCGCGGAGAAACGTGACACACCAGCCCGCTCGGAGGGGTTTCGGACAGAAGGGAAGGAGCAGCGCCGAGTCGTCCGCCTCCCAGCGCGCCGCGGGCACTTCTCCCGGGCCTCGCCGAACTCTCCCGCGACCTCTGCGCGCCCTCAGGCCGCCCTCGCCGCCGCGGGCTCCGGACAACTTCAGGGGTGGGGTGCGAAGAAAGTTTGCGGCTGCTGCCGCCGGCCTCCCGCCTCTCGGCCTAGGAGGCTCGCCGCCCGCGCCCGCCCGCTCGGCCTTGCCAGGGACCGCGTCCCGCCCCGAGACCGCCACCATGAACAAGCTGTACATCGGCAACCTCAACGAGAGCGTGACCCCCGCGGACTTGGAGAAAGTGTTTGCGGAGCACAAGATCTCCTACAGCGGCCAGTTCTTGGTCAAGTCCGGCTATGCCTTCGTGGACTGCCCCGACGAGCACTGGGCGATGAAGGCCATCGAAACTTTCTCCGGTAAGAGTGCGCCCACCTCCCCGGAAAAACCACAACGAAATCCCCGAACAACGGAGACCTGCCCCTCTTCTCTCCTGGCCCGCCAACTCCTCTGTCCCTCCGGCCTGCGGGGCTTGGCCTGGGCACCCACCGTCCGCCCACCTCCTTCGACGCCCCCTGCATCCCCCCGACTCGCCCCTCGCGCGGAAATATCCCGGACCTCCTCACCCCTTCCTCCCAGCCCCAGAGCAGAAGCTGGAGGCTTTAGCAAGGCCGCCCCTGCCCCCCACCGACGGGGCGGGGGGCCCCATTGGCTGTGTGTGTGTGTTGGGGGGGGTCCCCACTCTGGCGGCCCCGGTCCGGGCATTATTTTCACGTCCGCCCCTCCCTATCCGAGGCTGGCCGCCCCCCACCCCACCCCACCCCCCTCGGCCCCCTGTGCGAACACCCCCTGCTCCCGTTCCTCCGCCCTAGGCCTTTCCAGGCGGGGAAAGGGGTCCCCGCTCCGTCTCCGATCTCCCGGGAGCCCGGTGGGGACTGCAGCCTTCGGGCAGGACCTGAGACGAGGGGGTCCCGCCTCCCGCCCAGGGCCTGGGCTTGAGCCATTTTGATTTGAAAGTGGGGCGTGAGCGGGGTGGCGCGGCGGCGGCGGCGCCGGGTCGCCATGCTGCTTCCCGAGACGCCCAGGCTGGGCCGAGAGGCGCGCGTCGCGGCCGCCGGGGACCCTCCCCGCGGGGCCCCGCACCGCTCCCCCAGGGCCTCTGCCCACCACCGGCCCCGACAGGTGAGCGCCCCGCCGCCCGGAGCCCCTCTCCGCGGCAGGACGGGAAACTAAAGTTTCATTCTGCACCCCTCCCCCGCCACACACTTTGGGAGCATCGGGGGGCCCTTTCTCTCCCGGCCCCTGCTCCCCACATCTGGGAGTCGAGCAGGCAGCCCGCCCACACGAACGCCCTCGTCGCCCCTTTCCCGGATCCGGCTCCCAGAGCGAGCCACTGCCCAGCCAGCCTCGGTGGGAGAACAGAACGAAACGAAAATTAACAAAACACAATAACGAATTTATAGGTTCCACCATTCCCAGAGCGGCCGTTTCGCGTCCCGGCCGCGGAACCCACTGCCTGGATTCCTGGGCAGATCTCAAATCCCAGGAACTCCTGAGTGCCCCTCTTTCTCCGTCCCTTTCCCACCCCACACTCCTGTTCCAGCTCTTACATTGTCTTTTTTTTTTTTTTTTTTTTTTTTTTAATCTTTAGGGAAAGTCGAATTGCAAGGAAAACGCCTAGAGATTGAACACTCGGTCCCCAAAAAACAAAGGTAGGAAAGGGCCCTTTGAGAAGGGAGGCAACCTGGGGGCGCTTAGAGGCTGTGTTAAGGGGTCCATAGTGTCTCCAGTGGAAGAAACCCATTACTGGCCTTCCCACCCCCAACTCCGGATGTTGGGGGCAGGGAGGGAAGATTGGCTAAGATCTTGTAATGGGTGGTTTACAGCTTGTAAAAAATAAGCCGGGTTTGGGGTGGGCTGGGAGAGATGGTATTTGGAGAAGTAAAAGGGAAAAAAATCAAGAGGGGAGAAGCCTTGTGGAGTTTATTCAAGGTGTATGGGGCCATTTTTGTGGGGAAGCTAAAAATCGTTGAAGAGTTGGAACTCCTGGACATTGCTGCAACTTCTAGCAGGCCTCATTTTCTCTTTTTTCTCCACTCATCCCTTAGCATAATTCTTAAGTGGATTGGGGGGGGGGTCCCCTCCAGTTCCCTAGGGGAGGTGGATTTGGAGTTCCTGTCCCCAAAAGAATTGCTTGTGCTTTATATGTATTTCTGCAACAGGCAAGGACCTTTTTTTTTCTCAGACCCCTACTCTTAGTCCCTCACATCACACATCCTCCCCTCCCAACTGGATTTTGCAAAGAATATGCTTTGGCTGTGTGCTATCCTTTCTGAGCGCCCCCCCCCCCTCCCTTCAGTCCATTGTTACAAGGGGACCATCTGGGGTGAGAGCTTTGTGTTCAGGCTGTGAGCTGGGGCTCTTTGGAGGGTCTAGAACTCCCTGGATGAATAGTGGAGAGAGAGAGAGAAAGAGAGAGTGTGTGTGTGTCTGTGTCCCAGTACCTTTCTGTTCTCACTGAAGCAAAAAGTGGGGTACCTCTATGATGTTCCCCCCAAATGTGATTCATGGAGGGGGGGGGGTTCCAGATCTTTTCATTGAACTCTGGTTGGGAAATTATAAGAACAGAGTCGGCTCTCTCAAATCTGACTTTAAACATGTTGACAGTGCAGTTTTCCCTCCTGTGGCAGCTCCCAGGAAATTTTTGAGCCCTGTGTTACCCTCTCCCCTCCCTAGGTGTGTTCTCCCCCTCATTTCACTGGAAACTTGCTGCATTGAGAATAATCCCTGGCCTTTTTCCTGGGTGGTAAGGTGTAGGTGGGTGGCTTTGGTTTTTTGTTTTTTTGTTTTGTTTTGTTTTGTTTTTGAGCCTGTGAAGTTTAACTGCAAAGTTTAAGTCAGATAAAAATCTGTTCCGTGGTTTTTTGCTTTGAGATATTTTAAGTAACTTGGAGCTATTGTATCTATAGATGATCAATATGGCTTGTAACTATGTTTATAGAGTCTGTGATTTAACCTCACAGTGCTTCCAATACTCTTATTGGAAAGGCAATTAGAGTTAGGAGTAAAGAGGCAATAAAATCGGAAGGACGGGGGGCAAAAAAAAAAAAGGCTTATTTATTATTTTGAAACATTTCCTGGAGATGGGAATGAGAGCAGCATACTGACACCAGTAGATTTATTGAGAAGATTGTGGCTAATTGAACTGAAAGCTGAGTGTTTGAAACATGTTGATGAGAGAGATCCAGAATAACTGGAATTCTGAAATATGTAGGATTTTTTTTTTCCCTTTGGCGCTTCAGGATGGTTTAAATTGTAAAGAGAATGCATCGAAGGCAAGAGAAATAGCAAAACGTGATGAAATGGGACCCAAAACATTTATACTTTAATTTCCATGGTGCTCTGTATTTATGGATCTTACCCCCTAAGCCATCTGTTTGCTTTCAAGCCATTTTTAGGCTCCTTCTTGTTCCCTCCAAAATGCATTACTTAGGGCCCTTTTGAGTTGGGAAGGGGTGGGGTTTGTGAGAAGAGTGGGTACAAAATCTTCCTTTCCCCATCCATATTAAATTCCATCTTTTGTGTGTTCTTCCCTTCCCTGAAATAATTTTTTGAGCACAAACACTGAGTCAGTTGTGTGTGTGTGTGTGTGTGTGTGTGTGTGTGTGTGTGTGTGTTTGCGGGGTGGTGAGAAGGCACTTCATTTTTCTAAAATGAATCAATTTTTGAAGTTTTAGGATTTAAAAAAAGAGTTTGTTTGCATGAAGTCCGTTTGCTCTATCATTTTGAGTTCTTTGAAGGAAGCATTTTGTGGTATGTGTTTTTAGTTAGTCTGTCTGAAAACCAGTTCTTCAGTTGGTCTGGGACTGGCCTTTTCAAATCTCACGGATGTATAAAACAGGATCTAGTGAATTAACTATAACTGATATTTGAAGCAAGATGAACAACTGTGCATGTGTATTTTGTGTGTATGTACTTCTTTTCACTGTTTAAAGAAATAGAAGTAACTATTTTTGGTGCGCTCAGTTCCAAATGAGATATGACTTGACACATTTCTGAGAGATTCAAGAAAGTCTAAACCCTATGTGTTCCTGTTTTTTGTTTGTTTGCTTGGTTTTTTTGGGGGGGGCGGGGATCAAACAAATGATAGAAGGTTACAGCAGTTACCTTAGCATCCCTGACTCTGAAGTATGCATCTATTTTGTTCTAAGTTTATATCTATTTGAATATAATTTGTACCTTTTTAAGAACCCAAGAGACCGAGCCCTATGTATTTACACTGAAAACATGTTTAATTTTAATTTTTAATCGGGTGACATTCGATTTCTTCCACCTTTCCAAACCCCTTCTTAGACAGTGTTGGAATTCTGGCTAACAGTTTTGGCTTTTTGCTGAGACTTTGTGTATTTTCACTGTCAAATGTTAGGACAACGGAGAAAAGCCAAGAGCATGTTTAAAACAGTTGTGGAAAGGGTTTATATATGTGTTTTATTTTGAGAGACGTAAGAGTCCTTTAAGGGAAGGGGGGGGTCCCATTTTAGACGTGTTTACCTTGGGAAATGACTTGCTTTTTTAAGGGAATTAAACTTTTATTTCATTTGCCACTGTGTGTGCCTTTTTCTGGAGGAATGTGACGTAAAGACAGCATACCTACTGTCAACTGCTGTCATAAAAATGAAAGGTGTTGGCTGTTAAGAGAAAAATGGAAGAGGTGCACCGCCTTTCTGCATGAAATGTGTTCAACTTAAAAGATTGATTTTCCTAGGCAGGTTAATGGCGGTTCTTTTCTCTAAGCTGACTTAACATGAGGCGGGCTAACCACTTTCCCTTTAATTTTCCAACTCTTACTACAAAAATGCCCAAACAGAAATTGGGTGTCAGAGCCACGGAAGCGTGGGAACCCTCCAAAAGGGCTTCAGCTTTATTCCGATTTTGCAGTCGAACTTCCCAAAGTTAGCAGCTTTGGAAATCTGTGCGAAGGGGATGTCCTTCGTAAGTGGCAAAAATATTATTTTTAATTTTAAGTGATTTGCTCTGAAGTCATTGGATCACTAAGTGTTTTCAAAACAAGCAAAAAGATTTCGCCTTCAGAAATGGATTTGTCTTTAATAAACAGTGTTCTCAGGGGCTGAAAGTGAATTATAAGGGGTTTAAGAAGCAAGGGAATGTCTTTAAAAAAACAACAAAGGAGTAAAAAGTACAGGGTGGGAGGATTTTCAGGCACTTTTACTTTAGTGGTCGCAGTTGAAAGATACATCTGACCTGTATTAAGCCAGTAAGTTTCACACTTTTAGTAAAAGGTTTTCTTGTGAGTATGTGGTTAGGGCTTTTTTTTTTTTTTTTTTTTTTTTTTTTTGCCTTGATATAAATTTAAAAATGGTTGATTCTTAAATTTGTCTGCACTCTTTGGAGAGGGAAGGTGGAAATCAATTCACTCTCACTTAATTTCCACCTAGCATGTAAACCTTACACATTCGTGAGTTATGTTTTCTTCGCTGCCCAGAGGAACCCTTCACTTGTTGCCACTTAGTGCACAGCATTTCAAGATCCTTTCCCAAGGACAGTGGTGTTTGTCCATTGGAAGAGTTGTGGGTTTCTAGAATCTTTTCTTTTCTGACCCAAAGTCAAAAGATGAAATTTTACCTCAGTGCTTTCCCCGATGGAGAACTTTGGAGGAAAGGAGGGGGAAGAGTTGTAATTCCCATCGCTAATTTATTCCAAGTATAGTCAACTCTTCCAAATGTACAATTTTAATGGCATAGCTTTTGGTGGAAAAAGAGCAAAACATTCTTGTAATTATGTTTCAGAGATGAAATACATGACATTAGCAGTTGGAAAAATCTTGATTCAAAGGTTCTGAGCTTCTAATCTTTTCAAATTACCTTAATATACATCATTTGAATCTATGTCATGTGTTTGGGTACTTTTAAGGCTTATTTTTTAAGAGTTTATTCTATACTTTAATGTGTAGCAGCCAGCTGACAAAGATTACCACTGAGATAGGCTAGGGAGGATACAATTATAAAATATTCTTAACAATTTCAGATCTGGTTTGGTTGAGTAAAAAGGGGGGGGGGGTGGGGAGACCAGCAAATGCTGTGTGAGATGGGGGGGGGGAGTTGCTGAAAGACATATACGGGTTCTATCTCTTGGGTGGCAATGTTGTCATTAGAATGAAAGTGTGAACCAGAGGCGTTTGAAGAACAGACATTTTGCCAGCTGTTAGGATTTGAATCCAGTCTCGTTCTCAGTCCGCCCTCTATAAAGATTCCTAAAACGTGGCCGATGCCTTCCAGAAAGTGCAGCTTAGAATTTGGGATGGGAGTGTTGAGGGAGAGGGGAGAGGAGGGGAAGGGGGGGGGGGGGAAAGCAGCAGCAGGGGAGACTGGAGAAATCAGACGAGTTAGTCCCGGGTTGGAAATTCCAGACGGGGGGAAAAAAAGAGAAAGAGAGATGGGGGTTGGGGTGGAGTCCCCGCTTCCCTTTTTAAAGAGAGGCGGCCGGAGGCGCACAGCGCCCCACGGGACAGAGGGGGTCGCAGGCGGGCGCTTTCGAAGACGGGTGGGAGATCGGGGCGAAGGGCAAGGCGCTTTCTGCCGGCGGGGTTGCCCGCCTGCCCTTCCCCTTTTTGCAAAAAAGCCGAGAAAGTCGCGGCGGCGCCGGCTGCGCTTCCTGGAGGGCCCGCGCCGGCCCCGCTGCCCCACGCCTTCCCCGCCCGCAATCTCCGCCCGCTCCGTTCCTGGGGGGGGAGGGGGGCCGCCGGCGCGCCCGCAGGCCCGGGGATGGGGGGGGGGGGGCTCCCAGGAGGGCTTCCCTGCCCGAGACCCCCGGCCGCGGCCCGCGGCCAGACAGCCTCGCCTTGGACCTGAGAGCCCCCGGATCCCCAGCCTCGCCCACGTGGAGCGGTCCGTGGCTCTGGGCGCAGCCCTTTCCAGCGCCCGGGCTGTCCCTAGACCTTTCCACTCCAAGGCAGAAGCAAAAGGCCAAGGAGGATCGAAGAGGGCTGGGGAGGGAGGGTGGGGAAGGAGAAAAGGGCGAGAGAGGTGGAGAGAAAATGGAGGTGCATGTGGTTGTTGTGGCCCTCTCCCAGTAGCTGAGGCCCCTTGGCAATGGGGCGTAAGACTGGAAGAGTCAACAGGGTCCAGGAATCTTTAGAAAATGGACTGGCTCCCCGTTCCAAAGGCTTTAGGAAACAACCACAAAAGGGAGTAATGGTAGTCAACCCGGGCTTCTAGGACGGGTTTTGTTCCCCCGGGGTAAAAGGTGGACGACAGGCCCTCCAGTGGGCCACTGACTGGCCCTTGAAGAGTTTTCTCAGGGTCTCAGCCCGGGGTTTGACTTCATGTGAACGTAAAATTTGCACGCCATTTCCACCTGTGCGAAGCACATTTCCCCTCCTCGCCCACACCTTTTAAAACGCCTGTCAAAACAAAAGCAAGGAAAGGTCTCAGAAAACATGCACTGGAGAGAGTGCAGCCTTTTTTGGTTAACTGATAAAAAGTTTGATTTGGCTAGGAAGAGATCTTTCGGGGGAGCGTCTGTGCTAACATACCCTTGGAAGGAAGGCACGGCCAGCGGGAAGATATTCAGTCTCCAGTTGGCTAATTCCATTCCGATAGAAAAACTTGGATGTCCTCTCAGATTTTGTTCAAAGGGGCCTACGTGCTTTTTTAGTGAGTGGGAGGGGTCATCCTGATACTGAACAAGCAGAGCCAGCTTTGTAAGGCCTTATGTTCGCAGCCAGTAGGTTTGCAATAAAGAGTCAAGGAATGAAAGGCACAGCAGGTTCAAACAAGTTTTCATCCTAAAGACAGGTCACCGAAATCAAATGTATGTTGATTACGGGTAAATCGCAGGAGAAAAGTAGGTCTGCACCTCATCATTGTGATACAGTCAGAGAAAACCTGATTGCAAGACACTGAAATGTAACCGTACGGAACAGACAGGGCCAGAAATGGAGTCGCATCGCAGAAGTCCAGTCCTCCAGGGTCTGGAGTCCTGTCGCAGAAGTCCAGTCTTCCAGTTGTATGGCAGAGAGCATAGAGCATGGCGACCCATCAGTAAACTGCTTTTGAGTGAAAGAGCAAACAGCTAGATGATGAGAAGAATTTTTGACTGGTATGTCCAGATATTTTCAAAGCCCCTAAGGACAAGTCTGATTATTAGACAAGTGGCATTTAGGTGGCTCGAGGCACCTAAGGGACCTGTCAGGATGGATGGGTGTGAATTTCGCTCCTAGCGTAGGGGAAGGGAATGGAGAACTGTCCCTTTGAGAGGAGACAGGAGGGGACCTGTTTCCCACACCATGTCTGTTCCCTGGATTCTCGTCCGCCCTCTCAGTATTTCTGTAGAAGAGGGTTAAGGAAAACTTCAGTTTTTTTATTCATATAGCGTTAGTTTCAGTTGAAAAACTAGTCCTTCATCCAGATGTTTTGGCCACTCGCAATGGAAAATGTTAAGTCTGCGTGAAATTTGATTGGATAGTTCCGTTGATTGGATGTAGTTAGACTCTTTCAGAGGAGAAATCAGAATTCAGGAAAAAACTGTTTTGTGTAAAGGTTGTTTGTGGGGTCTGAGTTCTTTGGCAACAGGAACCTGGTGGACAGGAATCACTGAGCTCCTGAGGCTCAAGGAGAGAGGAAGCTCTATTAGGTCAGGGTCTCGTGACCTACCCTGGGTCCCTCCCTCCACCCTCTATTGGACTGTGGAGGAAAGGTCTCCCAGGAGAGCCCGGTGTTTAAAAAACAAGAGCTTTGGAGTCAGGCAATGACTATGAAACCGCAGAAGTTAATCTTCTTAAGCCTCAAGTTTCTGGAACCGTAAACCGGTGTTACTACACATTAACTATTATTATTGCTGTTGTTACTTGTTTTAGATAGGGACCCCTCTGCCTTCTGTCTCTGGACTGGCAGCTTGGGGCATATACTCTAAGGCAGTAGGTCGGGTGTTTAAGCGTGCTTCTGTGAACGTGGCCTGTAGTTTACATGGGACAACGAGGGGCAGGCATATGGAAGGGGGTTTGTGTGTAGGGAGCTCTGATAACCTGCATGTTGAAAGGAAAAGCCCCCTTTTGGGAGAGGGAGCTGAGGCTTACCAGGGCAGTCCCCCCAGACCCCCTGGGATGTGGACCCCCGCTGCCAAGTCTCTTACCCCTCCTGTCAGACAAAAGGCTCGAAGAGAAGGTGCTAGCATGGTGGAGAATGCTGCTGCTGGTTATTCCTTAGGGGAGGGGGCCGCAGATTCTACTGTTGTTGATGCCATGAGCCCGGGCCAGGTGAAATTTCACACTTGAGGGCTACCGTCAAAGGGGCATGTGGTGTAGGGATACTGGTGAGTGAGGAGCCACCTTCGTGCTGCCGATGAGGTAAGTGTTACAAGAATTCAGGATGGGAAGGGGACAGTGGGAGTCCTTGAGCGGCTGAGGAAGGAAGAAATGAGAGCAGCTTCCCCCACCTGGTGGGAGATGGTCGCGTTTTGCCTCAACGCTCCTCTCTCTCTCTCTCTCTCTGTCTCTGTAAGCTCACAAAACAGCCTTTCAGGAGTTGGGGATCCCTGGATGCCCAGGAAGTGACTGCATACACTGTTCCCCGTCCTGGGCCCTTGTAGACGGCAAAGCTCCAATGGCCTCGCTTTCCCTGGCCCCCTGGACTGGAAAGGGAGCACTCCCCCCCCCCCCAACATCCACTTCCTCTCTCTGGTGCTCCCTGTTCAAAGGGTGCACAAACACGCGCTCGCGCGGACCTATTGCCCCTTTCGAAATCGCAGTGTAGGGACTGAGGATTGAACCTTCTCTTAGCGGGCTGGGGAGAGGAAGGGCTTCCAATCCGGATGTGGGTTTTGGCCATTTAACAGGCTTGTGACTTTAATCAGTTACCATAAAGGGTTTTTACAATTAGTTGACGTGGAATGATATGTGTTGCCTCTTTCCTGGAGTGGCGTCTGGGATTGCTTGGGGCTCCTCAGCTTCCCATGAGGTGCTCTGAAGATGAAGAGGAGAAAATGAGGGGAGACAGGAACTGGGCTGGGGGCTGTCGGGTGGAGTGAACTTGTTGAGGATGTGTGTTCGGAGCTAGAAATATTTATTCTACTTCCTCCTCCAGGTCTCTAAGTTGCTTGGGAGAAGTCCGTCTGTAACAGAGCATTTGCTTTGGCAGGATTTGGAGACAGAACCCTAAATTAAAGAGTAAAGATGATCCTCTGCAGACCAGGCTGTTGGTGGCTGCAGCCAGTATGTTCTGAGCAAGGACTAGACAGAGGATGTTGGCTTGGGAAGGAAGGCAGCAGGGTTCAGAAGAGTATTTTCTTTGAGTTCTTTGGTGGAGGGTCCCCCACACCAGCAACTTTTTACCGAACGTAAAAGAAGGGAAAAAATCTAGCTAGCTGACTAGCTTTTTTACCGAGAGGGTTTTCCTGAATGTGGTCATTACCATTTTGAACCAAAGCGGCTGCCGCTGCTGCTGGCTTTTTTATTTATTTTTATTTTTTTTTTAAATGTTTTTACTTATTTCTGAGACAGAGACAGAGCATGAGCAGGGGAGGGGCAGAGAGAGAGAGAGAGAGAGAGAGAGAGAGAGAGAGAGAGAGAGAGAGACACAGAATCCGAAGCAGGCTCCAGGCTCTGAGCTGTCAGCACAGAGCCCCACACGGGGCTCGAACTCACGGACTGTGAGATCATGACCTGAGCTCAACCGACTCAGCCACCCAGGTGCCCCGCTGCTGGCTTTTTAGAACAGGGTAGAGTGAGACCTGTCCAGAGTAAGCTGGGGGCAGGCAGGCAGTGGAATAAAATGATCTTCCCAAACATCCTAGGTCTTCATGAGATAATCTTTCACTTTCCTACCCTTGCCCCTCGCTGGGCTATCTTGAATGAGTAGTTGGCTGAATTTAAACTTTAAAAAAAAAAAAATTTTTTTTTAATGTTTATTAATTCTTGAGACAGAGACAGAGCATGAACAGGGGAGGGGCAGAGAGAGAGAGAGAGAGAGGGAGACACAGAATCTGAAACAGGCTCCAGGCTCAGCTGTCGGCACAGAGCCCGACGCGGGGCTCGAACCCACGAACTGTGAGATCACGACCTGAGCCGAAGTCAGACGCTTAATTGACTAAGCCGCCCAGGCGACACACTAAATTTAAACTTCTAACTGGAGGAAGAGCCATGCCTGTCTAGGCCCAGGCTCCTTTGGTCTCTTCAGAACATCCCATGGTCAGCAACTTTAGCCTGGGCGTGTGTGTGTGTGTGTGGGGGGGGGGGGGGGTGCTCTGGCATTCTGGCATTAGCCATTTTCTGCAGGGGGATGGAGAGACTTTAAAGATACGTGGTTACAACCAAATGTGGCATAAGAAAATCTTTAACAAGATGGTGCGGACTGGTGGGATAGCTTGCTTGCATTTTGCAGTGAAGTTTGGTACCTCTGAAATATTTGTAATTTAAAATTTCAGTTTTTTACGTTAAAAAAGAATTTTAGATATTTTAATTTGGCTTTTTATTTTTAACCTTTTATTTACTTAATTCTAAGTGGGCTCTAGGCCCACAGTGGGGCTTGAACTCATGACCTGGAGATCAAGAGTCCCATGGTCCACTGACTGAGCCAGCCAGGCGCCTCTTAAATAATTATTTTAAAATAATTTAAGTCAGGGGCGCCTGGGTGGCTTGGTCGGTTAAGTGTCCGACTTCGGCTCAGGTCATGATCTCACGGTCCGTGAGTTCGAGCCCCGCGTCGGGGCTCCGGGCTGACCGCTCAGAACCTGCAGCCTGTTTCAGATTCTGTGTGTCCCTCTCTCTCTGCCCCTCCCCTGTTCATGCTCTGTCTCTCTCTCTCTCAAAAATAAATAAATGTTAAAAAAAAAATTAAAAAAAATAATTTAAGTCAATTAAATATTTTTAAAGAATAATTTTATGTGGTGAAGCATACGTAACATGAAATTTAGCATCGTAAGCGTTATTCAAAAAAAATTTTTTTTAACGTTTATTTCGTTTTGAGAGAGCATGAGCAGGGAAGGGGCAGAGAAAGAGGGAGACACAGATTCTGAAGCAGGCTCCAGGCTGTGAGCTGTCGGCAGAGAGCCCACTGTGGGACTCAAACCCATGAACAACGAGATGGTGACTTGAGCTGAAGTCAGATGCTTAACCAACTGAGCCACCAAGGCACTCGAGCAACGTAACCATTTTTAAGTGTGCAGTTCAGTGCCATTAAGAACATTCGCAGTGTTGTGCAGCCATCGTCTCCACAACTCTTTTCATCTTGCAGGACTGAAACTGTACCCAGTGAACAGAAACCACCCCCCCGCCCCTCTCTGGGGGATTTCAACTGTTGCCAGTTTTGCATTTTCCTACATGGTGGTCATCTCTTCATCCTATATAAAATGGGAGTCTTGGGGAGCCTGGGTGGCTCAGTCGGTTAAGCGTCCGACTTCGGCTCAGGTCACCATCTCACAGTCTGTGAGTTCGAGCCCCGCGTCGGGCTCTGGGCTGATGGCTCAGAGCCTGGAGCCTGCTTCCGATTCTGTGTCTCCCTCTCTCTCTGCCCCTCCCCCGTTCATGCTCTGTCTCTCTCTGTCTCAAAAATAAATAGAAAAAAGAAAAAAAAATAAAATGGGAGTCTTTGCCCTGCTCCCCCCGCGCCCCCCCCCCCCCCCCCCCACTGCGCTGCATTAAATACTAATTATTGGGTTTTTATTTAGCACTATTGGGTCTTTTTCAGGGTGGGGGAGAGAAACAAGGGTCGAGAGGGTGCTGCACAAAAGAGGTACAAGATGAAATCTCTGCCCTCCGGCATTTTCACTTCAGATCCAGGAAAAGCTGTGGGACAGCAGAGGCCAAGAGACTACGTATTAAAATGGGAGGCACACAACCTCAGGGACTAAAATAGAGGAGGGAGGCTTTGAGTGAGCTAAGCTGTGTTTTGGAGGATAGGCAGACAAAATAGCGGATTAAGGAGAGCATTATGGATTGACAGGGAGATAGATGTTGATGGGAAGACAGTTCATCTGGGAGAAAGGGGTAGGTAGCATTGTAGTGAGGAGGCCTCAGGCAGGGTAGGGCACATATCCCTGTTGCTTTCCTTCGCTGAGCATCTTCTTTGCTCCAGAGTTCTGTTCGAGGCGACTCGGGTCAAAAGACGAATTCCTTCGACAATTACAGGGAGCATTTATGGAGTATCTGTTCTATGGAGTATCTGTTCACATTTAACCAACGTCACTTTGCTGAATTCTCGTAAGAACCCTGTGCAGGTATCTTCATTCTCCAGAAGGAAGCTGAAGCTCTGAGTGGTTCAAGTAACTTAGCTGGTCAATACCTCGTCAGTACCTTGAATGGGGAGTAGCACTGGGATTCACACCCAAGCCTTTTTAGCTCTAAGGCTGAGCTTTCTAAGAAGGTGGGAACAGGTGATCTTTTAACAGTTCAAAGGAATTTATTTATTAATAGATTTTTTTTTAATGTTTCTTTTTGAGAGAGAGAGAGAGAGAGAGAGCCTGGGTGGGGGAGGGGCAGAAAGAGAGGGAGACACAATCTGAAGCAGGCTCCAGGTTCTGGGCTGTCAGCACAGAGCCCGACTCAGGCCCAAACCCACGGATCCGTGAGATCATGACCTGAGCCGAGGTTGGATGCTGAACCGACTGAGCCACCCAGGCACCCTAGCGCTTCAAAGACATTGAATCTTGGGGCGCCTGGGTAGCTTGGTCGGTGGTGTCCGACCCTTGATTTAGGCTCAGGTCATGATCCTGGGGTTGTGGGATCAAGCCCTGTGTCAGGCTCTGTGCTGTATAGAGCCCAGACAGCGTGCGAGCCTGCTTGGGATTCTCTCTCTCCCTCTCTTTCTGCCCCTCCTCCTTTTTCTGCTCCTCCCCCCAATAAATAAATAAATAAATAAATAAATAAGTATTAAAAGAAATTGAATCTTACTTTGAGCTTTTTTGGGGGGGAAGAGCATAAGGTTAGCAAATGAAAACATGCCCAACGTTAATGCCTCCGTGAAACCCCATGAAATAAACTGTGTCGGTATTTTGAGTTACAATTTTGAGTTACAAGGGCCTCCATCGTGTGGCGTGCTGGTAGGCACCAGCCCAGGAGCCGGTGGCCTATCTCTCCCCCACCTTTGTTTGGGTTCAACTGGGAGAAAATGGGAGGCTGGGGGGAAGGGCAGGGATTGAGACGCTTCCCCTCTCACCCACCCCCCTCCTCCTAGCAGGAAGGGACAAAGAGTTGACCTTTGCGACGAGCCTACAGAACCATAATTCATAGCTTACGTATGTTTTGAGGCAAGAGCCCAGGTACCTGCCCTTGGCTGACAAGCAGGAGTTAGGCTTCACGTACAGCGACCCTCGCTGGCTAGCGTCACCTGGCGTTAGTCACCTAACCTCTCTGGGCCCGTGTTTTTGAGCTGCAGAATGGAAACAAAACAGTCTTCTGTGGTGGTTCAGAGGCTCAAGTCAACCTCTTGTCGCTGTTCTGGGTTCCTAGGAGGTGCGAGTGTAAAGGACTTTGTAAACTCTCAAGTACCGTGCAAATGTGAGTTATTAATAAGATCATCATGAATTGATGACACCCCAAGAGGGCAGACAAAGAAGGTCCTTCTCACCCCCAGACGAATGCCCTACGCTGCATGGGGGGTATGACTCTTCGATTGTAACTTTTCAGAGGAGGCTCCTGGGACGCCCCGGGAAGAGGGTCTTTTATTCTCCAGGCCCGGAAGGCCCCTTCGTTCCGTGCCCCCAGCCCAGCCCAGCCCAGCCCAGCCCACTCCCGGGCCTCAGTTCCTGCCTTCTCGGTGGGAGGCCTCCCTGGCCTGGTCCTGCCTCCTCCCGCAGCCCGGCCGAGGTCTCTAAGGAATGCCGCCTCCCGGGCCATTTTCTCCCCTCCAGCTTCTGCGGCCCCACTTCCAGCCCTCTCCCGGCCCCCTACCCCCAACCGGTTCCCACTTAAATGCTTGCAGGCCTGTTTGCAGGCGGGAAGCCCCCTCCCCCACAGGACCACCTCAGTCACAGCCCTGACCACAGGGAGGTCGGGTCTGGATTTACTAAAGGACCCCGGAGGGGGAGCCTGCCCCTCGCTGGCTGCCTGGCTCGCTCATGGGGTCGGGTTTCGGCCGGTGGCTCTGGAGAGAGAGACAAAGGGCAAAGTCCCGTCCCCACCCCCACCCGGCAGCCCGGGGGGCGCTTGTCCCCTCCCCCTCTGGGCCCCGCCGGGGAGGCGAGGCCCCCACCCCACCCCCTACCCTGGGCCGGGCGGACCCGCTCCCAGCGAGTCGGGGTACCGAGGGGGTTCTGGCGGCAGAACATTCTAGACCGCCGAGCCTGCGACGGGGGCGGAGGGGGGGGGGGTTGGGAAGGGGGGGACCGGGGGCATCGCCTGCCCCCTCCTTGAGCTCTGCCGACAGGGCCCACCCAGCGGCTGGGGTGGGAGGCCGCGCGCTCAGCTTTCCCTGGGCGAGGTGAGGGGCTGGGGGAAGGGGCCGCCCGCGTGGGGCGCAGGCCCGGCGACGCCAGCGCGGCCGCTCAGCTGCTCAGGCCTTCTCAATTGCCCGTTCATGAGGGCTCCCCTCCTCCCCCCCAGCTGCTGCCAGCCCTCCCCCACCCTCAGCTGCTGCCGCCCTTCCCAGGCACCTCTTTCTCCTCCTTTGCCCTGCCTGCCCCCGCTTTCCGCGGCCCTCCTCGGCCCTCCTCGCCGGAAGGCCCCGCTCGCCACCCTGGGGCTCCTGGCAGGCCTGCGACCTTGCCTGCTGCACCATCTTGGGACGCGCCGGTGCAACCCCACCCCACCCCGGCCGCGGTCCTTCTGCCCTGGGCTGGGGAAGGGTAGAGAGGCAGGATGGGTGTCCGGGTCCGAGGAGAGTTGTTCCGATGAACTGCTCACCCCACGAGGAAGAAACAAACACCAGCTTCCTGAAGTTTGCGACTACCAACAGCAGGTCTTGGCCGGCAGCCGGAGGGGAGACAGGAGTGAATCCCTTGAGGTGGTTACCCTCCTGCAGGAGGGACAGCCAGCGCCCCTTGCCACTAACAGGATGATCAATGTTCATTTTTAAAAATGTGTGCTGGGAGGCATTTACATCCTTTCATAGGGAGCACTCGCGATTCCAAGAATTAATGCTAAGTCCCATAGGGTCTTTTCTTCCCTTCCGGGTGGAATGGAGTTGCTGCAGAGTGATTTCTCTTGAGGCTGGTCTAGTTTCCTCTTCCTTGCTTCTGAGCCCCCCCCCCCCCCCCCCGCAAAATCTTGTCTTGAACTGGGCTCTCCAGGTTTGCCATTCCCTGCTGAGGAGAGGCTCAGCCTCTCTCCATTCCCAAGGCATGCCCCATGATGCTTTCCACCGAGCCCCAGCTCCGTCCTCAGCCAGGTCTCTGGGTCCCAGAGTGCCAGATCTTCTGGCTCTTAAGCTTTCTGGAGAAATGCTGAGATTCCCCACCGGAGGGTGAGAGTTCAACCTGCACCCCTCGTGCGGTCAGGGCAGGAAATAGTCTTTCTAGCCCTCCAAGAGTATATTAGCCTACCCCACTGGTAATATGGTGGAAGATGCTGGAAGGGTCTCACTGCTAGCCTGAAGAAGGTGGTGAACAATGTCCGCAACAGTTCGTTTCTTTTCTTTAAAAAAAAATTTTTTTTTAACATCTATTCATTTTTGAGAGATCGAGAGACAAAGCGCGAGTTGGGGAGGGGCAGAGAGAGAGAGAGAGAGGGAGACACAGAATCCGAAGCAGGTTCCAGGCTCTGAGCTGTCAGCACAGAGCCCGACGTGGGGCTCGAACCCACAAACCATGAGACCGTGACCTGAGCCGAAGTCGGTCGCTCCACCGACTGAGCCACCCAGGCGCCCCCGCGACAGTTCATTTGTCATCCCACACCATCGCTACCTCCACTAGGAAGGCTGCGCTGCTCACCGGGGGTCACCTCGTTATCATTTGTCCCTGCACAGTAGGTTTATTCCGAAGGCTGCTTCTGCCCACCTCCCCATCCCCAGATTCCCCTTCCTCACACTTACTAGCGTAGCTAGAGCTCACGCGGGCCCCCCCCCGCCCCTCCGCTCTAGGAACCACTCAGGTGAAAGACGACAGTTCTAGGCAGAGAGCAAGGTGGAGGGAGGGAGAGGCAGTTGGCCCCGGGCGGACTTGAAATTTGTCTGGAAAGAGCTCCACTGTCTCAGAGCTTCTGTTTTGGCTTCCTCTGGTGCTGCCCAGATGGGCAAGAAAAAAACGTGGGCTGTCTTGTCAAACCATGTATTTCCAAGATGAGTGAATTGAGCAAAGTATTCGTCTTTGAGGTTTGCTTGCTAACACAGCGAACGCGTCCCCTGCTCCGTGTCTCACCTTTGCTTCCTCGCCTGTCCCTAGACGTACACGAAAATTCGCAAGAATTTTTGGTGACTACCCTCTTACGCTGCTAACGTTTCTCTGACAGTCATCCAGCCGTATTATAGTATAGTTAGCTTTTCTGTGAGTTAAACCCTGTGCCCAAATTAGAGCCGCATGCAGTAAAAGCCAGTTGGCACGCACTTAGCCATACAGAATATGGGCATTTTTCCTGCTGCTGACATGGGGGCTATACAGGCTTCTGCTGTGTTAACACTTCTTGTCAGAGAGAAAGCAGCAAGGTTTGGTGAGATGAGCATACGCCAGCCTGGAAGGAGAGCTGAGTTCTAGTTCTACCTTAGAGCTGCCAAGGCGCTTTTCCTTTTTTCTGAGCCCCCGTTTCTCCAACTGTCAAATGAAGGTGACTGGTTGAGGACCCTCTCAGCCTCGAGGGGCTTACTCCTCTCCTGCTCAGTCTATGAATCTGATCTCCTTTAACGGGAACTTCCCAGTGCTGGCTTACGGGCTGTGTGTGTGTGTGTGTGTGTGTGTGTGTGTGCATGCATGCATGCATGTGTGTGTCCTTGGTCCCATAAGAAGCCTAGCGATCCCTCACCCCACCCTTCTTCTCTGGCCTCCAGGTAGGCCAGGAGCACGTTAAACACTGTACAGAGCCTTACGAAGGAGAAGGCTGTGTGGTTCATTTCAGAGTCTCTTCTGGAGATTTGCTTTTCCCTTCTGCTTGTTTCCGGCATTATTAGCACAGGAATCAGCACATGTGGGACAGTACATGTGTGCTACATCCATTTAAAACAACATGTTCACACTGGGGCGCCTGGGTGGCTCAGTCGGTTAGGCGTCCGTCTCTGGGTTTCGGCTCAGGTCACGATCGCCGGGTTTGTGAGTTCGAGCCCCGCATCAGGCTCCGCGCTGACCATGCAGAGCTTGCTTGGGATTCTGTCTCCCTCTCTTGCTCTGCCCCTGCCCTGCTCGCTGTCTCTCTCTCTAAATAAATAAATAAACAAACATTAAAAAAAAAAAAAAAGACCATGTTCACAGGACCACAGATACACCCAGTGGTGTTCCTGCCTTCCCGTACCCCCTCCTACACCCTGGCATTCACCTGGGTGGTGCATCTGCGCTGCCCGGTCTTGTACCTTTCAGTAGGTTAATATTTTCCTTTCCAGCCCCTACCCTGCCCATCAGCCCACCCGACAGCCTGCCTGTCTGGCTGCCCTGCCTCTGGATCAGCCTGGCATGGAGCCCTGGGCACGGTGCCAGCTCCTCCTCCCCCCCAACCCCGCCCCCTTTCTCAGCTACTGCCATGCCTGGAGCGTGCCAGGTCCGCCTCCTTCAGCGGCTTTCCTGGACCATTATTTTCTTCACCTCTCCACCCTACAGGGGTGCGGGGGCAGGGTGGGGAGGAAGGATGGGGTCAGTGGTGATCTTATGGAAAAGGCAGAGGTTGGCACTTTGGGACATCTTTTATGTGTGACTTCCAGCTGGCAGAAACTGGGAGGAGAGCCAGCTTCGGGAGGGTGCTTCTACTCCAGCACTAGTCACAGGGGACTCTCTTGTTGAGAGAAGTCCACAGCATCACCCACTTCTGAAGGGATCCAGTGGACAGCCGCCCTCTCCTCTCCAGTTAACCCTGTCTGTTCCCTCCTCCCATCCCCAACAAAATGGGGTCTCCTCCTGGACTGTCTTCTCCATGAGAGCAGAAGGCATGCCTGTCTTCCATCATGTTAGGTCTGCACTGTAGCACTTCTCAGCCTCCTGCAGTAGAAATGCAGTGAGAGCCACAAACGTAAGTAAATTTTCTTTTTTTTCCTTTCTTTCTCTTTCTTTCCTTTTCGCTTAGATTGTTTTTGATTTTTGGAATTTTCTAAGACCCATGTCAGAAAAGAGTGAAAATAATGAAAAGGATTAATCCTAATATTAAGTGAAAAGTTCGAAGTATTATTATCGTTAACGTTTATTTATTTTTTGAGAGAGGGAATCCCAAGCTGGCTCTGCACTGCCAGCACAGAGCCCGACTCGGGCCTTGATCTTACGAACCATGAGATCATGACCTGAGCTGAAATCAAAGCGTTGGGACGCTTAACCGACTGAACCGCCCAGGTGCCCCTGGAAAATTCAAAGTATTATTCGTGCAACATGCCATCAATGTAATAATGAGGTCTTTATCTTGGGGGGTGGGGTACAAAGTGGTAAAGAATCTGGTGCATGTTTTTTTACGCTTAGAGCCTGTCCTGATTCAGTTGCTAGTAAGTTTTCATCGGAAACGTTTGATCTGTATTTAGACTTCCCAAATTTTACGGAGGAAAAGTTAAAGTTGTATGAACACAGAAGACAAGAAAATGATGATCCCGGTTGCGGTAGCCACAGTTCAGTTGCTCAAAAGCCACATGTGACTAGCGGCTACTGTGGTGTAGACAGCACGGGCCCAGTGCTTAGTAGGTGCCAGGAAAATCTATGGAATAAATGACTACAGCAGCTGGACTACAGAAACCTTGGGGCAGGTCACGGTAGCGAGTTTCTTGACTACTTATTAGGATTGAGCAAGCATGATGCGTCTGCCGGTGTGTAACATCTTTGCTCTTTTCCAACGTGCACGTGATAACTCGAGCCCCATCCCCAGCCAAGCTTATTTTCTAATTGCCTTGGGTTAGTTTCTTCCCAGCTTTTTGAGAAGATACCTGTAGGCTCGAATGAAGACTCAGACGTCATTGGGAAGAGTTAAATGCGTAGATGTGTGGGAGGATGTCTTAATTTGGGACATACGGATGGATTCTGAAGTTCTCATTAGCTCCTGAAATCTTGAAATGGTGTGCAAACTGTTGGCGTTTTTCTGGTGTAGAGCGTTCTTCCCTTTTCTCACATTCCTGATGGAAACCAAGTCTCAAAAAAGGCAGGGGGGCATCTTAAGAACCACTTACCCTAAGACCATCAGGGCCCAGAAAATTCCTCTGATTAAGAAAGCCTTTTCCTACAGGTGGACCGACTTGATCCCCGTCTGGGGAACACAAGACTCGGTAAAAGGCTAATCCGAATCCTTGTTTCCCAGATGTGAGAAACTGAGGTCCAGAGAGTTGAAGGTTTGACTTGCCCAAGGCCACATAGCCTGTTAGTCAGAAAATCACAGCCAGGGGGAGGCGTAGAGGTGCAGGATCTAATCTGGAAATCCCAGTTTAATCCTGGTTCTCTGCAGAGATGAAAGTCCAGGTTTGACTTTTGATAAGGGGCCCAGAGCTCGACACGATTTCCAAAACCTGTTGCTGCTTCCCTCCCCCCACCTTCCGCTGGTTGACCCCACCCTGGTTTAAAGGAACCCCTCCTAGAGAGGGGTGAGGTCATCTGCTTGACTGAAGACGGCACCTTCCCCTGTGGCTCTGGGGGCGGAAAGAAGAATCCAACACTCCCTGGGGCAGTTTTCAGCTTTTCTCCAGGAGACTTGGAGTTCTTCCTTATACCTAGGGTGCATTCTGCCCTGCAGGGAGCCCCCATTCCGTACTCCGCAGGCTCACCGCCAAGGCTCGCATTCTTGCTAATACAACTCCAACTGGAAAACCTCATTTGTTGGATGCATTCATTTAGAACCTGCTGTGACTTTAAAACTGGGTGAGCTATGGGGCGCCTGGGTGGCTCAGTCGGTTAAGTATCCGACTTTGGCTCAGGTCATGATCTCCCCGGCTCATGAGTTTGAGTCCCGCGTCGGGCTCTGTGCTGACAGCTTGGAGCCTGGAGCCTGCTTCAGATTCTGTGTCTCCCCCTCTCTCTACTCCTGCCCCGTTCGTGCTCTCTCTCTGTCTCAAAAATAAATAAACATTAAAAAACAAAGCCGGGTGAGCTAGAGTAATTTAAAAAACAATTTTAATGATGGGAAACAAATACAAAAAAGTAGAAAGGATAACGTAATAAATCTCCCGTGTACCCATCACCTTGCTTTAAAAATTACCAACCCAAGGGGTGCCTGGGTGGCTCAGTCGGTTAAGCGTCCGACTTCAGCTCAGGTCGTGATCTCAGAGTTCCGTGTGTTCAAGCCCCACGTCGGGCTCTGTGCTGACAGCTCGGAGCCTGGAGCCTGTTTCGGATTCTGTGTGTCTCTCTCTCTCTGACCCTCCCCTGCTCATGCTCTGTCTCTCTCTGTCTCAAAAATAAATAAAACATTAAAAAAAAAAAAATTACCAACCCGTGGGGCGCCTGGGGGGCTCAGGTGGTTAAGCGTCCGCCTCTTCAATTTCAGCTCAGGTCATGATCTCCTGGTTCGTGAGATTGAGCCCCGCATCAGGCCATGCGCTTGCAACAGAGAGCCTGCTTCTGATTCTCTCTCTTCCTGTCTCTAAGTAAATAAATAAACAAACAAAAAATTACCAACTCCTATCTAATCAGTGTTTTCTTCATCCCCTGATTATTTTGGAGCAAATTCTGGACACCTTATTTTATCTGTAACGGTCTTTTTTTTTAATATGAGAACTTGAAGAATCATTAGTTCTTAATAGTGTAATCAAGCATCTAGTCAGTGTTCAATTACGCCATAGGATCACTTCACCCACTTACGGAAATACGCAGCTAGGGAAAGTTACTAAGCTCAAGAAATTACGGGCGGAATGTTCTGATTTATTGGAGAACAGTACCCACTTCAGCCAGGCCCATTGTTCACCGTGTTGTATGAATTCCGAATATTTTTAATTTGTCCCGCGGCCTAACTTTGACTGTATTTTGGCAAAGGCTTTTTGTTCCTTTTCTTCCTTCAAGACAGCAGCTCAGGGGACAGTGCACCGAGCCGGGAATCAGACAGGTTTTGAGTTCAAAGCCTGACTCTGTGTGACTTGGCCAAGATACTCAATCAATCTCCCATTCTTGGGGCCCTGGTCTCTAAAAGGGAGCCATGGACCCCCAGCATCATGGGTCATGGGAGTCTTCTAGCAAGTGCAGAATCTCAGCTTGGAATCTTTCAAGTATTCCTCAAGTGTTAGGCCCTTCCCTAATTGACCTGTTTTCCTTCCCCGTGTATACTTCTCTGAAAAGGTTGAAAAGGACGAGAGCTTCCTTCCCAGGGAGAAGTCCCAACCACATCCCTTTCCTGATACCCAGCTCCTGTACTTCCTGAAATTCTTGGTTTGCTGCTTAACTCCTACTCCTACTGTTGAATGGGTGCTCCCTCCCTCCGTTCTCTCCTGGAATCTTCCCAGGGCTAGAAAGAAATGGTCACTTGGCTCTGTGGCCTTCCCCTCTCCCCCACCCCCATTAGAGAAATCAATCCCCTGTGGTTGCTCTGTACTGGGAGCTGCCCCAGGACATGGTCAGGGCAAGCAATGCCTTCAGATCCGGGCAGGCAAAGAGGTCAGAAGCCACAGGGTGTTGGCACCCAGGGAAGTAATGAGGTTGGTGGAAACCATTGCCTTCGTTGCCAAGAGCTATCACTCAACAGGTTTATCAGCTCCTTCGTGGACGGACGGGTGGTGGTTCTTGTACCTCTAGGCATTCTCTGGCCTTTTCTGAACAAGTGATGTTGGGGTTTAGGCCCTCCAGGCTCCGCTCAGACTCTAGAGCCCTGCTGCCTGTAGAGTAAAGGTACCGCGCAACCGTAGTGGGAGCTGATGCTCTAGAATGTGAGTGGGTCCCTCGGCCGAACTAGAACCCTTTAGTTGTCAAGGGAGGCGGGGGAGTGGGACTATAGGCCATGGTATTTCCCACGATTTCCTCAGCACGGCAACCTGAAGACTTAAAACGGTTACCATCACGTTGAGTGCTCATTGTCGGCCCTACCCGCCGCTCTCCTCCCATCCTTGTCTGGACCCCTGTAGGCTCCTGAGGACCTGGATAGGGATTGAGCACTCCCTCCGAGTCAGGTGCCCCAATTCACATGCCTTGTCTCTTTTAAGCCCTCACAAAAGCTTTTATCAGTTTCCACAGGAAGAAACCAAGGTACAGAGCAAAGAAGTACCCTATCAAATGCTCTTAGCTTCTTCCATGGACTCCCAAGCCCTCAGCGCACTGCCCTGGCCCAGCTTGCATCAGGCCTACATAGTTTGGGAGTTAAGCAGGGGTCCCGGGAAGGGGGTACTGGGTATAGTTCCCAACATTGCCCCATGTGCTCTGGGCCTGAAAGAAGTTAGGTAGCACCATAAGTAATAGAAACCAGGCCAAGGGCTTAAAAGACAAAGGGCCTTCGTGGCTTCTGTTGTGCTTTTATCAGGGTTGGGGGCTTTGCTGAAAGGAGGTTTGGAGGCCTGAAGGAGCCTGGCATGGTTTCCCAGGATTGGGTGTGTGTGTCCTGGAGGGGTGGGTGAGTCCCTGCCTATTGGGGGTGGGAGGGGGCTGCCAGGAGGTCTTTTCTTTCATTGGTCGTGTGGCCCTGCCCTCCTCCCCCTCCTTCTCCTGGAACATTCCAGACATTCCAGACTGCCATTGCTTTCAGGATATGGATTAAAATCCCAAACCGAGATTTGATTTCCTCACCTCATCCCCTCCCCAACTCTTCCCTACCCTGAAAAGAAAGCCCCTAAAACTGGGAGTTTGAAGGAGGAGGGGGGAGGGTACTTTTGACTTTTGACCTGAGATTACACTAAGGCACCCTCTCGAAAGAGCCATCTTCAAACTGAGCTCCTGTACAGGGGTTGCTTTAAGCCCTTGCAGGTTTGAACTCCCAGGCAGGCAGCCCCCACCTCTTCCATCCAGAAGAGTTTGTTAGGGCCTCCTCCCTCAGCTTGAGTGACTCCTGTCATTGGCATCGGGCTAGATCAGTGTCCTCAGTCTTTGAATGGTGTAACCTCAACCCTCCAAGAGTTGGACTTGCACTGTGAGGGTTCTTGAGTTTTCTCTGCCCATTTGGGCACAAAATGAGTGCTGTATGGGACATCCCTCGCGGGGGCAGAGACCGTGGGGCTCCCTCTTTTGCCTATGAATGAAATCAAAGAAGGCGGTCCGGTGTGCGATCTGAGGACCCACAGAACTGGACTTACTTCTTACGGTTACTCTTTTGTCCTGCATAGTTGTCTGACTTTAGGTCAGGTTCACGAACCAATCAATCGAGAAAGCCATACATTGATTCTCAACACCTGTCCTCCTTTGGCCTGAAGTTATTTCGTCCCCGGGAGAGGTTTCCTTAGTGTATTTCATCAACAAAGACTTTATGTGCTCAGAGCTGCATAGCTAGAAGGGATCTTAGAGACCCTTTGGTTTCCATTTTGCAGCTGAAGACACTTTGAGGTCACAGGGATGGAATGGTGAGTGAGCTGGCTCAGGACAGAGCCAAGAGGGAACCATTTCAGTTAGAGCTTAGCATCCTTTCTCTTGTTCCCATGTGTTTACACTCCCGCCCGCCCCCCCCAGCCTGGCAAGAGCCGACATGGGCCTTGTTAGGAACACTGAGGCCTGAAACTTACTTGGCTTAGTCAGTTGAAGACCCAGTCAGGGTAATTTAAGGGCTAGAACTGGATTTTCTTGCTTCCCAGGCCAGTTTTCCCTCATGCCGTTAGAATTTCCTTGGACCTTGTCCCTGAACTAAGTTTGTGATCCAGGATATATGCAAAGACCAAATGACAGTTGACCGATGAAGATCAAGTCAATTGAAATGTTGTAAGCCCAGGGATTAGGGCATTGATTTGGGTGGTGAGCAGTTAATTGCCCTGGGAGTCAACTTTGAACCTAAAAGCCTTCCTGGAGGTGTCGGGGGCGGGGGGGGGGGGGCAGGGGTGGTGGGGATACTACATTTTTAAGAGGTATTTGAAAGCTGGGAAGGAGAGGGTGTAGTCATTTGGGAGGAGGAGTGGTCGTGATGATGTGTTGTGTGTTAACCGTTCTGGCCGGAGCATTCCAAGATGCCTCTGTTACAACACTTCTGAGTACTTGAAGCTCTTTGCTAAGCTCTAATATTACCTAACAGCACCTTAAACCCTGTGAATAGGGATTATTCCCCTTTTACAAAGAAAGAAAAGTGAGCCTCAAAGAGGTCAAATTTTAAGAACAGTGCTGTTAAAAGTGGAATACAGATTTAAATCCATACCTGTATAAAAACCACTTGACGACCGCACTATTATCCTGCTGTAATTTGGCTGCACGTATGTCTCCCCTAATAAATGGTGAGCACCTTGAGGCCAGGGACTTTGTTTTGTTTATCGCCGGGTCCCCAGCATCTCGAGCAAAGTCCAGCGCGAAGTAGGCAGCAATTAAATAGGTAGCAGATCAGTGACTGATGTTTTCTGTAGCAGCTTTGCCTTCCAAGTGCCTGAGACGGAGTGGGAGGTAATAGACGCTTACTGGAGAAAAGAATCAGTAACACCTCAGTAGAGGGATAGACACAGCAGATGTGAGTTTTAGGGAATTCCGCGGCCCTGGTGCTTAGGGCATCTGGTTTCAGGTTTCCCATCTGTGGTAACGCTGATAATTTACTCTCCGGAGTGAGGCACCCCTGCACCAATTCTGTATCCCCAAAGGTTATCATTCTTGGATTCTCAGACTTTGGTGTTGAACAGAAGGGAGGGAGCTAAAGACTGAGGCAGGGATTAAACACTGCGAGGTCAGAGGCTCCTGAAGCATCCGGAGCCGTCGCTAATCCTGTTCCTTCTAATTTCAGGAGTCGGAAAATCCAGATTCGAAATATCCCACCCCAGCTTCGTTGGGAAGTAAGTGATTGGGGGAGACTCAGTGGGTGGGCTAGCGGAGACTGGAAGGGAAGTCCTGGTCAGTCTGAGTTGGTAGAGACGACTGGGGAGGTTCCCTGGCGGCCTGGGGGTAGGCCAGGGCTGCTAGTGCTGAGGAAGGTTGCTTGGATCTCATCCTCAGCCTAGGACTACCAGTGTTAGCCCTTTGGGCTTGGCCCTGTGGTGAGAGGCATTATGGAGGTGGGTAGGATGTTCCTCGGGCCCCAAACTTAATGATGGCAGAAATTGACTCAGGGACCCTGGCGGCCCAAGTCCACTTCCAGAACGGCCCTTAAATGCTTTTTTGTGCTCAAGCACATTTCTGTAAAGATACCCCGAAAGGTCACTGCTAGTGTCGATACCCCAGAAAGGGTAAGCCGAACGGGTAGTATTCAGTCCCCATCTAAGGCTCGGCCTGTGCCACTGTGCTTTGGGGTGAGGGGTGTTCGGGGCTGGCTTTGTCTCAGTTCCTGGGATGCCCAGAGTAGCCTTCCTCCCTTTTCTGTGCTCCTAGGTGCTGGATAGCCTGCTGGCCCAATATGGTACAGTGGAGAATTGCGAGCAAGGTAAGAGTGCAGAGGGGGTGGGTGGCGGGGAAGGAGGGTGGGAGTTGGGGGGGATCTTCTTTGCTTCCTTTTCCGTGACCACATCTGCCTGGTGTACCGAAAGAAGATAGGCAGAATATGGCATGGAGGGAGATACACCACACAGGGGCTGTGGGCATGTTCTCCTAGCTTGGACTGGGCCGTTTATCTCTGGGACGGGTTTCTCCTGTGAGTGAGCAAGGTGGCTCATTTCCAGCATGGTGTCCCTAGGCCCCATAGGGATCAAGCACAGTAGAATGAGGTCCCGCTGTTTTAAAAGCCGTAGTTTAAGAATGGAAATTGTGTGCTCGGCCTGAGTATGTCTGCAGCCCTTTTACTTTAAAAGCTTCGTGATTCTTTGTGTTCGGCTGGACTCGTCCGTCAACTGGTGGTTTCTTTTTAGAAGCTCTGATTGTCAGGTGCATGTCTTGGGTCAATAATAATAATTAAAAAAAAAAAAACACAAAAAAGCCGAGGATTTATTACTTGGCACATAGTGATGGGGAGGCATAGTCTTTCAAGAGTGGGCCCACAGCAGAAATAATAAGAAAGCAGTCTAGGTCAGAGCACATTTGGCTACGATTTCTGAGGATTCTCCATTGTTTAAGATTATAAATAAGTTTCAGACGAAATGAGCTAAAATGTGGAGTGATTTTGGTTGGACATATAATGGTAGAGCTTGGCCAATAGAAAAGCTTATACTATTTGAGTTTGTAGTTCTTCAAGGAATGTGCATCATCAGCTCGTGAAGATTTAAAATTTCCTCTCAAGTCTCTATGGAAAGGTGCGAGCTAGAAATCACTCTAGATGGAAATATGTGCCTGTACCAAGGTCAAGGCCCATCAAACAGGATCTCCTGCTCTGATCCTGTAGCTTGCCCTTTTATCATAAATATTTGCCAGGACACGACCGGGCACACTGATAACCATTGTCCGGTACTGCTCATGCGTTAGACTAATGACGGAGTTATTCCTGGACAAACAGCAAGACGGAGCCCTGGCTTGGGAGCACATCGTGAGCCTCACCGGGCAGCCCGGCAGGAGCCCACATGAGTTTAAATCTGTGTGGGGCTCACCAGGGAGCGATGACCCAAGGAACTGTATCAGGAGGGGACGCCTGCTACCTGGAGGAGAGAAGAGAGTGGGAAATGTTTGGTTTTGCTGGACAGCAGAGTCTTCGAGTGTCAATTTTCCTTTCTGTCCACCGCATTTAAGATCGTTACCCCTCACCACCGCTTCCTTTACCCTGATTTACATTTCTCCATGGCCTTGATCAATCTGTGATGTTCCCGTAGAATTTGCTTATTGTGCTTACTGATGTCTGTTCCAGCTGGAACGTAAGCTCTGGGAAGGCAGAACTTTCGTTGGTTTCGTTCATGACTGTGTGTCAGTTTAACTGGAAAGATGATTCTTGGAGAATCTCCCTCACCACTGTGGTGGGAGAGCTCTGTGGAGGAAGGCCAGAGGGGTTAAAGAGTGGTCTGCTTTAAGGATTTGTGGCCCACTGACTCATTCTCAGCATGGTTGGGAGAGAGGCGTGGTTTTTGTCAAGTGTCCTCCACCCCAGGGCTGAGCAGGCCCAGGAGACCCCAAATCAAAAGACAGTGGTGCACGAGACAGGTTAATTTTATTAATTTAAAATGAGAAGTATGTCCCCGGATTGCCTGGAATTCTAACGTCCAGCCCAGTCTCCCATAGGAAAGAGTATATGGTGATCAAATGAAGACCAAGGGGTTTCATGATGAGAGCCTAGGACGTTGATGGGATTAATGGCATGTGCCATGAAGTCATGATAGATTGCA
The DNA here is from genome assembly GCF_024362965.1 of Panthera pardus. NCBI lineage: Eukaryota > Metazoa > Chordata > Mammalia > Carnivora > Felidae > Panthera > Panthera pardus. The sequence continues at coordinate 37,739,461 of NW_026526876.1, forward strand.
TGTGCGTTTCCCCTGTCAAGATCTTTGGAATGCCCCGTCAGGCATTGGCTTGCCAGTCTCTGTGTGTGTGGAGTTTTAACTAGTTTAACTTCCCGCGAATAAATTTGTATCCCAAGCCAGGTGTGTGTGTGTGTGTGTGTGTGTGTGTGTCTGTGTGTGTGTGTGTGTCTGTGTTTTCCTGCCGCCTAACTGCTGATGTGTTGATCACACCCTTTTATTGCCCAGATTCTGAGGGGCTGGGTAGGGACAATCAAAGGAAGACACAGAAAGGAAAATGCAAAAAAAGGTTAATTTCAATTTTCCCGTTCTGGTGAGAGGGGCCTAAATTAGGGGAAGTATTTTGCCTTGTCATTCAGCTCTTTCCTTCTCATGACACATGTAACTTCTCATAACCTGGAAAGATGAGCTTTTAACACTTGGGGTTCATTGATGGCATCTCCAGATCTCACGGCTCTAACCTTGGCTTCTGTTTTGCTCCCCCAGTGAACACCGAGAGTGAGACGGCAGTGGTGAATGTCACCTATTCCAACCGGGAACAGACCAGGCAGTGAGTGGGCCGGAAAGTGGGGCAGGGAGGGTCTTTTGTGGGGTATTGGGAGCCAGGTACCCCTGCTTCCACAGGGTTGGGGTCCTGGCAGGCGGGAGTTACTCCTTCGGTTCGGTTATGGTGATAGCCAATCCCAGACTCTTGTCTGTTGGTTCAGGGATCTCAGAGGTACAAAAACTCAGAAACTCAGGAATCGATAGCAAACACATGGAAGGGAACGGACCCAAAGACCTCCCAGGAAAGGTATACCCTGGAACTGCAGAGGGCCTTTGCTGTGTTGATGGCTCCATCCAGTGGTAGTCGGGAGGAACTGCGAGCTCTACAAAAGGGATTTGTTCATCTTCTGATGTGGCGGGGGCAGACATTTTATTGCGGTGATGCCATGAGCCCAGTTTATGCCTTTTGCAGGATCCTTTTTGTCCCGTCACACCCACGATTTCTAGCTCCTTAAGCCCTTGGGCTGAGCAATTACACTTCTCACCCACGGGTGCTGACAGAGTTTGTACATTTTGTGCATGTACTCATTTATATCCGACCCGTTACGGGCCTTCTGCCACATTTTGCTTTTGGTGGCTTTCTTCTTCCTGCGGCAGGCCACCTTTATCTTTTCGGTGCCCTCCAACCTAGTGTTAACGTCGTAAAATGCCACTACTTCCTCAAATAACCACTGTCTTTTCTTCTTTATTTATTTTTTATAAAAGTGTATTTATTTTTACGTAATCTCTACACCCAACGTGGGGCTTGCATTCACGACCCTGAGATCAAGAGTCGCATGCTTTTCCAGCTGAGCCAGCCAGGCGCTCCTAAATATTTTTCAAAGTAATCTCTCCTCCCAGCGAGGGGCTTGAACTCATGACCTTGAGATCAAGAGTTAGCATACTCTGGTGGCGACTGAGCCAGCCAGGCGTCCTGCCCCCATTTTCCTTTTGGCTGGCTCATCGGCTCAGACGGCTCAGAATTTTCTGGAAGTCCCTACTGCCCCTTGTGGCCAGTGTATGGTCCTTAGCCTGGCTTTGAACGTCACGGCAACACTCTCCTCTGGCTGTTGTTGCCTTGTTGAGATTTCTAACCTGCATCAGCCAGTGTGGGACTGGATGGAGCACGTCTTCCTGCACAGGGGTGAAGAACACCCCAGGTTTGCAGACATTTCCAGATACACTTAAACTCCTGCTTCCAAGTGGTAAGCAGGGCACTGTGGCTCTCTCTCTCTCTTTTTTTTTTTTTTTGTACGGTTTCCTCAAACATGGGAGGTGCCAGACTCAGCAGTTGCAAAAACAAGCCTCTTGTGCCATCCTGTTTCTATCTGTTAACATTTATTCACCATCACGACCTGCGATTCTCACATGAGTCTTATGATTGAAATTATTATGTGGCTGAAATTCATAAGCCCGATGGGAACCGCCTACGTAGGTTTCCCTTCGATGTCATCAGCCATTTAGCCTGGAAAGTTCTCTGAGGTGGAGGTTGGAAAGGGGAGGGGGGGCACGTGGTCATCTCCCTGGCTTTTAGCGGGTTCCAGTTTGGAACCCAGCGTGCTTTACACGCTGGAGGGCATTTGCTGTGACTGGCATGGATTGGTGTGACCGGTAGATTCTCCCTCTGTCCCCAGAGCCATCATGAAGCTGAATGGCCACCAGCTGGAGAACCACGCCTTAAAGGTCTCCTACATTCCCGACGAGCAGATAGCACAGGGTCCTGAGAACGGGCGCCGAGGAGGCTTTGGCTCTCGGGGTCAGCCCCGCCAGGGCTCCCCTGTGGCAGCGGGGGCCCCGGCCAAGCAGCAGCAAGTGGACATACCCCTGCGGCTCCTGGTGCCCACCCAGTATGTGGGTGCCATCATTGGCAAGGAGGGGGCCACCATCCGAAACATCACGAAACAGACCCAGTCCAAGTGAGTCTTGGCTGCTGGGAGATGGAGGTCGGGTGCCTCCGGGAAGCACACCGAGGAGCGTCAGTATTGACCTCTTAGGAAATGTCGCCTGGAACGCGTTCCCTTTTCTCTGTGTTCGTTCGGGGGTCGCTGCTTCCAGTCACGGCCTCCTAGGAAGGCAGGGGCCGGTAGGGGTGGAGGAGGGGGTTGAAAAGGCCTGGGGCGGGCCATTTGGTGGCAGCGGCTGGGCCGCACAGACCTTAGAGGGGTTCTGTAATTTCTTGTAGGAAAGTCTCATCAAGCAAACCTAGTCTTTGTGAGTCAGCCCCTCCTTGGTGTTCTGTGGTTTCAGTACTGCCTGTTGGTGGCCGGAGGGCTGGGCAGCCTGGCCAAAGTCGGCCCTCAGTAACAGGTCATGATCCTGCCCCATCGCCCATCCACCGCGGCTGCTCCTCTAATCCCTTTTTAAAATTTTTTTTTTCCAGTCGCGTATAGTTGACCCTCTTCTCTAATCTTTATGGCTGATCAGCATACTCTGGAAAAGAATGGGTCACGTCGTGTCCTTAACGCGAAGGCATCCTTTATTATTTACTTTTAATTTGGGACAGTGCGCCTTCCTTTTATAGTTGTACGCGGGGCGGTGGAGGCGGGGGGAGATCCAGAATTTAAGGGAGAAGTGCAGCTTTAGAGCCGTGGGCTGACGTCCGCCAACCCCGTGTTCCCACCCCAGACGCCACCGTTGTCCCTCCCCACCTCCTGGTTGAGACACAATCCGGAGCAGCAGGCTGGCCGGGTTTCCCTGGCCCTTTCTCTGCCCCTCCCATTCTTCACTTGGACGTGTTCCAAGGGCCCCTTCTGTACCTTCGGTTGAGGAAAGGTGGCCAGGAGTGCGAAGACGACCCCGGGTTTCACCAGGGACGCCTAACCGTCTTTGACCTTGTGGTCCTCAGGATCGACGTGCACAGGAAGGAGAATGCAGGCGCTGCGGAGAAGGCCATCAGTGTCCACTCAACCCCCGAGGGCTGCTCCTCTGCGTGTAAGATGATCTTGGAGATTATGCATAAGGAAGCAAAGGACACCAAAACGTAAGGCTTTTGCCCGGCGTGTCTTGTAACGAGAGGATTGCCACTTCCCCGCCCCCAACTACGAACTGTTAGCAAGAATGGCGATAAATAAGACATAAACTGGGAAACGAGGTTCTCTTTCCCACAAGGAACACCCTGTACGTATCCTCTTAGCGATCCCGTGAACTCACGGGTGTTTGTACATCGACGTGCTGTGCACAGGTGTATGTGTGCACACGTACGTTGTAGCACAAATAGGGTCCTGATGAACATGTTCTACAGTTGGCTGTTGCACTTAATGTGGATCAGTAATCCTAGACCCACCTCATTCTTTTTATTTCTTTTTTAATTGCCTGGAATTCGGTTGTCCGCGATGACACGAGTATACGGTTGGATGAGTTTAACAGGCATACACCTGCGAAGCCATCGCCCCACTTCTGTAACGAGCGTAGCCATCGCTCTGGTTGTCCTTCTTCCCCTTGGCAGCCCAGCCCCACTCCCACATTTCCGTAGCCCTCAGCAGCCACCGCTGTGCTGGTTCTCGTCATCTTTTAAAATGTAACTCTGTCGCGTGCTTTGTCCTGGAAACCCCACGTCTTGTGGGGGCAGGATGATCGAGTCTGAGCGTGGCCTGCCATTTAAGGATCTCTTACCCCTCACTTCTTCCCAAGGGCCGACGAGGTTCCCCTGAAGATCCTGGCCCATAATAACTTTGTGGGGCGGCTTATTGGCAAGGAAGGGCGCAACCTGAAGAAAGTGGAGCAGGACACCGAGACGAAAATCACCATCTCTTCGTAAGGCTCTCATTTCCCTCTTTATTTATCAAAGGACTTTTAGAGCACGAGCAGGGGAGAGGGGCAGAGATTTTTGTTTGAAATTTTTTTTTTTTGAGAAAGACAGAGCATGGGCGGGGGAGGGGCAGAGAGAGAGAGAGAGAGACACACACACACACACACACACACACACACACACACAGAATCTGAAGCAGGCTCCGGGCTCCGAGGCATCAGCACAGAGCCCGACGCGGGGCTCAAATCCACGAACCGCGAGTTCGTGACCTGAGGCGAAGCCTGACGCTTACCTGACTGAGTCACTCAGGCGCCCCGAGAGTATTTTTTGTAATGTTTATCTATTTTTGAAAGAGAGACCGAGCAGGTGAGGGGCAGAGAGAGAGAGAGAGAGAGAGAGAGAGAGAGAATCCCAAGCGGGCTCTGTGCTGTCAGCACAGAGGGCTCGAACTCATGAACCGTGAGATCATGGCCTGAGCCGAGATCAAGAGTCGGACACTTAAACCAACTGAGCTACGCAGGCGCCCTGAGGGAGAATCTTATGTGGCCTGATGTGGGGCTGAGCCCCAGTCACAGAGTCGGACGATCAACTGACCGAGCCTCCCAGGCGCCTCTTTATGAGTGGGATGCCCCAGGGGCTCCGGGTCAGCAGTATTTCATTATTGAGCCTCAGTACTTGGCCCCTCAAGTTGGATGCGGTTTCTGCCTACTGAAGGGTAGTCAGCGAAGTGGCAGAGAACATTTCTCTCCGTGAGGGCTGGTGGTGTGGGAGTGCCTCCCTTCAGCCCTCCGGCCTGCGTCTCACAGAGCCTGCGGCCAGGAGCCAGGGCCTCGGGGTTTCAGGCCTACCTGCCAGGCTGAGAAGGGGCCCGACCTAGGTCCTATTCTGAACGGGGACGGAGCGTGTGCTCTCCCTGTGCAGCGGCCTTGCCTCTCCGGCAAGAAACAAGGCCAAGCAGCTCGATTAGGTGGGTCTTTGGTGAGCGCTGTGCCTTGTGGACTTTCTCTGCTCCAGAAGCACAGGAAGTGGGTTGCCTTGGACCACGGGGGAACGTTCCGGTCCTGAGCATCTTCCTTTCCTGGTTTTACCGGTGGTGAAAACCTGTCTGAGTGGACTCCTTGCAAACGGAGGGGTGTTTTCCTCTCCCTGGCACCGTGCCCCCGGCCTGGGTTCCAGACCGAACGCCAGAGACCAGGAGCTGCTTGCCAAAAGTGAAACAGCCTGCAGACACGGTTTCTGTGGCTAGTTACGAGCCGGGGCCCACTCCTGGCCCCGGCCGGTCAGTGTGGAAGGGTGACTCAGCTCTGCTCTCCCACCAGGCTGCAGGACCTCACCCTCTACAACCCCGAGAGGACCATCACCGTGAAGGGGGCCATTGAGAACTGCTGCAGGGCCGAGCAGGAGATCATGAAGAAAGTTCGGGAGGCCTACGAGAACGACGTGGCTGCCATGAGCGTGAGTGCCTCGTGCCCCTGCTGACCGCTCTCCGAGCCTGAGCCACGGCAGAAGGGGGTCTCCATGTGGGGTGGGGAGGCCATGTGCTTTTGGACCTCCATTCCTCAGAGTGTTTTAAGTGTAATTAATTGAGATTCTTTATCGGATTCCTGGGGCGGGTCCCCTCTTGGGCTTCAAGGTCCGTGATCTTCCTGTACAATTGGTGTCGGCGTGTAGTTCGGTGAGGAGAAGGGTCCGTTATTTTAATCTGATCAAAAAAAATTTTTTTGGTATTTATTTTTGAGAGAGAGAGGGAAACAGAGCGCGAGAGGGGGAGGAGGGGCAGCGAGAGAGAGGGAGTCACAGAATCCGAAGCAGGCTCCAGGCTCCGAGCTGTCGGCATAGCCCAGTGTGGGGTTCGAACCCACGGACTACAAGATCATGACCTGAGCCGAAGTCGGATGCCCAGCCGACTGAGCCACCCAGGTGCCCCTAAATTTTTGTTTTAAGTTTATTTATTTTGAGAGAGACAGAGACCGTGTGAGTGGGAGAGGGATAGAGAGGGAGACAGAGAATCCCAAGTAGGCTCCATGCTGTTAGTGCAGAGCCCATCGTCTGATTTTTATCGTATTTTTAAATTTTATTTTATTTATGATGAACAGGCTGTAAATTTTGTTTTAACGTTTATGTATCTTTGAGAGACAGAGAGGGACAGAGCACCAGTGGGGGAGGGGCACAGAGAGAGGGAGACACAGCATCTGAAGTAGGCTCCAGGCTCTGGGCTTGAACCCACAAACTGTGAGATCTTGACCTGAGCCGAAGTCGGACACTTAACGGACTGAGCCACCCAGGCACCCCCCCCCCCCCCCCCGTCATCTGATTTTTAAAGGGGAGGGAGGATGGTGGGTACGGGAAGAAAGGTGAGTCCTGGAAGTTAATGGACATCTGTCCTCGCTGTGCCTTCTCATAGGAATGTTCCAGTGCAGGGTTCAGTGGGGTAAACCACCAGAGATGGGGGTGACGACATCTGAGGCTCTGTTGGACCCTTCTGGGGGCGGGGGGGTGGTGGTGGCCGGTTCTTAGTCCAGGGATAATGTGCCACGGCTCACAAATCCACGCTCTATGTGTACGTGAGCGTGTGTGAAAACCACAAGGACAGGCCGGTTTTGTGCAGGTACAGCACCCAGCGCTCCTGTGTTGGCCCCCCCACCCCGCCCGCCTCTGGGCTCAGCCAGGCCCCTGCAGGGTGAGCTGACCTCTTCCTCCTCACCTTCCTTCCCCAGCTGCAGTCGCACCTCATCCCCGGCCTGAACTTGGCGGCCGTGGGTCTTTTTCCAGCCTCGTCCAGCGCGGTCCCGCCACCGCCTAGCAGCGTCACTGGAGCGGCTCCGTACAGCTCCTTTATGGTAGGTGCAAGATCTCACCCCAGGGGTCCCCGGGCCCTTCTGTGGCCTCCCTTCGGGCCCAACCCCCCGTGGGGGCCCGATGCTTGGGGATGCATTTGCAGGGAGAGGGAAGGGAGGTCTGGGATGCCCCCCTCGTGCGCACTCCCGGCCGCTGGTGCCCCGCTGCGTGGATGGCGCCTTCTCGGTCCTTACTGGGCAGAGGGAGAGCCGGGGAGGGCGTAGCCCCTGTTGGCCGCCCGCTGCCTGCGCCCTTCTGCCTCGAGGACGCGTGCCCGGGGTGCGGGAGGGCTGCACCCCTCGCCCGTGCTAACGGCACCCCCTGTCTTGGCAGCAGGCTCCGGAGCAGGAAATGGTGCAGGTGTTCATTCCCGCACAGGCCGTGGGCGCCATCATCGGGAAGAAGGGACAGCACATCAAACAGCTCTCCCGCTTCGCCAGCGCCTCCATCAAGGTGACCTGCTCTGCCTGCCTCCGGGTCCCGCGAGGAGGGGAGCGCTCGCTCGCTTGCTCGCTCGCTCGCTGCCGAGGGCTCAGACCTCTCTTTCCCGAGGCCCTGGGTGGCCAGCCCTGGGGCGGGGCCTCTTCCCCTGAGGGATCGCAGCCCCCCCTTTGCTTTTCACCTTGCCAGGGTCTTCCTTGCTTCCGGGCTCTCAGACGAGGGAGGGGGCAGGTGTTGCAGCGTAGAAAGCGAACTTGGGTTCTGGCACGGACTGATGTGGGTTCAAGCCCCCGCCCGCCCCTAAGCCAAGGACCTCGGCCTCCGGTTTGCTCACGACTGCGGAAGCCGAGGCCCCGGGCTCAGGGTGCCTGGCGCACAGTGCTTGCTTTGGTAAGTGTCAGGCTGGCTCTACACCTTGGTTGGCCAGGGTCCAGGGCAGAGAGCAGGGAGAATCTCTCCTAGTGAAACTAAGCGGTTAAGTTTCACAAGCCTGAATCCATCTGTGGTCTTAGAGGAGCTGGTCAGAAGCAATGATCCTTCTCTGGTGAAGTGTGGGCGGTAGGGGGCGCCTCTTTGACCACCTCTGTTTGCTTTGTAGATTGCTCCTCCCGAAACTCCTGACTCCAAAGTTCGTATGGTCATCATCACTGGACCCCCGGAGGCCCAATTCAAGGTTCTCATCTTTGTTTTCCCAAGCTAGACCCGGGAGCTGAGGCCGGGTGGGAGTGCAGATCCGCACGCTTTTTAAAAACAGTTTTTATCCATTTCTTGGAGTAATCTTTTTTTAAACATTATTTTTCAAAATGTTTTTATTTATTTAGGGGAAAGAAAGAGACAGCGTGAGGGGGGAGGGGAGGAGAGAGAGAGGGAGACACAGAATCTGAAGCAGGCTCCAGGCTCCAAGCCTGACGTGGGGCTCGAACTCGATAACGGTGAGATGAAGTCGAACGCTTAACCGACTGAGCCACCCAGGTGCCCCGATTTCTTTTACGTAATCTTTATACCCGGCGCGGGGCTCGAACTCACGACCCCGAGATCAAGCGTCTCCCGCTCTACCGACTGAGGCAGCCAGGCGTCCCTGCAGGATAAAGCATTGCAGTGCACCTTCCAGTTGGGCATCACACTTAATTTCTGTTGACTTCTGTTTCCTTCTTTACGTCTGAAGGTGAACAGGAATTCGGGACAGAAGGAAACCCTAGGGCTTGGCTTCTTCCTTGGGCATTGCCTTAGTTACATCAAAGGAAGACCTTTGATGCCAAATTTCCTTCTCTCCTTTGTATCCATCGCTAAGTCCCTGCACTTCTGGTCACACAGCCCAAGAGCCGACAGTGAGCACATCCTGACCGAGGCAGGCATGGAGAATGGGGACAGGTTCTTTAGGCTGTGTGCAGCGGCCCACAGCCTGTTCTCTGCGGCCTCATTCGAGTCAATGGGGTCATCCCAGACCCTATAGGGATTTGTAGCTTATGAATTGTTCTGGGAGGTATGGGTTCAGTTAACTCTGCCCCGGCTCTCCAGTGTTACAAGCAATCAGAAGGAACAGGTCAATGCCACGACAATGGCATTTTCGGTCGCCTGGGTAGATGGTTGATCTACTCCTGGGTGGGGCCTGGGGGGCAGCAGGGGAGGGGCTGGAGCTTGGGGACCGGACGTCTCTGTTTACCTCGCTTCCCTTTTCGTCGCGTGTATGGCCTGCTGATTAACAAGGATCTCCTCCTCTCAGGCTCAGGGAAGAATTTATGGAAAACTCAAGGAGGAGAACTTCTTTGGTCCCAAGGAGGAAGTAAAGCTGGAGACCCATATCCGGGTGCCAGCGTCAGCTGCCGGCAGGGTTATTGGCAAAGGTGGCAAAACGGTGAGCCTTGAGGGCCAGGCTGAAAGTTCTGGATCTTTGTCCTCAAACCCGACAGCTCTGCTCTGGCTTCCCTCTCCCCTACCCCACACAACCTGAGGACTCCCGACGTGCTCCTTGACCTAATTCTCCTCCACAGCCCAGCTCTGGAGTCCTCTAGTTACCTGCTAGCAATTTGCCTCTTGTCCTTCCCTCCAACCCCACCCTTTCTTGATGGCGCCCTGAGCTTCTCTTCACCCCTGGCCACGCAGGTGAACGAGTTGCAGAATTTGACAGCAGCCGAGGTGGTGGTGCCCAGAGACCAGACCCCAGATGAGAACGACCAGGTCATCGTCAAGATCATCGGGCATTTCTATGCCAGCCAGGTACACGTGGCACCCCCCCCTCCCCGCCGCCCTTTTGCAGGAGGGCGGCAGGAGCCCGGGGATCAGAGAGGGAAGACTCCAGATGTTGACCTCCATGGCCTGGATGAATCCGGTGGACTCTGCCTGCCTCCGGGCTGGCTCAGTTTCCTTTTAATTTGTTTTGAGAGAGAAAGAAGAGGGGCAGAGAGAGGGGAGAGAGAATCCCAAGCCATCTCTGTGCTGTCGCGTAAGCCTGAGGTGGGGCTCGAACTCACAGACTGTGAGACCGTGACCTGAGCCGAAATCAAGAGTCGGACACTTAACCGACCGAGCCACCCAGGCGCCCCTGGGTCATTCTTTTCTAAGTGTAGGAGTGTGACGTGTAGATGTCTTATTTCCTCTTGAGGCTGTAGGGAGAGCGGTCTGAGGATTACATGTATGATATATATCCTATATAATAGCCAGTATGTATTCTATATTCTTGGTCATCAACTAAGAGTCTTCCTGTTGTCTAACGTTAGTGCTTCGCTAACACCTTGTGCACAGGATGAGAAAGGAAATTGGTATCACCCCCTTCCCCCGCCAAGTCTTGTTTGTGAAATAATAATGCCGATAACCACATTCTGGACGGCCCTTCCCCAGTACAGTCCCTTAGCCTTTCTCACAATGACTTTTCCATCCCTGCTTCCAGTCCTTCCACCGTCCCATTGCAGAACTCCCCACCCCCACCTCCAGGGAGCCGGTCGGCACTGCCCAGCATTGGGACTGACCCCAGAGCCTGCAAAGGAGAGTGGATGTCGGGGTCAAATGCTCCGTACTTTGAAAAGTCAGGCAAAGGATGACCGGAAGGGAGTGAGGTTTTCCTAACATCCTCCAGTGTCGGAACCGGAAGGGGTACGGAGGCCTTTGGACGCAACCCCTTCCTCTTAGAGGACAGACGTTTCACAGCAGGCTTGTGGCCCGACCGACACTGTCTAAGGCAGTACGGGAGCCGGGAACCCGGGCTCTTGGTTCCCAGTGTGGTGTGGCTGTGCAGCAGCAGGAACGTGGGTTCTGGAGGCAGAGGCCTTGGAACTCGAACCCCCCTTGCGTGGTCTTCTGCGCCGTATGGCTTTGGCTGACTTTTCTGGGACCGTCTTTTGAGAAGTATGAACGGTAGCGTCTGTGGCCGAGTCTGCTGCACCAAGCACTATTCTGTGTGGTTTACATATATTAACTCGCGTAAGCCCCACGATAGCCTCATTTTACGGATGGGGGTGTGAGCTTAAGAGGGTAAAGGACGTACGCAAGGATGCACAGGGCCAGGAGGTTTTCAGTACCGAAGCGGGGATGGTTTTCATCTGTTGGGATGAGGAGTAGAGAGAAAAGCTACGTAAGCCGTCCGCTCGGGGCTGACCGAGTAGGAAGTGATCTAAAAAAAGGGAGTCCACCGTCTTGCCTCAATCTAGACCACCTTTCTGTTTAACCAAGAAACCAAGCACGCCGTGGGTGGGAGGACGCGATTCTGGCGACCGGTTCCGGGCGTCGCATTGTGCTGTTGATTTCCGTCGTGGAACCGTGTTCTTGGGGAAGGCGCCTTTGAGAAGGGGAGGGGAGAGACACCGATCCATTTTGTACGGTGGGGCTTCGGTGTCACTGCTGGTTTCTAAATCCGTCTCTGGACGTTTCGTTCTCTCTCCTGGGAACGTCGACGTGTGTGGTGGGGCTGTGGTCAGTGGGGAGGAGGTCTCCGAAGTTTATGACCCTCCGAGGGAGCACACGCTCCTGGCGACTCCAGGAGGTTGATTCGGGGTTCCGCAGTACGCGTGGCAACTTTGTTAACCGGAGGCCCTCACTCTTGCCGCTCGTCTGTTTTTTCCTACAGATGGCCCAGCGGAAGATACGAGACATCCTGGCCCAAGTGAAACAGCTGCACCAAAAGGGACAGAGTAACCAGGCCCAGGCACGGAGGAAGTGACCAGCCCCTTCCCTTCGCGGCGACTCAAGGACAACGGGCTGAAGTCGAGAGCGCGTTCTCCCCAGCAGGCCTGAGAATGAGTGGGAATCAGGGACCCTTGGGCCGGGATGTAGACCAGGTTTGCCCGCTTGGCTTGAGGAAAGACGTTCCAGTGAGGAACCCTGATCCCTCGGCCCCACACGCCCAACCAATTGGCCCGACACTGCCCGCCCCTCAGGGTGTCACCATGGAAATTCTAGCTCAGGGTGCTTTTAAACGTGGATTGTTGAAGTAAGTTCTCCAGGTCCCACCAAGAGAGTGGGTCAGGCCCCAGTGGGAAGAGAAATAAAATTTCCTTCAGGTTTTTAAATCATGCAGAGGGGTGTTTTAATCAGCCTCAAAGGATGGTTTGCTTCTCAACCCGAAAATCCTTCCAGCCTTCTCCTACTTGGTTCGTTGATTAAAATACCTCTACTCTCGTGCCCTGACATAACCTCTTCCTATATAGCCTCTTCCTGAAGTCACGCTAATTGTTTTATCTGTACTGCTACCAGAAAAGGTGGGAACCAGTGCATTGTTTTGCTTACGTTATTGACTCAGAGGAGAAGACACACCAGCATCTATAGTTTAAGTCCACTCCTTCCCTAACCAACCAGTAGGAACAGCAAGGAATAAAGAACGGGGGAGAAATGTGATTAAACTGTATAGTAATCCACGTTTAAAAGGAGTGCCCTTATGGCTGATCTAGTCCAGATCGCCATCTTGAAAAATTGGCGCGATGAAAATGTTCTCCACTCTGTCGGGACTTCCCCACTGAGATTCCCTGCCCCATTCACGTCCTTCTCCCCATCTAGGTGCACGTGGGCGGTAGTGAATGCTCGGCAGGGTAGGGGCTGACCACTGTACTGTCCCTGATTCCCACCATTCTCAGGCAGATTTTATATTTTTTTAAAGTCTATTTTAATGATTGGATATGAGCACTGGGAAGGGGACGTAACTCCCCTTGATAAAGTCTCAGTTCCACGGAGGACTTGAGTGGCCCCAAAGGCTGCCACTGTGCCCTCACTCCAGCCCGTGTGCTCCTATAAGGGCTGGTTCCCAGAGGCAGGGGTTGTGGGGCACTCCCCCGCCACGGCACTGTTCCCTTGGTGGAGGTGGGATGTGGAACCCAACCCCGAGCTCCCGGTGAAGCTGAAGTCCACCGTCTGGCGTACGTTATGAATATCCAGTAAATGGGAGAGTATTTGCTTCTGTTGTTATCCCAGAGGCATGATTTAACCGATGGCTTCTGCCTCCGTGAATCACCGGCATGACAAAAGTTGTGCCTAAAAACAAAGTTCAAAATACCAGCAACCTTATGCACAAAGGGGTAAATAAGCTTAATTTATTAATTTCCCAGGCTCAGTAAGATCCCGTTGGAAGTTCAGCCCTTGTGGAAGACAGCAGCCATCAGTTGAATGAGGTTGGGCCTCCCCTCCTAATATACTGATTGTCAACGCATATCAGCCAGGTGGTGCACTTTAGTTAGCTACCTTGGACAATGCTATCAAGTGTGCTGGGAAGGGAGGAAGGCCTCTCTGCATGTGGAAAAGCCCATGCGTGGAGTCCCCTCCTTCCGACACTGCAACAACAACAGTAGTAACAACGAGACAACCATGACACGTGGGCGGAGTCAGTCAGGTAATGCTGTGCGCGAAGTAAACTACCTCAAGGTATGAAGTTACCTCAGCAATTACTTTCCTTTTTGTTCCCCCCACCTTTTTTTAACCTTTTTTTTTTTCTTTGCGGCTTGCTGATATTTTATATAAAAAAGAAAAGCAAAGCAAAAGAGAAGCTGATAGTCTTGAATATTTTATTTTTTTAATGAAAAGAAAAAAAAAACGAGAAAGTTATGTTTCATAATTTCTTACAACATGAGCCAGTGTAAGCCTTTAGGATCTCTCTATGGAGAACAGGCCCTATGGGAAGGGCAGCAGGGGCTGGCTCTTTGGGAGGAGGCTGGGGCTCAGCGGCCCAAGGTGGAGAGAGCCCGGGGTGAGGCCCTGATCTCTGACTCCCAGATTCCTAAGCCACTGGCCTCTCCTGGGAAATTACGCCTGCTGGGGATTCAGAGACCTAGCAGAGCCGTGGGCCTCCGGTGGCCGAACAGCAGTCCCCAGCCACCTGCTCATGGCGTCTCCTCTCTCCCTTTTTGGTTAAAGGGCATCCCAGCCAGTTCTCCCCACCAGTGGTGCTGTTGAGATATTTTTAAATAATTGCCTCCGTTTTATCGAGGAGTGAAATAATATCTAAAAAGTATACCCACTTAAAAAAACAAAAACAAAAAACCCTCTATTTCTCTTTCTAGAAGTATGGGAGCCAAGATTCCGTTGGTGGAAGAGACACAGCTGCTCTCTTACCCTCAGAGAGGTCCACCTGGTTTGTCATTGCAGTCTTTTCTTTTTTTGGTGTTGTTTTCATTTCAGTCCCATCTTGCTGTTCCTTTGGGTCTGCGTCAACAGACCAAGGAGCAGACAGACACTCAGATGATTGCCCCTTCGTCTCCTGTCATCTTTAGATTGATCTGATTGGTTCTAACAGCGGACCCAAACCTAAAGGAATTCTTGATTTAGGGTGGTACGTGCAAGAAGCAGTCGGGGGGTATGGGAATGTGACTGGGGGGCAGGTTCCTGCCTCGCTCGTGTCTTATCCTTGCATCCCCATGACATTCCTTTACAACCTCCAGAACTGTCTACCCCGAAGAGAGGAAGAAGCAGGAGAGCATTTAGGGGTGATATCAGGCCTCTGTAATTGAGCTTCCCACCTGCCCTAACCACAAAAAAAGGGTCTCCCAACTTCCATCTCTGGCTCTATATGCTTTAGCCCAAAATGAAGCAGATAACGTTCAGACATCGGCCATTTGGTGATTTAAGGCGAATTTCCAGCAGCAAGCATGCTTTAATATCCGGTTCAAACTACCAGCAGAAAAACAAAAAACAAAAACCAACAAACAAAAAAACCACCCACAGTACCTGAAATGTGATTGTTGCAGTGTTCAGTTTCCTTGGGATCCTGCTCCCGTCACACCTTAAGCCCACGTCCTTTTCCTTTGGCTGGTTCAGCTCCCGGAAGAGACCAGGAAGTGTGGCGAGGGACTGTCAGACGTTAGTTGAATTAGGCACAGCTTCCACTCATCGCTGACATTTGCCCAGCAGGAAAGTTGTGAAAGTTACCCTATCAGAAGCAGAAGGAATATGGTTTGGTGGTTAAAGTTTAGCGGGATAAAGGGACCTGTCTTGGTGGGCCCGCCTTTGACCCTTAGGCTAGGTCTTGGGGCAGCGCCTTGCCCTCCTGCACATCACCTCCATTTCCCCGTCCTTGGCGAGATAAGTCAACGCGGAAAGCACTTGGGAGATTTGGATGATCAGAGAAAAGTGACTTTTAGAAAAACCACTTCTATACTGAAGAGAGAGAGAGAGAGATATATATATGTGTGTGTGTGTGTGCGCTACATATATATTTTTAAGAAAGGACCATCTCTTTAGGATATATTTTTTATTCTGTGGAACACACAAAAAACCAAAATGGTTTGATTCACTTAACTTCAAAGCTGCATCTGACAGTTACACCCGGATGGCTTTAATCCCCTCTAGGGTCTGGTTGCCTTTTGCAGTTTGGGTTGTGGACTCGGCTCCTCAGAAGGGTCTGGGTAGGAGAGAGCCATACGTAGGGACAGAGTTTTATCTCCTGCTGCCCTTTCCTGCCCTCCCCTGGGTCCTTGTCAAGTCCTTATTCCTTTCCCGTGAGCTCTCCACCTCCGGGGGGGGGGGGGTGGTGGTGGTGGTTGGGAGCTATTCTTAGGTATGCCTCACTATTGGCAGGAAAGACCCCATGTAAAACCCAGAGAGCACTGCAGGGAACACTCCAGGTGGCTCTGTGTCCGTTTTCCTCTGTGCCAAAGACAGACAGACAGACGGGGGCTGAGAGAGGCCGTTTCTGAAGCCAAGCAGTAGCCATCTTTCAACGTATACTTGGGCCCTCTGAGAGGGGCTCCTGGAAACAGTGCGAGCTTAAAGACCCGTCCCTTCCCTTCTGAGGCTCCTGGGGGACGTGGGGGCGGTGCTTAACTTGCCAAGGGGGTAGGGAGCTGAGAAAGGGGTCCATTGGCTCCTGGTTGCACTTTGGGGAAGGAGGGGAAGTTTGGGGCTCCTCCACGTGGGACTGCTCTCTGTCCCCTGCCCCCACCGCAGAGATAGCATGGCGAGTTCCCTTCAGGCCTGGCAGACTGGCAGCGAGGAGGGGCCTCAGTTAGCTCTCAAGGGTGCCTTCCCCTCCTCCCACCCCAGACATAACCCTCTGCCAAACTGGGAACGAGCAGTGCTATGTAACTACCTCACAGAGCCCCAGAGGGACCGCCCAGGCTTCCAATTCACTCCGAAGCCAAAGCCGGCACCTCTAGTCACCCCTTTCCTCCCACCTCCCACCCGTGGGGGGCGGGGAGCGGGGAGGCGATCTGCTTTCATTCTCCTGAAGTGTTTTCCGGGGAGACCCTAGTTAGTGGCTTTGACATTCAAACCGCGCCACTGTTTTTTGCCTGTTTGTTGCAAACTGGTGGAAGGAAGACAGCACAGCCTGACCACGGTAATTGCAGGAAGATGGGAGACCTCCATGCCAGGGGACATAAAGCCATTTCCCTTCCAAACGCTCGATGCCGTAGACGCAGAAACGTCTCTCTGGTACCCAGACTTCGAGTAACGCCAGCTGGAAGCTTCGGTTTCTTTGGATACATAAGGCTTCTCTGTCGGGGTACAGGGCAGGGAGGAGGCCTCGTGACCGAAGGTGAAGGTAGAGGGCGAGGGCCAGATCCCAACCTTGACCCTTGGGCCCGTGCACCTCCTTGGGGCACAGCCTGATGTGGGCACCGTTAGCGTGGTGTCTTAGTGTGGTTGAATCCGGACTGACGAGACATTGGAAGAAGTTTTCGTTCTCTTAAACAGCAGGAAGCTCCTCGGGAGCGTGTGTTTTCGAGTTACCACAGGTGATGGATGCTACGAGTAGAAATGGATTAACTACCTCAATCCTTACAATAAGATTGGAACCGAGGGCAGGGACTCGTGCATAAGGGTATGAATCCTAGCCAGGAGAAGTGAGTTGAGGCTTGTGCCACAAAAAAGGTTTGTTCTTGAGGAACAGGCAGGCCTGCCAGGACTTCCCCCCACCCCTGTCCAGGGGGCTGGGCGGTCTGGCAATTAGGTCCCCCCCCCCCCCCTTCCGCCTTCCTTGCCCGGGGGTCCAGCGTGTCACCCCTTTCCCTCCGGCTTGA
This sequence comes from Panthera pardus, assembly GCF_024362965.1. Taxonomy (NCBI): domain Eukaryota; kingdom Metazoa; phylum Chordata; class Mammalia; order Carnivora; family Felidae; genus Panthera; species Panthera pardus. The sequence goes on from NW_026526876.1 coordinate 37,756,444, forward strand.
CCTCCGCTCACTTGCTCTAGCCTATCTCGTTGGACCAGAGAGGCTGGCTGGAGGTGAAATCCGGGGCTTTGGCCTGGAACCCATCACTCAGCCCTAGCGTCAGGAAGCCTGGGGAAGCCAGAGCTAAGACCTCTTCAACAGGGTTTCTTTGAGATGCTCCGCCTCCGCTGTGTCCTCAGTCTTCGCAGGGGGGGGCGGGGGGGGGGGAGGGGGGAGGACAGTTGGCTCTAGAAGAGGTGGTGCGGGATCCTTTGCCCTGAGAGAGTCCAAGGCCCCCGGTCCTCTGGTCGCTCAGGCGTCTTTGTAGTCGGGGAGTCCACTGGGCGATCCCAGCCCCTCCCCACCCTCTAATGGACCTCCTCATAGAAGCCCCATTTCACTTTTGTTTTATCTACCTCTTAGCAAGACAATAGAGATAAATTAGGTAGTGGCAACTCCACTTGCTTAGGTTAGGGGGGGAAAAAGATTTCTTTTTCCAAAGGAAAAAAAAAAATATTACCTTAAAAATACTTTCCAAAAAATTTAAAAAAAAAACCAAAAAAAAAAAAAAAAAAAAGAAAGAAAGAAAGAAAGAGGGAGACATTTTCCAGTGACCACTGGATTGTTTTAATTCCCCAGACTTTTCTCTTTTTTTCCCCCGTAAATAAGTTTCACTCTTTGGCGAGTTTCTCCACTTGTTTAAGATAATGTGCTGTCCTAACTGGGACGGCGATCACGGTCTGCCCCCCTGGCTTGTCCCACCCCTACACCCTGTTCCCACCAGTGAGTTTTACCTGCGCTCCTCCCCCTGACACCCTCCCGGCCAGGTGACTTCCGTCCCCCCAGCAAGAATAAAGACTGTGTGTGTGTGTGTGTTGGGGTGCTTAAGTCTTGACTCACCTTTTTCCCCCTGTGGGGGTTGGGAGGCCACTTGTAACACTTCCGTGTACATTTTATGTAACCCACTGCAATGTAAAGGTGTTCAAAATGAATTTCAGCAGATGATGAGTTAGCATAATGAATAGACATCCTCTGTCGCCACTTGGATGCTCCCCTTTGCTCCAGCATCTTCCTCCTGGTCCCGGAAACCAGAATAAGTCAAAGGAGCCCCCTCCCCAGCGCAAAGTGAATTCGCATCCAGTCCTGAGACCCCTCTTAACTCAGGAGAGTGGAAAGTGTGTTTTTCTGGAATGCGGATCCTGGTGGCGGCCGGAAGGGGCTCCTGCATGTGACTGTGCTATCCCATTTTGTAATTCGCGGCCACTTTGAAAATTGTACCTGGCTGGAAGTCTGCCAGCCATCGCCACGGTATTTTGATTGTACCCTTTCTCCCACCCTTTAATCTGTACTTTGCTTTGTCGGGGGAGGTGGGGCAGCTGACTCAGACTTTGCGAATTTGTTCTTTTGCTGGATGGGCGCTCCAGCTTTTCCCATGAAGGTTGTTTAAGCTACAGACCACTTCATTCTGCTGTTTCAATTTCAAAAATAAAAAGGAAACTTCTATCGAAAGCTGTGCGCGTGTGTGTGTCTGTGTCATCTCGGCCGGTGGGGGGGCTGGTGGTGGTGGTCTTTGGGGTCTGGTAGCGGAGATGCTCAGACCTCCAGCAGCCGACTTCAGTGTTGAGAGTCCTGGTTCCCAGGGACCAGAGTCACTCAAATGCAGACGAGGCCTTTTGCTTAAATTCACTGACAGCCAACAAGGAGTGGCCTTTAGATGGTGCCTTGCTGTTAACGCCTTTTGCATGTTGGAATACGGCCTCCGCCGTGTTGCAGAATCGGTGCATGTTGGAGAATCAGTGCAGAGCAGTCTCGGTGGCTCTGGAGGTCAGGAAGAGGTATTACCCTTCCTGACCCCTGCCCCAAGAAAAATTACGCAAATGGCTTCTTCCTTCCGGGTTTCCGTCACCAGCTACCGTGACCCTGCCCTCGCCTAGTTTCCTTTCTGAATGTCAGCAAGGTGGAGGGACACAACCTAGACTCCCAAGCGTGGCTCCCCGGATTCTTGGTCCAGCCCTTTCTGCCCTGACATCTTTCAAAGATGACCTGATGGTACAGGGCGATACCATGCTTAAAAGAAACGTTCTAGGCCATCTGTTCAGACCTAGGGCTGTTTGGACCCTGAATAGATGGGTCTAGCGCCAGTTAATGGTGTTGTGAAGTCTGATGTCAAGGGGACACGCTAAGAATGGAATGATCTGTCCCTCCTCCTTATGTCTGTCCTGGGTATTGGGCAGATCTGTGAAGATTTCACTTCCCCCCCCTCCGGGACGGTGGGGAACATTTGCTTAGAATGGTTATACCTGTCGTTTCTCCTAATCCTCTCTCCACATCTCTTCTTTTTTTCCCTACGTAACCCAATCTTTTTTTTTTTTTTTTTAGTTTATTTTGAGAGAGTGAGAGTGCGAGTGAGTGGGGGAGGGGCAGAGAGCAAGAGTGGGGGGAGGGGGGAACCAAGCAGGCTCCATGCTGTCAGCGCGGAGCTCGAACTCACGAACCCCGTAAGGTCATGACCTGAGCCGAAACCAAGAGTGGGATGCGCGACCGACTGAGCCACCCTGGCTCCCCAAATCCAATCGTGTTTGCGAAAGGTTTAATTAAGGTGGATCTGGATAAGTTAAAAGTCTTTAGGCTGGGTTTAGTGTTGGCGGTTATTTGTGCCCTCCCACATAAGGAGATCAATGTCGGGACATGATTTTCCAGTCTTGCTGGAAACTTCACGCAGGAGGTGAATATTTATTTGTTCCCTGCCCTGTTTCTGAAATCATTTAAGGTGGCTGAAACACGGGGATGAAGCCCTGTGGACACTTTGCTGATAATGGCCAACGTTTGTTGGAATCAACAGTGTGCTTACATCCATTTAAGGCACTCGGGGCCTTACGTGACAGCGTGTTTAACTCTCCCAACAATCCTGAAATGAATGTCACTCCCCTTTTATACACAGAACCGAAAATCAGACAGGTTATGTTACTCAAGCCACAAAGCGTTTGATTCTAGAACCCAGACCTTTGCCAGTACAGCTAACCACCCATCTCTACAAGAGGAACCTTCGCTGGTGTAGGCGAAACACGGAAGCTACTTCTGCTGACGGTTTGCGAGAACACCCTTCTTTTCACCATCTGTGTAAGTAATCAGTGGTAAATTCACAAAAGCGGCTTTTTGTATCGTTCCTGGTCGAATCGGTCAGAACTGGCTTTGGCCTTGCCTTCCCATGTGTGCACGAGCCTGACAACTTTGGTACCCGGTGTGGGGCCCATGAAGGTACGGTGCCCTTAAAAGACTGGAGGCTGCATGGCAGGGTAGGGGGTGCTACACGTGCCCCAGGGTCTGGTAGCTTAGCCCTCACCTAAGTCGTGGGCGAGAGGGCAGGTGTCCTACCTATTCGGGAACTGCGTGGGTCAGGTTGGCGTATAGGACTTTCTGGAACCTCATGGTTAATACCACCTGTGGATAGACGTTTGGAGGTCAAGCGGCGAGAGGGAGGATCGGTGCTTTCAGGTGTTAAAGGTGAGTTTGAGGCTGAGTTGATGGCCACTTAAAACTGAAAGGAAGTGCGGGGCGCCTGGATGGCTCAGTCGATCAAGCATCCGACTTCAGATCAGGTCATGATCTCACAGCTCATGAGTTCAAGCCCTGAGTCGGATTCTGCACTGATGGCCCGGGGCCTGGAGCCTGCTTCAAACTCTGTCTCTGTCTCTCCCTTCCCCTACCCCCACCCCCGCTCCAGTGCTCATGCGTGCTCTCTCTCTCTCAAATGTAAACAAACATTAACAAAACCCAAAAGGAAGCGCAAAGTTGTGCAAGTTGCTGCGTAATTCCCACAGTGTCTGTGTTAAAACTCCCTGGTTTGTGTTTCTGTTTTTTTTTTTTTTTTTTTTTTTAAACACCTAATGGATTTGGGCCAAAAACTTGCAGGAAAGCGGTGGGAGGTAGTAGGAGGGGTGGTGCCCGAGGTAAAGATAAAGTAACTTTGCAAGTGAAGGGTCCAGACCATTTACAGTATGAACTGTCATAACTGGGACTGAAATGTGTCACAGGCTGTACTGTGAATGTACACAAAGTGCTAGAAAATTCTTCGAGTGTCCAAAATTTTCAGTCTATGATGATATCTTTTTTTTTTTAATCTCTGCATAGGAAGGTTTTTATTTTTTCCATTGTACATTATATTGCTCTATTTGTCTATAATAAACATGTATAGTTATATAATATTTATTTACTTATTTATTCATTCTTTTTTATGTTTATTTTTGAGATAGAGAGACAGAGCATGAGCAGGGGAGGGGCAGAGAGCGAGGGAGACACAGAATCGGAAGCAGGCTCCAGGCTCCCAGCTGTCGGCACAGAGCCTGGCGCAGGGCTCGAACTCACGAACCCGAGAGATCGTGACCTGAGCCGAAGTTGAACGCTCAACCGACTGAGCCACCCAGGCGCCCCTAATTCATTCATTCTTGAGAGAGGGAGAGAGAGTACACTCTTGCTTGCCCGTGGTGGGGGAGGGGTAGAGAGCGAGGGAGAGAGAGAATCCCAAGCACGCTCAGCGCTGTCAGTGCATGGCCAGACCCGGGGCTCGAACCCACGAATTGTGAGATCGTGACCCGAGCCGAAATCAAGAGTTGGACGCTTCACTGAACTGAGCCACCCAGGTGCCCCTTTATTTTGTATTGAGGTCAAATTGGTATATAACGTTATGTTAGTTTCAGGCGTATGGCACAGCAGAGTGACACGTGTATACTCCCTGCAGAGTGATCGCCACAGTAAGTCCTTACCATACGGTTGACCCCCCCCCAAACCCTTTTCACCCACCCCCTCCCTCCTTTCCCTCTGATAAACACCACTGTATCCTCTGCGTCTCTGAGTTTTGTTTGTTCGGATCGCTTTTTAGATTCCACGTAGAAGTGAAATCATATGTGATTTATCTTTGACGTATTTCACTTGGCTTAATGTCCTCATGGTGCATCCATGTTGTCACCAATGGCGACAACATTCTTTTCTGTGGCCGAGTGGTATTCCGTTGCCGATACAGATCACATCCTCATCCATTCATCCACCAATGGACACTCAGGTTGCTTCCATATCTCGGCTGTTGGAAATCACGTTGCAATGAACGTAAGGATACGTGCATCTTTTCGAGTTAGCATCTTCCCTTTCTTTGGGTAAGTACCCAGAAGCAGACTTAGAATTGCTGGATCGTATGATCGATGTACTTGTAATTTTTCGAGGACCCTCCGTATTGTTTTCCTTAGTGGCTGCACCAATGTACATTCCCACCAGCAGCATCAGAAAAGGGAGGGCTCCCTTTTCCCCCACATCCTCATCAACTCTTGTTATTTCTTGTCTTTATAATGATGCCTTGTTGTTTGGCGAGTTAGAGATCCCAGTCTTCATGGCCTTGGCTGCCTGCCAGGGGGAGCGACCACAACCAGTAATCCCAGCAACTCTCGAGGCCTGCCGGCCAGGGAGAGTGTCTTGAAACAGTGAGTTTCCCTGACAGTCCAGGGAAAGCGGCTGTTTTTTTACAAAGTAAAAAATTCCATGTTCCTAATTCAACATTTGTAACTCTCAGCAGAAGTTGGTCAAAGTTGGCCTATGTGTCTTGCTGTAAAGAGGCTCTATTAGGGGCGCCTGGGTGGCGCAGTCGGTTAAGCGGCCGACTTTGGCTCAGGTCACGATCTCGCGGTCCGCGAGTTCGAGCCCCGCGTCGGGCTCTGTGAGGACAGCTGGGAGCCTGGAGCCTGTTTCAGATTCTGTGTCTCCCTCTCTCTCTGACCCTCCCCTGTTCATGCTCTGTCTCTCTCTGTCTCAAAAATAAATAAGTGTTAAAAAAAAAATTAAAAAAAAAAAAAATGAGGCTCTATTAGTTTCCTAGGGAGGCTGTTACAATTCCCTCGAAGCTGGTGGCTTAAAACGGTTCCTGAGGCCGGAGGTCTGAAATCAAGGTGTCAGTAGGTCAGTTCTGGAGACCCTTAGACCTACGCCTCTCTTCCAGCTTCCGGTGCTTGACAGCGGTCCTTGACCCTCCTTGGCCTGTAGACAAATCACTCCAGTCTCAGCCTTCATCTTCACATGGTCTTCTCTGTGGCTCTGTCTCTGTCTCTCTGTCTCCTATGAAGACAGTCGTTATTGGACTTAACGGCCCACTCTCTCATCCAGGATGATGTAATCTTGAGATACTTACAGACATCTGCAAAAACCCTTATTTCAGATAAGGTCACATTCTTTTGTTGTTGTTGTTTTAACTTTCTTTTAATGTTTGTTTTTGAGAGAGAGAGAGAGAGAGAGAGAGAGAGAATGAGTGGGGGAGAGGAAGAGAGAGACGGAGACACAGAATCCGAAACAAGGTCCAGGCTCTGAGCTGTCAGCATAGAGCCCGGTGCGGGGCTCCAACTCACAAGCAGTGAGATCATGACCTGAGCTGAACTCGGGCACCTAACTGACTGAGCCACCCAGGCTCCCCTTATAAAAAAAGTTTTTATGTTTATTTTTGAGAGAGAGGGAGCATAAGCAGGGGAGAGGCAGAGAGAGAGGGAGACACAGAATCCAAATCAGGCTCCAGGCTCTGAGCTGTCAGCACAGAGCCCGACACGGGGCTCGAACCCACAAATGCGAGATCATGACCTAAGTCGAAGTCGGACGCTTAACCAACTGAGCCAGGTGCCCCCAGACAAGGTCACATTCTAAGGTTCACGGTGGCCATATCATTTAGGAGGATGCCATTGAACCCATACAGAGGCCATACTTCATGGGGCTTGGCCCACCTGCCCCTGACAAGTTGGTTATATTGGATTTTTAACACCTCTTCTTCTGGAAGTTGAGGAGATCGCAGTGTCCTTTTGGAAAGACATAGGTGAGACCCTGCAGCCCAATTCACCAGCTATGGGTTAGGATGTTTGGATGGTGGTGACTCTGGTTGCTGAAGCATTTGGTGACAAGGGGGACAGGTGGTACTTTACTGTGGCCCCAAGACCCCAATGTTTTGGGTTGGCTAGAGTTACAGATGAAGGGGAGGGGCTTCATAATTGTTCCTCCTCTTGCACAGGAGAGAAGAACTCCTTCCCTCCAGCCTGTGGCTGTGACTGTAGGTCAAATACTCCCTGGTGGTCAAGGGCAGTCATTTATGCAGAGTTGTACTAGGGTCTGCTCTTAGAATGAGTGGGAAGGGAGGAACATTGGGGATGGTTTGGGGCAAAAGCTTGATTCTCTTTTTTTTTTTTTTTTGAGGGAGAGAGCAAGAGAGAGCATGAAAGCAGGGTGGGGGGGGGGCAGGCAGAGGGAGAGAGAGAAAGAATCTTAAGCAGGTTCCCCGCTCAGCACAGAGCCTGAGGCGCGGCTTGATCCCACGACCCTGGGATCATGACCCGAGCCGAACTCAAGAGTCGGACGCTCCACCGACTGAACCACCCAGGCGCCCCAAAAGCTGAATGTCTTGGTCACCCTGGGCTGGTGTAACAGAATACCACAGACGGTGTGGCTTATAAACCACGGAAATTTATTGTGCACAGTCCTGGTTCCCCGGGAGCCTGGGAGGTCCAAGGTCAAGTCATAGGCAGCTTGGGTGTCTGGCGAGAAGCAGCTTCCTGGTTTAGACAGCCGTCTTCCAGCTGTCCTCCCATGGGAGGGGGACGACGGAGCTCTCTTGGGTCTCCTGCAAGGGCACCAATCTCAGTGGGTCTTTACCTCAACGAGGAAGCACTGGCCTGCCCGAGAGAAGCTTTCTGAGAGGTCCGCGTGGGCGACAGGAAGGGAAAGCTGTAACTTCCCTCCGAGTCACCGTGACCTCAGCCTGGATTTATAATGGAAAACGTAAGCACCCAGATGATGAGGTAGCCACTCGGGGGTCGGACTGACAGTTGGCACCAACTGTCAGGGACAATTAAATCCAGAAAACTTCAGCCCCTGGGCAACTAGCTCCCCCCAAATGGCGGCCCAGACACGGGTTGAGGTAAATCCCCCTTCGGGCTGCAGGGGAGAAAACGAATCGAAGGTCCAGGCTGTAGGTCAGTTGCATGGGAAATGGGTGTCATATCACTCAGGGACTCTTAGATGGGCTGCGTCACGTTCTGGGGCTTCCTGAGCACAACCCTTGGTAGCAAAAAGTACCCAGCAGTGGGCGGCACCTGGGACATTCGCTGGACCTTTCAAGCTGGCATCATCCCCAGGCGGCAGGTGGCCCTGAAAGACGGATGGACTCCTGAAAAGGGAAAACCCAGAAATGATAACTAACCGGCCAGATGAGGGTCACCTCCCCGCAGAACAGATTTCAGACGGGTTCGGTCTCTGCATGTGGCAATTCCCTGGAAGGTACCTCCCACTGAAGTCAGTTATTCAAGGGGGCGCCTGGGTGGCTCTGTCGGTGAAGCGTCCGACTTCGGCTCGGGTCATGGTCCCGCGGTCCGTGAGTTCGAGCCCCTGGACGGGCTCTGTGCTGCCAGCCTGGAACCGGCTTTGGATTCTGTGTTTCCCTGTCTCTCTCTGCCGCTCCCCCCACTCGCGCTCCCCGCCCCCCTCCTCGAAAACCAATAAACATGAAAACAAAACAAGTCATTCCATTGTGAGTTTGGGGAAGAGAGCCAGAATGTAGGAGACCCAAACCACATAAGTAGCCCTCTCGTTCTGCTTTTCCTCCCTGTAGCCAAGAACCATGTTTTAGGAAAAACCAACACCTGCCTAATTCTCCACCTGGACTCCTGGGGTCAAAATCAGCTCTACTTTCCTGGTCGGCTCAGCCTTGACCTCAGCTCCTCTGATCACAACCTTCTCCCTGCCAGGCACCAACCCAGGGTTTGCAATCACTCCCCACTCACCGCAGGCAGAGCGTGGGAGCCGTACAGACCTGACCTCAAATCCGGGAAAATGACTGTTCACTAATCTACAAGGTAAGGATATTAATACTACCCTCGTTAGCGCAAATAACGGCCTCTACGATGTGGATGTTATCAAAGGATCGCTTTGATAATTAAGAAAACAAACGCCCTACTGAATCAATGACATCGATTGCGAATAAGATGACATCGATTGTGAGGCGCAGCATTATTTCGTATATTATCAGGCCATCGTTGCTTCTTTTTGAGGTTTTTTGGTTTTTCCGGTAACGCTATTGAACTACAGGGGCGCCTGGGTGGCTCAGTCGGTTAAGCGTCCGACTTCGGCTCAGGTCACGATCTCGCGGTCCGCGAGTTCGAGCCCCGCGTCGGGCTCCGGGCTGATGGCTCGGAGCCTGGAGCCTGCTTCCGATTCTGTGTCTCCCTCTCTCTCTGCCCCTCCCCCGTTCATGCTCTGTCTCTCTCTGTCTCAAAAATAAATAAACGTTAAAAAAAAAATTTTTTTTTAAAAGAAATACAATTCCACTCAGCCATATCATCCCGAACCATAAAATTCACCCACTTGAAGTGTGTAATCCCTTGGGTTTTGCACAGTCAGAGTTCAGCATCTATTACCGCAGCCCCGTTTTAGGGCATTTTCATCCCTCCCCCACAAAGAAACCCCGTTAATGGTCGTTCCCCATTGCCCCCTTCCTCCAGCCCCCGGCAACCAATCTGTCTCCCTAGATTTGCCTGTGTGGACATTTCATAGACATAGAACCGAACAAGCTATGGCCTTTGGTGACTGGCTTCTTTCACCTATCTTTTCTTTCACCTTTCACCAATGTTTTCGAGGTTTGTTCAGGTTGTAGACGAAACCAATACAAGCATACCTCGTTTTATTGCACTTTGTAGATGCCACGTTTTTTGTTTTTTTTTGTTTTTTTTTAACGTTTATTTATTTTTGAGACAGAGACAGACAGAGCATGAACGGGGGAGGGGCAGAGAGAGAGAGAGGGAGACACAGAATCTGAAACAGGCTCCAGGCTCCCAGCTGTCAGCCCAGAGCCCGACGCGGGGCTCGAACTCGCGGACCGCGAGATCGTGACCTGAGCCGAGGTCGGCCGCTTCACCGACTGAGCCACCGAGGGGCCCCGCTGCCACGTTTTTTGCAGTGAAAGCTTGTGGCAACCCTGGAGTGAGCAAGCCGATGGCGCCATTTTTTCCAACGGCGCTCGCTCGCTTTGTGTTTCCGTGTCACCTTTTTGTAATTCTTGCCACGCGTCAGACTTTTTTCGGTTATATATGTTTGTTACGATGACGTCTGCCCAGTGATCTTTGATGTCACTTACTGTGCCTGTTTTAAGGGCACCACCAACAGCACCCATGTAAGACAGTGAACTTAATCCGCAGGCATCCCTATTCCCTGAGACCCGTCAGGGAAGTCAGGCCCGTTAAAAACCCGACAGTGGCCTCTAAGTGTTCACGGGAAAGGGAGAGTTTCACATCCCTCCCTTTAAGTCAAAAGCTGGAAATGATTAAGCACAGCGAGAAAGGCATGCCGAGAGCCGAGATAGGCTGAAAGCCAGGCCTCTCGTGCCAAACAGTTAGCCAAGTCGTGGATGCCGAGGAAAAGCTCTGGAAGGAAATGAACAGTGGCAGCTGCGGTCAACACGGGAGTCAGGAAGTGGAACAGCCTTATTGCCGATAATGGAGAAAGTGTTAGCGGTCTGGAGAGAAGATCAAACCGGCCACAACATTCCCGTAAGCCACAACCTCATGCAGGGCAAGGGCCCCAGGGTTCTTCAGTTCTGTGCAGGGTGAGAGAGGTGAGGGAGCTGCGGAAGGAAAATACGAGGCGAGCAGAGGTTGGCTCGTGGGAAAGAAGTCCTCTCCATACCATTAAAGTCCAAGGTGAAGCAGCACGTGTTGATGTACAAGCTGTAGCACGTGATTCTGGAGATCTAGCTAGGATAATTATTGATACCAGATTTTCAATACCAGATGTCCATGGGAGGCAAACCAGCCTTCTTTGGAGGAAGAGGACATTCATAGCTAGAGAGGAGAAGTCAATAACAGGCTTCAAAGCTTCAGAGGATAGGGTGACTCTCTTGTGAGGGACTAACGCAGCTGGTGACTTTCAGCTGAAGCCAGTGCTCCCCTATCATTCTGAAAACCCTCGGGCCCTGAGGAGTTATGTTAAGGGACGCGTGGGCGGCTCAGTCGGTTGAGCCTCCAACTCTTGATTTCGGCTCAGGTCACGATCTCAAGGTAGTGGGATCGAGCCCCGAGTCAGGCTCTGTGCTGACCATCGACTCGCACGGGATTCTCTCTCTCTCTCTCTTCCTCTGCTCGTGTGTGCTCTCTCTCTAAAACAAAACAAAACAGAAAAAACCAGAATGACGTTAGATTCACTCAGCCTGTGCTGTAGAAATGGAACGAAGCCTGGATGACAGCACATCTGTTTACAACATGGTTTCCCGGATATTTTAAGCCCACTTAAAGAACTGCTGCGTTGGAAAGGAAAAAGGTTCCTTTCCAAAAGATTACTGCCCCTTGACAATGCACCCTGGTCACCCAAGAGCTCCGGTGGAGATGTACAATGAGATTAATGATTTTTCATGTCTGCTAACACCACATCCATTGTGCAGCCCTTGGATAAAAGAGTCATTTTGACTTTCAAGTCTTGTTGTTTAAGAAATACGTTTTGTGAGGTTTCAGCTCTCCTAGATAGTGATTCCTTTGATGGATCTGAGCAAAGTAAATTGCAAACCTTCTGGAAAGGTTTCACCATTTAATTTTTTTTTTAGAGAGAGAGAGAGCACGAGTTGGGGAGAGGAACAGAGGCAGAGAGAGAGAGAGAGAGACAGAATGTTAAGCAGACACCATGCTCAGCAAAAAGCCTGACATAGGGCTTGATCCCACAACCTTGAGATCATGACCTGAGCCAAAAATCAAGACTCGGACGCTCAACCGACTGAGCCACCCGGGTGTCCCAGGATTCACCGTTTAGATGCCACGAGGAACATTTGTGGTTTGCGGGAAGAGGTCAAAATATCAGCATTCACAGGAGTTGGAGGAACTTGATTCCAACCCTTGTGGATGGCTTTGAGGGGCTCAGGACTTCAGTGGAAGAAGTCCCTGCAGACGTGGTGGAAAAGCAAGAGAACTAGAAGCAGGAGGGGAGCCAGAAGATGGGAGTACGTTGTTGCGATCTCGTGACTAAGTTGAACAGATGAGGGGGGTTGCTTCTGAGATGGACCCGACTCCCGGCGAAGATGGCGGGAAGACTGTCAAAACGACAAACACCAGATCTGGAATATCACACGAACTTCATTGATAAAACAGGGCTTGAAAGCCATGACTCCACAATTTCGAAAGTTCTGTTGGGGATGGTGCTCTCACACCGCACGGCACGCTGCAGAGAAGTCACCCGTGAAAGGAAGCGTCGGTTGACACAGCCCGCTTCCTTGCTGTCTTATTTTAAGAAATTGCCACAGCCACCCCAGCCCTGAGCAGCTGCCACCCTCATCCGTCACCAGCTGTCCGGCTCAAAGCAAAACCCTCCACCAGCAAAAGATCACAACCCCGCTGAAAGCTTAATGATAGTTAGCATTTTTTTTTTTTGCAATAAAGCACTTTAAAATTAAGATGTGTCCTTTTTTTTTTTTTTTTTTAGACGTAATGCTATTGCACACAAAGCCACAATATCTCCGAGGTATGCCTGTGCTTTTTTTTTTTTTTTGAGATGTAATTGACATATAACGTTATGTTAGTTTCGAGTTTACAGCATAATGATTCGATATTTCTATATCTTTTGAATACATCATTGTTTTTATTCCCAAAACAATATTTCACTGTATGAATATGCCATACAGTGCATTTTGTTTATGCATTCATAAATTTAAAAAAAATGTTTTTTCTTAATGTTTATTTATTTTTGAGACAGAGACAGAGCGTGAGCAAGGGAGGGGCGGAGAGAGAGGGAGACACAGAATCTGAAACAGGCTCAGGGCTCTGAGCCATCAGCACAGAGCCCAACGTGGGGCTCGAACTCACGGACCGCGAGATCATGACCTGAGCCGAAGTCGGTCGCTTAACGGACTCAGCCACCCAGGCGCCCCTATTGTCTGTCTTTTTGATAATAGCCATGCTAGTGGGTGTCATAGCTCACTGTGATTTTGATCTGCATTTCTTTGATGGCTGATGATGTTAAGCATCATGTCATTGTTTCCTATTAGAAAATTTTTTTCTTGTAATGAGAACTTTAAGATTTACTTTCTTAGCAACTTCAAAATATGCAACACACTATTGTTAACTGTAATCACCATGCTGTACATTACATCCTCATGACTTATTAATTTTATAATTGGAAATTATTTAAAAAATGGAAGTTTGTATGTTTTGATCCCCTTCACCCGTTTTGCCCACCCCCCACCCTGGCAAGCATCAGTCTGTCTCTTAAAAATTTTTCTAAGCTTGGGGTGCCTGGGTGGCTCAGTCGGTTGAGTGTCTGACTTCGGCTCAGGTCATGATCTCACCTTCCATGGGTTCGAGCCCCACGTCGGGCTCTGTGCTGACAGCTGGGAGCCTGGAGCCTGCTTCGGATTCTGTGTCTCCCTCTCTCTCTGCCCCTAACCCACTCGCTTTCTGTCTCTGTCTCTCTCAAAAATAAATAAACATTAAAAAAAATTTAAAAAAATTTATTTTCTAAGCTTATTTATTTTGCTTCTTTTTGTAAAAATTTTTCATGTTTATTTATTTTTGAGAAAGAGAGAGAGAGAGACAGAGTGCAAACAGGGGAGGGCAGAGAGAGAGAGGGAGACATAGACCCGAAGCAAGTTCCAGGCTCTTGAGTTGTCAGCACAGAGCCTGATGTGGGGCTCGAACTCACAAACTGTGAGATCATGACCTGAGCTGAAGGTGGACGCTTAACCGACTGAGCCACCCAGTCGCCCCTATTTATTTATTTATTTTTTTATTTAGAGAGCACATGTGTATATACACATATATATACGAGAGAGAGAGAGAGAGAGAGAGAGAGAGAGAGAATCCCAAGTAGGCTCCACACCACCAGTGCAGAGCATGATGCGGGGCCCAAACCATGAACTGTGAGATCATGACCCGAGCTGAAGTCAGACTCTTAACCGACTGAGCTACCCAGGCAGCATTATTTACAACAGCCAAAGGTGGAAATGACCTAAGTGTCCACCAGTGGTTGAAAAGATAAAGAAAAAATGGAAACCAATTTGACAATAAACTTGATATATTGAAAAAAAAAAGAAAAGATAAAGAAAACTGTGTAACTATATATGGTGAGAGATGTTAACTAGACTTAGCGTGGTGATTATTTCACTATATACTATAAAGATAGATAGATATCATTCTATTGTATACCTGAAACAAATATAATGTTGTCTATCAAATATACCTCAATAATAATTTAAAAATACCGTGTGAACCAGGTATAAAGTTGTTAAGGAGTTTGCTCAGAGTGTAAAAAGAGAGCTCTAGGTTATCACGGAGTTAGAAATTGTCTGAAGTAGCTACAAACAAAAGGAAGAAGTTTCTTCTATTGGCTCTTTTGTCTGCAGATTATTGGTTGCATTTTCCTTCTTTTCATGTCCAGTAATTTTTTATTGTATGTTGGACATTGTGGTACTATGTTGTAGAGGTTCTGAATTACTTTATCTTCCCATAAAGAATATTACATTTTTCTCCCTTTCTCTGACCCTCCCCTGTTCATGCTCTGTCTCTTTCTGTCTCAAAAATAAATAAAACGTTAAAAAAAAAAAAAAAGCGGGGCGCCTGGGTGGCTCGGTTGGTTAAGCGTCCGACTTCAGCTCAGGTCACGATCTCGCGGTCCGTGAGTTCGAGCCCCGCATCGGGCTCTGTGCTGACAGCTCAGAGCCTGGAGCCTGTTTCAGATTCTGTGTCTCCCTCTCTCTGACCCTCCCCTGTTCATGCTCTGTCTCTCCCTGTCTCAAAAATAAATAAAACGTTAAAAAAAAAAAATTAAAAAAAAAAAAAAGAATATTACATTTTGTTCTGGCAGGAAGTTAAGTTACTTCCTGAGGGAAGACAGGAAGATAGATAACCCTGTCTTGCTGAGGCATGGTTTCAGGCTTTGTTACAATGGGTCTATTTCAGTTTTCAGTTTTATCCCTAGAGTGTATGTAGCATTACTGCTAGAAGAGTTCAGACTATTTGCCAAGCTCTCTTCCTTCTGTACAGGGCACAATCCAGGCTGACCACAAAAATCCATATGTATGAAAATAAAATAAAATAAAATATAAAAACACTTCAGATTTTATGGGAAATTTGCTGCCCTCCGCTGGCCCTTCTAGAGAGAATTTTTTTTTTTAATTTTTTTTTTTAATGTTTATTTTTATTTTTGAGACAGAGAGAGACAGAGCATGAATTGGGGAGGGGCAGAGAGAGAGGGAGACACAGAATCGGAAGCAGGCTCCAGGCTCTGAGCCATCAGCCCAGAGCCCTACGCGGGGCTCGAACTCACGGACCGCGAGATTGTGACCTGAGCTGAAGTCGGACGCTTAACTGACTGAGCCACCCAGGCGCCCCGATTTTTTTTAAAATATGCCTCGCTTTTCATTTCTCAGGATGGGATTTTCTTCCTCAGACTTTGAACAAAAGTCTAGAAACTGGGCAGATAGAACAGAACAGGTGTAGTTTGGGGGGTTAAAGGTGTCAAAGATTCTAGAAGAGGGGCCAAGATTTAGTCTTTGGTGGAAGTTGTGAAGAGATTAAATTAAAAAAAGCAGAAGTTAGGAGAATGGAAGGAAGAAATGAAGCAAATGGAATTTGATAGAAAAACAAATGCTATCTCCCCCTTTAATAAAAAATTAGGGGCGCCTGGGTGGCGCAGTCGGTTGAGCGTTCGACTTCAGCCAGGTCACGATCTCGCGGTCTGTGAGTTCGAGCCCCGCGTCAGGCTCTGGGCTGATGGCTCGGAGCCTGGAGCCTGTTTCTGATTCTGTGTCTCCCTCTCTCTCTGCCCCTCCCCCGTTCATGCTCTGTCTCTCTCTGTCCCAAAAATAAATAAAAAACGTTGAAAAAAAATTAAAAAAAAAAAAAAAATTAGATCGGTCAGGGGCGCCTGGGTGGCTCAGTCGGTTAAGTCTGACTTTGGTTCGGGTCATGATCTCACCGTTTGTGAGTTCGAGCCCCGCGTCGGGCTCTGTGCTGACAGCTCAGAGCCTGGAGCCTGCTTCACGTTCTCTGGCTCTGTCTCTCTCTGCCCCTTCCCCGCTCACACGCTGTCTGTCTCTGTCTCTCTCTCACAAGTAAATAAACATTAAAAAAAATAAAAAAAATTCGATTGGTCCATAAGTTGCTATAAGCTAGGCATTAAGAATCGTCTACCCATCTATGACTGTTTGCACTATCATCAGGGATGTTTATTTTAGCCAAGTCTCAGTTATGCATGTTGTTAGGGGAGGCCTTGGATAATCAGAAATTTAAATGCTCACCCTAAGCAATAGATTTGCTTACCTTCTCTTTCTTTTAAATTCTTCACTAAGAACCACTCACACATAGGGAATACTATGATTTGCAAAATCATGATTTGGAAAGTTTCTTCTCTCATTTTCTTCCTGTTTGGTGGTGGGGCTTCCGTGCGAAAGACGGGGATGGTTAATCCATAAGCGGAGAGCGTCACGCCCTTGAATGCCTGAGAACCGGCTCCCTCCTTCGCTCTCAGGGGCTCAGTTTTCCATCTGGCCTCTCTGGGGGCTTCCAACAGGCCATCAAAGGATGGGCCCTAGTCGGAGGACGGGGGTCCTAGAACCCGCAGCCTCCTCCCCTTGGGAGGTGGTCACTTGAGTAGGTGCCTTCTGGTGCCCACGGGTGGTTGTCTGCTTCAGATCTCGCCGAGGGCGACAGAAGGACGTGCGGGAGCCGTCGAGGCAGCCGAGGCTTCCGGGGGTGTGCCCTCGGTTTGGACCCGGATGTGGAGGTGGAAGGACGTTCTGGCCTCACAGAGGCCTCCAGCTGCTAGAGCCATTCCTGGCCCCTTCCTTCCAGCGACCACGGGGGCCCCGCGGCAGCGCTGCCTGAACAATCCCACCGCCTCATCTCGCGCTCCCTCTGTCCCCTTAGACGCATCTGACCTTCGGGAAGGAGTTCACAGAAGCGGAAGAGGCCAAACAGGTGGCTCGGCAGGAAGGAGAAGCAGCAATTCCCAAGGTCAGATCGGAAGGACTCAGCAAAGTATACTCACATAGGATGGAATAATGACAAAGGATACAATACAGCCGGAGATCGAAAGCCCAAGTAAATATCAAAGAAGTTCAAGACACCCAGGTCCTTTCTCAGTTGCCCAAAACATTCTTTTTTTGGGGGGATCACAAACCACCAAGATATCGGTGAGATACATAGGTCTTGCAGGAAAACAAGAGGACAGAAAAAAGCAAAGTTATGGACTGAATTGTGTCCTCTCTAAAAGGAAGCCCTAACCTCCAATGTGATGGTGTTTGGAGCCGGGGCTTTGGGGGGAAGTAGTTAGGTTTAGATGATGGCATGAGACAGGGGACCTTAAGATGGGATAAGTGCCCTAATGAGACGTGATGTGATCACGCAGTGAGAGAGTAGCTGTCTGCTAGCCAGGCCGAAAGCTCTCACAGGAACCTGACTATCCCCGTACCCTGATCTCACACTTCCAGGCTCCAGAACTGTGAGAAAAGAACTTTCTTTAGGACACCCGGTTGATGGCATTTTGTTATAATGGCCTTAGCCGATTAATCCATTAATATATGTTGTTCCAGAACAAAAACGTCCCTTATTCCGGGCAAACTAGCCCCGCCTCAAGTTGGGCGAGAATAACTCACCTAATTTCACTCATTTATCGAATGCTTATTATGTTCCAGCCTTTGCACTGGTACTGAGGACATAGGATAGTGCAAAATAAATGAGATCTCCACTCTCCTGATGCTTCCATTCTGCAGGAGGCGAGGAAGTAATAAACAAAGAAAGTGATTAAGACGTAAATATCCGGAGGGCACCTGGGTGGCTCCCAGGTTGAGTGTCTGACTTCAGCTCAGGTCATGATCTCACAGTCCGTGAGTTTGAGCCCCGCATCGGGCTCTGTGCTGACAGCTCAGAGCCTGGAGCCTGCTTCGGATTCTGATTCTGTGTCTCCCTCTTTCTCTTTCCCCTCCCCTGCTCATGCTTTGTCTCTCTCTTCTCAAAAATATATAAAAACATTAAAAAGAAGAAGAAGAAGAAATAACTATCTGGTAGTGATAAGTGCTATCCAAAAATAAACAGGGTATGATTAGGGAAACACATTAATATCAAGAGTACCCGCACGTCCTGGGAGGTGACATTAAATTGAGGCCTGAGTGACCAGAAAGGGGCAGCCGTGTGACCTGGAAGAAGAATATTCCAGGCCGGGGAACAGCTGGTATAAAGGCTGCAGGGGGAAAGGAACTCGATGTGCTTGAAAAAATGAGATAAGGCCTGTGGGCCTGGAGTGGAGTAAGGGTGGTGGGAAAATAGAAGCTGAAGTCTGAGAAACAGCCAGAGATCAGATCACCCAGGCCATGCTAGGAAGCCTTATTCCGAGTCAGTGAGAGACACTGGACGGTTTTTAAGCAGGGGAGTCTCATCACCCGATTCACCCTGCGATGTGAAGAATGGCCTGGAAAGCAGGAGAAGACGCAAAGAGACCGGCTGGGACACTTGCGTAAACCAGACCGGAAACAAGCGATGGTGTTGTGGGCCAGAGTAGCACCTGTGACAATGAGGCGATGTGAACAGGTCTGTCACGTGGCTTGGGAATTGCTGCTAGGTCAGATACCAGGGAGTAGGGGGAGGAAAGAATAAAGGACGATCCCCAGATTTTTGTCTCGAGAACCTTGTTGAAAGAGCATGTCATTTCCTGAATCCAGGAAGACCGGGGGGGACGATCCAGTGTGGGGAAAATTCCGATTTGTTTTCAGTATGTGAAGCTTGCGATGCCTTCTAGACTCTCGAATGTCGGGTAGGCAATTAGCTGTGTCAAGGAGATAGCTGGATGTGCAAGTGGTGTAGAATAAAGAATTTGGCTGGTCTTTGGCTGTGGTTCCGGGGAGGTATCCCCTAAGTCCTTGGGATTTCCCAAGTGACGGGATTTTCTTTGTGAGTCCTGGGCCATTTCTGAGTTAGTGTGAGACTGACGTGGAAAACGAAGGCATAAGAAATACAGAAAAAAAAATGAAACTTGCAGCCCTTGACAAGTACTGGAGACAGGCAGGGTGACCTTCCCCCAGGAACTCAGCTGCCTGGGTGTTAATGCTTTGCTCCAGGCAAAAGACGACCTCAACCTGACATTCGCCTCACCTCCAGGACCCTGTAAGTCTTCTTTAACATATGAAAATCCCTTGGGGCGCCTGGGTGGCTCTGTGGGTTGAGCGTCTGACTTTGGCTCAGGTCATGATCTCGCGGTTTGTGGGTTCGAGCCCCGCGTCGGGCTCTGTGCTGACAGCTCGGAGCCTGGAGCCTGCTTCAGATTCTGCTTCAGATTCTGCTTCAGATTCTGTGTCTCCCTCTCTCTCTGCCCCACCACCCCCACACTGTGTGTCTCTCTCCTTCAAAAGTAAACAGACATTAAAAAAATTAAAAAAAATATATGAAAATCCCTTTGAAGGGGCGCCTGGCTGGCTCAGTCCGTTAAGCGTCGACTTGGCTCAGGTCATGATCTCGCGGTTTGTGAGTTCGAGCCCCGCGTCGGGCTCTGTGCTGACAGCTCAGAGCCTGGAGCCTGCTTCAGATTCTGTGTCTCCCTCTCTCTCCGCCCCTCCCCCACTTGTGCTCTGTCTCTTTCTGTCTATCAAAAATAAATAAAATTTAAAAAAAATTTTTTTTTAAATAAAAAATTCGCGAGATCATGACCTGAGCCAGGTCGACGCTTAACGGACTGAGCCACCCAGGCGCCCCAAAAGAATTTTTCCTTAACTGTTCACTCCTGGACCCCAATATTTCACATCAAGATGACTCAGATGGGGGCTGGCTAGAAAGAGCAAATGGGATTAGAGGGTTGGAATTTTGAGCTTCACCTCCAGGCAGGGGAGGCCAAATCATGAATTCAACCACATGATTAATGTATCAATCCATCCTACCTATGTAATAAGACCTCAGTGAAAATTCTGCATACCCAGGGCTCATTGAACTTTCTGGTTGGTCAACACATTAACGTGCTGAGAGGGTAGTGTCCTGATTCCGTGGGGAGAGGACGAAGAAATTCCGCACTTAAGACCTTTCCAAGCCGCTCACTGTATGTCTTTCCATTTGACTGGTTCTGATTTGCATCCTCTGTAACAAAACTGTGATAAGAAGTATATAGAGTTTCCTGAATTTTGTGAGTCATTCTAGCAAATTATCAAATCTGAAAGAGGGGGGCAATGGTAACCCCTGAATGTGTACCCAGTTGGTCAGAGTGTGGGTGGTCTGGGTACCCCTGAATTTGGCTTGTGAAGCGAAGGTTTTGGCGACTGTGCTTTTAAACCTGTGGAATGTGTGTACTAACTCCGGGTGATTAGCGTCAGAACCGGATTGCAGAACACTGGGGAGTCTGGAGTGAAGGGAAATGGCCGAGATAGAGATTTATTTGATGGTCGCCGGCCCAGAGATGGTCTTCAATGCCATGGTGTTGGGTCCTGTATACCTGGAGAGAGGAGGCTCAGGAATGACCTTGAAGGTGCTTTGAGCAGAAGAAGAGCCAGGAAAGGAGACTAGAAAGCACCTGGCAGGGATGTAGGAGGGAAATCTGAAGGATGTGGCTCAGTAGAAGCCCAAAGAGGACTAGATTCCTGGAAAGACGGAACGGTCAACGGTGTTAAAAGGTCCTAAGAAGACAAATACAAGGAGTGTAGCAAAGAACCTCAGTGGAGCGTTTACTACCTGAGCATCCTTCCTGTTAGATCCCCCTCAATACTCACCAGGTCCTTCCTTTCTTGCCTTCCTCCTTGGTCACATTGCAAGAGGGCGTTGAAAATATGCCCTCTGTGTTGGTGGAGAAGCTTTCTTAAGCCGCCTTTCTGTCTGTAGAAAATTGGGGGCACAGAGGTCCTTTTGTATCTCCAGAACCTTTCAGTCCGAGTGGGGGACAGTCTGCCAACGTAGTTCTCTCAAAACTGGATAGTTTCTAGGTCTTTCATTTCAGACAACTTCATGGATCAAAAGCAATGCCCACAATTCTTTTTTTTTTTTTAAGTTTATTTATTTTGAGAGATCCAGACAACGTGAATCGGGGAGGGGCAGGGGGAGGGGGAGAGAGAGAGAGAATCCCAAGCAGGCTCTGTGCCGCCAGCAGGCAGAGCCGGACGCTGGGCTCAAACCTACAAAACCAAATCCGCAAGATCAGGTGTGATCTGAGCCAAAACCAAAACAAGAGTGGATCAGGACCTCAGCCAAAACCCTGAGTCCAATGCTTAACCTGCCTGAGCCACCCAGGCGCCCCACCCACAATTCTTTCCTGCATTTCTCTCTAGACTTAATTTCAGATACTTAAGAGCGGCTATCAGGCTTCTGTGGGTTTACGGTTAATCATTCTAGGAACTCTTTTGTCTAGCTGAATGGATCTACAGGCACCAGCTTAATCCTTTCAGCAGCCGAAAAAAGGGTGTGACAGCCATCCCCTGGGCTTAGTCTTTGTGCTAAAGCCTTGTGGTCGATTGCAGTAATGACCACAAATTCCATCAGTGGCTGTAGGCACGCCCCTTTGCATTGTGACTACCCTCCCTTCAAGAGATAGAGTCTATTTCTCTCCCTTCTCATCTGCTCTTAGCCAGGTGCCTTTCTCTATGCAATGGTACATCAGCAAAAGTGATGAAAGGAGAGACTTGAGAAGGGTTGTCCGGCTCTCGCTGAACTTAGGAACCCTCTGCCATATGGGAAGAAAACTGCTGGAAACTGACAGACCAGATGGAGCAGAGAGCAGCAGTTGCAGCCAAGGATTCCTTAGACCACTCACCCTGCCAGTGATCAGGCATGCAGGTGAAGCTCTCTTAGCTCTCTTAGATCATCCAGCCCCAGTCCAGACCAGAAGAGCTGCCCTATCAACCCACAATATCATGAGAAATAGAAATGCTTACTGTTTGAAGCCATTACAATTTGGAGCTGTTTGTTATGCAGCAACAGCTAACTGATACAGGCTGTATCTTCATGGCAGCATCCTAGTTTTTTCCTGAGTCCTCACATAGTCATTAAATTAGTATGGATGGAAAAGTGGTCAGAGGTTAAGATACACGTGAGCTTCTGAATAATGAAGACTGGCTCTCTCAGCTGAATGGTCTTGGGCTCGGAAGGAGCGGAGTTGAAAGGCTGGAGAGAGGAGGTCTGGAGAAGTCACGTGTGCATGGATCCATGGGGGCAGGCATTAGTGTGCTTAGGTTTGTGTTTTCCATCAATAACCATCAGAGAGCATCCGCCCCAGAGGCGCTCAACAGCCGGGTGGATACACTAAGTCATTCAGTGGATGTCAGGCAGCCTCTGTCCTTCCATCCTCCCCCTCCCCACTGTAGTGCTCACCAGTGGGCCCATGAGCAGAACAGACATAATGGCAGGGATGCAGCTATGCAAGGGCTCCCATTACCAAGGCTGATCTGTCTTCTTTCTCTTTAAAAAAAAATTTTTTTTAAACGTTTACTTATTTTTGAGGGAGAGAGACAAGGCACAAGTGGGGGAGGGGCAGAGAGAGAGAGGGAGACACAGAATCCGAAACAGGCTCCAGGCTCCGAGCTGTCAGCACAGAGCCGGACGCGGGGCTTGAACTCACGGACTGTAATATCGTGACCTGAGCCGAAGTTAGATGCTTAACAGACTGAGCCACCCAGGCGCCCCTTTGCTATTCTTTTCTAATAGAATTCCCATCTGATGCCTTCTGGATTTTCTTCCTTAACCCTCATGCCGCTGAACCTACTTTGCAGTTTCTTTCAAGTTCTTTAACTCTCTATGCAGCATTTTCGGGAATTTCTTCAGGTCTGTCTTCAGTCTCCAGTTCATGGAATCTCTTTCCAGCTGAGTCCAAATTGTTTTTCTCTCTCCACTGGCTTTCATTTTGATGCCTTTTCCCACTTATGCTTTCTATTGGAATCGTTTCCAAATCTGCCTGTTGTTTTTTCCATGATGTTCTGGCTTTATCGTAAGGATTCAATGTCTTCTTTATCTTCTTTGAAAAATGCAAATATACTTATTTTAAAGTCTATTCTAAATTGTCTTCCTATTTCTAGCGCTGCCTGGTTTGCTCAGTCAGTAGAGCATGTGACTCTTGATCTTAGGGTTGTTGAGTTTGAGCTCCACATTGGGTGTGGAACCTACTTTAAAAAAAAATTTTTTTTTTTAATTAAAAAATTGTCTTCCTCTTTCTAGTTCACAACTGGTTGCATCTGCTGTCCCTCATGGTGCTGGGTTTCCTTTTATGCTTTATAGTATTTGGGGGCACCTGGGTGGCTGAGTCGGTTAAGCGTCTGACTTCAGCTCAGGTCATGATCTCACGGTTCGCGGGTTCAAGCCCCGTGTCAGGCTCTGTGCTGACAGCTCGGAGCCTGGAGCCTGCTTCGGATTCTGTGTCTCCCTCCCTCCTCTCTCTCTCTGTCAAATAAATAAAGACTAAAATAAAAAAAATTTTTTTAAGTTTATTTATTTATTTTTAGCAATGTCTACACTCAGTGTGGGGCTTGAATCACAACCCGGAGATCAAGAGTTGTATACTCTTCTGATTGAGCCAGCCAGGCGCCCCTAGGGTGTCTTCTTACAGTTGCCTCTTTTGCAGTTATTCAGGAACTAGCTGTTTTGAACCCGTTTGTATATTAGTTTGTCAGTGAGGAGCTGTGACAGGTATGCGTTGCAAACTTAGTCTATTAATCAAGGAAATTTATATACTTGGCCTTATAGGAAAAGGGTGAGGTCAAAATTCAAGCCCTGCCTTGGGCAACAAGTAGGCATTTCCCATTGAGGAAATTAGTGTAGGTTCCTACCTCTTCCGTGCTGTGTGCACCCCAAGTCCAAGGGACAAAGTCATTTCTGGGTATGGCAGGGACTGCTGGGTGTCTTCCAATAGTCGTTCTCCTTTTCTTTTTTCATCATAGGCTCTTGATATATTCAGGGTGTCAGTGAGTTCAGCCAGAGGACCACATTTCCCAGCCTACCTTGAGGTAGGGGCGGTCATGTGACTTGATTCTGGCCAATGAGGTATCGACGAGCCTGGGTCCCTGGTGTAAAGCCACCAGCCCAGCTCTGGATGACCTTCCTCTGGGTTTCTTGTTATACAAGCTAAATACGATTTCTAAGCTGTTCCCGCCACACTTTTGAGAGTCTCTATTTCTTGGAGAAGATTTTTTTTTTTACTTTATTTTTATTAAAACTGTTTTTAATGTTTATTTTTTAAAATATATTTTGAGTGCTTATTTCTTTTTGCGAGAGAGAGATGGAGAGTGGGAGAGGGGCAGAGAGAGAGAGAAAGAGACGCAGAATCGGAAGCAGGCTCCAGGCTCTGAGCTGTCAGCACGGAGCCCAGGGCAGGGCTTGAACCCGCAAACCGTGAGGTCACGACCTGAGACGAAGTCGGACGCTCAACCGACTGAGCCACCCAGGCGCCCCTCTTGGGGAGGATTTCAATTCCTCACAGATACTCAGTGTATCTCCTCCCTGTCATCCGGTAGGTGGACAGATTGGCTGGGGTTCCAGCAGCTTCCTTGTAAGTGCCCGAATGCTGGAAGGAACTTGGGCTCCTGAGATCGTGTGTATATAAGCTAAGTGTCTCTACAACACTGAATAACGGGGCAGCTCAGACCCTTGTTTACTGAATCTATGCTAGATGAAGGAGCGTGGTCAGAAGCTCCCAGAACTTTACCTGTGCTTCAATCTGAAGGCCAAGGCAGAACTCCACTGAGGCTCACCACCTCTACTTAGTCCTGCTGCGTCCAGACCTGGGACTTATAACAGTGCCACCAAGCACCCGACTCAGCCCTACTGTATCAGGTACCCTGAGGTTTACACAGTGTCACCCGGTTGAATGAAACCCCTTTATAAAGTATAAAGGTCAAAAGTACGCTCACAGTGAACTGCAAACAAGTTCTAGACGCGGATTACCTGCCCACCTGGGTCTGCACGGAGCCTTCGAATTCGCTACTGGACTAACACAACTGGGTAGTATTCTCCGCGGAGTCAGATTACAGGCGGACAAGGCCATTAGGGTGTCCTTTGGAGGGGGAGGTCATTCTGGGCCTTGGCACAGCAGAAGTTGGGAGCCGGTGGTGGCGGGGTGCGGGGGAGAAGGGGGGTCCCAAGGGTACTGGGTGAAGGGTTCTAAACACAGACGAGACCCTCCTATGCCGCTTTGATGGTAATTGTGGCTGGTTCACTCAATACCACGCTCCCGGTATTTGCTCTGCGTGGAGTTATTTCTAGAGAGTGCATGGTAAGGCCTGGGAAGGTGAACGGGGTAATTGCTGAAACGTCAGCGATGTTCTGGTCTCGGGGCCGTCGAATGCGATAGCCCTAGGAGGGCCAGAGCCCCGAGAGCCTCCCGGAGCCAGTTAGGGACCAGCCCCACCGTGATAGCCCAGCAGTCCTTGGAACCGCACATCTTCCCTGCGTGCTTTCCCCGTAAACATCAGATGTGTGCTTGGTCTACGTCCGGAGGCTCTTAGTGTTTCCCTCCCATGCTTTCACACTCTTTGATGTTTACACCCGGCGAACACGAAAGAAAGACCCGGTGCCGTTGGCTGCTGCGGCTGATTCGCTGGCCGAGACAGCCCTGCACGTCCGCTCCGTCCAAGCGTCGGAGAACTTTTCCTTCGGCTGCAAGCGGTGCCGGAACAGGGACCCTGCAGAATCGACTGGCTCCCGGCTGCGAACCTCGGCTCTGAAGCCTAGAAACGGGAAAAGGACGGTCCTGCCCACGACGAGACGAGAAAAATACCCCCAGTCTTTCCTGTTCCAGTCAGGCGTGCAGAACCCCTCGTCTTCTTGTTTCTTTCACTTTTGTTTTCCTGTTCGCCTGTCACGGGAGTTTCACCATCCAAACAGAATGTACGCAAGGAACAACTCCATGTGCTTTTGCACTCGTCGGGTTGTAAGGTCCCAGACACAGATTGAACCCAACTGCTTTGCAGAATTTATCAGCAATGCCCGCTGAGGGGTCCCTTGAAATGGCTGATTTGGGAGGGCGCAGGGCGCTGCTTAAAAAAAAAATGCTCTTGGCCCAATAAAGATCGCTCATTTACACACCCGGAACGCATGCCATTTTGCTATTCACGTTTAACCAGAAAAACCTGATTAAAATCGTTGCCGGGACTGGAAAAAAAAAAAAAAAAGAAAAGAGAAGAAAAAAGAAAAAAATTCTGTGCTCGTCTATCCGAGCCAACAGACTTTAGGACCGGGAGACCCCTTTCTCTATCCTCTGGGCTTTTATCCATCACCAGCCTTCTTTTTTTAAAGCATTTTTTTTTTTTTTTAATTTTAACGTTTATTTATTTTTGAGACAGAGAGAGACAGAGCATGAACGGGGGAGGGGCAGAGAGAGAGGGAGACACAGAATGGGAAGCAGGCTCCAGGCTCTGAGCCATCAGCCCAGAGCCCGACGTGGGGCTCGAACTCACGGACCATGAGATCGTGACCTGAGCTGAAGTCGGACGCTTAACCGACTGAGCCACCCAGGCGCCCCCATCACCAGCCTTCTTGAGGGCACCTCACGTCTTCTATGCTCCTCCATCCCCTAGGTTATGAGAAATTCCCTCACATAATGTTGTTTCAATACGACTAATAATTCTCGCAGAGTCTCACAACGAATAGATGACATTCGGGCACCCTTGGAGAAAGTTCGTGTCTCTCCTGGATTGCTGAACTGGTTTGGAACCTGGGGACATTATCTCAGAGATGTCATCTTGTTGGTCAATATCATCTTTAGTGTGCGTGTTTCTCTTTATGTCCACTAATGTTTATGCCGCTTCCTGCCTGCCAGCCTTCCCATAAAATTATACCTTAAACCACTCCACCGACCCTTGGGTGGACTCTGACTGCCGTATCCCCAGCCCCGTCCCTTTATCAGCTTGAAGAAGCCAGATCGGTCATCGGCCCTGTTCCCTAAAGGCAGTTGGGGGCTGTGTTCCAGAGGGAGAAATAAATGGGGGAAGGGTTACCATTAGGCAGGGAGAGAGAGGGGACCTTCAGGGAGGCAGACTGTGGCTGCAAGCGGGAGGCTGAGAAAGAGGCAGCGAGTTTGGGGCAAAAGGAGGATGAAATACACATGTTCCAGACCTGCCTGAGCTGGGTGCCATGACAGTAGTCTCTCACAGTTAGATCTGTGCTGTAAAGGAGAAAGTAAATGGTCAGAAGTTCCTTATAGGCAGGTGTTCCTTGCTTTACAGGACCAGGCAGACTTATGTAAGAGTTGTAAGTTACGTGCCAACCTCCTGGCCCCTCAAAGTGGCCAAAAAAGGCAAGCGCTTATAGACCTGCCCCCTGAAGCCTCTTGTCAGGAAAAGCCACCTGTTAGACCCTCCTGCCCTCCATATCCAAGATTGCCAGGGATTAAAAAAAAAAAACTTTCCCCTAAAAGGAAGTCACATTCAAGGTATCCATTGACTAAAATGCCTCATGGTACATTTGGCCCCATAAAGGTTTCGTTTTCCTTGAAAGATCTTAAACAAATAAAAAAGGACCCGAACAAATTTTCAGACAGCCCCGATCAATATGTATAGAAGTGTTCCAACACCTAACCTAGGTTGCTGGAGAAAACACAGGCCATCCCTGACGAAGGGGACTCTAAACTCTCTCGCCATTTCTCCTAATACACTAAAATGTTGCTAAATGTAATTAAGACTGATGGAAATAAGGAAAATAACTGTATGTAGAAAAGCAGGAGATATATAAGGAAGATATAAGGAGTGGGAATGCATTTTTATTGAAAGTAAAGAAAGTAATTTTGTCCTAAATGAGATTGGTTCTTTTTTTAAACAATTTTTTTTAACGTTTATTTATTTTTGAAACAGAGAGAGACAGAGCACGAATGGGGGAGGGTCAGAGAGCGAGGGAGACACAGAATCTGAAACAGGCTCCAGGGTCTGAGCTGTCAGCACAGAGCCTGATGCGGGGCCTGAACTCACGGACCGCGAGATCATGACCCGAGCCGAAGTCGGACGTTTAACCGACTGAGCCACCCAGGCGCCCCGAGATTGGTTGTTTGGAGAAAAACGGCTTAGGTCAAAATCTATAGGCTCCAGGTTCCAAGCTGTCAGCACAGAGCCCAATGTGGGGCTCGAACCCCCGAACCGTGAGATATGACCCGAGCTGAAGTCGGAAGCTTAACCAGACTGAGCCACCCAGGTGCCCCGACACTGACAAATTTTGAAGCTTATGACTGTTTTGTGGAGAGGACACAGTGTATCAGGCTGCTATTGCTACAACAGTGCTGTGTAACAAACAGGCCCAAACTCAATGGCATAACACGGTGAGCATTAATTTTCACACTCATGCTCACAGGTCAGCGGGTCAGCTGGAGGAGCTCTGCTCACGTAGCTCTCATATTTCTGGAACAAGGGCATCTTTTTCTCATGACAATGGTAGCAGCCCAACAATCTGCGTAGGAACATACAATGGGTCTGAAGTCCCGGGATCATTCATGCACAGCGTCACTTTTGCCCCTACCCCACTGGCCAGTCATGCACAGCGTCACTTTTGCCCCTACCCCGCTGGCCAATCCCAACACAGCAGAGTGGGGAAGATACTCCACCTTTGTGAGAGGAGCTATACTCACATCACTAAGGGCACGGAGACAAGGAAGGGTGAATAATTGAGAAGAATCACGTGATCTACTATGTGTGGTCTGTTCATCACCAGTTAGGCTTATAGAGGTATATCTAGTCCCACTTTCTAGACCGAGGACACTGCTGAGAGCATGAGAAGGACAAAGACTTAAAGTGTAGCAACATGAAGGTCACTGGGGATCTTAGCAGAAGCAATTTCTGTGACACTATGGGGTAGAATCCACACTGGAGATACTGAGGCAGGGGTGGCAGGTGGAGGGATTGGGGGCAGGGGAATGAGTGCAGACAACTCTTTAGGGAAATCTGACTGCAAAGGGAAGAAGGAGAAGAGTTTTTTTTAATTTATTTTTATTTATTTTAATTTTTTAAATGTTTTTATTTATTTTTGAGACACAGAGAAAGAGAGACAGAGCATGAACGAGGGAGGGGCAGAGAGAGAGGGAGACACAGAACCGGAAGCAGGCCCCAGGCTCTGGGCCATCAGCCCAGAGCCCGACGTGGGGCTCGAACTCACGGACCGCGAGATCGTGACCTGAGCTGAAGTCGGACGCTTAACCGACTGAGCCACCCAAGCACCCCTGTTTTTATTTTTTAAGAAAAAACTGGGGAGAATTTCGTTTTCCTGTTTGTTTGTTTTTTTTTTTTTTTTAATTTCATATTTTAATTTACCTCCAAGTTAGTTAGCATCTGGTGCAACAATGATTTCAGGAGTAGATTCCTTAGTGCCCCTTATCCATTTAGCCCATCCCCCCTCCCACAACCTCTCCAGCAACCCTCAGTTTGTTCTCCATATTTATGAGTCTCTTCTGTTGTGTCCCCCTCCCTGTTTTTATATGATTTTTGTTTCCCTTCCCTTATGTTCCTCTGTTTCGTCTCTTAAAGTCCTCATATGAGTGAAGTCCTATGATTTTTGTCTTTCTCTGACGAATTTCACTTAGCATAATACCCTCCGGTTCCATCCACGTAGTTGCAAATGGCAAGATTTCGTTCTTCTTGATTGCCGAGTAATACTCCATTGTGTGTGTGTGTATATATATATATACATCTTCTTTATCCATTCATCCATCGATGGACATTTGGGATCTTTCCATACTTTGGCTATTGTCAATAGCGCGGCTATCAACATGGCGGGGGGCATGTGTCCCTTCGAAACAGCACACCTGTATCCCTTGGACAAATACCTAAAGAGAGAAGCATGGACGTGTTTAAATATTACCTGTAAGCGTCCAGTAGAGAGGGAGAAGGTCAAGGTACAGGGGTAGAGGAGGAGGATTGGTAGGGCAAGGTCCTGAGAAGGGGGGCAGGGAAGGACCCAGGGAACAAGTGGAGACTTTCCCCAGAGGTAGGAGGAAGGACCCCACCACGTCTCACCCTTGACTCCTGCTGGAGAGATGATACCAACTGCCCCATCTTGTTCACAGCCGGTGTGGTTAAGCTCTGAGCCCCTGAACGGAGCATCAGTGGTTTGATCTGAGCGCATTTACCCTCTGGACACTTCCCCCTGCCGATCTCATCAGAACGGGCTCAGTCGTTACTAGATAGAGCCAGGTTTCCTCTGGTCTTCTTTCTGACACCTCGGGTATTGAGTCTACTTTTTACCTTTGAGTCACCTGCAAAAAGTTCATACGTATGTGAACGAAAATTCATTCTTTATCCTAATCCTGGCGTTGGTGGGAGGAGACAGTGAAGACTCTCAGGGTCTCAACATGCTGTCGAGAAGTTATGAGGCAAGAGGAGGGAGTAGAAGCCGAGACCCAAGGGGCGAAGTGACCTTCTCAAGGACACACACAGAAGGACACAGCGGGGGCCTCACTCAGGAGCGGGTCCCTTGCTTCTTGGCTTAGGGGCCTGCCATCCCCGCTCTGCCGATGCCAATACCTCCAGCCGGCAACTGTGGACTTTCCTAAGTGCCTCTTTGTCCTTTACTCCGGGTCTAGGGTGTCACCTCGAAGCGTGAAGCCAAGCGTTGGGCAAACTCCAGGGTCGTAGCAAGATGAAGATATAAGGGTTTCTTCAGCCACAAGTAACGCCCGGCTCAAAGAATTTAAGCAGCGAGGCTTGAGGAAAGGTTACCGCTTTGCCAGAAGCCGGGGCACCTGCTCCTTGGAGGTTTCAGTGACTCACCAGTGTCACTGAGGATCCGAACTCACGCTGTTTTCCTCCTTCACTGTCCTTGTTACCGGTTCTCTTCACGGCAGAAAGACTAAGACAGTGTGGTTCCTCTAATGGGGAGAGAGGGGCAGGTGCTACCTGTGTCACTTCCCTCCCTGTGTCATTTACCGGTGTCACTTCCTCCAAGCTCCTTCCCAGCCCCAGCCCCAGGCCAAGCTGTGGAGCAGAGTCTGGTGCGGAGAGAGGAGTACCCATGTTTTAAATCTGCTTCCTAAGCGTGGATGTTCCAAGCCAGGACTCTGTAACAGTCAAGGGCTCACCAGAAAAGCGGAAATAAACAAAAAACAAAACGAAAAACCCCCCAATAAGCTGTAGATAGACTTATTTTTTTTAATGTTTATTTTTGAGAGAGAGAGGGAGGAGCAGGGAGATGGGGGCACAGAGGATCCAAAGCCGGGTTCTGTGCTGACAGCAGAGAGCCCGATGTGGGGCTCGAACCTACGAACAGTGAGATCATGACCTGAGCTGAAGTTGGATGCTTAACCGACTGAGCCATCCAAGTGCCCTCTCTGCAGATAGACTTATTATAAGGAGTTGTCTCATGTGATTATTTTTTTTTAATGTTTCCTTATTTTTGAGAGACAGCCAGAGACAGCACGAGCAGGGGAGGAGCAGACAGAGGGAGACCCAGAATCTGAAGCAGGCTCCAGGCTCTGAGCTGTCAGCACGGAGCCCGACGTGGGGCTCGAACCCACGGACTGCAAAGACTAGTCGGACGCTTAACCGACTGAGCCATCCAGACGCCCCTTTCATGTGAACAATGATGCTGAGAAGTGCAAGATCTGTGCAGCCGGCAAGCTGGAGACCCAGGAGAGCTGAGGGGATAGTTCCAGTCTAAGTCTGAAGGCCTGAGAACCAGGGTAGAAGATGGCGGGAGTTCCGGTCTGAGTCCGAGTCTGAAGGCAGGAGAGGATTGATGGCCCAGCTTGCTGACAAAGAGAGAGAATTCCCTGTCACTCAGCCTTCAACAGGCCAACATCTGCTCTCCTCAGCCTACAGGTTCAACTGTTGATCTCCTACCCACCCAGACACAAATGTCTGTGTCTGAACACCTCCTCGCGTTGAGACGTAAAAGTAAGTTGGTGCAGATTCCAAACAATTCTGGGCATTCTGAGCCCGGGTTAGAACCGGGTGCTTGCTCTCAAGGAAAAAAATGATGTTGAGGGAATTGTGGAATCCGTGCCCCCCCCACCTGGGTCTTTCTTTGTTTCCGAGGAAGATCTCATTCCTTGTTTACTCTAGAAGGGAGTATCAGAGGGAAGTCTAGAATGATGTTCTTGAGATCAGGGCCGCTGAGCTCTTGTGCTCTCTTGCTTCAGCCACGGGTCGCATCTCTGCCCAAGGCCATGCTTTTTTCTGTGTGTCCTGTGATGCCGCACACCGCCCTGGAGGTACATTCAGGCACATTTACGCCTGGAGAGAGGGAGAATGTTCTCAGAAAGCAGCACGGGAAGCTTATCCCCTGACTACCTTAATTTGCTGCTCCTTAATACAATGAAACATGCGACTTCCATCCAAGCAGGGAGGAAATTAGATGAAATCTTTGGGGGTGAAAGCTACAAAGCGGGTGATAGACTCAGAGATATTGTAACAGTGTTGCGGGGTGACAGGTGCAGCACCCAAAACTGATGCAACATTGTGTATCAGCTACACCTCAGTAAAAACAAAAGAAAAGAATTAGATGCAGTCTTGGTGAGAGTGAAGACTTCAGCATACTCGGTTTTTTTTTTCCTATTTTCCTTTTTTGCTTATTTTTAAATTTTTTTCAGTATCGGAAAATTAAAAAAAAATTTTTTTTTAACGTTTATTTATTTTTGAGACAGAAAGAGACAGAGCATGAACGGGGGAGGAGCAGAGAGAGAGGGAGACACAGAATCGGAAGCAGGCTCCAGGCTCTGGGCCATCAGCCCAGACCCCGACACGGGGCTCGAACTCACGGACCGTGAGATCGTGACCTGAGCTGAAGTCGGACGCTCAACCGACTGAGCCACCCAGGCGCCCCAGTATCGGCAAGTTTCATGCAAGGAGTAGATAATGGTGTAGCGTGGACCTAAAGGGATAGGTCCTATGAGAATTCCCTAATTATAGGATACGGATTTACAAATCCCAGCTGGCTGAGTGTTTATTGAAATCAGGGAGCGGGCAAGTCTTGTATTCCGGTAAGGAATTTCCAGCTGATAAACAACTTAGCCCGAGGAGCCATGGTCACCCTAGTTATTTCTGAGTAGACTGAACTAGTTTTCTTAGTAACGAAGTTTATTTTAACGCCTGGCTAGTTGAGCTAAATACAGGGAGAATAAAATACATCAAACCTATTGTATCCGTACCGTATTTTGGGGCTCATGTTCAGGAATGATTTGTGTGTTAGTAAACAATCAGATCTTTGATTCCAGACTCGTGATGCTTAAGAGAAACGTATGAGACTGAACTGCGTTTATAAAGTGTTGGGATGTTTTAAGAGAACTTGAGATCTACTCTATTTTATCGGTTTAATTGATGAGGTTTTCCTGGGGAGTTAAATTACTTGGAGAAGTTTGGCTTGTCTGAGCAGACAGATGAAGTAATGAAAAGAGAAAAAAAAATGAATATAAATATGGTGCCTTTAAAAATGCAACTACAGGGGCACCTGGGTGGCTCAGTCGGTTAAACTCAGGTCCGACCTCAGCTCAGGTCATGATCTCGCGGTTGGTGGGTTCGAGCCCCGCGTCGGGCTCTGCGCTGACAGCTCGGAGCCCGGAGCCTGTTTCAGATTCTGTGTCTCCCTCTCTCTCTGCCCCTTCCCCCGCTCACACTCTGTCTCTCTTTCTCAAGAATAAACAAACATTAAAAAAAATTTTTTTTAGGGGCGCCTGGGTGGCTCAGTCGGTGAAGCGGCCGACTTCGGCTCAGGTCATGATCTAGCCGTCAGTGAGTTCAAGCCCCGCGTCGGGCTCTGTGCTGACAGCTCGGAGCCTGGAGCCTGTTTCAGATTCTGTGTCTCCCTCTCTCTGACCCTCCCCCATTCATGCTCTGTCTCTCTCTGTCTCAAAAATAAAATAAACGTTAAAAAAAAATTAAAAAAAAATTTTTTTTTTTAAAAAGAATGCAACTACAGACGGTCCCTGACTTAGATGGTTCGACTTACGGTTGTTTGCCTTTACAGTGGTGCAAAAGCGATATGCATTCAGTAGAAATCGTACTTCAGATTTTGAGCTTTGATCTTCGCCCAGGCCAGCAAATCTGCAGCACAACGCTCTCTTGCGATGCCCAGCAGCGGGGGATCCCAGTTGGCCATCTGATCTTGAGGGTAAACACAGCCAGTAACCCATAACCATTCTGTCCCCCTACAGCCATTCTGTCCTTCACCTTCAGCGTGGTATTCAATAAATTACAGGAGATATTCCACACTTTGTTATAAAATAGGCTTTGTGTTAGATGATTTTCCCCAACTGTAGGCTAACGTAAGTGTTCTGAGCACTTTTTAAAGTTTCTTTATTTACTCTGAGAGAAAGCGCATGGGAGCATGAGCAGGGGAGGGGCAGAGAGAGGGGGAGA
Source organism: Panthera pardus (assembly GCF_024362965.1). Lineage (NCBI taxonomy): Eukaryota > Metazoa > Chordata > Mammalia > Carnivora > Felidae > Panthera > Panthera pardus. Next base: position 37,790,690 of record NW_026526876.1, read on the forward strand.
GAGAGAGAGAGAGAGAGAATATCCCAAGCAGGCTCCACACTGCCAGCACAGAGCCCGACGTAGGGCTTGATCCCACGAACCATGAGATCACAACCTGAAATGATGTTGGATGCTTAACCGACTGAATCGCCCAGGTACCCCTTGTTTAAGGAAGTTTATTTTTATTTATTTATTATTATTATTATTTTTTAAGTTAGCTAGTTTTGTATATTTGCAGTGCACTCTATGACCTGGAGTCCAGTTAAATGATTGAGTTTCTTTGGACATTCCTTTCTTTCTTTATTTTTTAATTTAATTTATTTTATTTTATTTTATTTTATTTTATTTTATTTTAATTTTATCTTTTTTAAATATGAAATTTATTGTCAAATTGGTTTCCATACAACACCCAGTGCTCATCCCAACAGGTGCCCTCCTCAGTGCCCATCGCCCACGTTCCCCTCCCTCCCGCCCCCCATCATCCCTCAGTTTATTCTCAGTTTTTAAGAGTCTCTTATGGTTTGGCTCCCTCCCTCTCCCCCCACCCCCCACCCCTTCCTCTCCCCCATGGTCTTCTGTTAAGTTTCTCAGGATCCACATAAGAGTGAAAACATATGGTATCTGTCTTTCTCTGTGAGAAGAAGTTTAAATATTAATCAATGTTTCCCTTGAAACTCAGGGCTAAAACTTACTGAATTTCCTTCTTTTAATTTTTTTTCATGTTTTTATTAATTTTTGAGACAGAGAGAGCCAGAGCATGAGCAGGGGAGGGGCAGAGAGAGAGGGAGACACAGAATCTGAAGCAGGCTCCAGGCTCCGAGCTGTCAGCACAGAGCTCGACGCGGGGCTCGAACTCCCAGACTGTGAGATCATGACCTGAGCCGAAGTCGGACGCTTCACTGACTGAGCCACCCAGGCGCCCCCTTACTAGATTTCTTGATAGAAATATGTCTTAGTTGACTCTTGCTACAATAGTGTCGTATAACAGACCACCCCAACAAAGCTTACACAAGCATTTAGTCTCAGGCTCAGAGGTTCAAAGATTAACTGTGGTTCAGAAATCTAGGCTGGGCTCAGCTGGGGGACTCTGCTCTCGACTGCCGGCCAGCTGGGTTGGCTCCAGGCCACGGGTTCCGTCAGGTTCTGCTTCCTGGGTTTTCTTCCAGAGCCAAGGCTGAAGGGACAATAACTCACGTCCTTCTAACCGCAGATCCCTGGAACTCAGGAGATAAAGCCGATCCGCACAAACACATCTCAGCCTTTGCTAACAACCATTTGACTAAAGCAAATGTTGTGGCTGAGCCTAAGTGACGTAGAACTTCATTCCAGGGAAGTGAAGTCTTGGACCCAGTCATCATTCCATGGCAAATACAAAGATCTGTCCGTCGAATATAGAGCTTGCCCTTGTGACTTGGCTAAACTGAATATTAATGTAAAACCTAGTAATCACAGAAAGACTTCTCAAAGTACAAAAGCTTCCCTTCCGATAATAATTCCTAACACTTACTCTGGAAGTATGACGTTCTGGGGCACTGTTCGAAGGACTTCACATGTGCCAACTCACTTAATTCTTAAACCAGCCTCACGAGACGGGTGCCATCATCATCTACAATTTTTAGAGAGCGAGAAGGGGAGAGGACAGGAGCAGATGGAGAAAACACAGAGAGAGAACGTTAAGCAGGTTCCATGCTCAGCATATAGCACGACGCGGGACTCGATCCCCCAACCCTGGGATGGTGACCTGAGCCGAAACCAAGAGTCAGACGCTCAACCAAGGACTGAGTCACCCAGACGTCCCTGTCATCTACAGTTTTACAAGTGAGGGTACTGAGGCACAGAGAGGTTAAGCAGCATGTCCAAGGTCACACAGCAGGAGTCAGAGCCAGGGTCTGGAGTTCATCTTTTAACCAGTACGCTGTGCTGTCTCTTGAAGGCGTCCAGACGGTTCAGAGAACAACTGAGAAGAAATCCACGGCCTCTCGAGTCTGTGGGCCTTTTGCTCTGGTCCACGCCAGGGAAGCACTTTCTCGGCACCACGGTCAAGCTGAAGCCAACGGGACCCCATCCTTGACTTCTGTCCTTGTTCCACTGTCTGGTCCTTCCTGACTTCCTTTCTGCCTCTTCTGTGTCTCTTTCATTCTCAGTAACTTGGGCTCTCCCTGACACCGGGCAGCGGGGCAGAGGAAGGGCTACGCAGCCAGCAAATCTGGCTCCAGTCCCTCTGGGTCTGTCACACGGCCCTGAAGTTCACCTGTCTCGTGTAAAAATGAGACCGACCAACACTGAAGGCCCGCCATTGTTCTGAGCTTTGAAGGGCATAATGAAACTCATTCATTCCTTTCTCCATCAGACGGGTTTTGAGTATCAATTGTGAGCCGACCCCCCGGTTAGTGCCCACGGGCGACAAAACCGTCCCGCCACTCCAGGCGACCATTCACTCAGCCGGTCAATGAATCGTACCCACTCTGAGCGGCCCTGTGCGAAACTCGAGGAGTAGCAAAATGACCAGCATGCGGTCGCCTTCCTCGGGAGCTAATAAGTGGCTGCTAGGCACCAGCACTCAGGTAGGGTGTCAGAAATCCTCTGACTTCCTTCTTCGCAGAGCCCCCCGCCTCTTGGCCAAAGGCACTGTTGTCATCGGACCAGGATGCAAAGCTGGCTTGATCGGTCTTCCAAAGAACATCTTTCAGAAGGCTCACCTATGACAACAGGATCCGCCAGAAGCACTTGCGCCCCCTGTGGGCCACTCGGAGCTCCTCCCACGGGGGACAAGTTGCCTGCTGGCCAAGGTGACAATGGAGGTGCGGGGAGTGGCTGGAGTCACCAAGCACAGAGGTGATTCGATTACCTGAGAACCTGCCAACGGGCCCACAGCCAAGGAGAAGTGGAGGGCACGTCCCGGTGGTAAAAATAGTCACGATGAAAAAGCCACCCACAGGGGGAGAAGAGACCTACCTTCAGGGGGACCCCAGACAGCACCCGGAGTGAGAGATGGGCACAGGCCCGGACACCCATCAGCTCTCCAGAGTCATTTCTTGTCTGCCCCTTAGGGCAGCAACGAACATCCTGCTTGGCTCTGGGTCTAGACACCCGGGGACCACAGCCCGGCAATGCCAGGCAGAGCTGGTGTTAGAGCTTCTGGCTGATCAAGCTGAAAAACAGCAAACACGTCGTCGCTTCGCCAACGCTTCCCTTCCAGCATGGTCACAGGGGTTAAATTGAGAAGGGTGATGGGTGTGACAGCCTTGTGTAAGCAGTGACTTTTTACTGCAGGCACATGGTAAGCATAATGCTTTACCGATGTGATTTGTCCGGGAAAGCAGAGGATCCCTTTTCTAGCCGTTTTCAGAAAGCCGTCATCTGTAATCGTAAATCCTCGGGGCATTTCTTTCTACCCTTTTTGGACTTACCTGGTTTGAGTGATTGGACTATAGCATTTTTCTTTTAGTCACACGGCCTGGTATGCATTTCTGTCTTAAGTCCTCTTGGGGACCCAGCAGGATATAATTACATACATACCGCATCAAAATAGAAACCTTGGTCATTTGGCAAGCGTTCTGCATGCTGTTGTTTTGTTTACTTAAAAAAAAATATTATAGGGGCGCCTGGGTGGCTCACTCGGTTGAGCGAGGGTCGGACTTTGACTCAGGTCATGATTTCAAGGTTCCAAGTTCGAGCCCCACATGGGGCTCTGTGCTGACAGCTCAGAGCCTGGAGCCTGCTTCGGATTCTGTGTCTCCCTCTCTCTCTGCCCCTCCCCTGCTCATGCTCTGTCTCTCTCCGTCTCAAAAATAAATAAACGTTAAAAAAAATTAAAAAAAAATTAAAAAAAAATGTTACCTTTGCAATGTAAGCTAGGTGCTGGTAAAATACAGGACAGTCACACTGGGGCTGAACCACAGAAGGCTGCCCAGCACTGCGCCTGGCCTATGAAAAGGGTCCTGCGATATTTTCATCTGAAATGCACTAGATTCTTCCAGGCACAGAGGTGGGCCCACAGGTCTCTTAGAGAGAGGGATTCAACCCACTCCAGCTTCCCTCCCCGCGTCTTTTGCCAGAACCGAGTGGGTGAGGCGGTGGGTGGAGGCGGGGCCAAGGCAGAACCTGCCCTTGCGGGTATGTGAGCTGTAGGCTGGCGGTTTGGCTCAGGCTCGCGTGCGCCCAGTTTTTCACGGGGAGGAAAATGGAGGGGCCGCGGTGACAGGGAGGCTAGAGGTGACCGCACGGATTTTGTTGTTCTTTAAGGGGATCATAGATGTCCTATTACCATCCGAGGACAAGGAAAAGAGGTCCCAGACAGAGGCTGGGAGACGGGCGAGAGAAGCGCGGGGGTGGGGTGGGGTGGGGTGGAGCCTGACCGCAGCTCCGGGCAGGGTGCGCTCCGGGTTCCGAGCGCGCAGCGAGGACCGGCTCCGGCAGCCCGGGGAGGAGACAAGCGCAGGTGACACCGTGACCACCCGCGCTCCCGTCCAGCCTCTCGCAGCCCCTGGCCATTCGGAGGTCTGCGTCACGCGCTGAAGCCACGCGCTCCCGGGCACGGAGGGCCCCTCTGCCACCTCGGACGGTGGAGACTGGCGCGCTGGGGACGCCAAATGCGCCACTCGCCGGAGGGGCTTCCCAGTCCCTCAGACTCCGTTCCCACCCAGCTCCTCCACCTACTAGCCGATCGCCCCGTGGTGCCTCAGTATCCCCGCCCTAAAAAAGTGGGGCAAAGCGCAAAGAAAACGTTTAGCGCCTGGCCGGTCCCTAGGAGGTATCGCGAGCAGGGGCTGCGGACTTTATCACCACCTTCTCGAGTTCTCCAGGGCGTGGGCCCGCGGCGGGTCTGTTGGCGCGAGGGTCAGTGGTCCCCAAACGACGGCACAGATGCTTGGGCGGACCCGGAGAGCCGCAGGTGGGCGGGGACTGCCCAGAGCTCTCCAGCCCCGTGCACCTGCCCGGATCCCAGAAATTTGCCTCTGGCAGTCGGCGCGGGGAGGGGGGAAGGGGAGCCCCCGTCCTGCTCGACGGCCGCTGGGTCCCTGCGAGGCGGCGGGATTCGAGATGACTTGGTGCAGCGGTCGGGGAGCTGGCAGGTGCGGGGGCGGCCGGGGACGCCAGGGAGGGGGCCGCGGTCTCCGGGTGGGGCCCGACCCGCTCCCGCCTAGGTGAGGAGGGCAGCTGGAAGGGGACAGCGCTCGGGGACGCGACCCTGTGGCCAGCCCCTGCTCTTTCTGGAACGCTGCGCCCCCCTCCCCGGGGAACCCTGGTTTCCCCAGCTGGAAAATGGGACGTGGACGTTGCGTCTTGGTCCCGGGGAAGGTGTCCCGTGGATGTCCCGAGGGTGGGATTTTGCCCCAGGGGACCGCGGGCTCTGCACGGACGGGAAGCCGAGGCCGCGCGCGTCCCCTCCGCGGCTCAGAAGCCAACCGGCGCTGTCGGGGGGGGGGGGGGGGGGGGCGGGGATTTTAGAAAGTCGGGTTTTCGGAGCGTCTGTTCTGTCGCCAGGGCGCAGTGGAGCCTGAGAACTGGTGCAATCAATAATGCGGAGAAGTGGGCTGGGAAGTCTAATTTCATTTTTGTAGCCCGCCCCCCCCCCCGGCCCCCAAGGATCAAAATCAAAACACATTCTGTGCCCTTTTACCCTCAACGTTTATTTTCTCCGAATTTTTCAATACTAGAACAATCCTTACACTGACAAGGAAGGCATCTTGCGAAAATCTTGCAAAAGCGCGTCCGTGAGATGATTGATGTTTTCTAAGCATGAACGCGAAGCACGGGGTATCCAGAAGATGTGACGGAGGGAGGGGAATGTTCTGGCTCCGGCTTGGCTTTCGTTCCAGGCGTTCGGGCTCCTTCCGCGGCCCCCCCCCCACCCCATTCTTTAGTGTGTGACCCAGAAGTCCTGGCATCAGGCTAGGTGCCAACGAATTATAGCTGGCAAGGCCTCGGCAAATGTGACTTTCCCTTCACACAAAGACAGCTGGAATGCAGAAAAGGTCTTGGGTTTTAATGGATGGTGTTTGCTCTCTTTATAACCCTGGGACCTTAAGGCTGCTGGCCTTTGTGACCATGAGGGAACTAATGTTTCTTTTTCAGAAGAAACTTTTTTTTTTTTTTAAGAGAGAGAGAGAGAGAAAGAAGAGGGGCTCACCTTAAGCAGGGCTTGTGTTTTTTGTTTGTTTTTTACCCAGTGAGAGGGACTCAGAAACCGTGAGATTCTGACCTGAGCTGAAGTTAGATGCTTAACCCGCTGAATCACCCAGGGGCTCAAGAAACTAATTCTTTAAAAAAAAATTTTTTTTTAATGTTTATTTATTTTTGAGAGAGACAGAGACAGAATGCGAGTGGGTTAGGGGCAGAGAGAGAGGGAGACACAGAATCGAAGCAGGCTCCAGGCTCCCAGCTGTCAGCACAGAGCCGGTCGGGGGGCTGGAACTCATGAGCTGTGAGATCATGACCTGAGCTGAAGTCAGACGTGTAACTGACTTGAGCCACCCAGGCGCCCCAAGAAACTAATTCTTTTAATCTTTTATTTGCTTTTTAGTTTCTTCCTTTCCTTTCCTTTCCTCTCCTCTTGTCTCCTCCTTTTTCTTTTTTCTTTTCTTTTCTTCCTTCTTTCTTTTTTTTTCTTTTCCTTCCTTCCTTCCTTCCTTCCTTCCTTCCTTCCTTCCTTCCATCCTTCTTTCCCTTTCTTTCTTTCCTTCTTTCTTTTGAAAATTTTCTTGTCTTTTTTATTAAGTAATCTCTACACCCAACTGGGGGCTGGAACTCACCACCCAGAGATCAAGTCACATGCTCCCCTGACTGAGCCAGCCAGGCACCCCTAGTTTCCTTTTTTCAATTAAAAAAAAATGTCTGATTTTGACAGGAGTATTTCTGATTTTGTCCAAGACAGGGTAGTTCGCCCCAACACGGGAAATAATCATTATAGTGTCAGCCGCTAAGCTCCGTAAACTGGTGAGTTCATGTCATTTCATACACTAGGCTTATTTATGTGTGGACCCTGTTCGAGATTGACCCAGTACTGCTCACAGCGGCACCCTCCTCTTGTGCCCACTCTACAGTTGTGGAGACTGAGGAAAGAAGTTGCCCAAGGAATACACTGGAAGAGGCAGGTTGGGATTCAGCTCCATGTGAGGCTACAGCAGATGCTTTTTGATTGCTTGGGGCATTTTGGTCATAATATTTCACTCGACAAGTGTTTGATAATCTATTATGTGCTAGGCATCGTGGTAGGTCCTGGGCACACAACTGTCCTCACCTCTCGGAGAAGCGGTGACCCTAGCGTATTTGTCGTTCTCAGCTACTCATTTTTAAATCTTTAAAAAATGTGTATTTATTTTTGAGAGAGAGACAGACCACGAGTGGGGGAGGGGCAGAGAGAGAGGGAGACCCAGAATCCGAAGCAGGCTCCGGGCTCCGAGCTGTCAGCACAGAGCCCCATGTGGGGCTCGAACTTGGAAACGTGAGATCATGGCCTGAGTCAAAGTCCGACGCTTAACCAACTGAGCCACCCAGGCGCCCCTCAGCTACTCATTTTTTTAACACCCCCATCCTCTACAGGACAGAATCATTTTCAGCAAAAAGCATGTAATAATAATAATTATTCTCTTGCTTTTCATTTTAAGATCATTAAGAAGACTGTCATTTCTAAAGATACCAAAATTGGGTAGAATATGTTACGTATGAATTAAAATTCGCACCCACCAAACACAATACCACTCCTGGCAGTTTGTGCTGTGTTGCTGTTTTAAATTTTAAGCACTAATGGGGCTCCTGGTTAAACGTCCTCCCCTCTTGATCTCACAGTCTTTTGGGTTCAAGTCCCAAGCTGGGCTCTGTGCTGAGCGTGAAGCCTACTTGAAAGAAAGAAAGAAAGAAAGAAAGAAAGAAAGAAAGAGAAAAAGGAAGGAAGGAAAGGGAGAAAGGAAAGAAAGAAAAGAAAGCAAAGAAAGAAAGAAAAGAAAGAAAGAAAGAAAGAAAGGAAGGAAGGAAGGGAGGAAAGGAAAGAAAGAAAGAGAAAGGAAGGGAGGAAAGGAAAGAAAGAAAGAAAGCAAAGAAAAAGAAAGAAAAAAAGAAGGAAGGGAGGAAAGGAAAGAAAGAAAAGAAAAGAAGAAAAGAAAGAAAGAAGAAAAAGAAAAAGGAAGGAAAGAAGGGAGGAAAGGAAAGAAAGAAAAGAAAGAAAAGAAAGAAAGAAAGGAAGGAAGGAAAGAAAAGAAAGAAAGAAAGAGAGAAGAAGGAAGGAAGGGAGGAAAGGAAAGAAAGAAAAAATAAAGCAAAGAAAGAAAAGAAAGAAAAAAGAAAGAAAGGAAGGAAGGGAGGAAAGGAAAGAAAGGAAGGAAGGGAGGAAAGGAAAGAAAGGAAGGAAGGGAGGAAAGGAAAGAAAGAAAAGGAAAGAAAGAAAGCAAAGAAAGAAAGAAAGAAAGCAAAGAAAGAAAGAAGAAAAAAAAATTAAGCGCTAATGAAAAGGTCCGCAGTCACACGGAAAGACAAAGTGACTGAAGTTTGGTTTATTCATCTTTAAAATAGGTGATGGGGAGATAGGAGCTTGCTCGGGTCACTCCAAGCGTCGACCCGGTATTGTAGTACTTCCGGGAATGGTGCACCCTCTCGGGGACTAAAAAAAAAAAAAAAAAAAAAAAAGTGTGCTATTTGTGTTTATATCACATCCACTGCTTAAATGGAGGAGGAGTAGGTAATACCACCTGGGTTAGAGCCAAGCCACTCCCTGAGCCAGCCTGAACAATTCCCAGCGCTCTCCATTTTACTCTGGTTCCAGGCTTATCTTTGAAAGGAACCTAGGGGGGGGTCCCCGAACAGCTCAGTCGGTTGTGTCTGTGCCATGATCTCGCTGTTCAGGAGTTCGGGCCCCGCATCAGGCTCACTGCTCTCAGCACAGAGCCCCCTTTGGATCCTCTCTCTGCCCGTCCCCTACTTTCTTTCTCAAAAATAAACATTAAAAAAAAAAAAAGGGAAAGGAATCTATGTAGCTGAGCGAGGTGTGTGTTGGGAGCCGGCTGTGTAACTGAGTTGTTCACGTCAAATTCCACGAAGAATATAATTTTTATAAAGGGTAGACAATAAATGGCGCTAATTTGAAGCTCGAATGGATTATTAAAACATCAAGGTAAGTGCAACGGTTGCTTGGAACTTAGACCAACGGTTCTCAATCTTTTTGGTCTCAGGATCCTTTACATTCTTAGAAATTACGGAGGACCCCCCCCCACCCCCAGGGAGCTTTTGTTTATGCGAGTTGTATCATTCCCATTACCACATGAGACATTAAAGCTGAGGAAGTTTAAAAGATGTATTTGTGAAGTTATTAAAAACATGGGACGCCTGGGGGGCCCCAGTGGGTAAAGTATCCAACTTTGGCTCAGGTCATGATCTCATGGGTTGTGAGTTCGAGCCCCGCGTCGGGCTCTGTGCTGACACCTCGGAGCCTGGAACCTGCTTTGGATCCTGTTTCCCTCTCTCTCTGCCCCTCCTCCACTCACTCTCTGTCTCTCTCTCTCTCTCTCTCTCTCTCTCTCAAAAAGAAAACAAACATGAAAGAATTAAAAAAAAAAAAAACCAAATCATCAACCTACCAGATGTTAACATAATGCATTTTATTTATTTTTTCTTTTTTTAATTTTTTTTAACGTTTATTTATTTTTGAGACAGAGAGAGACAGAGCATGAACAGGGGAGGGGCAGAGAGAGAGGGAGACACAGAATCTGAAACAGGCTCCAGGCTCTGAGCGGTCAGCACAGAGCCTGATGCGGGGCTCGAACTCACGGACTGTGAGATTGTGACCTGAGCCGAAGTCGGCCGCTTAACCGACTGAGCCACCCAGGCGCCCCAACATAATGCATTTTTTATGAAAAATTAATCATTTGAAGGCTTGACCGGGACTGACACCCTTCCTAGGTGACTCATGGGATTATTGGCCAGAGGCTTTGCTGTGTCTCTACATGGCACTTCATGGGCAACTCACAACACGACAGCGAGCTTCTCTAGAGTTAATTACTTGAGAGGAAATGCGTCACCAAGGCGAAGACCACAGTGGGTGTTTACTATCTAATCTCAGAAGTGACTGATTTTTCTTTCTGATCGTGTCTTTCTCAGGTTTTCATAAAACGGTTATGTTGTTTCACAAATAAGTTGGGGAGTATTCCCTCTCTTCCTATTCTCTGGTCTTCCAAAGAATAGAATTTTCTATGCTTACAGAAAATGAAATAAAAATGAAAATGTGGCATTAAAATTATAATTATACCGTTTGGATTATTCAGAATTTTCTCTTTTTGCCCGTGTCCGCTTTTCTAAGTTGTATTTTTTCTCGTTCCTCTGTGCTTTCAAATTTATTGGTACGAATTGTTAATTTATATTCTCTTATTGCTTCTTTAATGGCTGTAAGATTCTAGCGATGCCCTCAATGTTCCTGCCATTGGCGATTTGTGCCTACTCTTGTTTTTTTCTTGATCCCGCCAATGGGTTTATTAATTTTATTGGCTTTTAAAAATAAAACAACTTTGGCTTTGATGATCCTTTGTAGTGTATATTCCTATCTCATTAATTTATGCCCTCACATTTAATACTTCCTCCTTTCTGTTTTATTTGATCCTAATCTGCTCTTTTTTCTAAACTCTGAGATAGATGTTTGGTTTCCCAACTCAGATTTTCATCTTTCCTAATGTAGGTGTTCAAGCCCCGTAAATGTCTCCTTTTTTTCCTTCCCACTCCCCAGTGATGTCCAGTGCTAACAATCTGATGATATATTTGCTTTTATTTTTACACAAATAGGATCCTACCATATATGCTATTCTGGAACCTACTTTGTTTTTCTTTAAGACATAATTTATTTTTATTATTTTTTCAAGTTTATTTCTTTTGAGACAGAGAGAGAGAGAGAGAGAGCACAAGGAGGGGAGGGTTGTCGGCACAGAGCCTGACGTGGGGCTATATCCCACGAACCGTGAGATCGTGACCTGAGCCGAAGTCGGACGCTTCACTGACTGAGCCACCCAGGGGCCCCTCGCCGGAGCCTTTTGTCACGGGTGCAGAGGCCTGCATGACTGAACAGCCTTCAACCCTTACACCATCAAACAAACTGAACCATTTGCGAGTTCGACAAAGAGGAGAGGAGGCGCTCCCCCAGGTTGGTTGAAAACACAGGCAAAGAAATGAATAGCTTCTAAAAACAATTGTTTAAAACTGTGCGGTAGCCAGGCCCTCTCAATGTGGATCCTCTTCCTCTGCGACCTCTTCGTCAGGCTTCAATGCTTCATACCTAGGATGAAGCCAGACTTATTTTGAATGGTCACGTTTACCATCATCATATATGATATATTTTTTAATTTTTTTTAAAGTTTATTTGTTAAAAAAAAATTTTTTTTTAATGTTTATTTTTGAGACAGAGAGAGACAGAGCGCGAGCAGGGGAGGGGCAGAGAGAGAGAGAGGGAGACACAGGATCCGAAGCAGGCTCCAGGCTCCGAGCTGTCAGCGCAGAGCCGGACGCGGGGCTCGAACTCCCGAACCGCGAGATGATGACCTGAGCCGAAGTTGGACGCTTCACCGACTGAGCCACCCAGGCACCCCAAAAGTTTATTTATTTTGAGGGAGAGAGTGCATGTGTACGAGCTGGGGAGGGGCAGAGCGAAAGGGAGGGAGAGAGAGAATCCCAAGCAAGGCTCCATGCTATCAGCGCCCCACGACCGTGAGATCGTGACACGAGCCAAAACCAAGAGTCAGACGTGTAACCCACGGAGCCACCCAGGCGCCCCTGCTACTTTTCCACGTAACAAGTTTAAGAGCCTCTTGTAATGTGCAGGGCGCTGTGACACAGGCATCGGGAAACAAAAGCGAATCAGGCCCCCTCTGCACCATCCAACCCCCTCTGTCCACACCAGCGCTTTTTAGCCTCTTTTGCAGCCACGGACCCCCCTTGAGAACCTGATGAAGACTGTGGCGGTAGGAACAGGTGCCCGTGCGACGTCCTGCAGTGAGGAACGCGGTCATCCCTTACTGTACTCTTCTCATTCATCCTGGAGGAGAAGGCACCCTCCCGGTGCCTCTCAACACCCTCACCTCGGTTTTTGACGGATGAGATAATGTGCTCAGAGAGATGATGTCACAAGCGCGCTCAGCTGGAAGCTGGAAGAACGCTGACCAGAATCCGGGTCCACGACTTGTGCTGTTTTGCCCCAAACGGCGTGGGTGACCGGTGTGATATGCCGCGAGCAAGGCGTACCCACGATCCTAGGCTCCTCCGTCCGGAGATGAAACGTCCTGACCCGTGATCAGGAAGGATGACCTTTGTATTTGGACATTTTTACATTTGGGAAAGGATTTCCCTCCGGTCTCTCCCTCTCCCCTTCTCCCCCTCCTTCTGTTCCCCTTCTTTCTCACCTAGAACCCTTGTGTTTTATACGACTAGTCTCCGCCCCCATCAAGTGATGGATTCCTGGAGGAAAGAGACAAGAGTTGGTTTGTTTCCGTTTTCCCCCTGCTGCCTCCGGCTGGTCGGCACCTGCTGTGGCCTGCGGGCAAGTTCATCCTCTGCAGGAAGAGATTGGAGGCGGAAGCTTTTAGTAAATGTGTTGGCCTTCAGCTCACGCTCTGCCTTCAGAGATGATCTCTGTTACTCACATGCCTGGCCTCCTCCTGACATTCACCTTAGCCTTGGGGGGCGGTGCTGACCCACAATGGCAGGTGGTGGGGGCCGGACTTCGAAAAAGGGGCTTAGGGAGGGTTATCACGTCGCGCTGAAATGCCCGTTTTATGAAGGCTCAATGTGTTTTTAAGGAAATGGTTGGCGAGGCAGAGGGTTACGGCCGGCAGGTCATTGGGGACTTTATGGAAAATGCGTAATAGTACGCTTCTAAGTACTGCTCTCCAGCCGCCTCCCAGGGCCTCTGCCAGGGGCTATTTTCGTCTTCCTTTAGGTCACGCCATTGTCCAGTTTCCATGTGGTTTCTTCTTGGGCCCGCGGTTACTTGGAAGCGTATTTGTGAATTTCCCAAGTCAGGGATTTTTCTAGTTATGTTTTTGTCGTTCGCCGCTAGCTGCACGGCGTGGGGACCAGAAAATATGCGCTATGTATGTTCTTTGAAATTTTGGACACTTGTTTTCTGACCCAGCATTTGTAATGTTCTGTGTGTGTTTATTATTTTTTTTAATGTTTATTTATTTTTGAGAGAGACAGACAGAATGTGAGCAGGGGAGGGGCAGAGAGAGAGGGAGACGCAGAATCCGAAGCAGGCTCCAGGCTCTGAGCCGTCAGCACAGAGCCCGACGCGGGCCTGGAACCCACGACCCGCGAGATCATGACCTGAGCCCAAGTCGGACGCTTCGCCGACTGAGCCACCCAAGCGCCCCATGTAATGTTCTGTGTACGTTTCAAGGAATGTGTATTCTGCCGTTGTTACATGTACTATGCTGTATGTTCTTTATATCAAGTTTGCTGATTGCCTGGTTCAAGTAATCTGAACGCTTGCTAATTTTTTTATTTGCTTGCTCCTTGGTTAGGGAGGGAAGTGAGTTAAAAATCCCTCACCATGGTTCCACCAGATTTGTCTGTTTCTCCTTGTCATGCTTTCACTCTTTTGCGTTTCGTATTTTGAGGCGTTATGAGAAAAAGGAATTGTTACCTCTTCTTGTGAACTGAATATTTTACAACTTTGAGGTATCTGCGTTTGGCTTTTTGTCTTTAAAATCTGCTTCCTCTGATGTTAATCTAGCGAGATCAACTTTATCTTGGTTACTTGGTATATTTATCTTCCTTATTATTCTCAGCATTTCCATATCCGTGTGTGTTTTTGACGTTTCTCTTGCAAAACCGCATGTGACTGGGCTTCTTTTTTCCATGTGGCCTGACTATTCCTTGCATTTTAACTGGAGCATTTAATTGATTTGCATTTATGTAATTACTGGGGTGGTTGGTTTATAAATTTTTTTTTTTTCAACGTTTTTTATTTATTTTTGGGACAGAGAGAGACAGAGCATGAACGGGGGAGGGGCAGAGAGAGAGGGAGACACAGAATCGGAAACAGGCTCCAGGCTCCGAGCCATCAGCCCAGAGCCTGACGCGGGGCTCGAACTCACGGACCGCGAGATCGTGACCTGGCTGAAGTCGGACGCTTAACCGACTGCGCCACCCAGGCGCCCCAGGGGGGTGGTTGGTTTAAATCCAGCATCTCACGGAGAGCTTTCTATTTGTTTTACCTGATCTCTGTTCTTTCCTTTCTTGCCCCTTTTTGATATCGATTCTTTTTTTATTATCCCCTTTGCCTGACTCTGACCTTGAAACTTACTCACTATTTATACTATTTCCATAGTATTTATGCTGTAGATCATAACATACTTTTGACCTATGAAAGTCTAGAATTACTTGGTATTTTTAATCCTGTTGGGCAATGCAAAGACCTTGTCACACTTCTAGTCTACTTACTGCCTTTCCTGAGTTACTTTCCTTTCCTTTTTTTTCCCCTATGATATACAAAACAGTATTATTGCTTTATGCAGTCAGTAGTGACCTAGATTTACCCACTTATCTGCCATTTTGATTTCTCTTCATTCTTTCCTTATGACCTTCCCTTCCATCTGGGATAATGTGCCTGCGGGAGCTCCTTTAGTGGGAATATGCTAGTGACAGATTCCCTCAAACCTTGTTCATCTGAAAATGTCTTTGTCGCGCCTTTATCCTTGAATATTTTTTTCTGGTATAGAAGATATATATTTCTTAACATTTATTTATTTTTGAGAGACAGAGCATGAGCAGGGGAGGGGCAGAGAGAGGGAGACACAGAATTGGGACCAGGCTCCAGGCTCTGAGCTGTCAGCACAGAGCCCGACACGGGGCTCGAACTCACGGGCCCGGGAGATCATGACCTGAGCTGAAGTCGGCCGCTTAACCGACGGAGCCACCCAGGCAACACCTGAAAAAATTTTTTTTAACGTTTATTCATTTTTGAGAGACACAGAGAGAGCAACTCATTATCTTGGTAGCCACCCAAGTCCTTCACGCAGATGTGTTCGTTTTCCTTCCGTTTTTCTAGTTCTCATCGGTGGGCTGAACCAGGAGAGCAGGTGGAATCCGCAGGCATCGGGTGCGGGCGCCGACGCTAAGAGTGGGGTGTGGCTAACTTTAATTGAGCTCAAGAAAATAGGGGCGCCTGGGTGGCTCAGTCGGTTGAGCGTCCGACTTCAGCTCAGGTCACGATCTCGCGGTCTGTGAGTTCGAGCCCCGCGTCGGGCTCTGGGCTGATGGCTCAGAGCCTGGAGCCTGCTTCCGATTCCGTGTCTCCCTCTCTCTCTGCCCCTCCCCCATTCATGCTCTGTCTCTCTCTGTCTCAAAAATAAATAAACATTAAAAAAATTTTTTTTAAAAATAAAAAAAGAAAATAAAGGAGGTATTACTGGTGCTCAATATTGTGAAGCGATTCATAGTTATTATTATATAACGGCAGGTGATCCTCGGAGAAAAATGGGGGTTACGGGCACTGACCTCCCCCTTTCACCTCCTGTGTAGTCGAAAATCCATGTATCACTTTTGACTCCCCCCCCCCCCAACTTAACAGTTTACTGTTGACTGGAAGTCTTACCGATAGCATAAACGGTTTGACACATACTTTATATGTATGCGTGTTAGGCAATGTGGTCCTTTTTTGGTTGGGGAGAGAGAGAGAGCAGGTAAGAGTGAGGGCGAGCAGGGGAGGGGAGTGGGGGTGCATGGGGGAGAGAGAGAGAGAGAGAGAGAGAGAGAGAGGATCTCAAGCAGGCTCAATGCTCAGCATGGAGTCCCATTTGGGGTTCAAGCTCACGACGCTGGGCTCATGACCTGAGCTGAGATCAAGAGTTGGGACACTCAAGTGACTCAGCCACCCACGCACCCCCAAAGTTATTATATTAATTTCAATTTTTTTTTTACCTCTCCAATGAAACAAATATATATATTTAAAGTTTTTATTTATTTATTTTGAGAGAGAGAGAGAACAAGCAGAGGAGAGGCAGAGACAAGGGGAGGGATTCGTGTGATAAAGCAAACAGAAATTATGAGATTACTTTCTCACGCGGTAGGCAAATCCTGACTAACCGGCTTCCGTTGTCTGCTGAGACGTGGGGCCATCTGGACCAGCCCTGCTAGGGTACAAGAGCCCCTGAGGGCCGGGAGTGACACCATCTTCTGACTCGGGACCCAGGAGGTTCCTCCAGTTTCTTCCTGGTCCCAAAGTTCTGTACCTGGAATATGAGAACTGCTCGGCAGGGGTAAATAGCTTTATGGGACTTGAAGGGACAGGTTGCCATCAGCCGACACGGGTGACCGACTCATTGTTCCTCAAATATGGTCCCACCAGAATAGCAGCCTCATACAATTACAATTTGAACCGGTCCCCACGTAAGAACGTGAAGAGTGCAATTTTAACATCGTAGGACATTTGTAGTTATCTGATAAAAATTTGGCTGCTTAATATTTGATTGGTAATCTCTCACCAACCAGTTCTGCTTCATGACCGAATCGCAAATGCTGTCCTTAGCTGGAACCAAGGTTTGGTAAAATCAGAACTCCAAAGCTGAGACGGGGGTGATCACATGGTCGAACTTGAGTAAGGGTTAAGTAAAGGTGTATTTTCTGCCGGTGTTTCTAGAACGTGATTAGTTTAAACATGTCTGTCTTTGTCTGAATGTCATTTTATTGTTATTTTTAAAATTATTTTGGAGAGAGAGAGAGACAGAGCGTGAGCGAAGGAGGGGCAGAGAGAGAGGGAGACACAGAACCCGAAGCAGGCTTCCAGGCTCCGAGCCGTCAGCACAGAGCCTGACGCGGGGCTCGAACTCGCGAACCGCGAGATCATGACCTGAGCCCAAGTCAGACACTTAGCTGACTGAACCAGCCAGGTGCCCCTGAATGTCATTTTTAGAAGATGCAGATGTTACAGAAATCTATAACAACAGAGTGAAAATTCCACGTGAACCTTTTATGTATATACTCAAGTATTTCTGGGCTTTGGTTTATTCCATTCACCTATTTGCTTATTCTGGAATCAGTATTATGCTTTTAATAACTGTAGCTTTCTAATAGTTTGTCCGTGAGTTCGAGCCCCGTGTCGGGCTCTGTGCTGACAGCTCGGAGCCTGGAGCCTGCTTCGGATTCTGTCTCCCTCTCTCTCTGCCCCTCTCCTGCTTGTGCTCTGTCTCTCTCTCTCTCTCTCTCTCTCTCTCTCTCTCAAACATGATATAATATTTTAAAAAATTTTAAAAAGGAATATGTTGACTGAAAAATTCCTCACTGTAATCTGATTCTTAGCATTGACTATAATTAATAACTTGTCACTTCAGATATTTTTTCTGTGACTCTACGCTTTAAATATGCATGTAGTGTTGTATTCAGTCCAATAAGGTCTTAGTGTTTTAAAGGATTTATACTATGTCTATTCAGTCGTCTGCTTTTTAAAAAATTTTTTTTAATGTTTATTTATTTTTGAGAGAGAGAGAGAGGCAGACTGCGAGCAAGGGAGGGGCAGAGAGAGAGGGAGACACCGAACCGGAAGCAGGCCCCAGGCCCTGAGCTGTCAGCCCAGAGCCCGACGCGGGGCTCGAACTCGTGAACTGTGAGATCATGACCTGAGCTGAAGTCGGACGCTGAACCCACCGAGCCACCCAGCCGCCCCTCAGGGATTTGCTTTTCAAAATAAATGGCATTTCAGTATTTATTCAGCTGTTTAAAGTCTCACACTAGGGCTTTACAAGCTGTTGGACATTTGACAAATTATTTCTCCCGAAGAACCGTAACGCACATTCCCAGACAGTATAAATATATAATGGAACTAGTATTAATGTATATCATTATTTATAAATGGATTATCAAGTACGGCTCAGTTCATTGCCAGAAATTCACTTCCTTTTTTTTTTTTTTTTTTTTTTTTTTTTTTTTTTAAAGAAGGAGAGGCTGGGAAGAGGGGAAAAAATTCACACTTCAAACAAAAATAGTAGTGGTAAACAACTTCCGATAGGTCTGTAAAAGGAGATGTTCAGAAATTTTATGATTAAACTTCGTTTTAGTTTCACTAACAAAGCCTCACTGGCCTTTCAGAAATAGTTACTAAGTTAAAGGATATATTCTACATGTTTTGCACAAGACAAAAGGCAACCTTTCATTAAAAGTAGGAATAACGCCTGGGGCGCCTGGATGGCTCAATTAAGCATCTCGACTCTTGATTTCAGCTCAGATTTCAGATTTGATCTCACAGTTCGTGAGTTCGAGCCCTGCATCGGGCTCCGTGCTGACGGTGGGGAACCTGCTTGGGATTCTCTCTCTGCCTCTCTCTCTCTCTCTCAAATAAATAAACTTTAAAAAATTAATAAAATAGGAAGTCTTCTCATTCTTCTTTTTTTGAAGTTTATTTTTCATTTATTTTTTTGAGAGAGAGAGAGAGTGCAAGTGAAGGGCCGAGAAGGAGAGAGAGAATCCCGAGCAGGCTCTGTGCTGACAGCATGAAGTCACAGGGACTCAAGTTCCTGAACCGTGAGATCATGACCTGAGCTGACATCGGGAGTTGGACGCTTAACCGACTGAGCCACCCAGGCTCTAATTTTCTCACTAATTTTCAGGCTTTCCCTGTTAAGTTGCACACCAGGTGCAAACATTCCATGAACCGTAAGGCTTTTGCCTGAAGACTTTACAGGGCGTGCTGCTGTCCAATGTAGAGTTTCCAAGTGGAGGTTTTCTATTACAGCACAACGTGAGACTTACAGAAAGACAAATCATCACGGTAAGAACTTGGTTGACATCCAGCAGAAATCAGCGATTGTAGAAACCCGATGTACTTTGGTACAAATTCGGCAGAAGTGAACATAGAGTAAGCAGGCGAATCGCCATACGAGCTTCCACTGGCAATGTTTGAAATTCCTGAAGGCATATACCACATCCAATGAGAGTGTTCATGGCGCCTGGGACTTTCATCCATGTGATACTGAAAATATACACATATTGGGCTGGGTATTTTGGTACTTCGCATCTCTAAATTTTCTTGGCTGTTGATAAGATCTTGGGATGAGAACGGATTTTTTTTAAAAAAGTTTATTTATTTATTTTTGAGAGACAGCGTGCAAGTGAGCTCAAGCAGGGGAGGAGCAGAGGAAAAGGGGGGAGAGAGGATCCCAAACAGGCTCCGTGCTGTCGGCACGGAGCCCAATGTGGGGCTCGAACCCACAGACCGTGAGATCGAGACCTGCGCCGAAGTCAACAGCCAGACGCTTAACTGACTGAGCCACCTGGGTGCTGCTGGGATGGGAATAGATTTAAAAAAAATTTTTTTTAAACCTTTATTTACTACTGAGAGAGACACAGAGCGTGAGCAGGAGAGGGGTAGAGAAAGGAGGAGACACAGAATCTGAAGCAGGCTCCAAGCTCCGAGCTGTCAGCACAGAGCCCGACGCGGGGCTTGAACCACGAACCGTGAGGTCGTGACCTGAGCCGATGTCGGACGCTTAACCGACTGAGCCACCCAGGCGCCCCTTAAAAAAAAAAAAAAAAATTAATGTTTATTTATTTTTGAGAGGGAGCGCAAGTGGGGGAGGGGCAGAGAGAATCTGAAGCAGGCTCCAGGCTCCGAGCTGTCAGCCCAGAGCCCGATGCGGGGCTCGGACCCACGAATCGGGAGATCATGACCTAAGCCGAAGTCAGACCTGAGCTTAACCTGAAGACTGAGCCACCCAGGCTCCCTTCAAAGTTTTATTTTTTAAAACTGTCAAACTGAAGAAAACTTAGAACAGTGTCACCATGAATACCACGAATACACCTTCCACCTGGAGATAACAATTATTAATATTTTATCACATTTGCCTGATGTCTCTTTTTGTCTTTCAAATGGCTGAGCCATCTGAAAGGACGTTCGAGACACGTGGACACGTCACCTCTAAAGATTTCATCAGACTTCTCAGAATGACCCCATTCCTCTATATAATCACAAGAGTACCAGCTCACCTAAAAAAAAAATGAACAATTCCCTAAGATAATCTAACCTTCAGCCCATGTTCAAATATTCACGATTGTCCTGAAAACGTCATTTAAAATTGTTTTTTGGAACAACGATCCCAACAAAGTCCACACGTTCTGTCTGGTTGCCAGATTTCTTTGATTTCTTCAGTATCGAAAGCTTTCCCCCTCCCTCCACTGTTTTTCCTTTTGGTAATACTGTCTTTTTCAAGAGTCTAAGCCAGGGGCGCCTGGATGGCTCAGTCAGTTAAGCGTCCCGCTCTTGATTTCGGCTCAGGTCACGATCTCGTGGTTCTTGAGATCGAGTCCCACGTTGGGGTCTGTGCCGACAGCGTGGAGTCTGTTTGGGATTCTCTCTCTTACCCTCTCTCTGCCCCTCCCCCCATGCACCTTCTGTCTCTGTCTCAAAATAAATAAACAAAAACATTTTTTTTAACGTTTATTTTATTTTTGAGAGAGGGAGGGAGAGAGATTGACAGAGCATGAACAGCGGAAGGGCAGAGAGAGGGGGAGGCACGGAATCGGAAGCAGGTTCCAGGCTCTGAGCCGTCAGCACAGACCCCGACGTGGGGCTCGAACCTATGAACCGGGAGATCATGACCTGAGATGAAGTCGGACGCTCAACCGACTGAGCCACCCAGGCGCCCCTCAAGAAAAGAGATTCTAACACAACTTGTTCTTTCGTGTGCCTACAGGTGTGAATTTCTACGGCTCCTCAAGATTTCCGTGTTTCTCTTAGGCCTTGGCACCATTGGGTTTCTGTGCGTAAGAGTGGGGCTCAGTAGGCTCACACCAGAGCTCCCTCCTTCTGCTGTGGCTGACCAGCCGCCGAAGCTTCTACCTGAGGAACGTCTCCGGAACCTCTTTACCTACGATGGAATCTGGTGAGGTTCAAGTTAGTCCACGTTGTTCTGATGTCTACCTTGCTCCCCCTACGGTTTACTGTGCCTCCTGGTGCCCCTTGTACAGCCCCTTCCCCGCCTTCCCGAGCCTGCGCCCGTCGCCAAAGTGAACCAAACCGGGGGACCAGGAAGGGGTTCAGGCTGCAAGGTGCACAGCACCTACCAAAGTCCCTTACAACTACGGAGGGCCTGTCCGGCCAACAGTGTGAGAAAGGGGCAGCCTTTTCCACCCACTGGCCTCCTCCTCTGGTGGGGCCAAGATGCCCCTGCCATCCATGTGACTCGAGTTTAAAGAAAGTGGGTGCGGGGGATAATTCCAGAGAGGGGACCTTCTCCCCCTTCTCCGTCCCCTCCCCTCCCTGCGTCTCTGGGAGGTGTTGCTGCTGGGATCCCAAGTAAGACCTGGGCGGGTGTGGGAAGGAGATGCCCAGGGTGGACGGTGAACCGCACACCGGGTTTTAGATGGCGGGTTCTCCCCCCTCCCACCCCCTGTGCACAGCCCTTTTCTGGTTTTAGGCTGTTCCCGAAAAACCAGTGCAAATGTGAAGCCCCCAAAGGGCAGGGAGGCTATAACTTCCAGGATGCCTATGGCCAGAGTGAACTCCCTGCGGTGAAAGCGAGGAGGCGGGCTGAATTTGAACACTTCCAGAGGAGGTAATGCAGACCAGGGCGGGGGGTGGGGGGGGGGTGAGGGGCGGGGGGCTCCTGGGTCTCTCCTGCGTCCTGAGGGTGTGGGTCCCAAGAAAACAGGGAGGATCTCCTCTCTTGCAGGGGCCCCTGGGGGTGTGGGGGAACCGTTAGGAATAAAGCAAGGAGTGAGAACCGAGGAAGATAGAAAATGGTCCGTCCATGAAGACGTATCAAACTTTGCACGTCTAGGGCATTTCCTCGTAAGAGTCGAGCAGAGGAGTGAAGATAGTCTGAGGCGTCCCTTCTTTCCTTCCTCCCGTCCTTTCCTTTTTTCCAACAATCATTTATGAATCATAGTGGAAGGCATGCTATAATAAAAAATAAAAAGAGCAGAACGACGCTTAGGGACTTGAACTCTGGAACAAGCTGGATGCCAAGTTACCTGACCCCCCCCCCCCCCCAGTACTTAAGTATCTTTATATGAAAAATGGCGATAGAGATACTTCTTTCGGAGGTTTGTGAAGGCTCGTAATGAACATTGTGTTAACACAGCTAGTATCCCGTAAAGGGTCTGACGGACCGAAGCATTGCAAAAATATCACCTACTACTATTATTGTGGTTTACTATTCATATTACTCTTCTTATGGTTCTTACAGGAGATACATGATTCATTAAGAGATACATAAGTCACCTAAATATTAGATGGCACCTATGGAGGTGCCAGTTAAATTTGTGTGGCAGAATGCTACTAAATGCCTAAGATTTAATGGGATGGTGAAGCAAAGTGACCTTGGACTCTGATTGGTATATGAAGCAGGAGTCCCCAGCGTCTCCTGTAAGGGAGCATCTCAGAAGGAAGAGTTAAGGCAGGGCCCAAAGCCCGGGCAGGTGGTGGAGGCGGGGGGTGGATTTTGTGATGGCTGAATGACAAGAAAGCAGGCGACGGCTGTTGGAACCTAGTAAGTCAAGGGAGGGCTGGTGATGCATGAACTCAGAGAGGCCAGGAGGCCAGGAGGAAGGGTGCGCATTTTGCTTTCTGAGTAATGCAAGGAATTAGACAGGGTTTTTGGTTTTTTTTTTAATGTTCATTTATTTATTTTGAGAGAAAGAGAGAGAGAGAGGAGAGGGAGAAAGAGAGGGAGAATCCCAAGCAGGCTCCAAGCTGTCAGCACAGAGCCCCACGCGGGGCTCGATCTCACGAACCATGAGATCACGACCTGAGCCCAGATGGAGAGTCAGACGTTTAACCGGCTGAGCCACCCACGCGCGCCAGAACCGAACGGTTTTTAAAAGTGGCCCGTTCTTACCTGAGATGCTTTTGTAAAACGGGGCTCTGGCTTTTCGGTGCAGAGTACATAGTAGGGAAGGCGGGGCGACCTGTTGAGGAGGCAGCTGGAAGGTACATGTTCCTTCTACTCCTGGGACAGCGGTGTCTCTGGGATGAACGGTCCCCGGGTGCTCAGTTGACTGAGCCTGAGTCATGAGTCAAGGAAGGGGAAGGGTGAGTAGGGCCCCTCCAGGTTTGCTTGTGGGAATCAACTACTACCCGCCCACCCCCCAAACTACATACAAATAGAAGACTCCAGAAAAAGAGATGGGGCAGTGGCAGGAGGCAGCGTTGCGAGTCGAAGAGCCAGGGGAACCCAACAGATGATTCTGGCATGGCTTTGAAGCCTGGCCCCACCTAGCTGCGTGAGGAGCATTCGGGCTCCGTGGTTAACAGTGCGTCTTCCGTGTCCCAGCCGGATGACCTTGGGCGAGCTGCTTACCCTCTTCTGTATAATGGGGACAATAACAGTACCCGGGGTTGTTGGGACCTGTAATGAACTGATCCACGAAAGGGCTCAAAACGGTGCCGAGGTTGTAGCCTCAATGAACTGACAGGACAGCAGAGGTCAGAAAAGCGTATAAACAACCATAACTTGATGTGATAAAGCTGTCACGCCAAGCGGGACCTGTGCCTGGCTCTGCGCCCCGTGGCAGCCTCTGCTTGCCTCCTGCCAGTATTGTGGTTCCCACTGGCTCTCCTGGTCTCCCTTTGCCACTGCCTGTGAGGTCCCTGTAGTCGGGGACTTGAGGTGGCCTCGGCGAGATGCCCGCTCTGGGCGAGGCGCCGAGTTAGGTACCGAGACAGGACTGATCTGAATGCTGCTCCCGGGACGCTCCCAGAGGAACAGAGAGGACACAGTCCGCGTCCACCTCGCCGTCCCTGCCGCTGCTGTAAGGACCACCGAGCCCCAGCCCGGTGCGGGGTGACTGTGGGCGGGCTGTGGCCCACGGAAGGTGGTCAGCGACCCGCGCAGAGCTCAGAAGTTCAGTCCCAAGCTCAGTGTTTACAGGACCAGTCAGAGGGAGGGCCGGGGAGGGGGGCGATGCCTGAGGAGGGAGAACGGCTTCCCATTCTGGGAATTCCAAAAGGGATGGTTCCAGAAGGCGGCCTTCAGAGCTGGCCTCATTTCTGTGACTGAACAGGTGACCTAGGATTCCGGTTATGGGTGCTTTGGTCCTCCAGGAGTGGGACCTTCTCGTCTCCTTGCCTCCCCTGTAACACAGGGGGGCAACGCGATCACATAGAATAAATAACCCAGAATCTTCGGCCCCTGGTGAATGTCACCTAAGCTGTGCAACTCTCTGGGGGTCGTAGAATGGAGATGATTCATACCTTACATGCTTTCTGCCATGTGAGGGAATTCAGCCAACCCCCATTTGGAGATCACATTATCCTCGGCCAGAGAGCACGTCTGACGTGGGAAGGCATGACAGGGGATCCCCCCCCGGGATTCCCAAGATCTCTGTGTGCTCTGTCTGTGCCGCGTAATTGTCTGTATCCTTGAAACTATTATCATGATTTTATTTATTTTGAGAGAGAGGGCGCATGAGAGCAGGGGAGGGGCAGAGAGAGAGGGAGAGGGAGAATCCCCAAGTAGGCTCTGTGCTGTCAGCCGGGAGCCCTACCCGGGGGCTTGATCTCACCAACCGTGAGATCATGACATGAGCTGAAATCCAGAGTCTGTCACTTAACCGACTGAGCCACCCAGGCATCCCTGTATCCTTGAAATTATTGGTGGAGCTTAATATTGGCTAAGATCTCGGGTTCATTTGAGTCTGGTTAGCGCTGTGTTATACTTCAATTAGAAAATGGTGCATGGGGGGGCACTTGGGTGGCTCAGGGGGTTAAGTGTTGGACTCTTGATTTTGGCCCGGGTCACGAGCTCATGGTTTGCGAGTTTGAGCCCCGCATCAGGCTCTGCGCTGACAGCCCCCATTGTGGGGCTCGAACCCATGAGCCCTGAATTCATGACCTGAGCTGAAGCCGGACGCTTAACCGACTGAGCCACCTGGGCACCTCTGCTTAAAAAAAAAAAATTTTTTTCTGTTTATTTTTGAGAGAGAGAGACACACAGAGTGTGAACAGGGGAGGGAGGGGGAGAGAGAGAGAGGGAAACACAGACTCGGAAGCGGGCTCCAGGCTCTGAGCTCTCAGCACAGAGCCTGATGCGGGGCTCGAACCCACGAACTGCGAGATCATGACCTGAGCCGAAGTCGGACGCTCAACCGACTGAGCCACCCAGGCGTCCCAGCACCCCTGGTTTTTTTTGTTTTATTTTAAGTAATCGGTACTCCCACCGCGGGGCTCGAACTCACAACCCTGAGATCAAGAGCTGCATACTCTGCTGAGTGAGCCAGCCAGGGGCCCCTAGGTCATTGTTTTAGAAGCTGCATTTCCCCGATTAATTTTGAAGCAGAGCACGTTTCATATATGTATTCGCCATTTGTAGTGTCTCTTCTGCTAGTTGCCTATTTATATCATTTTCCATTTTAAAATTTTCTCTCTTTTGTATCGTCATAAATACTCGCTACAGTCGTCTGATCTTTCTTCCAGGTGATCTAAGTGATACCCTTGGCCACACTGGATCCCTAAAAGGCTGCGTTTCAACCAGATTCCCTTAGTGCCTCAAAGACTCAATCTCACTGGATTCTTCCGCGCTTGCCCTTGACTGAGGTTGTTGCAACAACAAAACCATATGAAAACTGTCACTGTGTTTGCTCTGAAAATATCAAGGCAACGAATCACGTTTCTTACGATATATCTTCTTTGTGAGTTCAGTGCCAGGAAGAAGTGTATTCACCTCGGGAGTTGTTTGCTTTTGTCTTTTTGATAATAAGACCAGAGTCCTGACTGGCCACCCGTTTGTACCCTGGCTACCAGGAAGTGACCCTGGCATTGGGCTACCGCAGCTGGGTTGGCCCATATGCTCTGATTATTTTGTTTCTTCTTTTTCGCTGGTTGTGATTTGGATTTCGCATGTGCCTTGTTGTAAACTGCCTCGATTCCTTTGTGGGATTCAAGGCTGGAGGGAAGGGCAGGAATAAAGGAGGGAGGGGACGGAGGGGTGCACAGGGCAATCCGCTTTCTCCCCCTGGCAGCACAAAGCTCTGGACACAGGTACCACTTTAAGAACTGACCAGGGTGGGGTGGGGGGGGCGCCTGGGTGGCGCAGTCGGTTAAGCGTCTGATTTCGGCTCAGGTCATGATCTCGCGGTCCGTGAGTTCAAGCCCCGCGTCGGGCTCTGTGCTGATCGCTCAGAGCCTGGACCCTGTTTTGGATTCTGTGTCTCCCTCTCTCTCTGACCCTTCCCTGTTCATGCTCCATCTCTCTTTGTCTCAAAAATAAATAAACGTTAAAAAAAAAAAAAAAAAAAAGAACCGACTGGGGAGACACGTCAGAGCGGCTGCTAACGGTTCCGGTTCTGTCCCCTGCGGAGAAGGGTTGCCCCGTTCACCGCCGCTGCTGGCTCAGCCCAACCTCCCCTTTGGGTACCCGGTCCATGGGGTAGAGGTGATGCCCCTGCACACGGTTCCCCTCCCAGGTAGGTACGTCTCCGTCTGGAGAGGAGCCAGGCAACTTTCTTAACCCTTCTGAAGCAAAATTGGGGAGTGGAAGGGGACAGTCGTGTATTGAGTGCCTGCTGTGTGCTCAGCACAACGCAGGAAGCTTGGCGTGATTTCGCTGAATGTCGGTCTCACTGCTTCCACCCCTGGGAATCACCCTCAGTGGTGGTGACCTCCCAGGGGACCCAAGATGACACAGAAGAGGACAGAAATCTGTGTGCCTCAAGGGCACTTAGGACATCGTTGACTTTTTGGCGTCCCGTCAATCATGGGAACAGGCCAAGATGAGCCCACCTCCTGGGACAGCATATTGAAAAGAATATTTATGTTGGTTAAAACGCCCCTCCAACGAGGGATTTCTAGACACGTCTCTAGTTCAGGACCACATCCCTGTGAGGTAGATGTTACTTTGCCAATTTCACGGATGATTCCTTTTTTTTATTGTAAAATGTGCATATCCTAAAATTTACCGTATTCATCATTTTGAAGCACGCGGGGTTGTGGCATTACATTCTCATCGTTCGGCAACCGGCACCGTCATCCGTCTCCGGAACTTGTTAATCTTCCCCCACTGAAACTCTGTACCCAATTTAATTTTAAGTCCCTTCCCCCCACTGCCCGTGGCAGCCACCATTCAGTAGAATGTCTTGTCTCTGCGAATTTGACTGTTCTAGAAACCTCACATATAGTATGATCCGTTGCGGCCTTCCCTTCAGTAACAGAGATGCCTGGAAAGTGCTGGATTAATTCACAGTCCCCGTCCAGTGCTGAGGGTGGGCATCAGAGGTTTTAGAACCACTGGAATTTGAGGACGGGGGACACCCCCTAACACAACCCCTAGGGAGAGAGGAGTGTTCGGCAGATGCCCTGGATAGGAGGGGACACTGAAGGGGTTCTGGAAGGATGTATAGGATCCACCGGGAGGGTAGGAGCGTCAGGGAACATTTGACACCCTCTCAACTGGTGTTTTTTTTTGTCCTCCTTTCATCTGTGTCTTCCAGGCCTTCAGTTTGAAGGACCAGACGCCCCCTTCTATAAGGCAAGTCCCCTTCCCAGCCCCGTTTTGCACTTGGCCTCCTGTCCACACCCTGCTTCCCCAGTGGTGGCTGGTCTCAGATTTTGACAGAGTCTTTATCCAGATTGAATATCTGACATGAGTCCCAGGTGGGGAGAGGAGAAAGGGTGCCTCCAGAAGGCATGATTTTCATGAACTCCAGCGGCCGGAGCTCCGAGGAGGACTTCTAAAGACCTGGGCCATCACAGATGCTGCTGTTTCCGCCTCAAGAGGAAGTGGCGACCACAGCCGCGGCCACGGCCACGGCCACGGCCATGGCTTCTGTGCATGTTGCCTCTGTCAGGGTGAGCTCCGGCAAGACCGATGCTCCGTGCCCTTAGCCTTCCGTGGCCCGCTTAACACGGCTCCAAATCCAGCTCTCCTGCCCGTAGAGCTGATGGGTTGGAGGCAAAAGACATCCAGAGCCCTAATTTGAAAAGGAGTCTGGGAAATGTAGTTTGAGTTTTCCCACCCTGCATGCCAGAGGTTGGAATGGGTGATGAGTGAGCAAATCTGCAAAACTACTCAGTGCCCGATGGCCTGCCCCCCTCCCAGCAAAGCGCTCCCCCCCCCCACGCCACGCCCCGCCACTTTCCCAGTACTCTCGTATCTTCTTCAGGGTGCCTTTCTGTACCTGAGTTATTTTATATGCATCGTGATAGACTGGTGGCCGACCTCCCCCACCAGAATAGAAGCTTCTGGAAGGTGCGGAGTTGGTTTTATTCACTGCTCTTCTCTCAGTGCCTCTAGTTGGGATCTCAGAAAACACCTGCCTGCTGACCAAAGCGTTCTCAGCAGACGTGACATAACCCAGTGTACCTTTCACAAAAGACGTCTGGATGCACAGAGGACGAGGAGGCAGGAGAGGAGAGGGGCTTTAGGGAGTAGCAATGGGATGGAGAGAAGGGGACCCGTCCTAGCTACGTGTTGAAGGTAGACCCGGCAGGACTCACTCAGAATAGCAGTGACCTCCATCAGGGACGTCACCGGTTGAATGGATGAAGGCGCCATTCACAAGGCCGGGAGAAGCAGGGAGAGAGTGGAAAACAGGTTGATAGAGAAACATCAATAGTTCGGTCGCGAAGACTTAACTTTGAGTTAGTCGCCTGGGGAATTTCCTAGCAGAGCAAACAGCCGGGCAGTTAGGGCTCAGAGAGATGGGAGCTGGAGGCATCCATTTAAAAAAAAAAAAATTTTTTTTTAATTTTTTAAAATTTATTTTTGTGACAGAGACAGAGCATGAGCAGGGGAGGGGCAGTGAGAGAGGGAGACACAGAATCCGAAGCAGGCTCCAGGCTCTGAGCTGTCAGCACAGAGCCTGACGCGGGGCTCGAACCCACAGACTGTGAGATCATGACCTAGGCCGAAGTCAGACCCTCAACTGACTGAGCCACCCAGGAGCCCCTGGAGACATACATTTTTAAGCCATCAGCCTATGAATGGTATTTAAAGATGCCTCCTCTAGGGGCGCCTGGGTGGCTCAGCTGGTTCAGCGTATGACTCTCGGTTTTGGTTCAGGTCATGATCTCGGGGTCTGTGGGATCAAGCCCCGTGGCTGACCGATGTGGAGCCTGCTTGGGATTCTCTCTCTCTCCCTCTTTCTCTGCCCCTCCCTCGCTCAGGCACATGCTCTCTCTCTCCCTCTCAAAATAAATAAATAAACTTTCAAACATATATACATAAAGCCGCCTCCTCTAGAAGGTGTTGAGTAGGAAGAGAAAAGGGGACAGAACCGAACCCTGAAAAACTCCATTTGGAGGTCAGACGGAGGAAGAGGCAGCCAAAGTCAAAAGAAGCAGCCCGCGGCAGTAGGCAGAAATCTAGAAGAATGGTATCCCGTAAGCCAAGGGATGAGAGAGCAGTGGCCCTGGAACACTCCAGGCCCCAGGACTTGATTCTACTTTGCTGAGAGTAAAGTTACAACTGCCTGCGGTGCCAGACCCCAGCTTTCAGGAGCACCCCGGAGCGCCTCCTCTTTCCCGCCTGTGCCCTGCCCCCTGCTGGCCATCCCGGGTATGTGCCTTTCCTCGCATTCAGCGTCCTTCTACCTCACCCACCCTAGGTCACCCTGACAGCGTCTCTGGGGACACTGAACACCCTTGCTGACACCCCGGACAGTGTGGTGCAGGGCAGAGGCCAGAAGCAGCTGACCGTTTCGACCAGTAACCGGAAGCTTTTGAATTTCGTTCTCCAGCGCCTGACATACACCAGCACAGTGTACCAGCACCCCAGGGTGGATGTGGGTGAGAGCCTGTGCTTGGAGGGCAAAATGCGAAGGGAGCGGGAAAGCAGCCACGGGACCCTCTCAAAGTCCTCCTCCTCCAGGAAGCCCGCCTGCATTTAGCACGCTTGCCTTGCTCCTGTTTCTAACCCTGGATGTCTCACCTTCCCAAGTACTGTATTCCACATTATCCCCATGTTGCCACTGACCCCACAGCATGACTGGAAGGAAAGAACACGTACCTCTCTGTGAGGGCGGATCATTCGTGCTGTGTACCTGGAAGCCATCGGGCCCTGTTGCCCGTTATCTGTAGCTCTCAGCTGCGGGAGGGGAGGGAAGCAGTCTGCGCATCGGTATCTCGTCCTGGGCACTGACAGGAAAGAGGGATGTGGGGGAACTCCCAGTCCCAAGGGCAGTGGTTTTGTCTCCCACCCCCCACCCCCCACCCCAGGGATTCCCTGGGAGAACAATCCTTGCCGCCCTGATGGCAGCCCCAGGTTCTTTCCGGATGAATTCAAGTCGCTGTTTTCCCTTTGGGGGCGCCTGGGTGGCTCAGTCGATAAAGCATGCCACTCTTGTTCTCGGCCTCGTGGGTCGTGAGTTCGAGCCCCGTGTGAGGCATAGAACTTAATTGAAAAACAAAAGGGGGGGCAGTCAGCAGGTTGCCCCAGGGACGCAGAGCAAGTCAGGTGCCAGAATGCTGTCAACGTTATGGGGTCCTCAGTCTCATCCCAGGCGGGACATTCTCTACCGGGCCTTCACCTGGCTTCAAATCGGCTTCCTTGGGGCAGCGTGGAAAGTGACCCAGACGCGGTGCTGCCCACCTTGCCCTTCTGTCTCCCTCCAGTGAGTCTGGAGTCCAAGTCCTCAGTCGCCAGATTTCCAGTGACCATCCGCCATTCTGTCATCCCCAGGTTGTATGACCCTGGACCAGGTGAGGCCCTTGCCCCCGGGGCTCCAGGGTGGGATCCTGTGGAGCTTTTGGTGACATTCGGAAGGGATCCCCACCCCCCACCGTCCCCTGAGAGGTGGAGGAGGAGATTCAATGAAAATAACAGCTCTGATTGGATTCCTGACAAACAAGCTTTGCTTGGTGGGGGTGGGGGTGGGGTGGGGGGCGGATTCGAGGACACACGCTCCTAATACCGCTTAATCATATTTAACTTATTATATGGTTGGGCTTATTTTGAAAAAAACAAAATGAATGACAACGTCTTAATAAGTAATAGTAACAAGAACAGAATGGTACTAGAACGTGGCT
Source organism: Panthera pardus (assembly GCF_024362965.1). Classification (NCBI taxonomy): domain Eukaryota; kingdom Metazoa; phylum Chordata; class Mammalia; order Carnivora; family Felidae; genus Panthera; species Panthera pardus. Next base: position 37,821,594 of record NW_026526876.1, read on the forward strand.
AGATGTGTCAATGGAGTCCAACTGGAAACCCAGAAACGACCATGTTAGAATTCTACCATGTAACGAAGGCAGCTTTTCAAATTAAAGGGCAAAAAAAGATGGATTAGCCAAGAAATCCCATGGGACAGCTGTGGAGCTACGTGGAAGATAGAAAGTTGAATCTGTCCTACAGCTCATACCAAGAGAGATTCCAAATTGATTAAATATCGCATATTTTTAAGTGCCAGAGCAAAAAAAAAAAAAAAAAATCCATGGAGTGAAAAAAAAGCAATCCTAGAGTATAAGACCTTTCTAAATACGTCACAAAACACAAAGGCCAGAAAGGAAAGACTACCCACGTAAAATACCCAAAATTGTTCAATGTTTTTATGGCAGAAACCCACCAAAGGCAAAGGCAAATGACAAAGAACAAATTGGGAAAAAAAATATATCTTCAGCACGCATTAAAGTCAAAGGTGTGCTTTTATTTGCAAGCGCCTGTGAATCAATAAAAACGCCTAATAAGCCAGGGCACCCGGCTGGCTCAGTCGGTGGAGGGTGTGTCTCTTACTCTGGGGGTTGGGAGTTCGAGCCCCAGGCTGGGTGCAGAGATTACTTAAATAAATAAATGTTTGAAAAAAACACCTACTTGGGAATGCAAGCTGGTGCAGCCACTGTGGAAAACAGTATGGAGGTTCCTCAAAAAAGCTAAAAAGAGAACTACCCTACGACCCAGCAATTGCACTACTAGGCATTTATCCACGGGATATAGGTGTGCTGTTTCGAAGGGACACATGCACCCCCATGTTTATAGCAGCACCATCCACAATAGCCAAAGTATGGAGAGAGCCCAAATGTCCATCGATGGATGAATGGATAAAGAAGATGTGGTATATCTATACAATGGAGTATTACTTGTCAACCATAAAGAATGAAATCTTGCCATGTGCAACTGCGTGGATGGAACCGGAGGGTATTATGCTAAGCGAAATTAGTCAGAGAAAGACAAAAATCATATGACTTCACTCATATGAGGACTTTAAGAGACAAAACAGAGGAACATAAGGGAAGGGAAACAAAAATCATATAAAAACAGGGAGGGGGACAAAACAGAAGAGACTCATAAATATGGAGAGCAAACTGAGGGTTCCTGGAGGGGGTGTGGGAGGGGGGATGGGCTAAATGGGGAAGGGGCATTAAGGAATCTACTCCTGATATTATTGTTGCACTATATGCTATTTGGATATAAATTTCGATGTAAATTTTAAAAAAGAAAAAAAAATTAAAAAAATAAGAAAAAAATGCCTACTAAGCCGATGGAAAAATACACAGCTTGCTACAGATTAAATCCAACAATACTTTCAGCCATTAAAATATGTACTCAGTCCCACGCTTAAAAAAAAAGCACAAATGTGAAATACATTCATATCAGAAAGGATTGGAGGAGGAGTGGGGGGAAGGCACTCTTTGAAAAAATTTTTTAATCTTTATTTATTTTTGAGAGAGAGAGAGAGAGAGAAACAGAGTATGAGCGGGGGAGGGGCAGAGAGAGAGGGAGACAGAATCCGAAGCAGGCTCCAGGCTCTGAGGTGTCAGCACAGAGCCCGATGCGGGGCTCGAACTCACGAACTGCGAGATCATGACCTGAGCCGAAGTCAGACACTTAAACGACTGCGCCATCCAGGTGCCCCAGGGAGCAGGCATTCTTATGCCTGGTGTAAATTGGCATAGCCTTTCTGGAGGTAGTTTGGCAATATCTATCAACATTTGGGATGTGTACTCCCTTCGGGCCAGCAATGACACTTCTAGAAGTTATCATGCTATACTTATATCTGTGTGAAATGACGTTTGTTTGAGGTTCTTTATTGCAGCAAAAACCTGAGTAGTGGGATGCATTGGTTAGATCAAGTGGGGTCCATCCATATAATGAAATTCCACGCAGTGGCATTCTGAAGGAGGGAAGGGGGAAAACAGGAGGAGATTTTTTTTTTTTTTTTATGCTGGTACAAAATGATTTCCGAGTTATAGGCGGGTACAGAAGAGAGGGAAGGGTAAGCTACCATGTCTGTAAAAAGGAAGAGAAGAAAAAAAATGCATCTACATTCATTGCTGGATTACGGAAAAACGAACAAGACGTTGGTAACATTGGTTGCCTCCTGGTTTCCTCATTGGGGGACAGAGATGGGAAGAAATTGTTTCATGGTATAACGTTCGATATATTCAGAATTTTGAACCGCTTGGCATTTTTTGAATATATTATGTATGTATTCAAAGTCTACTCTATCCAAATAGAGTCTATTCAAAATACAAACTGAATTACTATTTAAGGGTAATAGCATGAAATATCCAGGGAGAAGGATTTAAAATATTTGCCTAACACAACTATCTCAAAAATAAGAGAATTAGTACAAGAAAGTCACATAATTTGTTTTTGTTTTTTGGCTTCAGGTTTGCTTTAAAGACAAGGTGTTATTTTTAGGTAGAAACTTCCACAATCTTATCCCCCTCCCTTCTGTTAACAAATGATCACATACATCTTTCTTTTACTGGTTTTTGTACATTTCATATGTAAATTTCTATTCCCACCCGCATGTGTGTGCGCGCGCACACGCATAGAGCATTGAGCGTGGTTTTGAGCTGTTCATAAAAGTTATCGTACCTTATGGTATGAAGTTCTAGATTCTGACCTTTTGTCAACCTGCGGCTTGTCTTTTGATTTTGTTTCTGGCGTCGTTTGTTATGTGAAAGTTGTATCCTTTAATGTAGTAGAAGTGATTTTTTTTTCTAGCTTTTGCTTTTTGTGCTTTGCTCAAGAAACTCTTCCCTACCTTGAAGCCATAACGATATTCTCCTGTATTTTTTTTTTTTCAAAGTTGTAGGTTTGGCTTTTCACATGTAGATATTTAATCCCCGCGCAAATTATTTTTATGTGTGACATGTGCTGGGGATCTGATTTTTTTGTATATGAATAGCATATTGTCCCCACACCATATATTAATGAGCCTATCTATCCTCCTCCTCCATGGCTTGTGTGACCAGTCTGTCACATACCAAGTTTCATATATGCAGGGGTCTGAATCTTGGCTTTGTTGGGTTGCATTGGTCTGTTTCTCCTTGGGCCAATCCCATAAGACTTCAGTAAGCTGTATAATAAGTTTTACATCTAGTGGGGATAAAATCTATACTTCAGGGGGCGCCTGGGTGGCTTAGTCAGTTAAGCATCCGACTTTGGCTCAGGCCAGTGATCTCGCAGTTTGTGAGTTCGAGCCCCGCGTCCGGCTCTGTACTGACAGCTCGGAGCCTGGAGCCTGTTTCCGATTCTGTGTCTCCCTCTCTCTCTGACCCGCCCCCTCTCTGTCTCTCTCTGTCTCAAAAATAAATAAACATTAAAAAAAATTTTTTTTAAATCTATACTTCAGGATGACTGTACTTCGTTTGCACCATTTTCTTAACTCTTCTTGGTGTTTGACTTTTCCATTAGAATTTCAGGATCCTCTCATCAAGCTCCTCCAAAATCCCTTGAGATTTTGATTAGCATATCATAGAATTTATAGATGATTTAGAGATGAGTTGGCAACTTGGTAAAGTTGAATATTCTCAGTCACGAATCTGGTGTACCTTTCCATCTTATGGTTTCTGCGATAGTCTCTTCATAAGCTCTTCAATAATTAATTTATTTTGTAATTTTATTCGTAAAGAAATTGCACACATTTTGTTGGATTTAGTCTTAGGTGCTCTATGTTTTTTATTGTTACTGTGAATTGAATCTTTTTCTTCTTTAAAAAATTTTTTTTAATGTTTATTTATTTTTGAGAGAGAGAGAGGGAGTATGAGTGAGGGAGGGGCAGAGAGAGAGGGAGACACAGAATCTGAAGCAGGCTCCAGGCTCCGAGCTGTCAGCACAGAGCCCGACGCGGGGCTTGAACCCATGAACCGCGAGATCATGACCTGAGCCTAAGTTGGACGCTTAACCCACTGAGCCACCCGGGCTGTCCCTGGATCTTTTTCTTCTACCTCTTGATTCGTTGTTGCTAGTATACAGGACAGCAGTGTTTTTTGTTTTTTTTTTTTTTGAGAGACAGAGAGAGAGAGCATGCAAGCGGGGAAGATGGGCAGAGGGAGGGAGAGAGAGAACCTTAAGCAGGCCCCATGCTCAGCAGAGACTGTGACGTGGGGCTCGATCCCGTGACCGTGAGATCATGACCTGAGCCAAAATCGAGAGTTGGACGTTTAACTGACTGAGCCCCAGGACATCAGTGACTTTCGAACGTTGGACTCATAAAAAGCATCTTTGCTGCCCTCTTATTGATGATGTGTTTAAACACAGTCTCTTAGATAAGTACTGATTTTTTTTTGTCCCTTCCTTTGCTTTTAATTCTTATACTTTTTTTTTTCTTGTCTTACTCCATTTGGCAAAAACTTCCGGTATAGGGTTGAATAGTGGCAGTGAGTCCTAGAGGGTGATTTGACTTGTTCCTGAGCAATCTAGTGCTACACTATTAATGTTTGCTGTGTGGGAGTGGTAAATGTATCAGGCTAAGAAAGTTATTTCCTTCTGTTTCTATTGCCAAGGCTTTTCCTGTTTCTACCTTCTATTTTCTGTTTTCTTACTAAGAGTTTTTATTATGGATGAGTGTTGGATTTTAATCAGATAATTTATCTGCATCCGTTGAAATAATTTTTCTACTTTAATTGGGTTCATGTAGTGATTTACATTGGGTGATTTTCTTTTTTTCTCTTTCTTTCTTTCTTCCTTTTCTTTCTTTCTTTCTTTCTCTTTCTTTCTTTCTTTCTTTCTTTTTCTTTCTTTCTTTCTTTCTTTCTTTCTTTCTTTCTTTCTTTTTTTTTCTTTCTTTCTCTTTCTTTTTCTTTCTTTCTTTCTTTCTTTCTTTCTTTCTTTCTTTCTTTCTCTGAGGGAGAGAGAGCACGTGAGTGGGGGAGAGGGGGAGCTGGAGAGGGAGAGAGAGAATATTAAGCAGGCTCCACACCCAGCATGGAGTCCAACGTGGGGCTCGATCTCACGGTTGTGAGATCATGACCTGAGCTGAAATCAAGAGTTGGACCTGTAACTGACTGAGCGACCCAGGAGTCCCTGATTAATTTCCTGCAGCGGAATATCCTCACGTTTCTGGAACAAACCCATTTCTTTTTAAACTGTTTTATTCTATTTATTTATTTCAAGTAATCTTGATGCCCAATGTGGGACTCTTGATCTTGGGCCAAGAATCACATGCTCTACAGATTGAGCCAGCCAGGCGCCTCTGCAACAAACCCATTTTTTTTTTAAAATATAATTTATTTTCAAGTTAGCTAACATACACTGTGCTCTTGGCTTTGGGAGTAGATTCTCATGATTTATCGCTTCCATACAACAGCCAGTGCTCATCCCAACAAGTGCCCTCCTCAGTGCCCATCACCCGTTTTCCCCTCTCCCCCACCCCCATCAACCCTCAGTTTGTTCTCTGTATTTAAGAGTCTCTTATGGCTTGCCTCCCTCCCTCTCTGTTTGAAACGACTTTTTCCCTTTCCCTTCCCCCACGGTCTTCCGTTAAGTTTCCCAAATTCCACATATGGGTGCAAACATGTGACATCTGTCTTTCTCTGACTTCACTCAGCCGAATACCCTCCAGTTCCATCCACGGCAACAAACCCATTTGGATGGCAGTGTGCCATTTGACCAAATGCTGAATTAAATTTGCTACTATTTTGTTTAGGATTCTTGCGCCTGTGTTCAAAACTGAGACTATCTTTTCTGGTAATGTCCTTGCCTGGTTTTGTTATCTATATTATACAGTCTCATAAAATGAGTTGAGTAGCTCTCCTTTTTTTTTTTTTTAAACTAATTTTCTGAAATGAATTGTAACAATACAGGAATTACAGGTCCCTTGAAGTTTTTTTTCTTTTAGCTTGTCTGGTCCTTGTGTCTTTTTTCTTTTCTTTCTTTCTTTTCCTTTCTTTCTTTTTTTCTTTTTGTCTTTGGTCTAAGTTTGCGGGGGACGTGTTTGGGGGTTAAGGGAAGGAATGTGAATGGGAAGAAGCGAGAGAAAAAGGAGAAATTTTAAAATATCAACACCCTGTGTCTTTAGTGCTTATTGATCTGTATGTACATTGAGTCCGTTTTTAAGTGTTTCTATAGGATTATCCATTTGATATAAAATCACCAATTTGGGGTCATAAAAGTTGTTCATAGCATTCTCTTTTGCTTTTAAAAATATTCTAATACATGTGAAGTCACGTCCCTCTTTTGGTTCTTACCATTTATTTTCTATAATTTTGAGTTGTTTTCATATCCAAATATTTTTATTTCACTTATGCCTGATTTATTTCATATTTTCTTTTTTCATACGTGTGAGTCTGTTATTTCTTGCTTCAAAGATTAAAAAAAAAAATGGGGCACCTGGGTGGCTCCGTCGGTGAAGCGTCCGACTTCGGCTCAGGTCATGATCTCACAGTCCATGAGTTCAAGCCCCGCATCGGACTCTGTGCTGATAGCTCGGAGCCTGGAGCCTGCTTCAGATTCTGTGTCTCCCTCTCTCTCTGCCCCTCCCCCACTCATGCTCTGTGTCTCTCTGTCTCAAAAATACATAAACATTAAAAAAAAGAACAAAATATTAAAGATTAAAAAAAATTTTAACGTTCATTTTTGGGAGAGAGAGAAAGAGAGAGAGAGAGAGCGAGCATGAATGGGGGAGGGGCAGATCGAGACGGAGACACAGACTATGAAACAGACTCCAGGCTCTGAGCTGTCAGCACAGGGCCCGATGTGGGGCTCGAACCCATGAACCGCGAGATCATGACCTGAGCCAAAGCTGGACGCTTAACTGAGCTACCCAGGTGCCCCATATTGCTTCAAAATTTTAAGCATTCTCATTTTAAATCGTTTTTGGATTCCTCTGTTATTGCCAGTCTGTCCGGAATGGGTTCGTCTCTATGTGGTCGATCCATGGTGGACTCATTGGCTGTTGTTCATCCTAATTTTTCTTTGGGTGTTTTGTAATTTTTGTGGGTGAGCTCATCCTGAGTAGGAGATTTTGCTTGCTTGTTTTGTTTTCTGTCTCCCTTCCCTCTCCGGACTCTGCCTCATGGTGATATTGGGGTTATGGAAGACCCAGTTTCTGGGCCCGACGGTGGCGTGGCACAGGTCATGGCTGGGGGGGGTGGCGTCATTTCTGTTTGGGCCCAGACGTGTGTGCAGGGCTGATAGCCGTCCTGGGGTTCCTTGCCGGCAGGGAGTAGGTGGTGAGGGATGGAGGGTGTGCAACTTAGCTCCATTCTGTGGCTTCTAGCAACAAGCCCGGCTCTGGGGGCGCCTGGGTGGCTCAGTCTCTCAAGCGTCTGACTCTCGATTTGAGGTCGTGATCTCAGCGTTTGTGGGATGGAGTGCACCACTGGGCTCTGTGCTGACATCGCGGAGCCTACTTATGACTCTTTCCCTCCCCATCTCTCTGTGCCCCTCCCCCCAACACGCACAAAATAAATAAATAAACACTAAAAAAAAAAAAAAAAAAAAAAGCCCGGCTCTGGACCCGCATGTCCCATGAGACACCTTAATTCGGTCATCCCTCAGAATCAGCCTCCGCCGCTGCTTCTGGTTCCAGAATGCAGCAGGCCCCAGCTCCAGCCCCGCTCAACTGCTTTTTATTTCTGTTCCTTGGGAACTAACGTGTGCTTTGGAGCATGGCTATATCTTTGTATCTTTATGATGGCTCTATATTGGGAAAACTAAGGAATCTCGAACAGAAAGCTACGCCACCAACTTAGCCAGGAGTCCCCTACCTTGACCACATCCTACAGTAATTCGTGCCCCGGGTTCTCTCTTTCCCGCAGAACAAAAGAACCAGAGGTGTCTTGTGGGCCAAGGAAAGGGAGGAAATGATTCATTTGACAGGCCCTTGAACACGATTTACTTGACCCTTTCCACCGCTCACTTTTCTCTCACTCCCTCAGACCCGAGGGGAGCTGACGTAATGGTGCAACAGGTGTTTACAAAAGGGGTTTCTGGAATGATGACGTCTGTCATTCCGAGAAGGAGCGCTGCAGTAGGGATCTGGAGCTGTCGCCCACAAGCCATGGGCGGGGTGATGGCTTTCAGCATGTTTTTATAATATTTTTGCTTCCCTTCCCTTATGTTCATCTGGGTTTTTTTTTTTTTTTTAATCTTAAGTTCCTCAAATGAGTGAAGTCATATGATGTTTGTCTTTCTCTGACTAATTTCGCTTAGCGTGATACCCTCCGGTTCCATCCACGTGGCTGCAAATGGCAAGATGTCATTCTTTTTGATTGCCGAGTAATACTCCATTGTATAGATATCCCACATCTTCTTTATCTATCCATCCATCGATGGACATTTGGGCTCTTTCCATACTTTGGCTATCGTCGATAGTGCTGCTATAAACATGGGGGGGGCATGTGTCCCTTCGAAACAGCACCTGTATCCCTTGGATAAATGCCTAGTAGTGCAATTGCTGGATCGTAGGGCGGTTCTATTTTTAACTTCTTGAGGAGCCTCCATATTGTTTTCCAGAGTGGCCGCACCAGTTTGCATTCCCACCAGTGGTGCGAAAGAGATTCCCTCTCTCCGCATCCTCACCAACATCTGTTGCCTGAGTTGTTCATGTGAGCCATTCTGACAGGTGTCAGGTGGTATCTCATGGTGGTTTCGATTTGTATTTCCCTGAGGATGAGTGAAGTTGAGCATTTTTTCATGTGTCGGTTGGCCATCTGGATGTCTTCTGTGGAGAAGTGTCTGTTCATGACATCCACCCTTTCTTGGCCAGAGAGGAAGCTCAGAGACCTGGTGACCATCGCCACCAAAACTTTCCTCCGTCCCCACAAGCTCATGACCATGCTCCGGAGCATTCGGGAGTTCTACCCAGACTTGACCGTGATCGTGGCCGATGACAGCAAGGAGCCCCTGAAGATTAAGGATGACCATGTGGAGTATTACACCATGCCCTTTGGGAAGGTGTGTCCCCGGCAGATGGGGAGGCATCTGGGTCCTGGGACCCAGAGTCAGTTCTTCCCTGGAGGGGGCTGCCTGAGTGGCCTTCCCAAGGAAGCCCGATTCTGGGGGGGAGGGGGTGGGGCTCTTCTCTGAGCCCCGTTGCTGACTCTACCTTCACAGAGAAATCGGGTCACTCTTACTTTTCTGCACTAACGAGGTGATCAGTCCGTCTTTCCTCACGCTTGGTGTGGACATTAGTCTTTCTAAGTGACTTGAGGTGTTGGACATCCTAAGGATTCCTGACCTGCAGATTCAAGAGCAGAGAACCTCGTGATCCCTATGATTCCACCCAAGCTAGAGGCACTCTCCCTCTCTCCCTTTCTCTCTCCTTCACATACCCTTTCCTGCAAGGACACACAGAAAGAAAAGGGGATGATATATACCATAGCGTCCTACCCTCCAACACTTTCCAGGCACCAGGAGGGAAAGTGGAAAGAGAGTCACAGAATCAGGCGAGAAAGGACTCCGGTCACCCCACATTGGCCCTGGGACCAACGAAGGGCTTCCTGGCCTTTTTTTTTTTTTTTTTTTAACGTTTATTTATTTTTTGAGACAGAGAGAGACAGAGCATGAACGGGGGAGGGTCAGAGAGAGAGAGGGAGACACAGAATCGGAAGCAGGCTCCAGGCTCCGAGCTGCCAGCCCAGAGCCCGACTCGGGGCTCGAACCCGCGGACCGCGAGGTCACGCCCTGAGCCGAAGTCGGACGCTCCACCGACTGAGCCGCCCAGGTGCCCCTCCTGGACTTTTCTTCATATCAACCTCTGATTCAGGGAGTCCCTGTCCTTCCTCCCGTTTGGGGTGCAGCCTGGCTGTTGGGAATTTAGCAAGCTCCCGGGGGATTCTAACACGCGCCCGGGGCCGGCAACCTCTGCTCTCCCCTCATTCCACCCGCAGGGCTGGTTCGCCGGTAGGAACCTGGCCATCTCTCAGGTCACCACCAAATACGTTCTCTGGGTGGATGATGATTTTCTCTTCAATGACAAGACCAAGATTGAGGTGCTGGTGGATGTCCTAGAGAAAACGGAACTGGACGTGGTAAGGCTGAGATGCCGCTTTTTACCCGCCCCCCCCCCCACTGCAATCTGTAGAGACAGCCAAGAGAGGGAAGGGGAAGGGGAGGGAAGAGAGGTAGGGGCAGGGGAGGGAGGGCTCCCGGGAGGGCGAGGGGCTCATGCAGGAGATGGGTAAGCCAGCACAGCTCGGGTTGAGAGCGCCACACCGGGGATCAGGAGGTGTGCGGCCTCCGTCTCTGCCTCCATATTTACTTTTCTTTGAGTACATGACCCCCCCGCCCCACCCCTGCTCCGCTCCTAACCCTTGTTCTATCTTTAAAACGGTGTGTTTATGGGATCACTTCTAACTTCCTCCCTGGACCGGTGTGAGGGGAAACAGAGCAGTGCTCTCTGTTGCTGTCACACGCCATTGATTTGTTTTATTGTATTATTATTATTATTATTATTATTTGTAAACACTTTTATTGTTTGTTTATTTTTGAGAGGGTCCGAGCTTGAGTGGAGGAGGGGCAAAGAGAGGGGGGAGACACAGAATCGGAAGCAGGCTCTGGGCTCCGAGCTGTCCGCACAGAGCCCGACGCGGGGCTCGAACTCACGGACCTGAGATCCGTGATCTCACGGATCTCACGGATCTCACGGTCGTGAGATCACGACCTGAGCCGAAGTCGGCCGCTTCACCGACTGAGCCCCCCCAGGCGCCCTTCTGTCACACATCATTAAAAAAAAATGTGAAGGGTACAACGTTTTTAAAAGCGTATGTAGCCTTATTGAGGTTAAAAAAAAGAGGAAGAAGGAGGAGAAAGAAGGGACGCCTGGGTAGCTTAGTCAGTTAAGCATCCGACTCTCGATTTCAGCTTAGGTCACGATCTCAGGGTTGTGAGATCGAGCCGTGCGTCAGGCGCTGCTCTGAGCGTGGAGTCTGCTTGGGATTCTCTCTTTCCCTCTGCCCCTCTCCCCTGCTCTCTCTGGCTGTATTGTAATTTAGTCCACTTAAAGCTCAGAGGGTCTATTTGCTGAAGGAAGAAGGAAAGAGGTGGTGATTCTTCTCTCCTTTCAGGGTGGGGGTGGGTGGGTGGGGGGGCCAGGAGCAGAGCAGGGGAAGGGAGGCAGCTCGAGACCCAAGGCCCCTTGCAAGAGGGCCGGCAGTGGTGACTCCACAAAGGGGCCCTTGTGCACGCAGGCTGCTGCGGGCCTGCACCCAAGCGCTGCTCCGCCTCGCGGGAGGGAATGACTTACCTTCTGGAAAGAGCAAGCTTGCTGTAGGGTAAGCAGAGCAGACTTGTCTGCCCTTTGGACATGGTGCTTTCTGCTCCCACCAGCGAGATTTCCTGGGGTGAGCAGGAGTGAAAAGGTCAGGGGCGCCTGGGTGGCTCTCTTGGCTAAGCGTCCGACTTCAGCTCAGGTCGTGATCTCCTGCTTTGTGAGTTCGAGCCCCGCATCAGGCTCATCTGCTGTCAGCCTGGAGCCTGCTTCGGATCCTGTGTCTCCCTCTCTCTCTCTCTCTCTCCCCGAAATAAACATTTTTTAAGAAGGAAGGAATGAAAAGATCAACGGACCTTGCTGGTGTGTGGAAAGGCATGTTGCGACAGCAAAAAGAGTGAATCCAAGGGATAGTATGAAGGGTAGATACGGAACAGGTGTGATCCTTGTTTCTATTTTTATCTTTTTACATTTCTAAAAATGTTTATTTATTTTTGAGAGAGAGAGAGAGAGAGAGACAGAGCGCAAGCAGGGGAGGGGCAGAGAGACGGCGAGACACAGGATCTGAAATAGGCTCCAGGCTCGGAGCTGTCAGCCCAGAGCCCGACGCGGGGCTCGAACGCGGTAACGGTGAGATCATGACCTGAGCGGAAGTCAGATGCTTAAGCCAGGCGCCCCAGGCGTGATTCTGGTAACTGATGTGGTTTGGAGTGTTGGGGTTTGGAGCCGATGGGCCAAGAAAGAATTCTTGAGACACCTTCGGTGCAAAAATGTGTTTTTATTATAGCACAAGGAGGGGACCCTTAGGCGTTATAAGTGTGTGAGAAGCGACTGGTTATATGAGAGTTTCTGTCCTCTGGAGAGGAGGGTGGCATGAGGGTCCCAGGAAATTGACTCTCTATGTTTCTGAGATTACTTTTTTCTTGTAAATCAACAGAGTTGCAAACTGAGGGGGACTCAGGTCCCGCAGGACTGTGATCTCTATCGATTAACCATTTGTTTTCGCCTCTCCTTTGTTCTTGGGCAGGAGTGCCTGAGGAACCTCGTGCACATCCCACCGTGGCTGTGGGGGTGGGGGGTGGGGGGTGTCAGCTTCTGCTTTGCCCTCAGCCTGCCTTTTGCTCCCTCATCAGTGACTGAGGTTCAGTCCAGGAAGGCTTCCTGGCAGAGGCAACCTGAATATCAAGTCTGCGTTCTCTGACGCGCGTCTCTCTGCCCACGGGTCAGGTAGGTGGCAGTGTGCTCGGGAACGTGTTCCAGTTTAAGCTGTTGCTGGAGCGGAGTCAGAATGGGGACTGTCTTCACCGGAGGCCAGGCTCTTTCGGACCCCTGGATGGCTTCCCCCGCTGTGTGGTGACCAGCGGCGTGGTCAACTTCTTCCTGGCCCACACAGAGCGACTGCAGAGAGTTGGCTTCGACCCCCGCCTGCGGCGAGTGGCTCACTCAGGTGGGGAAGAGCTGGAAGGGTGAGGAAGGTTCTGGCCTCTGGACTTGACCTCAGGAGTCTGTTCTTTCCAAGGGACATGCACCACCGATCGTGGTCCTTGCCTGCCACGCTGGGCCTCTCTCCCTTTTCCCCCAGACAAGGTCTCTCTTGCCTCCCTTCTCCCCCCTCGTTTTGCCTCTTATCCCCCAACGGCTGCTCCCATGTGAGACGCCCTCCCCCTATAGGCCGGTCCCCTCCCTCGTTCCCCTCTTGCTCCCTCAGTTCTGGAGTTCATAGTTCTGTCCCGCCAGAAAGCTGATCTGTGTCTCTCTGTGTCTCTCTGTGTCTCTGGCCACATCCCTGAGAAACGTGCTTATGAATTCCTTCGCACTCATCAGCCTGGCAGGTGGCTTTGCATGGGCTCCACCTCCTGAGAGGTATAAACTGTGCCCCGCCCCCCTGCCCGGACCCTGGGATATGGCCCTGGGGTCTCTCTAGCTGATGTTCTCCCTCTCTTCACAGAGTTCTTTATTGATGGGCTCGGGAGCTTGCTTGTGGGGTCGTGCCCAGAAGTGATCATAGGTCACCAGGCCCGTTCTCCAGCGGCGGACCTGAAGATGTACAGCACGTTCCGGACCAACACCCACAACCAGATCCGGTTCAAGCTGGCTCTCCATTACTTCAAGAACCATCTCCAGTGCTCCACATAAAGGTGCCCGGGCATCAGGAATGCTCTAGACGTACCCGTCGTGGGACCCAGAACAGCGGGACTGGTGCTGGGGATACCCAAGTATAGACTCCTGAGAAGACAGATGTTGGAAAGAATAAGCCAGCGGGTGAGGCAGATGGGTCAGGCTCAGGGACGAGAAATGCCCGTCAGAGCCTAAGGGTCGTTAGAAAGGGACCAACCCCCGACAAGGGCAATAGAGGCACATCAACAACAGTCATTATTTGTTTGTAGGACGCGTTACCAGTTAGGGACACACAGCATCTCGCATCGTCTCATTTGACCTCATGCAAAAGAGTCCATTGTGGGTTGTATCCTTGGTTGAAAGGGTGACTGCTGGGGTTTTGAGGGTTATTCGGTAGAAGTTATATCATGGTCAATGGCACCACTTCCGGCATCCACAAATGTTTATTTGTTGTCACCCTGGGGGCTCCGATAATGTGAATGACGCAGGGTCCTTGCCTTCAGGAGGCTGCAGCCTGGTCCAGTCGAGTCCGCTAAGCGGAATCGTGCAGCCAGGTTTGGAGAAGCGGAGGAGGAAGGGTGACCAGTGCCTGGGCAGCTGAGGAAGGTTCTGTGAAGTGAGCTTGTCGGGAGGCTGGAAGCCGAGGGGATTCAGGCAGCAGTGGGGGGGGGGGGGGGGACAGCGCTGGAGTCCACCGTCCGCCAGAACAAAGGTTTCCCTGGCATCAGACTCACCACCGCAAGGACACATTTCCAGAACACCAGGGATTGAACTCCGACCCCGTGCTAAGCAAGGTGCCGTGGTAAACAGAGTAAGTGTGATGGCATTTCCGGGCACTGGACACCAACTGCTGACCACTCAAGTCCCTCGTCGTCTGCAGAGAGGAGCCATCACATGTTGTTGAGGAAGGCTTTTTCTGTTATCTCAGGAGTCAGCAGATTCCCCAAGTGCCCTGCCGTTAGGGTTTCCACTCCTTCCTGCGGAAGATCGTCTAGGGTGGTTCAGGATTTCTGAAAACGGGGCTGTGGGCTGGGTATAAAACGTCATGAAAAAGGTTTTGGTGGTCCGATGATTTTGAAAAATACTGCAAGACGTAGCTCCCTCTTGGAAAGTTGCGATCCACATTAGCACACGTGAATTAGCGTGTCAGTTCGCTAATTCACGTTAGCGTAGGCTCTGAGAAGTCCTGCAATAAAGAAAGCAGGTTAATTTTGTTTAATTCGGGCTTGCCTGGGTATGGATATACGCTGGCAATCTTTTTTTTTTTTTTTTAATTCTCCCAAACCCAGAATTGAACGCATACCTCGTCCCGTTGTGTAGGTCATAAAGATTCTATTGCAAAAGCTGTGACAGCTTTAACTAACAGGGACAGTCATTCGGTGCTGGTCCATGCACTTGACCTCCAATAACATAGCTATATAGGAAGACCATGTTGGATTGTCCCATCCAGCCCTGCCTTTAAAACCAGGCAAGAAAAGCCACTATCTGGAACCTTTAGAGAATCCTGTATATCACATGTGTTTGCTGACGAACATCTGGGCATCTCCGTCACTGGGACCAAGTGCTCTGTTACTCTCGATACTCACTCCTGGGACTAACAGCATTCAGGCCCCGGGGAAATGCTTCTCCACACCTTATGTCTTCAAAAGACGGCTGCATCCGGGGGCCCAGTGAAAGCCTGAGGCCGTTCTTTGGATGCAGGTAAGACTTGAGCTGCAAAATGCTTAGGTAAAAGAAAAAGACGAAAGGTTTAATTTGTTAAATTCTTCCTCTCAGATCCCACACAGAGCAGGAGAGTCGTGGTTCTAAAAACGCTAAAAAAATCAGCGTAGTTTTCACAACTGCACATAGTGTCTTCTGGGACATTTAAAAAGAATAAACCATTTGTACTCTTTAGTTTAAAAAAAATTTTTTTTTAAATGTTTATTTATTTTGAGAGAGAGAGAGAGATAGAGTGTGAGCAGGGGAGGAGCAGAGAGAGAGGGAGACACAGAATCTGAAGCAGACTCCAGGCTCTGAGCTGTCAGCACGGGGCCTGATGCGGGGCTTGAACCTCAGACTGCGAGATCATGACCTGAGCTGAAGTCAGACGCTTAACCGACTGAGCTACCCAGGCACCCTCTCTTTAATTCTTTTATTTTTTTTAACGTTTATTTATTTGTGTGACAGAGAGAGACAGAGCATGAATGGGGGAGGGTCAGAGAGAGAGAGACACAGAATCCGAAACAGGCTCCAGGCTCTGAGCTGTCAGCACAGAGCCCGACGCGGGGCTCGAACTCACGGACCGCGAGATCATGACCTGAGCTGAAGTCGGCCGCTTAACCGACTGAGCCACCCAGGCGCCCCTAAATTGGGTTTTTAAATGAGCTTTTGCCCATCATCATTTTGATTTTGCCTTTTAATCTTAATAGATCATTTTGAGCATTTACAATTTTTTTTTAAGATCTCTTTTTTTTAAAAAGCAATCTCCACACCCAGGGCCCAAACCCACAACCCTGGGATCGAGTCAACATGCTCCAGCAACTGAGCAAGCCAGGTGCTCCAATTTTGAGTATTTCAGAAGAAAACTCATTTTCAAAACATGAAAAATAATTTTAATTTAAAAATTGTTAACATTGGCTTCAGTTTACCCTTAGGGTAAATTTCTTGCAGTTTGAACACAATCATCTTTTATTTTTTCAATTCCTTGGATTATTGCGACTCAGTGTGCACGTCTGTAGATTCCTAAAGAGCATGTGTCAAAACGTAGTCAACACACTGCGTCCTTCGTTGAGAAAGTCTTGCCACGGAAAGCATCAGCTCATCTAAAGCAACGGGCCGAAGGATCTAGATGGTTTTAATTCTGATGCAACCTCCTTATCTCAAGGCAGAGAGGTAGCAAAGAGCTCGCAGACCAGACCTCAGGGCATACTTTGGATTAAGGGTTGACAAAATTTTTGCAAAGGACAAGATGGTAATTATTTTAGATTTTGTGAACCACTTAAGGTCTCTATCACATATTCTTTTTTTTTTTTTTCCATAACCCTTTAAAATATAAAAACAATTCTGAGCCTGTGGGGCCAAAACTAGACCATATAGGCTGTCTTCGGTCCATTGGATATAGTTTGTTGACAGTTTAGCACTGTCATTGGCAAAAAAACAAACCAAGACAAAAAACCGAGGTGCCTGCGTGGCTCGGTCAGTTATGTGTCCAGCTTTGGCTCAGGTCATGATCTCGCAGTTCATGGGTTCAAGACCCGCATCGGACTCTGTGCTGACGGCTCAGAGCCTGGAGCCTGCTTCCGATTCTGTGTCTCCCTCTCTCTCTGCCCCTCCCCTGCTCGTGCTCTGTCTCTGTCTCTCTCGAACATAAACATTAAAAAAATTAAAAAAAAAAAACAAACAAAAAGCCCAAAGTGCCATTGGCTACAAATCACGTGAAAAATGTCGATTATAAAAACATAATTAGTGAATTTCCACAAATTCCAATAATTTGTGGAAACAAAAGCAAGAAAGTTACATTATGTGGCATAAATATATGATAAATTATGAATTATATTCATTATCTATCTACTTTTTCTTTTTTTAAATGCTTATTTATTTTTTGAGTATGTTTATTTATTTTTGAGAGAGAGAGAGTGAGACAGAGCATGAGCAGGGGATGGCCAGAGAGAGAGGGAGACACAGAATCGGAGGCAGGCTCCAGGCTCCGAGCTGTCAGCACAGAGCCCGACGTGGGGCTCAGCCCCACCAACCGTGAGCGCATGACCTGAGCCGAAACTAAGGGTCGGATGCTTAACCAACTGAGCCACCCGGGGGGCCCCTACAATATTTAAATATTGAGACAGCTATTTAATTTGTCCCAGGCCTGCTTCCAGAAAAATGTCTGCCTTCCTAAGTAAATATTGCATTCAGGCTATAGGAAAACACAGTTGTGTGCTTTCACGGAAATGAGAGCGTCCTGCAACGTCCTTCAGCGGGGACTATTCTGACATGCTGTCCTTGTCGTGGGTATGTTCCAGCCGGGCACATTTTTTCCGCCCCCGTCCCAAGATCTGGAACCGTTTACTCCAGCAGGGAAGAGTAGTTCAAACGGAGCTCTTGTAGGGTGTTTGCCTAAACTGCGAGCCAACTTTCCAGGCGGATCAACTACCCGGAGACTGTGGGACTCCACAGCCTGGTCAAAGTGTATCAGACCAAGACCGTCAGGCTCCTGCACCCACGGCCGGTCAGGCTGCGTCTCTCGGAATTTGAATCGGTCCCGCAAAGCAAGGCTCTCCGGGTGGCCGGACGTCAGATGTCACGCACGCAGGAGCTGCGGACGTGCCCCTTCCGCCGCGTGGACTGAGGGGCTGAGAAGGCCGGCCTGCAGCTAGAAAAAAAAAAAAAAAAAAAATGCAACGTGTGCTCAAGGAGAAGCTGAAATGAGAGACGCCTGCCAGCCTTCTGGTTCTTTCCCGAGGTCTGGCTACAGTCCTGCCCTGGGATTTTGTGAAACGCTATACCCTTATAATTCTTCCTTTTTGCTTAACCTAATTTGAGTTGGCTCCTGTTACTTATAACCACAGTGTCCTGAATCATACAACCATCCTGTTCTCAAACCAGAAAAGCATAAACGAAAAGTCTTCTCCTTGGGTGGTTTGGAAGCGGAAATCGGGTCACAGACACTAACGGGCACACAGGCCTCCCTCGAGCCTTGAATTTCAGACACGAGCAAGCAGCCCGGACCAAAGCAATGACACAAGTCTCCTTCCAGGGCAGTGAAAGAAAGTGAAGTGTCCTTTACAATGAAGTGATGGTGAAGGAGGGCAAAGGTAGTGAAGGAATCCTTCCGGATACTTCTGCGAGACACCAAATGGCAGGGCAAGCTGGTGCAAATAATCGTGTTGGCCTGTAGGGGGAGCTCGAGCCTGCTCTCTCCGTCTCCCCTCTATCCGCTGATTCCCAGCGCCTTGCTCAGGAAAATTGCTACAGTAATGACTTTCAGAAAAGAGGAATTTGTTGGCAACCGTGGTACTTGCTTGTTTGTGAGGGTGTGTCCATTTCACGTGGGTAAACGACATGGGGCTGGGAGCTCTCTCCTCCACCCTTAGGAAGGTCCCTCCCCAACTGATTTTGATTTTTAATAGCCCAAAACCATATATAAGCCACTACGAAAAGGTTCTCTAAGAGGGCCACCTGGGTGGCTCAGTTGGTCAGGCATCTGACTCTTGATCTCAGCTCACGTCTTGTTCTCAGGGTTGAGAGTTCAAGCCCCGTGTTGGGCCCCATTCAGGCCTCTCGTTGGGCCCCATGCTAGGAGTGGATCCTACTTAAAAACAACAACAACAACAACAACAAAAACCCGGATTATCTATTAGAATGCTTTTACCGACAAGCACCAGAAACTTGACCCAAGTTGAAACTTGTCTTGAACGGTCTCATATACAGCTTGAAGCCTAGAGATGGGGCAGACCACAGGTGTCCTATGATCGGGAGGGAGATCAGGGAGTCTGAACCCTGGCTGTTCAGACCATCTGGCAACTCCAAGTTCTTCCCTCTCGTAGGAGTCCCCTTTTCCATTATCTTCCATATCCCCGTCTGAGGTCCTTGGGCAGGGTGACCCTTCTGTGGCCTGTCAAAGCTTTAACTGCCCACTCCCTGTTAGGCAGGTGTGCGCCTGCCTGGGACTGGCCCCAGGAGGTAAAACTCATTAGCAGTTATCAGTCAGATTTTTAAGGAAACGGAAATTGCCAGTGAAACCTTGTTAGCTACTCCGTAAAACATAAGAGGTTTTCTGTCATTTCTAGTGGATTCCAGACGTCTTGTCTAGATGTAGTCTTTGAGACGGGGAAACTCGTTCTGGTAACCACAGGTCTCTATGCTTCGTTTATCCTCTGGCACTCAGTTAAATGGCTTCTGCCTTGAGGCTATTCAAAATCTTCTGTCTAAGGTACAGAGAGACTATAATCTGCTCTTTGCCCCCAGCTGTTTCCTCTTTGTGAGCAGAAAATATTTATTTTTTAAAATTTTTTTATTTAAAAAAATTTTTTTAATGTTTACTTTATTTTTGAGACAGGGAGAGACAGCATGAACAGGGGAGGGTCAGAGAGAGAGGGAGACACAGAATCTGAAACAGGCTCCAGGCTCTGAGCTGTCAGCACAGAGCCTGACACGGGGCGCGAACTCGCGGACCACGAGATCATGACCTGAGCCGAAGTCGGATGCTTAACTGACTGAGCCACCCAGGCGCCCCATGTGAGCAGAAAATATTTCAAACATCACAATGTACTAGGCTGGTCTTTTGCTCAAACGGGTCTCCTGCGAAGTCTCTGGTCTCTGTTGGTGCTTTCTCTCGGGGTCGAGAATTTAGCTTTCCCCCGCCCTGCAAGGCTCCAAATTATAGGATTGCCAGTAAGCTTGGATGGTATGCCACCCTTAAAAGAAACATGTTACACCTGCTTGAAAACAGGGCGCCTTCAGCCTGAAACTTGTCTTCCTTTACAGGGCCATCCTAAAAGCTACCGCATGAAGTCACTAATGGATACTGACATCCTGATTTTTCCTGCCAGTTCCCATTCTCAACACTCTTGATAAGCACATAGTCTGTGCTGAGGACACCAGCAAGTTTCAGGCACACCAGTCTTCCAGAGGTCACTGTCTCTACCCCTTCTCTTCCGCTCTTCAGTTAAGGTTTGTGCCTTTTACTTTATGTAAATAATATCTCAATAAAATATCATTAAAAAAATTAGACATATATACTATTATGGAACAATCCTCAAGATGTGGTGCTAAATGAGTAAAACAGAGTACAGAACAGCGTTTCCACTTCTCAAAAGAAAAGGAGGGGCGCCTGGGTGGCTCAGTCGGTTGAGCATCCGACTTCGGCTCAGGTCATGATCTCACAGCTTGTGAGTTCGAGCCCCGCGTCAGGCTCTGTGCTGATGGCTCAGAGCCTGGAGCCTCTTCAGATTCTGTGTCTTTCTGTCTCTCTCTGCCCCTCTCCTGCTCACATTCTGTCTCTCTCTCTCAAAAATAAACATTAAAAATTTTAAAAAAAGAAAAGAAAAGGAGTATGGGGTGTCTGGCTGGCTCAGTCAGTAGAGTTTATGACTTGATCTCAGAGACATGAGTTCATGCCCCACGTTGGACACAGAACTTACTTAAAAAAAAAAAAAAAAGGAAAGAAGTATGCATATTCACGTATATTTGTATAAGAATAAAATATCTCTAGGGGCACCTGGGTGGCTCAGTCGGTTAAGCATCAGACTTTGGCTCAGGTCATGATCTCATGGTTTGTGAGTTCAAGCCCCACGTCGGGCTCTGCGCTGACCGCTTGGAGCCTGGAGCCCGCTGCGGATTCTGTGTCTCCCTCTCTCAATGCCCCTCCCCACTTGTGCTCTGTCTCCCAAAAATAAATAAAAGTGAAAATAAATAAATAAATAAAATGTCTCCAGAAGAGTATCAGAAGTTGCCTCTGAGAGCAGAAAATTATAGTGAAGAAGTTTTATCTGTGCATTTACTTTTGAATTTTATATTGTGCTCGTGTATTACCCATGTAAATATTTTAAGCTTTTGAAGGAAAGAAGAAACAAGGTTTTTAGGTAACCTGTCATTATTATGTTAAGTGCAAAAGCGGAACATGAAATTGTACAGTGAAGATTATGTAGAAATGCATTTTAAAAAGGGAAATGAAAAAAAATCCAATGTCAAAGGTGCTTGTCGGCTCAGCTGGAAGAGTGTGGGGGCTCTTGATCTCGGGGTTATGGGTTTGAGCCCCACATTGGATGGAGAGATTACTAAAGAAAATAAATAAAAAACAAACAAACAAATAAATAAAAGGGCTTGTTGGAATTGTAATTATTTTCAAATCTTTCGCCATCCTTATCAAAATAACACCCGCCATCTTCACAGAGTCTAGAACGAACAATCCTAAAATGTGTATGGAACCAGAAAAGACCCCGAATAGCCAAAGCAAAGAGAAAAAAGAAAACCAAAGCCGGAGGCATCACAATTCCGGACTTCAAGCTGCATTACAAAGCTGTAATCATTAAGACAGTATGGTACTGATACAAAAACAGATACTCAGATCAATGGAACAAGAATAGAGAACCCAGAAATGGACTCACAAATGTATGGTCAACTAATCTTTGACAAAGCGGGAAAGAGTATCCACTGGAAAAAAGACAGTCTCTTCAACAGATGGTGTTGGGGAAACTGGACGGCGACATGCAGAAGAACGAAGCCGGACCACTTTCTTGTAACACACACAAAAATAAACTCAAAATGGTTGAAAGACCTACAGGGGAGGCAGGAAGCCATCAAAATCCTTGAGGAGAAAACGGGCCACAACCTCTTTGACCGTGGCCGCAGCAACTTCTTACTTGGCATGTCTCCAGAGGCAAGGAAAATAAAAGCAAAAATGTACTATTGGGACCTCATCAAGATAAAAAGCTTCTGCACGGCGAAGGAAACAATCAGCAAAACGAAAAGGCAACCGGCAGAATGGGAGAAGATATTGGCAATTGACATATCAGATCAAGGGTTAGTATCCAAGATCTATAAAGAATTTATCAAACTCAACACTCAAAAAGCAAATAATCCAGTGGAGAGATGGGCAAAAGACATGAATAGACACTTTCCCAAAGAAGACATCCAGATGACTAACAGACACATGAAAAGATGCTCAACATCACTCATCATCAGGGAAAATACAAATCAAAACCACAATGAGATATCGCCTCGCACCTGTCAGAATGGCTCACGTTAACAACTCAGGCAACGACAGATGTTGGCGAGGATGCGGAGAAAGAGGATCTCTTTTGCATTGTTGGTGGGAGTGCAAGCTGGGGCAGCCGCTCTGGAAAACAGTATGGAGCCTCCTCAAAAAGTCAACAATAGAACTACCCTATGACTCAGCAATCGCACTGCGAGGTATTTATCCGAAGGATACAGGAGTGCTGATTCGAAGGGACACATGCACCCCCATGTTTATAGCAGCGCTATCGACAATGGCCAAAGTATGGAAAGAGCCCAGATGTTCACTGATGGATGAATGGATAAAGAAGACGTAAAAAAAAAAAAAAAAAAAAGAAAAAAAGAAAATGTGGCGTATATATACAATGGAATATTATTCGGCCATAAAAAGAATGAAATCTTGCCATTTGCAACAATGTGGATGGAACTAGAGGGTGCTGAAATCGTTATTACTCTGTATGTTAACTAACTTGGATTTAAATAAATAAATAAATAAATAAATAAATAAATAAATAAATATCTTTCTACTTGGGGCGCCTGGGTGGCTCAGGTGGTTAAGCATCGAACTTTTAAAAAATTTTTTTTTTTTTAACGTTTATTTATTTTTGAGACAGAGAGAGACAGAGCATGAACGGGGGAGGGTCATAGAGAGGGAGACACAGAATCTGAAACAGGCTCCGGGCTCTGTGCTGACAGCTGACAGCACAGAGCCCGACGCGGGGCTCGAACTCACGGACCTCGAGATCATGACCTGAGCTGAAGTTGGCCGCTCAACCCACCGAGCCACCCAGGCGCCCCAAGCATCAAACTTTTGATTCCGCCTCAGGTCAGGATTTCACAGTTCTTGCGATCCAGCCCCGCGTTGGGCTCTGCGCTGACAGCACGGATCTTGCTTGGGATTCTCGCTCTCCCTCTCTGCCCCTACCCCGCTCACATCCGTGTGCCTTCTCTCTCTCAAAATAAATACATAAACATTAAAAAATCTTTCCACTTTAACTGCCTTTTCTACAGTTTCCATTAGAAATGCTTTACCTTTTTTAAAATTAAAAGAATTGTTTTTAAATGTTTATTTTTGAGAGAGAGAACGTTGAGAGAGGGAGACACAGATCCGAAGCAGGCTCCAGGCTCCAAGATGTCGGCACAGAGCCCGACGCGGGACTCGAACCCACAAGCCATGCGACGATGACCTGAGCCAAAGTCGGACACTTAACTGACTGAGCCACCCAGGCGCCCCTACCTTTTCTTTTTTTAAGTTTCTTTCTTTATTTTGACAGAGACAGAGACTGCGTGAGTGGGGGAGGGGCAGAGAGAGAAGGAGAGAGGGAAAATCCCAAGCAGGCTCCGCACTGTCAGCCCAGAGTCCAACATGGGGGTCGAACTCACGAAAGCACGAGATCATGACCTGAGCCAAAACCAAGAGCCAGACGATTAAGTGACGGAGCCACCCAGGCGCCCCATAGAAATGCTTTACCTTTAACATCTGAAATGATAAGGTAATTATTTTAAAAAGAGAAAGTGAAAACATTCGAGAAAAGGATAAAATGTGGATGCTGCTTTGTTCACAGAAAGTAAGCAGCCAGATTACCCCATCAGAGCCTCAGGAACGCGAGGCCCAGAGCAGGGGGCTGGGCAGGAGGCTCAGAGACTCAGGGCATCACGGGTCACCTTGCACGAGGTGGCACTTAAACGGCTTGTCTGACATAGCTGGGGCTCCCAAGGCAAAGTAGGGGATTCGTGGCAGGTGTCACCTATCCTGGGCGCAAGGACACAGAGAGTCTATTCTCCAAGCCTTCACGAGATGCCGTGTTTGGGGGGTCACGCATGATGCATTTACGTTAAAAGAAACTAGTTATGCTGGGGCAGGGAGATTACATATCGTCTCTGTTTTCTCTGGTGTCTCAAAAAGAACAAATGTGATGTTAAAGGAAATGTAGCTTCTTCCTCCCCAGTTCTCCTGGGCCCTCCCGAGGGGGTTCTGTGAACGTGTTTGGTATGGCACTAGCCACATTTAAAAACCAGCAAGTCCTGGACCCTGCCCCCCAAAGAGTTCACAGTCCAACCCAGGGGAAGGAGGGGGGGAGGGAACATGGGAGAGACTGAGCCACAGAACACAAGTACCTATCATCCCAGCAAGTAATGACACAAGCTGTAAGGGAGATGATGCTTTTCTGCCACTTGACGAATTCACGAGTGGGGATTTCAGCGAGGGTGTCTGGCTGGTAAAAGTTTTCAAGCTGAGGAGGTGGAGGGAAGCGGAAAAGAAGTAGGGAATAGGAGGAGGGTGAAGTCCTCCCGCCGGACAGAAGGAACCATCTCCTGTCCACTTCCAAAGGGTATAATCGCAACTCTTTAGGGTTTCTATAGTAGCTTTTGAAAAATTAATTCCAGTACACGTTCACCGGTACAGAAGGAAATAGATGGGAAACCAGAGATGCCAAAGTCCTTTGATATTTAGTCAATTCGATACTGTCGCTCCAGCCTAATAAAGAGACACCCTTATCTCACCATAGAAACTCAACGGGAGTTTGGTTCGTTCCTCAAAATGGAAGATCTTTAATGTTTCTTCTGACAATATACAAGAGTTATATTTGTTCAAGGAATACAGAAAATCGTAAACTAGGAGAAAAGAGCCTCATCAATTTATTCCCCAGGGCTCTCTGTCAACAGCAGACCTTTTTGGATCTGGGCTCAGCAGATTTTTGACCCAATGCAACACAAAAGGATTCTGGGTAACTTACACAGGAAAGGTACTTTGCTGGAAGGAAGTCAGATAGCTCTTAGCATCAGAGAAGCAAACTCAGGAAAATGGACAAGAACCAAGGGGAACTAGGCAACCAGGAACGGCCCCAAGGTCAGGACCCTGGGCTGTCTGTCTCGGGCGCCACTTCTGGGGCCAGTGGGCATGGCTGCTACCACTGACCCCGAGGCACTGGGTGTCACAGCAACTGCCAGCTACAGGCCAAGTTCTAAAACGTCCCCGTTTCTGGGCATCCGTCCCTTTGGATTCTAAGTCCAGCAGAGCAAGCTAAGTACACACTCACTGTCACTCTGGAGAGCGAGTGTATCTGTCTTGGAGCACAGCCGTGCTATCAGCCAGACCCACACAAGGCTGGATCCCTCAAGACAGGCAGTCAGATGACACAGGGCAAATCAATCAGTGGCAAATGTCTGTCACACACACACACGGACACAGCTTTTCTGCTTCTATGTAAGTGGGCATTCTACACACGAATTAGTAAATAGATTTTTGTTTGGGTTGGGTTTGTTGAGGCCTGTCGCTCTTTTCATGTCAATACAACAAATCAAAATAATGCAACAAACCAAAACGATGTCAATGCAATAAAAACGCATCCCCCCAATACCTGCACAGCATTCATCGTACAGAAGCTGTCAATATCTACTAAACCGATTTTCAACTGACGGACTTTTCTCTTCTGCTCTTTCCCATGCTGAACATCACCGCCGAGAACACCCCCGAACACTCCGCCGCACCGGTCTTAAAGTAGTCCTTTAAGGATAAAGTTAACAGAAGTGAAACCGCTGAGCCAAAGGTTCTAAAAGGCTATTCAAAAGTTGACGCGAAAAAGCCCAGGAGCCAGTCTGCCTCCCGCGGACCCCAGATCCACAGGTTGAAAGGAACTACCGCTGCCCCCACGGGGGTCCCGCCGAGCAGGACGCGGAAGCGCCTGATCCCGGGTTCCGCCGTCGCCCCCGAGTTCCGGTAGGAACCCCGGGCTCGCGTGCGCGCCCGGGCTTTGAACCGCCGTCCCGCCCCGTGCCGGGCCGCTTCCCTCCCCGCTTGGCCACCGTGGCCCGGGCAGAGGGCGCCCCGTGGAAATAAATAAATAAACAAGCCCGCAGCCCAGGCAGCGTGCGCCAGGCTTTCCGCTCGGGGCAGGGGCCGAAGCCGCCCCGCTCCGCCTTCTCCGCCCCCCAGCCCGCCGTTCTTCCGGCTTCCCGGGGGCGCACGTCAGGACCCCCGGAGGAGAGCCGAGGAGCAGGAAGAGCGGCGGCAAGAGATGACACCGCGGGACTCGCAACGTCGGGGGCCGCGGAAGCCCTTGCTGGTCCGCTTCCGCCCACCCGAGCGGTCTCGGGCCCGGAGCCCAGCGCCCAGGCCGGGAGAAGCGGGCGTCCGCCGTCCTTCCCGGCAGGCAGCTCCGCGCGCCATGTGGCTTGAGAAGCCTCCCGGCCGCCTAAAGCAGCCAGCAGGTCCCATGGTGTAATGGTTAGCACTCTGGACTTTGAATCCAGCGATCCGAGTTCAAATCTCGGTGGGACCTCACCAAACCTTTTGGTTTTGCAATTTCTGTTTTGAGGACTGCTGGCGGCGGCGGCCACCTCGGGCGGGGTCGCTACCCCCGTGACCTAGGGGATCGCGGTTTAGGGTCCCTCCCCCTCTCGTTTCACTGCCGGCCTGAGGGTCGCAGTGCGCATGCGTCAGAGTCTGGGCGGAAAAGTGGTGGTGGTTGACCGAATGTGACTTTACCCTGGAGGGGACGGCGGGGAAACCCGAGGGACCCTGGGAGCCTGCTTCGGGCGGCAACCTGTGGGTCTAGGGGGACACCCCACCCCCACCCCCCAGCCAAAGCTGCTGGGAATCCTTCTTCCTATCGGCTAATGTGCAGTGTGCGCTCAATCACTGCTTTGTAAACCTGGAATGAAATGCCGGGCGGTGGCGAGGGACGCGGGAAGCAGTAACGGGCTGGGAAGTAGGGTGTGTGTTTGGGGCCAGTCCGCCTGGGAGTCGGTCACAGAGTGAAGCGGGTCTGATTGGTTGTCTGTTACTCAGGCAGTGAAGTTGTCCGTGTTTGCTCATCAGGCCGTGCCAGCGGGTCAGAGGATCTCCGCCGGCGGTTTCTCCCCATATGGATGGGGTGTTTCGCCCTCAGACGGTTAGAACCTCAACCAACAGGACTGAGCACGTCTATTGGCGAATCTGTCCGGGATCGGTATTTTGGGCGCCGGCCAGACGCGCGGGATTTGCAGCAAAGGGTGTGCCTCCGGGATGGAAGGGAAGAGACGCGCCTGGAGTGTTGTCTGCTTCGAATTGTATCTGGGTTTTGAGAGCTGCGTGGCCCTCTGGGATGAGAGACGACGGAGCCCAATGACGCATTTGTGATCTCCCTACAGGGTGATTGGCACTGTGGCTGTCCGCGGCCGCCCCTTGGGAGGGTGCCATGGAAACAGAGGATCCTTGCCCTGCTCGCGGCCCTGAGCACCTCTCCTCCCCACCCCTCCCGCACACTGCATAAACGTTTGAATGGATTTGTGTGTATGAGCGATCCCGGCCTCAAAAATATCTAGGTATGAGAGGTGGGAGGGCTTACTCTACCAGATATTAAAACTTACTATCATCAACTATAAACTAGGAATTCAGATAGCGTGGTACAGGTGCAGGAGAGACAAGCATCCCAGTGGAACAGAATAAAGGGCCCAGATACAGCCCCACACGTACTTGGACAAGTGATTCAAGACAAAGGTAGGACAACAGAGCAGCAGGGAAAAGAATCTACGTTTCAATAAATGATTCCGGGGGAATTGGGCGTCCACATGGAAAAATAATGAAATCAAATTCCTCCCAACTTACACTAGACACATCAATACATTCCAGGTGACTCATAGACCTTAACGGGAGAGGAAAAGCAGTAAAGCTTTTGGAAGAGAACAAAGACTATCTTCATAACCTTAGGGTAGGGAAAGTCCTCTTAAGACACAAATATTTCTAAAAGCTTAATATATGTCACCATATTAATATGATGCTCTATGTTCTCCCTGTCAAAAGACCCCAATAAGAAATTGAAAAGGTAAAGCACAGGATAAGAAGAGATCTTGTAGGACCCCCTCATGTATGACTCTTTGTGATACATAACTGGCAAGGAAATTGTATCTAAATTATTTAAAGAACTTGTCATAATAAGGCCATAAAATTAAAATTTAAAAAAATCGGTAAGAAGAAACACAAACAACCTAATAGAAAAATAGCAAAATACTTGAACTGGCACATCACAAAAAAAGGAAAGCCAGGGGCACCTGGGTGGCTCAGTTGGTAAAGTGTCCGACTTCGGCTCAGATCGTGGTCTCACGGTTCGTGGGTTCGAGCCCCGCGTCGGGCTCTGTGCTGACAGCTCAGAGCCTGGAGCCTGCTTCAGATTCTGTGTCTCCCTCTCTCTCTGCTCCTCCCCCTCTCATGCCCTGTCTCTCTGTCTCTCTCTCTCTCTCCTTCAAAAATAAATAAAAACAAAAAAAAAAGGAAAGCCAAAATAACTGTTATAGGGCCTCCTGGCTGGCTCAGTCGGTAAAGCATGTAACTCTTGACCTTGGGGTTGTGAGCTGGAGCCCCAAGTTGGGTGTAGAGATTACTTAAAAATAAAATCTTAAAAAAAGTAACAACATACATATATATATATATATATATACATATATATGAAAAATATATGAAAAAAATTTTCACTAATATATATATGAAAAAATTTTCATATAAAATTTCCAAAAAAAATTTCACTAATATATATATGAAAAATATATGAAAAAATAACAAAATACTAATATATATATATATATATATATATATATATATATATATGAAAAGCTGCAAAGCATCATTAATCATCAGGAAAATGCAGATTAAAAGCTCCACGAGATACCATTACGCACTCACCCGAATGACAATGCTGAATATTAGTAAGGATAGGGAATGTGAACCCTCAGAGAAATGTAAACTGGTAGAAACTAACTTGGCATTAGCTACTGACACTGAAGATACTCCAATATCCTGTGATCGAGCAATTTCAGTCTTGGACATAACCTCCACCGAAATGGGCGCGTTTGCGTACTTGGAAACGTGTATAAGAGCGTTTGGGCAACATGATAGCAAAAAATTGGAAAGAACGCAAATGTCCGGCAGTAGAATGGGTAAGTAATTGACAGGCCGTACAATGGAATATTATCCAGCAACAAAACGGATGAGTCTTAAAAAAAAAAAAAAAGTATGGAGCGAAAGAAGGCCGATCTAAAAGAATAAGTCATGTAGGACTCCATTAAAAAAAGGTGCTAAACAGGTAAAACACAACTACCATATATCGTTTAGAGTTGCAAACTTAGATGGGAAAACGATTAAGCAAAGCAAAAATTCCCCCGTAAGTGAGGATACCCCTGGGGAAGAGAGAGGGCCATGATTGAAAAGGGGCCAGCAACAGTCTTCTGGGGCTATTGGTATTATTATTATTATTTTATTATTTTAAGTAATCTCTATGCCCGGTGTGGGGCTTGAACTTATGATCCCAAGATTAAGAGTCACACGCTCTACCAGCTGAGTCAGCCAGGTGCCCTGGTACTGGTATTATTCTATTTCTTGTCCTGGGCGGAGGTTACACAGCCTGTTCGCTACAAAAATCTGTTAAAATGCACAATAAGTTATTCATCATTCTGAATGTGTATTGTATTTTGACATTTAAAAAGTCAAAAAAAAAAAAAAGGGGGTACCTGGGTGGCTCAGTAGGTTAAAGTGTCTGACTCTTGATTTCGGCTCAGGTTATGAGTTCATGGTTCGCGAGCTCAAACCCCGCGTGGGGATCTGGGCTCACAGCATGGCACCTGCTTGGGATTCTCTCCCTCTCTCTCTGCCCCTCCCCTGCTAACTTTCACTCTCACACACACTAAATAAACAAACTTAAAAAAAAAAAAAGTCAAAAAAGTACTTATCTAGAGACGTGTTTCTGCCCTGGTCACGGATGAGGAATCTGAGATCAAGAGTTTGCCCACAGGGGCGCCTGGGTGGCTCAGTCCGTTAAGCGTCAGACTTCGGCTTGGGTCATGATCTCTCGGTTTGTGGATTCGAGCCCCGCATCGGGCTCTGGGCCGGCTGACAGCTCAGAGCCTGGAGCCTGCTTCCGATTCCGTCTCCTCCTCTCTCTGCCCCCACCCCCCACCCCATGCTCATGCTCTGTCTCTCTGTCTCTCAATAATAAATAAACGTTAAAAAAATTGAAAATAAATAAAAATACCAAAGTTTGTCCACAGACTGGGAGCTTGGGGAGTCACGAGAGCGATCCTTCCCACTGAGCCAGCCCAAGGGCATTCAGAGGATCAGGTTCAATTCTAGGCATTGCATGAAGACATTGATGAATTTCCCCCTGCCACTAACTGGCTGAGTGCATTTTCGTAAGCATTTCAAATCCTCTGAAGTTGTAACTCTGTGAGGTGATGGATGTGTCAATGAAGCTTACTGAGGTAGCCATCTCACAATCCATAATGATAACAAATCATGATGTTGTACACCTTAAACGGACACAATCATAGATGTCGATTACGTGTCAATTATCTGGGAAAAAAGATTCGGAGCCTCACTTGTAAAGGAAAAGGGACGACGGTGCCTTTTGCATAGCAGTGTGGCAAGAACTAGTAAAATAGTAAGCAAAAGCCCTTTTCTCTGCTTCTGAGCCAAGACAGGCTCTATAATAGTAACTGCTAGAAAGACTATCAGAATAGTGAGGATTCCGGAAGCTCAGATCCTTGAGCAAAGAACACAGGCTTATATGGGGAGGAAAACAAAACTTGGAGGGTAGCAACAGAGGCGGAGAACGAGAACGTGCGGGTGGAAGTTAGAGGGACAAGAGGAAGAAGTTTCTAACAATTTGAGCTGTTCATCCACAGAACAGGCTTGAGAAATTCTGAGCTTCTCATGCGTGGTAGTCTCCCCGGCGCGTTCGAAGGTCTTTGTCACCTGGAGGTGTGGGAAGGTTTCTAAAAGTGGGTCTTGATTTCACAACTCACTAATGGCTCTTAACCTATGCTTAGTAAAACACTAGCTCCCCAGCCCCGCCCCAGACCCCTCTGTCCTTCCAGATTTTCTGAGAGCCTCTCCCCATTTCCTTCTCGGAGCCTCTCTCTCCTCCGACAGTCTGAGGAGCCCTTTGCAAGGATTTTATTCCCACGAAGGGCCCCCAGAGGCAGCGTTTTTCAGAAGGTAGTGACTGTAGTATGTTGTCC
This sequence comes from Panthera pardus, assembly GCF_024362965.1. NCBI lineage: Eukaryota > Metazoa > Chordata > Mammalia > Carnivora > Felidae > Panthera > Panthera pardus. The sequence goes on from NW_026526876.1 coordinate 37,852,616, forward strand.
TTGACCAGAGGGACCAGGAGCGGGCAGAGACCAGGGCCACCAGGGAAGCCAGGCCTGTGCCTAGCCTGGCCTCCCCCTTGTGCTAGATTCCCAGGGCGATCGGTTTATTACTGTCTTTGGCTATTGGTTTACACGTGGCATGATGTGTCTCCAACGCTTCTCACAATGCCTGGCCCCCAGAAAGTCTATAAATGCCGGGACACACGCGGTCATTTAACACCCATTGTTGTGTGCCTGCGATGCTCAGGGTGCCGGGAATACAAAAGGCAAAGACTTGACTTCTGCCCTCAGGGTGCTTGAAAGCTGAGCGGAGACACTGAGGACAAGAGTATAACATGAAAAGGAACAGGCCGGGGAGTAAATGTGGACACAAAGGTCAGTGAAATCCAACCAGGGAATAGCAAAGCCAGAGGGGCCCAGGGGATGCTGAGAAACGACTTCAGAGTCACCTCCCCTCCCCCAGCTTCTAACCTCAAAGATGGTGGAGGAGGAGGAGGACAGGGAGGAGGACGGTGAGGGTGCTATTTTGAACCCTATGTTAAACTCTGCTCCCCACCCCACCCCCCCTGCTTCTAAGGCCTGGGGATCCCACCCTGGGAGTCTCTGGTGAACGTGGACTATGGAAGGAAGAAGACAGAGAATTTAAGAATTCTTCAGCTTGACATTCGTTGAGCAGGAAATCAGGAGTCCGAGTCCCTCTCTGCCTCCCTTTTCTTGACTTGGTGTCATTTTACTGCTCAGGGTCATCAGAACTTCAGTGGCCCGCTCTGTGCTTGGCCTCCTCGCACCTTGGCCTTCCCTTCTTGGTCCTTTTCATGGCCCTTCCTCCTCCTGAGTCGCTGATGTTCTCCAAGCTCCATCGTTGGCCTCTTCCCATCCTGCCCCACGCAGCCATCCCGCACGGACTCACCTCCTCTTTCCATAGAATCAGCCGCCACCTCCCAGTGGTTCTCAACAGGGTACGAGGGGAGGGAGGAGAAGCCGAGGGGAATCACCTAGAATCATTTGGGGAGAAGGGCGTTCCCACTGGTGACACCACCATTCGCTCGCTCAGTCATCCCAGAAAGAAACTTGAGGTCATCCGTGAAAGTTACCTTGCCGTCCTGCTGGGAGTCGAGCGACCTCCAAGCCCTGAAAACGTTACCTCCCGAGTATCATTCCAATTCATCACCTCCTCTCCGTTCTTACTCCGATCCCCCAATTCGGGTCCTGAGCAGGTCTGCGTACCTGGATCCCCGTGGTTCCCCTTTCTCTGGGAACCGCCCTTCTCAGAGTGGCCCAAAAATCAGCAGGGAAAGGAAACTCCTTCCTCTCTGATTCCTGGGGAGCAATCAAGGTTCTGGTCCGATGATCAAGGTCTTAGAGCCCAATGGAGGGACTGAAGACAACGGTATCTGGGGAGGGCCGTGTAGTTGGTCCACTTAGACTGAGTTCAAGTGGCATGAGATTTACCAGAAGGCCGCCCCTGCAGAAGAGGCTCTTTATAACCCCACAGACGGGGGGACCCCTGGGCCGACGGGGGCTCATGAAACAAAGCAGCCAGAGAGGCAGGAATAGAGGCTGTGTTGCACGTGCCGTGGCTCTGGAAGATGCTAACATCAGGCGAAGCTGGGGGAGGGGGACACGGGAACCTTCTGTACCACCTGTGCAAGTGTTCTGTAAATCTCAGGCAAGGGGCGAATGCTCTCAGGATTTGCTGATCTCACCGTGTGTCCGTCTGTCCGTCCTCTGGACCCTGCCGGCTTTATAAAGCGAAGGAGGGGTCCGGCGAAGCCCGGGCTTGGTGCCAGCTGGGAGACACTTGGCAAAGACGAGGGGCGGTCACAAGACGGCTGCTTGCGCTCTGAAGTGAACCAGTCACGACGCACGGGGCTTTTCTCTCATGGGTGTGAACCCCCCGGATCTACGGGACTGAGGCGGGGACGGGGGGGCTTAGATGACACCCAGGCCTCCCCCCCCCCAGCTCATCATCATGCTCATCGCTGACCTCGTGAAGGTTTGGGCATGCGGGGAAGGAATGCGGCCACCAGGGCACCAACTAATAATTCCTTTGAGGCTGATAACTCCTCGGCCCTTTGAGGCCCCTTCTGGCACAGGGAAAACAGACAGGAGGGGGGCTCGGAGCGGATGGCTTAGGGATCTTCTGGTTGCCCCCACACCTCGGGGTGGACCGGACAGGTGTGGGAGGAGCCAAGAGCACACCCGGGGCACCTGGGCAGTGTGCCCTGAGAGCAGGTGCGCAGGAGAAGCTGCTACTTTGTGCAGAGCCCCGTCCGGGGTTCAGACGCCCCAGGAATAACGGTTAGAGTCACCCCCTCGACCGAAGACGCCAATCAGTGAGATTCCGCCTGGCGGTAGCAGAGCAAGGACCGGGCGGGTGGGAGAAGGCAGCCACAGCCACAGGGCCTGTGGCCCTATCGCCGTAGCCCCTACCTGCTTTTCCTTTCCTACCGCTAGAACCTTCTGGAGTGTTCACCCTCCCCCCCCCCGCCTTAAAAAAAGAAGAGTTCTTGGGGCTCCTGGGTGGCTCAGCCGGTTAAGCGTCTGACTCTTGTTTCGACTCAAGTCGTGCTCTCACGGTTGGTTGGGTTCAAGGTGTGGGTTCAGGCCCCACATCGGGCTCCGCGCTGACGGTGCAGAGTCTGTTTGGGATTCTCTACCCACCCCCTCCCCGGCCCCTCCCCCCGCCTCGTGCTCGAGCTTTCTCTCTCCCTCTCAAAACAAGTAAACATTTTTAAAAAATTAAAAAAAAAAACACCAAGAATTCTCGTATTTACGTCTTTGCCCTTTCTCGTCCCTCTTTTCCTTCTCCCAGGCCGGATATGTTGCGAGTGGCTCAATTTATTCAAGGCTGAATCGCAGAATGGCGAGGTGGGGTCGGGAGGGAATTTTCAGGATGGCCTGGGGAAAGCAGTGGACCCTTCCCAGGAGGTCCCGGATTCTGACCAGCGGCCATGACCTCACCAGCAGGCCCTGGGTGCTAAGAGAGCGGGCAGCCCCAGCGGGATCACTGTGTTACGCTGGGTTTGTTTTCCCGTGGGTGACCGGTCATATCTGGTCGTCTCCCAAGCCAGGAACTCGTCCTCCTCGACAGCTCCCTCTCCCTCGGCCACCACTCAGCGAGGTGTCAGGACCTGAAAACCTTATCTTACCCAAAGAACTCCTCACCCCCATCTCCCCGCTCTAGACCTACGACGGCCAACGCCCCGGATCCAGTGATCATCTCCTTCATTGTCTCTCTGTCTCCGTGCTTTCCCGCCTTCAATCTTGCCAAACACGTTTTCTTCTAACTGCAAACACCCGCCAACCCGCTCCCGGCAGACGAAGGTGGGTTACACCAAGACCCCTCTGCTCACCTCCAAGCCCACATCTCTAGCCGTGAACTCCAAAGCTCTAGGCCCCTCTCTTGTTCCCCCCTGGACCCTGCTTCGGATTCTGTGTCTCTGTCTCTGTCTCTCTCTCTCTCTCTCTCTGCCCCTCCCTTGCTTGTTCTCTCTCTCCAAAATAAATAAATAGACATAAAAAAAAAAAAAAGAATATGAAATAAACCATGACATCATGAGGCTATCACCTCCTTCTAGAGGCCTTTCCTTGTTTTCCCTCCCAGGATGCAACTCACTCATTCAGCTGGATTAGGCTGTCCTCCTCTGGGTCCCCTCATCCATCCCCCCCGCTGCCCCCACACGTTGCACTGAGCGCCCTGTATCACGTGAGTCCGCCTGTGGCTCCCTAAGACCGTAATCTCCTTGCTAACAAGGCCCAGGAATCAGCATCCTCCTTCGTGGGGTCCAGCCTCCCTTCTGCGAGTCAGTTCCTGTCCCTTGGCTGCTTAATGCCTTCGCAGGCCTTCTGCTGCAATGAGAGTGAAGAACAAAGTTCTTGACTGCGCTCGCAGAAGGTTCTTGAAGGCTTGACCCCCTTCTCCCTCTTGGGCCTCTGTCTGCCCGGTTCCGCCCTGCTGCCCACCGGCCCGCAACAGTTCACGCTGACCTTGCCCACAGTCCTGAGTGTCTGCGCTGTGCTCCTCCCTACACCGCCCTTGACCCCTTGACGTCCCCTCCCGCTCAGGTGCACCTAATTGCACACCTTCTCCGCTAAACTCCGTGAAAATAGGAGCCACGTGAGCGTCGTCATTCTTCCCCCCTCGTGCCCAGCACGGAAGAGACACTCAAGAATCTCAACTACAGGGGCGCCTGGGTGGCTCAAGTCGGTTAAGTGTTCGACTTTGCGCTCCGGCCGTGATCTCACAGGTTCGTGAGTTCGAGCCCCGCATCGGGCTCTGGGCTGACAGCTCGGGGCCTGGAGCCTGCTTCGGATTCTGGGTCTCTGTCTCTGTCTCTCTGCCCCTCCCTTGCTTGTTCTCTCTCTTTCCAAAATAAATAAATAAGTAAACATAAAAAAAGGAATATGAAAGAAATCATGACATCATGAGTTGCCAAGCTCTTTTTGTCCTCAAGCCCTTCTGGGGCGATCTAAAGTGACTAGGGGGAGGACCAAGGGATCGGACACACGACAGAGAAGAAGGACCCCCCCCCCCCCACCCCCTACTCTGGCCGTCAACCCAAACTACTCTGAATAGGAATGCCGGTTTGCGGAAAACAGTAGAGGGGAAGACAGGACGGCCCTGTGGAGGAGTAAATGTCTCTAAGGATTCCCGTCTCGGGTCTCAGGGTGTCGCACGCTCTTCAGACCCCCACCGCACAAGGTGCCAGCTGCTGAGCCAAGGAGGCTCTCCTCAGAGGGTCTCCAGGCGGGACCAGCAGTGACCCAGCAGGTGGAGGAGGGGAGAGTCGAAGGGGTTGGGGAACGGACCCCCAAGTGCACGGCCAGGTGTCTTTACTCATGCTGTGGCCCAGAGACGGTGAAAACTGCCTGGCTCCCTGGGCGTCCGGGGACACTCGCGTCCTGGTGGAGAGTGGGGCTGAGGAGGGACGGACGTTCAGGGCAAGGGGGCCCCAGGGCCGTCAGCTTATCACACAACCCCCTTTCTCCTTGAAGGGATTCTTGTCCTCGGGGACGCCTTTGAGAAGAGGGTCATTTCCTGCTTCAGCCTCCACAAAATCCTTGATTTCCTTTCCCGTCTTGGAAATCTGTGAGGAAACAAAGTGTGGCCCTAGAGCCCTTGTTTGTCTGTCGGGATCCATGATTCGCTCGGTCCAAGAAAACAGGTCCTGGGCAGGGTGGGGACAGAGGCTGCAGAGGAAAAAGACCAAAGGGACAGGCAGGGGCTGGGGGGGGGGTGAGTTCTTGCCTCCGAGGGGCGCTGGCCGGAGCTGGGGAGGCCCGCCAGGCCGCGGGCCTTGCTCCTGGCCACCCCCATGGGGCTGACCCCCAGCCTCCCTCTGCGTCCTACCTCTCCTGCACCATCCACCCCACCGTCTGTCCCTTCTTCCTGGGGTCCCGGCTCCGAAAGGACCGGGCTGTGGTGGAGAAGAGAAGAGGGGCAGGGGAGGGAAGACGAGGCTTACCGGAACTCTTGTGTTCTTCACTTCCTTCTTGAGCTGTTCAACGTTCATCTTCAACAGGTCCTTCTCGCTGAGCTCCTGGGCCATCCTGCCCCCCGGGACACCTGGGTCCCGGAAAGGATTTCGCAGCTGGGATCGCGGTCCCCGTGAGCCCTCTTCCCTGCCCTGCCCTGCCCCTCACCTCAGGCCCTGCGTATTCACACCCTAGACTCCCTCCCACCCCCTCCCCATCTGCAAAATGGGTATAATGATGGTACCCCCCCCTCCTTGTATGATTTTTGCGCGTCCTAGGAAAATAAACGCATCTCAAATATTTTTAACACTCTGGCTGGCGCATAATGAATCGTAAACGCATTTATTATGATGACGATAGTTGCTACAATCAGCACCATCACGACAGGGTCATCGGGAAGGCCTGCCAGGTGCCTCACTTGAATAATTCTAAGACTAAAGCCCAGCCCAGCGCAACCTCAGCCCCTCTCACCTGCCCGGAAAGAATGTGCACTTCAAGTCCCCGACTCAGACAAGACGGTGTTTGAGCTTCCCCCGCTTATCAGCTGGAAGTCTTCAGATAAAGCAGATGGTCTGGAAGCCAAAACCTCTGATGCCTAAGCTGATCAGGGGCTCAGGGTTCTAAGCCCATCCACTGGCCTGAGCCTCCAAGCCCTCACTGCCCCTGGAGCAGATACCCTGCCCCGTGCACCGACCCTGGTCCCTTAGTGACCCTCCTGGCTTACAGCCAGTCCTCACCCTCCGGCCCAACACACTCCCCTCCCCGTGTCTTCTCTCCCAAGCCCTCCCCTCCCCTCCCTCTGAGCCTCCTCTGAGCCTTTTCCTCTCGGTGAAGCAAGTCCTAGACCAGCTCCTAACGTCCCTCACCCAAGAAACGGTGGTGTCTCCCCCTGGAGCCCTGCGATGACACCTCACAAGTTCCTTGCAGCTCGTCCAGTCCTTCCTTTGCTTACTGCAAACAACAGACTCCTCACTTAGGAGGCTGTGCCTGCCAGCACTTGGGGCCACGGCCACCTCTAACGTCCGGGTCCGTGCTTCTTGGCCTTCACGTGTCCCTCTGAGCCCTGAGTGCGGGTCTCCCTCTCCAATCGCTGAGCACGGGGCCCACATCCCGATATTTCTCTCGGCCTCCTTCCTGAACCACCTAAGGGCTATGCTGTTTCGTAGATCCTGAGCTCCGGCTCAGGCCAACACCTGTCCCACGACAAAGGGACCCTGTCGAGAAGCAGATGCCGGAGACACCAATATGGCCAGTAAGGGATCCTCTTCTTCTCCTCCCTCTGGGTTGACACAAGGGACGCTGGAAGGGGCTGGGAGGAGGCTGGAGTCCACCCTGACTACCCCCCCCACCGGCTCCAGATGCCGAGCCCCACCCCCAGCTGCGAGTGCTAAGAATTTAAGGGCAGGCCAGGGCCCTGCAGGCCTCCAGTCCAACCACCCTGTCCACGCAGGATGGAAAGCACGCACCTCTTGAGACCAGCTCGCTGCTCTGTCCGCCGATGCTTCCTGAAATCCACAGGCTAATCTGGATCTTACACCTGGTGCTTCTCAAAGCCAACTCCTTCCTGTTGTCTAATCGGAGTCCCTCCCACGTCATCTCGTCTTACCTCCATCAGGCACAGGGCATGGGCCCCAGGTCTCCTTCACACATAAGCCTTCAGAGGCTTGGGAACGGTGCTCAGGGGGCCTCTGGCTGTGTCTTCCCCGTGTCTGAGCCGACTCCTCTTGTGCTGGCTGTGTTCCACTGTTGCTCAACACCCTACGGCCCCCAGCGCGACTGGTCTCCATAGCCTCACCACCCTCCACTCCCCAGGCCCTTGGTGACTCATCCCTGAGCTTCCCAAGGAAACCCCCACCCTCTGCCCTTTCCTCCCCTTCCATGAGTGGAAAATCCACCTCCACTCCCCAATCCCCCCAGAGCAGGCCAGCCCCCTTCCTCCTCCGTCTCCCACCCCACCCCCACCCCCCACCCGCCTAGCAGTTTCCTCTCCAGGCCCAGGGAGCAATCACAGCGCCCCGACCTTGGCTTCCTCTGCTGGGAGGGATTGGGGGGCTGGGCTCCCAGAGGGGCCCCTGGCTTCCCCCTTCCTCTGGGCAGGGGGCAGAGAGTCTCAGGCCCAGGGAACAGGGACTCACTTCCTCTTGTCCCGGAATGAGCCCGCCTGCCCTTTGCAAGCAGGTTTGGGTCTCTCACGCAGAGGAAACCAAAAGCGGTGGGGGGGGGGGGGGGGAAGGGAGAGCGACCAATCAAGCACAGGGTGAGGCGCAAAACCGGCCGGCTCCCAGGGGAGCCAGCCAGAGGCTGGGGGGCCATGGCCGAGCTACAGCAACTGCAGGAACTTGAGATCCCCACGGGCCGGGAGGCCCTGCGGGGCAACCACAGCGCCCTGCTGCGTGTCGCCGATTACTGCGTGGACAACTACGTGCAGGTAGGCAGACGGGGCACAGGCCCCGAGGGGCCCGGAGCCCAACTCCAAGGCAGGACCACGGGAGCCATTCTGACAGGTGCTGGTGCGTCCTGGGCCCCGGCTGGGAAATACTCCACCCCAGGCCCCGGCTTCTTTCCAGGCCCCCGAAACTTCAGCCCTGGTGCTGTGCTACCCAGCCCATGCCCACCCCCCCCCCCAGGTCCCTCCTCTCTCCGGGAGCCTCAGAGACGCCCCGGGACAGGCCACTCGTCTCCTTCCTGGGTCCCGCTCGCACCCAGAGGCCCAAAGCCGCGTCCACATGCAAATGCTGCCGTCGTCCTTCCTTTCGCAGGCTGTCTCCAGGTGAGACCTCAGAACTCTCCAAACAGTGAACTTGAGAGAGACCGGGGAGAGAAGCCTCTCCCCGGTATCTGAGTGAGAGGAGACAGACCTCAAGACCAGGCTGGGTTAAAGAGACGGGGTCTGACGCAGAGGCAGGGGAAGGACAACGTGATGGCTGGGAGCCGTCTCCCAGCAAAAGACGACCATCGTGGCGTTTTAGAACAGTTCCTTACATTGTATAGTTGTTCCAAGACCCTCAACGTAGATTCGTGGATCGAGGGAAGAGGGCCGAGGGAAACTTGGCAATGACTGAGCACCTCTGTGTTTTCATTAATGCTCGTAAGCACCTTATGAGACAAGTAGCGTCATTCCTCTTTCGTAGGTGAAGAGCCAGCAGCTCAGGGAGGCAAGGTGATTTGTCCAGGGTCACACAGCTCGGATGTGACAGAGCTCGGCCTCGGCCTCCCGACTTCTGAAACCGGGCTCTCTCCTTTCCCCCTTTCCCCTTCCCTGACATGCCCTATGAGGCAAAGCCAGCTCATTCGCACTGGAAGGCCCGGGGACCTCCCGGCGGGGTCGAAGTGTTGGAAAAAAAAAAAAAAAATGAAAGTAGCAAGTGCTTGGGGGAAAATGGCAGATTAAAGAGGGTCAATGATAATAGCAGTTAAAACGCTCTGCACCCTTCCTTTGCGCAGGCATGTGGCCCGCATGGCCTCTGTGGGTCCTCACCCCCCCGTCCTGAGAGGGGAGAGGGGCTCTCACTTTACAGCCAGGAGGCTGAGCCTCAGAAAGCCGAGCTCGCTTTCCCGAGGTCTCCAAGCCGGTGGCCGAATCCGGATGCGAACCCAGAACTCTGACTCCAGAGCCCATCCCCAAACCTCTAGGTGAATGTGCGACCCTGAGAAATAATCGGTTTGCGGAGATGTTGAGTGACCCGTTTGTGGAGGACACGGACCGTGTGGCTCGGAAGGCAGCCGGGTTCTCGTGGTGCTGGAGGGCATTCTCTTCTGGACGAGGGCAGAAGGAGTTCTGTCCGTGGCCTCTGTGCACCCCCAGGCCCTTTCAGATGGGTTCTCGTTTCTATTCACCACGCGCACAGGGGATTTAGGGGTCACCGAGACCCGAGTCCCAATTTTTTTCTTTTCTTTTTTTAGTGTTTATTCATTTTTGAGAGACAGAGAGACACAGGGCATGAGTGGGGGGAGGGGCAGAGAGCGAGGGAGACACAGAATCCGAAGCAGGCTCCAGGCTCTGAGCCGTCAGCACAGAGCCCGACGCGGGGCTCGAACTCACCAACCTCGAGATCATGCCCTGAGCTGAAGTTGGGCGCTCAACCGCCTGAGCCACCCAGGCGCCCCGACCTGAGTCCGGTTTCTAACTCCGCCGCCTACCAGAGGCAGGACCCGTGGCAAGATACCCTCTGATTCTCACCCCTTTCTTCGGGAAGGTCACACGGGTTCAGTTGTGATCATGGTCAAAGCAGGTAGCCTGGCACCTGGCCCTTAGTGGGGGCGGGGGGTGATAAATGGAAACGATTACCATTGCTGCCATCATCATCATTCATCGGAACGATGAAAGGCACAGGCAGATAATGAAAGTCAATTCCAGCGAGGTGAAGCGGCCCTTGTAAAAATACCGAGGGCATCGAGAGCCCTGACCCAGGTCAGAGACCCCGGACCCCTGCTTCCTTCACTAACTAGTTGACCTCGGTTACCTTACCCGGCCTCTTTGAGCATCTCCGTCTGGGGAGCAAATGCCTATGAGGGGCTTGGGCAACTTCTCAGAACTGCTCTTTTTTTTTTTTTAACATTTATTTATTTTTGAGACAGAGAGAGACAGAGCATGAACGGGGGAGGGGCCGAGAGAGAGGGAGACACAGAATTGGAAGCAGGCTCCAGGCTCCGAGCCATCAGCCCAGAGCCTGACGCGGGGCTCGAACTCACGGACCGCGAGATCGTGACCTGAGCTGAAGTCGGACGCTCAACCGACTGAGCCACCCAGGCGCCCCTCAGAAGTGCTCTTTTTTTTTTTTTTCCAACTTTTTTAAATTTTATTTTTGGGACAGAGAGAGACAGAGCATGAACAGGGGAGGGGCAGAGAGAGAGGGAGACACAGAATCAGAAACAGGCTCCAGGCTCCGAGCCATCAGCCCAGAGCCCAACGCGGGGCTCGAACCCACAGACCGCGAGATCGTGACCTGGCTGAAGTCGGACGCTTAACCGACTGCGCCACCCAGGCGCCCCTCAGAAGTGCTCTTAAACCAGGCCTGGTTCCCATGCCCTCGGGCCTCCCCACCGCCCCCTCCCTCAGCCCCAAGGCCCCAACCAGGTGTCAGGAAACCCGTGGGGAATGGGGGAGGGCAGGCTGGGGTCAACTGCAGAGTTCTCGGTCAGAGTCCACTGAGTTTACAGACAAGGTAATTTGCATCATGAATAAGCAGCGGGCCATGAAGGTGGATCTCACACCTGCGTACCTCCAGGCCCGACTGTGGGCCAAGCCCAAACCAGGGGTCAGCAGGTATCCAGGCCCCAGCCTCCCAGAGCTGGGCCCAAGCAGACACTGTGCTATCTGGGCTAACCGTTCCACACATCGGTCCTAGCAGGGGACCTGGGGGGGAGGAATCTGGGTGGGGACCAAGGAGGAGTCGTCATTGCCCCATTCTGGGCCTTTGTGTCCTCACCTGTTAAAGAAAGGTCTTGAACTAGAAACTAGACCTGCTATCCTTTCTGGTTTAAACACCCCAGGTTGATTTCAGGTTGATTTCTTCGCCTTTTCAAGGCTCTTGGTTACATACGCTGATGAGGTATAAACTCTGGGCAAATGAGTATCTAGCTGCTGGAACAGAAAGGCAGGGAAGGGCCGCCCACAAGGATCTGGGCCTGCCCTTTGACTCCAGCCTGGCTCAGGCCACCCCGGAGGCGTCCTGCTCTAATGGGTTCTACGCCTTCTCTCCGCCGTCGGGCCCTGAGGAGCACGCAAGGGCCTTTAGCAAGGGGGCAGCATGGTGCAGCCTTGTCCGTCAGTGCTCGGGCCTGGCCCAGACTTGCCCTGGACTCACCCCTACCCCCTAGAGAGGGGGACAGGCTAAATCACAGCAGTGTCATGATCTGACCTGAGATGAGGAAGCTGCGTGGGGAACCAAGTAACCAGAGAAGTTTTGCTCCAGTGCCCGTGGTCTGACTGGGCACTGAAAACAAAACAAAACAAGCAAGACAAAACAAACAAACAAACAAGCAAAACCCTCTTCTGTCTTCGGCCATTCCCTGCCCACCGTTCCACGGCTGACTGTCAGTATGACTCCGGCCAGCACCTGGCACAGCGCCTGCCATGCACTAAGGAGATGCCCAGAAAGTGTTTGGGGTCACAATTCATTACTTAACTCACAAACGCGTATTTATTAAATCTCGTCTGTGCGTTGGGCACTATTCCGGGGTAGGGTACAGAATAAAACAGACAGGCTCTCTGCCTTCACCGTGCTTACGTGTTAGTGTATGGGAGGGCGGATGGGAGGGGGAGCCAGGTAATAAAGTAAATAGATCAATCATTTCTGACAGTGCTAGGTGCTATGAGGAAAAGGCTACAGGGGAAACAGGGAAGAGAGCCAATACAGAAATAGGCTAGGAGAATCTTAAGGTGGTAACAAAATATGTCTCTAAGGAGCTGAGACTTAACAACAAGGGTCCTGGAAATAAGTACAGTAAGTGCAAAGGCCCTGAGGTAGAAACAATCTTAGCTTGATCAGGAACAGGAACCTAATGGCCAATGTGCATGGAGGGGGGCGGTGCGTGAGAGGGGGTGGCAAGGGATGAGGGGGGACAGAAAAGCAGAGCCCACCCTGTGGGGCTCTATATAGGCCATGGTTGGAAGTCTAGATTTACCGGATTATCAGTGTATTGTTCCCAATACTCTGAGGGAATGAATGAATGAAGTCACTCGTCTCTGGGCCTCAGTTTCCTTGTCTATAAAATGGACTAGGTCACTGGTTCCCAAACACCACCCCGCGGACTGGAGAAAAACAAGAAACCCGAGAGTCACCTGGGGAGCTTTTAAAGGCACAGACTCATTGACCGCATTTCCAGGGCTTCTGGTTAGAACGGCTGGGATTGGGGCACCCGGGTGGCTCAGTCGGTTAAGCTTCCCACTTCGGCTCAGGTCATGATCTCACGGTTTGTGGGTTCGAGCCCCGCGTCGGGCTCTGGGCTGACAGCTCGGAGCCTGGAGGCTGCTTCGGATTCTGCGTCTCCCTCTCTCTCTGCCCCTCCCTGTCTCTCACATTCTGTCTCTCTCTCTCTTTCAAAAAGAAAGAAAGGAAGGTCTGGGGTGGGGCCTGATGTCAGTTGGTTGCTTCTTAAGTTTGAGACCGTCTCTTCCAGCCAGTACTAGCCTCCCCTTTCCTTTCTCCATTTCCCCCTTTATCCCCAAAGGTCCTCAGGAGGTGGTGGGGTCCATCTTCAGCCCGTCTCTTCCAGGAGGGATATCTTTCCCTCCCCTTGCACCCATTCCTCAGGGCTGCACGTTCGCTCCCCTAATGTCCCCGAGCCCCTCTTCCTACACCATCATTCTTACGGAAACCACGGCAAACCTCCAGCGTTCCCGCTTTCTCCCAGTTCAGCCCCCACATTCCCTCCACCCTCTCCCACCCTACCCGCCCAGCCAAGGATCCAGCGGAATCCTTGGGCTGGCCTCAGACCGGGGCCGTGTGTGTTTCAGGCCACAGACAAGCGGAGGGCGCTGGAGGAGACCATGGCCTTCACCACCCAGGCTCTGGCCAGTGTGGCCTATCAAGTAGGCAACCTGGCCGGACACACTCTGCGGATGCTGGACCTACAGGCGGCCTCCCTGCGGCAGGTCGAAGCCCGTGTGAACACGCTGGGCCAGGTAAGGGGCGTTTCGGAGGGCCTCTTGCACCGGCCCCCCATTCTTCAGCCCCACCCTGCTCGGCCACTTCCTCTGGCGAATGTTTTTTCTCGCCTTCCTCCAAATGCCTTCCTCCACCACAGAAGCCTGGCGCTTCCCAAGCATTTTGAGCCTCCTCCTCTCTGGTTATGTCTCCGTGCTGGGCCTTGCCGCCCTCCCAGACTAGGAACTCCTTGAAGGCAGAGCCTTTTCCTGCTCTGAATTCTCGCCGGCGCCGTAGGCAGCAGGCCTGACCAACCCCGGTTGGCCGTACAGGACAAGAAAGAGGAAGAGGGGCCTTGTTTGCATCTCGACCCCGGGGTGGTAACGGGCTAAGTTGTCCTAGACCCGAAGTGTTTGCTGGGCAAGGCCGTCTTCAGCCCTGAAGACAATGCCACCACGAGACAGTGGCCCCCCGCCCATCTAGCACACTCACCCTCCTCCTTCCTTCCTGGATCCCTGGCGGAGGAATTGCCCCATCAACAACACGCTCAGATCCACTGGCACATCAGCCTGGCTTGCCCATCACCCACGTGTTCGCGGCGGGGTGTGTCTTTTCCTCTCCCCCCCCCCCCCCCCCCCCCGCGGACCGGAGTTCCCACCCTCTGGATGCTGTGAGTTGCCCCACAGAACATTCCAAGAGGAAGCGAATTCACTTATCCGTCCCCCCAAGAGAGTCAGCTGATACAGCCTCGATTCTCCGCCCCCTCCACGTGGGCCACACCGTCCACCTCCGCTACCGAGCCAACCCGGGGCTCCGGTCTCCTCCCAGCATCTGCAGGGATGCCGGGTTTTCTCTTTTCCGCTGGATCCTGCTCCAGCTAATAATAACCCTCATGCTCTTCCAGCAGGAAGTCTCTCCAAAGTGGCTCCTTCCTCCCCTGGCAACTCTTTTCCCAAATGCTGCGTGGCCTGGGGGGGGGGAGAAAATGTACTCTTTCTCTGGATCTCTCGGCCTCCCATGGTCCCCACCCCCACCCCAAGTCTCTAGCCTCCTCCTCCCTTCAGAGGAAGGGCACTGGGGCGGAGGCCACCTCCCCCCTCTGTCACCTCAACCCCTGTCGTGGCAGATGGTGAGTATGCATATGGAGAAGGTGGCCCGAAGGGAGATCGGCACCTTAGCCACTGTCCAGCGGCTGCCCCCTGGCCAGAAAGTCATCGCCCCCGACAGCCTCCCTCCCCTCACGCCTTACTACCGGAGACCTCTCAACTTTGGCTGCCTGGATGACATTGGCCATGGGATCAAGGTAGAGAGAGGGCCCCTCCTCTTCCCCACAACCCACCCTCTCCTGTTCCGTGTCTCCCTTCTCCCCGGGCCCCCAGTTCTCTTCCACGACCATGTTCTTGTCCCAACCCGCAGCCCTTTTTCTCCCCTCACTCTCTGAAGCCATCACCTTAGACGGACCCTTACTCTCCGAGCCCCCTCCCCCTCCTTCCCGGCCCCTCCCTCCATGGCCGCCTTTAACCCTGTCCCCAGATGGTCTGCTGAGGGTGGGGTCCGAGCAACCCCCTTCCGTGGGGGCTGGGTGGGTGTGAAGGGGAAGAGGGGAAGGGAGGATGTCAGGGGCGTGCATGAGAATCGTTCCCCAGCCACACACAGAGAACAGCAACTTCCTCTGTCTGGAGGTTTGAGGTCACCGTGCAGAGCACTCACCCCGGGGGCTGCTGTGGGGGTGGGAAGGGGCAGGGATGTGGCCACTCAGAGGGGACCTGCGAAGCCAGGGGAGCACGGCCACTGACATTTTCTGCTTAGCTCATCTCCTGGGAGGGGGGAGAACACACACGGTCCATTTCGTCAACATGCCAGGCCAGCTTAAGGCTCCCCTGGATCTAAAGGACCTCTCAACACCCTTAACGGCCCGTCTCCCCCAAAAGGGGTCTCGAGAGGGCACTCCCTCCTCCAGCCACCAGGCCTCCCCACCAGTGAGCTCTCCTCATTGTCCAGCTCCGATTCTTTCTTTGCGCCTCAGCTCGGGTCCTTTTTGTCTCGTGCCTGGCGGAGTACAGCAGAGGGCAGCTATCCCCAGGTCCGCGGACTTGGCGACACCCCACCAGTAACGTGTGGGCTCGCCCTTGCCCTGTGTGCACTTTAAACGCCCTGCCCCTCTCTGTCCTGAGCTGCCCAAAGCCAGCTCTGCAGGCCCATCCAAATGACGGGTGGGACATTGCTAAGTGTGATGGTCCCCTCCGCCCCCACCCCACCTCCTGAGCCCCGCGCGCGCGCGCCTGCCGGGTTAGGATCTATCAGAATTAGAGACCACCAAGCTGGCCACGGAGATGCTTTGGGGAGCGAGGTGCGAGGTGCGGATGCTAGGCTGGGTGGAGGAAGTGGCCGTCAGACCGCGTCTGCTCAGGCTTCCGTCGGGCCTGCGGCCCCGGACTAGAGGCCTGGGGCCCAGGCAACAGCGAGCCGGGCGTGGGGGTGGGGGGGGGGGGGGTGAGGGGGTGGGAGAGGGGGCTGGGAAGTGGAAGTGGGAACTTGCTGTGAATGCGCTCTCCCTCCCAGTTCTCGGTGCCTCTCCCTCATTTCCTTTCTGGGACCAGGGAGGGTACTGGGGAGGGGTTCCCATAGACGTCAGCCCTGTCCCCTGCTTCCTCCTCCCCTCCTCCCCCCCCCCCCGCCCCCCCGCAGGATCTGAGCACGCAGCTGTCGCGGACGGGGACCCTCTCTCGAAAGAGCATCAAGGCGCCTGCGACGCCCGCCTCCGCCACCCTGGGGTGAGGCCTCGCCATCCTCAAACTTCCTCCTCCGCCAGCTGCCCCCCTCCTCCTCCCCGTACCCGACCCCCGCTCGCCCCGGAAGCCTTCCCGGCTCCCCTGACGGCACCCCTCCCCTCCGCCGCCAGGAGGCCACCGCGGATCCCGGAGCCGGTGCAGCTCCCTGTGGTGCCCGACGGCAAGCTCTCCGCCGCCTCGTCTGCCTCTTCCCTGGCCTCTGCAGGGTGAGCCCCACAAGTCCAAGTGAGGGGGTTGAGGGGGCCCCCTACCGGTTGTCAGGGGGACTACTAGGGTCCAGAGGACTCTCATCACAGGCCCCGGGGCTAACGACTGGAGGGGCGGGGCCAGCTGGGGGATGCTGTTAGGGGAGGTGTCCCCCAACCTAGCCGAGCCCCGCTTTCTCTGGACTTCAGCAGCGCCGAAGGTGTGGGTGGGGTGTCCGCGACCAAGGAGCAGGCAGCACCCCCACCCCCACCTCTCCCCAGCCCCGTGGCTCCACCTCCTCCACCGGCCACCACGGAAGTCTTCCTGCCGCCCCCTCCGCTGGAGGAAGTGTCCCTGCCCCTGCTGGGTAAGGAGCCCCGCTCTCTCCTGGCTCCACCGTCGGGGGCGGGGTGGGGGGGGGTCTCTTCTCACCTCCTAACACCCCACCCCACCCCACCCCTATCCCTCTGCCTGGAATTGGCTCGCCTCAACCCAGCGCCTGCTTTCTACCGGGCTCTGTGTTCAAGCTCCCCCTCCATTTTCTCGCTTGACCTTAACAGCCCTACGAGGGTGTTCACACTCTGACTTAACAGGTGCAGTCGGGGCTGACAGGTTAAATTAAGTCGCTTGCCCCAGGGTCACCCAGCTCAGTGGCAGAGCTACACTGCTCAGTATTTTTGTGTTTGCTGAGCGCCGACTGCATTCTAGAGACCCGGTGGGGGGGACCGTGGTGGTGGAAGGCTGCAGAAAGATGACCTCCGATGGGTAGATCCTGGAGCCTTGCTTCCGAACAGTGAAGTTTTCTGGGGCCAGTGGAGGGGGTTCCCGGTGCATATTTGCAGGCTTTCTGCTTTCCCCTCCCAGCACCAGAGCTGCCCCTGGACCTGCCCCCTCCTCCACCCCTGGACGTCCATGAGCTGGGACTGCCACATCTGCCTCCACCAGGCTTCGGGCCAGAGGAGCCTAGCTGGGTCCCTGCCGCATACCTGGAGAAAGGTACCTGACTCCCGGGACTAGGGATCCCCCCACCCCTAATACTCTAGAATCTTCAAGGGTGTGAGCCTGCTACACACACACACACACACACACACACACACACACACACACACACCCTATTTTCTGATGAGCTGACCGAACGTTCACCCAGGAGTGGTGAACCAAGCTGGACAGACAGGCAGCTGGCCCGGCACTGAATAGTAATCCGGCTGGGGAGGGGTCCCAAGAGTTTTGGAGAAGACACTCCCCCCCCCCCGCCCCCATCCCACTCCCTGCAGCCGCCTCCCCTAGACGTTGCCTGGAATCCCGTCCAGGGGCCCCTGCACCCCCCATGGTAAGGCAAGAGGCGCATCTCACAGCACCCTCTCCTCCCGCCCTGCAGTGGTGACGCTGTACCCATACACCCGCCAGAAGGACAACGAACTCTCCTTCTCTAAGGGCACCGTCATCTGCATCACACGCCGCTACTCCGATGGCTGGTGTGAGGGCGTCAGCTCGGAGGGGACTGGATTCTTCCCAGGGAACTACGTGGAGCCCAGCTGCTGACAGCCTGGGGCTTTCTGAGCTCCCGCCCGCCCGGAGCACTGCGCTGCGAGCCTCTTGAGCTCCAGTGCAAAGTCAGCTCCAGAGTCAAGGCGGGACCCGGCCTGCCCACCTGTGAGCTGTGCCCGCCCCTTCCCCCTCCTTTCGGTGGTGGGAAGGGGTCCTGGGGAGAGAAGGGATGTATCCGAAGGCCTGCCGCAGACAGGAAAGAACCGGAAGCCAAGGACTTTGGTGATCTTGTCCACAGAAGACCTACCCCTCCATGCAGCACTGAGTGCCAACTTTGAATAAAACTCTGATGACCTCCTGGTGATTGCCCCGCAGGGCTGGGGGGCCAGAGAGGAGGGAGTTAAAGGCTCCTGCTCATTACTGAGCCCCCACTCTGCTGCCGCTGGCAGCAGTCTGTCCCCGTCTCTTCCGTCCTCGTGAGGTGGCCCCTACGCCAGCCCCCTGGTGCCCCCTCTGCATTGACTGAATCTCCTTTTTTGGCCCGTTGCTCGCTGTGTTACTGTTCGGGTTGGGCTGCCCGAGCCGGGCGCTCTTCCCAGAGTGGGGACCAATTCCCCCGCTGACGTGGGGCTCTCTGGGAGCAGGGGTCGCCTCACCCTCACCCTCCGGACACCGGCGCGAGAGACCTCAGTCAGCTCTTTGCCCTTCACCTCCTTTATAGCGGTAGAACACCAAAGAGGGAGGAGGGGCTTGGCTTTCGCTGGCTCTGCTTGAAAACATCATGGCTTTCTGTTCCATACGGGAGGAGGGGGGCGCAGAGGGCTCAGCCCGCGGGGCGACTTTGGTAAAGTCCCTGGTCTTTTGCTGCATAGACGAGGCTGGGGTGAGAGGAGGAGACACCGTCGCGCGCGGCGAGGTCCCTGGCTGGAAGGACCCGAGCCGGACTGTGCGCTACCTCGTTCCACCACCAGGAGGCGACTGTTCCCTCCGGCTTTTTTTTTTTTTTTTTTTTCCTTCCCCCTTTGGGGAGGCTGGCAGGGCGGGCGCGGGAAGGGGGGCAAAAAGGAAAAAGGGTGTAGTGTGGGGACGCAATAGGTGAAGCGAGATCTAGGCCTGAGGCCCTCGGCAGAGGGCTTCCTCTCTCCCCGCCGGGACTGCGGCGCGGCCGGGAGGATTTCGGGACCGGGGTCCCCTTGACAGAAGACTGGGGGAGAGGGAAGGTTTCGCGGCCCAAGGCAGCAGTGAAAGCAGTGGGAGATATTCCTTTCCCCCACCCCGCCAGGGAACCCCTGCCTCTCCGTTCGGAGGGCGAGGTCTTTTTGGAAAACACGGCTGCCTTCCAGGCATGCGCACCACCCCGGTGGGGGGCCAGACTCCAGAATTTAACATTGCAGTGGAACTGGGTCGGGGCGGGGGCGGCCGAGCCGGGTTAACTGCATAGATAGGGACGGCTCCGAACTCTCCCCCGGCCCCCAGGTGGACGAGCCCGGAGTTCCCGAAATTCCCGGAGGGACATACCAAAGCGAAAGGGAAAAGGGAGTAGGAAAACTAGGTTTTGTACTTCCCGATCTCCCCGCCCCCACCCCGCCCCCTTCTCCGCCCGGGCGCCCCCTGCAGGCCGCGGTCCTCAGCACGTCTTCAGCACCTGTTGGAGGTGGAGGCGCACGTCGGTGGCCGTCTCCCAGGGCACCACGCCGGCGCGGAAGGCGCTGGGCTCGGCCTTCTGCGCCTCTTGGATCAGGCGGTGCATGGGGTAGCCGCGGCGCGGGAAGGCCACGTCGCCGCCCGCCAGCAGCCCCATGGGGCAGAAGTCGTTGGCGCCGTCGCCCACGTAGAAGAGGCGCTCGAAGTGCACGCCGTCGTGGGCCCGCTCGCGCAGGTAGTCGCTGAGCACCTTGTGCTTGCACATGTTGGCGGGGCAGCGCGCGCAGCTGTGCGTGTGGAAGGGCCGCAGCGCCAGCAGCCCCCGCGCGTCGGGCCCCGACGGGTTGCTGAGGATGCGGCGGAACAGGCCGTGGTGGCCGGCGGCGCGCAGCGCGCTCTCCACGCCGAAGGTGTTGGCATCCGAGATGAGAATGACCTCGAAGCAGGAGCCCTGCTTGGCCACAAACTGCAGCAGGTCGCTCATGCCGGGCGACAGGGGCAGGGCCTCGTAGATGGCGCGCAGGTCCCGCGGCCGCACGCCCTGCTCGCCCAGGTACTGGAAGACGCGCTGCATGTATTCGTTGTAGAAACCCTCGCGGTAGGTGGCCCGCAGGCTCTCGGGCAGCCGCTGGCCCGGCGCGGCGCGCACGATCGAGTCGTCGCTGTTTTCGTCCACGATCGTCTCGTCGAAGTCGAAGGTCAGGAGGAAGCGCGGCGCGCCCTGCGCCGCCATCCCGCCGTCCTGGGAGCAGGGGGGAGAGGAGCAGGAGGAGGAGGAGGAGGGAGCAAGCGAGAGGGGGCGCGGCGCGAGCCGGCCGGGGAGAGGCTGGTTAGCGGGCCACGGCCAGAGGCGCTGGCACATCCAAGACCTGAGGAGGACCCAAGGCTGGTTAAGCTGGGCGGAGTCCCCAACGCCGCCGCCCTCTCCCCAGCCTTCCCTGCCCACCCCGTCGGCACCTCTCTGCGAACTGTGCCGGGCGTCTGGCCTCAGAAGACCATCCTCCTCCGGACCCCAGGAGGGCGTCCTTGGCACCTGTCTCTGCTACTCTCATCTGGGGCCACTGAGACTTAACGGGGTCAGCTTAAAAGAGGGGAAGAGCAGCTTCCAACGGGTCACTCCTTTGGGGAGGTTTCTGGACGAGGCCGTTCTGGAGGCTCCCAGGGACCCCGGTTGGTGGTGTGGAGTCCTCTCCGCACCCTTCTTCCCTGACAAACACAGGCAAGGGAGGCTGGGCGCTCATCCCACTGAAGCAGCCTCCTCCTTCCCTTTTTGGGCCGTGCCCCCTCGATGGGACTGTGGACAATAAGGAGCCAGGCGCCAGGGAACACTGTTGGTATCATCCAAGGCATGTGGATTGCGAATGCCAGGTCCTTGAGCCTCGATAGGAGCTAAGGGCTGCCAGAGAACTGAAGTTTAGCTCTTGGAATAACCAGGCCGGCGAGGTGACCCAGGACGGCTCTCTGGGCGCTGTGGCTAGCGGGGGTCCAAGGATGGGACACTGCTTCTCCAGGGAGTTTCTAGGGCCCTGTGCTGACAGCTCATCGTCACTAATCACTTGCCAATTCCCTGGGAGGAACACGTCAGCGGGTGGGGTTTCTGCCAGAGTCCGAAGGAAGTGGGCACCAAGAGAAGCAGTGGGGCCTGGGGAGGTAGGAGCTTCCCGAGCCAGGCTGCGACATACCTGGGAGACAGGTGAGGGAGAGGAAAGAGAGCAGCGTGGCTGAAAAGGCAGAGGGGAAGGGGAAGGGGGCGGGCGCCTGGCAGGGAAGGAGAAGGCTAGGAGGAGGTCGTGCCAGGGGAGCCTAGAGGCGGACCGGACAGGGAGACAGAGTGGGGATGGGGGCTCCAGGAAGTGGGGGCCTCGGGCCAGCGTCCCCCACCTCCAGAGGACATGGGAGAGGATAGGGGACAACAGGGCATGTGTGAGGCACAAAGAAAGGCAAGCAGATGGAGACCGCAGAAGCCCTCAGAGGCCTGTCCCCGCCACCTTGCCTGCCCGCCGCGGTACATGACCGGGTGGCAGAGAGCAAATCGCGTGCAGCTTCAGAATATCCTCCACGCTGCCTTTCTCCCGCCTGGCCTCCCACCCCAGTTAGTCCAGACGGGCCCACTCTTCCTTCTGGTTTCTTCCTAAGTCGCTCTCTGATATTCCTGTGATGCTTCTGGCCCGGCCCGCCTTGTGAAACAGAAGTCCAAGGTCTCAGTTTCGGAGCTGGGATGTGAACCTAGCTCTCTGCCTCCCTAATAGAACTGTCCCTTTGAACTCGTCCCTGGGGTCACCCTCTGGTCTCACTGACTTCCATCTGGGAGTCTCAGGGGCCCCGGATCCCTGGAGTTGACGATGTAAATAAAGCCTCAGGCCCCCACACCTGGGATGGAAATTTCCAGGGATTAGTGGAGGCCCAGGAGAGACGAGGATAGGCCAGAAAGGGGCTGGATAGGGCTGCTTCCACCGCAGCAGGGGAAGGGGGCTGAGGCCTCATCCTGAGAAATCCCCAGAGGGACCCACTTACCCTAGACAGGCATCGGAGGCCAGCAACTGGAAAACACCCACTCATCGTTGGTACATAACCCTGGGCACCGCCTGCAGGGACTCTGTGGGGCCTCCAGCCGTCGTCCAGAGCTCCTGACAACCACACAAGGTCTGTTGGAGGGTGCCCGCAGCTAGCTTTGTTTCCACCATGAATGATGGCCTGCTTCCGTCTCCTCTGCTGAGGATGAACCACCCCCAGGGGCTCTGTAAAAACCCCTCAAATAGACACAGTTCTCCCAGGCGGCCAAGCCCTTGCGAGACATCGTCTTCACAACCCCCCCGGCAACATTCGAGAGGTTAAAGGTGACACTATCGGAGACCCAGAGAGAGGTTAACCGACATAAAGGTCACTCACTGTAAGTGGCAAAGACAGATCGCGAAACGAGAACTTGGTGTCTGAGGTGAACGTGCCCCAGGCTGTGCTGTTTCCACGGGGAGCCTGGTTCACGAACTGCTGGCCACAGCCTTGCGTGCTCTCTGCCCTTAAAGGGGGAGGGGCAGGTGACCAGGCTCATTGTACCACAGGTGGCCGGGGGTGGGGGCAACAGGACCCCTGGGCATCACAGGTGATCAGAGACTGGCCTCCCTGGTGCCTTCAGAGCTTGGCAATCGGCCGGGAGTCAGTTTGGAATTTCTGCGGGGCTTTGCTGTGTGGCTCTGGGGACACGGTTTAGCTTTGTGGGGGTTTCACCAACTCGGCTACAGAGGATGCCACCTACAGCTCCCACTGCCTCCCCATGCCCCATCCCTCCGCTCTGCCCCTGGGGTTGAATGAGCGACTAGAAGAAGCTGGGCCAGATCTGGAAAAATATTGAGAACCCACGACTAGCCGCGCAAAAGAACAAGTGTCTGGCTGGTTGCTGCCCTCTGGTGGTGACAGCGGATGACACTGGAAACCCCTGACTTTGTCAAGGTGACACTCACCCCAGATCATCCCAGAACATCAGGGAGAACCTCTTGCCCCCAAGACAGAGACTGGGACATCCCAGCAACAGGACACAGGTCAGAGGGACAGGCCGTATCACCTCGAGCCACCCCAATCCCACCCCCCCATTCCTGAACCATACGTGCACTGAGCCCTTATGACAGGGATGGATGTGGGTCTCAGCCTTTCCCTTAAGAACTTTTAATCTAGGAATTGGGAAAGGCAGCCGAAGCCGAATGGGGCAGGGGGCAAAAAAGGGAAGCAGTTGGGGGGGAGGGATCAAGAAGATGGGGGGGGGAAAGGGGAGGGAGGCATGGGGACGTTGGAATGGCATGTTTTGGAGGATGGGAGGGGTGTCCCCAGGCCCTATCTGGAGGGAGTTCCAACCTTCCAGAAGCCTGCCTGATATCCTGTGTCCGTCCCCAGGCCTAGTGCATTGTAGGAGAAAGGTCAAGGGATACCCCTCCCGTGGTAGAAACAAGCAGGGTCAGACACAGACACGTGCCGCGCCGGGCTCGGGGAGACAAGTGAGCGGGAAATACAAAGATACAAAGAGAACACAGGCCACTCAAGCAGAGAGCAACTTTCATCCCATAGAAAAGGGTCTCCTTGTGTCGGTTGCCCCTTGTTTCTCTTTCTTCAAAAAAAAAAAAAAATTTGGTAGAATATTCTACCGATTTTCAGTTGTGTACAAAACTTATGCATCAGAGCAAACGATACATTTCATCTATTCAGGGAAAATGAGTTGAATATTTACTGTTTGGTGAACTGCCTCTGTTTCTTTTCGTTCCCCAGAGCAGAAAGCCAGGCATCCTGGGTTTCTTCCCCCGGAAACTGAGCAGGGCCAGGCAGCCACCCCCCCCAACCCCCAGCCCTTACCCCCACAGCAAGCAGAGGGTCCCAGGCCCTCCTGGGATCTCATTCTCATGACGTTCAAAAAGCGAACTCACCTCTGGCAGCTTTGTCCTAAGTGACCAAATTCTTTCGTGGTCACCAAAAAGAGTCCCTCAGAGAAAAGGGAGACGGGGTCTCTGAGCTTCTCCAGATGGCTAGAGCAGAGAGAGGAGAGAGGGGGTTTCGTTAAGGGTGGCAGGGGGTCCACATTCTAGTCCCCTCGAAAAGCGGCGCCTGCCTACCCGATTCCGTATCAGATCGCCGGATTCCTCCTTGCTCCCTCCTGCCTTTTACAACAAATGCTTATAGATGACATTTGTGGGAATGGGGTGGCAGATGGGGCAGGGAAACAGGCCCCTCTTTGGCATGGGCCCTAAGTTTGAAAGTCCCCTCTTAATGAATGGGTGGAGCTCACAGGACAGGCTTTGGGGACAGTTTCCCCCAGGAAATGTGCCGGAGAGGGATGGGGGTGGGGAGTGAGGACCCTGGAGATATCATAGTGACAAGCCCCCTGCCCAAGACCGAACCTTCTGGTATCAATCACTAGGAACTGGATGTCACAACTAAGCTGAGGTTTTCTCCCTTTCCCGGGCAGTATTCCCAACGTCACCATGGTCTCTTCCTTCTCGCTACCACCAGCAGCAAATAGGAAAAAACCCGAGGCCCAGAGAGGTCAAGCTAACATCCTGGAGGTCGCACAGCGTCAGATTCAGGATTAGAACTTAGGAGTCCCTGGTGGCTCTTGGGACAGCGGCAGCCAGAGAGCGTCCCCTATCGCCCCGGAGACCCCCTTGAGCTGTGAGCTTACTGTTCTGACTAGCTGGCGTGATGACCTGTAGCCCCGGTGTCGGTGCAGAAGCTGAGACCAGGAGCCTCCTCTGGGCTCACCCTGCCTGGGTGGACAAGCTGGAAGGGGATCCTCAGTGGACAGGGAGGTGGCAGCTGCCGGTGGAGTGGGGGGAGAGATATTTTTAGAGGTGGCTGGAAAGCAGGCACTCTGGCACACCCCCAGCTGGCGGGTGCTTCGCTCCAATGCGGGGCGGGGGGGGGGGTGCGCAGCTCGGGGAGCCCAGGGGGGCTCGTGGGTGGCGGGGAGCAAGGGGGGGGCACAGATTCCTTCGCTTTGCCCGAGTAGGGGACAGAGGGCTACCCGGGCACGAGGTTCCCGGGGTAGCAGGAAGAAGGAGGACTCATTTCTCCGCTCCAGGGGCTCCCCCCACTGACACGCGTGAAGGAGCGCCCTCAAACTCCACACAGCCCCCACCCCGCACTGGGACCCCAGCCCTCCCCTATACCTCCGGGAGCGCAGGACTCACGCGGGGAGCGGCGGCGGCAGAGGTCTGTCCCGGCTTAGTTTGGAGTGCAAAGAGTGGGGGAGAGGGGCTAGCTGAGGTATCTGGGCGCAGGATGGGCTAAGGGGTGCTTACGGGAATTGGAGGGGACGCGGTGTCTTGTCCACCCCCGGATTTCTGGGCTCCGGCTCACGAGTCCCTCCAGTCCCGAGGGGCCGTGGATGATGTGCGTCTGGGCCGTCCCCTCCACCTGCCCCCCATCTCCCCCCCCCCCCCCACGGGCTGCCGCCGCGTCCCCTTTAAATGCCCGGGAGCCGGAGCCCGAGCCGCGGCTGGCGCTGCGGCTGCCGCAGCACCCGGGCCCACCGCAGTCCCCTCGCGTCACAAGCGACTGTCCAATCACAGCGGTGCCGGCGCACATCAAAGGGGCGGGCCGCCCGCGGGCCACGCCTCCCGGCTGCCCGGGAGGCTCCCGGAGCCGGAGCGAAGGTGGGATTGCGCGCAGGGCGGGGAGAGGGCAGGGGAGAGGGCAGGGGAGGCGGGACGGAGCGCGTCCCTCCCGAGGAGCGTGGGTGGGGGACACCCTCGCTGGAGCGGCTGCGGGGGTCTACGTGCAGCCCCGCCCGTACACCCAGAAGTGTCAGGGCTGTGCCTCCAGGGCGCTGAGCCCTGAGCTTTGCAGAAATGCACCCCCACGCCCAGCCCTCGTTCCCTTCTTCTCTCCGAAGCCTGGCGGTAGGTACGGCTTGACCCAGCCCGGGGAAAGCAGTTCCTCTCCCACGTGCGCGTCGCTCTGTCCTCCGCGCGCGGAGTCCCAGCACCTCGCCTCTTGGGACCCTTCCCCCGTTACAGGTTACGGGGGATGGCCGGGAGAGAGACTCTCCCACTCCCCCTACCCCATAAACCCTGATTTAAGGACCCAACTGTTTGCCCTTTGCAAGTGATGTTGTAAATAAAAAAACCCGCTTTCGAGAGTCCGTGCCTAGCCACGCTCCCCTGCTCCCCTACCCCCGACTGCCCTGCAGCCGGATGGTTGAAGAGAAGATTCTGTTTTGAGAGCAGAGAGCTGAAACTTGTATATACTGAGAACGTGCTCTGAACCAGACGCTGTACTAGGTCGCTGCACTTACGGTTGAATATTCACAACAGGGGAAATTATTTGCCCCGGTTCAGACCCAGGCACACCTGGCTCATGGGGTCACAAAGGAAATGTGTGGATGCAGAGATTAGGCGCTGCCTGGGTCTAACCGCCCCCCCTCCCCCACCCCCACCCCGCCCCTGCTCCACTCCTCCAAGAGAGCCAGCAGATGCAAAGGCCCTGTGTGATGTGGCATCCGATGGCGCTGGAAACCAGAGAGGGAATGCGGGTCAGCAAGGAATTACCCTGTGTCGGGGGGGGGGGGGGGGGGGGGGGAAGGGGGGGGAGCTGGGGGGTACATGAAAGAAGCGGACAGATGTGTGCCATGTTTCCACATACACAAAGGAGAACGAATGCTTTACAGCTGCTTAAAACCCTCGACAGTGACTTCTAGTGTCCCAACTCTGTCCCTGGCTTGCTCATGCCTCTGTCCTCACTGCCCACCCTTTCTTCCAGCACTCCGGCACACCTGATCTTTCCTGGGGACCTCTGTCCTCAAGTACGCTCCTGCCCCATTTGCTGGGCAAGTCCAGCCTCTCCTGGAGCTCCTTCTGGAGCTCCTTCTTTTTTTTTTTTTTTTTTTAATGTTTGTTTATTTTTGAGAGTGAGAGAAAGCGTGGCGGGGGGGGGGGGGGTGGGCAGAGAGAGAGAGGGAGACAGAGAATGACGGGAAGCAGGCTCTGTGAGGACAGCAGACAGCCTGATGCGGGGCTCGAACTCACGAACCGTGAGATCACGACCTGCACCCATGTCAGGCGCTCAAATGACTGAGCCACCCAGGCGCCCCCTGAAGCTCCTCCTGAAACTGACTTGTGTGCTTCCAGAACTTGTGGTTAATGCCGTCAGTATGTTTCCATGTGTCAGTTGGTGTGATCCTCACCACTCTGTGAAACCGCTCCTTTCGCTGTAGGGAGATCAAGGCAGGAAGAGTGGAGCTGACCCAGCCGGGGAACGCTGGAGGTGGTCTTCCAGCCTGGTTGTCTCAACCATTACCCCACACCTTCTGGCCTGTAAGCAACAGGAAGGCGGAGACCACATTTGTATTATTGGTTCTACCTAGTGCCTCGTTTGTGTCTGCTCCATTGTTGAATCTCCTCGCTACCAAGTCCCTCCAGTATCATCCCCATTTCACAACGGGGAAATTGACACTCAGAGAGGTCAAATGGCTTGCCCAGGGTCACATGCCCCAAGGAGGTACCGATTCAAACCCTGATCCTGATGTAATTAACAGCCCTCTCAGCTATTTCCAGATTCACTGCTGGGGCTGGGGCTGGGGCTGGGGGTGGGGTGGGCAGGTAACTTTTCTGGCGCTGCCTAAGCGAGTTCTTACTGCCCACCTCTGCCTGCCAAGCCACGGGAGCACCAAAACTCACAGGAGCCACGTGCAAGGCGCCTTTGTGGAATAAATCTAGAAACTCCCAGTTCCCCCTACACGGAACTTTTCCGGACACAATCCTGCCTCTCTTAAACTTTGCCCCCTCGTTGTGCCAATGAACACAGTTGGGCGATTGGACAAGCCTCCTCCCGTGGGATTCACCTTAGAACTCTCCGGTCAGTCAATCTGGCAGAGAGAGCTTGTGGGGACAGGGGACTCTGGTGAACCCTGATTCAGGTGGCCAGGTACGGGGCTTTCCAGGTGGCCTTCACAAAGAGGGTGTGACTCTTTTTTTTTGTTTTTTTTTTTTTTTCTTAATTCAAACTCTTGTGTCTTTCAAACTCTCGTGTCTGACTTGCAATAGGTCTCTTCCAGGGAGCTGAAGAGGGCGTGACTCTCGCCTCAGGTTTTGGTGTCACAGCCAGAGAGGCCAGGAATCCAGGACCAGGGACTCCAGCTCTGCAATAGACCTGGTGGGGGGAGGGGCCAGGGCTAGAGGGAGGGGCCGATCCTACACTCCACCTGCGGGAAGGAGGATTTTGTGCTGGGCACGGTAATCAATCCCCACAACAACCCTGGCAAGATGGGTTTTTAATATTCTCCGTAATACAAGTGAAAAAGCGGAAGCTTGGGGACATTAAGAAAGCGCCTTGCCCAAGGACGCTGTGTGGCAAGTGGCGGTCAGCCCAGATGTTCAGGTCTGCACTTCTCTGTAGAAGGCGGAGGGCCTTCAGTGACCTGGCACCGGACGCAGGTGGGCTTAGCGCAAGAGGCCCCCGGGAGCGCCCCCTTCAGGCAGTTCTGCGAGTTCTGTTGTGGGTCCCTTGGGTCTAAGGCGTTGTGCTGGGGGGGGGGGGGGGGGGGCTTAGGGACCAGAGCCGAATACATCCTCTTTCAGGTCTCTTGTCTTCTTCCTAGCCAGCAATCACTAGCATTGATGGAGCGCTCGCTGTGCGCCAAGCGGTGTTCTAGAAGCCTCAGGTCTCTTCCTGCTCGCATCAACCTAGGACCTGTTAGCCCGGCCATTTTACAGACGGAGACAAATGAGGCACAGAGTGGTATGTAATTTGTCGAAGGTCACAGAGCTAGGCAGTGGCGAAAGCAGGATTTGAGCTCAGGCAGTCAGCTGCAGGGTTCCTTTTTTTTTTTTTAAGTTAGTTAATTAATTAATTTGTTTGTTTGTTTAGAGAGGGGAGGGCAAGGCAGAGAGAGAGAGAGTGAGAACGGGGCTCCGTCTCATGAACAGTGAGATCACGACCTAAACTGAAATTGAGTCCAATGCTCAACCGACTGAGCCACCCAGGCGCTCCCCGTGGGTGCTTGCATTCATTCCGCGAGTATTAACTGTACCAGGCACTGGGAGATCAGACACTGAGGAGACATGGACCCTGCCCTCAAGGAGCTTACAGTCGAGAGAGGAGACGGAGACCAGCCAACAGGCCTT
The DNA here is from genome assembly GCF_024362965.1 of Panthera pardus. Classification (NCBI taxonomy): domain Eukaryota; kingdom Metazoa; phylum Chordata; class Mammalia; order Carnivora; family Felidae; genus Panthera; species Panthera pardus. The sequence goes on from NW_026526876.1 coordinate 37,881,395, forward strand.
CCCGAAAGAGTGGCGGAGAACAGATCTGTTCTACCTGTGACCACCAGGGTGATTCTGTCGCGGACTTCAGCAGGTAAAGCAGCTGGGACCTGAGGTGCCTCCGGGAGAAGGAGGAGACTCATAATCCAGGGCTCAGTTCCCCCAGGGGTGCCCCCTTCTGACCACTCTCCTTCCCTGTCCCACCCCAACTCCTGCCCTTGCTGTGGCTGCTGGCTTCCCCTCCTGTCTTTCCCCACGTCCCCCTCCCCAAGCAGCCTGGAGACACTCCAGGGCAACCTTCTCCCCACCCCAGGCAGTCCCTCTCCCACAACAGACTCACCCCTACAGGGCTGTTCCCTGTCCCCGCTCAGTAAGCAGCGAGGATAGGGCATCAGGAGACAGTGAGAGTGCAAACACCCATTCTGCTACCTGGGACACACACACAGCAGGTGGAGTGAGAGAGTAACCCCCCAGGGTCCCCTCTGGGCCAGGAAGTCCTTGCAGTCTGACTCAAATCCCACCTGCTAGGGCACTTCCTCTCATTTGGCCTCTAAGACACCTTCCCTCGGGGTAACGGCTATCGGAGACTTGAAATACGCCACTCCAATTCCTTCATTTTTGCAAATGTCACATTAAAGTGAACAAGGTGATTTCGCCTCTGCCTGCTTCACGTCCTTGGTTACTTCTTGCATCCTTGTCCCCCTCCCTCTGTGTAATAACCTTCTTTTGGACTTACAAATGTGCTACCGCAGGCCCTTTGCACTTGCTGTAGCCTCTTTCCAGAGGACTTCCTAGCCCATTGATGGGCTCCCACTGAGTTCAGGGCTCAGCTCATCTGTCACCTCTTTTTTTTTTTTTTATTTAATTTTTCTTTTTAACGTTTATTTATTTTTGAGACAGAGAGAGACAGAGCATGAACGGGGGAGGGGCAGAGAGAGAGGGAGACACAGAATCGGAAGCAGGCTCCAGGCTCTGAGCCATCAGCCCAGAGCCCGACGCGGGGCTTGAACTCACGGATGGCGAGATCGTGACCTGAGCTGAAGTCGGACGCTTAACCGACTGAGCCACCCAGGCGCCCCTCATCTGTCACTTCTAAAAGGAAACTGGGCCTCCCCAGACACCCTCCCTCTCCCCCGGAGATAAGGACCTCTGATCACACACCTCCACAGCACCCTGGCCTCTCCTGGCTGGTTAATATCTGCTTCCATTAGACTGTCAGCTCCACGGGGACAGGCACCATAATGGGTTTGCTCCCATGGTGGTTAGGTGCTGGGGAGCACCCCGTGCATGCCTTGATCTGGAGTAGCTGCTCAAAAAAATATATTTGTGGCCTGAATGACTGCAGGATTCCCAATCCAGGCCTGGAATGACCCAAGGCTGGGTCGTCTGACTGGGAGGGGCGGGGGATGTGCTCACAAAAGGAAGGACCAGCAGCTAAGGGCTCCAGGGAGGAATCTGTCCACCCTCAAGGCAGGTCTGTGCTGGAGAAGAGGCACCGTCCAGAATCAGGTCCAGCCAAAATGAGAGCCCCTTGTTTTACCAGCAAGCTTTGTAACTTACAACACACTCTCTGCAATTCACATTATTCTCCTGATGCCGGAAATGGGTCCGGGAGAGGTTAGGTGAGTCCAAGGTGGCGAAGGCAACACCCAAATGCAGGTCTTTTGAACCCAGCCAGCTTTGCCGAGGCCAAGTGTACAAGGAGAGAGGATGCGTTGCCAGCCAGCAAAGATTCCAAGATTCTGGCCTTCGGGCCATTATTTTTGACTCTTTCTGGGGTTTTTTATTCGTTCACGTAGGCGTGCATTCATTCATCGGTTCGGGAGACACGTGCTCCAGTCGACCGCTGCCTTCGAGAAGGCCGTAGTCCAGTGCTGGCCTTGGGAATCTGGGGTCCATCTGTGATTGGCCTGAGCTTATCATAGATAATTTTTTCGTGTTTACGTATAACTGTCCATTTTTCACGTAAACTTTCAAAAAGCTTCCACGACTCCAGCCGTCCTTCCCTCCCCGCTCTGCAAAACGTTTAAGAATCACCGGCTAACTCGGTATAAAAGGACAGCAGCCCCTGTGCTCGTCAGTCTGTCCCGCCTGTTTGGGTGACGAAGGCCCCAACACATGACCACATCTGGTCCAAGTGATAAACCTGCTGTCTGGCCCGCATGACTCACCCAAGGCGCTGCCGACCTGGGACAGCTGCTCTCAGCCAGCGCTCTGGGAAGAGAACCGTATAGAAACACACACATACACACACACACACACACGCGCGCGCGGTGCGCCACCCCCAGCTCTAAAACGGCTCCTGACTCCAGGAAGATACTTTGGTTTTTCCCTCCCGTATGAGCAACAGCTGCCCACGATGGTGACATATACTGAGGGCGTGTGTGTGTCAAACACTGTGATGCCTAGCGCCTCGTCTTTTTACATCCCCACGGCAGGCCTCCGCGTCTAGGAACTTGCCCAAGGTCACACGTCAGGGGAGAGGTGGGGGTGGGGGTGCGGGGGCCGAGGAGAGCAGCAGGTGTTCATGATCCTTCGGGGCTGAGCCCACACCCTGGTGTCCACGCCGTCATGCCCGCGCCTCCCACGCTGTACCAGAGTCGGTCTGAGTGACCAGTGGCGCTGGGGAGAAGCCAAGGCCCGGCTCAGCCGGTGCGGGTCAGGACAGACGACGCTTTATCTTAGGCGCTCTCTCTCACTCTCTTGCTCTCCCCTCTTTCTGGATCGCTCGCTTGGCCGCCAGGCTTCCCCACGGGGGACGCTCCCAAGGCGAGGAACTGAATTCAGCCTCGGGCCATCAGCCAGGGCAGACCCGGCGACAACCCCATGAGTGAGTTTGGGCGCAGCCCTTCCAGCCCCAGTCAGGCTTCGAGGTGACTCGGCCATCTCGTCGGGGCACTTGGAGAACTAAATGCTGGTTTTCAGCTGCTGACTTTTTGGGGTGATCCGTGACTCAGCAATAGAGAACCAGAAATACACCTGTAAACACAATTGCTATGGTTCTCACATTCTATTAAAGGAGGCAGACCGTGGAAGGAAGGAAGGAAGGGCGGGGGGAGAGAGGGAAAGAACCCAGTATGTCAGATAGCAGGAAGTGCTATGGAAAAAAATAAAGCAGGGAAATGGTGGTGGGGGGGGGGAGCTTCGATTTAAGTAGGGGGCCTAAGGAAAGTCTGACGGAGAAGGGGTCAGTTAAGCAAAGACCCGAGAGAGTGAGCGCTATAGAAATCTGAGGGGAAAAGAGAATCAGGCAGCACGAACAGCATGTGCAAAGGCCCTGGGGTGGGAGCATGTCTAGATCACGTGACCCGCCCAGGGCACCAACTTCGTATATTTTGCCACTGGATTGATTGTCCTCACCAGGCCTGTCTTGGGCCATCTCATCCCTGCGGCCTCCAGGAGTGGGGAGGGTGGCCTGCTGAGCCCCCACTGCTCTCTTCTTCTCTCCCTTGACCTTGGCTCCATGGCTGTGGTCCTGGGAGTGGGTCTCAGGTTCTCAGGATGTGGAAGTGGCCGCACAGGCAGATCTTCCCAGCCTCCAGGCAGGGCGGGTGACCTGGGGCAAATCCAAGCGAGACGGCAGGACAAGAGAAATGACGGAGGAAATGCGATTTGGACACACAGATACTCAAATTTCAGAGGCCCTCCACTAATTTATGGGGCTGACTGGTAGAAAAATCTAACTCCAATCCTACTGCTATAGTTGTAGGTTATTCTTTGCCATTTTCCTTTTTTGAAGCAAGCAAAATACAAAGCGTCTCCGTGTCATAGCAGAAAGTGCCAAACCGCCCATTTGATATGCACACTCGCCCTCCTTCTCAGTGACAGATGTTGCTTGTAAGTGACCCATGGCCTGAGGACTCCCTCTTTCTGTGCCCTCTTCCTCCTCAACCCAGGGATGCCTGCCATGTCCTTTCTGCGTCCTCAGAATCCCTCAGGGCTCCCCACAAGCAGGCCCATGGCCATAGCCACCGTATTTTCCAGATCAGGATGGACAGATCAGTGGAGGAAGCCTGAAGTTACACACAGAGGGCGAAGGGACAGAGCCTGAAGACAGGGTTTCCTGGGACAATCAAGGGCACAAAGTAGCAAGTCCTTCTCCAAGAGACCCACTCATCCCAGGGGACAGAGGAATTGTTTATTTACTTACTCATGTATTCTTTCAACAAATTTTTCATGAACCAGGACTGGCCTTGGTTCTGGAGGAACAATATAAGCAAGACAGAGTTCCTGCCCTGGGAGCGCTTACAGTCTGCTAGGGAGACAGACAAGGCGCATCAGCAGGGGCCTAGTGATTCTGGTGAACATGGGAGGGACATCCAACCCAGTTCAAGGGGGAGGACCAGAGGCGTGTATACGTGTGGTGATGTCAGGGGAAGATTCCATGAGAAGTGCTTTCTAAGCCAAGACCTGCAGGATGCATAGGAGTTGGATAAAGAGGAAAACTTTAAAGAGGGAGAGCTCGTGCAAAGGTCCTGAGGTCCGAGAGGTGGTAGAAAGGGCAGAAGACAGAGGGTCTTGTGAGCTTCTTCCCTAAGGGCCATGGGGAACCGCTGCAGGTTTGGAGTGAGGGGCTGACACAATCACATCTGTGTTTTAGGAAGATCACTTGTGTTGCTGTTACTGGCTGCCCCTCCTTCTTTTCATGGCCCTGTGGCTGAGCAGGGTGGCCTTTGGGGAGACCACAGCCCAGGCCAGCCCAGTTCTCAGAGTGTCGGGAGGATGATGGCAGGCTCTTCTCTTTCCTGTCCCCCCTACCCCGCCCCCGCCGACTTCAGGGTCAGGTTCTGAGATCTGCTATATTGGGCTCCCGTGGGTGAGGCTTCCATCCCGCCTCTGGCCACATCAGGCCAGCTTCCCCCAGGATTGAGGGGTTATTTGTATCTTCAGGGTGGCAGGGCCTCCTCCCCCAGAGGCAAGGAACCCAAGATAACAGGGCAGCCTGGGAGCTGTTTATGAAAAGGCAGCGTCGTAGGGGGGTGGGCAGGGCCCGCGGGCACAGTGACTGCTGCCATAGATATAGCAACTGGGGCGGGGAAGGCCGTCTAAATTACAGCTCCCAGAATAGAGGGGCCCAGAGGGAGTGGTGGGGCATCCTACCAAGGGAGCTGGCGTCCTGCCAGCCATGTCCAGGCTCCGGGCCCTGCCGCAGGCAGAGGTGGGGTGGCCACGGGCCCGGTGGCCGCGAGGTGGAGCCAGGCGGTGGCGCGGAGGCTCCTGGGGGTTGGGAGAGAACCAGCCTGGGATGACTTTCTGGAATAGTGAGGGTGGTGAGGGGAGGGGGGAGGCGGGGAGGCGCCCGCTTGCCTGCCCCTGGAAGAGACTCACCGTCACACCCCTCCGTGGATATTTCACCCAAGTGTGCGATACGGCGAAATTAACGAGAACGGCGGGCATCCTCATAGCCGCTATGGGCCAGGAACCGCTCTAAGCAATAATGCGCGTCAGTTCCCCCTCCCGGCTCCCTGTGACGTAGGTATCATTGGCCCCATTTTATAGATGAGGACACTGAGGCCCACTGAGGCCCAGTATGTGCCAAGTGGAGCTAGGGAGTGAAAAACGAAGGTGTGTGAGCCCAGGTTTGTCTGACTTCAAAGACCAGGCTTCTGAGCCAGGGAATCCGTTCGAAACCTTCACCTCCCGGAGTCGGTTTTCTCACCTATGACGTGCATCACGGCCTCTTGCTCCGGGTCAGCCTCCCAGAGCTGTAGGGATCACATGGGGACAGTGTGGTGCGCTGGGAAGAGCTTCAAGGCGGGAGGCTTGGCTGGAGTCTGTGCCATGCCCACTGTAGGCCTCTGTTTCCTCCTCTGGAAAATGGGGATCATCATAGGTAACCCACAGGGTCTTCTGAGACTCTAATGGGAATATATATGTGTGAAAGTACTCACATCTTTGAGGGCAGATTGTAAATTAGAAAGTGCCACATTTCAGGGGCGCCTGGGCGGCTCGGTCGGTTGAGCGTCCGACTTCGGCTCAGGTCACGATCTCGCGGTCCGTGGGTTCGAGCCCCGCGTCGGGCTCTGGGCTGACCGCTCGGAGCCTGGAGCCCGCTTTGGATTCTGTCTCTCCCTCTTTCTCTGCCCCTCCCCTGCTCGTGCTCTGTCTCTCTCAGTCTCTCCAAAAATAAATAAATGTTAAAAAAAATGTTTTTAATTAAAAAAATAAAATAAAATGAGGAAGCATCCCTTTGACCATACTTGGTAGATATTCAGTTTTCCTGTAAAGTTAAAGCAAAACACATCTACATTCTTTTTTTTTTTTTTTTTTTTTTTGGTGAGGATTTGCTGCCTTGAAACTGTATTTCTTCAACTGCTGTACCTAAGGTGCTGATTTTCAGCTGAGACTGAGGACCACCCCCCGCCCCATCCCCAAGTCCCCAACACCAGCTGTTTCCTGGGCTGGGGGGGGGGGGTCTTGGTACAGAGACATAGGTTTGGACAGGATGACTCTTGCGCCGCTGGCTCTCTGAGCCTCCTGCCTTCCTAGGTGTGTTACTTAATGTTGTTCAAGATCCTCTGGCCCGCCCCGGGGGGGAGGGGGGGGGAAGTGCTGCAATGCACCTCAGAGACCGGAACTTGCTGACTCATCAGGGAAGCCAAGGGCAGGTTAAGGGCATTGAGTCCCGGGAAAGGAGGCGACACCCATCAGGCAGCCTCACCATCACTCTCCTCCTGCCTGACTGCCTCCTCTCTCTCTCTCTCTCTCTCTCTGTGCGTGTCTGGGGTGACCAGGCAGCGTGCAGGCAGCAGGGAGCAGGGAACCACGCCTTGCACTCGCTCATCCCCAGCCTTTCCAGGGCCGGTCTTCCCCTCCCCCCCAGGGAGCCTCACCGTCCACGTGAGGAGCTGGTTCAACGTGGCACCTGTACCTCCTGGTGGGATGTGTGATCGAGCTGGTTACCGCTGCTCACGACACGGTGAAATCCCACCGGGATGTAGCTGCCTCCCGCCGCCGTCCGCGAAACCCAAGCTCTTGGCCAACAGGAGCACCCGCTCTATCCTAGGGAGGATTCTCTGGAGATTCACTAAGACAGACCGTTCATGCACTCATTCATTCAACGTTTGCTTGCTGCTTTCCTACTGCGTATCTGGGACTGTTGTAGCTCACATCTGATGGGAGAGGCAGCCGACAAGTAAACATATTGAGTGCCAGATGATGGTAGGTGTTATGGGCAACGTAGAGCAGGGAAGTATACTGAGCGGGAGGGAGGGGTGATACTTAATCAAGGGCAGTTGGAAGCCTTACTGATGAGCTGTGGGGCCCAGTGAGGGATTCAGCTGTGCGGATATCTGGAGAAGAGCCTTCCAGTAGCGGGAAGCCAGTGTGGGCTTGGAGGTGAGTGAGGCAGGTGGAAGGATGGAGGTAGGTATTCCCTAGGGAGGAGGTATTCTCCCTCTGGGGAGGGAGGGGGGGGGTCTCTAGGTTTGAAGGAGGGACGTTTAGTGCTGTAAAGATTTTCCTAAACTCTAACTCAAGCCCCTCAAGCCAGTGGGTTTAATGAAGCTGGCTTAGGCGTTCAGGGCCTGATTTGCTGCTCCTAAGACTCTGACCTCATGTCGAATCTCCAGGGAGCGTGGCCGCGCTTCCTTGGAAGGCAGTGCCTCCTGAATTCCTTCCCTGATCCGCTCTTCCTTCTGTCTCTCCATCCCCGCCCTGTCCCGCTCCCTGGCATCCAAGGATGGCCTACCTGCCTGCCCACCTGCCTTGACCCCTCACCCAGCACACGCCTGCCTTATGTCCTTACCGCTTCTTCTGTGTCTCTTCTCTCCAGCTATACCGAGAGCACGGGTGGGCGGGACTAGTGTTAAACTGCTTGGAGCTTCTTGCGTCGGGCACCTCAGAGGTCTCCATAAATACACTCGAACTGATCAGGATGCGGATGTTCAAAGGGGACACAAGGGCTCCAAGCAGACTTCTGTGCACAGCAGGCTTCCCACGGACTTGAGGGATGGGGGCGGGGGCGGCTGGAGTTTACCAAGCACTGGGGGTATCCGGGGCCCCCACTGGGAGAGTTGAGCTGGAATGCCTTCTTCCACCTTGAACTTGACCATCGGGATGCTAAATTCCTGTCGCCACTAGGATGTTCCACCCCACCCCCCAGCCCCCGAAGATGAGTTGAGACTGTGGTCTTTTTTTTTTTTTTTTTTAATTAACGTTTATTTATTTTTGAGACAGAGAGACAAAGCATGAACGGGGGAGGGTCAGAGAGAGGGAGACACAGAATCTGAAACAGGCTCCAGGCTCTGAGCCGTCAGCCCAGAGCCTGACGCGGGGCTCGAACCCATGGACCGCGAGATCGTGACCTGAGCCAAAGTCGGCCGCCCGACCGACTGAGCCACCCAGGCGCCCCAGAGACTGTGGTCTTTCAACCCCTGGGTTCCAAGGAGGCAGCCACTGGGGCTGCCAAAAGGCGGCGGCGGGGGGGGGGGGGGTCAGTAAATTCCCTCTGCCCCCCCTCCCATGCTGCAGCAGGGGAGGGGCTTTGCTTTTATTTATTTTACACGTATGTTTCCAGGGATGGTTTCGTTTCAAAAGGGGATTTCCTTCTAGGAAGGACATGTAAGAAGCTAGTAAGGGTGGTTACCTCCTGGGAGGAGAGCTGGGAGGCCTGAAGGCAGGGGAGGCACGGAGACTTACCCACCACTGTATTCTCCGTTGTACCTTGTGAATTTCGTAGCGCAGGCGTGGGTAGCCGAACCCGCATACCCGCATAAATAAACGTCGGTTTATTTGAAAAAGACATTGTAAACGTTTAAAGCACCGCTCAAGCACGAGGTAAAAAATAAAAGCAACACACCAAATATAACCCTTGCCTTGTTCCCACCGCGACTGAAGCTGAACCGCAGGGAAAGCCAGCAGACTTGTCCCCAAGGCCTTTGGGGTGACAGAGCGACCCAGAGACCTTGAGAGAAGGGGGAGGGGGGGAGTCATCCAGCCAAGCTCTCCCTCGGGTGTGGCACCCGAAGTGAGCGAGGCGTGGCAAGCCCTGAGCTGTGCGTGTTTCCCTTGAGGGAGCTGCTAATGATGGCAGGGGTGTTGAAACAACAGAACAGGGGCGCTTGGGTGGCTCAGCCAGCCGACGTGACTGCCTCTTGATTTCGGCTCAGGTCACGATCTCACGGTTGTGAGATCGAGCCCCGCGTGGGGCTCAGTGCTGCGCATAGAGCCTGCTTGGGACTCTCTCCCTCTCTCTCTCTCTCTCAAAATAAATGCACTTAAAACACACACACACACACACACACCAAAATAAACCCAGTACACCCGGCAGGGAGGCGGTGCTCGTGCCGCACGGCTGTCTGCTTTATAAAAACTGCCTTGAGGTGTCGTGCGAATCGGTGGCCTGGGCTGTTCTCTAGCTCCGGTCTCAATTCCTCCAAGGCAAAGACCGCGTCTCGTTCATCCTGTGCGTCCTGGGCCCGCGCCCGGATGCACGTGGCTGAGAAAGCTCCCCGTCGCCCCACACCGGGAAATCAGGGGCACCGTTGCTGCCACAGGACCTGCCACCCGGCAGCTGACAGCTTAACAGCCTCTTCTGTTCCAGCTGGGTTTCCCAGAATCCTGTAGGGCAGGCGTTACTATTACCTCCATCCAAAAAAAAGAGGAAACGGTCTTGTGCCCACCCTCTCGTGTTTTGCGGCGCGTTCTGGGCTGAGTCCCTTCACTCCTTTGGTTTGGTCATCTGTGAAAACGGGAGCCACGGTTTCTGACTTATCCGCGGGCCCGGGGAACACCTCAGGATGCAGGGGCTCCAAGAGGCGATGTGGCCCAAAGCAGTAAGCGAGGGGAGAAGATCGAATTCACACCGGCTTCTGAACCAAAGTGTTACTGCTGACCCATCAGCCTCGGGAGGTGGCCGCGTCTGTTCCTTGTCCCACGAGGGGATGCGGAGATTCCTCGGAAGGGCAGTTAAGCACAGCTATTTTCTCTCGTTGCCTTTGGTCATCGTCAGGCATTTGTTAGGAGACAGGGACAGGCAAAGGCAGGCCTTTATACTTATTCAATCGCCTTTGCGGAACACCCTTACCTGCACAGGCACTGGGAAGGCAACTGTAATTAAGATACAGAGAAAAGGAAGGAAGTTTCATTCCTCACGGCGGGCTGGTGCCTGCAGCGAAAGTATCCAAGTATCCTGGAACATGAGGGCTGGGAGGCTTCTTAGGGGGTAACATAGCCTCTCTTATATAGGTGGGAAAACTGAGGCCCAAAATGGGCTAGGGGCTTGCCTAAGTTCCACAGGTTAGAACACTCGAGTGGTCTTTAATCGGATTTATGAATGAGAAAGTTGGAGAGTTGGTTCTCAGCCTCCAGTCCTGATGGACTGAAGCTGGTAAAAGGTGGAGCCTGGAAGACAGATAGGAGGGGGAGGGTGGTGTCATCCCACAAAAGGAAGGCCGGGAGCCCAACACAGGATGGGAGCCCTCAGTCTTCCCTCCCTCGGGGCTTGGAAATCCTTGCTGATGGCCAGTTCCTTACCAGAGGTCGCAGACAGACAAAGAGGGAGATTTCTGAGCCCAGGACCTCACCCCGGGGGGAGGGGGGGACGGCAGTGAGGGATGGGAGTTCTCTCATTTCCGTTACTTGTATCTTGAGATGTGCCTTTGGCCGAGTCGCTTCTCCCCTCAGTTTTGCCATCCGAAAAATGGGGTCACCGTCCCTGCCCCACCTTGCGCGCGCGGCCAGGATGCCCTAAGGGGATCAAAAGAGGGGAGCACGGAGGCAAGGTTGTGTGCCTGGCTGCTGGCAATCAGATTCCTCCCCGCTCCCCCCGGACCTGCCCCAAAGAGGCGTCTGGAAGTTGCACAGAGCCAGCCAGTCTGGGCGCGAGACAATCAGCAGCCCCGACGCCGCCGACACAGAACAGCTACTGAGACCGCGGCGGGGGGCGGTGACCCGGCCCAGACGCGCGAAGTGGAGACGGCCGCGTGTCACCGCGCCCCCTCCCCGCGGTCTACACCCGCGGACGCCCCTCCTCCCGGGGCTCCGCATGCCCGCGACCCGCCGCCGTGTCGGCCCCGGGCCCGGGCGTCCCCCCCCCCCCCCCCCCCCCCCGCTTCCTATTTGTGGCCGGGAGCCCGGAGCGTGTCACGTCCAGGAAGGACGAGCCGGGCCGCGGCGGGGACCCGGCGTCCGGCGGGCAGCGGCCCCCGCCCAGCCCCGGGCACGCCTCTGCGGGCGCCACGTCCCGGCGGCGCGGGTGCGGTCCCAGGGCGGACGGGGAGCAGGGGTGGGGGGAGAGGAGCCCAGCGCCCGCAGCGGCCCCGCCCCGCGAGAGGGGGCGCCTCCCGGAGCCTCCTTTACAGCCCCCGCCGCTTGGTCATCGGAGAGCTGGCAACTCGGGCGCCCGAAAGCAAAGCCAACGGGGAAGAAGGGGGCGCCAACCGCCTGAGCTGGGTCCCCTCCTCCGCTCCTGCACTCGGTTCCGCTGCCCCTGCCCCTGATCTAGGACCAGAGCCAGCCCTAGAGCTATAGGATGACATCCTATGGCAGAGGAAGGTAGGGACAGAGCCTACGTACGGGTCAACCCTGTGGTTTGACGGATGTGAAAACCCAGGCCCAGAGTGGGGCCCCCCCGACGTGTTCAAGGCCCCCCACTGTAAGTCAGCGCCTAGCCCACGTTTTTGTTGCCCAGCCCAGGGCCCTTTCTCCAACACCCCGTACCCTACTTCAAATGAAATCAAATCCACCCTTGGGCTAAGGACAGCCAGACTTTTTGCCAAAGTGTGGTTTGGCTAAATTAGTCAAATGCCAGGAAAACAGAATGGAAGGTTTCTAATAAAATCTGTCTCCACCGGCGGGGCAGGAGTGTTATAGGGGCTCACCCTCTGGTTCCACAAATCACCTGCACAACCTTGTTTGACATTTGTAGCCTGGCAGCAACAGGCACACCGCACCCCCTCCTTTCTTGAGCTCCCCCCCCCCCCCCGCCACACACACACAATGGCATTTTCTTCTCTGGTACCTGGAAAGGGCAGAAATGCACAGTGACCTGGTTTGCCCGGTGTTGCCCGTGTTTTTTTTCTCTACCTTTAAAAACTGGCCAGGGGGGCGCCTGGGTGGCTCGGTCGGTTAAGCGGCCGACTTCGGCTCAGGTCATGATCTCGCGGTTGGTGAGTTCGAGCCCCGCGTCGGGCTCTGGGCTGACAGCTCGGAGCCCGGAGCCTGTTTCAGATTCTGTGTCTCCCTCTCTCTGCCCCTCCCCCGTTCATGCTCTGTCTCTCTCTGTCTCAAAAATAAATAAATGTTAAAAAAAAAAAAACAAAAAAACTGGCCAGGGCTAGGAAAGTGGGGATAGGAAATGGATTTGAATCTCCTACTATCTTATACCTCAGCTTAGGGCTCTTGCATTCTACCCACCGCGAGTCTCAAACTGTGTCCCATGATTATATTTAGACCTCCCTCCTTTCCCCGTCTTCATAGAGGGCTAATTTAGCTATTGTCCAAGCACAGCCAGAAGGCACAGTTTCAAACCACACCAAGGATGACCCTCTACTTAAAAGGCCCACATCAAAACTAGCGCCTCCCAGATCCCCGCCCTGCCCCCTGACAGTGCAGTGAGGAAATGGACAGCTGCCCATGTCAAGACTTCCTTGGTCAACCCCACAGGGGGAACTGCGAATGCTGCTCAAAATCTAGATCACCCTCGGGGCGCCTGAGTGGCTCATTTGGTTAAGCGTCCGACTTCGGCTCAGGTCATGATCTCGCGGTTGGTAAGTTCGAGCCCCGCGTCGGGCTCTGGGCTGACAGCTCGGAGCCTGGAGCCTGCTTCGGATTCTGTGTCTCCCTCTGCCCCTCCGCCGCTTGCACTCTGTCTCTCGCGTTGTCTCAAAAATAAATAAACATTAAAAAAAAAAAAAAAACTAGATCACCCTCAATGTGCATGTGGTTGAGGAAATCACTCGACCCTTCTAAGACATTCTTTGCCTTCATCCCCACGGTCTCGGAGAACCACTCCGTCTTCTCACCTGTTAGAGAAACGCCATCTCGTCTCAGGGTGTGATGACTGACCTCAAAAATGCTTTCAGATGACCGATCTATACTCGCGGAAGGAAGAGAGGCATGCCTGAACCCCCAAATCCTTGTCATACCTGTGTGTATAATGTATAAATCTAGTTCTGCGCCCCAGAGACCGGCTTGAGGGTTTACGAATCCTGGGTCTCTCACCTAATGCCTCTCAGCCATTAGGGCCCAGTCTTGGGAGTAAGACTGTGGTCGTCGCAGACTCTTAAATGGGGAAGCCACCTTCAAGATCCCATCCTTCTCATCCTGAAGCAATTTCGTCGTAATTACTTTGCATATCGAATACCTGCCATGGGTTACAGCTAGAGAGTGTTCTCTTCACTCAGCCTTGCAGTCAGACTAGGAGACAAACAGGTCAGACGCTAATTATAAATAATGTGAGAAGTGTGACAGTCGTGGGCAGAGCGTAGGAGGGACGAGCTTGGGGAAGACCCCCATACGCAGAGGGGGAGATACTTGAGCTGGGTTTTGAGGGATGAATGGTTGGCCCAGGCAGGCGGGTTGGGATAGAGGCTGAGTTAGGAAAGGCAGTTTCCATTTCTTTCTCCCCTCGTAGGCACCGGAAGTATAGCCTGGCGAACCCGAGCATTGGGGTCTTGATTATCTGTGTGTGGCTTCTCCACTGGTGGAGAAATTGGTGCCCAGACTCCCCGGTCCCTGCCATCCGGCATGGGGTGCTCAGAGGAGGCAAATGCCTTAATACAAGGCAACTTGCTGTGTTAAATATGCAACTGAGGAATAACTTTCCGACAAAAATGAGGTGGGCACTTACTGCTTTTTTGGGGTCCGTCTGTATATTGCTTCCCTTCCTTTAAAATATGCAGAAATTCGGATTTTTGTATTATTTTTAAAGACTGGAATAAGAGAAACACTACTATGCGAGCAAAGGGACGAGAAAGGGGTGCCAGACGGAGGTCCTGGGACTGACTTCCTGAGGGAAGGAGCCGCAGCGAGGCCGTGATCTTGGGATTCGCCAGAGTGGGTTCCCCCAGGTCCGTGGGGGTTTCAGATTCTCCATCCACGGTCTCCTGAGCCCAAGTCCCCAGCTCCCTCCCTGACCTGTCCCTAGGGTCTAAAATCCTGGATCAGAAAGAAGTGGAAAAACCCAAATCCTTTGAAAAGGGTCCTGTTCTTTCATTCAAGACAGTGGGTGTGAGTCCCGATAGAGCCAACCCAAACATGTCACATCATCCCCAAATACATAATGGCATTCATTCTCCTTGTGGTAGGGATCTGGGCAGCAAGATGGGGCTCCCCACGGCGAGGGAGGTATATAAAGGAGTCTTAATTTGTAACTAGCTAATGTTTGACGTTCTAATTTTGTAGATTTCCAGGCTGAGCATTATTTTGTGGTCTAAGATTGTCTGGGATATTATTTGCTAACTCAAGCCACCATCATTCACCTCAGCTGGCCTACATGCCTGTTCTTTATAAAAGTTCTGCTGCCCCGGGGCCTGCCTCGGGCGGGCATTTTCCCCGATGAGGTCACTAGACTTTCGTCCACCACCGCGCTGGCCTCCAGCAACGCATATCCTCCCACCCGGGGCCCGGCGGGTGACCAAGCACGAACCCAGCCGTGAAATCAGCGCACCGGTCAAAGCCGCTCAGTGCCTTCCTAAACTGATTTTCACAAAGCCACAACCGGAGAGCAAGAAAAGTGATTTCCACATGCTGAATACCCACTGTTTCCATTTCTCGGTTCAATATTCCTGACCCCGGGGACTCTGACTGGTCAATCACTCCTCTGCTTCTGACCCCCTTGGTGTGGTCACTTCACACACGAGGGGCTGCTGGGGACTGTTCTCCTGCAGTCATCCCCTGGGGACCCCTGACCCCCCCCCCCCCCCCAGCGTCAACACCTGCCCGTTTCCCCAGGGGCTGGGGGAGCTGCCCAGCAAAAGTCTTCTTTGGCTTGATCTGTGCCCACCCACTCAGGTCGGCCACACTCCGTGGTTACCATTCCTGTTATCCACTGACGACACTACAAAATGTGACTTTACCATCATTTGTGGTGATTAACCCTGCGCATCAGCACAGAATGCTAGGCTGCGGAGTTGTGGCCCTGAATAGTTTCCTTCTTGCCTGGTCTCAGCTGCGACGTCAAGTTCATGTTAACGGACGGCACACAACAGGTGCTTGGGACAGGTTAGCTGTGCTCTTAAGTTGGGTTCCCCGGAAACCGGTGATTTGGGACGAGGCTTACTGCCCACTCCATGACTCCTTTTTGTTTGTTTTTCGTTTTTCTTTTTTTTGGTTTGTTTTTTTAAATAAACCCTCAGGGAGTGGGGCGCCTGGGCGGCTCAGTCGGTTAAGCCTCCGACTCGATTTCAGCTGAGGTCATGATCTCACGGTTTGTGAGTTCGAGCCCCACATCAGCTTCTGCGCTGACGGCCCGGAACCTGCTTGGGATTCTGTCTCCCTCTCTCTCTGTCCCTCCCCTGTTTGCTCTCTCTCGGTCTCAAAAATTAAGTAAAAATAAGACTTAAAAAAAAAAAAAAAACCCTCAGAGAGTGATGTTGGCACAGGCCCTGTATCATTCAGGGCTCTACCAGAGAAACTCACCAGGAGGAGAAACTCTAGGAAAGGCAAACCCAAACTCGGAATATGTGTTGATTCCAGTCAGGATGAACTGTTGCTTCGTCCAGAGTGGAAGGGATCCAATCTAATCACCTTGATCTTTTTGAGGTGGTGCCGTATTAGGGGCATGGCACCGGTCTCTTACCGGCAGACTGGTTGGTAGCCGCTAGATGAATCTTGGTGAGTGGATGCTCGTGCTATTTGACCCAGTTAATAGCTTTCGTGAGTTACTCCCATGGATCTCCACTCGCGCATCCATTGAGCGAGCACTGGGCTGACCAATGGCAGAGGCTGGTTAATGTCAAGCGGCCCCGTTATTCAGTCTACATCGTTGCCTAAGGGCATCTTCCATGGAGGATGCCCTCTGGGGGGCATTCATGTGTAATTCATCTCACGTCTTATGCCCATTCCCACAGGCCCGTCCCCGTGTCTCTTCACCATGCCTCCTTGTCCCTGACCTTCCAAACTTTATTTCTCAACCCCCTGGCCAACCAGTCAAGCCATTCGCTGCTGTCCATGTCTCTGGTATATTCTTACCTTGGGCCACTTTTCTTTCCACACGTAGCGAATGTCCAGGGACACTGCCAGAGCTCTGCCCACTGGGGGAGTTTTCCCTCACGGCTGTTTTTCGGGACCCCCCCTGCCCCAGAGTAGGACTGTAGTGCAGCCAAAGTCTGTTCCCAGCTGGCATCCAGCAAGACGATCCATCTGTGAACCAAGCTCTGCGTTTTTCCCCTCTGCCTTCAGATGATCGTAAAGGACCCTCCACCAGCGCCCCCCACCCCTGCTCCCTTGTGGCCACCATACACGCAAGCCAGAGGAGAGGCACCAGGGTAAGAGTGGTGAATCGCACGGAGAGGGGGCCGGGCCACATGTTTGGGCAGCTTCCTCGTATGTCTTACTTGTGCCCCCTTTCTTTTGTTCAAGTGCACTCCTGGGTGTATTCTTTGCATCTCAGAGTGCTGCTTAGGCCCACGGGACATGACACACGGAGCTCACGAGGGAAAGTTCTGGCTGCGTGAATCTTGATGGCCATGGTCAGGTGTTCTGTGCCTACCAGGATCCAGCATTCCAGAAGCTGTTTCGCAAGTGGTTTATGATGATCTTACACAGATAGCATGGGCCACGGCCTGCATGATTCTCCCGATGCGGCCTGCCATGACCTCCACACGGTTTCTTCATCGAAACTTCTAATGTCATCGTTGTCTGGCCCTTACCTGCCTGTACCATGGCCTGGACCTGCTGAAGAACGCTTTCCTGTTCGGCACCCCACCCAAGGTTGGCGGCCTTCGGTGCCATCAGTTACGTGAGTCGGAGCAGCATTCCTAAAGCGAGGAAAGATGCCTTTGGAATCCAGAAAGGCCTGCCGGGCACTGGACTTCTCTCCTTGGGGTGGGAAGTGCAGGATGAAACAACGCGTCCTTTATTTCGGAGGCCCGGGATCACGGGACCTCTACGCGTTTCACGGTGGGTCGTGGCAGGTGCTTGAATCTTCTCAACGGTTATTTCCAACCACCCCCCCTTAAGTACATGTGTCTCAGCAAAGCCTCCAAATACTTGCCACTTGTCGCCCACGCCGTCTGACGAACGGGATGTCACTATTGTCGTGGAACACGGTGATACTCTTCGGGATGTCACAAAGGTCCCTTTGGGGGGGGGGAGGCGACACAGGAGGAGGGTGGGGGGAATTAGAGCACAACGTATATACTTGTACCCCTCTAAACGGATGTGCATTTTTCCTGATTCGCCTGGCAGGGAGGGAAAAGGAAGCATTCGCCAGATCGGTGGCCGTGTCATTCAGCGTTCGCCCAGATGCCACAGCTGCATGGCACTTTCAGTGGACCTACGACTTGTTGAGTTTGTAGTGGTCCAGTCGGGTCTCCGAGGCTCTGTCTGGTTTTCGCAGGGGCCAGACTGGGGAATTTAACGGGGCTGTAATGGAGATCACCGCTCCTGGCATGTTGTGCTAATCAGTCACCTCCACAGCTCTGCCATCCCACCCCCCACCCCCCACCCCTCACCCCCCACCTCCGGCCCCAAATCTGACGCGGCCACTCATTATGATAACTGAACTCACTTGCTGCTGATGTTTACTACCATCTGGCCTCTATTATGCAAGGATCCCGTCATCCCCATCGCTGTTCGGGAGTCGCCTCCAACCCCATGGGACCCCACATCCCTCAATCCAAGCCCCATCACCCCGTCCCGGCTCCTATCAGTACATGTTGGCCGGGGTCTATGCAACTTCAGGATACAGAGCCCACACCAGGCGGGGTCCAATCAGGAGACGGAAGCCACACAGTGATTTGAACAGGGCACGTTTAATATGCAAATAAGGACGTATGACAGGGAACTGGAGTAACGAAGGGTTGGCCGGTAAAACACAACGAGAACTCGGAGGTGTATGGGACTAGCAGACGTAAGGACCAGCCGCCACCCCTAATGCTGAGACAGGGCCCTCAAGAGGCTTCCCTGCGGCGGGGACCTAGATCTCATTAAGAGGACGCAGTCATGGCTCATCGGATGGCAGGAAAGTCGTTGGGCTGGGCAACGGGTCTCACTGGAAATTTGTCCGGCAGAACTCGCCAAAATCTGCCCTCTCGGGTGCCTGGGAAATCCGTGCACGAGGAGGTATGTCACAGGAGGTGGTCCACTCTAAAAGTGCCTCGGGGGGAGTGCTGGGGAAGGCTGCTGGCCTCCGGGGGCTGCTGACGGCAGGGTCCTAGGACCAGACAATGGACCAGCTGCCCACGCCCCCGAAGCCAGAGCTGGAGAAGCTGCAGGAACCTGCCAGAAGTTCCACCGTAGAACTGGGAAGGAGAACCCCTTTTCCCCTGCAAAGTTTCTCCACGGCCCTCTAGTGACAAAGCTTGACCTTGCGCCAACCGGCAAAGGTGAGCTGTGTAAAGGGTTCAGATCCATTTTTACAGAGCGGGGAATGAACTGCAGATTTGGCGCTAAGAGGTCACAAGGTGACAACGGGCATCGTCCTTTTCTTCCGTTAGCAAGGCCGGCACTTCCCTAGCTAGGCTGTGACCGGCCTGGTGGCCAGGAGAAGGGGTGGGGTAGACCCAGAGAGGGGTGAGGCAGAGGCCTCCGCATCTTCTTTAAGCAAGAGGGGAGCACTGGCCTCTTACTGGGAGGCAGGGGGCACTTCTGCAGTCCCAGAGGGTTAAAGGGGATCTGGAAATTATAGGACCCCGATGTCTCCATTACAAACCTCAGGGGTCCCACCCCTTCCCAACCAGGCCCCTGATGAGGATGGTCTCAGTGGATAAGAATTCAACTTTATCTGGAGCCCTTTTCTTAAAGTTTATTTATTATTTATTTTAAGACAGGCGGGGAGGAGCAGAGAGAGAGAGAGAGAGAGAGAGGGAGAAAGAGAATCCCAAGCTGTCAGCTCAGAGCCCACCGCGGGGCTCGAACTCACAAACTGTGCGATCGTGACCCGAGCCAAAGTCTGACGCTTAACCGACTGAGCCACCCAGGTGGCCCTGGAGCTCTGCTACTTTTAGACTTAAGTCTTGGGCCTGATCTTCAGGTTTTCTGCTTTCAGGCTGCAGGAGATGAGAGTTGGTCCTTATGTTGTTGCCAAGGCAGTTCGTGCCCGACTGCTGACACCACAAGCAGCTGCTTAAAACACCACCCACTTATTAACACTCTCTTCCGTAGGTTAGGAGTCTGGACAGGGCTGGACTGGGGTCTTCTCAGGGTCAACTGTGCCAGGGAACATAACATGATCATGGGAGCAGAAATTCCTCATACTAACGGTTTCAGGGATCAGGGTGTAGAATCGGGGGCAGGGGGCTGTTTTAGAATTCTGCCTACCCACGGTCTGCAGATTCACAGCTCTCCCAAAGGCAAAATACATTCACCCCCTTCCAGGTTTCCAAGAGTCTCGTCCTATCGTAGCATCAGTTCAAAGTCCAAAATGCCATGTAAGTATCATCGGCTCCAAAGTCCAAACTTGCATCATCGAAATGAAATACACATGGATTCTCCGAGTACAACTCATTCAGGACAGCTTCTGGGCGCCATTCCTCTCTGCCTACGGACCCGTGAACCTAAGGAATTTAGGTTACGTGCCCCCAACGCTCCCAGCATACGTGGCGAGACAGGCAAAAAAAAGACCGTTATGGGGCGCCTGGGTGGCGCAGTCGGTTAAGCGTCCGACTTCAGCCAGGTCACGATCTCGCGGTCCGTGAGTTCGAGCCCCGCGTCGGGCTCTGGGCTGATGGCTCGGAGCCTGGAGCCTGTTTCCGATTCTGTGTCTCCCTCTCTCTCTGCCCCTCCCCATTCATGCTCTGTCTCTCTCTGTCCCAAAAATAAATAAAAAAAAAAAAAAAAAAAAAAAGACCGTTATGTTCTGGTTCGAAACGGGGAAATGTCGCCGGTCCAACGGAATTTTAAAATCAAGTCGAGCAAACTCTTACAGGTTTCAAGGCCATGGGATTAACCCTTCCAAGGCTCTGGACTCTGCCTCTGGGCTCTCTGAGTCACTCTGATGTCCCCTCTGAGTCACTCTGCCTTTCTCGTGAAAGATAGCACAAGTTTGCAGCTGAGAAGTGCTATCAACCTGCTTCCTGTCAGTAACACTTGGGGAACCCAAAAGCTTCTTTCATTTTCTACCGTCTCTTTCAATCTATCCTCGTGAGGTTTCTCCAGACACAAAGTTTTCAAGAACTTGTGGGCTTTGCACGGCATGCACGGGGATCCACTCCATTAGCCAAAAGGCTCTCCCACGGGTCTTTCGGGGACAGTCCCTTCTCTATATCTGCCTTCTGCTGGGATGGGTAAGCAACAGTACACAACCTAAGCTTCCTAGAGCCCCCCTGGTTTGACTGCGGCTATGAAGAATACCCCTGATATAGACTGAATTGTGTCCTCCCACCCCTGAAATTCACATGTTGAAATCCTGCCTCCCGGCCCTCCAGAATGTGACTTTATTTGGAAACGGGGTTGCTGCAGAAGTGATTAGTTAAGATGAGGTCAACCTGGCGTAGGGTGGACTCCTAATCCAATATGCCAGGTGTCCTCACAAAAGCGGGAAAGCTGGACCCAAACCCACACAGGGGAGCGCCGTGTGACGGACACAGAGGTGGGTGATGCTTCTACAAGCCAAGGAATGCCAAAGACTGCCGGGAACCCACCCGAAGCCAGAAGAGAGGCTCGGAACAGATGCTTGGCTTCAACCCCACTGACACTTTGATCTCGGTTTAGTAGCTGAGATGGTACATTTTTACCGTATAAGCCATCCAGTTTGCAACACTTTGTGATGGAAACCCTAGCCAGCTGGTACAACCCTTGATCTCCTGTGACTCTGGATCTTTCTCAAGTCTCAGCAAAAACATTGCAGAGACATATACCGAACTTTTTTCTGCCCTGCCTCCAGTGCCAATCGTGTGTCCCTCACTTCCTTCTGAGTCCTGACCAGCAGTGTCTTCAAGTCCAGGCTTCAGGGTGCAGCCCAGGAAACATCGTGAACGGTATTCCGAGAGCCTTGCGTGGGGACTGGTGGTAGCTATACTCGAGAGACCTACCCTTGGACTCTGGCACCCCGATCTTGAAACCATCCCCTATAAAAGCACAAATGAGGAACAGATATTTATTGCGGCACTGTTTTATTTTATTTTTTGTTGTTTAACTATTTTGAGAGAGACAGAGAGAGGGCGAGCAGGGGAGGGGCAGAGAGAGGGAGAATCCCAAGCAGGTTCCGCACTGTCAGTGCAGAGCCTGACATGGGGCTTGAACTCACAAACTCATGAGACCATGACCTGAGATCACGAGATCGTGAGGTCATGACCCATGAAATCAAGAGTCAGATGCTTAACCGACTGAGCCACCCAGGCGCCCCGGGTCGGATCTTTAACATACCTCCGAACCAACCAGTCCCTGGATGTGGGCTGCGCTTGGGGAAGGGGAGGACGAATGACTTTTGGGGAGGTGGCTCTCTTCAGTTGAGAACAGTTCCTGGGGAGGCCTTCAGATGAGAACTGTTGGCACAAACACTCTCGAGCCTCAACCCTGAAAGGGGGGAGCATCTGGGTGGCAGGCCACAGCATCCACTTCAGTTCTTATCTTCCGTATCTCCTCATAGCTAACATGTGTGCTTTGTATTGTCTATTGCTGCATAATAAACGACTCCCAAACTTCGTAACGTAAAGCAGCAATTTGTCAGCCCGTAGTCTCTGTGGGTCACGAAACTGAGCTCGGCTTAGATGAGCATCTCTGGCTCAGGGGCTGTCATGAGGTCATCAGGCTGCTGGCTTGGGCTACGGTCACCTGGAGATTGCCGTGGCTGGCAAGCCCACTTCTAAGCTCACTCGTGTGGCTGTTGGCAGGCCCCAGAAGACCATTTCCAAGTTCATTCACATGGTTGCTAGTAAGCTTCCCGTTCCTGGCCACGTCCTCCATAGGCTGCCTGTGTTTTCACGACGTAGCAGCTGGTGGTTGGAGAGAGGCCACGCCCAGTCTTTTTGTAACTAATCTTGGAAGTGACCTCATATCCCTGTGCTCATCTTCTACTCTGTAGAAGTAAGTCACCAAATCCAGCCCCACCAAAGGGGAGAGGACTACACTGGCCGTGAATACCTGGAGGTGGGGGTCACTGGGGCCACCTCGGAGCTGCCAAGCACTGAGCTGAGCCTTCTACCTGCACCGCTTTATTGAATCTCACCATCACCTTAAGGGAGATGTTACGAATGTCCTCATTCGCAGACGTGGAACCGGGCTCAGAGTGGTTAAATAACTTGCTCACGGCCACACGGATCACTGCGTGGGCGAGAAAAGATTGAGCCCAGGGTCTCCTGTGAACAAGCCTGTGTGGCCCTTTTACTACAAGGTCTCCCTCAGTAACATCTCCAGAAGGATCCAAGTTGTTGCAGGGACCGAGGCTGAGATGTACCAGTCAGGGCTCTAAAGCCGAGCGTTCCCTCACTCGGGGAGTTCAAGAATGAAGCTGGGAACACAGACCAGCAGCAGGCCAGAAGACCGGCCGGAGGGGAATTCTGAAATGTCGGTGAAATCAGTTGTGGACATGAGGAAACCCTCCTTCCTTCCCGGTTCGTAGCTGCTAAGTATGGACTGGAAATAGAGACAGCAGGAATCGAAAAACAAATGAGCTAAAACCATTATTCAGCCATGGCCAAAAAAGGTTAAGCTTCTTGCATAAGGGACTAGGCAAAGCAACAAGCTCTTAGTAACTGCTTGACCTAAATCTGAGGGCTGTTCCAAGTTATCGACTGCTCTGTAACCAACCACCCCAAATCTTAGTGGCTGATTGTAACAGTAATTCACTTCTAGCGATGCTTTGGGTTGGCTGGGCAGTTACCCTGCTCCTAAGCGTGCATTTCACTTTCACTAGAAGGGCAGCTGAGTTGAAGGGTCTGCGATGTCCCCGCCCGCGGGTCTGGAGCCTTGGCAGGGCGGGCTGGGACCTCTGTCTCCACACAGCCACCACTGGGTGGTACAACCCAAGCTTCCTCATGGGGGTGGTCGGGTTCCAAGAAAATAAAGGCAGACGCCGCAAGACTTCTCGAAGCATAGGCTCCGGGACTCGCACACCTTTTTTGCCATTCTACCGGTCGAAGCAGTGACAAGCCCAGACTGGAGAGTGGTGGGAATGGCCACGCCACTTACTGGGAGCTTACTGGGAGGAAGGTCGGGGGACGCACGGGCGTGAGACGCATCCGGGGTCGTTATTATTCACAGTGACAACGGAGGTCTTGAAAGGGAGTTTATGTTTAAATTGCGGGGAGGTACAGTTGACCCTCGAACGTGGGTTTGAACTGCGGGTGTCCACTCATAATGTGGGTGTTTTTGAAACTGCACAGGACTGTCCATGTATTTTCCTCTTATGATTTTCCTAATAAATTTTTTCCTCTAGCTTACTTCATTGTAAGAATACAGTAAAAAATACACAGAACATACAAAATACGTGTTAATCGGCTGTTTCTGTTATTGGTAAGGCTTCCAGTAAAACACAAGGCTGTTAGTAGTTAAGTTTGGGGGGAGTCCAGAGTTACACCTGGATTTTCGACTGCACAGGGGGGTCAGCACCCATAAACCCCACGTTGTTTGAGGGTCATCTGTTTGAGGGTTCTAGTTGCCCTGGTCCTCGCAGTGGGTTACAGGCCCCATGAGAAAGGACCGCAATGTGCCTGTGATGTGAACTATCTCCACCGCAGGGCACTGGAACGAGTAATCTGTGTAGGGAGCATCAGAGTTGGGACCTAGTCAGAAATAGAAACACGTTAGACTTAAAATGCTGGAACTTTCAGCGACCACAACCTGATTCTACATGAAAGTGAATTCAGGCTGTTGGAATAAAAGAATATACATATACGCTGCTTTAGAACAAGATCCTTTGGACTACAGGTAGGACTTATTCGTGGGTCTTAAAGTTAATTAAGCTGTTTATGACTGGCATTTAAAAAATAGAAAGCATCAAAGTACAGCACATACAAAGATATTTTTCTTGAATTTTTAATTTCCTTCTGTTGGATTAGCTAGGTAATGAGAACATACATTTTTTATTAAGGGTCCCAAAGGGTGAAAGCTGCTGAGTTAGTATATATTGAGGCAGGGGAGTAGCTACTCTATATCCATGAAAAAAATGTGTGTTAACCTCAGTCTCTCGTCAGAGTTACATGCTAGAAAGCAAGTATGGTAATTCTATGATTTGGACAGTTTTGTTCCATTCTGAGAGGTATTAAATAGAGGGGACTTGAACAAGGAGATTTTTAAAAAAAATTTTTTTTTTTAGTCTTATTTTTGAGAGAGAGAGAGCGCGTGTGAGCAGGGGAGGAGCAGAGAGAGAGGGAGACACAGAATCCGAAGCAGGCTCCAGCCTCCGAGCCGTCAGCACAGAGCCAGACGCGGGGCTTGAACTCACGAACTGTGAGATCATGACCTGAGCTGAAGTCGGACGCTTAACCGACTGAGCCACCCGGGCGCCCCAGAACAAGGGGATTTCTTTTCTACCTCCTTAGTCCCTCGCTGCAGTCCTTCAAAGGAACCAAACCGGGTGGACCCTGAGCTGGAAAGGAATGTGACAGAAAACAGGTGATCTTCCAGCTGACAGTGGAAAACAGTTCTGAGGACCAGCCTCACCCAGCATCTCACCGCCTGACATGGTCTTCGATAATTACTGGTCTCTTGAGTGTCCTCCACTTAGGACAGGGTCCACGAGAGCGGGGACACTGTCCTGCTCACTGCTTGAATTCCCAGTGGCTAGATTAGCGCCCAGCACAGACTAGGCACTCAATAAACATCTGCGGGATAAACAAATGGGTGAATGAATGAATGAATGAATGAAGGGGAGGGGCCTGAAGAGGGCCCTCATCCCGAGCGCCATATTTTAAATCCTTGCTTTTCCCTGAAGGTACTTCGTAAGCTGTTTCCATCCGGGCTTGGTTTTCCCCAGACTGGTTCAGATCTTGGCCACGATTCCTTCCTCAAATAACTGCGTTCGAGGACACGATCAGATTATTGTTCAGCTGACAGAGTAAGTGTTACTGAAACCGATCAGCAAGGAGTCGGGGCGGTGGGGGAGGGGCTGGCAGACGAGGATGAGAATGAATCACTTTAACTCTGGCCATGGGCCTTGAAAACGCATCATCCCTCATGGGGGGGGGGGGAGGGCGGCGGTTGTAGAGTTTGTGAGCTGGGCGGGACTGACCACTGATGACAGCAGGTCAGGGCTGTTCATTTCACAGAAAAAAAAAAAAAAAAAGAATTCACTGGACAAGGAGACCTCAGGATGTTGCTGACTGAGGAGGAGGAAGGAATGAAAGACACACAACGGATGTGGCTACTTTTTTTTTTTTCTTTTTACTTTGAACATTAGCATTAAGTTTGTTACCGTACACATCCAAAGGCCCAGCATGTCGGAAATATCATGAAGTGGCACACCTTATATACCAGAGTCTCGCAAAGAATAAAATAGACAATGCTACATCGAGTGGTTAAAAATACACACGCAAAAAGTAGTTTTAACAGTCTATAAATTTTTTATACTTAAAATCATGATTGAGTGGAAATTAAAAAGTGCATTTCAATTGCTAAAAAAATAATATTGGTAGAGTTCACACAAGGCGGGGGGAGGGGGGGGTGGGAAATCAGTACATTGAGGGATGTGACAGGATGCCGGAAAGGAGACGACTCAGGGAAGCTGGGCTAGCTTGGAGGTTCAGGGCCCGGGGAGTTGGGTTCCGCCTCGCTGCAGCACCCCGGGGCCAAGAGCCCTCCTCTCTGCAGGCTCTTTCCCATCTGAAGGGATCCTGTCCCACCGACCTGTCACCACCCCGACTGAAAGACTTCTCTAAACTTCTTTGCAGCAAGAGAGGTACCTGCCCTACGTGAGTCCAACTTGACCTTCAATTGCGTCTTCGCAGAGGTAGGAGAGGGCCACTGCCCCCTTCTGAACTTGACACCAGTACCCCAGCCGCGTGGCCTTGAGCCTCGGGAGCTGGCGGGCGGAACAGGGACCAAGCAGCTTCTGTTTTGTCAAACTCCTTTGGACAAATGTTCAACATTCAACTTTGTAAACCTAATGCTAAACAACTCCTGGCAAGCAAACTGGATTTTCTTTTAAGAAACGAGGAAAAGTGCAAGTGATTTCAGTACTGGCGGGGCGGGGCGGGGGTGGGGGGTAACAAAAATAAAACCCAACAAGTTACTTCTGGCCACCTGTTACCTACACCAATCAATCACAGCTCCAGTTTCGCCTTTTGTCAAGTGTAGGAGTGGGTCAGCCTGGGCCGGGGTTCGGGGCAGGATCCAGGCAGAGATCTGGTCAGAAGGGAAGGCGGCTCTAGGCGCAGGTGCCCCCAGCTCTACGGGGTAAACAGTGCCGTGCGGGGCTTTGCCCTGGGCTGTCACTGACCGGCCCACGGTGGGGCAGATGCCGCCATGAGTACGAAACTCCTGGTCAGAGAGCGGAAGGGGGTCAGCAGCCCTGGGACAAGTCACTGACAGAGGGAACACGGACTGAATCCTAACCTGGAGAGGGACCTCCCAGGGGTCAGGATGCAGGGTCCAAGGCCGAGGACTTGCTCGCTGGTGTAACAGACATCCACTGGAGCCCAGCAGAGAAGCATTTCCTCGTTCGTACTCCAGAGTCTCCCCCTACCCCCACCCCGCTGCTCTTGTGCCTCTCAGAGATGTGATGGCCCTGTGCTGGTGGTGGCATTTGTAAGGAAGAAGTGAGGAGGGCTGCCTTCCTGCTCTGCACAACTGGGTCCCCATGGGATGGTCCTAGCTTTCAATCTCCGGGCACCATTGTTTGAAGCGGCTAATTAAGCTGCCTGACCCCACTCTTCAATCTTGGTTTGCATCCTGAAGGCGTAACTACTGGACTTTGTAATAAGGGAAAATGTCTTAAAAACAAAGATCTATAAATAAGCACTGAGCCAAGAGAGGACATTCTGCAAGAGACTTAAAAGCACGCTCTTTCTTCTGAAGGTGAATAAAGACGCCGAAGTACTTTGTTGCTCCCTTGTGGACAGAGCCGGTACTGCTCATGGGGTAGAATCACACAGCCCTTGCCGAGGCATGAATACAATGCATATTTGCACTTATGGGAGATTGAGAAGAATCCGTCGGATTTTCAGAGGCTGCAGACCTATCCTTTGGGATACAACATTAGAAGGAAACACCAAAATTATGCTACACAGTCTCTTTCTTTCCCACTTTTGGAAAGACCTAGTGAGTTGGCTAACCAAGGACAGAAAGGCTATTTCTAAGACTGTTAAGAGATTCTGAAAGGATCAGCTATTTCCCACCGACTTTCAAATGCAATTACACACAGCCTCGAGTCCTACGCAGGCTGTGATGTGACGTCTCTGTCTCTGCCTTTCTGAGCACACGGTCCCTTTTCACCTGGAAAAAGACAGGCAGGGAGGAAGCTGCGTTCGTTCAGCGGAGCTGGATATTCAGAAACCACCTGATTCTTTGGCACATCCCCGTCAGAGAGAGGCTCCCTGGCTGGTCAAAACCAACAAATGCAAGTACTCCATTTCCTTCCGACGTGAAGTGAAATTCACCGCCCCTACCCCTTCTTGCCACGTCCCCACTTTCCACTTGTACCCCAGGGTGCTTTCAAGTAACTTGTAACATCCCTGATTTCACCAGAGAAGCTCAAATAGCGTGAAAGGAAAACCTGCGACCAGAAGGTGGAGGGGACGCTTCTCAGGGACAAGGGCCCTTCGATAACTTGCGCCAAACGTCTCCTAACACTGAAGACATGACCGAGCCGGCGGTCCGTCTCAGGGATGTGGCTGCTCCGCGTGGGAACCCGCCGCGGCTCTCCCCAACCTGTGGTATGTGTGGCCTGTGACTCCCAAGGGAAGCCACGCATGTCGAAGTGGTTACTTTAGGGAGCCAGTTACAATACAAGAGGCCAACTTCTAGGTCAATCGTGGGGACCATCGAGGAAAACGTTAAGCGAAAAGCCCTTGAAACGAGAAAACCCTTGATACTTAATTCCATAGAAATCTACTTTTTGCATTCTGTGAGCTGGCCTTCCAATTCCAAACGGCCTGGGAGGCCTTCAGAGGTCTTGAATTTCTTCATTTTCAAACGCAACCAATCCCCACAAGTTTGCACCGTCTCACCAACGACATACGGTCGCCAGACAAAAAAGGGTGAGGAGTTTATTAACAGCTGCCTTCACAGACTCCCACTTTGTGTGGCTCTTAGTCTTGAAAACCTGAGTTATTAGTATGATTAGCTTTCAGGAAAGGGCCATGGCAACTTAGGTCAGAGAGGAAAACTTTTGACTAAGACCAAAATAACTCCACTTAGCAGATTTCGTTCCCTTACAAAAAGAGAAAAGAAAATGCAACCGAGTTTCCTCGTCGTACAGAGTTCTATTTGTTTTCGGTGTGGGAGGAGAACTGAACAGGGAACGAGAGACCCGCACGACACCGCGCACGTCAGCTTTGACTGGGAAAGATCGGCCCGTTGTTAACAACGGTTTATCGATAAGGTGCTCGGATCACACGGAGAACGTACTGCAACCCGCTTTTTATTCCATCCTTCATATGTTATGCATCAGTCATACTTTAGGAGTTAATTAGATGAGAGCCAGTGGAAAAGAAAGGAACTGGACGTTTCTGAGGGACAGGCGGATGAGACAGGCATCCATGAAGGGCCGCTGATAAACCCAGAGAGCAAGTTTAAAGTAATTGGACTACACTAAAATGATGGGTACGATCTTCCGGAATGTTCCTGGAAGACAGAGAGGGCAACGCAGGAGCAGGACGCAGCAACAGCAGCACTCGGGGTCCCTTAATCAGAAAGAGGGGGGGGGAGGGTGCCGTTTGGCAAGACCATGATGAGAAGGAGCTGTTCAAAAGAGGTGCTCGGTGACCTTTACTTCTAAAGGAACATCTAGTTTCCGGTGAGAGGAAAAGCGAATGAGGGGTAAGGGTAAAACCTTCCATCATTAGAGATGTTAATGCGTCAAGACGTAAGACAGAAGCGAAAGCGTGAAGTGGGATCTAAAAGCGACCCCAGGGAAACAGAACAGGGAGAGGTTCAAAGTTCACATCCAAGGTTTCAGCTAGTTTGCAGGGCCAAACCAACTAGGGCAAGGGTGGCTTCCGACACTCAGCAGAAGGAGATATTCAGAGGTAGGATTCAGACCAGGAAAAGAATGTTCCAGGATGCTGGCTTTTTTGAAGGCACTCGGGAACGGAGTGAGTGAGAGAGCGTGAAGAAGCTTCAGAGAGACAATGGGGGATCCGGGAGAGGTGTGCACTCACTGATCTGTCACGAGGAAATAAAAACCACCGCAGGAACACTGTGACAATACATATTCCATCGAGTGACACACAGAGTAACAAGGTAGTAGAGATCCACTTTGTTAAGTAGTTTCTTACAACAAGATAGCTTCTACACAGGGAGTCAGAGAGAGAAGTCTGTTTTCTGGAGCTGCCTCTCGGCCGAACAGTTTTGACCGAGATCAAGAATTCGGTAAGTGGTACGCGATCTGGTTCTTTAAACGAGTTCCCTGAAGCTAAGGCTTCAAAGCTGGGACGACCGAGGAGTTTGCTTTTCCTTTGAATCTTGCAAAACCGATCCTCTGGGACAAAAAGGTCCGGTCACAAAGTCTATAAAAGGTCGGGAGAGTATAAAAGTACAGTGTTATGAAAGTGGACATACTGATGGCAACTTTTATGGCTTCCATAGAAAGTGGAGAGAGGATCTCTGGTTTGCTTTATCGAGGTAGCGTCCAGGGCTGGAAGGCCATCATCATTTAGTACAAATGCTACAGATGACCGAAGCAGGGTGGTAATGTTCCTATTGCATAAGAATGCCACTAACTCCAGTGGCTAATGACCTTTCATTCCTGAAAAAAAATGATCTTTTGGGGGGAATTTCCTATCCGGACTTAGGCAACGGGCAATTAAAACCCGGTATTTACTTGTTCAATCGTATAGTCTGAGGAATTCCAAGCGAGCTGGGTTTTGTCGTGGTACAACAGCTGATACACTTCTTAAATGGAACGTATCCCCTTTTCCACTAAGTACTTCCCACAGTCTAGAACAGCATGGAAATGTGCATCGTGTGGATCGGCGATGTAGTACGAGTTGTCTCTTCTAGGCAGTAGCTCACACAGAAGTTTCTCTAACTTTTTATCCTTTTTTTTTTTTTTTTTTTTTTTGGTACAATAAAATCCGACCCACCATTCTGCTTCACTGACTGAAATCCGCAAGGTAGGGTAAATAAATATCATCGGCAACAGATTGTTATTTCTGCTCAATCTTCTCAAAATTTCAAACTTCCAGGGAGATAAAAAATTAAACGAGACGCACATATCCACGTAACAAACGTAAGCACTGAAAAAAATGTCGAGAAGTAGAAAATTCGAAGTTGACAAGCATCTCTTTAGCGTGTTTCGCCTTCGGTCAGTACACTAGGGGCAGTCGAGGTACAGGGAGCATTCTGGCCACAATGAAAAGGTGCTTCCAGCAGATGTAGTTTTTTTTAAATTTTTATTTAAAAAAAAATCTTTTTAAAATGTTTGTCTATTTCTGAGACAGAGAGAGACAGAGCATGAGTGGGGAAGGGGCAGAGAGAGAGGGAGACACAGAACCGGAAGCAGGCTCCAGGCTCCGAGCCGTCAGCACAGAGCCCGATGCAAGGCTCGAACTCACAAACCGTGAGATCATGACCTGAGCCGAAGTCGGTCACTCAACCGACTGAGCCACCCAGGCGCCCCTCAGCAAATGTAGTTTTTAAAAAGACAACCATGGTAATGCCGTCCTCCGTCATTAATTTAGAACAATGAATGTAAGTGATAGACCGTGAAAAGACACGTGGCTGATTTGCGAAGATTTCTTTGAACTACGGTAAAGTCTTAGATGGAGACTCCCTGCTCGCTACAAATAAGAATCAAATCACAAATAGATGTGGAAATGAAGCCACGTGCCTTTAAACTGCTCCCCTTGTTTTCTTCAAATTAAAACGTCTAACTCAGTCTGAGTCTCCCTGACTCCATTTGAGAAAGCAGCAAGCAGCCTTTCATTAAGGCTAAGGAAGAGTTTATATCTGAATGATAAATCTATGAGATAAGAATGGGGGGGGGGGAAGGCAATGTCAACTCAAGAAAGTCCTTGGGAAGTTTCTTCAAGTAAGCCTTAACCCTACCAAAGAAAGAAACAAGCCTTTGAAGACAGTGAAATTAAGTAATGGGAAACAACCTCAATTGGGTATCGCTAGGACGCTGAAAGGTGGCCTTTGTTGTCTTAGCAGACTAAGGACGGGATGAGGGCTAAGGGCTCAAACTCCTCCGTGGTTCTTTTCTTCGTAAACAGATAGCAAACGGGCATGAAGTTCTGAAGAAGTCACGGGGTGCTGTACTGTAGGCTGGAGGGAACACACAGGATGCAACTTTTACCTTAGTGAAGGACCCCAATCAAATTTCCAACCCTGAGTTGGAGTCTGAAGCATGTTAAACCTGACGCACATATATGTTTAAGGCTTAATCCTGCAGTTCTCATATTCAGAAGCGTTAACGTCGTGAATATTATTTAATGCATCTCATTGTTTATGTGTAATATGACACTGATAAGGAATCGTTATGTGCTGAGCAGTTTTCCTGAAGACTACAAATCCCGAGTCAAGGAAGGTATACCCATCTAGGGGGAAAAACAATCAGAAGTTTCCAGATTGTTCCACAATACATTTCACTAGGAACGGTGTCGTGTGACAGTGCTGATTCAAAAGACAAAACAAAAACAAATCCTTTTTTGCTTCTGTTAAGGGTGGTGGTGATTATTTGCTTCATACTGGTTTTCCTATGTAAGTAGGTATTTTCTTATGGCTATATTCACTTGAATGAAAAATCAAATATGACGACCTGAATTTTCCAGTGTCTCATTATAGTACACTTCATAAAATGGTTGATTTAATGGTCTCAAGTCTAGAATTCAGAATTGCTACCGAATGCCATAAATTTGTTTAGAATAAAATAAGGTACTAGAACCAATTAAGCTGCGATTTACATCTTTTAAAAAACCATCTTAATATCATAGGCTTGGCCATTAAATAACGGTATGTCCACATAAAGGTGTAGATCCACCCAGAAACTTGTCATGGGAGGTAAAGGAGACTGTGGAGTAAGTAAGGGGACGCAGCCACGAAAGAAATGACAATCACAAACAAGAAATTAATTTTCCTTAATGGTCTGGGTACCTGGGTGCCCGAAAAATGCACGCAAATATTTAAAATAACATTCTTTAGAAATTACATCCAAAAACAGGAAGAAAAGTAGATCTTGAGATACTTTTCTGCCCCGTTCCAAAATCTTCCTATGCTCATTACAGAAGGCAAAAGGCAATAATCAGAAGGAAAAAAATGAGGAAATTTTAAACCAAAAAGCTACCAGAGAATGTGATATTTTAAAAAGAGGGACTTGACCTCCATCAAGAGTTCCAAATTTTCCTACCACAGAGCTACTAATCAGCCACAAAAGTGCTTGAAGTATATCTGCACATTTAATATTAAAAGTTAAAAAATAAATAAAAGCCAGGGTTCTTATTTAGGCAATGATCTAAGAGCCCGAGGCAGTGTGGGGGGTGGGGGAGGAACTGAAGAAATGTCAAGATTAAAAAATAGAGGGAGAGAGAGAAAGAAAGCAGACCCAGCTTTGGAACTCAGTTCTCTGAGATATATATATATATATATATATATATATATATATATATATATATATATAAATAAAAGTTTTAGCTGTACGGAGTCTGAAGAAATTTGATCAGTTAAGTATGAGCAGTATGTTAGCCCTTCTATTCAGACTTTCCTATATAAGTTCCTGAATGAACGTGCTCTTTCGAAACTTCCCACACTCGAAAAAGTAACCCATCTTAAAGGTGGTGAGAGATGTTCCCCTCACCACCTGGGAACACCGCTGTCTGTCGCATAATTATCTGCAGAGAACAGGGCAGCAAAACATAGGCAGTTTTCTTTCCCTCGCTACGATTTAAACTGTGTTAGGACAGCTCAAAGTTGTGGCTGGATCCATAGCTGAACAGACATTTTAAAAACTCATAGTCAAATCTGTCCTCATCCAAACTTCTCAGCTACTGTCAGCAACATCATTCATGCTTGTGATTTTAGTGTACTATTTTGTATTTTCCTAACAATTCTAGAAAAATACAGCAGCCTCGAAACGAGCAGTGTCTCGTGAGACTTCCATTTGGTTGTGCCATCGGCTGGACACAAACAAGCCCTGGGGAAAGTGAGACGCAGACGTGAGGGAGAATGATTCTCCATCACTTCCTCCTCCTGACGGCGAACAGCTGGACTCCAATTTCTCGAACACGCAAGCGTGAGGGGACGTCCCTGGAAAGGGTCCAGCTCCCTGCAAATCACCCCACTTAGCGCAGTGACCAAATGAAATCATCCCACTTCACGCGGTAACCAAACGAAACGAAACACGGAGGACAGGAGCGTGTCAACGAGCCCGACAGACGGATGCTTGAGGGTGAAGCAGAGATTTAAAAACTGCCAAGGACTTACGCCAAGTTCTGAAAGCAAGACCTCATTCTGCAGTGACCTGGTGTCTGGAGACCCTCCCGGATGCGTCTAGTCTCTGAAGCACCTTTGAGTTGTACGGATGTAAGAATAACTTTGAACTATAGAAGTTATATGCGTCTTTAAGAATCACATTTTGATGATTATAAAAATTTTTTTTCTATTTTACAACATAGGCCCAGCTACACTGAAAAAATTACACCGCTTATTGAAATACATTTCATTTTAGAAACAGACTACTAAAGAAGTCTATACAAAAACTCTAAAATAATTTCTGTAGTAAAATAAAGAGTGCGTTAGGAGAGCTACACAAAGAAGAAAATTTCTGTCTTTCTCTATAATGCTTGATATACTGTGAAACGCGGCCGGCTCGATTCGGAGGCCAGCGCCAAAAGCTGAAAAGAATTGGTTACGATACACAGTGATACAATTAATGCTCTGGATTAATCTCACAGCCTTCCCGATTAGTACAAAGGAAGCCGGGCCTGTCCCCTCTTTGAGGAGAAGCCCGGGATAGAAAAGCAAGCATACCTCATCAGCTGATATGAAATTATAAAATTCCACAAGTCTGAGTATTCGAAATTTATAAAAGTCCACCAGAAAATGCAAGCGAATTGGGCTTTAGTTCGGTGGTTCCCCTGGTTTAGATGACAGTTCCCTCCGGGAGCGCAAGGCGGTCTTCTCGTTCATTCCCTTGGATGTGTCGATTCCCCAAGACAATGACACAGCTCTTGGTGGAGGCTGAGGAGAGTCTGGCAGCTACAGAAATACCCACCAGCTCCCTTTCTGCAAACTCACACACGGGCACACAGCTCGTGGAGAACACACTTAAGGAGACGGATGTTAGTGATGCTGTGCTGAACTGTTCTTTTCTGCCAGGTGCCGCAGAAAGTTGTCCTCACCCTGGCCTCGGTGATTTAAAGGCTCGCTCTTAAAGAGAGCTGGGGGCGGCGGGAGGTGCGGGACCGGAGGGATAGGAAGGTGGTGCGGGTGGTGAGGGTGTGGGTGGATGTGGAGGTGTGAGAAGGGGTGCGGGATGGGCCGCGGGGGGAGAGTGCTCGCGGGGCTCATACTGATCGGGGGCGTGGGCGTTGTGGGGGTGTTCGCCACACAAGGAACTGGGGTGGCCGGGGAGGTCGTAAGTGGGATCTGGACAGCAGGCGGCACGTTCACGGGGCTGGTCACCCGAAAGCACTTCTCCTTGTGGGCCTTAAGCATGTTGGAGAAGCGGAACCGCTGGCCACACACATCACACGGATAGGGCTTCTCGCCTGTGTGCGTTCTGCGGTGCCTCTTCATGTTGGGGCGGCTGGTGAAGCTTTTGCCACAGATTTCACAGATAAAGGGTTTCTCTCCTGAGATGAACACAGACACAAGAAAACGATTAACATACTAGGCGGTAATTACGTGCTCACGCTAGTCCTCGTACTCAACGAGGAGATCACCACCACATCGCTCCCGTACGGCATGTTATTATAGCCTAAGAGGCGTTAAGAGGGTCTCCCAAAGTTGGGGCTTCACAAGTAAGAGCGGATAGGAGGAAAACTTACATGCAACCTACCATCTGGGCTTGGTTAAAAAAACAAAAACGACAACAAATCCCCCCCCCAAAAAAAAAAAATCTACGGTAGTGATCCTTCACATCCGACGTGAAGAACCGTTTAAATCGTTTTCCTGTGCTCAAAGCAGCTAAGGCCGCGGACGCGTCTCTGCCTCTTACATTTAGGCAAGTTAGCAATTTCTGAATTCCAACCAGAAGAAAGGCTGCTGACAACATCCTGGGGAGCGCAGAAGTCGCTTCGTGTCTACTCGCGTGGGATCCTTAGCATGTGGCTTACTTTTTGGTATTGGACTTGGAAAATACTGGGTGGCTCGCCCCACCCCGGGGAACCCCCGCTGCCGTGGCTCCCGGGGGAGAGCTCCTGGCATTTTCGCAGACAACTTCTTCATCATGTGGGACCGCCTGGCCCACCCGAAGAGCCTACGGCGTTCCCGGTGCCAGCCCACTAAATGCTCCCAAGAGATTCTATGAAAACTGTCCCTACATCATTTCCAAATGTCCATGAGTGTGTGTGTGGGTGTGTGGGGGTGCTGAGAGGGGGTCCTGGCCCTAGATGAGAAGCATGGGGCCGATGAGTCAAAAAGGAAACAAAATTGGGGCACCTGGGTGGCTCAGTCGGTTGAGCTTCAACCGGGTTGACTTCAGCTCGGGTCATGATCTCACAGTCCGTGGGTTCGAGCCCCGCGTCGGGCTCTGCGCTGACAGCTCAGAGCGTGGAGCCTGCTTCGGATTCTGTGACTCCTTCTCTCTCTGCCCCTCCACCTCTCACACTCTGTCTCTCTCTGTCTCTCTCTCAAAAACAAATAAACATTTTTAAAAAAGGAAACAAAATTCCCTGTCAAGGCACTTAGGGGAGAAATAAGGGCTTGATTTTTAGGGTTCCTCACTTCCTCTGGATGACGACACAGTTCCATGCTGCCAGCCTACCCTTCTACCCAAGCCATAGGGGGAAACAGAACAGGTTTTGAATGCATACATCCATCAATCACTTCATGCGGACGCCGTGCTGAGTACCTGTGTGTGTGCCCTTCAGCGGACATATGCTTGTATTTACTAATTCCTTCACCAATTCTCAGAGTACAGAGCTTGTGCCTTTACTGTAACTCCTGCTACAAGAGTCTGTTCTCAGCTCAGGTCGGCTCCCTTTCGTTTCCAACAGCGTCCTCGCCCTACTCAGTATAAATAGCTGTGGTGTACGGACCCTTCCTGTGTGCCTGATACCGTCCCCATCACTTCACGTCTGTGAACTTCGGTGATCCTCCCAGGGGCAGACCTGGGTAGGAGGCAGCTATGTTATCATCCCTGTTTTACTGATAAGGAAATTAAGAAAGCTGCCCGGGGTTCTACAGCTAGAGGAGAGCCAGGATTTAAAACCCTGCAGTCTGGTTCCAGGGTGTGCTTTCGACACATAAAACACAGCCCTTCATGTGACGGAGCTTTGGGCATCCCTGCACACACGGAGGAATGTTATTTTCCTACCATTTTCCGCTTGGGGACCCCTCCGTACACAAGGAGGGAACACCTCTGTACCCGTATCGGAGTCCTTATTTCTTTTTTTTTTTAAAAAGTGTTTTTT
Source organism: Panthera pardus (assembly GCF_024362965.1). NCBI lineage: Eukaryota > Metazoa > Chordata > Mammalia > Carnivora > Felidae > Panthera > Panthera pardus. The sequence continues at coordinate 37,918,150 of NW_026526876.1, forward strand.
AATATTTATTTATTTTTGAGAGAGAGCATGAGCGGGGTTGGAGCAGAGAGAGAGCGAGACACAGAACTCGAAGCAGGCTCCAGGCTCCGAGCTGTCAGCACAGAGCCCGACACGGGGCTCGAACTCACCAACCGTGAGATCACAACCTGAGCCGAAGTTGGACACTCAACCAACTGAGCCACCCAGGCGCCCCTGTAGTCCTTATTTCTTATCTTTGCCTTTGAGAACTGACCTCTCCCATTACCCTCCTTCTGTGAAAGCCAGAACTCTCCTTGCTTCCTCAAGAGACCGGGCTGTGCAGTCAGGAGGGATCAGTTTTGTCTCTAATCACCAGCACTAGTTTCTGACGTCATACTCCTCTTATCTTTCAGCTTTTCGTTATCCAATGGCTGCCACTGCTAGGCTCTTCTCTGTGATCCACATTCAACTTTCTGGGTAAGTTCGGAGCCCAACTTGTTTTCTTTCATTTTAACCCATTTCCTCCAACTACCTTAAAGACTTCAAATTCTCTGTTTAAATGGGGTTCATTACATCAATATGGCGCACCCATCTGAGTGGACAGCACCGTTAACAAATACTATAAAGCTGTAGAATTCAAATTCCTAATGTGAGAATCCACACTCTATTAAGTAAAACAATCAACTTAAATGAGAATGCACACACGGTATTACCCTCTTTTGGTGAAAAACATCTGTAGAAAAAATATGGAAAGAACCACAACAAATGTCGGTGATTACCCGGAGGCGATGGGCTGATGAGTGATGTTTTGTTTTTTATGCTTATGTGTACATTCTGTTTCTCTTAAATAAACGCCACTTACTTACATAATATGATGTTTTATTTTTTTTTTAATTTTTTTTTCAACGTTTTTTATTTATTTTTGGGACAGAGAGAGACAGAGCATGAACGGGGGAGGGGCAGAGAGAGAGGGAGACACAGAATCGGAAACAGGCTCCAGGCTCCGAGCCATCAGCCCAGAGCCTGACGCGGGGCTCGAACTCACGGGCCGCGAGATCGTGACCTGGCTGAAGTCGGACGCTTAACCGACTGCGCCACCCAGGCGCCCCATAATATAATGTTTTAAAAGCACACCTGTTTGATAACCTTTCAACCCCCCTGGGCCCCTCCCTCCCTCCTGGACTCTCCAGAACTAGTCCTCGCTCCCAAAAGCTGGTTGGAAACAAAGCCAAAGGACTTACTCTTTGAATTATTAGTCTACTCTGAGCAAACGCTGTCCACCTGACTCACGGACCACATTTTAGGCACACTAGACCCTGCGCCACAAACAGCATATCCTCACTGTAAGCTTACTTTCTGTTGTGTGCTCCATTCCGGATCGAATCCTGGACCTCTCTAGCCATCTCTCACGTGTAGTCCTCTAGGCTGTAATGGTTTGCCATAGAAAGGGCCCACAACTCTTAGGACCCGCCTCCCACAAATCTATGGGATCACATTTCAACGGGTCCTTTTCATTGCTTAGTAATCTTCTATTCATTTCTTTTTTTTTTTTTTTTTTTTTTAAATTTTTTTTTTTTTTTCAACGTTTTTTATTCATTTTTGGGACAGAGAGAGACAGAGCATGAACGGGGGAGGGGCAGAGAGAGAGGGAGACACAGAATCGGAAACAGGCTCCAGGCTCCGAGCCATCAGCCCAGAGCCCGACGCGGGGCTCGAACTCACGGACCGCGAGATCGTGACCTGGCTGAAGTCGGACGCTTAACCGACTGCGCCACCCAGGCGCCCCTCTTCTATTCATTTCTTGAAGTCCTACCACATTTTCCACATTTGTTGTTCCAGACGTGAGTCTACAATCCCCCTTGCCTCTAACTCTCGTTACTCATCCGGCCCCAACTAACTGTGCTAATGAGTGATGGGAAGGTCTCCTGAAGACCTCGGGGTAAGATGAAAATGAGACTGAAATAAGGGAGAATCAAAATGTACTATGTGCACGCGGCCACCTGCACAACGTCCCACTTTGCAGAAGAGCTGGTAGATGGGTGACCGGAAGACACGCTAAAGCGAAGTCCAACATGGCAAACAGAAAAGTATCTCAACACAAATACATCTAGACAGAAGGCCTATTACATAAAAAGCTAAGCCCGACTGGAGGAAGCAGTGTTGTAATGGGTGTGAAGGAAGGGCGTTAGAAATGAAGGCAGAGAATCTACATGGAAGATAGGAAAGAACAAGAATTGGGCTGGCTAGCTGGTGGCCTTTTGCACTGTTCAAAGGGATAAGCGATCTGGTTTCCAGTCTGCTTAGTATGAATACCCTTGAGCAGCAGCAGAAACCCGCAGATCGATGTGTGTGGCCTAAAATCTCTCTCTTCAGCTTTAAACCCATTTTTTTACAGACTGCCTACTGGGTATATTTCCACTTGCACATCCCACGGAGGTCTCACAACTAACAGGTGCAAGGGGTGCCTAGGTGGCTCAGTCGGTTAAGCGTCTGACTTCGGCTCGGGTCATAATCTCACGACTCGTGGGTTCGAGCCCCATGTTGGGCTCTGTGCTGCCAGCTCAGAGCCTGGAGCCTGCTTCAAGTTCTATTTCTCCCTCTGTTCCTCCCTCGCTCATGCGCTCTGTCTCTCTCAAAAATAAATAAACGCTAAAAAAAAAAAAAAAAAAAAAAACCAACCTAACAAGTGCAAAATTAAATTCATTATCTTGCCTAGCAAACGTGCCCCTCCATCCACCGTTCTCTATCTTGACAAATGGCATTCAAGACCCAAACCTGGGACTACCCCTTGATTCTTCCCTCGCACACCACCTTTATCCAATCAGTCACCAAGTTCACCTCCCTGGTGCATCACTTTCATTTCACCCACTGCCATTACCACAGTCCGTATCCTCACCCTCATTCCCCTAGATTATCTGCAATAGCCACCTGACTGGTTTCGCCATCCCTTTTCTCGCTCCCCGCCCTCCAGCCCAATCTCCACAGGCAGCCAGAGAGAACTTTCAAGAGCTGTGTCACAATCTGCTCAAAGCCATTCAAGAACTTCCCACTGTCGTTAGAATAAAGTCCAAACGTTTTTACACGTCTTATGGGTGTGTGTTTGTGTGTGTGTGTGTGTGTGTGTGTGTGTGTGTGTGTGAGTGAGACCTGGCACCTGGTCTCCAGTAACACGTCTCATCACACTCCACACCAGGCCGTGCCTGTCCCCCAAACTCTAGCCAACCTCATTTAGTTCCGCGTACTTGCTGTGCTCTCATCAGCGAACCAGTGTGGTGCCTCGTGTGTCTGCCCCCTAGACTCACTGCAAGCCCTGTGAACCCAGGGATGTTTCAGTCCTGTTCACTACAGGAGCCCAATTTGGTAGGTTCTTTTTTTTTTTTTTAATTTTTATTTATTTCTTTTTAAGTAGGCTTCATGCCCAGCACAGAGCCCAACGCGGGGCTTGAACTCAGGACCTTGAGATCAAGACCTGAACTGAGATCAAGAGTTGGATACTTAACTGACTGGGCCACCCAGGTGCCCCCCCACAATTCGGTTGGTTCTTTTTTTTAATTTTTTGTATATTTATTTATTTTTGAGAGACAGAGAGAGGCAGAGCACAAGTGGGGGAGGGGCAGAGAGAGAATGAGACACAGAATCCGAAGCAGGCTCCAGGCTCCGAGCTGTCAGCACAGAGCCCGACGTGGGGCTCGAACTCACAGACCGTGAGATCATGACCTGAGCTGAAGTCGGACGCTTAACCGACTGAGCCCCCCAGGCGCCCCTGGTTGGTTCTTGACTGATGTTTATGAACAACTATGTGTTACTTTAAGACATTAAGACATGAGTGCCCTGGCATGTCAGCATCTCAGAAACGGACACACACCCGACAATCAACGGTGTGGCATTTTTACTTGGCAACATTTTCTTAGCAGTGTGCAAATGAAGTCTGTCTTACGAGGGATGGCTGCAATCAGGTTCAATGACATATGGTACTCACTATTAAGATCTTTCAATTACCTTCCTCTCCTGTAATTCCCCATCCCTACCAATCTTCTGATAATTTAGCTTCCGATATAGATTTTTATTTAGGCAAAGAACATGACGGCCAAAGAAATAAGAGCTCTGAGCCACCTGCCGCTCAGCTTTTTCACTGTGAATTAATAAATCAGCGGTTTTGTTTATAGATCATTAACACTATTTAGCACCTATCAGTTCCTCTGATCCTGATCTGCTGGAGTACACGGGCACATTCTGGAAGCTGAGAACCAGACTCTGGGATGGTGCTGTCTGCCCTCACGAGGCCCTGCACACCCCCCCCCCCCATTTGATCACTTGCTACGTTAAATTATATCAGAACCGTTAAATATGTGGCTCTGGAGTCAGACTGCCTTGGACAAGTTATGTGATCTCCGAGCCTCAGTTTCCTCATCTGAAAACTGAAGGTAACAATAGTAGGTTACTGAGATAAGTTGGAAATACAAGGAAAGAGCTTAGAACAGTCTCCAGCACGTAGCAGACGCTCCACGCGTTTTAGTGCCACATTAGGACTGTTATTATTACTATTATATTGTTATTACGACTATTACTACTACACCACAATCATCAGCACTGTCCCTGGACTGGAAGTTCCTTGAGGGCACAAACCGGGTCTCAACTCATCCCTGTGTCACCAGGCACTTAGTGCTGCGCCTGGTACGAGGAGAATCAGCAATTATTCCATGTTGAAATCACCCCATGTCCACACCACCCTAGGAAACCCTGCCTGAGGGCTGGCCAGCTTCCCTAGATAAGATCTGCCTCAAGTCTCATTAACTGCAAAGAAACAGCCCAAGCAATGTCCGTGCCTGCAATGGCCTTAATCCCCAATAAAACACACTCTAAATGTGGTTTTGCCCAGCCTTAAAAGAGCTATCCCTTTTCTTCTTGAGTGCTAACCCTTCTCCTTGTATTTTCCAGGTACTCCTGTCATCCTTACTTAATACCAAGGAAGCAGAGACCCACTGAGGTTGCATAATTCATGGAAGGCCCCACGGGAGTGAACGGCACAGCCAGGTTTGTCCCACCCCACCAACCAGCTACTCTCCCAGCTCGGGTATCACGAACAACATTAAAAGGCAGATGACAAACCAGGGAAGAGTATTTTAATATTAGTGTTAAACGAGGTCCAGTATATGTAAATATATATAAAGGGCTATTATAAACAATTAAAAAAAAAGCCAAACTCTGCAATGGAAAGGTGAATACAGAAGAGGCACAAGCAATTCAGGAAAGAAAATAAACTGACTCTCAACAAGTGCATGAAAAAATGTCCACTCTTACTTAGCAATTAATTACACGCAAATTATTACAATAAGAAACCATTTTCCACCTATCAAATCAGTGATGATTTTATTTAGCGTTGGAAAGCGTTGGGGAAATGGGTGTTTTCAGGCGCAGCCAGTGAGAGTGTATGTGGATGGCTATTTTCCAACACATACCACGTCTTAAGACCGTGCACGTCTCTTTGCCCTGATAATCCCATTTCTGGGAATTTACCCTAAGTGAATAATCATGGATGTGTTAACCACAAAGTTGTTTATCACCGTATTATTTAGAAGAGTAGAAAAGTTGGAAACAGAAATCATCTAAATGTCCAATAGGGAACTGGCTAAAAAAAACAGAAAACAACATCTTTTACTTTATGGGACTATTGTTAAAAGTTGTATTTATTGTATGAGGTAACGTATGTAAAGCACTTTAGACGGTGCCTGACATATATGTGCATAGCAAATGATGGCTATTATTACAGCAAATTTACCAGGAGGAATATTACACAACCATTAAAACGATATGACTGGTAACGACATAACACAGTAAAAAGGCAAAGTAGGTTACAATAAAGACCCAACTTTTGTTTTATGACTATACACACGAACACATAAATACTTATGCGCAGGATCTATCTATACGTGTGTTAAGAAAGTAAAGAATTTTTTTAAATGTATGCCAAAATGTTAACAGTCATGGTCTTTCAGTGATGATCATTTTTGTTTTGTTTTCAACTTTCACATTTTCTAATACACTTTAAGAAGTATGTACTACTCTTTTAATGAGAGGGATAAAAATTTAAGTGAATTTAGGTGGCTGTATTTTTTTTTTTTTTTTTTAGAAGAAACAGGAAATGTTGAACTTGCCTATTTGGTCAAAGAACATTCAACATAAAATTTTATTCAACAAATAAGTTAATCACAAAATACACACTCTGTTTCGTGTTGCGGACATTTAAGGGCCTAGAGGAGGAAGGACGGAGGGGAAGGAAGAAAGAGGAAGAACCGCAGAAGGAGGAGCGAGTCCGGAACCGGGACAGAGGGGCCCAGAAGACACGAAGAGAAGAGCAGGGGCGCGAGGCAGAGGGCACTGGTGGCTCCAGGTTCCTTCCAATCGTGGGACATTTATGGGGCCCCCGCTATGTCCCAGGCATCGTGTGTGAATGTGACACAGCTTCTGCCTTCCCAAGAGCTTATTTTCCACGTAGTTCCACAGTTTCCTGCTTTCCAACAAAAAACTGAATCCTAAAACTGACTCAGTTACAACTAGGAGCCTATCTGAGAGCCACCAAATTAGAAGAGGAGAATTTGTTAACTACTCTGATATATCCTGCCACCCATTCGCTTGGGCTTCAAAGTTACTCTTTGGGATGTAACTTATTTAATGAAAATCCTCTCGTGACTCTTCATCTAGACTAATCCTTAAAATCGCAGGGTGTGTCGCTCTGAATGGGAAAGAAGCCAGGCAGGCGTTCTTCTCCGGACTTTGACAGAAAAATGCGCACTACAGTGATCCGGCCAGGACAGTTTCCTCACCACTGGCCGAGCCAAACGAGCAGGGCGCTAAGCAAGTTAATCCCGTGGTTCCTTCTAGCTCTGTCACTTTGTACTAACAGAACGGAGAAACCTGTGACTAGATTCTATTTAGAAACCCGGAAAGTGGTTCACACTGTTCAATCGGTGCAAAGACTGCTAACCCCAGAATACCCGGTCAAGGCTGAGATACACGGATGCCGTGCGTCCCTGCGGGCTGGGTGGTCAAGTGCTTATAAGATTCACATCCGTGCTAGGAAGCATACACCCCTAGAAACACGGAATGGTTAAAGTAAGACTTAAGCTCATTTGACGGGAGAGGTTCCTGAAAAGCGGTCAGTTTCGGGAAATCCAATCCAATCAGACTTTAAGCGAGCTGAGAGAGTATTCGATCTAAAGCAGTCGGCGGCCTTCGTGTTTTAAGGGTCCGGAACCCTTTCCTTAAAAAAGCACAAACGCACGTACACAAAATAAGTGGCGTACAATTTCAGGAATCCTGTGCCCTAAGCGTCCGATGTCTCGGAGGGACCCACGGGTAAAAGGCACTGGCAGACACTCCCTTTTTAAACGAACGGAGTTAACGAGAGCCCAGTCTCCCAGGACGACACGTCTGTGTTTCCACGTGCCGGGCTTATCTCAAGGAGGATCTGCACTCAGAACGCGAACGTGTGCTCTCGGGTTTTACGTGCACAGACGCCCAGGTGGTGACCAACCGGTCCCCGGGAACTCTTACCAGTGTGTGTTTTCATGTGCTCGTCAAAGTACTGCTTCATGTTGAAGTCCTTGCCGCACCACTGGCACATGAACTGCTTGTGCCCGATGTGGATGCTCATGTGCGAGCGCAGCTGGTACTTGTACTGGAACCTCTCGTCACAGTTCTGCAGCGGACACGGGGAGACGCGTGAGAGCCGCGCTCGCTGGCCTCGCTGGGGCCCAGCCCACGAGGTCGCTGAGGCTCCCTCTGCGGCGCTGCTATATGTCTGCAGCTCGGTTATTAGCAAGAGGGAGGGCTTCTGCAGAATGATCCCCGAAGCACACCCGACTTGTCGGGATGACTGAGGAAAGAGAAACAACTCGCTCTGTGTCAGTCCCGGGGCTGCCCTAGTCTGGGAGAGCTACGGGGGTGTCAGAAGCGGCACCTGGCGCCCGCGGCCCCCGCTCCCCTCCCTCACCGCGCCCCCCCCTCCCCCGCCCCCGCCCCGCCCCAGGGCCGGGGCCCAGCACAGCCCTTACCTCGCATCTGAAGGGCTTCTCTCCAGAATGCTGCAAGGAGTGCACCTTGAGGGACATGCTGCGTTTGAACGACTTTCCACAGGTTTCGCATGTAAACGGCATGTCTTTCGTGTGTGCTGGAACACAGAAGGCGCCGGACTCACGACGGGCCCGCCAAGCCGCTCAAAGTGGCCCAGGCCCCGCTCCTACTGCGAGGTAATCGTGCCATCTTAACCTTCCACGCTTTAATTAGTGAGGCCTTCGCACCAACGTTCTCAAGAGAGGAAGAGGCCACGACGTTGGAAAGAAGCCCGGGTGCGGAAGGCTACCTACCCCGCGCACGCTGCGCCGCGGGGACTCATGGGGGACACGGCGCGTTTAGTCTCAGCGAGTCAGAACCGATTTCGATTACGGCAAGGCCGTTCCTCAGATCCTGCCCAATCCGACGCGTCAAACACACCAAAGAACGAGGGAAAATGACGGGGGTGGCGAGAAAAGCAGCAGGAAGAACTTACCAACCATGTGTTTCCGCACGTGAGCCATGGTGTAGAATTTCTTCTCGCAAATTTCACAGGAAAACTTCTTTTCTGCATACCCATGGACGATCTTGATGTGTTCATGAAGGGACCAGAGTTTCTTGAAGGACTTGTTACAGGAAACACACTGAGCGGGATAAATAGAAATAATCTTTATTTACGGGGGCCTGCAGAAAGCCATAGCTGCCTACCGGCCCGCGAAACGGCCGTGCCTTAGACTCGGGGCACAGGGCCCGAGTCCAAACCGAAGCCAGTCCTCCGAGGAGTCCGGCTGCCAACACCAACCTCTGTACGTCCTATTCTCCAAGACGCATCTTTTAGACACACGTCGGGAGTACAAAAACAATGGCAAAAAGGAAGACGGAAAGAAATGGGAAGTTCCACTCATACAGAAGACTCGACTGCTTTTAGCAAATTAGTACAGTACCAACGAGAAGAACCAAGTTTTTAAAAATAAATGAATTACGAAGAGCATCTGTCTCCTACACGTAAGTCAGCATGCAGGTAACAGGTGCTTCCCAGAGATTACAAACTAATTTTAAAGCAGCACAGATAAAAGCAAGATAAAACACACATTAAAGGTTATAGATCTGTGGAAGCGTAACAATGTTTCTGTACCTTAAAGAATGCATTTGGAGCCTCCCTTCACACAATTTATTGAGATTTTATTGTATCTTCCCATTATCTCATTTACTCTACTAAACGTTTCCCTCTGGCAGAATTTTCTGTAACTCCTAAACCTCCTTCCCCCTTAGGGCCAGCTCCAGATCTCTCGTACACGCATCTATAGGAAACACACGCGCCGACAGTGCTCAGTTCCTCGTATTACGAATCATGGATAGTCTAGAATACCACGCATAAAGCGTATCAAAATAAAATATTTCTGGTTAAAGCAAAACAATCCTAGAATGTTCTAGGTAACCACCAGACTCTGGGATATTTAAGGGAACAAGTAGTTATTCACTGTAAACGAAGATCTTGAGCATCACGATCACTTCGGGAAACAAGGACTCTGAGTGTAAAAAATAAGCCTGTGCTTGGACCTGCTTGAGAAAAGGGCAGACCCCCCCCACCCCCAAGCCATCATGCAGGGCAGGGTTTCGATTTTTACTTCTTCCTGGGTCGCCAGGATTATTAGGATCTACACGTATGAACGAAGCAGTGTCCTTCAGGAATGTGAATAGAACTCTTCCGGCGGATTCCAGAAAACCTGAACACAAGTTTAAATGCCTTATGGTCAGCAACAGCGAGGAAAGTCACAGAAGGAGGATGTACTAAATGCGTTCTTTCTGTAACTTCGTAGAGAAAATTTGAGTAGCAACAAAAAAACCACAACTGCATAAACATCAAGATACACCTTTCAGCAGGGGTCATCACAGAGCCGAAGTCCGACCCCTAGGGTGCAGCATCGCGTCGCGCTCCCTTTTGGTCTGAACCAGTTGACAACCCAGCAAGGGCAACGGCAACGGTAGCTACGGGAGGGCAGGGGCGCCACCACTCAGCCTTCTTTCATTACCAAGCGCAAGCGCGAAACAGGTGACGTCACAGCCGACGAATCAAAAGCAGTGAATGTCTAGCAAATGTAACTTATATTTTAAAAACCTGTTGAGAGTAAAGCAATGATCTCAACTGTTGATCAAAAGCAAGCGGGAAAGTGAAGACGAAGGAGGGCTCCAGATCAAGCACGCTCCAAGAAACAAACCAAAACAGAACAATTTCACTTTTCAAAAGAAGTTTAGCTTGAATGCAGCACAGCACTTATGTGTATTTTACATATCTTGCGGAGACGTTAACAGACTTACCTTTTATGAATATTCATCGATATGCATTCACATGTACAAACCAATATACGGCTCAACATAATATAATCAGCATACCTCTTAACCTGTCACAATACCGTCCTTTCAGGACACCAGCCTGGTTTGGATACCACACTCTGTTACCTTAATGACACCGTACGGGAGCATTATGTAACCCTACGGCCAGGCGGGCGACACTTTCAACCAGCTCAGCCTCTGTTTAAAGTTTGCATATTCCCATGGGCTCAGCCTCTTGATAAATTTAATGTTGTCATCTCTCCACTGGTAAAAGCAAACTCACTCCTGGAGATCTTCCATTTTCACCGGTCTGAGTCATTACGGTTTTTGTCCCCATCAGCTGCACTAGAATCTGGCATCCTTTCAAACCCAGAAGGGGACCTCTCTCTATTCCTGACCTTGACTCAGTGTCTCCCACCTTGACCGAGAAGATGCCAGAACAAATGACACATTACGTATGTCTTACAACAGCGAATCTCAGTGCCAAGTCGGTGTTGACTCTACCTCCTGGGCAATCACCTACAACAGATCCCCCTTCCACGTACCTGGCTTCCCACTAGTCCAGCGTCAGTTAAATGCAATGCTTTTGAAAGAAAACGTTAAGCCTGGGTTTTGAAAAGACCAAAGCAGGAAGGAGCTTTTAAAAAGAGAAATCGGTGACAACTGTCCCTTCAGCCTCTACTGTATTTATTCTCTTGGGCAGATACCAGGTGAGTCTGAACAGCCAGGTTGTATCCTGAAAGGTTTGCCCTCTCGGTGATGAAACCTACCTGAATATTTTTTTCACAGTCTGTTTGCTGGTGAAGGGACAGCTCACTTTCCAGGACAAACTTCTTGCCACACTTATCACAGATCTGCATGCGCCTGTGAGTAACGTTCATGTGCTTCTCCAGGTACCAGCGAGTATTAAACACCCTGGGGCACTTCTCACAGGTCAGAGTCTCTTTCTCCTCGCACTTAGCTTTCTGGACTGGGGCTTTGGGCTCCCTCGCGGCCCGCTTCTTCCGCTTAGGTGGCTCTCCACTCTTCCTACGCCCTCTGGTAGTCCTGGGGGTCGGGGAAGCGGTAGCTGCGGCCACGGAGCCGGCCCTCCTGGTTCTCCTTTGTGTGACGCTGGCCTTCTCCACCGTCTTCTCCTTCTTCTTCTGCCTTCCGTTCTCTCCGTAGTCATTGCTGTCATCGGTGGCCTCCTCCTCGCTCTCTTCCTCTTCCTCCTCACTGCTTGTCTTCAGAACAGGAGTCTCTTTGGACTGGGAAGAGACACCCTTTTCCCCTTTAGACACATTTAATGTTTGATTATTAAGGTTTACCTCCACTATGATCTGCTCCCTTTTGTAAGAGACTTCCTCCTCCTCCTCCTCCTCGTCTGTGTCATCAGAATTCTCCCGGTCTTCTTTAACAGCATGCACGTCAGACACTGCCCTTGTCTCCCTGAAATACGGCTGTTCCTCTGTTTCGTGGAGATGTGGTTTGCTCATCTTGGTGTCCACTAACACAGAATAAGGACTTCCTGTTTCCCTTTTGTACACTTTGGTGGACAGGTCAAGTTCTTGGTTGGCACCGTGATAGAAGGTAGATGGCGCTTGACCACGACGGCTCTCTTCTTGTGCCATTCCTGCTACACGCGCAGCACAGTTTTCAGCCAGCTCCTGACCAGAACTGGCTGTGTGGCTCATGGGTACGTGGCCCGATTTATTACGCAGTTCAGACTAGAGAGAAAGAGAGAGCGCTCAAACAGGGTAACTGTTAAGCCTCAAATAATTTTCCATCCACGAAGAACCACTCAAATGGAAAAAGGGTATTCCTGGGACCCGTGTGCAATTCTTCCAGTGTCGCAGCACCAAAGCAGAAGTCGAAAGGTTTGGTATTATGGCAAGAGCAGAGCACTAGGGATTTTCTTCTGCAGACAGCTGCAAGTGACTTGGCGCATCTTATCTACAAAGAAAAGCAAAGAGGAAAAAAGGTCAGATACCACTATTTCCTTCTTACAGCATGAGCTTACATCATACCACAAACACAGCTGAAAAGGATTAGACTCTTTATATATACAATTCTTTACCCTGCTTAAGTGGTTCCGCGTGCGCCATTATTTTACTGGGCTACTGGTTTACTAAATCCGACACGTATTTTGTCAGAGTGGAAAGTCCACGACAGCGGGAGGCATCATCTGTCCGGTACACGGAGATATTTTTAGAGCTTCGCACAGGGCCCGGCGCTTAGTAGGTGTTGGGTATACGTTGGACGACGAACTGGGTGTCTACGCTTGCATGGCGTTCATTATGCTAGGTGCTATGGCACATAACGGTACGGCAGAACATACGGTCTCTATCCACAGGGCGTTTAGTCTTGTTATAGAATACGTGTCATACGCGAAACACACAAGAGCTTTATGCTGGCTGGCTTTCTTTACAACCTCGGTCACCACCATCCACCACGGCGAGGGCTCAAAGAACAAAGCTGGCAGTGAGCTAGGAGGATAGAACAGCTAAGTGACATAACTCCAGAAGAGACAGAAAACGTCCTCAGCCTTCAATACGGTCTAATCTAGGCACAGACGTTACTGGATTCAGGTTTGCTGGAGCCATTTCCAAGTCGCTACGTATTTTTAAGTCTCCTCTAGGTGAACGGACTAGATGCGCTCAAGAGCTGGGTAATTTTTCATGTGTCAGTTGCACGGAGGTCTAAATTCTAAGAAACAGTAACCATCAGGTTGATATGGTTCCAAGAAAAATAAAACCGTCCATTAAAAAAAAAAAAAAATTAGAAGGGCACAGAATTTGCTTTGTGACATACCTCACATTGCTGTTTAGTCAACCACCTAATCTCTGAATCATGAATATTACTGCAAACACATACCCTGTCCAGTCGACACAAGGAAGGAAACTAGCCTTTGCTGAACGCCTCCTCTGTGCACCGGCAGGTAAAGGTGCTTGTTATTATTTCTATTTGAAAGCCACCACAAGACTTTGGGGCTGGTTTTGAAACTCGCTTTTAATTTTTTTTTTTTTTTTAAATCAAATCACTAAAAAAGGAAAAGCACGCACAGCTGCCCAAGTCAAATACACAGCAAGGTTTATGATGGAAAGAGCAGCCCTCTGCCTACTCTGTCCTCTCTGAAACCCATCCCCCACAGACGAAACCATTCAACTACTTTATTAGCCCCTCCTCCCCCCAGGATGTGCTTCCGTATTTGTAAATATGACTGGATTTCTATTTCTTTGATTTTTTTCAGTTTGAGACATTACTATTTGTCTCTCACTATAGTTTTCTTACCTTATTGCTCCCAACCTTCCCTCCATCTTCCCAATAACAGTTGGATCACCACTTTTTGTTAAATCAGTATTTGTTCTTACGTTATTACGACTATAATATGCGGCTCATAACTACTACTGTCATTCCTCTGTGACTATCTTCCGTCTTCTTTGACCTTATGGATGTATTCTTTTAAAAAAAGTGATTTTACTTTCATTTCAGTGGAATTTCAGAAACGCCTGGCGATAAACACCACTAATGTTTTACTTGACATCTGAACAGATATATTTGTACGTTTTTATAGTTATAAATGAGGAAGTTATGCCTGTGAGAGGCTAAGTAATCTAAGATCACATACCCATTACATTAGAGAAGCAGTGTTTGACCCAGGCCTGCCTGACCCCACGGCTCATGGACAAATGACGCTCCAAAATAATTTCAACTCAGCTGTCCCTATAAAACCGCGTACCTTTTGCCCATTTCAAAATTTCATACCTCATAAGGTAAGCAGGAAGATCCCAGTAGCTTTTAATTCTACTTAGCTTTATTTTGCATGTGCCAAAACTTCTGACCCAGGGAAATAATGTAAGCTACTACAAATCACGTTAAACTTACGCTAATTATCTCAAATTTAGCAAGGGAGGAGAGACAGTAAAATTCAGTTAACCAGCAAATGCTAAGAACTGAACAAAAACCAGGAAGACAAAGAACAGTAATTGCGGGGAAATCCTCTGCGGTCATCGTTAAGGTGTTCTTCCCAAAGACCTGTGGGTCCTCAACCTTGGAGGCGTGTGGCAGGACCACGTGTTCTAACCGCTCCCCCCTCCCCTGTCGGTGGGTGCGGTACTGTGACTACTTCTGGACCGCACATCGTGAGCACAGGTGACATGCAGGATGGGGCATTTTCTGACCAATGAGACATCCCCCCCCACACACACACACCCCTTTTCTCTCTGCCTCAGGGACCACCAACCTTCAAGATGGCAACTGCCATCACTGGTATCAACCTGGGACCCCGAGTGACTAGAATGACCTACAGGATAGGCGCGGCGCAGGGGATTTTACTTTCATTTTTTATTTACTTTTACACAGGGTGGGTTTTTAAGACCTCTGAGATCTTGTGTTGTTTAGTACTATTGCACGCATCATCTGGCCTGGCCTAGCTGCTACAGACGGAATCCGCAAGCGGGGTACTGCCTCATCCATAAAAACGAACACGTAGGGCAAAGGCTCAGGAGCGGGTGAAAGGGGGCACGGGAGGTTATGGGAGGCGACAAGGACAGCAACTCTTATTACGCAGTGGTGAAATTACTGGTGAGGCTTATCACCGATTTGTCTCCGAAGAGAGAGCTCTCACCGCTCCACCAGGAGAATGGGACTGTCCAGAGAGTGTGCTGCTTACTATCGGCTGTCCGTGACAAATCATGACATGAAAAGGATGAACGCAGAAAAGCATTGATCGGTTTGCAGTCAGGATTAAAGGAGTCCAGAAAGCCAGCGGTTTATAGGTTAGAAGAAGCAGATGCTTAATAAAAACAGGGAAAGTCTTCGAGCCACAGACGCTGATTAGAATTCAGTCCTGAGGCGGGATCAAGAACTACTTACTGATAAAACCTCCCACTGGATTAAGGCGGGGCCCAGCAAAAAAAAAAAAGAGACTAATGAGGAAAGCAGTTTCTTAGGGTACGTAGCTACAAAGCCTAGTTCTCTAATGCGAATCAGTTGAAATGCTATTAGTAAATGGGGGAAATGATGTCAGTGTAACACCCAGGTTCTTCTGTTGGTTTCTATGAGATGTTCCCCTGCGAGTTCCTGTTTCAAGTGATCAAGAGAAAGCTTTCTCACAATTAAAGACAGAGCCTTAGCAACCTACGAAGACCTTGAGAAAAAAGCCGAGCATCCGACTTCCGTGCCTTCCTTGAATGCTAGGAGTGGCTGGTTCAGCTGCTTCATGAACCACCACACTTTCCACTTTATGTCTCGTCAAGTTGAGGCATGTGTTCCCCTCCCGGGTTACAAAATTTTTTTTTTTGGGAGCGCCAAAGCCTACCCCATCTCATACACCAAAATTTTAATTGTAATGAAACTGGTCTCTACCGTAAGCGAATGTCTTCAAGACCCCAGTCTCCGGGGAAGAAACCACTACCCAGGGGATTAAGTCTTGTAGAGGTTCGACTGACTGATGCTGGATGCACATGCCTATGGCGATTTAGTATAGTTACATTTGGAACATATCTTTTAATATATTTATTATAATACATTTAATTATTGTTTTTATTGGTACACCGGTTACAGTGTTTCACAGATTTTGAGTGGTCTGCCCCGAACTGATTTCTCCCATAAGCCTCATTCATTTTAATGTACGATTCTGCAAAATCCAGGAAGACATATATGGCATTATAGCAGAAATACCTATCCTCAAAATTAAGTCCAGGAAGAAGTATGGGACCAATAAGACAGAGCTCTGTAGCAAATTTAAGTAGGATTAGAAAAGAACTGTGGATGTGGCTAAGGCCCACAGGGCTGACTGGAAATAAACTTTTTTAAAAAAGCCAATTAAGTTTTTAAGAGTTATACGGCCAAAAGAACCTCCAGACTGGATTAAAAGAGACCATGACTGTTCAAGACTTAAAATGCTCTCTGGGTCCTCAGGCATCTATGGGAGGAGGCAGGCCAAGAAAGCTGATCATTCCCCTAAGGGGGCATCTTCTTCATGAGTCCACTCCACACACAATTAAGAAGACTACAGGAAAAGAAGGGGCACCTGGGTGGCCCGGTCGATTAAGCATCCGACTTCAGCTCAGGTCATGATCTCAGGTTTGTGGGTTCGAGCCCTGCGTCAGGCTCTGTGCTAACAGCTCAGAGCCTGGAGCCAGCTTTGGATTCTGTGTCTCCTTCTCCCTCTCTCTCAAAGATAAACAAAATGTAAAAAAATAAAAATTAACAATTAAAAAAAAAAAAAAGAGGATGAAGCGAGGGAGCAAGGAGAAAACAGACCTTCGAGTTACTCCTAAGGAGCCAATCAGAGTCTATTCAAGAACATTCTCCCATCCGGAGGAGGCCCGCTCAATGACTGCTCCGAGATTTTAGAATCTGCTATAGTGCACTGACTGCTACAGTTCTATTCTTGCCCCCTTTCAAATGGGAGACCAGTAGATAGTCATGGCTGCACTTTGTATGTCGGGGCAGTGACCATCTGTCAGTTTCTTTCACACAAGTCTCTAGATCAAGAAAGGCAACATCTAGATCCAATGTAGAGACTACTGTGCGTCATCTCCTCACAAAGAGACCACCAATCATCATACCCTTGAGTCACTCTGAGGTCCTGGACTTGAAGCTTGATGCCCTTGACGAGGGGGCCAAAGGCAAGCTCAGGACAAAGCACAAGCTAACACCCTGCAGCCCTCCCTCCCCAAGTGCTCCCCCCCACTTCTCCCCATGGGATACGTGTGACATTCCTCAGGCACTCCTGGCTGCCCCGGAACAAAGGAAAGGGAAAAACAAATGGTTAACTGATAGAGATCATAGTCATGCAGGACGTGAGTCTCCATCAGTTTACAAATGTCTCAGCAAATTGCAAGAAAAAGGCAATCTTATCAATAGCCTAGCCTCCAGAAACGCACAGACTCAATTTCCTGGAGCCCTAGAGTGTGGCACTCCCCTCCACAGTGATGCGGGGCACAACGGCAAGAAGAAAATGTAGATAAAATTAAAATTCTTTATAACCTGCAGCCCATTGACAAATACTTGAGGCAAATACAGAGAATAATGGTCCTCTAGGAAGCCCCTACCGTCTTAGCGTTAGTGCTTTGCTGGAGGGAAAAAGAACTTTAGCTCAACAATAGCAAGGCCTCCAGTATCTTATGAGTCCTCTTTGGCCAATAAAAGTCCTTTTGGAAATGTCCATTCTTCCTTACCCACCCACCCCCCAACTCCCTAGTATATAATCCACTCCTCACAACCCAGTGCAGCTTTTTCTGCCCGCGGGTCCTCTCCCCGCACTTTAACAAGTCAATCACCTTTTTTGCACCAAGAATTCTTTCTTGGCCATTGGCCCCAGACCTCCCCCCCACCACTTCAAAACCACATCACCATGACTGGCTAGACCTTGGGGTTCCCTACCTTGCAGAGGAAGTGAGTGTATTTGCCTATGAGAGAGACCAGACAGTATCTGATGAGCAAAAGCATGGTGCTGTTTATGAAGTATTTTCAGCTGGCTCCCTGGCAGGGCTGAATTCCTGCCCCTACCATAGCCATGCGGGGACTACCTGACTAGTTGTGGGCATCGTGTGAAATAAGACCTGTGCATCACTTCTGAGCTACTGTAGTTCATTGCCAAGAAGAGGCCCTCCAGACCGCTTTTCCCTCTTAGGCATGGGTGACCAGTAATGTACAAGAAGATGGTTGCTCCATCAATCTGCATCCCTGAGTGATGTGAGCGGAGCTTCCCTGCTCATTTACCATGGCCACGCAGCGAGAGCGAAGCCCTTCACTGATTTCAGCCAAGGGTGGGCAGTGATCTGTTATGGCAGCATAACCCAGCTAATGTAGTTCTTTATATGTATGCTTATACATATCACACGGATCAGCTATCTCAGTCCTCAGCTAGACAGCACAGACAGTAGAATTACTAAGTGAAAAGTTAAATCCGAAAGACAAAGGGCTTAATACACAGGGGAATTCTTTACTTAGTAGGTTAGAAAATGAGACTATTCTTTCTTTAAAAAAAAAAAAATTAGAGTTAGAGCGCTTTATTCTATTTTAAATGACACACGCATAAACGCCTTCCCACGTGAACCTGAGAGGGGCATCTCACCACTATTACGTAAAATCAGGGACACTCACAGAAACATCAACAAACCACACGGTCGCAACGGAAGATGCAGTCTAACTGTTCGCTCTGAAACACACACGGGCTCTCTGCCCGCATTTTACTTGCTTCATTTGATTTTGGCACCTTTACCCTTCACTCAATTTTGGTAATAATCTTCCTTTATTCTCTTTCCAGAAGACTTAAACTATCTCCTGAGAGCACAACTGAGTAACCTTTGCAAGACCAGAAGCACACGAGGGAAACGGAACATTCCATGTTTCGTTATCCAACTCTTACTGTGTATCCTCAGTTCTAACTCACTTATTACAAATCATCTTAGCTTCATTTTTTAGAAGGGTCTCGAGGTGAATACACGGAGCTCTAAGAACCTGAAAGTAGACAGAAACAGCAACGAAGAAGTAACTCTCATTGATATTTAAAGCCGTTTAAGTTCATCTCTCTTTGGTGTTACAACAACACAAGTTCTTAGACATCGTTTTCTACTGCTTCTTAGATTCCAAACTAAAGCAGGTCATTCCTTCGTGTCCTGCCATAATTAACGTACACAACTTGGGCAAAAATGTGGTACGTACGCTAAGGGGTAAACAAACTGAGAAGCAAGCAGTCCTGGCACTCTATGAGCTTGACCAGCCACTGGGAAGAAAACACAATTTTAAAAGAAAAACTAGAGAACGCGATAGCCTATTATAAACAGCAAAGTACAACTTCCAGAATGCACGCTTCTCAATGCCATGTTCCCCCCAAGTGGATTACAAAACACACTTACGTAGTCTTCGAGAGTGTTTATTTATATGTAGTTTTAAAAGAAAAACCACTTTGTCCCCTGAAAAGTTTTAATAGTTAATTTTTGACAAACCCAACAGGTTTTTTTTTTTCCCTATTAAAATACGCAACTATACATCCTCCTCGTGTACTTGGGGCGAGTCGCTGCAAGTTGAAAGGGCAACTTTGTAAAGCGTATCATTCTGCCACCCGTCCTGACTCCTCTTGCGGAACCGCTTCCTCCAGCCTGTTTCCAAGGCCAAACTACCTGGTGCCCAACCGTGGTCCCGCTGGATGGAGGTTTCCAGAACCTACACCGATTGAGGAGAAGGCCAAGGCCACAACAACCAAGAAACGGAAAGGAACAAGGAGGGAAAGAGAAATGTGTATTGGCAAAATCCTTCCAAACAAACAAACAAACAAATAAATAAATGTCCACCAGGAAGAAGGGACAGGATGACAACTGGGTCTGTGACAATAACTGTCTGATAGTTTATTCAAAGCCCTGTGGATTTTGCAGAAGGCCATTCACTTCTTTCTTATTAGGAAAGTATGTTAGTGATGCATTTGCCAAGTAACAACTAATCTCAAAGTCTCTGGACAGTCAAGTAATTATTTAACAACTACTATATACACTGGAGTTTAAAAAAAAAAAAGCAGAAATCTGAAAGTTTAGAAGAGAGAAAAATTTTTCCAAGTTGGAGAAATTGAAAAAGTCTGTGAAGGATAATATGTTTTGGAAAAGTTTGAATGGCAGGTATATATATGCATATTCTATTATATATTACATATGACAAAACAAACACACAGTTAAGCAAGATAAAGTAAGTTTTTAAAAAAGTTAAAAAGTTGAAGTAGAAAAAAATAAAAGTAGGAAAGATAATACCTGGAATTAGGATAAAATAAAAGCAAAAACCGCCTTATACTAATTATCAGTATTGACAAAAATAAAAATTTAAATATCTGAATTGCAATTCAAAATACTGTTTTACAAGAATGTGTTCCTTATGAAATAATTATTTAATCTCTCTACCTGGTAATTAAGTAGAGTTTAAAATTCATGTCCACACTAAAAGCTGATTTTTTTTTAATACAGTAGGTTCTACTCGTCTGAAATGAAAGAAATCTCACCAAGTCCTTGTCTTTTTCTTTCTTTTTAATGTTTATTTACTTTTTGAGAGAGAGAAGGGGGTGGGGTGGGCAGAGACAGAGAGGGAGAGAGGCCATCCCAAGCTGCCTCCACACTGTCAGCACAGAGCCTGACGTGAAGCTCGATCTCACAAACCGTGACATCGTGACCTGAGCCGAAATCAAGAGTCAGACACTTAACTGACTGAGCCAGCCAGGTGCTCCTGTCCTTGTTTTTTTCTTAAAAATAATCTCTAAGAGTAAGACAACTTTCAAGATACCTGTGGTGGACACTGGAAGTCTGACTACTTCAGATCCTAAATTGCCAAGTAATTTTAACAAGTGCGGTAAGAGTCATTGAGACCTCTCTGATCTTGTTCTTTTATACAAAACAAGCTATACTATTATGGCAAAGAATGCGTGACCCAACAGGGTTGATGATGGGACCAATAACTACAGTTCATTTTTAACCCAAGTTTTGGTACTGTCTAAAACTTGATCAGTCTATGTACCTCAGTCTGTCGACCTGTAAAGTGGGAACCAAGAACAAGCTGCACACCTGGAAAGCTCGGTAAGGTCTACTCCCTGATTTACAAAACGCATACGGGAGTGGTGATAATTTGCATTTATACGATGTTTTACAATGTGCACATAGCATATTTATCATACATTTGCTACACATTTATTAAGTGCCTACTATGTGTCAGGCGCTGCAGGCGTTGGAGCCATCAAGGTGTGCAAAGGTCTAACCAGGGAGACGGACGTGAAAACCAGTCATCGCAGTACAGCGTGATAAGGACAATTGCAAAAGACAGCACAGCCCAGTGGTTAAGAGCACAAACTCCGAGGCATTAGAAATCTGGCCCTGACACATTCCAGAGCTAAGTGGCTTTGGTCAAATTACTTAACCTCTCTATGCCTCAGTTTTTGCATCTGCAGAATGAAGACAATTATTGTGTGTACCTCATGGTATGTTACTGGGATTAAATGAGTTAATAAATATAAACGCTTACGAGAGGACTTAGCCACAGTAAGCACTATTATAAGTGTTTCCTGAATAAACACACTCACCTATACCTATAATGTACAGAGGCAGTGCAGGAAAAGGAGGTGACTGACTGGTGTAAAGGGGGGGGGTCACCTGTTAGGGGAAGTTTCAGAGATGAGATAAAGCTGGAGCTGGTTCTGAAGGACAAGCAGAAGTCAGAGAGATGGAGAAGGGAAGTAGGCAAAGTTACAGGCAAGAAACTCACATGAAAAAGACAGGAATGAAACCACATAGGGTTTTGTTTGTCTTAGTTAAGCAGCGTTGCCCTGCAGTGGCTTGGACTGCAAGTTCCTATTTCACAGCTGAGGCTCAGTTTGATAACTTTCCCATTATGGTTGCCGGATACGTGATGGAACAAGGGCTGGAATTCTGGTGTTCTAACTCCTAGTCCCGTTTACCAACGGCCTCTCGTTGCGCTATGACAATTATTCCAAATGATGTATTTAGGCCTTGAACAACAAAAAAGTCTCTAATGAGACAAAGTAAAAGAAATAAAATGTTATTCAAGGGTCCAAGTGTGAACCTTCGCTAGTGAATGCCCACCTCCCTGCCCGAGGCCCCGAGTGTTGGGTCACTTCCCAGGGACACATCTCAGGTCTCAGCACGCCTCGCCTGCACTGGGTGTTCCACAGGGACCAATCTGACAAGGTAAAAATTTAATGTGGTTCAGTTCGTTCTCTCGCAACAATACTGTTAAGTTTTCAGCAGATGAAACCTTAAGAAATTTGTAGACTTTAAACTTGGGTGTGTAAAGTGGGAGTTACAGATACAAAACTGACAGTAAAAAACGTTCTGAGTCACGAGATCAGTAGCACGTTGTAAATGTCCTTCATTTCCAAGGGTAGGCACAGAACAAACCTGGGACGCACTAGAAAAGCGACCGACACAACATGTAAAAATCAGCTTTACAATAAGCAAAACCTCAAATGACATAGATTACTGGGCCATATTTTAGATCAATATTATAAAGTGTTCTCAGATGCCTGTATTTCATATAGGTGAAAAATACAACTAATTTAAAATTTTTTTACTGTTTATTTATTTTGAGAGAGAACACATGAGAGCGAACAGAGAAAGGGCAGAGACAGGCATGGAGAGAGAGAGAGAGAGAGACAGCGAATCCCAAGCAGGCTCCCCACTGTCAGAGCAGAGCCTGAGGTGGAGGTTTGAACTCACGAACCGTGAGACTATGACCTGAGCTGAAACCAAGGGTCGGACGCTTAACTGAGCCGCCCAGGTGTCCCTACAACTAATTTTAATGTAATCTCACCTAGTAAGATTTCATATGTCAATTCTTTTTTAAGCAGTCCGTCTAATCCGTTGTCCGTAAGAAACGGAATTGAGAAATGCTTGTCACCTTTAGTTGTAGACAAAGCTTTTGCAAAAAATAAAACTTCACTGAAGTTTTTTACACCTACATTTAAATGAGACTGCCACTGTGCTTCCTCAATAACACACAGGAGAAGCAAGGAAAAAGAGGACAAAGAAGAGGTACTCCTCCTAAGGGACTCCCTAATTACCTTCGAAACATCCACAGTCTCCACATTTCCATCCAAGACAATAAAAACTAACGTGCATTACGTGCATTACTCATCACGGTGGCTTAGGCAACCTTAACTTTTACCAATAACCCCTGAGGGCCAAAGGAGAAATCAAATACTAAACAGGCTACGCTGCAGGGCCTGGATGATCACAGTTATATTCAAAACATCTTTCCATTATTCAACTCCCAAACATCATCTACAGACAGGAGAATATAATTTAAACAAAGGAGCTCTTTTTAAAAAAATTTTTTAAAGTTTATTTATTTTTGAAGGAGAGAGAGACAGAGTGTGAGTGGGGGTCGGGGCGGGGGAGGGGCAGAGAGAGGGAGACACAGAATCTGAAACAGGCTCCAGGCTCCGAGCTGTCAGCACAGAGCCCGACGCAGGACTCAAACCCACAAACCACGAGATCATGACCTGAGCTGAAGTCGGACGCTTAACCGACTGAGCCACCCAGGTGCCCCACAAAGGAGCTCTTTCAAAAAGAAGAGTAAGAGTTTTTGTATTCCTGCTATCTCTTCCGTTAAAACCCGACCAAGTCCCGGCTGCAGGAATACTCAAGTAAAATTCTGTGCCCTTAAAAACAACCAGAACGTATCCACGAGATACAGAATCTTGGAAAGTCTCAGGCTAGCCTTGACCCAAATTGCTTTATGGAATGAAGCTACTTAATGCACTGGTCCATTTTCAAAATGGCCATCTGTGTGAGGACCTGATCATTTTTTTAAAAGTTTATTTCTCTCATTTTTGAGGGGGTGGTGCAGAGAGAGAGGGGGAGAGAATCCTAAGCGGGTTCTGTGCTGTCATCCGAGAGCCCTACACGGGGCTCAATCTCATGAACTGTGAGATGATTACCTGAGCCAAAATCAACAGTTGGACGCTTAACTGACTGAATCACGCAGTTGCCCCGGTACACTGATCAATATAAAATTCAGAGACTTAGAAGGTCTTATAAATCTTTCTTGTTCTCACTGTGGCTGCCTGTAATGTAAGCCATTATGAGAGGCCTATACGTATGTCAACTGACTAGACCATTGTGAACTTGAATGAAAAACTCACTCAGAAAGTGAAAATAATGGAGAAAGGCCCTCATTACATTCCTATATTTCACAGAAATAAGAATCACAGATATTCCAGACGTGTAAACAAGGAAATGCTGGAATTTACCAAAAGACAAATGACTCTTACTGTTTTCTCATTAACTGTTCACACTTCAAAAAGTTAACACTTGGAAAAAAAGTTGAACTGAAATAGTCTTAAACCAACAGGTATAAACAGTCTCACACAAAGATATCTGATGACAGATGGGAAGGTTTAACCCAACCCTAACATACCCAAAACATGGCCAATGGGAAGAGACAACTGCTCTCATACTGCCTGCTTTTTCCCTCCCATAAGGTCTGTATGTTGCTCTAGTTGGCACAGCAACTTTTACACTTCTGAGAATCTTTGGAAAATTAAAAATCTTCTCCCCGAGAAAAATGAACACACAAAATTTCACATGCCATTTCAAGGAGTTTGCCCATTTCCAGAAACCCATCCACGGAACCCTCAGAGGTCCAAAACCCCCAAGCAGAGACCTCGTATCATAAGCAGATTTTACTTTTCCTGATTTTGTAACATATATGTAGTGAGGTTTATAAATTAATGTTTTCTCCTCTTCCTACCCTTTCTCTCCATCTCTACAGTGTATCCACGATCAGAAGTGAATTAACAGCTGAACGAAAGAACACTGATGAGTGACATCATTAAGTATAGAATAAAAGATCTTCTATGAACACCGATATACTACTTAACCAGGTATGTGACTTTGGACGAGGCAACTGATGTCACTCAATCTCACTGCATCCCCCCGTAAGACTAGAATAAGAGCGCCCACACCTACATAATCTGGTAACACAGGCAAAGTTCCCAGTACATGGGGGGCTTTCAGTGCTGGCTCCTTTCTCCTTCTCAGCTGAGAAACTCTTTCTCAAAGAAGTTATAAACTATAGGTGACAGAGTAGAGATTTATGTAATTTTAGAGTTTGTTGCACACATTTTTCCATAGTGAACATGAGGTAATGAAGATGAAAAAAAATGCAAAAGATAGGGAAGGGAAAGTAAGGTTCAAAAACGAAATGGGCTAATTATCAACAATAACCAAACTATGGATAGAGTTCAAATGTCCATCGACTGATGAATGGATAAAGAATGTGGTATATATATACAATATATATATATTATACACACACACACACACACACACACAGACCCCCCCCCCACACACAATGGAATATTAGCTATCAAGAAAAATGAAACCTTACCATTTGCAATGATGTGGATGGAGCTAGAATGTATTATGCTAAGTGAAATAAGTCAATCAGAAAGAAAAATACTATAGGATTTCACTCATACGTGGAATTTAAGAAACAAAACAAATGAACATATGGACTTATGACTCTTAATGACAGAGAACAAACTACGGGTTGATGGAGGGAGGTGGGCGGGGGATGGCCTAGATGGGTGATGCACCTGTTGTGATGAGCCCTGGGTTTTGAACGTAAGTGATGAACCACCGAATTCTACTCCTGAAACCAATATTGCGCTGTATGTTAACTGACTAAAATGTTATAAATAAATAAACTCAACAAAAACCAAAAAACGAAATGGGCTAAGCAGACCCATGAAAGAAAAGATACTCATCATCAGAAAAAGGCAAATCAAAACTACAATGAGCTCCCATCTCACACCTGTCAAAAGGACTAAAGTCAAAAACTATGATGTTTTGGTGTTAAATATAATAACAGAATACGATATAATATATATGTGTAGCACTGTATAAACTTTGAAAATGCAAAAAATTTACAAAGTGGCAAATTTAGAATAAAATCTGTAATCCTAAAAAACAAGCAAAAAGCAAACAAAAACAAACAAAAAAACTAAAAACAAAAAAACAAAAAACAAAACCAAAACCCACCAGCAGCAACAAGGGTCGGTGAGGGTGTGGAGTGAAAAGAACCCTCATGTGCTGTTGACGGGAATACAAAGTGCAGCAGCCACTTTGGAAAACAGTTGGACGGTTCCTCAGAAAGCTGAACACAAGAGTTACCGTATGACCCGGCAATTTCACTCTTAGGTATATGCTCGAGAGAACTGAAAATGAATGTTCATATAAAAACTTGCACATAAATGTTCACGGCATTACTCCGAGTAGCCCCAAAGCGCAAACCATCCACAGATATATGAACTGATGAATGCACGAAGAAAATGCACATCCCAAAAAAAAAAAAAAAAAAAAAAGAAAGAAAATGCACATCCGTACGGTGGACTATTATCAAAGCAAGGAATGGAATACTGAGACACAGTGGAACATGGACGAATCCTGAAAAGGTTACGCTAAGCGAAAGACGCCACACACAAAAGGGAATCACCATAGGATTCCGTTTACATGAAGTGGTCAGAGTAAGCAAATCCAGGGAGACGGAAAGTAAATGAGTGACTGACAGGAGCTTGGGGGTAGGGAGGAGCAGGGAGGACTGCGCACGGGTTCCAGGTTTCTTTTCGGGTGATGCAAATGTTCGGGAGCCCGATACTAGTGACGGCTGCACAACCTTGTGAATATACCGGAAACCACTGAGGCCGTACATGTTTAAACGGCGAGTTATACATGGTGGACGAATTATTATCTCCATAAAAATAAATAAAATGGAACAGGCTACCTGGACACGAATAGTCCAAAGGTGGTCTGAGAAAATAAGATTACCTGAAAATTATGACAGCTTACATAAAAATGACACTGCTGGATGAGTGGCTGGGCCATCAGCTAAGAGCCGGGCTCGGACAGCAGAGTGCAGTGAGACCGGGGAAATTAAGGCAGGGCTCTGCCGGGCTCTTCCGTACCGCTGGGCAGGCTACTCTGCCTTTCCAGCCCTCAGTTTCCTCAACCATGAAAATAAGGGATTCCCTTCCAACACTCACATTCACTCACATTGTGTTGATCACGTGTTTCCATTCTTTTGCCTAATTCCTCTGGTCGCCCACTGCCACGTCACTCCCAACCGTTTGAACATGAAGGGCTGTCGTACGCTCCTCTCTCCACCCCCAGTTCCCCAGCCACGTTCCCACAGAGCACTGCTTTTTAAATACTGTGTCTCAGAATCTGCATTTAGGTCGTACTTTTTAAAAAATGTCTTAACAACCAAATATAAAAAAAGAGCCTATCATAATTTCTTGGTCGGACTGTCCAGCTTTACCGTAATTTCCATTTTTTTGAACGTTAAAATTGGCTTATGAATCTCAGGTTGGGGACACCTGTTAAGGGAATATATTATCTATGGTCTTGAAATAAGTATGATACTAAATGAGATCAAGCCCACAAGCTGGCCTGTGGTATAGGTTAGGTTTTTCCAAAACTGGGTCCACCACGCTTTCTCAGTGTGGAGACAGTCACGACCACACTTAACACCCTTCCTTGGATTATTCTATTCAGTCCTCTGCCTTGGTAAGAAAGCATTTAAGGCAGTATGCCAAACAGGTTGTGGAAGGAATCCAGGAAGCCTCAGATACCTCAGAAATTCAGAAGCCTTTTTCCTTTATGTTAATGGTCCCTTTTGTTGGTATTTGTTTTTTTTTTTAATTTTTTTCTTTAATGTTTATTTATTTTTGAGACAGAGAGAGACAGAGCATGAATGGGGGAGGGGCAGAGAGAGAGGGAAACACAGAATCGGAAGCAGGCTCCAGGCTCTGAGCCGTCAGCCCAGAGTCTGACGCGGGGCTCGAACTCACGAACCGTGAGATCGTGACCTGAGCTGAAGTCGGACCCTCAACCGACTGAGCCACCCAGGCGCCCCGGTGTTTGTTTTTCAACGTAAGTTGTAGGCTGAGTGAAACAAAACCGGGTAACAATGCCACGACTATGTCAAAATTAAAGGCAAAAGGGCCCAACCACTCCAGAGGTAAAGGACAGTACAACTTGACTTGGTAGAGGTGTTTCTACATTGGAGGCTGGCACACTGACCCAAGAGATCTTCCCTCCCTCTGGGGAAGCACGGCTGAACACAGAGAAGTGGATTACTAGGGTTCGATTCGGGTTTCTACCCTCGCCACACTGAGTTATGGTTTTGAATCTTCACAAGACAGTGTACCCAGCATATCACAGGCTTGGAAGAGATGGGACTCTGTTTACTACAACTGTTACTCAAACACAGGTTTATTTATAGGTGCCCAGATCTCCTTTTTTCCTCCAAAGAGAGAAATAGCTTTTTGATTTTTTTTCTGATTAAAAAGGTGACGTTTATAGTTCAAAAGGGTTTACACACTAAGCATTTTCTGTGCAATTCTCACTCTACTCTGTTTACAAGCTGTGACTATCATCTACATGCAAAGCGCGAAGAGCCTAATATAAGGTGAAGATATGTTTTTTACTCATTCCTTCAAATAATTACTGTGTTGGCCCTAACCATCACAAGCTTAAAATTTGTTTGAGAGCGAGAACTATACACAAAAAATAAGTCACAATTGCCAAAGAAAACAAATGGTATTTTCTTTTTTTTTAGTTTATTTACTTTGAGATAGAGAGAGAGAACATGAGCATGGGGGGGTGGGGGGCAGGGAGAGAGGGAGACAAAGAGAATCCCAAGCAGGCTCCGAGCCGTCAGCACAGAACCCAGGGTGGAGCTCGAACCCACAAACCGTGAGATCATACCCTGAACCCAAATCAAGAGTCGGACGCTTAACTGACTGAGCCACCCAGGTGTCCCGATGGTATTTCTTTTAGAGGTGCCATACAATTATTTAAAAGGGCAAGAAAGATGTAGAATGCACGGGCTATGGAGGGCCCTGTGCAGAGCATGAGATCTGAGCCAGGTCCTGACAAATGGGAGGGGCGTGAAAAGGCAGAGAGGAAATGAGAAGACAGGTGGAGGAGAGGGCTATGCAAGTGAAGCTGCCATCGGGAATAAGAACAGTATATTCCAGAGGCGATGAAGACACAGACCTAGCCAAAGGAGTCTTGCTGGGAACCAAGAGGCGATCGGGTTAATAAATACAGAGCAGGGACAGAACACGGAGGGTTCTGATTGCAGAGCTGGGAAATACATGCATGACCAAAGGTAGCAGAGAGGGCTGAAAAGGGAGAAATCAACAGAATATGCTGATCAGGCGTGATGGATAAAGAAAGAACACGATCAAAGATGATTCAGACAGTGTGAATGTCCATCCTTTACAGCTAACAGGAAGACACAGGTGGGAGAGGCAAAATAAAAAATGTAAGTAAGATCATCAGCCTCAAATTCAGAGAGGGCATCTCTCTCACACAGTAACTAGAGAAGTCGTTCGTGGCATATCGCTAAAATTCTTTTACGGTGACAACCACTGCCAAAAAATTACGTCCAAACTTCCCTCCAGATCAGACCCCTCACCTTACTGCGCGACTCTCACTTCCCTCCACGTCCCTCCACAAACCTATGCATCAGCTTCAGGGTCCAACGTTCCCTGAGCATCGCAGAATTTCTCCAGGCCGGGCATCAGTGTATCCTGCCGCCTCAGCCAAGAGCGCCTTATCTCCCTCCCTAACAACCGAATCTTGCGAATTTTTTAGTATTCGGTTCAAACACCACTTACTCTTCCTGAAATTCCCCAGCCCCATCACTTCCCCTGTATCTATACTCTACCACTACCACTTCTAACATACTTATTCATTCTATTTTGTCCAAAAATTGCTTATATGTCCACATTCCCATTGCCAGTGGCTGGTTTAGGGGCGGGCCCATGGCCAAGTTTTGGTTAGTGAGCTGTGAGTGAAGGGCCAGCTGGGCGGCTTCTGAGAAAGACTGCCAAGCTCTTAAAAAGCGAAAGAAAGTATTAACCACCCCTTGCTCGATGTTCTCTTGTCTGGATATGATGCCTGGAGCGGAGGTGCCCATCTTGCACCCACGGTGGGAGATGGATGAGGGACAAAGACATTTCCGAGATGGCAGAGCAGAAAGACGGAAAGAATGTGGGTCCTTGATGATGTCTCTGAACCACAGTCCTAAACCGATCCGAGGCTGAGGCATCTTGTTACTTGTAATGATGCATTTTCCCTATTTTAAAATCACTTTGAATTAGATTTTCTATCAGTTGAAACCCAAAGCACCCTACCTGACACAGTCATGTTTAAGATGCAAACGAGACA
Organism: Panthera pardus; assembly: GCF_024362965.1. Taxonomy (NCBI): domain Eukaryota; kingdom Metazoa; phylum Chordata; class Mammalia; order Carnivora; family Felidae; genus Panthera; species Panthera pardus. Next base: position 37,948,218 of record NW_026526876.1, read on the forward strand.
ACTAAGGACACAAGTCAAGTGGCCACCTGGCCAAAAGAGTGTGGGGATGGGCGGCGGGGGGCGGGGTGGTGTCAGGCCTGGGGTTGAATATTTGGGAGACATCAGCACACAGAAAGAATTTAAATTTGGGGGCTGGGAAGACGGGATAAACAGAGAAAAGAAAACACCGCGGCACCTCAGGGCAGAGGAGAAAGAGCCAACCAAGAGGAGAGGAAAAACTCACGCGGAGGTGAAAGGAAACACTAAAAAGTGCAGAGCACCGAAGCCACGAGATAAACACATTTTCCTCAAGAAAGGACTGGTTAGCTGTATCAAGTGCGGCTAAAGCACGGAGTAGGAGAGAAAACTGACCACCGAATTTAGGGGCTGAAGTCATTCCCTAAGCCGAAGGGCCCCCTGTCCTTCCGCGAGCCTCCCCCCTCCTCCCTGGACAAACAGCAGTGTTGAGTTAATGAGTATACTGGCTCAGGGCTGAGGCTTGGGCTGGGTTCTGGAGCTCTCACCCCCTGGCCGTGGGGCCTCCTCAACCAGCTGGCTAAGTTGTGATGCGGGGGGCATGGGGGCTGAGGAACGGAAGCTGGGGGTGGGAGTCGGCCCAGGGAGAAGGCCTGAGTTGGGTTTTTAAGGGTGGGGGAGACCTGACTGTGTCCGAACGCCAGTGGGAAGGAACACCTCTCACCGCAAAGGATCCATTACAAGAAACCATCTTGCAATTCATTACAGTGGGAGGTTAGTTCCTTAAGCTTTCAAACATTAGACACAGGAGAAAAATAGGATAAAGCCTCGAGCGCTGAGCTCCGCCTCCCTTCAGAACGTGTCAACAAAAGAAAAAAGACGGCGCCTTATAAAAAGCAGTAAGAGTAAACAGCACATGAAAAGTGCTCAGTTCTCTTGGTTCCCGCCATAAAGACGGTCCGCACCCTGAAACCCAAACTCAAAATACTAAACCATGAAAGTCCAGACAGCTAAAAGCTAAGGACACCTGTAACAGAGCTACCAAAAACCCGTTTGGAATACCCACCTAAAACGCTGTCCGTCTGCCATCCTTTCTCAAATCCTAAGTATTTTTTTTTCTTTTGGTCTTACTGAAGAAATACGTCGTCTCGAGATAAGCTTTCTATAAGCTTGTGTACAACAACCACATAAGAAAATATTAAAACATTTTTATGTTCACTTCAGGAGATTTCGAAAATTTAAAACCACTCCAAGTTAAAATAGGACCACTTCAAAGAAGAAGGGATAATCTCAAAGTTAAGACCAAAACAGCTTTTGATACAAACCACTGCATGTTACAGAAACAGTAACCTAGTTTCATTTTGAGTGTAGCGTTTGCTGCCCTCAAGGGACCTGCAACTTTCGAGCAAGATTTTTTCATTAAATGCCAGATAAAAGGTAAAGTGTAGGGGGAATTTTTTCAACACATCTTCACATCTTCAGGCTTCAACACATCTCAACTCTTCAGGTTAAGGAAAGAAAGACCCAATCGTTATGCGCGCGCGCACACACACACATACACACACACACACACACACACACAAAATTGACAAACCTCTGTTAGTTACTGGTGACATAACACTAAGATTTTAACTCTAGGCTAAGCTATAGAACAGCTAGTAATTTAACAATCTACTTGGCGGGGGGGGGGGGGGGGGGGGGGGGAGCCCTCAGCAACACACAAAATTGCTCTCAGCTCTTTGCTCCCTGGCCCAACAACTGGTCAGTAACAACCTGAGCAGGGAAAGCAGATGGGAGATGTTCAAATACAAAAGTTATTTTTCCACATGGAAGTCTTAATTACCTTTTCCCAGAACAGGATTCTCCACATTGAACTGGTAATGACTACACATGTTTTCAGGAGGACAAAAATCCCAAATGTCCAAGTTTCTGAATGAACAGCCTATTTTAAGACACGATTTGCTCTGGAGCTCCAGAGAAGTTACTTTTAAGGTATAAATTAATTAGTAACAATACACACTTTCGAGATTTATATTTTAACTGCACTGGAATGTCTTAAAAACATGAGCCTATGAGCAAAGGCCCCGAGCTCAAGAGGAAGTGAACAGACTCCTGGCTTTGCAGACAAATGAGTAGGTGGAGGGAACATTCAAGTGATTTTTTTTTTATACAATGTTTCTTAACCTAAAGAAAACCGCAGCTCTTCACAACACGTGTACTATAAATAGATGTTAATAAAAAACTGAATAAATCTGTATTTGCCTGCTTCTTTGGTTTTTTTAAATAACTTTTGTCTTGAGTGGTCAAGATAACCAAGCCAACGGGACCGAGCAGGGTGCCCAGTCAGAGGCCTGAGGACACAGGACTGCATGTAATTCCCCTTCATCTGTTTATGTGGAAGGAAAAGATCTTAGTTAGTAACGTGGACTTTGCACATAGACTTCCTTTACCACCATCAAAGAATTTTCACAGAAGTTCACATCAATGCAAATTTTCTGGCACTGCTTTTGGCAATATCTGTAAGACATGTGGCTAGAGAGACCCAAGATAGTTCTGATCACAGAAACGTTGTTCAAGTAATCACTCCCTCCTTCCTCAGCTCCTCCCCACTAAAAACCACATTTATCTAAGCCTCGACAAAGTTCCTGTCAGATAATTACTCGTCTCTCATAAATGGAAAAAACTAAGGCCCAGTGGCTAAAAGGTGAGTCCGAGGGATTCTGAAAGAGCAAGAACTAGTTGAATATATAACTGCTAGGCTCTCTTCTCCCTTTAAAATCCAACCAGAAGCCAGATGACTTTTTTTTTTTTTTTAAGAGGCGAGGGGTGGTGGTAAGCAGATTATCTAGATTTTCTGATATTTTTATAACGAACATGGATTAATTCTATAATAAACAAAACAACTAATTCCAAACTTAAAAAAAATAAATGAATTTGGGGCTCCTGGGGGGCTCAGTCTGTTGAGCGTCCGGCTTCGGTTCAGGTCATGAGCTCACGATTTGTGAGTTCGAGCTCCAGGACCGGCTCTGTGCAGACTGCTTGGAGCCTGGAGCCTGCTTCAGATTCTGTGTCTCCCCCGCTCTCGCTCTCTCTCAAAAATAAACAAACATTTAAAAAAAATTTTAACAAATAAATGAATGAATTCACCACACCCATTCAGATTCAACGTGTCGGATCATTCAGATGCAAGTGTTAATGAGAGAAAGTTGGGGAAAGGGCGCAATCATGATTTAACTAAGCCTAACAAACACTTAAAATCTACACCAACCCTCCAAATATGAGCAGGCTTTTACTAACAGTCAACAAATACTTACTGAGCGCCAACTACGTGTCAGGTGCCACAGACATAACTGTGAACATAACAGGTATGTTCCCTGATCTCAGGAGGCTTATGGATACTGTCAATTTGTTTATATTCTACTTCGCTGGGCAAAGCCCTGGTTTACTTGTTTCTCTCAAAGTAATTGTTAATAATGCCCCTCTCACACATCTCCCAGGCTGGCCAATAAATTATACGGTTGCCTATTTATGCAAAAACAAAACGATTCTTCCTACAGGGCAACAGGTCTGTAAAATGTAGATCATTTCAAGGTTTTCGCTTTCTTTTTAAATTCATTTCATTCCTTTTTAGTTCGGCTTTTCTTAAATGATAAAATGTAACTTGTTTTAGACATTCATCTCGCTTCGCTGTATGATTTCACCTGGTATACAATGAAATCCACAACTTGCTTTAATCAAGTAAGAAGAAATCAAAATCTGATTTTATCACCTCAAAAAATGTATGCAAGTAAGTAAAATGAAAAAAAAAAAAACTTTAAAGACTATAAACCCCTTGAGGGCAGGCAGTTCTTCTCGAAACACTACTTCAACATTCTAACCTGTGTTGAACTCAGTACTAAGAAGCCACTGTGGTTTTGAGGTATTTCCTACTAAAAGGAAAGAGGACAGGAAATGCATAAATCTGGAACTTCTTGTCATAATGAAAAGCAAGGAAACTATCAAAGGCTACCAGGGCTGGGTCAAAAGACTCAGGAGCCAGCCTGATAAGCACCTAATGGACAAAGACAGAGGCGATTCAGTATCAACGAGGATTGACAACATTAGTGGACTGACACACATCAAATATGCTTAAATCCATTTAAAGTCACATTTAGAGCTTGCTAAGAGAACCAACTCATTCTTTTGAAAACTGGTAGGTGAGGGGCGCCTGGGTGGCTCAGTCCGTTGGGCGTCCGACTTCGGCTAAGGTCGTGATCTCGCAGTCCGTGAGTTCAAGCCCCATGTTGGGCTCTGTGCTGACAGCTCAGAGCCTGGTGACTGCTTCAGATTCTGTGTCTCCCTCTCTCTCTGCCCCTCCCCTGCTCACACTCCTTCTCTCTCTCCTTCAAAAGTAAATAAACATGAAAAAATGTCTTAATAAAAAAAGAAAAGGAAAAAGAAAGCTTGTAGATCTAAGAACAAATTTATAAAAGGTAAAAGGGACTGAGGAACATGTTAAATGACACCACATGGATGCAATCAGCAAAATCCAGACTATGAGAAACTACACAACAAATGATCCAGATCCTTCAACTAAAACTGCAAAGAAAAAAAAAAGAAAAAGAAAAAAAAGAAAAAAAAAAAAAAAAAGAAAGGAAGGAAGGATCACACCTATAGATTAAAGAGACTTAACAGACATAATTAACTAATCACTCTTCTTTGGACCCTAATTCAACATTCTAGCCTATGTCTGTTGAAAAAACAAATTGGAAAAACAATTATGAGTTCATTGAAAAATATAAACGCCGATTGAAAATGATGTTCAGGAAGTTTTTAAATGTAATAATGGTATTGCAGTTGTCTTTTTCAGAAAGAATTCTTAGATTTATAAGTAATAAGATATGATGTCTAGAATTTTTTTAAAGTAATCTCCGTACCCAACATGGGGCTCGAACTCACAAACTAGAGATCAAGAGTTAGATGCTCTGCCAACTGAGTCAGCCAGATGCCCCTAGAGTTGCTTCAAAGGAACTGGAAAAGGGAGTATAGTGAGGGCAAATATATATATGAATGAAACAAAATTGGCCATGTAGAGATAACTGTTGAAGCTGGGAGATGGACAAATTAGATTTATCACATTTCTCTCTTTTTTCTTTTTTATATTTGAGAGTTTCTTTTTTTAATTTTTTATTTATTTTTGAGAGACAGAGAGCGAGAGAGCAGGGGAGGGAGACACAGAATCCAAAGCAGACTCCAGGCTCTGAGCTGTCAGCACAGAGCCCGACGCAGGGCTCGAACCCACGAACTATGAGATCACGACCTGAGCCGAAGTCGGATGCTCAACCGACCGAACCACTCAGGTGTCCCTATATTGGAGAATTTCTGTAACATAAAAAGGCTTTATTCAAAAGCAGCCTTACCTCCTTTTAAAAAGACCAAAAACCAGGATCATAACTTAGAAACATACAGAACCCTAATCTGACAACGTAGAAAAAAAATAACAACAACTACAATTAAATCTAAATTGACATTCTGATCTATGGAATTAAAGAGAAAATAAAATATTGTGTGAAAATTCCTTCACATTAGGACCACTACTTCATTTTCTCTTTATCCAACTCAAAACTCGTTATCTCTAAAAACTATAATGTGGGCAATACGGTGTATTTCTGCCTTAATAAGACTATAATCCCGAATACGTTCACACACAATGATCAAAAATAAAGGAAAAATTAAACGTGATAGGAGTAAAACAACTGCCTGGGAAGGTCACCGCTCGGTCAAGACTGGAATCCAACCTTCTAGGCAGCAGCCGCTGCTGGGTTTTGCTTTTTAAGTTTTCAAGGACAGAACGGTAACACCACAACCTTCTTTTGCCTTTACGTGGAACTATGTACATCTGGCTGCAGGTAAGGTTTCAGACCTACACTGCTCAAGGCCACAGCCAAGGTTTCCGTAGGGACTGGCGTTCAAACGGCCTCCTGCGCATTCTCTGGCTGATACACGACATAGCAGGGTCTGTCACTTTGCATACACGGGTCCAACGGAAAGACCGTTGTGTAAAACTTGCTGTCCTGTGAGGGAACCAGGATTCTCTTCTTGTTCAGTCAACGTGGCGGTGGCGGGGTTACCGCGGGCACAACGGTCTGAAGCATTTCACCGCACAAAAGCCGGTCGGGAGAGAACCGCGGCTCTCAGCCGTTACATAAAAACCTACCTCCTTCCATTCCTGGTGTGCTCCCTCCATCCTAGGTCAGCAAATACCACGTGTCCTCAAGTCTACGCGGCACGTTTGTTTTCTGTTTCGAAAAGCACAACGCTACGTGTCTGACCCCAATTCCAGGACGCTATTGCCTTTCGGTTTTTATTTTACGGTCAAGTCCGCCGAAGGTCCCAGTGAATCAGCTGCAGCCTCTGACCGAGGCTCCAAACCTCGTGTTCCTTTTTGGCTCTTCCCTCCGCCTCACTCCTCTCTCTCATGAGCCGACAAGTGCTCGTTTAACCAAGTGCCCTGTCCTCTCTGTTCCGACTGCTAACACGACCTCCCGGTTCAGGCCCAAATCACCTCGTACACAGGTTGTAACGGTCTGTCTGACTCCCTCTTTCAAACCACATTACACACAGATCTTCTAAACCCCAGTTTCCTAAAGAATGTGGATCATGTAACTCGCCAGCTACAAAATCTTTATTGGTTTCTAAAGCCTTGGAATAAGCTACCACTCCTCAGCAGAGCATTCCAAAAGTTTTGAGCCAAACTGACGTTTTCAGTTTTAGCTCCCAAGGGCCTCCTCTCCCGTCTAACATCCTTGTGCCCTCTCTCAAACACACCTTGACTGTTTCTACCTCGAAATCTTTGACTATGCCATTTTTTCCATCTACCTAAAACATGGCTGCTCCCCCATCATTCAATTATAAAATCCTAGCCATCTCTTAAGACCTAGCTCAAATGCACCTTCTTCTTGAAGCTTTTCTGGATCACATTTTTGTTTCCTAGAATGCTTAAGAGGATTTTTTTTTTCATTAAAAAAAAAAAAAATGTGGCGTGTTGATGGAGGGAACACTCAAGGAGTCCCACTTATTCAGGAAGAAAAGTGATTTTTTTAAAATCCACATCTATTTTGGGGTGCCTGGGTGGCTCAGTCGGTTAAGCGACCGACTGCGGCTCAGGTCATGATCTCGTGGTTTGTGAGTTCAAGCCCCACGTCGGGCTCTGCGCTGACAGCTCAGAGCCTGGAGCTCACTTCAGATTCTGTCTCCCCCTCTCTCTGCCCCTCTCCTGCTCGCACTCTGTCTCTCTCTCTCAAAAATAAATACATATTAAAAAAATAAATAAATCCACATCTATTTTAATGTTCCCAATTCCTTCCTCCTCTCCCATAAACCAAACAGTTTCCAGGAGTGATTCAAATTAATATGAGTTTAGATGCCATGGTTTACCTCGGGAAGGATTCTCTGCATTAGAAAGCGTAGAGTCAAAGATACCCAAGTATAATGGTGTTCTTTCTCAAGGCCAGCACCTGTTTCTCCCTCAAGAACCACCTAATACTTGGAGTGCCTGGGTGCCTCAGTCAGTTGAGCGTCCGACTTTGGCTCAGGTCATGATCTCACAGTCCTCGAGTTCGAGCCCCGCGTCGGGCTCTGTACTGACAGCTCAGAGCCTGGAGCCTGCTTCTGTGTCCGTGTCTCCCTCTCTCTCTGCCCCTACCCCACTCGCATTCTGTCTCTGTCTCTCTCAAAAATAAATCAACATTAAAAAAAAAAACTTTTAAAGAACCACCTAATACTTAAAATTCTCTCAGAGCCAGTCATTACAGACGTTATAGGCAGAGTAGACTGGTGACCACTACCTGTGATTAAGAGACAAGTTAATTTCCCAGTAAACAAAAGATGGCTATTTTTCACGTGCTCCTGGAGACAGCAACTCGTAACTGTATGGGAAAGGGTACCCCTGTGCAAGTTACACTCATCCATGTTATAGATCGTATTTTTCTTACTTTTATTTTAAAAGTTTGAGAGAGAGAGAGAGAGAGAGAGAGACAGAGAGACAGAGAGAGCATGAGTGGGGTAAGAGCAGAGAGGGAGAGAGAGAATCCCCAACAGGATCCACACCGTTAGTGCAAGCCCGAAGTGGGGCTCGAACTCACGAACCGCATGATCATGACCTGAGCCGAAATCAAGAGTCAGATGCTTAACCAACTGAGCCACCCAGACACCCCGTATTTCTATATGGAACACAGACGGGTAGAGAAAAAAATCTTCAAGTTTACCCTAAAATGGCCTTGGGCAAAACTGCCTGTAAATGTCAAAAGATAACTTTCAGAGATACTAGTGCTAAAGACGAGTTATACTTGTCTAAATACAGACCCAGACACATTACGTATGGTACATACAATGTATGACTAAAATTAATCTATGAACAGATATTCAAGTTCATTTAAGCACGGAGTTTAAAAGCCTGATTTAGGATGTTTCCAAATAGAGAAAGGATAGTTGTTGATGAACTAGTGAACTCTGGGTTAAATATGGAGTTGATAGTAATATACCAATGTTGTTTCCTTAGTTTATGTAAGACTTTAACAAGGTTATGTAAGAACTTAACAGTAAGGGGAACTGGATGAGGAGTAGACAAATACTCTTTCTACAATTTTTCTGAAAGCCTAAAATTATTCCAAATTTAAAAATTATTTAAAAAAAATGTTTAACAGAACTTATTGGAATAACACAAATTGAGTTATTTATAATCACTTTAATTAAAAGATTCCCTTTGAATTAAAAAAGCAGGTTGCTTTATCAGTTAACTTTTCTCCAAAGTAATTTTTAAACTTTGTTTTTTAAGGCTTTGATGTTTTTACACATTCTCGGGTTTACTTGGCAAAGACTATCAATTAGCGAATGGGCTGGTTTTTTTCAGCAGGACCCATGTGCAAACATGTGTACATATGTTTTATGGCTTTAATCCCAAACTGGCTAATGCCAAAATAGCCTGATGTACAACATTGCCTGGCACAGCAGATTATCTAAGTAGGGAGTAACCTTCCTTAGAGGGGTTCAGTGCTATTTTCCTAAGTGTGACGTGTGCATTCTTTTGGACCTAGCCATCAAGGAATTCACCAAGAGAAGATAATGCCACAAGCATAAAAAGATGTGTATACAAGGGCATTCACTGTAGCATTATTTATTATAACAAAAAACTTGAAACATAAATAATGGTACACACAGACACCAGCATACTACGTAGCCATCCAGATGTCGTATGGATTTATATTATTTAACACTGAAGTATGTCCACATCAGAAAAAAAAAAAAAAAAAAAAAAGACTAAAGAGCCGGCTCATGTCATCTCATTAATGTAAAACCATGTCCTTACAAGTATGTCTTGTACAGTCATACCGAGAGATGTCTCAGGATAGAGTAAGGATGGGGAAGGAGATACTTCTTTTCTTTGTATTTTTCTGAAATCCTTACCTAGTTTTAAATAAGCATGTATAATTCTTTAGAAAAATAATAAAGCTATTTTTTTAATGCTATATTGAGGCAACTTGTCTGCTACTCACAAAAAGTCATTAAAGACAAGTAGCTAAATACGTAATCTTTTTTAAAAATGTGATCCTCTGGGCACCTGGGTGGCTCAGCTGGTTAAGTGCCTGACTCTTGATTTCAGCTCAAGTCATGATCTCATCTTCCTGGGATCGAGCCCCGAGTTGGGCTCTGAGCTGGACATGGGGCCTGCTTAAGATTCTCTCCTTCCCTGCCTCTCTTCCTCTCCCTCTGCCCCAGCCCTGCTCACACTCACATGCTCTCTCAAAAAAAAAAAAAAAAAGAAAAAAAGAAAAGAAAAAGAAAATGGCAAAGTATTTGCTATTAAATTTCGCAAACTGTAACCCTAGAGAGCTAAGGAATAATTACGATATAAAAATATCCAACATTAGCCAAAAGATTATAGGCTGCCAACGTTAACTGTAACATTAGCTACATGACTGTTGCTTATAGATGTGACACACACCATCACAATGTCACGTTTAGCTCCAAACGACTAACTATAGTTATAAATATCAAGTAATTTCATATGGATTCTATTTATAAATATGTATACTGCTTACAGTGTTCTTACTTTAGCTCAGAAGACGGGTCAGTAGGCTTTTTCTGCACAAGCAAACACAAATCTGTCCTCTTGTCAAGGACTTCTCATTCCAAATCAATGGATTTGGGAACTGCAGGAGAACTTACAACACATTCGATATTCTCGGTTATAAGAGAGATAAGAAAACAGAGGCTCAGAAAAGTTAAATGGCTCCTTTAAAGGTCAACAGCTGGTTGACGGTAGAGCTGGGCCTACCACCCAGATTCTGGTCATAAGGCTCCAAATGATGACTAAAATCAAAAAAATGTTGACCGTTATTAGGTGCTGACAGAGATGCAGAACTGGAACTCTCAGGTTTCTGGTGGGGACGCAAAGGAGCACGTTGACCCTGGAAAACACACCTGACATACACACTACATGACCCAGCAACCCTGTTCCTAGGTATGCACTCTAGAGAAATGAAAACTTACAGTCACTCTGAAAGCCGTCCGTGAGCATTTACGGAGGCTTTGCTTAGAATCACCAAAAACTGGAAACAATCCAAATGGCCTTCAACAGGTGAATGGAAAAACAGTGCGATCCATCCACAGAATAGGACAGAATATTACTTGGCAATAAAAAGGAGCAAAATGTTGATACCTACAAAAACTAGGACGAATCTCAAAGGTATTATGCTGAAAGCAGTCTCAAAGGGTTACACGCGGTATGATCCCATTTAGGTAACATTCTCCACAAGAGAAAACACTCATGATGAACAACGGATCAACAGCTGCCAGGTTCGGAGGGTGGGGGAGTGCACTGTGGCAGGAGTGTTTCCAGACAACGGAACCGTTCTGTCTCCTGACTGTGGCGGCGGTTACACGAGTCCGTAACATGTACTGATGTTCACAGAACTGCACACGTACCAAAGTGTCAGTTTCACCGTACATTAACTTAAAAATTAAAACGAATGCCTTACGCAGTCTCTGCGTTCTGAAAGTCAGAAATATTTCTGGGCTTTTAAATTCAGTTTTTTTAAACTTCAGTTTTTAATTAGCAAAATAAAATGATTTAATGGGTCCTTTCTTATAAAATCTCATTGCCAAGAAAAGAACATATTTAACTTGGCAAGTTACATAACCTCACTTTGTCTCAATTTCCCTGCTGGTAAAATGGGGTAATAATACACTACCTCAAAGGGTTATATGAGGATTAAATGGCAAGTGCTTTGTAAAGGTTGATAAGTAGCAAAAATACAGACACTATATATAACTTTGGGTACAGAAATGAAAGACAATGCCAACCATGTAACTTTTAAGTTTTTATCCTTCTGGAGAACGAGGTTCTGATAAGTGCTTTTCTGATAGGGCGGTCTCTGAAACACAGTTCGACCCTGGAGTCTGATTTTCACACAGAAGTAAACATTCACCACTGAGTCCTTGCTATACGTTTATTCTGTACTCATTCTACATAAGCAAATGATTGTCTAAACCAGGCTCTGTGTTAAAGAAAGTTACACTATACAGTTAAAAATATCTTTCTATATGGGGCGCCCGGGGGGGGGCTCAGTGGGTCAAGTGTCTGACTTCGGCTCAGGCCACAATCTCGCAGTTAGGGGGTTCGAGCCCCGCGTCGGGCTCTGTGCAGACAGTTCGAGCCTGGAGCCTGCTTCCTCTGATTCTGTGTCTCCCCCTCTCTCTGCCCCTCCCCTGCTCATGCTCAGTCTGTCAATAATAAGTAAACATTTTTAAAAAATGCTTTTTGTTAAGGACGATATAGGGAGGTGATTTTCAAACTGCCCGACCCAACCCAATTTTTTTAAATGAAATAGAATTGAAAAAAAAAACAAACACAACAGAATGCTTCACAAATGGTAAGGGTAAGGTGAGCACTGTTTCATGAAGTCTTGCTTCAGCTGCGGGTAGGGGTACTCGATGTGAGCAAACACCCATGACCACACACGCGCTGCTTTTTACTGTGGGTCACGGTCAGAAAGTTTGAGAAAGAGCGCTATGGAGAACTCAATAAACAGTTTTAGACGGAGAACGGTCCCATTCTGCAACATCTGGCCTCTGTGGACAAATCTTTTTAGTGTTCACTAAAACCTGTTCACCACCTGACCTTAGAAGTCATCCTCAAAGAAAAAAATCTAACTTTCCACTGGAGCTGATGAAAAGGTCAGAGAGAGAATGGGAGGCAGAACAAACTACCTCTTGGACATCGTTACAATACCCGACAAGGTGGAACAGGGGCACGAGTGTATATGTCCTTTACCACGACCTGACAGGAAGAAACCAGCCACATGGAAGTAGAAAATTTTTATACTATGCATGTATTTTCCAAATTTAATTTGAACATTGTTGTCACTGAGCAACATTAAGTTTAACTTACAAGATTTAAATATATTTTATGTAGGGGCGCCTGGGTGGCCCAGTCGGTTAGGCGTCCGACTTCGGCTCAGGTCGTGATCTCGCGGTCTGTGAGTTCAAGCCCCGCGTCGGGCTCTGCGCTGACAGCTCAGAGCCTGGAGCCTGCTGTGGATTCTGGGTCTCCCTCTCTCACGCTCTCACTCTCTCTCCAAAATAAATATTAAAAAAAAATTTTTTTTTAAATACCTTATGTCAAACAAGCAAATATTTTCTTTTGGAGCAGAAGGAGATGCCCATTAGGATCAGAAAAGTTAAAATGTGTCTGCCTTGGGGGCGCCTGGGTGGTTCAATTGGTGACGCGTGGCACTCTTGGATTTCGGCTCAGGTCAATGATCTCAAGGCTCCTAAGTTCAAGCCCTGCACTGGACTCCAGGCTGACAGCTCGGAGCCTGCTTGGGATTCTCTCTCTGCATGTGCGCGTGCACGGTCTCTCAAAATAATAAACTAAAAATAAATAAATAAATAAATAAATAAATAAATAATAAAACCTTCACTCTCTGCATGTGCGCGTGCACGGTCTCTCAAAATAATAAACTAAAAATAAATAAATAAATAAATAAATAATAAAACCTTATTACAGTTTAGAAAACTACCTAGCTTATTTCTTCTGTAGACTAAATAAACTAAATGTGACTTCAGTGTGCTAAATCCAACAAAGTCAATGCTACAATTGCTACCTGCCTCGTAGCATCAGCCCAGTGAGGTGCCTCATAGCAGTGTTTCTCAACTTCAGCGCGGCTGACGTGTTAGAGCAGAGAGATCATCCTTTGTTATGAGGGGCCGTCCTGGGCCCTGTAGCATGTTTAGCCACATCTCTGGCCGGTAGCCCCACCACACCCCCCCCGCCCCCCCCTGGCCCAGGGCCTCCTTGTGTCAAATCAGAGCTATCTCCAGACCTTGCCGACTATCTCCCGGAGGTAAAATCGCCCTTGGTTGAACTACTGCTTTATAAATTTGTATTTTAATCGCGATTTCCACGTTTGGGCAGTAAGAGGGAGAAAATGGCAATACTGCAATTACAGCAAAAAAAAAAAAAAAAAAATGTGATCAAATGCAGTTTTCAATGGAAATGACGACGCCTCAGCAGTTATTATGGTTCGTGGGCACATACAATTACATTCCACCGACCAACCCGGCAGGGCGACCAAATTTCAAAATATTCAACACCAGGTTGACTGTGTTGCCGTAAATTTCTCCTGTTGCTATGTGTTTAAAACCCCGAGTTTCCAAAAAGTTTAATTATACCACGGTTATAAAAATATTAGCTAAACACTTTTAATAACTAGCAATGCAAGAAGGATTATTATATGAATATTCTGAAATGAAGCAGTAAAAGAAATATTTAGCAGTTACAAAGACAAACCTTTCAAGAGATGTAACTATTTTTAAGACCTATTCTGTCACATTAAGCCCCTCTTTTGGGATGAAAATACATAGGGTTTGCTTGTAGATTGACTTCAGAATTCTCTTAATATGGTACAACTCCAAGCTAGGTTTGAAAATTTCAAACCATTTAAAAAATGGTTTGAAATCATTCCCACTAAATATTTCAAAATGCAATTTAAAATAGGGCATTATCATTTCCCTCCGGAGAGGTGAGGGACACTTTTCTAAATTAAAAAAAAAAAAAAATTATTATTAGGTATACATCCACATGGATCAAACATTTTAAGAAAGTATAGCAGATAGAGCACCACTACTCACGACAGCCAAGACCAGAAATAACCCAAATGCCCATCAATGGGAGAATGGACAAATAAATTATTACAGTATATGCAACTGAATATTACATGAGGCAAAATGAGTTATTACACGCGAAAGTAAGAGTGAATGTTATAAACATAATTTTGAGTGAAAGACACCACACACAAATCAAATGAGCAATCCTGTACTCCACTTATACACCGCTTAGAGATTTTCCACAGCCATACGTGGCTTTCTCATTCTTTTTTACAGCTATAAAATTTATCCTGCTGCGTGAACATACCCTAGTTTATTTACCCAATTTCTATACAGATGGACATTTAGGTTTTTTCCAAACTTTTGTTGAGTTTATCTGGAGGACTCTGTCTGCTCTGGAGGCTACAAAGAAAACTGCCCGGCTCTCTAATAAGGATCTTTCAGGCAAGGGAACTTCAAATCCCCTCCTCTTAGGAGGAACTGGGTAAAAAAAAAACACAGATTTATCCGTACAACTGAAATATCTCACACACACACACACACACACACACACACACACACACACACTCCTCACCCCCTCCAAAAACCCAACACTTTATCATATGTGTCAATGTCCACAGGCCACTGACGTGACTTGAGACACGTTAAAATGGCACATTTGAAAGGACGAAAACAATTCGTGAGGGCCTACTTATACTCATTTCGTAGGCCACACAGGGTAATTAAGAAGTTATATGCCACTGAATCCCCAAAACCGAATCAAAATTCCAAAGCTGAAAAAGTCTAAATTCCAAAGCTCTTCACGACTATATCCACGACTAGCATCCAAGACAAAAGGGAATCACCCAACACGGTTTACCCTTATGAAACAAATCCGGCCGAGAGTACTGACCCTCGGATGCCACGTGCAGAGCAAGGCCCCGAAGTCAGGCAATGGAGCCGCACCCTGCCTCGTTTCTATTTCTGTTCCAACAATCCCTTCTCACCACACGGACTGGTTTACCAAGAAACGTTCAGAAGCACCTGGCTCTCCACTAGGCCCCGTGACGCCAGTACACCAGAAAAAATAACAGTTAAAAGAAAAACAGGCGCGCCTGGGGTGGCTCAGTCGGTCGAGCGTCCGACTTCAGCTCAGGTCACGATCTCCCAGTTCACGAGTTCGAGCCCCGCGTCGGGCTCTGTGCTGACAGCTCAGGGCCTGGAGCCTGCTTCCGATTCTGTGTCTCCCTCTCTCTCTCTCTCTGCCCCTCCCCTGCTCATGAACTGTCCCTCTCTGTCTCTTAAAAAATCAAATAGAACATTTAAAACAACTAAAAAGAAAAAAAGAAAAATAGCACCCTCGTCCCCAGAGAAAGTTTACTTAGCAAAATGTAGTCTGGTTGAGAAAAAAACACGTAGCTCAATCATCCCAATTTTATTTGTTTAGTCAGTCTGGGCTCACCTGGCTCAAGTCCTCTTATTATGATACATCTGGCCAAGATTAAATTTTTTCAAGTGTTCTGCAAAACCTAAGGCAAATCTAAGGCCATTATTTGCCAATCCCTCTTTATCAGCAATCCAATACTAGTGACTGATTTCCATTGATGGGAAAGCCCCTAGGTGGCTCAATAATACAAGAAAACAGGGATTAACAGATTCCCTTGAGGTAAATCCTAATGCATTACTGATGTGTCTACCTTATCTGAAAAGTCTCTACGTAACTCTTGCGGGTTCGCTGGCTTATCACAACGATATCCGGCAAAAATGACAGAATAATTTAATTCTATGGAACCCAAGAAATTCTATTTTAAAAGCTCCATGCACTGAATAGAACCGTACACATGCCCTCGAATCTACTTTTCGAAGTAATTAATCTCTTACCCTATGTTTTAAAGAGGAAAAAAAAATGTCATATTTTTACAAAACCACCTTTGGGGCTAAAAACAAGGCTAGGGATACACACACACAATCTGTAGGTACAGGCCAAAAGCAGAGAGTTGATAAAATCTGCCAGGTAAGGCGACTTGACTGTTCTTTCCTTCACCCACCGAAGCAAAAATGCCTAAGGCAGTCAGACTTATAACCCTAATGACAGTTTATGATCAAAACCTCAGATGAGCAGTGGGAATTCTTTAGGCGAGAATGTCCCTAAGTGTTTCTTAAAATCAAACCTAACTGCTCTATAAACAAACAGATTAACTAAAATAAGCGTCTGATGTCTTCACTGATTCTACCGAGCACTTTATGGCTTACGTTAGCCGTGACAATTTACACAAGGCTTTGCACATGATTCAGCTCTGGACACAGAACGCACCGAGATACGTTAACATCCCGAAACACCCCTTTCACCACAGAAGCTCTGAACACGCTTAAAACAAGCACAGCCTGCGGGTAAGCGCTGTAGAAACTGGAGCTAAGTCTTACGGTCTCCACCACATTCAGCCAGCCATAGAGCAACAAATCAAAGTTCCAATAAGCACACTGCACCTGCAAGACTCCGGTGCGCTCCAAGTCAAATATTTGCAATTTTTTCCTCCCAAATCTGCACAAGTGAAACACCGGACCTCTTGCAAACCAGAATGATCTGCATTTTCCCTCATCAGCCATTCCTGCCATTTACTGCCTCCTTAACAGGTACATGTGCCAGGAACTGCCAGAAGCTTGCACACAGCATCTCTAATCTTCATAACAAATCCCATTCTCCTGGCGAGGTAACTGAGGCCAGAGAGATCAAGGTGATACGCCCGCTGCCATACAGCCAGTAACTGCTAAAAGCCTGGAGTGAAGGGTGATTTTTTTTTTTTTAAACCGTTCGCTTTCACAGTTTACTTCTTCGATAGGCTCCAGACAATTCAAAAGCAAAATCCCATCAGTAGCGCTGCTGATCAACTTTTTTCTACAGACTTGAAAAGTATCGTCTTACCACACTACAAGATTACTTCCCATACTCAGAGCAGAAATGGAAACAGCTCTGGGCGTCGCGACTCGGATCTTGAGGCCACAGTTGCGGAAAGTAGGTGCTGTCTCCCTTGAGTAGGAGCTGCTGATCTGAAACGTCCTAAGGGAAGGGTGTCTGAAGAAGGGTGTTAAAGAAGCTAAAGCAAGCTGTTTGTATTAATGAGTGACCTGCTGGCGCTACTACTCCTTAAGTGTTCCACTGCTAGGCGACTGTTTTCCACCCTTCCAAGCTCTGAATCTGGCAGTCAGAACTCTGGTCTCACAGCCATAGGTGTTACAGGATCAGCTGCTCTGCGGTGTGTGGGTGTTTAACTAGGTAAGCGACTAGTTAGAAGCGGTGCAGCAATATTCAATCAAGGAAGCACACTGCCCCCCTGAGATTTTAACGATCTGGCACCACACTAGGCTGACAAAGAAAAGTAACATATTTGCAACTCTGAGATGGTCTGGGCTTAGGATAGGCAAATAATTTCCGACAGTAAAACTTCAGGCATGACATGAACAAAAAAATATAAAACAAGCCTGTAATACAAGCCACTTCAAGCATGTTTATGAGATAATAAAAAGTGCAATATTTGCAATCTCAGCATGCTTTCAAACTTCATAGGGTACACGGCATAATTATTAGAATAAATGCTATTCTTCAGGTGTGTGGAACAGGTTCTTTGCAAGATTCCAAGGCTCCCTTGCCTTCCAAAAAGCTGTTAATACCATGAATTCCTCGGCCTCTCAGAACCCCCCCAAAAAACGCAAAAAATATGAAGGTCTCAAAGGATTCTTTATGGAAAAAATATTGTTGGAAATGTAAGCTCCCAGAAAGCCGGGGCCTGTGTTTCTTTAATGTCACTGCCCATCACAGCACCATCACAAGCTGGAATAAATCTCTCTTGGTTGAAATATAATCAGAAGGCAAAAGCTGGATGCAGAGTGATTTAAACAAGAATAGCTGATATTTATCCCAGGATGGTGCAACGTTACTGTCCAGTTCTAAGTTCTAAACATGGAGACCGAATTCCCTAACTGCAGTTCAGATCTTTCCATTAAACCAAAACTTTAAAAGAAGATGATTCTGATGGCAGTGCCACCCTGAATGAAGACATGAAATCATATTTAATAAAGGTGGAAAAACTCTGCACGGAGAAGGTGCTCTATTATGGGAATGATAAAGCCTTCTTTTAAGAAACCAAATCAACCTCAATCAACACATAAACATTCCGGATAGTCATCATGAAACAGACCACCGACTTTGATGCTGAAATGTGCTGCATTTAGAATACGGTGCAAGGAGCATGCATCATCCATTGGTCAAATTGGGACAAATTGTTTTGAGTCCAGTTTTAACTTTTTCTGAAATTCGCACATCTCCTTCTTACAGGAAGACAGGGAATGACGCCTTACAAATACGTGACCCACTGTAATCAAGGAACAAAACACAAGGATACATATATAATCCACTTTGTTATCTGAGCTTGCTGCTCAGAACCAAAGTACTGTAATGCCAAACCTTGGGAAGCAAAACACAGAACTCAAGTTCCTTTCACTTTTGCATAATATAGATCTTAACCTGAGGTCCCAGGACTAGCTTCAAGGGGACTGTAATTGCATACAAAATTGTGTGTGTCTCTTTCACTAAGAAGACAGCCCCTAAAGGCTTCGGTGACCCCACAGAAAGGTTAAGAACCGCTGAAGCAGACATTTCCAGAATCCCTACAACTCAGAGGTGCACATTTTAAACAAAAGTATACTAAAGGTAGTAGCTATCTGAATACATGTGCACAGTCCTGATACAGACAACCAAGATGCCCTGCCAGTCCCGACCATCACGGTTCAGTTGACCACTCTCCAATCAGCCCGAGGCGGGAACATCACCTGCATTCAACACACACACACACACACACACACACACACACACACACGCCAGCCCCTCATTCCTTACGCATACACATGTTGTCAACAAAGCATGTGCTAGTTGCCATTCCCAGAACAATACAGGCCTGGCCATCTCTGGAAAAAAATACACATTCTTCCCCAAATTATTACCCTATTTATTTACTGCACCTTGACGACTGATGTTAAACCTCATCACAAAATAAACGAAATACCCACACACCCTATGTATCTCATCAACTGAGGAAAAAAGCACCACTCAGTGATTACTGAGGGTACACAGGAGATGCCTATCAGCAAAACACTCTGATAACGACGCTTGAACATGGGGACAATCAGAGACAGACTCACGCAGGAACATCCTGAGGACATGGTTGTGGAAAGAATCCTTTTCCAAAGGCAAGAGCACATTCCTTTGATTGGCACAAGCCATTCCTGACAATGGATCCGCGATGACAGGGGCTGCTCTGGCAATCAGGAAGTGTGTGTGTGTGCGCGTGTGCGTGTGTGTGTGTGTGTGTGTGTGTTGTGGGGGAGGGATGTACTAGATGTGATCAAAGACTGGCCCTCTTCAAAGAACAGCATATGGGATCTCAAATCGTGAAGACAGACTTCGAGGGTGAGGCAGGGGCATTTATCATTTCTACAGGAGACATCCCTCGACAATGAACATGTTCGGCGCAGATGTAACGGGGGTGTCACTACCTTTACTGTCTCCCATCTAAGAATCTTAAGTAGAGCCTGATTGGAGGGGTGGAGGAGGTGGGGGAGGAGAAAGGTCTGCATTACCCTCTGGGGTGAGTGCTGGGCGGGTATACACTGGATGCATTTTATCTCAGGCGGCACAATACTCCGGGGGTTGGAGGTTTGGGCGCAGCCGCAGGGCCGGGGAGGCAGTGGGTGCAAGCCACCAGCTGCAGGGCAGGGGAAGGCTCGCAGGAGGACCGGTGCAAACCTCCCTCGGCCCGCTAACCCAGGCAACCCCAGCCTCCCCTCGGGCCTCGGGGCGAGCGGGCTCTCTGCAAAACTGGAGCCCGGCCCGGGTCCGGGAGCGAGGGGGCGAAGGAGCAGGAGCGGGCGCCCCCGGCCCGAGCTCGCGGCCGGAGGAGCGCAGCGCCCCGGGCCTCCCCGCCGGATGGGGGCTGCTCCGGCCTAGCGCACGCAGCTGCCTCGGCGAAGGGTTAACCCGGCGCCCGAGCCCCGGCCGGCCCGGCGGGCGGCGGAGAGGAAGGGCTGCTGCAAGGGGCGCAGCCGCGACTGTGGCGTGTGCGTGGGGGGCAGGGGCCCCTACTCACCCTGGCCGGCCGCCTCCGCCTCCGCCGCCCCGACCGCCGCCTCGGCGGTCCATCCTGCGGCGGGGGGCCTGTAGCCGCGGCGCTCGAGTAACAACCGCCGGCCGGGCCGGCCCCTCCCCCCCGCCCAACGTCTGTCCTCAGGGCCGCTCCGCAGACCCGGCCTCGGCCGCCGCCGCCGCCGCCGCCGCCGCCGCAGCGCTACGTGGCCGCCGCTCCGACGTCTCGCGACTCCCTTCCGAGCGCGCGAGGGCGAGCGGGGCCGGCGGGGCGGGCGGCGCGCGGGGAGGGAGGCAGGGGAGGGGGTGTGCGTGTGTGGTTGTGTGTGCGGAGCCGGGGGCAGGGAGGGAGGGCGAGCGGCGGCGAGAGCGCGCGCGCGCCCGCGGCCCCGTCCCTCGCCCGCCCCCCCGCCCAACGGGGAGCCGACACCTCCCTCCGCCCGCCCCCCTGGCATCCCGGCCGCTGGGCGCGGCGGCGCGCATGCGCAGCCCCCTCGGGCCGGCCCCGGCGCACCTTTTCTCCCCGCTGCCACAATGTGAGCGCCCCGCCGCCCAGATAACCGCCGGCTCCCGCTCCACCCCCGCCCTCCCCCACTCCGCCCACTGCCGAGCGCCCAGGTAAAGGCGTGGACTGCGCGTGCGCGCCGCCCTCCCGGGGTCTGGGGGCGTGGTTGCTGAAAGGAAGCCAAGTCGCAGAGTGGGAGGGAGCTTGGGGCAGAGGGTGGGAGCCTCCCTGAAGTAGGGGCGGGTGAGGATTCAGGGGAAGGTAAAGTGAAGAAGGGGGACCAAAGTAGGAAAGCGGGCCCAAGGGAGACTCGGAAGTAAGAGAGCCCTTGGCTTATGAAATTAAAAAAAAAAAAAAAAAAAATCTTGACTGCGGCCTCTGTTCCTGGAGGGTAGTGTGAGTGACAGAGGACAGAAATAAAGCAGGTAAAAATATAAGCAGTAGTGGTCGTTCACTAGATAGATGGGACAGCTAGTAAACACTGGAGAAATTTAGAGATTGCCGGAGTGGTCAGAAACACCAACTTAGAGCCACGTTTGTTCTGCGGCCAGGAATAGGGAAGGGGATGCATGTGTGCTTGAGGCATAGAACTGCTATAAGAAAGGAGCCCTCCATTGAAAGGATTACAGCATTATGACTAATTAGCTATTAATCATTAATATAATTAATGGTACTATTAGCTAACAAGGTAGCATTTATCCAAGTTCAGAGCCAAGAGCGGGTGATCATAATTACAAGTGCTTGGAGTACAGAGAGGGGGAGTAAAGCAGGTGAGGCGAAGGCCCAAGGAGGAGAGGACCCAAGAGGGCAGCTTGGAGGGGGAGGTTGACCTTTCCCCACCATAAACCAAACCCCCCTGATGTTTCCCAAATCTTACCTCCATTGGAACTCCTCCTCCTCCTTCCGTTATTAAAAGCACGCTTAACAAATGTCCTGGCATTAAGACCTACCTCTCTATACATTTTCAACATGGTGCAGCTACTTCGCGCCAAAATAGCCACCCGCGCCCCTCAAAACTAGTCCTACAGCGAGTGAAAGGACCCGAATCTGGCATAGGGTTAGGGAAGAGATTGAAACTTGATACACAAGGCCTAGCTCTGTCCTTGGGCCCTTCTGAAAACAGGTTTTTTTTATTACACTTGGACTCCACACTCCAGAGAGTGTAATTTGGCACCTTTGGGTCGTGTTCCTCAGTAGTGAGTGTCTTCAGTGGATAAACACGAAAAAATGATGTCCTAATTCAGCAGGTAGAGAGAAAATCTTCAGGGCAGAGCAGGAGGAAATAACCATGCGTTAGACTTAGGGGCACCTGGTTGGCTTAGTTGGTGGAGCATGCGACTCTTGATCTCGGGTTGTCAGTTCAAGCCCCGTGCTGGGTGTGGAGATTACTTAAAAAAAGAAAATCTTAAAAAAAAAAAAAAAAAGGGAAGACTCAGATTTAATGTAAAAAAGAACTTGGCATCCATGGGGGGTGGTGAGCCCAGAATATCTGACTGGGAGGTCTAGTTTTGCCTTCTAGGACATTTGATCAATGCCCTACTCTGCCGATCAGGGCAATCCAGCTTGGAAGAGGGAAGTGCAGAGCAAAGGCTAGAGAGGTAACCTTCCAAGCTTCTATGACTCTCCACTCACAGGCCAACCCTCTGAAGGGCTCCTAGTAGTTAGAATAGTCATATTATTACTTTCTATTTGAGGAGTGCTTTATGGTTTCTGCAGAGAGGTTACGTCCATTATCTCATCAGATCTTCCAACAATCCTGTGAGGCAGGCAAGACAGGAATTATTCCCAGTGAAGGAAATTTGGGCCAAGCAATGTTTAATGGCTCAGTCAATCACTCACCCCAGAAAACAATGGAGGGTTTGACTCCGAAAAACTGCTACATGTTCCTGTGGAGTAAAAACAGGTAGCCTTGGCAAGTGAGAGAGAATAATTTTAATATTCAATTCTACATTAGCATCTCCTTTATTTCACATTTCCTTCCCTCACCCCCCTTTTTTCAATCCAGGACCCTAGGACTCGTCCCCGTGTATTCGAGGCCTTGGTGACTGGTACTTTGGAAGGCGTTGGGTCTTGGGCTAGCAAGGAGATCCCGGTTTCTCTGCTGTCCCTTAACTTTTCCCTTTCATGCATCGACCCACAGAAGAGGGCTACCGACCAGTGTCCTCGCTCAACATGTCACAAGAAGGAGCATTTGCTCTCAGCCAGACTCCCTCATTCCATGCCTCCCTTCTTCAGCTGCTGGCATTATAGCTCAGCAGGCATTACAGACAACGTTTAGCACCTACATCTGGCCTTACTGGAAGATCAGGCTTCTTTCACCCTGGTTTCCTGGCCTTGGATAGTCCTTCACTAATTTCTTCATTAAGAGAGTGGACAAAGGCAAACCGTAAGAGACTCTTAAAAACTGAAAGTAAACTGAGGGCTGATGGGGGGTGAGAGGGAGGGGAAAGTGGGTGATGGGCCTTGAGGAGGGCACCTGTGCAGATGAGCACTGGGTGTTGTATGGAAACCAATGTGACAATAAATTTCATCTTAAAAAAAAGAAGTATCGAATCAATCCTGTATACCTGAAACTAACATAACATTGTATACCAATTATACTTCCATAATAAAATAAATTAGAAATAAAAAAAAAAGAGAGTGGGAGAGTGGACAAAACCCAGTACAAGCCACTAAAAAAACAAAAACAAAAACAAAAACAAAAAAAAGTTTACTACACACACACACACACACACACACACACACACACACACACAGGAATATTAGCCATAAAAGCAGATGAGATCTTGCCACTTACAATAAACAGGGATGGATCTGGAGGGCACTATGCTAAGTGAACTAAGAGAAAGACAAATACCATATGCTGTCACTTAGAAGTGGAATCTACAAAGCAAAACAATGAACTGACCAAGCAAAAGCAGAATCAGACCTACGAAGGCACAGAACACAGTGGTGGTGGCCAGAGCGGAAAAAAGTGTGGGGATGGGCGAAAGGGAAGGAGGGGAGTGGGAGATGCAGGTTTCCTGTCCCGGGATGAATATATCGCAGGAATGAAAGGCGCAGCATAGAGAATCGTGTAGTTAATGATACGGTAATAGCATTATATGGTGGCGGGTGGTGACCACGCTGGAGGTGAGCCCAGCATACGGTAGAGGCTGAATCCCTGTCGTGGCATTGAAAGGAACGTGGCGTTGCATGTCGACTCTACTCCGACGATAAATAAACAATAAAAAGTTTTAGTATGAAGTTCTGCACACTTTGACGGTTCTACCAGACTTGGAACCGGGGGCCTGGTCATAGTCCCTTAGATTCTCATTCTCGTGGTGCCGCAACCCTCGCTCAATCCTTTCACCTATTAGACTTCGTAAAAGCCTACAGATAGGCTTTGTAACAGCCGGCGTTACCCGGTTCTTACGAGTCTTCCAGATGTGATGCCCGGAATTCTATTCGAGAAAGTTGACTTTGTTCGTTAATATCTTACAATGCCCTTCCTTTGCTGAGAAGCACTATCCGGTTCCTATCTCAAAGCCCTCGATACAAGAAGCTGCCCCCTTTGCAGAATGGATAAAGCTGGCCCGGGCTCTCCTTTTTTTACTCACTTTTTCTCATATCTCCAAGTGACGGTGTTTAGAGACAAGTCAGAAAGCTGGGCTTTTGCGTTTCTGCCATAAGGCTTGCGTGTGTATGAGGTGTCGCGCACAGGTCTGTGTTTATGTCCAATCTTACAGGGATGTGAGCCAAGGGTACTTTCATTCGGTGCCCCCTCACCTCCCCCCACCCCTACTTGTTTTAAAAAGGTAGGGGCGCCTGGGTGGCGCAGTCGGTTAAGCGTCCGACTTCAGCCAGGTCACGATCTCGCGGTCCGTGAGTTCGAGCCCCGCGTCAGGCTCTGGGCTGATGACTCGGAGCCTGGAGCCTGTTTCCGATTCTGTGTCTCCCTCTCTCTCTGCCCCTCCCCCGTTCATGCTCTGTCTCTCTCTGTCCCAAAAATAAAAAAATAAAAAAAATAAAAAAAAAAAAATAAAAAGGTAAGCTAGGGGCGCCTGGGGGGCTCAGTCGGCTAAGTGTCCGACTTCGGCTCAGGTCATGATCTCACAGTTCGTGAGTTCGAGCCCCGCATCGGGCTCTGTTGCTGACAGCTTAGAGCCTGGAGCCTGCTTCAGATTCTGTGTCTCCCTCTCTCTCTCTGCTCCTCCCCGGTTCATGCTCTGTCTCTCTCTCCTTCAAAAATAAATTTAAAAAAAATTATTAAAAAAAAAAAAGGTAAGCTAAATGCCAGGGAGTCCTAGAAGAAGAAGAGAGGATACCCTCAAAGGCCAGACCCACGAATACATTTGTTTTGCGTTGGGGGCAGAGATGAGGGAAGCTATGGGGATGGTCAGTGTCCCTTCGGTCAAAGCTTGGTTTCCGGCTGCAACATGGCCTTGGGTCATCATCTGGCTTACAGTCCCCCCACCCCCCGAAGCCATGGTCTCTGTACATGAAAATGCATTTTATAATTTTTTAAAAAATGTGACATGTGTTCATGTTCATGTTCATGTTCATGTGACAATTTCTACAAATCTGTAGTCTACATCACATCGTTTCATCCTTCTCTCGTCGTTGGCAGGTAGGAAGGGCAGAAAGTGCAGTTTTCATTTTTTTTTTTTTCCAACAGCAAATACAAACGAGGCCTGGATTTGAAGGGCCACACGGCCAGAGCTACAATGTGGGTCTCCAGGATTCAAGTCCGGGACTTCTCTGTGATACTGCGCTGCAGCCCTTTGCTGGATACCCTACAAAGCAAAATGGACAGATGTGGTCTCTGCTCTCTGGAAGTTTGGACTCAGGTGGACAATTCTGGCAAACATAAAAGGACAAAGTGATTACAGTCAACCCGCATCTGCCAATAAATAAATGAGTTAAATCGATAAGGAAAGCCATGTTTACCTGCTCTATTAATATTGGTGGGGGGCGCCTGGGTGGCTCAGTCGGTTAAGCGGGCGACTTCGGCTCAGGTCATGATCGCGCGGTCCGTGAGTTCTAGCCCCGCGTTGGGCTCTGTGCTGACAGCTCGGAGCCTGGAGCCTGCTTCCGATTCTGTGTCTCCCTCTCTCTGACCCACCCCTGTTCATGCTGTGTCTCTCCCTGTCTCAAAAATAAATAAACGTTAAAAAAAAATATTGTTGGGGCGGGCGCCTGGGTGGCGCAGTCGGTTAAGCGTCCGACTTCAGCCAGGTCACGATCTCGCGGTCTGTGAGTTCGAGCCCCGCGTCAGGCTCTGGGCTGATGGCTCGGAGCCTGGAGCCTGTTTCCGATTCTGTGTCTCCCTCTCTCTCTGCCCCTCCCCCATTCATGCTCTGTCTCTCTCTGTCCCAAAAATAAAAAAAAATAAAAAAAAAATATATTGTTGGTTTCCCCCCCCCCCCCCATTTATTAGTAGAGAAGGTAAAGAGGACATTGTTAATGAGGCTAAGGTCTTAGCCAGTCCCCTCTTTGCCTACTTGCTTTGTATATGGAAAAATACTGTGGGTGTTTCCACACTGTTTCCCCTCTTTGTCGTCAACATTGTATCAACTTTCTGTGAACATCTACCAAGTGTCACCCAAGGTGGGAATCAAGAACCATCAGGAAATCACGTCTGCCCTTGAGCAACGTCTTCAACCATTTTCCTAAAGCTAACTGCTGTCCAAGCTTCGATGCACCCCGCCTCCACCATCTCTGCTGAGAGGAAAAGGACAGATCAACTCCGTGGCCGTCCTATTGTCACAGGGCCTGAGATTCATCCTTATCCACGCAAGACGGCCAGTTAGGACAGTGCAGCAGTGGGCTTGGAATTTGAGGGACATTGGTATCAGAGAAGCGAGGCCAGGCCCCACCTACAACAGCTCAGTTCCTGTGTATCCTGAGCAAAGGCAGAGGCGACCCTAGCGTTAGGGAACAACGTGGACAGCTGAGGGCAGGGATCCAGCAGGAGAATGTCCTCCTATCTCCAACAGTTGGTAGCAGCCTGCTTCCTCCCCTGGGGGTTCTGCCTGGAGGACTATCTCCAGCAGAGTGATCTAAGGCAGTTAGGTCCAAATTGTGTTAGAGTCTTTAAAGAGGCTCACAGATTCTTTTAGGCAGCACGCTTAATTGTTGTCTGTAATTGATGTGACATATGCCTTGGAGGCATGCACTGAGGTCCAACTGAAAGTGATGGGGTTTTTTTTGTTTGTTTGTTTGTTTAAATTGGAATTAATTA
Source organism: Panthera pardus (assembly GCF_024362965.1). Lineage (NCBI taxonomy): Eukaryota > Metazoa > Chordata > Mammalia > Carnivora > Felidae > Panthera > Panthera pardus. The sequence goes on from NW_026526876.1 coordinate 37,975,164, forward strand.
ATTAAAGAAGGCAGCTGTCCTGGGCTGTGAGTTAGTGCCAAACTCCGTAACCCTAAACCAGCCAACCCACCCAACCGGCCTCACCACCTGAGGAACAATCCTGAGGTTCTCACGGAGGTGGGTTGGGAGACCCAGGACTCAGTGCAGAAGCAGAAAGGGAGGGCTGCAACGGGGAAGTTGGGAGGGGGGGTGGTCAGGGGACGCTCTCTTAACTTTCCTAACACCCCAGAATCTTGGCTCTTGAGAACTGTTGGGTACCATAGAAGTGTGTTGGGCGCTAGGAAATTGCAGGAAAGGGAAGGCAAGGTCCAAGGAGGTATGTGAGATTTGGGGGCGCGGCAGTCAAGGGACAAGAGGATGCTTGGGGCTGGGGGGGGGGGATGTGAGGGGGAACTGTTGGCAGGAACCAAGCAAGACAGACCTGCTCAGGTAAGGACCACGGAGATTGGGGGTGGAGAGGACCCTGTGGGTGGAGCTCACAGGAGGTGGAGCCCGGATGTGGGGGCGGGAGCAGGGCGCCTGGGGCCTCTGGCATTCAGAGGAGGTATTAATTAAACCCCTGACCTGAGGTGGTGAGCAAAGCCAGGGCAGCTTTTCATATGAGTCGAGCTAATAACAATAATAACAATAATAATAACAATTAACGGATAATGAGACCTTATCTGCAGCAAGTTGTTCCTAGAGCTTTGTAGGCATTAAGTCATTAATTCCCCCGGCCCCTCGGGCCACCTTTTTCTGGAAGTAACGCGGGTGCAAGAGGACGCAGACGATCCTTGGGCAGTGAGGCCCGCTGCTGGTGGCTGGGAGGGTTGGTTCATTTACGGAGGGAGAACACGCAAGGTTCTTTAAGGTTTCATAAACTGTTTTACGCTGTTGCATTTCTTTACAAGTGATGTTTAAACGGGATGAGTAGGGGAATGTAGAAATCGGTCACCACAGATGCCTGAACAACTTTGATGCGGAAGCTCCAGTCCCCCCCCCCCCCCCCCACCAAAAGAGCACCAGGTTGAACAATGTGCTACAGTGGAGAGTGACCTGGGGGTGACCCGGAAGTGACTTGGAAGTGAACAGCGACCATCTGTGAAGCCCTAGCTAGTGGCAAGGCTGAGCGTCTGCTGCAAACGAGGTAAATCGAAGGACTTCAGACCGAGGAGGGGAATTTAGAGTGAAGACTCAAGGCAAGTAAGAGGAGGAGGATTATTCTACGTTGCGGAAATCACGTGGGATGGAGCCTGGGCGCCAAAAGCCTTGAGCAAACCTGAGTGCCATCCGTGACCAGCTTTGTAGATTTCAACTGTTGTTTCACGTTGTTTGTGTGTTTCCCATAACAGTGAGCACCACAGATTTTATGCACCCAATGCAATGACAAGCTTTCGATCGCATCCCATAGATGGTGAGAGTCCTCGTGGTTATCCTAGTCAAGATCAAAGATAAGGATATAGAGCATGCAATGTATGGCACATTAAAAAACCTTTTTTTAATGTTTATTTTTTAGGGAGAGACACACACAGTGCGAGCAGGGGAGGGGCAGAGAGAGAGAGGGAGACACAGAATCCAAAGCAGGCTCCAGGCTCTGAGCCATCAGCACAGACCCAACATGGGGCTCGAACTCACGGGCCATGAGATCATGACTTAAGCTGAAGTCCAACGCTTAACCAACTGAGCCACCCAGGCGCCCCCACCTTCTTAAACAAAAAATTTAATGTTTATTTATTTTTGAGAGAGAGAGACAGAGTGTGAGCAGGGGAGGGGCAGATAGAGAGGGAGACACAGAAGCACGTTTTAAACAAAAAAAATCTCAAGATATTTAAGCAAGGTATCCTGGAGGTCCTTCCGTCATGGAGTGGTAGGATGATTCTCCCCACTAATTATTAATAAAGGCGACACATGAGATCCAGAGCAGGTGCTGAGCTTGTCTGAATCTCAGCATCGAGCGGCAGAAGAATTTGTGTCACAGTTCATGACAGTGAAATGAGAGGCACCAGACCTCACAATTCTGACCCTTGCCAGCCCTCCAGAACCACAGCCTTCCTTCCCTTCCCTGTGTCACTACAGAAAAAGTCACCGGTAAGAAGATACTAGAACTTTCAGGACTTAAATACCAATCCATCTTGTAGATTGTATCAAAGAACATACAGTAAAGTGTTCTGTGGTGACCTTGGGAACAGAATGTTCTGGTTAATAAGGTAATCTGGTTAACAGAGTAGTACTAAATATATAGTACTGAATACTAAAATTCTTCACTGTTTATCTGAAATTCAGATTAGCTGCTTGTCTTCTCTTTTGCCTGGCAACGCTACTTGTAGGTAAACTACTAGGAGATTCATATGCACTCTTCTGGAGTTCCTTAGAGAAGAAAACAAGGAGAGAGATACTTTGAGATCACTTCAGGTTTATTGGTACAAGGAAATGGGGACAGAGAAGATGGCCGAAGATGTGTTAAGGAATCATAGGGGATACTGAGGAACACACTCATCGTCATACTGGGTACATGGGTAAAATGTCACCAAGCCTTTGGCCCCACATCAAACTAACTGCCTATTTCAGGGATCTCAGAGAATCAAGCTTAACCTCCATCCCTCATTTCTTTTTTTTTTTTTTTAAGTTTATTCATGTTGAGAGAGTATGGGTGCATGGGAGGGGCAGAGAGAGGGAGAGGGGCAGAGAGAGAAGGAAAGAGAATCCCAAGCAGGCTCTGCGCTGTCAGTGCGAGGAGCCTGATGCGGGGCTTGAACTCATGAACCACGAGATCGTGACCTGAGCCACAATCAAGAGTCAGACGCTTAACTGACTGAGCCACCCAGGTGCCCCAATCCGTCATGTCTTTATGCCAACAGAGAGGAGGCAGGCAAATGCTCACGGAGCAACGTGCCATTCGGAGGCACATGCATGTTTCCTCTGGGCCAGAGAACCCCCTGGTGCTTGGATACCTCCTTCCCTATCATACTGATGGTCGTGGGGGAAATGGGTCTCCTGGGAAGCTAGGTTTTGTCCTTCATGGCATCAACTGTGACTGGCCTCTTCTTGCCCAGGTTGCTATTTTTAGCAGTTACTAAGCACCAAGATGTTCCCAAGGTATCGAGTGCTTTCCACGGTCCTGAGTGTTCTGCTTCTACAATCCCATAAAGCCCTTCCAACTACCCTTTGGGGTGGCTAGTCCCATTGTACAGATGAGAAAACCAAGGCAGAGAGACTTGAAGTAGAAAATGGTGGACTCAGGGTTGAACCCAGGTAGCTAGACTCCTAAGCCTGCTGCTTTAACCAACACCTTAATTCGGTCACACCAACTTTCTACTCAGAATTCTTCCATGGTTTCTATGGTAAGCAGCACAATGCCACCCCCCCCCCACCCACCCACCCAGAGATGTTCATATTCTCAAGATGTCCACACCCTGATTCCTGGAACCTGTGACTATATTGCCCTACCTGGCAAAGGGAACTCGGCAGATGGGATTAAGTTAAGGATCCTGAGATGCAGATTTTATCCTGGATTATCTGGTGGGACCAGTGTTATCACGAAGGTCCTTAGAAGAGAGACACAGGGGCTTTAGTGTCAGAGAGGGAGATGCGATGTGGAACAAGGGCCAGAATGATGTGAGCGCTAGCTCTGGAGATGGGAGAGAGACGGGAACCAAGGAGCGTGGGCAGCCTCCAGAAATGAGTAGGCAAAGAACTGATCTCCCTGAGAGCCTCCAGAAGGAACATACGTAACCTGCCAACCCTTTGATTTTTGGCCCAGCGAAACCCCTGACCTCCAGAACTGTAGGATAATAAATCCGGGTGGTTTTAAGCCACTCAACTGGTGGTAACTTGTTATGGAGGCAGTAAAAAAACCCCCAAATTCAGCTCCCCGTTACTTAAAGGGAAAACTGAACTGCTCTGCAGGGCATTCGAGGGCTTGGGGGTATCTGCCCGGCGGCCCCCCCTGCCTGCCATGCTTTGCATACTGAACTTCTCCAGGATCCTCAATGGGCCGTGCCCTCTCTTACTCCCGTGCATTTGCACATGCTCTTTCTTCTCCCCGGAACACCGTCTCCTCACCTGTTTGCCTGGCAAAGTCCTCATCCTTTCCGTCTCAGCTCAAACAATACTTGGTCTGTGAAGCCTGACCTAAGGTTCCTTTCCTGCATCTCATGTGCGCTCCTGTTAAAGGACCTGTCTGTTCCCTCTCTGGACTATAAGCTGCTTGAGGGCATGGGACGTCTCTTTGATCTCCCTTTGCCCCCAGCACAGTCCCCGACTCGACTCGTGAAATAAAGGTCTCCAGAGACTAGAGCTCTTGTCCTGACTTGTGCCCTGGATGTGATACAGCCCTTCCGGCCCCACCTCCCCTTCGATAACAAACACGGGGAAGGGAGGAATCATCTTTTCCCTTCCCTTCCCTTCCCTTCCCTTCCCTTCCCTTCCCTAGTGAGAGACGAAGACAAAGGAAATCAGGCAGTGTTTCAAGTTCAAAGAAGAAAAAGGTGGGGGCGCCCTGGGTGGCTCAGTCGGTCAAGCCAGCCGCTGACTTCAGATCAGGTCCTGATCTCACGGCTTGTGGGTTCGAGCCCCGCACGGGGCTCCACACTGATCCTACAGAGACTGCTTGGGATTCTCTCTCTCTGCCCCTCCCCCACTCGTGCTTTCTCTCTCTCAAAATAAGCTTTTTAAAAAAAGGAGAAAAAGGCACAAATCAAAGTTTTGTAACAGTGCAGTTATGTCCACAGTGTACAATATTCTTTTTTTTTTTTTACCGTTTATTCAGTTTTGAGAGAGAGAGAGAGAGAGAGAGAGAGTGCGAGCATGAGTGGGGGAGGGGCAGGGAGAGAGGAAGACACAGAATCCAAAGCGGGCTCCAGGCTCCGAGCTGTCAGCACAGAGCCCGACGCGGGGCTCGAACTCACAAACCATGAGATCACGACCTGAGCTGAAATTGGGCGCTTAACCGACTGAGCCACCCAGGCGCCCCTCCCTACAGTGTACAATATTCTTCAGGTCTTGGTTTCTTCAGCTGGGAAATGGGTCTAGAGACAAGCTACACAGAAACAGGAGCTGTGGTGGCTTCGAACCCCGTTGTATCCCCTCATGCCTAGCAGCGCTCTTTCCTCTTAAGTGAATTCCTGGGTGTTGGTTGCCGAAGATCTTGGGGGAGACTTTCCCATAGTCTTCGGATTCATGTCTTCTAATAGGCACACCGATGCTAAGTATCGTCTTGAGCAAAGGTTTCCCCACAGTCGTTGCATTCATGTAACTGAGTTCCAGAATACTGAGTCAGATGTCAGCTGTGCCTTTGGAGACTCCAAACTCACCTGAGGGCTCTCCCATGGACACATCAGATACAGAGTTTCTTTCCAGTAGGAATTTTCTGATGTTGTAGAAGATGGTTACCCCACCCAAATAAAGGCTTATTCACATTCATTGCACATATGAATTTTGTCCCCTGTGTGAATTCTCTGATGTTTAATGAGAAGCGAAAGGCCACTGGAGCTCTCAGTAAAGGCTTATTACGTGCCCAGTACTCAGTGTTCGGAGGGAGCCCAAAATGTAAGGAACAGCCTCTGCCCTCTAGAAGTTTACAACCTGGTTACAGAGACAAGAGTCGTGGATGTGAAACGGTGGGGGAGCACGAGACGTTGTGTAATCACACCAAGCTGCATAGTTCAATGGCATTAAGTGAGAATTCAGAGAAAGAGGCATTCAACCAGAGATTAACTAGATGGGAAAGGTGACGGGAAGGCTGCCAGGCTTTGGCTCAACCTGAAAGGATGGTAGGGCTGAGGCCGGAAGACAGGAGAGGAAGGTGTTCAGGATGTGGCTGCAGAGGGATAAAGACGCCCTTGTAGAGGAACTCACTGGTTTAGATTCTGGAGGAGAGGGGGGAGTGGGGGAAGAAGGGAAGGAAGGAAGGAAGGAAGGAGGGAGGGAAGAAGGGAGGGAGGGAAGGAAGGAGGAGGGAAGGAAGGGAGGGAGGGAGGAAGGAAGGAGGGAAGGAGGGAGGGAAGGAAGGGTGGGAGGGAAGGAAGGAAGGAAGGAAGGAAGGAGGGAAGGAAGGGAGGGAGGGAGGGAGGGAGGAGGGAAGGAAGGGAGGGAGGGAGGGAGGGAGGGAGGAAGGAGGGAAGGAAGGAAGGAAAGAAGGAAGGAAGGAAGGAAGGAAGGAAGGAAGGAAGGAAGGGGGAAGGAAGGAAGGAAGGGGGAAGGAAGGAGGGAGGGAAGGAAGGAGGGAAGGAGGGAGGGAGGGAAGGAGGGAGGGAGGAAGGAGAGAAGGAAGGAAGGAGGGAAGGAAGGAAGGAGGGAAGGAAGGAAGGAGGGAGGGAGGGAAAGAAGAAGGGAAGGAAGGAAGGAGGGAAGGGAGGGAGGGAGGAAGGAAGGAGGGAGGGGGAAGGAAGGAGGGAGGGGGAAGGAAGGAAGGAGGGAAGGAAGGAAGGAAGGGAGGAAGGGAGGAAGGAGGGAAGGAAGGAAGGAGGGAAGGAAGGGAGGGAGGGAGGGAAGGAGGGAAGGAAGGAAGGAAGGGAGGAATGAGGGAAGGAAGGGAGGGAGGGAGGAAGGAGGGAAAGAAGGAATGAGGCAGGGGGGAAGGAAGGAAGGAGGGAGGAAGGAAGGAAGGAAGGAAGCAAGGAAGGAGGAAGGGAGGGAAGGAAGGAGGGAGGGAGGGAGGAAGGAAGGAAAGAGGGAGGGAGGGAGGGAGGGAGGGAGGGAGGGAGGAAGGAAGGAAGGAGGCAAGGAAGGAGGGAGGGAGGGAAAGAAGAAGGGAAGGAAGGCAGGAGGGAGGGAGGGAAAGAAGGAAGGAAAGAAGGAAGGAAGGAAGGAGGGAGGGAGCAAGAGAAGGAAGGAAGGGAAGGAAGGGAAGGGAAGGGAAGGGAACTCTTTCCAGTATAGTGAGTTGCTCCTCCATTTAGGAAACTCCCGCAGACTTAGCACAGCAGCCTTTGAAAATTGTATTTCTCTAACGCTTTTCTTGTTTTAGAGCTCTGGACACTTTCACTTCCACCAGGCGCACCTAAGAAAGAATTCTCTACCACTGCAATTCACATTCACAGTCCCATCCCCCCAACCCCCCCACCCCGCATTCTTGGGGTCCATTTCGGTTCTTTGACCATGCGGTGACCACACGGTCACCCCGTGTGACAGAAGCGCCAACTGGGGAGAGAATGGCGCCTGGGAGAGCGCCCCCTGGCAAGCACCGACCCCCTCCCGGGCCGTCGATACCCTCTAAAACAATTCCTTCTGGGATATTCACACTTAGAGAGAAAGGGGGTCATCAGATCCAACGGCCCTTTACTTATGTCAGCTTTGCTGAAGTTTCTCGGGAGCATTCGGAGGAGGGAACACTCCATAACTTCCTTGCCTTCTCCATTCCACAGAGGGCGGCCACTGAGCACGAAGGGTGACATTTACAGCGTCTGTCTCATCTGGATTAGACAGTAGGAGGACGTTTCTACCAGTAACAGTGGTTAAACACTGACTCAACATCCAACAACTCAGTGAGGCGTCAGAGCCGTCATTCCCGGACAAGTTTCACAACAAGACACGACAGCACAACCTGTCACGGGCAATGCAGAGAATAGAGGCGAGTGGATCTCACACGCGGTGGGGCGGCTGCTTTCTGGAGGGATCTGACAGTTCCTGGCGCGGTGAAATTCTGAAGGGCCTTCTCAGTGCCGCTGCTCAATGAGTTTGTTTGCATGTGGAATTCTCAGGCTCTTGATTCTGTCCCTGCTTCCTGCATCACTTCCCTAGGAGACTGAATTCGGGAAGGGAGGGACCTCACCTCGGGGGGTGGGGGTGAAGAGTGGGGGACATCCTTTTGGAACATTCCCCGCCCCCCCCCCTCCTTAGCAAGATACACTCTGCTCTGTGAAGAAACCGGGCAGGAAGTCAAGGAGATCGACGAAAGCCACAGTAGAAGTAGAGCCCAGACTCTCGGGACCCGGGTGGTCATCGGTGTCCGTCTTCCCTGCGAGTTCATGGGCTCCCCCCGGGCAGGAGGCAGGTCTGTCCTAGTCGCCGCCAGAGCCGTCCCCAGTACCTGTCACCGTGCCTGGCACACAGCCGCCGCTCGGTAAATGTTTGCGGAAAAAAACTCAACTGTAAACTTGGAGGCGATTCCCTTAAAGCGCTCCTCGCTCTGGTTCGGATGTAGAGTAACGTTACAAACCCTGGTGTGCTGGGGGACGGGAAGGGACACCGTTGGGTGACGATAAGAGCTAGAAGCACGTGGACGGCCCCTGGAAAACAGCCCCAAGGTTCCAGTTGTATCTGGTGAACAACAGGGAAACCCACTGGGGGCTCTTCGGGTCACCGATAGGAGAAGGCAAGCGGTGGGAGGCTTACCAGGCCGCATTTGATCCGGAAGAGGGTAGGGGCACCAAAGAGCAGTGCGTCTTGGAGGGGCCTGGTCACCGTGGCAAACTCAAGGGATGACTCCTGTGGCTGAAGGCTGAATGGTTCCGACGGGTGGCTGTCAAAGATGGACGCTGCTCCTGGGCAAACTCAGAGAAGGTGTGGCGGTTGGAGCAGAGGCAGGGGCCAGTGCAGTCATGGCCAAAAATGGCCCCGGGGAGGAAGAAGACGCCTTGGGAATCTGGTGTTGTCTCGCGTGGAGTGGGAGGGAAGCCCCAAAGGCAAGATCTGACTTTCTCCAGAGAGAGCTTTCCGAGGACAGGGGGCTATGTCTTATGCATCTACAGCCAATCGAAGCAGAGTGCCTTGCCCATAGTAGCTGCTCAACTAACACTCCGTAAAGGAATGCTTGGCTGGTTGGCCGACTCTGGGAGGCACTGAGGATCTGAGAGCGTGTGGAGGCCACCAGAGCTCTGTTGACTGTCTTCTCGGCTCCAACTTCCCTGGTCTAACCTTCTGTGTCATATCACCTGTGCTTTAAGGCAGAAGATGTTCCCAAAGATTGCTACTCTGTAGGTGGACAGCCAATACTAAAGAGGGGGACTCTAGCACCTACGGGCTGCGTCTCGGCCTGCAGCCTTGTGGGCCGTGCCCTCCGTTCTCCCGGGGCTCCTGCTGCCAGACGGGGTCCACGCATTTTGGACGATCCCGCTCGGCCCCCCGCCCAAACATCAGATCGTCATTCGCATTTCCTTGCAGTCTTTCTCCCTTTGATCCTATCTTGGCAAGCAGGGACGCGTCACCACGGGAGCCTGGTGTTAGCAAACACACACACACACACACACACATACACACACCCCACTTTCCCTGTCTCTGAGCCATTGTCTGTCCCTCTGCCTCTAGGCCTGGCCCATCTGTATGACTCTTCCTCTCCCCGGATGCTGAATGTGGCCTCTGATGTGAGAGAGCTGGGCATTTTGCACGTCTGTGAGCACTGGCCTCCCTCAGGGGACTGGGGAAGATCCACCCATATGGCAGGACCTTCCAGGGAGACGCGAAACCAACAGCCTGACCTCATGATGCCCGCAGCGTCTGGCAAGTAAGGTACCAGCTCTTCTGCCCTGGCCACAGTCCAGTTCTCTCTTCTAGAATCCACACTTTCCCTGGCTCCCCTCCAGGCTGACAAGATCTGCCCCAGTTGGGGAAGGATAAGCGTGGCCTAGGGAGTAGCGGATGGGGGGGGGGGGCGGGGGGGGCGGGGAAGGGGTCTCAACTCTAGGATCTGGATCAAATCATTCCCCAGCTCTGTGCCTCAGTTTCTCCCTTGAGACATTCTGCCCATGCTTCTAGAGTGAGGAGGCCGCCCCGTGCTAAAACGTTCCCTGAGCTCATGGGGGAAGAACCCACAGTCTTGTGTTCCTTTGCCGCCGGGAGCCGCCCTCCCCGCCCTCCCCCAGAAGGCCTTGTTAGTTGGTGACGCCGGGCCGGCAAGGCAGGGTCCTGCAGGATGAAAGCTTGGAGAAGCCAGAGCAGGAATAATAATGATAATCATCAGCTGCGGGCGGCTTAACCATCCAGGAATGCAAGGCCCCACGCCCTGTGCGCCTCACACCCCAGGACACTCGAAGGGCTCCTCTCCCTTCGTTTTACTGCAGCGATCCCACACTCTCCCATTCCCAGCCCAACCCATTTGGGTTCCCAAGGAGCGCGGTCCAGCCACCGGCTCATCCACCACCCAGGTTCCATGGGAAGATTCCGCTTAACAAGACCCAAGCCAGCAGCCTGGTAGAACGCCCAGCTACTTGGAAACTCGGGCTCCGGGTTTCCCAGAGAAGCATCCTCCTCGCGCCTGGCCCGGAGCACTTTCCCACAGAGCCACCTGCGTCTGGTCACCGTGAGGTCCAGGAGCCTTGCCCGTGTCCATACAGCTCTGAATTCAAGGCCTGGCCGGCCCGCAGACTAACCCGCCAGAGGACCATGGGCAAGTTCTGTTTTGTTTTTGACTTCTTTGGGCTCCCGGCCTCACCTGCCCCCCGAACTTCCCAAGACTCCCCGTGGCTCGCTGAAGCTAAGCTCTGGATCTCGTAGGGCCGGCATGGGGTTGTTTCAAATCTGGTCTGAATCCGCTTCTCCAACCCTACCTACTCTTTTCACCCTCTAGATGCCAGCCGGAAGTAACCACTAACAGTTGGTCATACATACGCCATGCTTTTCCATTTGGGGCCCCAGTCCCTCTTGGGGAATGTCATTTCCTTCACCGACACCCGGCCAGACCCTCCTAGCCTTCAAAGCCCAAGCCCGAGTTCATTGCCTCCATGAGCACACCCGACCCCCATCCCACCTTGGCACGCTGGTTCCTCTCCACGTGACGCTCTCAACTCCTGTGCCCGCCTCCTGGGTTGCTTGCGCGCATTTCTTAACTCACCCCGTGGATCATCACCATGCTGAGGTCTCATTCATCTCTGCGTCCCCGTGTGTCAGGCACAGCACCTTGCGCCCGGGGCACCTGCTCAGTAAGTAAGTGTCGGACATAAACTGTGGCCAGCGATCATCCCCCCAGCCCCCCGCCGATAACTTCCCCCACGCATATGTGCTTTGCAAAAGTACAGATAATTATTTTAGCGTAAAAGTTCACGCCTGTGTGTTCCCGCCAGATTCTTCTCGCGTGGGGTGCGGGTACCCCAAGTCTCCCGTGAAGGTGTGAGGTCCGTGGCTTCGAGGTTCGTTTTTAGCAAGGGTAGAAGGGTAAGTTCACGTTTCTTTTATGTATTTACTCGTTTTTTAGGAAGCTCCACGCCCAGCGTGGGGCTGGAAGTCACAACCCCGAGATCAAGAGTCATAGGCTCTACCGACAGGGCCAGCCAGGCGCCCCGGGTTAGCTCACGTTGCAAATAGTCACCTCGTGGGGCACCTGGCTGCCTCAGTCGGTGGAGCGGGTGACTCTTGATCTCTGGCTTGTGTGTTCGAGCCCCACAGCGGGCGTAGAGATTACTTAATAAAATCTTTAAAAATATATATTTGAAAGGGGCGCCTGGCTGGCTCAGTCGGTTAAGGGTCTGACTTCGGCTCAGGTCATGATCTCAACGGCTCGTGAGTTCGAGCCCCACATTGGGCTCTCTGCTGTCAGCACAGAGCCGGCTTTGGATCTTCTGTCCCCCTCTCTCTCTGCCCCTCCCCGGCTCGTTCTCTCTCTCTCTCTCTCAAAATAAATAAACTTAAAAATATACATATATATATTTTTTTTTTCCAAAAATAGTCACCTTGATAATTACAAATTACAAGTAAGTTCTGTGGCCCTCTTCATGTTAGACCTGATCCAGACTTGCCATTTCCACCTCGTGATGGGGCCTAACAAAGAGCTCATTTGAGAAGCCTCAGCTTTGTCATTTTCTTCTGTGCTGACTTAGGAAGATCTTTATCCTGAGGTTTCTTTGCAGGAATCTTTTTTAACCGCACCCCCCCCCCCCAGTTCATTTTGTGAAGGTTAGTTTTTAAAAAATTTTTTAACATTTTATTTATTTTTGTGAGACAGAGAGAGACAGAGCGTGAGCAGGGGAGGGGCAGAGAGAGAAGGAGACACAGAATCCGAAGCAGGCTCCAGGCTCTGAACTGTCAGCACAGAGCCTGACGCGGGGCTCGAACTCACAATCCGTGAGATCATGACCTGAGCCGAGGTCAGACGCTTAACTGACTGAGCCGCCCAGGCGCCCCTTGTGAAGGTTAATTTAGTTTAAGTTAGATAACATGATCCCTAGTGTCATTTAACCAGGTAATGTAAACTGGGATACTCTGTAGTTTTTTGCTTGATTTTGTTTTGTTTGTTTTTGCAGAGAAGAGAGAGCACAGCAGGGGAGAGGGGCAGAAGGAGGGAGGGGTGGAGAGAGAGAGAGAATATCTGAAGGAAACTGCACGTTCAGCACGGAGCCTGATGCGAGGCTTGATCCCACGACTGTGAGATCACGATCTGAGCCAAAATCAAGAGCCGGACGCTCAACCCACTGAATCACGCAGGCATCCCTGCTCTGCAGGTGTTCAACCATGATCTGTAAACAGCGGGGGAGCCTTGTCCCCCTCTCTGACACACTCCCATGCTTCCCCCAGGAGACCCTGTACTGTTCTAGCATCCTTAAGTACATCAGCTCACTGAATGGCCCACGGCTCGGTGTCCAGCCCTATGCTAGAATATCGGTGAGGCTTCCTTGACTCAGTCTGAAAGGGGTCTTCTGTGACCCCCACCTCATTTCTATCAGTACATGCGCCAGTTCTACGATCTCCGGTGCCCCCCCCACCCCGGCTCTCTCAGCCGCCTCAAGGTCACCTCCAAAACCTTCTTTGTAAAGCCCATTTCTCTCCATTTATTCCCTAAGTCCATTAAGGGCCCCACTAAATGCTCAGTTGCACCACTAGAAACCACAAACCAGTCCAGTGTCTTTCTTTCTTTCCTTCTTTCCTTCTTTCCTTCTCTCCTGTTTCTTTCCTCCTTTCTTTCCTTCTGTCTTTCTTTCTTTCCTTCTTTCTTTCTTTCTTTCTTTCTTTCTTTTTCTTTCTTTCCTTCTTTCTTTCTCTCCTTTCTTTCTTTTTCTTTCTTTCCTCCTTTCTTTCTTTTTCTTTCTTTCCTCCTTTCTTTCTTTCTTTCTTTCTTTATTTCTTCCTCCTTTCTTTCTTTCCTTCTTTCTTTTTCTTTCTTTCTTTCTTTCTTTCTTTCTTTCTTTCTTTCTTTCCTTCTTTCTTTCTTTTTCTTTCTTTCCTTCTTTCTTTATTTCTTCCTTCTTTCTTTCTTTCTTTCTCTCCTTTCTTTCTTTTTCTTTCTTTCCTCCTTTCTTTCTTTCCTTCTTTCTTTTTCTTTCTTTCCTCCTTTCTTTCTCTTTCTTTCTTTCTTTCTTTCTTTTTCTTTCTTTTTCCTTCCTTCCTTCCTTCCTTCCTTCCTTCCTTCTTTCTCTCCTTCTCCTAAGTAGGCTCCCTGCTGGGCATGGAAACCCAATGCAGGGCTTGAACTCACAACCCCGAGATCAAGAGTCAGACGCTTAACCGACTGAGCCACCCACGTGCTCCAAACCAGTCCAGTTTCTAAGGGCCTTGACCACTGCTAACCAGTGGCCCTCCCTGCCACTGTGCTCTTCCCTTCCTCTGTGCCCTCCACATTTCTGCCAGAGAATCTTCCCGACACACGTCTGATTTGGGCCTCCCCTCTTCCTAGCCTCTCCTTTTGCCTCCTGCCGATAGGACCAAGTATGAACTCCTGGCACACGGTCGCACGGCAGGCCCTGCTGACCTTTCCAAATTGGTCACCCCGCCAACCACCCGGGAGCTGCCATCTTGAATATCACGTTCCTTCTTACCATAGCTTTGCGCGTTCCCTCTTCTCGGCCTGCTGAACTGTATGACTTAACCTTCAAGGCCAGCACTCTGGGCACCTTCCAAACACTGAAGGCAGAGGGAATGCACTCCGTCTCTCTCTGCACCTTGGCGCTTGGTGCGAAACTCTCTTATATTAACGCTGGAAGGTGATTGCTCGGCGGTTCGTATCCTCCCCATGATGGTGGATCCTGAACACCTGGACGCATATCTCATTTCTGTCTATACCCTCCTTTCCCTGCTCCCTCCCAGGCTGAGATGGTGGCAGTCTCTCTGGAAAGGGCTGTCCCATTGACTTGAGGTGTCAGGCACTTTTTTCCTATTGTCACCTGGACCGCCCCCTACTGCACCCCCAACACCCAACACTCAGAAAGCAAATTTCTAGGCGCCGGGTACTGTTCTAGCATCCTTAAGTACCTCAGCTCACTGAATTCTGACCTCAAGGCCATAAGGTTGGCCCTTCTGGCATCCCTGTTTCATAAATGAGGAAACCGAAACATGGGGAAGCCACGTGGCAGTCCAGGGTCACACGGCGAGTAAGGAGCAGAGCCAGGAGTCCACCTCTGCCTCCTGGGTCCAGAGCCCTGACTGTGACCTCTACGGCCTAGGGTCAGTGCTGTGGCACCTCACTCGACCTCGCTGTTCTCGCTTTTCCTCGACAAGAGTGGCTGCTGTTCCCAAGGCCAGCTGAACACCCTCCCACCCTGCGCAAGGCGGAGGGACAGGTGGCTCGGGTAGCTCTCTCCCCCCCCACCCCAGACAGACGACGGGCATGACTATCTCCCCGCCGTCCTTGGGGGAAGCCCTCTGCCGGTTCACTCCATTCCTGGACCAGGGCTCTTTGGGGAGATCTGAACACTGGTATCAGCGGGGTGCCATCACTTCTCCGGGAGGGCCCACAGGAGCCATGCCCATGACCCCAACGCCTGCCCACCAGCCCCTCGGGCACCTGGAGGGGGTTCCCCACCTCTTCTACCTGATCAGCTTCCGGCCATTAATAACAGCTCATTCTCCTTCTCCGGGGCTCTTTGTCTACTCTGCCTGCCTCCCCACGCTTCCTTCCTGTTCTTTTTCTTGACAAGAGTGGGTATTTTTAACCTGAGGTTTTTGCTCACCTCTCACTGTCCCGTTGGGACCGGGCAGGGCTGCTGGCGAGCTGGAGGGCTGGGAGCGGTTTGCCCACCTTGGAGGCCGCAGTTGCGTCCCTCGCTGCTGGCTACGGGCTTAGCCCTCACCCTTCCCCACCTCTGTTAAGCTCTCCCTCCTCTGCTTCTGGAGGAAACACCGCGAACCGGCCACGGGTTGAAGATTTGGAAACTGGACAGGACACACAGGGAGCTGAGCTCAGCCCCGAGGTGTTGTGGAGTGGGGGGGAATGCCGTGAAGACCATATACAGAGCCAGGTAAAGGTCAAGGAGGCCTAGAATGTCGCACGTCCCCGGAACAGCCACCAGGGTCATCTCTCAGTCCGCCTGTGTGACCCGAATTATTGATGCCCTTTGGAGGCCTGAGGGGACCTTCAAGGATTCTCTCAGCTTTGGAGTTGCAGCGCAGAGAGCTCCCCACTCCCTCCCCGTCCTCCTCGAAACTTCTCGAAGGTCTCTGCTACCAGGAAGCCCTTTGTGCTTCTAGTTCTCCTTACCTCAGCCCTCAGCCTGGCGCACCGACCATCCTCCACTCTGTCCTCACCCGCTGGTGTCCAGCCCCCACCCCTCTCAACGTCTCAACGCTTCTGTGCACCCCAGGAGCGAAACAGAGAAACTTTTGTTTTGAAGCTTCAGTAACTGCAAAGGGGAGATAACTGGGCTTTCAGGGTTTTGTCGTAACTGCTGTTGGTTTTGAAGTTCAGTGTCTATACCCGGCTTTCTTTAAAAAAAAAAAAAAAAAAAACAAACAGAACAGCTAAACAGCAACTAAACAAAATAATATCAGAGATTTTTTTTAATGTTTTATTTATTTTTGAGACAGAGAGAGACAGAGCATGAACGGGGGAGGGGCAGAGAGAGAGGGAGACACAGAATCCGAAGCAGGCTCCAGGCTCTGAGCCGTCAGCACAGAGCCCGACGCGGGGCTCGAACTCACGGACCGCGACATCATGACCTGAGCCGAACTCGGACGCCTAACCGACTGAGCCACCCAGGTGCCCCTGAGATTTTTTTTTTTTTTAAAGCAACTGACAGTGACTCACTACAGGCTGCTGGGCCCACAGCTAATGTTCTCTAAAGTAAGCGATAGTCTTAATGATTGCCCGGGGCATCGCCACGTCCTACTGGGCTCTGAGTCACCGCTTCAGCTTTGTTTTTCTGTGGACCGCCGTCTTGAAAATTCTAATTCTTTAAAAAAAAGAGCGCCCCTGTGTAACACACCTACTGATAGAAAGTCAAGGAACCAATTCTCCACGTGGCCTTGAGGCCTTGCTGATGACACAGAATACCTGTACCTCTCATCTCCAGCCTCCGCACCCGCGCCCGCCCCCCCCCCCCCAGGCCACACCTCTGCTTCACACTCTGTTGACTGTCCCCACCCCTCCCTCTGGTGGAGCCGGCCCAGGATCCCAAGTAGCGATGCCTTCTGGCCCCACTGAACTGTGGCTGCAAACTTGTTTTCCATCTCCTTTGTCCCTGGCACCTCTTTAGGATTTGGTCTCCCGTTCAGTCTATAAACAGTTCTTGGGCGTCACCCATGGGCAGAGAGAGACAGGCTGGGTGGGTACTGGGATAAGGCAAAAAAAAAAAAAAAAAAAAAAAAAAAAAAAAAAAAAATATATATATATATATATATATATATATATATATATATATATATATATCTCAATGCTCCTTCCAGGGAGAAAACTCTCCCACCACAAACCTAGACCGCTGCTTACTACAGATTCAAGAGAACTCCATCTCAGAACGAAGGGGGTGAGGGGGGGAACCCAAACACGCTGGGATTTATCAGAACTTCCCGAAGGGGAGAGATCTCAGCCTAACTTTGACTGTCAATAAGGCTGTCCCAGCAGCTGGGCACATAGGTGCACAGAGATGGTGAGCCCATCCTGGCAGTGGGACCCAGAATTCCCCGGCCACCTCTGCCAGGAAGCTGCCTTAGGAATCCTGAGCTGCCCCTTCCCCTCCGGGCTAACTGGGTGATAAGGACGGGGGACCAGCCCCGGCAAGGAGGAAGTGGACTGGCTTCCTGTTTGTTTGTGAATCTCAGAGCAGCCCCGTGCAGTCATGAACACCAGCTAAGCAGAGCACCCAGCTAAGCAGAGCAACCTTGGCCTGAGCCAAGAGCTCCAGGGAGCCCGTCCGCCGACCCAGCAAGCCCTCAGCCAGCTGGGAGATGCAGGGACTCTCTCCCAGGACAGCCATGCTCAGATGGCAAGCCCCGTTAGCAGTTAGGCCAGCTTGGCGGGGACAGGAGGTGGAGTAATGACTTCCCTAAAAAAAAAGCCAGAGTCACACATTCATAATAGGAGGCCTCTGAGCAGCTTGGGGGTGGGCGTGGGGGGCTCCAGCATCGTTATCCCTCGATCCACCCCCACCCCCACCGCAAATTACTCCCAAGGACCCTGGGCACAACTCTGTTGCCCTCTGGGGAAGTCTTGTGCAGAGATCACCAATCACCACGTCCTTTAAAAAAAATCAGGCAGCACGCACCGCGGTTTTGTTTGCAACAGCAAAATACATGCAAAGCCCCACCTAGTCGTCCAAAAGCCAACTGATTGACAGCAAAACTTAGTAGATCCACGCCAGGGAAAACGCCGTAGCCATTCGAAAGAACGGACTGGATCGGTATATGCCACTGCGGGGAGAAGGGCAAGACATTTCCATGAATGAAAACAGCAAGGTGCAGAAAACCGTGTGATCCCTTTCGTGCAAATAATTAGAAGAGCAGAGGGCACGTCCCCACAGGCTGACAGATAGATATGCTGCTGAATGCACGATCTCCCTTCTGGAGAGAAATTTAAGCAACCCGCGCACCAGGGGCCATTTTGAGCGAGAGGAACTGGGAGGACAGTGGTGGGAAGGCTTCACTTTTTTCATTATTTATCTTTCGGTGCTGTTTCCGTTTTTCAGTAAGGTTTATATATTTCGAAAAGATTACCTCGGGCAGTGGAATTCGGGTCCGTTCCGTTTCCCTCTTTGCACACGTCTCTGTATCGTTTCGAATAAAAAGTGCTGGGGCGCCTGGGTGGCTCAGTCGGTCGAGGGTCCGACTCGATTTCCGCCCGGGTCTTAATTGTGCGGGTTCACGGGTTCGAGCTCTGGGTCGGGCTGTGTGCTGACAGCGCGGAGCCTGCTCGAGGGTCTTTCTCATGTGTGTGTGCTCTCCTCAAAATAAATACACTTTAACCAAATTAAATGAAATTACGTTTAAAAAATTGGGGCGCCTGGCTGGCTCTGTCGGGAGAGCATGCCAGTCTTGATCCCCGGGTCGTGAGTTCGAGCCCCATGTTGGGTGTAGAGATTACTAAAAAAATAAATAAATAAACTTTAAGAAAAAGTACTGAACCACTACAAAAATAAACAAATAAACTTAAAAAAAAAAAAAGAAGTATTGAACCACTAAGTCTTATCTTTAAGGCAACTGAAAGAATCTGGCAGTGAGCATTTACGAGGTGAAACAGGTAGAGCCTGGAAGGCAGATTCTCCGGGAAAATTTATGGGAGAAGCGGGGGCGGGGTGGGGTGGGGGGGAAAACGCTCTGCTTTAAGATCCGTACCCATCAGTGACAGACAGTGTCGCCCGTTCTGCATTTCACCGCGTGGATTCCTTGCGGCAAAAGTCTGAGCTGTCTTGGGCTTCCTTCCAACCCCTCCCTCTCCCAGCTTCGTCCCCCATTTCGCGGCCTCCTCATTTAGCTGTTGACCCACGCCGAAAATAAGGAAGAGAACTCTGAAGGGAGAAGACAAACAATATAAGGCACTTTGACACACGTGACCTGATCGTCTGTCATCTGGACCGAGTGGCAGCAGCCTCTGTATAAAGGACCCGTATCTGACTCATCTTCTGATTCCAGGACTGCGCACAGTAGGTACTCAGTAATCACCGGGGGGGTGGGGGGGGGGTGGGGGGTGGGGGGGGGGGTGAACGAATGGAGCAGCTCGTGTGTCAATTCGGAACTTGCTCTTTGCAGGTCTGTTTGCTCCGCCTCATGAGTGTTTTGAGAAATTGAAAGGAAACCCCCGGAACCTGGGAAAGAGATCCTGTCTGAGGTCTCCCTTGTGTTTCATTAATTCAGCAACAACGGAGCGAGCTGCCCAAATTGACCTCAGGCTGCCAAGGCCTGAGGACCCAGTTCCCCGGGAGCCTCCCGGGTTTAAGAAAGAGGTAAAGCTGAGCTGGGTGGCTGTCTCCCACGTGGCCAAGAGGGGTAGCAGCCGTTTGGCTGGGGGTTGGGCCGGGACACGTGGTATGTTTACAGCCACAGATGCCCCCGGGGGTTCCGTATCAGGAAGCCGTCTGCAAAGGGTCACCTCGACCTGTGTACTTATCCTCGGACCTGCCGCTGTCGGCCTCCTAGTCCCTTCCCCGAGGTCTTTTCCTGAATGTCTTGTACTTGCCCACAAAGCGTGGGGTCTGCGGCTGCAGGCCGGTTGCTGCCATCTGGTGGACAAGAGAGGCCACGGCCTTCCCAGGCTGGCCTGAAACCGGGGAGCTGAAAGGAACCTTTGACCACGGCTTCCAGGACCGTGGGTGTCAAAGTTTTGCAGCCACGGAACCCTTCCTTCAAACGACAGCAAGGACCAAGGTGACAAATGCGCTGCTGTGGCCGTAGCAGGGGAAGGAGGGACTCGGAGCCCCACTGGACCTGCCGGACACTCCCCCAAGCTCAGCTGGTGAATTCACTTCCGCTGTCATTGTAAGGATGGGAGAGTGGAACCTTGAAGATAAGAAGCTACTCGTGCAGGGGCGCCTGGGTGGCTCCGTCGGTTGAGCGTCCCAACTCTTGATTTCGGCTCAGGTCATGATCTCACCGTTCATGGGTTCAAGCCCCGAGCCGGGCTCTACACTGACAGCACGGAGCCTGCGTGCAGTCTACTCTCTCCCTGGCTCTCTGCCCCTCCCCCATTCGTGCAGGCACTCTCTCTTTCTCGAAAATAAAGAAATAAACATTAGAGAAAAAAAAAAAAAAAGAACCTTCTTGTGCAAACAGTGGCATAGCAGACTAAAACACAGAGCCCTTGTGCAAAACATGCTTTGGCATTTGCCCGGCCAAGCTGCACCGTCAACCTCAAACAAGGGCCCAACACGGCTTCCTGAGTCCTCAGCCAAGCCGCCTGTTCCAAGACATCTAGGCTCCTGGGGAGGAGAAGCCCAGAACCCAATTCCTCCTGCATCTTCTTGTTTGAATCAAATCGGGGTCGGACCCATGATGATCCCTGTGTCCCCTTCTCCATAGCCAGCATGGAATCAGGGCACAGAGATGCCCATTGCTGTCTCTGGATTCCAAAGAAGCTTCCTGGTCCCTGACATTGGGAGAGCCAGGCAGCCCCCTAGGACACAAATAGGAAAGGCAACAAGAATAGTTTGAGCATCTGTGCTCAGAGCCCTGTGCAAAGCATTTTCACGTCCGCCATTTCATTTACTCCTCAACAACACTGCAGTGTGGATATTCATTTCCTCAGGGTTTTTTTTTTTTCATATTTTACTTATTTATATATTTAAGTAATGTCTACACCTAACACGGGGCTCCAACTCACGACCCTGAGATCAAGAGTCGCATGCTCTACCGACTGAGCCAGCCAGGTGTCCCCATTTCCTCAGGTTTTTAATAAGTGGGGGGGGGGGGGGGAGGGGGGAAGGATGCTTGATGTATTTAGGTAAGCTACCCAAGGTCTCCCAAGCTAGTAAATGGCAGAGTCAAAATCCAGTCCCAAATCGTTCTAATTCTAGAACCCACGTTCTTTCCAGTAAATGGGAGTTGCTTCCTGGAGCAAGAGATCTAGGAAGTCGGGCCCAGCCCAGAGTTCCATTGTGTCAGTCAGGATCGCTGCAGTTCCCTGGCATGGAGAGCCTCACGAAAGAGAAGACATTGTCTCTGCCTCCCACCTGTGATAGTCTAGCTGGGGATAAAAGTAAGCTTGTGAAAGTGATGAAGATTTCACACGCACTCACCGACTTGTGAGTGCCAAGAAGGATTGACAGGACAAGGAGCCTCAGATCGAGAACATCTGGAAGCTAGAGATGGGATGGAAACCGCACCAGACAGGGAGCCTGCAGACCTGGGTCCCACCCCTGGCTTTGCCACCAGCATCCAGTGGGACGCTGGGCAAGTCCCCTCACGTTCCTCACCTAAATGAAGGGGCTGTCCCTGAGGATGTGAAAGCCTCCTGCTCAGTTCTACACTGTTGTGATTTCAGTGGGGACGGAGTTAGACAGGGAAGGGACCCTGAAGGAAGTGAGTGTGGGACAGGATCTTGAAGAGGGGAGGGCTAGGGACATGGGAGAGGGAAATGCTCACACTGAGAGGTTGGTAAAGTCAAGCAAGGACAGGAAGCAGTTGCTAGCTAGAGACGGTGAGCTCATCTGCTGTCAGACGCCTGGTAGAGATCAGGTTTGGCACAATCCACAATGAGTAGCATCTGCGGTTCTTTTGGGATCTCTGGTTATCCAGGATAGATGTGGCCTTAACCAAGAGACTTTCTCTACCCAGTGGCTGAAGCTCCCAGAGGCCCCATTTCTGGGAGTTATTGTGCACTGGGCTCCCTTTCTTGACTGTGGCCTCTCCTAGCTTTGGAAGGACTGTCCAGCAGCAAACCCCTCCTGGAGGGAAAGGAAGTACTTTTATCCCAGGCCTGGAGAGCCTCAGATCTCTAAGGAACCATCGGGTCCTCCTTTCTTCCTAATTCCCACCTGTGTGCTACGGCCATTCCTGTCTTCTGTCCTGTTCAGAAACATGTGCAAGCCAGGGAGAACGGCAGGCGTCATAAACGTGTGTGCCAGGGCCCCAGCAGAACTTTGCTCTCCGGGACACGATCGAGAACTCTGGTAGCAATTACACTGTGTCGGACTTAAAGCCCTCAGTCCCCTTGGTCCCTGAGACTTCCAAATCCCACGCTTCTTTTTTTTTTCTTCTCCGAGGCTATCCAATCCCCCGAGTCGGGGCTCAGCAAACTTGTCCCGTAAAGGGGCAAAGAGTAAATACTGTGGGTTTTGCAGGCCACGTGGGGTCTGTCGGAACTACTCAGCCCCGCCGTTGGAAGTGCAACGCGAATGTGTTCCAACACTCGCTGTGTTCCGACGAAACTTCGCCCCTGGACAACGAAGTCTGAATTTTACATCCTTGCCATGTATCACCAAATTGTATTTTTCTTTTGATTTTTCCCAACCACGTAGAAGTGTAAACACCACTGTGAGCTGGTAAAAAACCCCCATGAGTCGGACTGCACTCAGCCTGCCGGCCGTGGTTTGCCCACCCCTCACCCAAGTGTTTGCAGCCGGTTCAGCCGAACTCAGACGGTCCAAGCCTCTGCGTGATCCTGGCCTTTCTGGCTGATCTGGATGGCTCCTCTTAGCCGGCAGGGATGACAACAGCTTTAAGCTCCCCCAAAGTGGCCTTGTCCTTTCGGTATTTCTCTCTCTCTTCCAAAGTAGCTTGATTGGAGGCCGCTGGAAAGATACCCTCCTCTCTACCCACCCAGCGTTCCTTGCAAAGGCGTTCTCTTTCGGCTGTATTAAAGTGGTTTCCCCAGGCCAGCACATTGCCACGTATTCTCTCTTCCAGCTCTGTGCACCGGGCCTTGCCAAAGCATCCGGGCCTCTACGGGCTCGGGCAGGCCTCACGGCTCTTTTGTTGTCGAATTCTCAATCCCCGTGTTGCAGGCGGTCTAGAGTCAGCATCCTTTTTATAAAGGGAGATCTTAGCCGCTAGGAAAGCTGGGGCGCATCAGCCAGGGGCGCATTCCCGGAGCGGAGGCATTTTAAGTTGGGCTCAAGATATTGAGAGGGACGAGGATTGAAGGAGGGAGGGAGAGAGAGAGAGAACTTCCAGACAGAAGCGGGAGAGACTGAGCTGCGGGCAGGCGGCGGCGAGGGGAGAATCCCACACGGAGGCTGTTTGAAGCAAGAGAGTGACGGCACTGGGGGGGGGGGGGGGGGTCAGCCGGGGCAGCCCAGCAGTGGAGGGGTCGGTCTGCTAGACCCTGAGGGCCTGATTCAGGGGAGCTTGGGGTAACAGCACGACGGCGTGGGAGTAGAACGCAAGGACCCGACTTCGGTCCACAGTCCTAACCTCGGTCCTGTGCTGGCTGCTCCTTCATCGGTTCCTTCGACGGACACCCGGGCGCTCCCCCCAAGAGCCAGGCGTGCTTGACTTGGGGAAAAGACCAGGCAGTGGTTGGGGGAAAGAAGAGGAAGGAGGAATGTTGAGTCCTATGAAGATCCTGCCCTTTATAGAGTAGAAGAGTACACACACACACACACACACACACACTCCAGCTCAATGAGGAGATCGCTAAATGCCTCATGAGAGTGTGGATGAGGAAATTCAGGCAAGGGAGAAGTAATGACTAGAAGAGGGGATTTGCCGTTTTGTGGGAGAGAAAGCCTTTGAGGATGGGGCTCCCGGGGCCTGTGAAATGTAGGGAGAGGGCTCTCCAGGTTGAAGGGCTGCTGAGCAAAGGGGGTGCGGTGAACAGGTGGGGGGCGCAGAAAAGAGACGTCAGTCCGGTGTGCGTTTTCAACGCGGGGGGGGTGGGTGTTACTGGCATGACTTTGGGGGCGATTCTTCGTAGTAGGAGTCTGTCCCATACAAAGTAGGTCTTGTAGCCTCACTGCCCTCTCCCCTCCCCCTCCCCCAGTGCCCACGATGGCGTCGTCAAACAACGCTCCCCACCCCCACGGGAGCTGCTAGGTTGGTCTGGGGAGGCAAGCAGTAAACTGTAATGTTGGACTAGAAAAGTAGCCAGCGGTGGCCAGACCATGGAGAGCCTCGTACTTCCTGGTATTTTTTAACGTGAACGTAATTTAACAGTTTTCTCTCCGCTGCCTATCCAGGGTCCACTGCCTTCTTAGCAAGCGACCTCTCCAGGCCCGAACAAGGAAGCAATTCAGCCTGACCCAAGGAGAGAGGGAGGAAGGCACTCCCTACTCTGGCTCTTCCCTGGCCAGGACAGGACTTGGCTTTTTATTCAAGGCCCAGAGAATCCCAGAACTGATAAAGGCCCATTGTGGCAGCTTCTGGAGAAATCTGGAGAAGCCCAGAGGCCGTCGGGGGGGCTCTGGGGCTAAGGAGCCGGTTAACAGCCCTTGAACATTTGTGGAAAGAATTAGTTGGCGGCAGTCAGGGCGGAACGAGGCCCCCGGGCTGTCACTGGCATCATCCGAGGCAAGCAGGCCAAAGGCAAACCCGGTAGGAAGCTGGCCTGTCTGTGGCTAGAAGGGCTGGCCTGCGAGGCAGAGGGGACCCAAAACCCGTGGAGGGCTCCCCTGCAGACGCCTGGAGGATGAAACCCAATCTCCCGCCCGGTGCAAGAAACACAACTGCTCTTTTTAAAAAGGGCCTGGGGAGGAGGGAGTCTCCCGCCCCCCGCCCCTGCCGCCCCCCCCACCCCCCGCCCCCCATAAGGGTGTCCAAAGCAATAAACAGCAGGAAAGGAGGAAGGCGGCAGAGTAGAAGCCCTTCAGGAAGCTATCGAGAAGTTATGTTCTCTGCTCACGTCTCTGTCGCGCTGAGTCCAGGCACATGGTTCTCGGGCCTCACTGTTCTTACAGCAAAGAAATAGGAAGAGACACCCTGAGATAGAGGGTGCCGGGGCAGGGGCTAGGGAGCTGGGCTAGATGGGAGCTTCGCGGCTCTCACCAGGCTCTGGTGGGAGGTGGGAGGTGTAGCCCGGCCCATCACACTTGTCTGAGTGCTCTGGGGGAAAGGACCAGACCCCCGCTGGGAGGCCCTGGGAGGAGGGGGAGCAGGTGCAGGGGCGGCGGGGGGGGGGGGGGGGGGGGGTGCGGTGGGAAGGGGGAGAGGAAATGCGGAATTCAGGTCAGAGACTGGCCTGCCGAGGTCTCTTGGGCAGCTCTCCTTGACCAGGTGGTGAGCCCAGGGATTAAACTGAGCGCAGAGGGTAAAGTACAGCGAACGGGAGTGCTCCCCACCACTGCTGTTTCTGCGTCTAGTTCCTAGAAGGATTTCGGATGGGTCACTGGCTCGTTTCTCAATGGTCGGTCGGCTTTCCCTCCCCACCATCCAAAATACATCCGGTTGGCCCCCTCAAAGGCCAAGTCCTTTCTGCATCAAAGCAAAACGGAGTAAGCAATACAAACCGACCTCAGAGCAACCTGGGGCCATCGGAACACAAAAACATAAAAAACCGAACTCGCGCGCAAGGAAGGCAACTGTCCGCGCGTAGCACGTGACGTCTGTCCGCTGCCAACAGGCTGGTGGGCAGGCCTATGGCTCCCAGTCAGAAATGGGGGGGGGGGGGGTGGTACCAAAAGCCACGGGGGAAAAGTGAACTAATCTGCACCCACGTGGCCTCCGAAGAGCCCATCTCATGACCCCCCTCCCCTGGCACGACTTGAGATTCATTTCATTTCAGGCGGGGGACGGATCTGGGACACAGCCCAAAGTGGTGCTTTCTGAAACTGAAGCATTTTCTGCCTCGCTGGAGAGTCCGTCCCAGCTGGCGACGCACACACGTGCACACGCCAACTCTAGAATGCTCTGTTCTGATCCCACGGCTCCCACAAACAGAACCACAAACCCTTTTAAGACCTGGGCTGGAAGGCCTGGGTGTCCTTTATTGACGGCAGTTTACACACATTCGCTTTCTTCCCAAGGTCGCCTCCTTCAAAGCGCAGGCACAGAACCCTCGAGAAGGGCAGTCTCTGAACGACGGAGCCAGGAGCACAGGATGCACGTCTTTGGCAGGCACGTTTGGCCCCCGGCAGGATGCAATCCTTCAAGCTGCAATCCGTCGGGTGTCCTGAGACACCGAGGTGGGGGGTGGACAGGAAGTCTTCGGCCGGACTCACATCTCAGTCCAGGCCCGCTCGCTCGCTGTCCAAGCCCGTCGCAGTTGCAGGACCCTGGGGGGGGGGGTGGAAGGGGGGGGGGGGCAGCGAATCAGGCCCACCCACCGTCACAGGGGCAGATTCTTCAAGCTGTTCACACCTGCTTCCGCTGGCCCCACAGTTCGAGAGCATCAGCCTTATGGCAAGAGACAGATTACTTCCTCTCTGACCCTCCCTGGCACCTCTTCAGCCGGGCCTGTGTCGGAACCGCCGGAAAACACGGAGACCCGTGCTGTGCACGACAGCCCTTTCTTCTGCCCCGGGCTGTGTAGGCACTTGGCAATCTGGGGGAAGGAGGTGGCTCAGAAAGTGGGTGGAAATGGGAAGAATGAGAAAGCTTCGTCTGCTAGAGTAATTAGAGATCTGAAGTGATTCCACTTTATTTCCTTCACTTTAAGCCAATCATGAAATTTCACAGTGATTTCTGGGGCAGGGGCAGAAGGACGGCGGTGTTCAGAATCCTCAGGGCTGTGGCCCAGGCGGCCCGAGGCGGCGCGGGCCGGGCACGCCTTACTGGGGCAGCTGCAGGAGCACGGACTGCCCGGCCGGCAGGTAGGTGATGTTCCGGGAGCGCGAGAGCTGGTAGGCGATGTCCTCCGCGGCCTCCAGCTTGCGCAGCTCGATGAGGCCGTCGCCCGCGGTGGCGAGCGAGTTGGCGATCAGCTCGGCTGCCTTGGAGTCGCCCTCGGCAGAGATGATGGCCGCCTTTTTCTGCTGCTCAGCCTAAGAGAGTGGGGGGGGGGGGGGGACCAGGATCACACTTGAGGGTGCTGAACGGCGGGCAGCGGCCTCAGAAGGACTCGGCGAGGCACCCTCACCGGCTCCTGAAGGAACTCTGGGAATCTCCCTCCTCCTCCTCCTCCTCCCCCTCCAGGTGGGGTCAACAGGCACGTGCACCCAGTCCTCCGCTTTCCTGCAATGCAGCGCCACCTCTCATGGTTGCAGGGCTCTCTTTCTGTTGGCTGCGCAAGTATCTGTCTTATTTCAAAATTCTCGTTAACGTCAACAGCCATCCAGTCCGGCCACCTTACTCTGGGCCAGGAGGATCCAAGCCGCGGAAGACGGGAGGGAGAAAAAAAAGGCAGAACCCACCCTCAGGCTCACCTTTCCCTCCAGCCCCAAGTCGAAGGGACTTTCATCAAACAAATGAGATCTGTTTGATGAAAACAGGGCAGCTGGGGAGGAGTAGCACGTATGCGTGACGGGCCCTAGAGTCGCCCCTGAGCTAAGCTGGATCCTGACCGGGAGCCCAGGCAACCAACTGAAAGAGATCTCCGAGGCTCTCCCCACCCGTTATTAGCAGGGTGACATCGATCAGCGGGGCACAACCGGTCCGAGGTCACGGGAGGCGGGTACCGTGTCAGCAAATGTTAAATGAGCACCTAGTATTTCCAGGCATGGTCTTAGGCGTGTTCTAGGCTCTGGAGATTAGTGGGTGGGGGGCGGGCAACAAAGTTCCCGTCCACGTGGAGTTTACACTCTCTAAAATTAAACGCTGGCCACCAATACATCTCTCTACCTTGATTCAAAGGACGAAGGGTTCTTGGATTAGGACTAACCCGAGAAAAACCAGCAGCGGTGGGGGGAAGCAACAGCAAGAAATAAATACACGTCTGCAAAGACCAGAAGAGCAGGCTGCTAGGCAACTATCTCCTGTCCCACCACACTCTGCCACATCTGGATGGACTTAGGGCTGGAAAAAAACGTCAGTGACGATAGTGCATCTGGCCCAACATTTGATCCTT
Source organism: Panthera pardus (assembly GCF_024362965.1). Taxonomy (NCBI): domain Eukaryota; kingdom Metazoa; phylum Chordata; class Mammalia; order Carnivora; family Felidae; genus Panthera; species Panthera pardus. The sequence continues at coordinate 38,002,585 of NW_026526876.1, forward strand.
TTCGCTGTCAGCTTTCACTTGTGTAACCACGGTTAAAAACGACTTCTCAGTGAAGCTGAAAATATTCCAGGAGAAAACATTTTTATTGGTAGGAGGAGTGTTTTTGGTCTTAGGGGAAGTGGAAGAAAAATTACCCTTCGGTGACTTCGGAACCTAAGTTCACATATCCCTGACTAGCCCCCAAAGACCCTGGAACCAATCGTAGGAGTGCGGTTCCTTCAATCCCCTTCCGAGGATCCCAGAAAAAGAGATGACAGATGATGAGTTTCCAGGCCACCCAGCAAATGGGGAGGCTGAGCACAGGAGAAAGGGGAGAGAGGCCCCTGCCATCTGGTTGAACACTCACCTTCTCCACCACAAATCTGGCCCTCTCCGCTTCCTGCTGGGCCACCTGTTTGGCCTCTACTGCTTCTGTGAACTCCTTCCCGAAGGTCAGATGCGTCTAAGGGGACAGAGGGAGCGCGAGATGAGGCGGCGGGATTGTTCAGGCAGCGCTGCCGCGGGGCCCCCGTGGCCGCTGGAAGGAAGGGGCCAGGAATGGCTCTAGCAGCTGGAGGCCTCTGTGAGGCCAGAACGTCCTTCCACCTCCACATCCGGGTCCAAACCGAGGGCACACCCCGGAAGCCTCGGCTGCCTCGACGGCTCCCGCACGTCCTTCTGTCGCCCTCGGCGAGATCTGAAGCAGACAACCACCCGTGGGTGCCAGAAGGCACCTACTCAAGTGACCACCTCCCAAGGGGAGGAGGCTGCGGGTTCTAGGACCCCCGTCCTCCGACTAGGGCCCATCCTTTGATGGCCTGTTGGAAGCCCCCAGAGAGGCCAGATGGAAAACTGAGCCCCTGAGAGTGAAGGAGGCAGCCGGTTCTCAGGCATTCAAGGGCGTGACGCTCTCCGCTTATGGATTAACCATCCCCGTCTTTCGCACGGAAGCCCCACCACCAAACAGGAAGAGGGTGAAAAATGGTGGAACGCGAATCACAGTATTCCTCATGTGTGAGCGCTTCTGGTAAAGGGTTTAGGAGGGAAGGCAGGTAAAGCTATTGCTTAGGGTGAGGGCTTACAATGGACTACCCACAGACCTTCCCTAAGAACACGTACAACCGAGACTTGGCTGAGGCGACAGTCTGCAATGACGGCAGAAGACAGTGGGAACAGAGCTCAACTCTTTTTTTTTTTTTTTTTTATTTATTTTTGGGACAGAGAGAGACAGAGCATGAAGGGGGGAGGGGCAGAGAGAGAGAGAGACACAGAATCGGAAACAGGCTCCAGGCTCCGAGCCATCAGCCCAGAGCCTGACGCGGGGCTCGAACTCACGGACCGCGAGATCGTGACCTGGCTGAAGTCGGACGCTTAACCGACTGCGCCACCCAGGCGCCCCCAGAGCTCAACTCTTAATGCCGAGACTAGAGCGACTTACTTATTATTTAACCCACGTTTTATTAAAAAGGAAGAAATAAAGGGAAGAATGGCGCTGGTTTTGCTACCAAATTCTATTTGCTTCATCCCCTCCCCCCACCCTCCCAACCTCTGCTTTTAAAAAAAGGAGGGGCGCCCGGGGGGCTCGGTCGGTTGAACGTCCAACTTCGGCTCCCGTCATGATCTCACGGTTTGTGAGTTCGAGCCCCGCGTCGGGCTCTGTGCCGACGGCTCGGAGCCTGGAGCCTGCTTCGGATTCTGTGTCTCCTTCTCTCTCTGCCCCTCCCCAACGTGTGCTCTGTCTCTCTATGTCTCTCAAAAAATAAATGTAAAAAAAAAAATTTTTTTTAATTAAAAAAAAAAAGGAAAAGCAGGGGCGCCTGGGTGGCTGAGTCGGTTGAGTGTCCGACTTTGGCTCAGATCACGAACCTGTGGTTCGTGAGCTCGAGGCCCGCATCGGGCTCTGTGCTGGTGGCTCAGAGCCTGGAGCCTGCTTCGGATTCTGTGTCTCCCTCTCTCTGTTCCTCCCCGGCTCGCATTCTGTCTCTCTCTCTCTCAAAAATAAATAGAGATTAAAAAAAAAAAAAAAAATGAGAAAAAAGGGAGAAACATAAGCAGCTCCACACTCCTCCTCGAGAGTAAATCCTAGTCCCGCTGCCTTCCACAACTTGTAACGCTCCTCACTCTTCCAAATGCAGCTGTTCTACTCTGCCTGTTCCATTTCTGGACTCGTGTTCAAAGCCCGGGGAAGAAAACGCGGTCCTGAGAAATTTAAAATGGAATGTGTAACTAAGGAATAAAGTTCCTTTCTAAAAGGGCCAGGTGAGGGCAGCAAATCCCCCCCGAAATCTAATTTTCTCCTCACACCTCTTAGATATGGTTTCTTGTGGTCAGCCCGCATTTCCCCCGAATGGAGTATGTGGTTAAAAGTCTAGCAGAACGCCAAGCTTCTCCTTAGGTTTTGACTTAGCACTGCCTCACAGGCGAGGCGTTTAGGTTAACAGTAGGTGGGAGTTGCTGGGGTTAGAGGGGAATGGCTGCAGCCTGGCATCCCGCCAGCAGAGGGAGCCCGCGACTGAAACAAGGGGGAGCGGGGCGCCCCGAGGTCAGCGCTGGGTGTCTGGAGAGCAGGGCTGTTTAAACAGCTGCACAGACGCCGAGAGGGAAACGGTGCCTTTCCCTAGCGACGCACAGGAGAACGAACAGGAAACCCTCTACCTCGCCACCCGCACAAATCACTCCCAGTGATTTTTCCCAGAGCATCTAGAAACACGACCCCTTCCCCATCACCCTCCTTGATCTGAAATGCTATCCTGCCTGTATTGCTTTCTGAGTCATGGCATTCGGTGTCATAGAAATACACGCACTCTACGGTCCCGAGAGGATAACTTACACCTCAGAGATGTCCCCTGTGCCCCATACCGGGCTTTGGGGAACAGAACCATTGATTCACGCTCTATCCCCTTTCACCGGGGGTTCCCAGAGCCCACCTCACTGAGCTTCAGACCCTAAATGTGAGGACATCCCAAGGGGTCAGGCTGGGAAGTGTGCACTAGGGAGGAAAACTGTGAGCCTTCTCTAGTCTCGCTAGGCAGCTTCTTCCAGCATCCAACGGGGTTAACAAGACACTACTTCTCAGGGAGCTCTGGGGAACACTCACAGTTTGGAGGAGGTGAAAAGTCTAGTGGTTAGGGACCCTACCATCGGGTGGGGCTAGAAGTCAAAAGAAAAATATGTGTGGGGGCGCCTGGGTGGCTGAGCCGGGTGAACGTCCCAACTTCGGCTAAGGTCATGATCTCACGGTTCGTGGGTTCAAGCCCCTCATCGGGCTGTGCTGATGGTGTGGAGTCCACTTGGGATTTTCTATCTCCCTGTCTCTCTGTGCCTCCCCGGCATCATGCTCTCTCTCAAAAATAAATAGGAAAAGGAAAAGGAAAAGGAAAAGGAAAAGGAAAAGGAAAAGGAAAAGGAAAAGGAAAAGGAAGGAAAGGCAAGAAAAGAAAAGAAAAGAAAAGAAAAGAAAAATAAAAGAAAAAAAAAAAGGAAAAGAAGTATGTGTGTGGCAGAGGGAAAGGAAAACAACTCTCATCTGAAAACAAACCCACGGAGACCGTCTCACAGTCGAGAAGTTTCCACATTTTCAAGTCGCCTGTCTGGGCACGTGGAAGGCAGGACCTACTAACGTCCACCCGGAAATGGGGCCAAGCACCTGAACAAGAACCGCAGCCCCTCCCTCGCAGGTCCCCCCCCACAAGCATCTTACCAAGGACACGTCATCCAGGATGAGCCCAAAGGTTGCTGCTCGCTCTGTGAGGTCATCGCTCACCTGCCTGGAGACCAACTCTCTCTGGGTGATCAGTTCCCCAGCATCGAAGCGAGCCTGGTTCCAAGGGAGGGCAGAGGGGGCCCGGTGAGGATGGCAATGAGGAAGCAGAGAGGGCAGGAGGGAAAAGGACGAGCCACATCCCAAGCCTCCCGCCACCGCGCTCTTCCTGGCACCTGTCTATCTCTGGGGGACCGCACTCTAGGCTGAGGCCCCGTCACTCACCACCACGGACTTGAGGATCTCCGTCGTGATGGACGGTAGCACCCTTTCATCGTAGTCCTCCCCGATGCTGGTGAAGATGCGGGGAAGCTGGCTGGCGACTGGCCGGAAAAGGATGCGCAGGGTGATGTTGACATTCTGTAAATCTTAGGGTAGGGGACAAAGGCCGGAGTTAGCGATCAAAACCACTTCTATGTGACCCCTCCTACCCCAAGAGTGCCACAATTGCTGCGTAAAGTTGCTGATTTTAAGACCTTAGAGGGCAGGGGCCACCACGCAGGGCTTCCTGGTTAGCGAACCCAGCAGAGCCCTGGAGTCAGGAATTCTTAAAGGCTCCTGGGGAGGACAGCTTCTCAGTCTGTCCTGAATGAACGTCCTCTGATATAAGCAATTCCGAGTACGTGCATGACAGGTACCGCGGGACAGTGGAACAGTGCGTGTTTTAATGAAACAGGCCAATGCCAAGAGTTTTAGCATGAAGCCTTTCCAAGGCCCCACTCAGGAGTCTGCCCTGGAGAGGTTATCGTGGGCCCAGCGGAGACAGTCCACTCTGGCTGGACCGGCAGTCAGTCCGAAGGCCTGGGCTGCAGTCCCGTCCTGTTTACTAACTGTGTGACCTCAGCCTTAGCCAATCTCAGCTTATCTCCTGGTCTGTAAGAACGGGGGGTGATTTCATCTGCCTTCCAGGAACGCTAGGGGAGAGCGAAGGAGAAATCAGACTGGACAGCGCTGGGTCAAATGCGAACAGATGGAAGGGGTTATCGGACTCATCCGGAACACGCTTCTCGTGACCTGATCCAGGCGGGGGGGGGGGGGGGGGGGGGGGACAGGGGGCACAACATTAATTACAACGTCCCCTGACAGCTCAGGCCTGCCCGAGGCTAAAGCACGGTCAGCTTGCTTGCGGTCATCAATGACACGGACGCACGGGAAAGTTCTGAACCAGCCACCCAGGGAAGCGGGAGATGCACACACTCCTGATCTCTGGAAGTTCCTGTCAACAGTTCTGAAGACGCGTAAGTAACGCGTCCTTACAAACAGGTGCCGCACAACAGCGAGCGCAATCCCGAAGAGGTGGGAAGTTGAGAGCTACGCTTTTAAGTTAAAATTTTATGTTTCTCGATTAACCCCGCCCCACTTTGATCTCCCTTTTGTAGGACGCGAGCCAGACCCCGTAGCCGGGAGCTACAGGCCAGGTTGCGAAATGCCAACTGACCCGATCCCTCCTCTGCCCGGCACAGGTCTCTCGCTAAAGTCCCAGCTCAAGCTAAGGTCCTCCCGGGAGCCTGCGCAGCCCCCTGTGGGGGCGAGCTGTTTTCTTCTCCGCTCGCCTCCACCCCACGCCCTTGCCTCCAGGACAAGCCACGCTTACCGTAACTGTCTGTCCACACGTCTACGTCCCTAGCGACACTGAGCTCCCCAGGGGCCCCCGCTTTAGTCACCTCTGAAATCTCCGAACCACCCCCACCCTGCGACCCAGCCTGACACCTGGCACGGTCACCGTAAGCACACATCGGCCAGGGAATGGCACCCAAGGCCTCGAGTGTTCCCCAGATAATAAACCCAGCAGCCACACGACCCTCACCTTTCGCCGTGCAGAAAGATCCCTGCTATTCTGTTTACTGCCTGGGCACCTCTGTGGGTAGGATGGCAGGAGAGCGGTCAGGGCAATTCGTTTGGGGCTCGCTGGGAACCCAGCGGCATCCCAGACACCAGGAGACCGCTCTCAGGGACCCGGCCCCAGCCCATGTGAGGCCAGCACCGCTGGAGACAGAGGCCCTGGAGAACAAGGCCAAGGGGAAGCCGGCTGTGAAGGCACAGGGGATGGCTGGAGACCGGCTGACATCGTCACCCTGGGGAACGAGAACTGACCAGAAGGGGTGACTGACGGAGCAGAGGCACATCCGGCATATTCTTTAAGACTGGAGCGCTCCGTGACTCTCGAAGTCTATCTTTGTGGATCTCCCTAAATTTGTACAGCTGTCTGCGTGCTGTACATATTTCTCTGAATCCGTGTTAAAATCTCTCCAGGAGGAATTTACAAGGGAGTTCTTCGGGGAGGTCCGGCCTCTTCTGGATCCTACGGTAACCCTTCCACACGCTGCCTCATGGGACCCACGGGCAAGACTCACCTTTGCTACCAGTGATGACTGGCACGTTACGCGGTCGAGAGCGGCAATCAAAGATGATAGGTTTCTGTACCCAAGGGATGAGGAAGTGAGTCCCTTCTCCCACCACAATGTCCTGCACTCCACGGAACCGGTCAAAGATGACAGCTCTGTGCCCAGCGTCCACTAGGAGTGAAGGAGAACAAGTCAGAAAAAAAAAATCCCTTCGCCTCTTAACCAAAAAGGCTGCCTCTGAAAGCTCCTTGGCGCTTTCTGGAAACTGGCGGCCGCTGCTCCGATTAACCATCCCACCCACCAACACGTTTCCGGGAAATCACCTCCCCAAACTTTGTTCCCAAACTCACCAAGCTCTTTACCATCCCATCCTGGTTTCAATTTAAGCCAGTGCTCCCAGAAGCTGCACCCTAACCTAGCCACGGAACCCCTAACGTTCGGTCCCACTCTTTCCAAGGGCACGGTTTCTCTCAGGCTTTAAGGATTTCTGGGTTCAGAGAGAAATCAGTGACGGTGATTACCCTCCAGTTGTGCTGCGGACATCAGAGCAGAAAGCGGCGCCGTTTAAACCAAGTTAAGCTTTTCTCGGCGGCGGCTCTGTGTCTCTGCCTCAGGAGACTTCAGAGTTGCTCCAAAGATCTTCGCTCTAGACTTATCCTCCTCTTGCTAGATACTCACGAACGAGGGAGGTCCATCTATCGCCGCTTTCCAATCACGAAAGCTAGAGACTACGGGAGTTGGAGGGAGTCTTAGACATAAACCAGTTTCGTCCTATTGCTTGACCAATGAAGAAGCTGAGGCCTGGGGCGGGAGGGGATGGTTCCCCTAAGGTCGCACAGGAAAGCAGGCAAAAAGCCAGCGGGAGCCCCCGTCGCACTGTTAAAGGCTGGGCGATGCGCCTCAAAAGATATTTTGTCTGGAACGACCCAACTGCAGCAGAGCCAAAGATCCGGTTCCAGACAAGGTCTAAAGCCCTCGCTGGGTTACTTCACACGCGGCCGAGGGATCAAATGAGCTCTCTCCACGGGGTCTCCCGTGAGACCCCGACACTCGGCCGCAGCGTCACTTCAAACCAACAAGAGTAGCTGGAAATGTCCGACCGCCACGTGGTCTGGGAGGCTCTTTGTGAACAAAGGCTCGCAGAGGACCTGCGGCCACGAGGGCAGAGGATCTAGGGACAAGGCAACCGTATGGTGTGGGATGGCGGGTGAGCCCCCCTGGGTCTCACACACGCCGCCACCACAAGTGTGACACGGGCCACGCAGGCCAATGGAAATCCGGCAAAAGGCAGTGCCCCACCACCACCCCTCGGAGCCTCACCATTATACAAGGCAGAGTTCACCACTCCTCCTGCCACGGCTAAGGCCAGGCCGAACTTGCCGATGGACTCAAACACTTTGGCAGCCATGTCGCCTCCTGCTGGACCCCACTCACACCTACAGCGGGGGGCGGGGACAAAACAAAACAGCTTGATCCTGAAATCCGAAATCCGAAATCCATAAAAGAAAGCCCTCTCTGAGGCACCATATTCACTTCTCAGGCTGGCTCTTTATTTCTCCACTCTTGAGAGCTCAAAATCACGCACTGAAGGCCACCTAATAAATAACTCTACAGCTTGGAGAAGTGTACTATCAATTCTTCTGCTTTAAAATTTTTTCCATCTCTGGGGCGCCTGGGTGGCTCAGGCAGTTAGGCGTCCGACCATTCAGCTCGGGTCATGATCTCACAGTCCGTGAGTTTGAGCCCCGCGTCGGGCTCTGTGCTGACAGCTCAGAGCCTGGAGCCTGCTTTGGATTCTGTGTCTCCCTCTCTCTCTGCCCCTCCCCTGCTCATGCTCTGTCTCTCTCTGTCTCAGAAATAAAAACATTAAAAAAAAAATTTTTAATTTTTTCCATTTCTTGGGAATGCAAGCTGGTGCAGCCACTGTGGAAAACAGTATGGAGGTTCCTCAAAAAAACTAAAAATAGAACTACCCTACGACCCAGCAATAGCACTACTAGGTATTTATCCAAGGGATACAGGTGTGCTGTTTCGAAGGGACACATGCACCCCCATGTTTATAGCAGCATTATCGACAATAGCCAAAGTATGGAAAGAACCCAAATGTCCATCGATGGATGAATGGATAAAGAAGATGTGGTATATATATACACAATGGAGTATTACTCGGCAATCAAAAAGAATGAAATCTTGCCATTTGCAACTATGTGGATGGAACTGGAGAGTATTATGCTAAGTGAAATTCGTCAGAGAAAGACAAAAATCATAGGACTTCACTCATATGAGGACTTTAAGAGACAAAACAGAGGAACATAAGGGAAGGGAAGCAAAAATAATATAAAAACAGGGAGGGGGACAAAACAGAAGAGACTCAAAAATATGGAGAACAAACTGAGGGTTACGGGAGGGGGTGTGGGAGGCGGGATGGGCTAAATGGGTAAGGGGCACTAAGGGATCTACTCCTGAAATCATTGTGGCACTATATGCTAACTAATTTGGATGTAAATTTTAAAAAATTAAAAATAAAATTAAAAAAATTTTTTTTTTCCATTTGGGGACTGGGGCACTTGATTCAATAATGGGAATGAGACGTGGGCCTGACACCCACGGAGAACTCAGCACCACACTAAACCACCCTCCCATTTCCTGGGCAAGCAAGCCCCAAGACAAAGGCTTGCTTTGTGGTTGGTTCTGTGCAATTCTGGTTTGGAAAAGTAACTCCCAGAATGTGCTACATGGTGATTCCAACAGCAAAAGTAACAGTAACAGCTAGCTTTTATATCAGGAGGCAGTCTTCGAATGGCAATTATTTAATCCTCACACCGACCCCTATGAGGTAGGTTATTACAGATGAGGAAACTGAGGCACACAGCAAGGTTACAAGAGGAGACTAAGATCACACAGCTCTTTAGTGGTGGAACCAGGATTAGCACCTGGAGGTCTAATTCTGGCAGGCACAGCTTAACACTTCACTGTTAATAGGGAAGCGGGAGGTGGGCGACATTCTGGGACCAAGATACCAGAAGAACCAAAGGAGCAAAAACGCTCTCCATAGCTGCATTGCAAGGGAGAACCCGGGAAGAAGTGGGAGGGCGGGGCTGAGGCGGGGTGGGCGGGGCTGAGGCAGGGTGGGCGGGAGCCCAACTGACCTAACTGGAATCTACTCCCGCACTTAATTTTTTTCTTAATTTCTTTTTAATGTTTATTTATTTGAGGGGGAAGCAGAAAGAGAGGAAGGCACAGAATCAAGAGCAGGCTCCAGGCTCTGCGCTGATAGCACAGAGCCCATGTGGGGCTTGAACCCACGAACCCCGAGATCAAGACCTGAGCTCAAGTCGGACAACCAACGCACTGAGCCACCCAGGCAGGGCCCTCCCCCACCCCGCACTTAACTTTTTAATGCCCCGCCCCAGCGTCGTCGTCCACTTCAGATTCAAATCCTCCCTCCCGCCCGGCAAGACCTCAACTCCCGAATCTTCCTTGATCACTCCCCGCGCATTTCTATTTTCCTTTCCCGAGGCCAAGACACCCAGTCCCGACCTTTCCATTTCTAATACAGCTTCTGGATTGTTCCTCACCCCGCCCCCATACACACCTTTCTCACTCGACGCAACCCCCGCTGGTCCCGGGGTCACACCCTCTCCCCTCCAACACGAGGCGGACCCATGCACGCACCCCACCCGCCCAAATTGTGAACGAGAACGCAGCGGGGAGCTGCAGAGACGCCCGGATCGTGGCCGGAGCCGCTCCCCTCCATTCTCACCTGCTTCCACTCTGACCTCCACATGAATTCCCCAGCCACACGTACCACGCATGCGCTGCTCAGCTCTTTCTCTTCCCCGCCCCCCTTCCAAGATCCGGGCCTCCGATTGGTGGGGGAGAGCGCTGTGCATTCTGGGAAGGGTGGCTTTCGGCCTGACCCCCGGTTCCCCGGCTCTTCCCAAATGAACTACGATTCCCAAAATGCCATTCGGTGTCTGGCCCGCGCTGAAAAGCCTTTCCTCTCTGGTGGTAAACACGGAGGGGTTGTCGCAAAGCCTTTTGGGGGCTGTAGTTTCTTGGGGCTACATGCACGTGCCTGTCTAGAACCGATGCTAGAACCTGCCAGGAGATGGGCCCTAGGGCCCCGGAAAGAGTGGCTGGGCGCGCGGTCGGTGGCAGGGATAGGCTGGGGCAAGTTTACAGCTCGTGAAGGAGGACGGGTGAGCATCTTGGAGAGAGTTGTGGTGAGATAACTGGCGGGCTGAGGGACCTGGAGGGAAGCAAATGGGGCCATCTTTCCAAAGTCCTTCCAGGAAATGCCCTGAGTCGTGGGACGTCAATTGCCAGAACCAGAAAGACCCTTAGAACCATCTGGACTAGAAAACGTGGACTAGAGACCGGAAGGGATACATTCAGGGTCATGCACTGATTTAGTCAAGGGGCCCGCTTTAGAGTCGGGGCCTCTTGGACACAATTAAACAAACAAACTTATATGGAAAAGTGGCAAGAATAATACGAAGAACACATAAGTCCTTTACTCAAATTCATCTATTGCTAACATTTTGCTCCATTTGTTTTTATTTGTTCTCTCCCTCTCTCCTCCCGTCTTCTCTCTGTATTTTCTAAGAATAGGGGCCTCCTCTTACATGATTTAAGTAAGTTTATCCTCTGCGTTCCAATTTTATCCATTGACCCGATAATGAACTTTGTAGCAATCTCCACACACACCCACCCCCATACAGGATGCAGTCTAATATTAGGTACGGTATTTATTTCTCATGTCTCTCGCATCTCTTTTCATCTGAAAAGTGTCCTCAGCCTTCCTTGTATTTTATTAGGTTAAAACAAACAAAAAGCGTATTTCTCATTTGGGGTTTGTCTGTTGTTTTTTTCATGATTAGACTCAGGTTTTGCATTTTCAACTAGGGTCCTACCTAAGTACTGTAGGGACGCTTCACTTTAACAAAACTAGGCCTATTTCTGGAGTCTGGTAGGATTGGGTTCTTTCAAGTTCTTTTTCCTGCATTTCCCTCCTCTTCTCTGTCCCCACTTGGCACCATCGAATGACCAGAGATACCCTCAACAGCACTCTTCAGGTGGGTGTGAGTTGGCCCTAACCAAGCCCAGTTGTTTCCTCTGGCTGTCAGAATGCAGGCTCTATGATAGCTGTCTTCATTGTTCTATTCCCAGAAGGTACAACAGTGCTTGCCACCTGGAGAGTCACTACCTTAGAGTGAAACCCGCCACTGAATGAGCCTTCATGCACATGAAGCTTCTAACCAGCCCTTCAGTGCTTGAATTAGTTGGGATATTAGTTAGAGCAAAGTCTAAGTTACAGGACCAAAGAGATCCCCAAATACAGTGAGTGGACTAAAGAAAATAGAAGTTAATTTCTTTTGCTCCCTGGGCCATTCACAGGCCTCGTTTCCTTTCATCTCATTGGTTGGCCATCCCTGAAAAGACTGTCTTTACCTAACCATGGGCCATCTATGTTCCAGCTCGCAGGAGGGGAAAACAACAAAATTGCTAAGCAAAACGGGTCAGAAGCAGCACATGCAAATTCCACTCTACTTTATTGATGAAAAATTGAGTACATGACCTCATCTAGTCACCAAAGAGGCTGGGAAATGTATTCTTTAGCGGGGCACCCAAGTACCCAGGAAGAAGAGTTTTGTGGGCTAACCAGCAGCCTGCGATATCTCGTTCTCAAATAGAACAGTCAGAAAAGTGATGTAAGTCCATTTGAGAAAAGCCATAACGTGAAAGGGAAAATCAAAACAAAAACATCTAAGCAAAACAAAACAAAAACAAACAAAAGCAACACAAACAAAATACTTGGCCGAATCAGAGACACAGGGAGGATGGAAAATCTAAACGAACCATCCAACCCTATCATTGCTGTCCCCAGATAAAGGGAAATGTTCTACTGTCCACAAAAGCAGAACAAGATGGCTGTTGGGAAAGACAGGTAGAGATGAAAGGATTAATGTTTTCCCCCAAAGTCAAGAATAAGGCAAAGATGCCCACTCTCCTCACTTCTTTTTTTTTTTTTAATTTTTTTTCAATGTTTTTTATTTATTTTTGGGACAGAGAGAGACAGAGCATGAACGGGGGAGGGGCAGAGAGAGAGGGAGACACAGAATCGGAAACAGGCTCCAGGCTCCCAGCCATCAGCCCAGAGCCTGACGCGGGGCTCGAACTCACAGACCGCACAGACCGCGAGATCGTGACCTGGCTGAAGTCGGACGCTTAACCGACTGCGCCCCGCCCACTCTCATCACTTCTAATCAACACTAAGGTCTTAGCCTATACTAGGCAAGAAAAATAAATAGGGGCATTTCGACTGGGAAAAAAGTAAAACTGTCTTTATTTATTGTGTATGTAGAAAATCCTCAAACTGGTGCAGCCATTCTGGAGAACAGTATGGAGGTTCCTCAACAATTAAAAATAGAACTACCCCACGCCCCAGCAATTGCACTATTAGGTATTTACCCAAAGGATACAAAAATACAGATTCGAAGGGGCACATGCACCCCAATGTTTATAGCAGCATTATCAACAATAGCCAAACTATGGAGAGAGCCCAACTGTCCATTGACTGATGAATAGATAAAGACGATGTGGTATATATATATATATATATATATATATATATATATGCGCAAGGGAATATTAGTCAGCCATCAAAAAGAACGAAATCTCACCATTTGCAACGGTGTGGATGGAATTAGAGTGTATTATGCTAAGTGAAACAAGTCAGAGAAAGACAAATACCATTTGATTTCACTCGTATGTGGAATTTAAGAAACAAAACATGAACATATGGGAAGGAGGGAGGCGAGAGGAGAGAGGAAAACAAACCGCAAGAGACTCTTAACAATAGAGAACACGCAGGGTTGACAGAGGGAGGTGGGTGGAGGGTGGGCTAGATGGGGGATGGGCACTAAGGAGGGCACTTGTGATGAGCACTGGGTGTTGTATGTAAGCGATGAATCACCGAATTCTATTCCTGAAACCAATATTTCACTGTATGTTAACTAACCAGAATCTAAATTTTAAAAAAGTCCTAAAAAAAGAAAATAACTATTAGAACCAATAAGTGAGCTTAGCAAGGGTGTGAAACATAAAGTCAGTTTGCAAAGTCAGCACTAAACATTTGGAAATTGAAGATTGAAAATGCTATTTACAATAGCATCAAAAATATGAAATACTTAGGGATAAATTTAAGAACATGTATACAGTAAAAACCACAAACATTGCTGAGGGAAATTAAAGAAGACCTAAATAAATGGAGAAATGTCCACCACATTCACGGAAAATTCAGTATTGGTAAAATGTCAATTCTCTCCTCATGGGTCTATAGATTCATAGCAATCTTAACCAAAATTCCAGCAGGTTTTTTGTGTGTGTGCAGTAGAAATTAACAAGCTAATTCTAAAATTTCTATGAAATTGCAGAGGACCCAGAATTGGCCAAACAATTTTGAAAAAGAGAACAAAGTTGAAAGGTTTACTGCGCTTGAAGCTGAGTGTCCATTTACCCATAAAACTATAGAATATGCGGTATTGGCTCTCAACAGAACAGAATAGAGAATCTAGAAATAAACCCACACATCTGTGTCAATTGATTTTTGACAAAGCTAACAGTGTTATTCGATGGAGATAGTCTTTTCAAAATCTGGCACTGGAGCACCTGAATACCTATATGGGGAAGCAAAAGCATTTGACCCTTGGGGCCCCCCGGGGTGGCTCAGTCGGTTGAGCATCCAAGTCCGGCTCAGGTCATGATCTCACGGTCTGTGAGTTCCAGCCCTGCGTCGGGCTCTGGGCTGACAGCTCGGAGCCTGGAGCCTGCTTCAGATTCTGTGTCTCCCTCTCTCTCTGCCCCTCCCCTGCTCATGCTCTGTCTCTCTCTGTCTCAAAAATAAATAAAAACATTAAAAAAAAAAAGTATTTGACTCTTATCTTACGCAATACACAAACATTATCCTGAAAAGGATCATGGACCCAGATACAAAGGCTAAAACCATCAAACTGGGGCGCCTGGCTGGCTCAGTCTGTAGGGTGTGCAACTCTTGATCTAGGAGTTGCGAGCTCAAGCTCTACTACTACTGAAAAATAATCATAATAAAATAAAATAAAACCATCAAACTTCTAGAAGAAAAGCAAGAGAAAATCTGCATGACCATGTACAAATTTCTTACATAGAACAGAAAAACACAAGCCATAGACCAAAAAAATGTGATAAACTGAACTTCGTTAAAATGGAAACTTATGCTCTTTAAAACATATATATATTTTTAATGTTTTATTTAGTTTTGAGAGAGAGTACACAGCAGGGGAGGGGCAGAGAGAGAGTGGGACAGAGGATTCGAAGCAGGCTCCACGCTGACAGCAGTAAGCCGGATGTGGGACTCAAACTCACAAACCGTGAGATCATGATCTGAACCAGAGGCTGACGCTCAACCAACTGAGCCACGCAGGCACCCCAAAACACACTGTTATGAAAAGAAGCTTTTTTAAGGCCACAAACTGGGAGAAAATATCTCAAGGTATTTACGTGACAAAGTACTTGCATATAGTACATATAAAGAACTCTTACAACTCAATAACGATGAAGCCCAATTAAAAAAAATTTTAATGGACAAAAGATTTAACAAATATTTCATCACAGCTAACAAACACATGAGAACACATTCAATATCGCTAGTCATCAGGGACACCTGGGTGGCGTGGTTAAGTGTCTGACTTCGGCTCAGGTCATGATCTCCCGTTTCGTGGGTTCACGCCCCACATCGGGCTCTGTGCTGACAGCCCAGAGCCTGGAGGCTGCTTCAGATTCTGCGTCTCCCTGTTCTCTCTGTCCCTCCCCCACTTTGTGCTCTGTCTCTCTCTCTCTCTCTCTCTCGAAAATGAATAGGCATAATTTTTTTTTTTTTTTAATATCACTAGTCATCAAGGAAATGTGGGTTAAAACCATAATGAGGAGAGCCTGGGTGGCTCATTTGGTTAAGCGACTGACCCTTGATTTTGACTCAGGTCATGGTCTCCCGGTTCATGGGATCGAGCCCCGTGTCAGGGAGCACGCGTGTGCACTCTCTCACTCAAAATAAATACATAATATTTTTTTAAAAAGCCATAACGAGATGCAATATTTACAGCTGAAAAACGCAGCAAGCAGTTGTATACGCATGTGGACTTAGAAACACAAAGGGAAACACCAAGAGAAATAGATCAAAGAATTGCAAGGGTTGGCCTCGGGGAAGCAGGAATCTGGGGGGAAAGAGAAGGAATGGGGACTTCTGTTTGTCTTTTGCAGCCTTCTGGAACTCTTGAATTCTTTAGCTGTGTGCAAATGTATCTTTGATTCAAAAATACAATTTAAATAAAGAAGAACGGTAATACAAAGGAGGAAGCCTATACACAAGAACGTGCGACAAAAGTTAGCCTCCTGAACTGCTACAAATAACCACAGACGATGAAGGTCATGATAATTAGGCGGTATAAGGACATCTATTCTTGGGCAGAAACACAACCGACTTTCAGCTGGAGGGAGACTTCTCTTCTTTTGTATACTATTTAATTTTTGAATGAAAAAAAAAAACAACAACAACGGAATATGTGTTCACAGCAGAAAATAGAAGAGAAAAGCCTACAAAAGCAACTAGAAATCGCCTCTAACGTCAACATTCACTGAATAGTCACTGTTAGATTTTTTTGGTCTTTCCTTCATTTTTAACGTGTAAGTAGTTGGGGTCAGAGTAATTTGCACCATTGTGTCCTATCTTTTTTCACGTCATATTCTCTTGCCGTCATGTTGTCATTAAGTCCTCCTTGTCAGCACGGAGGAGGAAAAATAGAATAGGAAGTGAGGAAGGGGAAACCGAGTGCGGCAACAAGGTTTTTGGAAAGGGGAGAAGAGAAATTCTTTGGGGTAGGGGCTGGAGGACGAGGTGGGAGAATAGGGTCTTCCTCCCCACGGGAGACCCTCCATCCTGTTTGCGGACCGACAGAAATGATCTGGTGGTGAGAATAAGGATTCGGAACGGGGTGGTTCACCGAGGGAGCAGAGTCTCTGGAAAGGTGAGGGGGGTGGGGTGTAAGTGCAAGGTGGCGCCATTGCAAGAGGAGACGGAGAGGAAGGGACAGCGCACATGCACGAGGCTTAGGGTTTGGTGGCGGGAAATGGCAGCGCCAGGTCAGATGGCTTCTCAGTGAAGTATGTGGCGAGGGCATCAGTTGAGAGGAGGGCAGAGGAGGACGGGTGGGAGGCTGGAGGAGAGACGAGAGGGCATGGGATGTCCTGTGGAACAGACGCAGGACCACCAGAGAAACCGAGCAGGACTTCCAGGCAGAATCCAGCCCACGTGACGTTTGTGGACATTAAGTGCCAGCGACAGTGCTCAACCGGGTGGTTCTCTCCAGCAAGGGCCAGGCATGGAGAGTGTGCACGGCAGACTGCCTCCAGGGTGAGGGGGTTGCCAGGGGGGGTGGTTATGGCAACACCAGGAGGGGAAGGGGCGTGGCTAGAAGCATCTGGAACTTGAGAATGTAGGCTGGGCAAGAAGGGGGAAGTCGGGAAGAGCTGCTGGGTAGGGGGAAAGCGGTAACTGACCAGGAGTTCTCACGGAGCTTGCAGAAGCGTGGCTGCAGAGGGACCCAAGCGAGCCAGCTGGAAGGGCGGGAGGTGGTGGTTTGGGAAGTGGTTTTTGGAACTGGAGCTTTCCCGGGGGGTATTGTTTCTGGCGAGGACGAGGTTCAGGCAGGTAGGTCAAGGAACAGTTAGGGACAAGTGGGAAGAAGGTAAATGGATCACAGAGGCTTCAAAGGATCTGGGATTTTTTTTTTAAAGTTTTTTTTTAATGTTTATTTCTGAGACAGAGAGAGACAGAGCATGAGCAGGGGAGGCGCTGAGAGATGGAGAGACACAGAATCTGAAGCAGGCTCCAGGCTCCGAGCTGTCAGCACGCTCAACCGACTGAGCCACCCGGGCGCCCCGGACCTGGGATTTTTAAAGGAGGGAAGGACGAGAAAGAAATGGGAATCAAGGAGGACTCTTCTTTTCCCTCCAAGCCCCATGGTATTCAGGTATGAGAGAAGACAAGGTTCCACTGAAAAGGCTGCCAGAGAGGCTGCCCGAGGGGTGGGGTGTTCCGGGCAGAGGTGGAGATAAAGGGGGGGGGTTGCCAGTCATAGTCCAGAGCGTAGCAGGCCCCGGGAGGGGGGAGGTTGGGAGGGCTGCAGGGGACGAGGGCTGGGGCTGGGGGGAGGTAGGTGGCAATGGAGGTGTGCAGGGCAGGAGCGACAACAGTCAGAGTGACATGGGGAGACTTCTGGTGGGATGGAGGCGAAGAGGGAAACGAGGCACCAGGAGACTGGCCCAGGGGCCTTTGGGACGGGCGGGGGCCCAATCTCTTCCTGTCCTGAGGCTTCCACACTTCCATCCCGCGGTGGCTTGGCCTTCCTTGGCAACAGCACCCAGATCCCACTGGTGGGGGCGCCCAGACTCTGTCCCCTGCTCCTTCTCTCCCTTTCACCTGACCTCTGTGCTGCTGGTCCCCAAATCCTGGAGTCTAGGACCACATTGCTTTGAGTCCCCTGTGCTTAGCCCATGCTGTGCTCAAGGCAGGTGCTCTCTAGGCGTATGCCTGACGGAATCGAATCCTTCAGGAGGGGAAAGGGGGAGGAAACACGTCGAATGAGTACCTTCCGTGTCCAGGCATACGTTAGACCACGCTAGTCACGTCTGCGGTTTCCCTAGGGGAGCGCTGGCACTCCGCGAATGTTAGGGGTTATTATTTACTCCTCCTGACACCTCACTGGGTAGGCCTTATTACCTATCCTCTTCTACGTATTCGTTGAACAAGGATACTTATATGCCCGCTGTGTAGCCGACTCTGTTAGACTCCGGGAATACCACGTGCATATGAGCATTAGCACACTCCAGCTTGGTTAAACCCCAAATCCCCAGACCCGTTCCTGTCCCTCGCCCCGGAGGCGAGGAGGCCAGTCTTTTGGGCCTGCGTCAACCCAACCCGTTTGCCAGCTACTTCAGGGTGGGTGAGGCCCCTGGGAGGCACTGGTGGAAGACGGGGAGAGAAATCGGAGTATTTCTTCATCGCTTCCTGCTTTGGACTGGGTTTCTGGCCGTGGCCCCACTGCAGCCGCTGGAGGTCCCTCCTGCTTGTGGTTCTAGCTCTCCAGGCACTTTGGCGACATTACTCTCCTGTCCCATCTCCCCGTGCCCCTGCCGCCCGACCCACACAGAATGGGGGAGACACTGTCCTGAGCATCCCAGGACCTCAAACTTGTGCTTAAGTCCCCAGCGGCCTCCTTGGCAGTGGCCCAGGTAGAGCAGTCATTGTGTGTCGCCCCCACCCCCTTCCTTCGGCACAGCTACTGTCCGGGGGACGGCGGGGGCTCCATGCATAGCCTGATGCTGGCACAGTGCTCCGAGACAGTGACAGGTGTGTGGTTCTTGCCTTCCAGGCTTTCCTGGACCTCAGGGTCTAATGCCTGACACATAGAGTGCAGAATATGTTGGCAGGAAGGGAGGGAGATTCTTGGGAATCAGAAGGCCCGGATTGGGTCCCCGCTCTGTCACTCTCGCCAGTGCTGTGACCTTGAGCAAGGCTTCTGCAGCAGGTTTCTCCTCTGCTAGATGGCGGCGGGAGGGCACGGCTCTCCTGGCCAAGGGGTGCACGAGAGGACCTCCGTACCTCTGCAGATGTTACCTGCCGTTATAACCTCATCCGGCCCCTGTCCCCAGGCAGGACACCCTCCTCAGATGGGCCCCTTCTTGCTCCCTCAGAAATGCAGCCCCAGCTGGCCGCGATGAGAAGACTCCACCCTAACTGGATGCCACGCACAGCCAACCCTTCACATGAAAGAGCGAGGGAAAGGCATGCAATGGCACCGGCTCCTTAGCCCGAGGACTGGAATAGCAAAAATCTTCAGCTTCTAAAAGACCGTATGGAAAAAAGCGACAGATGGGCTCCCGGAAGTGCTGAGGAAGCCCTGGGTGGGGGGGGGTGGGGAGGGGGCTCAGACTCACCCAGGCCCTCCCAGGTGGGGTGGAGAGCCGGAGAAGGAAGGAGAAGAGCCTGGAGGGATAGGGGCCAGGTAGAGACCCCAACAGAAAGCTGGAGGCAGTTCTAGAAGCACTTTCCATTCTCCCCTGAAGCTTGGAGGGAGCTGGCACCAGCCAAGCTGGACCAGGGACCAGCTTCTTAAGAGGGAGAACTTGACGGTGAACTGAAGCTGAGAGGTTCAGAGGTGTAGACAGCCCCATCCTGGGAATGTGTGGATGGGGGCAGGGGGTGTTAACGTCCCAGGACGGCTGCGTGGGCGGTGGGCTTTAGTTCCAGCTGAAGTTTGTTGAGCACCTACTACACAGGAGGCTCTGTGTCCGACCCTAAGGAGAAGTAAGGAGAGTTCCCGCCCTCGGGGGGCTCTTCGTCTGGCGAAAAGCACTTGGATAGGACGGGGTGGGATGTGTATCCCGCGCCTCCTCATAAGCGGTGGAAACACATCCGTCACGGCCAAGGAATCTGGCCTGGAGAAGACAGTGTCTTGCTGGGGTCAGGCCTCAAGAACGAATGTCTCCTACAGGGGCAGGCAGGAGTATCTGTCGGGGACTGGTAACCGGTGCTGGGCCCATTTTGGAGATTGGTCGGAGGGAATTGAGTCCCATGCTCCAGGGACTAGGACTCCAGGCTGACCTGGGACCAAGAACAGTGCTCCTTATGGCCGCTAGGAGGAGCCAGCGTCCTCAAGTGGACTGCAGGGAGGCGCTCTTCTAGGGATAGGGAAGGGAGGGCCTCAAAGGTCTCGGGGGCTCCCCCAAACACCTGTCCTTTGACCCTGGGCTACCTCCTTCTCTGTCACACACGTGGGTGTGCTGGGGGAGTGAGCCTCCAGGCTCTACGGAAATCGGCAGATTGTGCATAAATCAAAACCAAGCGACTATAATTTCCCAACCCAGAGCATGAAGCGACTTAGGGGGATGCAGTTTTAGCCAATGCATTCTACTCATCCGGGCTTCAGTTTCCCCATCTGTGAGATGATTTCTGAGGCCCCATGCTCCAGTGAAAGCAAGGATTCCGTCAGCATGGGGGTCCTGCAGTTCGCAGGTTCCCAGGACTCCCCTTTCCCCTCTAGCCTTGCCCTTCCCTGACTTCTGCAGGTGCACACCAGCCCTTCCCCCTGCAGAGCTCCCTGCCTCCTTTCCCCCCTCTCTGCTCCAACTTAGAGACATTCCTTTGTGTGTGTGTGTGTGTGTGTGTGTGTGTGTGTGTGTGTGTGTGCGGGGTGGGGGGGGGGGGGTAAGAGGCAGAATCTCCAGGAGACTGGTGACCTCTGTCAAGACAGATGCTCTTGGCATCACCTGGGCCCCTCAATCCACAGTTCATTCCCAAGTACAGATTGGGTTTCCCTGCTCTTAAGCAGGCTCTCTGCCCGCACACCTCTCAGGCACCTGCACACCTAACACACGCCCCGACTCCAGGCCGCTCTTCTGCTTGGACTGTGCATGTCAGGAGGGGTCCCGGCCCCCTCCCAATCAGCCACGCCCGAGGTCTGGGTGTTCCCATCAATACCTGCCTTCTTGCCCTTCCCCCTTCCCTCCCACGTGACCAAAAGTCCAGCCACGCGTACACGAGGAGCGTGCCCACCTCTCGCCCTCTTGCTGCTCCTGCCCTAGTTTGGGCCTGCATCATTTCTTTCCGGAACCAGTTGGTCTCTCTGACTCCAGTCTGTCCTCTCTCCAATCTATCACCCATCTGTGCTGCTGCCAGAGAGCTTTTTCTAAAACACAAATCTGATTATGCACATCTCTGCTTCAAAATCTTGGCTGTGGCCTTGTGGCCGAGAAGATAAATCCAAAGTCCTAATGAGGTTTCCACGTGCATTCATGGCCTGACCCTTGCTTCCCAGTCCAAGCGCATCTCCCAGCACGGTCCTCGATCCACCCATCCTACCCTTTTCCCCAATCCCCCCCCACCCCCCCACCCCCCACCCCCCGCCCCCGATCAGTGTGTGTTCTTTCAGGGTTATTGCCTTTGCAGACATCGTCCCCTCCGCCAAGAATTCTGACCCCGGTGTTCGCTTGGTGAACTTAGACTCCTCCCTGAAGACACAGCTCAAGGCGGGGGGGAAGCCTTTCCCAAGTACCCCAGGCGGGGCTCCTGTCACACTTCTCTGTATCCCTCTATCTCCCCCCACTGGACTCTAAGTCCCTGTGTAGCTCCCATCTCCACCTCTGATCGATGCTCGCCGGGTGGTAGGATACAACATATGAGTTTGAATGAGTGAATAAACATATGAATGGCCTGGGAAACTGTGCACTGGGTTGAAATCTTCCCTCTTCCTCGGCTGGAGCCCAGGGAGCAAGGGAAAGGCCAGAGTGGCAGGTGATGAGGTGGGGGAAGGGGGAGAAGCCGGGGAGGCCAGACCAGCTGGGGCCTTGTGGACCCAAATAAGGAGTTTGGATTTTTTTTTTTTTTCCTTTACTGGATCTCAGGTACCCCACGTTCATCCATGAGCTCAGACCCCTCAGAGTGATGGAGTGTCATCCTTCTCATGGTAGTCGCTACCGTCTGACCTTGTTCTG
Source organism: Panthera pardus (assembly GCF_024362965.1). Lineage (NCBI taxonomy): Eukaryota > Metazoa > Chordata > Mammalia > Carnivora > Felidae > Panthera > Panthera pardus. Next base: position 38,024,260 of record NW_026526876.1, read on the forward strand.
GGGCTCTCCCTTCGCACGGTGACGACCCCAAACGTTCACCTCGTGCGGTTCTTCCTTTCTGCCTACATCTACTTACAGGAGCGCTTGAGTTGCCGTCTCGACGCAATGAGAAGTCCTGGGAGGCTTTCACGCAAGGGCGTGACATAATGTGATTTTCATTTTCTAAACATCGCTGGGTCTGCTTTGCGGAGAATGCATCGTAGGGGGCAAAAAGTGGGGCGGGGCAGCCAGACAGAGGCGGCTGACGAGGCAAAAAATGACCAGACGGGGTGAGCTGGAGGGGTGGCAGCGGAGGGAAGGAAAGAGGGTGGTTTGGCATAGGTTTGGCAAGGAGAGCAGACCAGATTGGCTGGTGTATGAGATGTGAGAGGATCAAGAAAGGAAAAGACCTCCGTGGTGAAGATTCCAGAATTTCTAGATAGAAGGTCTTGGAAGGGGAGGGGAGCAGGCAGTTTACCGGAAGTAGGGTCGGGGAACTTCTATAAAAGCTGTACCCATAGCAAGCACACCATTTTTATTTAGACTGCATTTTTAAAATTTTTTTTTTAATGTTTTTTATTTGGAGATAGAGAGAGACAGAGTATGAGCAGGGGAGGGGCAGAGAGAGGGAGACACAGAATCCGAAGTAGGCTCCAGGCTCTGGGCTGTCAGCGCAGAGCCCAACGCGGGGCTCGAACTCACAGAGTGTGAGATCATGACCTGAGCCAAAGTCGGACGCTTAACCGACTGAGCCACCCAGGCGCCCCTAGACTGCATTTATATGAGACAGGCGAAGAGAGATGCTTCGGGCGATAATGGAGTGTGTGGGAGGGGGTGGGGGGGCTCCCCCTGGAAACCACTCTAACACTACCACGGGCCACAGGGCCTTTGCACGGAAGGCTCTTGCCCTGCCGGGGCCTTGCTGGGGCCTTGCAGGAGCCTCCAGGGAGCCTTGCCAAAGAGATGACTTCTGCTCCCTCCTCCCCCACCGTCACTCGCCACCATGTTCTTTCTTTGTTGCACTTGTCCAAGCGTCGGCCTAGGTGTCTGGAGGGCAGCCCCCTTCTACAGCTTTTGGTGCATTTCGGAGGCTCCTCTCCACCTCTCCTGCTCCAGGGACCTTGGCAGGTTTTGATGGAGAGGGGAGCCAAGCACTGAGCCTTTGGGAGAGGGTGGTGCAGGGGCCCCACCCCAGGGAGGGAGAAACAGGAAGGCCTTAGACTTTCAAGCTGGAAGTAGTCTCGGCCCCAGAAGGTGGTAACTGTCCCCCTACCCCTAGTCTCACCCCCTCCCCCAGCTCAGCCAGCTGCTGGAGAGGGAAGCTGGGGAGGAAGGAGGCCGGGTGATTAAGAGCTCCGGTTGTCAGGGCTGGGGCCAGGGGGCACGCCCCCCGGGTGACATTTTCTCGCATTGTGTCCTCAGAACAAAAACGAGTCTTATTTGAGGAGTCCGAGGGGGGCGGGGGCTGGGGGCCTAGGCGGCCGAGTGGAATCGTGGCTCCAGGGAACAGCCATTACTCATCAAAGGCCAGGGCAGCCCGCGTCTTTGTGTGCCCTCGCAGCCCGCCCGTGCCTGGCCACAGGCCCCTAGCCCTAGACTGCTCCCCGCCCCCCCCACACTGTCCCACCCTCCCCAAGAGCCGGGCTGGAGCGGAGGAGGGGCTGAGGATCGTGTGTGGGCAAAGGACTGCTACACACACAGTTGGCGGGGAAGGGGTGACCAGGGCGGGCTTCCTGGAGGAGGGGAAGCGGGAGGAGGGAATGGTCCTGAGCTAAGGGGAGTTAAATGGAGTGGGTGGGAAGACCAGGGGGTGAGCGCAGGGAAGGAGGAGGGGGCAGAACCTCTAAGGTGTCAATTCAACCCCCGGATGCAGAGTCCTGGAGGGGCTGTGGAAGGGGGGCTGCTTCCTGCTAGGACGGCTATTTTGGGGCCTGAATCAAATCAAATCTGCCGCAGCCCCCAGAGCCCCCAGCAGCTGCGCAGAACAGCTGTCTGGCCGAGGGCGCAGAGCGGCTGGAACCTCGCTTCCTGCCCCCCACTGATCTCTCAGGGGCTGCCCGGGGGGTGTGGGCTGCAAGGGAAGGGGGAAGAGGAAGGGAAAGGGCTGTGGTGCCGAGTCAGAAACCTGGGCTAAAACCTTGTGCCAGGCCACCTCCCGAGCTGTGCTGCCTCGGGGCGGAGGCTGGCCTCTCTCTGTGCCAGTGTTGGAGGGGCTCCAGATAACGGGGAAGGAGATCACCCCAGAAGCTCTTCTCTGCACCCCCATCCTCCTCTGAGCCCCTGCAAGGTAGCTCCCTCACCTTTCCAGCCCAGCTCTACCCTCCCCTGCTCCAGGAAGCCTGCCTAGTCTTCTCTGGATGGGTTGGACCCTTTCCTGATCTGCCCCCTCCCCCTCAAAGGCTATTCACCAGGTTGCCTTGGTCTCTGTTTTGGGGAGAGGGTATGAGCTGGGGCAAACTCCCCCATCGGATGTACCCTTCCTTCAGTGAGGGGAGGGGAGCTTTCCCAGTGGGAGATTTAGCGAGGAGGGGAGCAGGGGCTGAGTCATTAGCTTAAGGCTTCCAGGGAGGCCGCGGACGCATCTCCTTCCATCTCCTTCCTCCAAACTCAGCTCCCTTCCGTCTCCCAACAGACCTGGCTGATTTTTTTTCCCTCTAGCTGAACCTCCCAGCTCTCCACTTGGGCTTGACCTGCCGGCGCTTGAGCGTGTGCACGCCGGGAGACAGGTCAGCTCCAGGTCCGGTGCCTGTTCAGGCTCCTGACATCACGGAGGGGACCCCCCACCCCCACCCCGTGCATGCATGCCAACCAGAACGCTAGAGGCCGGGGTGTGTCCGGGAGCTTGGGGAGAACACTGGTCCCCTCCTCCAGGAAGCCTTCCTGACACAGGCGGGAAGGAGACCTGCTCTTTCTCTTTGGTCTACTCTGGCTCCGGGCCAGGCAGTGTCCTCAAGTGTGACCAAGACTGGGGTGTACCCTAGGGCAGCGCTGTCGCTCAGGTCACAAGTCTATGACAGGGTCCCTCATGCCCATCTTGTGCAGAAAGAGCCCCATTGTCCTGGGGGGCATAGCTGAAGGGTGAGTTCAGAGCCCAGAGATGTCGGTTGACCACTGGGCTGGCCACTGGCCTTCTGACCGCAGCAGGAGGGAGACGGGGAAACTCCCTGGGCCTCTTGTTGGGGAAAGGCGCTGGCTCACACAACTGCACACACACAACCGTAAACCCACAAGCCCAAACAGACACGGCCATCCTCACAGAGGCGCATCCACTCCCAAGGCTCCCCAGCGTGCGCGGGCGCACACACACACGCGCACACACACACACACACACACACACACACCTGCCCTCAGGACAGCCCAACAGAATTAATACCAGCCCCTCCTCCGCTCGCTCTTTCCGCGTTCCTGCTGGCAGGTGCTCCATTCTTTCCTTCCCAGAGCTGGTGAGGCAGAATCTCCCCACCTTCCGGGGCTCCGGACGTAGCGCCGGCAAGGGGAAGCAGGGTTGTGACACCTGTCCCTGGGGGCAGGGGCCGCCCCTGGAGCCCCACCCACACTGGGATGAGAGCCCAGGGTGCTTTGATCTCCTGTGCGGGCTGTGTTTGTGGTGGGGGCTGCCAAAGGTACGCAGAGATTGGCAAACCAGGTCTTTTGCCCGGGTCTTTTGCATTCCTAAAACTTGTTTCCAGATCTGGGCTGTCATCTTCCTCCTGAACCGCCCCCCTCAAAGAAATTCTCTCCCCTTCACTGAACACCTCGCCTTATGGAACCATCTGCCCTGTCTCACTGAATTCTCTGTCCTCACAGAGTGCCTCTCCACAACCAAACCCAGCTCTGAATCCCCCTCTCTGGGAGAGCAGCATTTTTTTTTTCCTTCTAATCTCTGGGGGTCCCAGAGGGTCTAGTCTACAGTAGGGATCCCCTAGGTGGTGCTGAGACAGGTTACATTGGTCTGCCTGTCCCCAACCCCCCCCCCCCCCACCAGCCTGGGGAGGCTCATCTGGGCTTTTGTAAGGTGGGGAGATTTGATCACCAGTATCTCAGCAGGTTGGGCCACCTGCTTCAACCAGATGAGGGACTAGAGAGAGAAGTGGATGGCCCCGGGGGCGGTTTAGTGACCGAACTCTTGACTTTGACTGATTTGGGCCCTGAAGGTGGATGATGCGGGGTCCTAGGATCCACCTGCAGGGACCATTCACACACAGGACTGTTTTCCCCCCACAGGCTTCCTAAAGCGAGGGGCCCGCTCCCCATTCCCACCTTCTCCCACTCAGGGACGGCCCGCCCCTTCGGCGCGGCCAGGCCTTGGTCGTCAGGAAGTCACTGTATGTCTGATCTCAGCTCTTCCTGCGGTGGGGAGGCCCCACCCTCGGTGCAGCGAGGACCGTGGAGTGTGGAGTTCAGGGAGGGAGGGAGAATGAGACCCAAAGAGAAGCAGAGACAAAGACAGAAAGCCCCGAGACAGGGCCGGGCACGGCTCAAGATACAAATGTGTCCCACTGGGCGTCTGGTGCCTGACTGCTCTGAGGTCCTCCCGGGCTCACCTGGCCAAGGGTGTGGGCGCCCTCATCACCCGTCACCCCCGACGGGTGCCAGGAAGAGATGCCGTGAGCCCCACTCTGAAGGTGACTCTGGAAATCAAAAAAAGAAAAAGAAGGCGAATCTGTCCCAGGGAGCCCAGGAGGCTCAGCCCTTCCCTTGCTGGGAACCCCCTCCTCCTACCAGGACCGCACCAACCACCAGGAGCCCAGGCCTGTTGGCAGGAACAGAGACAACCCCCCCCCGCCCCCCCCCCCCCCCGCTTCCGCTAGGCCACACCAGTGACTATTTGCTGACTGTCTCTTTCATGTCGCTAATCGCCCGGCCCCATCTAATTGGTAATTAGCCTTGAGAGCCCAGCCTGTGCCAGCCTGTGCTTGGCTAATTGCTGTTTGTCTCACCCTCATCTCCGGCATCGGAGCTGTGCCAACACCGCGCCGCCTGGGCTCTATCTGGGCAGCGGGCACCCATGCCAGCCTCCATGGAGGATTCTTCAGCCGCACCCTGCTCTCCTCCAGCCTCTCCCAGCAGCCATCTCTGCCCCAAGCGTGGTCCCCAGCGGTCCTCTGGGCAGCCGGGCACCGCGGCCCCCAGTTTTCCTCCATATCCCCACCCTGTTTACGGAAGGAGACCCCTCTGAGCAAGCCATGGTCCCTGCTCCGCAGTGGAGTCTGGGAGGGCTCCAGGGAGGAGGAGATGGCGGAACCGGGACCCGGAGCAGATCTAGGATTCAGCCATCAGGGAAAGGAGAAAAGACGTGCCAGGTGGAAGGGAAGACAGGGGGCTGCTTGTAAAAGAAGGCTCCGAGGCAGGGCCGTACAAAGGCTATGCCAGGTCCTAGAGGTGGTTGACCCAGTGTGATTGGAGGGTCTGGCACGTGGAAGAGGAGGCTGGAGAGGCAGGCCGGGATTGGGGAGCGGAGGACTGGATTTGGGTGCCAGGCTAAGGCGTTGGGTTTTACGCTCTGGACGAGGGGAGCCATGGAAGGCTTTTGAGCTGGAGAGAGGCATGATCTGTCTGCTCTGAGGGGTCGATACGGGGCCATAGGAGGGATGAAGTTTGGGGAGAGGAGGGACCCAGGACAGGGAGAGCACTGAGGAGGTTACTGCTTTGGTGCTGCAAGTGGAGACGTATTTGAGAAGGCTCCACAGGACTTTTGACAGATTAGCAGCAGGAGTCATCGATGGGGACCATGGGCTACGATGACCCTTGGTGGGTCATCTCCTTCCTCAGTAGTTCTGTTGGAGAACAGGGCAAAGGACGTCTCCTATGTTTTCCATGACTCAAGAGTCGCTTGGGGACCTCTTTGTTTTTTAATGAAATTTATTGTCGAATTGGTTTCCATACAACGCCCCGTGCTCATCCCAACAGGTGCCCTCCTCGATGCCCATCACCCACTGGGGGATCTCTTTTCGAGAACCACCCCTCCCGATCTCTTTAGGGGCCTCTTAAGGAGAATGTGCCATTGTCAGAAGAACAGGCACTGGCTGGGCCCGTATCCCGGACACCTACTTCTCAGAGCTGACCTTGCTTCATGCGTGGAAGCCATGATTATTTTCTTCATTTCTCAGATGACAAAACTGAGGCTGGGAGAGGTTAAGTCACTGGCCCAAGGCCACCACAGCCAGTAAAGGACCAAGGCCGGATGCAGACCCAGGTCTAACTCCTCAGCCAGAGCCTGAAAGCTGACTCTGAGCGTACCTCCCACCCTCCTGGGACAACTATTCGGGGCTAGGGTTTGTTTTAATTGATTTATCTTCATCCAAATCGCGCCAACCAGTTGGCCTCTTCCACCTGGAATCCTCTCCCTCTTCAACTCTGTCCCCAGCCTGCTCGTTCTTTTGAGCCTAGGGCAATGCCTGCCTCTTCTGGGAGGTCATCCTGGATTTTGTAAGCCTTCTCCGCACACTGGAGATAATCCGCTGAGTGTACTTGACGATGAACCTCAAGGCAATACTTCTTCCCCTCTGCCCCCCCCCCCCCGGTTCCTAGAGTCCCCCATGTGGGGCAGGCCTGCCCTGCACAAGGCCCTACAATGTTTGTCCACATTGCCCTGGACGGCCGGGATGGGTCTTCTCTTCTTTTTTTTCTTCTTCTTTTTCTAAGGTTTATTTCTTTTTGAGACAGAGACAGACAGAGCATGAGCATGAGCAGGGGAGGGGCAGAGAGAGAGGGAGACACAGAATCGGAAGCAGGCTCCAGGCTCCGAGCTGTCAGCACAGAGCCCGACGCGGGGCTCGAACTCACGGACTGCGAGATCAGGACCTGAGCGCAAGTCGGATGCCCAACCGACTGAGCCACCCAGGCGCACCACCCCCCCCCCGCCCCCCCAGCCCAGGATGGGTCTTTTCCTTCTCACAGAATGGTGTCTTGGATCCCTTGGGCATCTTTGGGCCACGCCCGCTACCACCCCCAGCCTGGGCACCACACCCCAGGTAAGTACCCGCTCGGTGGCTGTGTCCTGAGCCAAGTGGCTCCTGGCTGCCCCCCAAACTCAAGTTCATCCCTCCCAGCAGGAGGCTTTCCCTTCACCCGGGACAGCCAGAGGCCTGAGGGGCTGGCTCCAAACAGAGTCCCCCCCGACCCCCACCCCGATGGTGGGGGGCGGGGCTGCTAGGAAGATCGCTCTGCAAAGGACCACACGTGGGTGCTCCTCCAGCAGTGCCTGGCTTTGTGCCCCCCGGAAAAACAATCCACTAGTGCTCCTCACCCCGCCCCCCCCAACTCCGCCCAGCCTGGAGGGACCTTTGGTAGAAGCCAGTGGAGCTGCAGTAAAGGGAGAAGAGCCCACTGTCCTTTGCCCCCGAGGGGGCCCCAGACGAAAGCAACCTAAAAGCCTTGGGTTGGAGACCACACCCGGATCCAGGGAAAAGATTTCGAACAATGTTTTCAGCTGCGATCAGGAGACCTGTGGGGCCCTTGGAGGCGCCGAGGGGGTAAATGGGCGTCAACTCCCTTAGTCTCCCCGTAAATTTCTTCCATTCCTGGCTCTCGTAGTCATTGCCCACACGGGCTCTCCAACTAAGCTGCCTGGGTTCGGCCGCCTCTGCCCCTTACTGCCTGTGTAGCCCCGGGCGGGTGACCTAACCTCTCACCTGCAACGGCATGATGACAGTAATCACATCTACTTCACCGCTGGGCTGGGACGGTGATAAAACCCGTAGCATCCGGTGCCTGGCTCTCCGTCGGACTTTATAAAATTAGCTTGTATTATTTTAACCATCTGCTTGTTTTCGTGTTTTTCAAAATTCTCTCTGGCCTATCTGCCAGGCTGAGGGAACAGCTTGATACAAGGCAGGCAAATGCAGAGGATGTCCCCGAATCGGTCCTGCTTCCTGGGAAGCCTTCTTTCCGGCCAGCCAGGGCTCTGGGCACAGAGGCGGAGAGCCAGGTGTCCCATGGCCTAGTGCTTCCGGGAGACCCCTCGGCCTTCCCACCTCTGAGAACATTAGGCCTTTGAGACATGGCCCCAGCCTGCCCCCCAGCCCCCCAGCCTGACAATGGGGGCTTCAGAGGGGACGGGTGGCAGGACACAGCCCCCTCTGTGAACTGGAGCTGAGCGCCAGGCTCAGGACGAATTCCTCAAGGGGCAGGGAAGGACGAAGGGAGGGGGCTGCGCGTACCAGTCCCTCGGCCTGGCCCTGACCCGAGGAGTGGTTGCTGCTGGGGGCTTGGACAAAGGTCCCCTCTTCCCGCTCTCTGTCCTCTTGGCGCCCACCAGGGAATGGTGCAATCAAGGGTCTGTCCCAGGGCCAAGGAGGAAGACACGAGGCTGGGACGCGGTAGGGGTCACCGCCAGGTTGGAGCACAGCACCCACGGCGCCGTGGCAGGGAGGTGGAGACGGGGCGCGCAGCCGTCCAGGGGACGGTCTGCCAGAGCTCTCGTCGCGGCCCCACAGGCCCGGACGCCCTGGCCTCCTTCCCTGCGTTCTCAACCCTCAGCCTCTGGACCATCTCTTAGACACCTTCTCCGTCTTTCCCAGAGTTCTTGTCTTTCTCAGAGTTCTTGTCTCCCGCTCGGGTCTTCCTGGAGTGACCGAGGGGTTGCCTGCCCTAGGCTCGATTCAGTTTTCGCAAAGAAATTCCGTAAGGCGGGAAAACTCTCTCCCCTCATCAAGGTCAGTGTCCAGGGAGCCACGTCCCTTACCCTCCAGCAGGGTGAAGAGAAGTTGGAGCCAGGAAGTTCACTTGCCCTAATACCACTGGCTCCCCCGGGGGGCCCCCCCGGCTCACTAGCTGACATCTACTGAGCCTTTACTGTTGTAGCCTTTTTTTAATATTCGTATTTATTTTTGAGACCGAGAGAGACAGAGCACGAGCAGCAGAGGGGCAGAGAGAGAGGGAGACAGAATCCCAAGCAGCCTCCAGGGTCCGAGCTGTCAGCACAGAGCCCGACGCGGGGCTCGAACTCACAGAGTGTGAGATCATGACCTGAGCCGAAGTCGGCCGCTCAGACGACTGAGCCACCCAGGCGCCCCAACTATTGTGCCGGGTCTTAACGTGCATTTCCTCATTTCATCCTCTAATGGTCCCAGGAGAGAGGTGCCGTGATGATCCCCAACATAGAAGACCGAAGCTTGAAGAGAGTAAGCAACCTGCTCAAGGTCATAGAAATAGGAAGGGGCAGAGCTGGGATCCGGACCCAAGCAGTACTGCTCCCCGCCCCCTGAGATTCATTCATCCGAAGCAGAACCCCGAGAATGATTTCCTCATCTCTGCAAGAGGCCATGTGGGCCGGGACCAATGGTTGCTTGGCTCCTAGAAGGGATTCTAGCTGATAAAGGTAACAGAGACAGTAGAAAGATGAGATTGATACCAAAGAAAAAGGATGTGTCGATGAAGAGGTGATTCTAGGGAATTTCTTCCTAGGAGTCATTAAGTTGCTCATTCATTAATTCCATGCTTCCATCTAATGAGCTCAGTAGAGTACAGTGGTAAAGAACCAGAGCTCTGGAGCTCTGAGTCCAAACCCCGGCTCTGCCGTGATTCGCTGTGTGATCCTGAGGAAGTGGATTCACTTCTCTGAGCCTCAGACCCTTAATCAATAAAACACCCTCCCAACACACACACGCGCACACACACACGTACACATATGTTCACATACATACTTGCTTCCTCTGCAACATAGTATAGCAGCCAAAATTTAGGTTCTGGAGGTAGGCAGGCTTCAGCTGAAACTTGGCGACCTTGAGTTGAATTAAATAGTCTCTTAGTAAATCCAGACTATCAACAGCATTTACCTTATAGGGTTGTTGGAGTATTATCGGACACATTGTACTAGTCAGGATTCTCCAGAGAAACAGAACTGTGTGTGTGTGTGTGTGTGTGTGTGTGTGTGTGTGTGTGTGGCAGAGAAGGAGAAAGGTTGAGATTTATGTCAAGGAAGTGGTAAATCGGAAATCTGCAGGGTAAGCTGGCTGGCTGGAGACCCAGGGAGGCCTTGCCGTTCGAGTCCAGAAGGCACTTTGTTGGCAGGATTCCTTTTTGCTCAGGGAAGGTCAGTCTTTGTTCCATTAAGGTCTTCAACTAATTAGGTGAGGCCCACCCACATTATGGAGGATAACCTGCTTTACCTAAAGTCTACTGATTTTTTATTTTTTTAATGTATGTGTTTATTGACAGAGAGAGAGAGAGAGAGAGAGAGAATGAGTGGGGGAGGGCAGAGAGAGAGAGAGAGAGAGAGAGAGACAATCCCAAGCAGTCATGGATGGCCCTGGGACCATGACCAGAGCCAAAATGAAGAGTCAGATGCTTAACCCACTGAGAGCCACCCAGGCGCCCCTAAAGTCTACTGATTTAAATGTTAAATCGCATCTAAAAAATACCTTCAACAAAACATCCGGAATACAATAAACGTTGTTTATCGCTATTCCTTCTCTCCCTTGCCGGGTGCTTGGCTCCTGTACCAAAGTTATAAAGATCTAATGGGCTGCCTCTTCCTCACAGTAGAAGAAGTAGACAGGACACACACGATGTAATTGACACACACAATGTAATTGACACACACAATGTAATTGACACACACAATGTAATAGACACACACCATGTAATAGACACGGGGGAGGGGCCTGTACAAACAGCTTCGGATACATTTACTGCGCCTGGAGGAGTAAGGAGGGTTTCCTGGAGGAGGTGACCTTATCTGGGACTTGAAAGCTAAATAGGAGCCGGTAAGGGAGACGGGCAAAGAAAAGATAAAAAGCCATCCCAGCAAGGGAACAGCAGATGTAAAGTGCTCTAGCGTAGAGGAAGCAACATCAAGGAAGCAGTGTGTGTTTTTGTAGCGGGAAGGTGCTGGGTCTGGTGTTAGTGTTAGATGGGGGGTAGCGAGAGCAGGAGGCGAGGGTTTACACAGGGGCAGAGCCTCTGAGATCCTGCTGGACCTTGATGCCCCTCCAAGGACCCGGCATTTTCTCTTATGGACAGAGGGAAACCGGCGAAGAGCTTTAAGTAAAGGCAAGGACTGAATTATACATAAGATGCTCTCAGCGAAGTGAATCCTAAGAATTTAGGTTGGACGTGAGAAAGAATTTCTGATGACGGGGGACCCTGGGGATTTCTCACAGCGGAAATCGGGGAGACGGTTGTTGATGCTGAAGGAGCCAGTGGACACAGCTCCTTTGGTGGAAATGAGAGCTGAGCACTGAGAGTTGTTCCTGATGGGAACAGTTTGGCCATAGGACTTGGGACACATTCCGGGACACTGATCCTGCCGACCTCGGACTGCGATCCGGGACGTGTGCGTGCACATGTACGAGGGTGAGGACAGGTAGGGCGGTGAAGGGAGGAGGCGTACCCGGCCATCCCTCCACAGGAAATGAATCTCAAGAAGCCAGAATCCTCTCCTAAGAATAAAGCAGAGACAGGGTTGGTGAGCACCAGAACCTCTTGCTTTTGGAGCCTGAGGGAATCTTTTGCTACCCAAACAGCTTGGAAGTACCAACCTGGAGTCTTGTCCGCCGCGGACAAGACCTGCACCGATCCTCATGTGCAGTCAGGCCGAGAAAGAAAAACTACTCCAGAATATGCTCATTCAGGCTGGGGCAGGGGGTTCAGAGCTCCCTTCCCAGCGGATAATCCAGAAATAGCATGCGAGCCACACAAAGTCTTAGCCCATGGCCCCGTGAACAGCTTTCCTAGTAACCCCAGAAGGGCAAGTGAGGGGTATCCATTTCAGGAAGGGGAAGGGGCAGGAAGGGCAGCCCCCTCTCAACTCTGTCCCCGCCAGCCCCTTGGAAAGTGGCTTTGTCCAGTGTTTGAGGCACAGGGCTAAATATAGCCCGGGCTGGGGGCTGAATTCAGGCTATTGAGGGAACAGGCCTCTCTGTTGCCCTGCCCCAGGCCCAGGCTGCGAAAAGCTGGAGAAGAGGAGGCTGGGAAAGGAGGGAGTAGAGGTGGGGAGACAGAGTGGGGGCCCTCCCAGAGGGCGGCGATGGGTGGGAGATAGTCGGCCTGTGGAGTTGAAAGGGGAAAATGAGGGGTGCCTGGGGGGGCTCCGTCAGCTACGCGCCTGACTTTGGTTCAGGTCATGATCTCATGGTTCGTGAGTTCAAGCCCCGCGTCGGGCTCTGTGCTGACGGCTCAGAGCCTGGAGCCTGTTTCAGATTCTGTGTCTCCCTCTCTCTCTCTGCCGAGGGTGCGATATGGAGAAAATGGGGGGGGTTTCCTTACCTGGTGCTATGGGCTGAACGGCAACACTCCCACCCCCATTCGTATGTTGAAGCCCTAATCCCTAATGTGACTATACTTGGAAATATCTCTACTTAGCCTATAAGGAGATAATCGAGGTAGAATGAGGTCATAAGGGTGGGACCCCGATCCCAGAGGATTAGTGCCCTTATAAAAAGAGACACCAGGGGGGCGCCTGGGTGGCTCAGTCGGTTAAGCGTCCAACTTCGGCTCAGGTCACGATCTCGCGGTCCGCGAGTTCGAGCCCCGCGTCGGGCTCTGGGCTGATGGCTCAGAGCCTGGAGCCTGCTTCCGATTCTGTGTTTCCCTCTCTCTCTGCCCCTGCCCTGTTCACGCTGTGTCTCTCTCTGTCTCAAAAATAAATTAACGTTAAAAAAAAAAAATTAAAAAAAAAAAAAAAAGAGACACCAGGGGCGCCTGGGTGGCTCAGTTGGCTGAGCATCCGACTCTTGGTTTCAGCCCAGATCATGATCTCATGGTTCATGGGTTTGAGCCCCATGTCGGGCTGGGTACTGATGGTGCAGAACCTGCTTGGGATTCTCTCTCTCTCTGCCCCTGCCTCACTCATGCTCTTTCTCTCTCTCTCCCTCTCAAAATTAATATTAAAAAAAAGACAGAGACCCCAAATAACTCCCTCTTGCAGTCCATCTGCAAGCCAGAAAGAGCACGCTCACCAGACACTGAAATGCCTAGACCCTTGCTCTTGAACTTCTGGCCCCCAAAACTGCAAGAAAATAGATTTCTACAGTTTAAGCCACACAGTCTGTGGCATTTTGTTATGGCGGCCAGAGTGGAGGTATCTTAGAAGCATAACCTGCTTGCCCGTCCCCCTTACCACCCTTCAGCCATCTCCCCCAGAGCCAGCTTCCCTTCCAGAAACTTCTTTAAAGGGGAATCTTTCACTTCCTTAAAGGATGGTCACTGTGGTGACCACTCAACACTCATAAGGAAGTTCTTCTTGCGGTCTAGCCACCAACTCTACAGCCGCGACTAGGTGTGTCTAAAGGCAGGACTTCCCAACCCCTAAAAACACAGTTCTTTCCTTTTTTTTCTAAAATTTTCATTTCCTCATTTTGAGAGAGAGAGAGAGAGAGAGAGAGAGAGGGAGGGAGGGAGGGAGGGAGAGGGAGAATCCCAAGCAGGCTCCGCACTGACAACACAGAGCCCAACGTGGGGCTCGAACTCACAAACCACTAGATCACGACCTGAGAGCCGAAACCAAGAGTCTGGACGCTTAACTGACTGAGCCACCCAGGCGCCCCCCCAAACACCTTCCTTTGTTGAAATGCCTACCAGAGACTTCGGGTAGGCACAGAGGTGCGGGTAGGGGTGGGGGACACAGCTGTCCACCCCATGGAGAGGGGGGGCAGACCCAGCCCTGGCCTCTCGCCCAGCCGCTCCTCTTACACACAGCCACTCAGGCGGCCAGGCACCCCTGCAGCACAGGCAGCATCCTGGGTACTCAGCTTGGTACCAAACCCCACCCTGCGGAGTGTGGGCTCTGTGGCTCGTCCCCACCGGCCTGGAGTGTTTAAGTGGTGAATTTGCACAGCAGCGAGGCCAGAGGCACATTAAGGATTAACTTCCTGGCTGCAGCCAGCCTGGCTCAGCCTTCCTGTTAGACTATTCTGTGGGCAGCCTCTGCCCAGAGACACGGTTCTGCAAAACCGCAGCCCCCTCCCAGGCCTGGGCCGCCCCTCCCCCCCCTCCCCTTTCAGCCACCGGAGCCCCCTCTGGCGCCCAGGCAGGAGCTGTTCCTATGCCTCTCGCCAAGGCCCTTCCGGGTGTCTTCGAGCAGCTGGCCAGAGCCTGGAGGGGTCTCGGGTAGGGGGGAGGTGTGCGCGCTGCCCCTGCTCTGCTGTCTCAGCTCCTGGGACTCATGCTTCCCAGTCTAAAGGGCTAATTGGTCTGATTACCTTCTGGACGGCCCACCCGGCAGCATGCAGTTCCCAGACTGGATTCAGGGGGTTGGGGAGGACTTGAGTCCTCAGGACTTCGAGTTCTCTGCCCTAGAGGAGACAGTCCCTAACCGCTCAGGGGGCCCCAGGCTGGCGGGGGAGACGCGGCCCTTGCGCTCAGGGCTCCCACTCTGACCAGGGATGTGGAAATGAAGGCGGGGACATCACGGTTGGGGGAGGCAAAGAAGGGATGGCTCTGCTGGGCTGGGGCAGAAGCGGCGGGGGAAGGGGGGTGGCTGAGAGAGGCCAGGGAAGAAGAGGGCCCCGTGGCGGGGTCTAAGTGGCTTTCACTGCAGACTTCTTTTAGAAGTCACCAGGAGGGCCCCAAAGGTAGGATCTGTGCTGTCCATTGGGGGGGGGGGGAGGGGCGGGGAGCAGGAGGATGGGGTGGGGAGGGCTCTGCCTGGTCCACGGCTGCTCCTGGCCTTGTCCACCCCAACTGACAGACGGCCTTGGGGGGGGCCCCCTTAGGGCCCAGACTTGCCCAGACTGGTTCAGCCTGTCTCCCAGTAGCCGGCCTGCTGGGCCCTGGGTGCTTTCTTCCATCCCCCCAGCTCTGCTCCCCTCGCAATGCCTGTCTCACAGCCCCAAGTAAGCCAGAAAAGTCGCCCCTGTGGGGGGTGGGGGTGGGTAGTCAGTGTGTGGAGGGGAGGGGGAGCCATTAGGGAGCTGAGTTGCTGCAGGACTAGAGGATTCTAATCGATGGGCTCATGTTATATTTATCAGCCACAGTACTTAGGCGCTGCCCTGAGCAGGACTAATGGTCTCCCCATTGGAGACGCCATTACAGGAAGTGTAGGGGGAGGGGCCGGGGTGCCGAGAGGAGATGGGGACCCGGCAGGGTTTACTTCTCCGGGTGCCCGCCCCCAGCCCCTACCACGGGGGCAGCTGTCCTGCAGGCTGCCGTCACGGAGGGGGCTCCAGGCTTTTCCTCTCCTCCACTGACTGGGAGCAACTACCCAGAATCCTCAGCCAGAGGTCACCCCAGTCACCCCCCTGCGTCCCCTTCAGTGCAGTCTCTGCCTTGACCCTTTCCGGTTTCCTTGAATGAAGCCACGCCCCCTCCACCCTCCACCGTTTGAATGGTGATCACGTGGGCCAACCAAGTGGCTCCGCCTTTCCTGGGGCGGAGCCAGCAGTGGTTGCCATGGCGGTCTTTGGGGTGGTGGGTGGAGGGGGGGGGCGCGGATAATTCCTGTAACAGCCTTAATTGCTCATTTATTTAGGGCAATTAGTCCCTGGTGACCCTCCCTTCCTTGACCCCAGCGATGACTATTCTCAGCTCACACAACATTCCACCAAGATGGGGTGGGGCCTGGTCCAGAATGAATCGGGTGAGGGGGTGGGGGGACAGGGAGACAGGGCGCTCCCAAAGTCTGAGAAGCTCCCAAGTCGGAGAAGCCATATTTAGAGGCTGACCTGGTCAGACCATTCCATGCCCTGTCACTGGCCCCTGCTCCCGGCATGCTCTTGGCCCTCTCTGGCCACTCATTCAGCTCTGAGGGTGGACCCACCCGTCTACACTCCCAACGCTGGTGGCCTCTGGATGCCGCACTCTCCACCAATGGCACCACTGTCTTCCTGGCCTGCCCCCAGTCGGGGTTGGCTCCTGCGGGGCTTTGTGCCCTCCCTCTCCACAGGCAACTGCTCCAATAGCTGAAGCTCTGGGGGGGGGGGGGGGGGTCCTTTTCCTGTGCGACCACCATGCACTGCGTCTCATCAGTGACTGCAAAGGCCCCCTCCTTCTGCGCCTCAGATCTACATTAACGTAGCCTGCTTCCTAGAACTTCTTAGGACTGCTAGGACATTGGCTCCAGAAGGCTCTTATTGCCCTGATGGGGGACACTGAGGCCCGGAGAAAAGAAAATAAGCCCAGGCTTCCTTCCTGGGTGAGTTAGAGGCAGAGCCAGGACTACAACCCAGTGCCGTTAATTCTCAGCCTCGTGCTTAGCGACGCCGCGATGACCTCTCCTTCAAACTCCACTTAGACCACCCCTTCCTCCAGCGGGCCCCTCCTGTCTACCTTCATCGCATCCCGACAACAGAGCCCCCCTGAAGGCTTCCTATCTGGGCTCCTCGGAAACTCTCTGGTTCACACTCCAGCTCTGTTGCTTTTCCAGGCCATCGACACTTTTCCCTGCCTTCGGCACCCCTAGGTTTTCCTCCGTCCTCTGGGCCCCAGACTCTTCCTCTGTGGAGGGGCTGCTGGGGCAGCGCCTGTGGGGACTTCCCGCTCAGCCCCTTTTCCCAAAGGCTTGTTGGTCACAAGTTGAAGCAAGCCACTGGGGCCTCTAGACCCAGACTCCTTAGTTTTTCCTTTTGGGTTTGGAGCCATCAAGCCACATGAGAGTCTGGAGACCTTTGTGAGGCAGGGTCCCCCTGTAAGCTGGGGACTTTTTCTCGGCCCCCTTCTCTGGGTGTACCCATCCCGAAACTTCTCCACCTCTACCAGTGCCCGCCACACCAGCCTCCCTCCTGGTCTGAGGGACAAGGGGAAGTCCTTCTTTGGTGTGGAGGTGCCCAAAGCCTTAGGGATAGGGGGTTGGGACAGGGCCTGGACTCAGCCTCGGTGTCTCCTTGGCTGCGGGACAAAGAGAGCCATGTTGGGGGTGACCTCACTCCTTGGGCATCCTCCTGCTGGACAAAGGGCTCAGTTGTTCCCCAGCCTGGAGGCAGGAGGTAGAAGGATGGCACTTCAATCCTTGGACCCTCTTTAGAGACTTCGCACTCTCGGCTCGGCGTGGGGGGCGGTGGGCCAGTGCAGGGAGGCAGGAGGAGGGCCCGATCTGGATGGCAAGAGAAATGTTTGGAGTATCTGTTAAGCCCTTCCTAGAATCTCACCTCAACCTCAAGACGCCAGAGTCCACTGCTCTGAAGTTAGAGGCAAACACTCTCTGCTTTCCTTTTTTCCCAGGAATGACCTCTCTTTGGGGGGGGCAGGAAAGGGGGGCTTTTCTTCTCTTCCCCAGGAGAACAGTGGTTTTCAATTTTTTTTTTTTTCCCCAATAGTATCAGGACCCTTCACATGAAATCTTCCTAGAAGTCTGATCCGGAAAGCAGATGAAAGTAGAAACTTCTTTGGCTGAGGGGGTGGGAGGGGTGGGGCAGGAGGCAGAGGCCTCCCATCCCTCATCCCGTCCACCCCGCCTATGGCAGCATCTAAGTGGGGTGGGGGTGGGGGGAGGCCACAAAGCCTTGTTTGAACACCACCGCTTTAACCACTTGTGTTCCTTCCTGCTCCCCAAGCATCCAGGGGCCAGGCTCCTGGAGGCGCTTGAAATCTGATTGTTAAAGAAATAAACGAATGGATGTCTCTGTCCCCTCACTTATGTGCCGTGAGGTTTTGTGCTCAGTTCTCATCCGGGCCTGGGCTGGGGCAAGACTCTCCCGTGTGTCTGCTCTAGGTGTGCCTAGAGCTCCTGGAGCTGTCCAATGTCCCCAGGTGGGAAGGGCCAGAGCCAAAGACATCAGCAGGGGCTGCGGAAGTAGCAAGCGAAGTGGGGACGCGTGTGCAGAGATGGGCCCGGTCAGCGCACACAATCTGCCTGTAACAGCCCGGACCCCGATGAATCGCGAAGGCAGAGCCTGAAGCGTCACAAAGCACCGGAGGAACGCTCCACCCATCCCCCTTCCTCCTCCGCGAGGCAGGGGCCCCCGGCCCGGATTCTAGCCCCGGCTCTACCATTTACTGCCACGGACCCTTGGGCAAGTCACTTCCCTTCTCTGGGCCTTAGTTTCCTCCCTGGTAAAAGTGAGCGAGCAGGACTAATGGAACGCCCCAGGCCCCAGGGTGCTGAGCCGTGCTCCCACGGCGGGACAGGAACTGGGGACAAGGCCCAGAGTTGGTTGGCAGGGTGGAAGGGAGGCTACAGAGAAAGGGCGAGACATAATCCTTGCCCCGGAAAAGGTTCATCAGGAAGTTATAGAAGAGAAGGATGGTGACAGAGAGCCTGGCCCATCCTGCAGGGTCCCCTCTTGTGCCCTTGGTTGCACAGCTGGGCTCTTGGTTTAGCTTTTCTCCCGGGGCTAGGCAAAACGTCAACTCCCTTTGTCCCCATGCTCATTATCCTTTGTCACCTTGCCCATAGGGCCTGTGGTCCTACCTCTCCCTGAGAATGAACTTCCCCCCACCACACGCATTCTTTTCTCGTCCAGATCTCCCTGCACTTTCGTAATCCTCCTCCTCCTGGAAGTCCTCCCTGATCTCTACTTCCATGTCACTCCCCGCTGGCCTGGGTGCAAAGTCCCCTGAGCTGACGGCTGTCAAGCTGCCATCATCCTTTCAGTTGGAAACGTTTTTGAGGACAGGGACCCTGTCTTTTTGTCCTGGAATGTCCACTCCCTGGCTCACAGCAGGGCCCTGTGGAAGGAAGGACCCAGAGGGGAGCACTCAGCTTGGGACTGGGGGCGAGTGGCCTTGTGTGCGCTCGGCCAAGCAAACGCTCCAGACCGTCAAACTTGCCCGCAAGCACACACGCATCCAGACAGCCCGGCGCGGACACACGCACCCGCGAGCCAGCGCCCTCTCTCACGCTGCAAACCCCCACATGAGGTAGGGGGTGGGATGTGGGGGAGGAGGCGGAGGGGGCTGCCCTCCAGATGTTGTTGGAAATCCAACACGTCCCCTCCCCCCCCTCCCTCTCCCACTTCCCGTTCCATTTCCCCTAAATATTTACTGATTTTTATTTACATTCTTTGCCCGAGGTGCCCGGCCCCTGTCAGGTCCCATTTGCTGGGCCTGCTTCCCTCCTGCCAGCTCCCCCCCTCCTCCCTCAAATCCGGAGCCGGGAGTTGTGTGTGGTTGGTAACAGCCTCCTCCTGGCCCGTGGGTGTTGGGGGGCGGTGAAGGCAGGGGGCTGGCAGCTCTGGGCAGAGCTGTGGGGGGGAGGAGGGGGCTTGGGGACAGGAGCAGCTCACCCACACATTCCTGCCTGCCCCCAGTCTGGGATTGTTTTAGCCCCCCCCCCTTTTTTTTCACAGGGACTTCTGGAAAGGACTGATGGATGCCAGATGCCAGGAGCACTGGCACCGAGGGAGGACTCTGAAGAGAGAGGAGGGAGCTCTGGGTCAGACGTCACAGGGCGTGGGGCAGGCGTGCTGGGCGACTACTCCCGAGCTGACCAACCACTCTGGGCCGCCTTACCGCCAGCCAGCGGATCAAGGAGCTTGAAGAAGTGATTTCCCGCTCTGTTCTCAGGCTCCCCGCCCCCTTGGACCCTGCCCTCCTCTTAGCCATTTCATCCATCAGTATGGGGCACCTACTACGTGCCAGGCACTGTCCCAGGTGCTGATGAGACAGCAGCAGACTGTCCCTTATTCTTGCCCTGTGGAGTCTGCTTTCTCGGGAGAGAATGAGTGGGCTGTAAGTGCCCCAGGGAGGAAGAAGCAAGGTAAAGGGAATGGAGAGTGCACTGGGGTGGGGGGAGGGTTGCGATTTTAAATAACACCCTCAGGGGAGGCTTCCTGGAGAAGGTGACACTTGAGCAAAGCCTTGCTGGGGGGGGGCGGGGAGCGGGGGAGCGGCCAGGAGGAGGGAGCTGCCTGAGAGCATGGTGAAGTGTTGGAAGTTTGGCGAGGAGCGGTGGGAGTCAGGGTGGGTGGAGACAGGGGATGAAGGCAGGGAGCTGGGTCTCTGGTTTTTGTCCGGATGACATGGGGGCCTCTGGAGGGTTCTGAGAGGACAGTGATATGACCGGACGGATCAAGGTGGAGGGGTGATTCCTACCCCCCTTGTATCTTCCCTTACAGTCTGGTCACCCCACTTCTCCTTGCCGGCTGCCTTCTGCTTCTCAGCTACTCTGCCAGGCTGCCTGTGGCTTCCAGAAAGTTCCTCTGCTCCAGAAAGCCCTCCAGGATTGCTCAGGGGAGGCTGCCAGGCTCTGTCTGGGCAGTAGATGGCCTTTTCTTCATTTCTTCCCTTCCCATGAGAGAGATGCCAAAGAGAGAGATTGTGATCCCGCCCCCCCCCCTCCCCGGGGCAACCCAAGGACCAGAGTGGGTGAGTCGCTTTCCCAAGGTGTCTCCTCAAAAGGCCAATATCCTGCCTCCCATGAGCCCTGCTCCTGTCACCCCAGGTTTTTCACGGATGCTTTGTCTTCTCTTTTCTTCCTTTGCTTCCTTCTCCTTCCCACTGGGTCTGTGCCCTTTCGGCAAGGGACTGAAGTCCCCCCCCTCCTCTGCTTTGGCATGGGCCTGGGGAGCACCCTTTCAAGGGTAAAGGTGTAGCCAGCACTGGGCTCCCAAGGCTGAGGGCCAGGCCACTGAGGGGGAGCAGCCTCAGCGGGGACTGTGGTAGGATTCATTACTCTAGCTGGCACCCTCCTCTGTACCCAGTCCCTGGACACTGCCTGCCGTGTAGCAAACTCTGCTGGCGGAGCAGAGCGATGGAGAAGAAGGCGTGGCTTCCCCAGCTAGACCCTGGGAGTTAGCCCCAGGGCTCCCAGTCCCTGGTCCTAGCTTGACTACCGCCTACCAGGTGGCTTTCCACCAGGTACTTCCCTCATCCGGGCCTCACTCGTTCAAACGGCAACTGTTTATTGAGAGCCTGCTATGTGTCAGCCACTACATTAGCCTGAGGATACAGAGGGAGCAAAGACAACCTGGCTCTTGCCCACACGGAACCCGCAATCTTGTGGGGAGCAGACCTCAGTTAAATGACCACGCCGATGCAGTCAGAAGGACAATGGTCATCAGTGCACAGGAAAGGGAGAACGTAATGCCCTGAGAGCATATACGGAGCATTTGAGCAGCCAGGGAAGCTGAGGGGCTTGCCCCAGGGAGGTGATGTCCCAGCTGAAACCTGAGGGAATAGAAGAATAGCCCAGGCAGAGAAAAGAGGAAAGACGTGGCTCTACCTTCTCCTGGCAATGAGTGAATTCGTGGAGGCAAAACTTCTCTTCCTCGGGAAGGCACTGGAGTGAACTATACGAACAGCGTAAGAATACTCCCCTCGACCAGAGAGTTCTCCCCTGGGTCTACCCCGGGGTCCTTCAGGCTACCCATCCCCCTGCACAACCCTGCACAACCCTGCACGAAACTGCAGTGAGCATGATTTCGATTAGACTGCTCACTGCCAGCAGGGCTAGAGCAATAACGTGGGTAAGAACCAGAGGCAGGGGATGAAAGAGAAGGCAGGGTCCAGGCAGAGGGCCATGTGCCAGGAGCGCGGGAGACAGGCTGTAAACACCTGCGGAACAGTCAGGATCCGGTGGAGTTGAAGGTCTCTGAAGCTGGTGCTGGCCTGGGACCCGGGGGAGCTCAGGTGCAGGAAGCTTCGAAGGACGTCGGTACTCTGTGCCTGCAGAAGGGGCGCTCTCCAGAAACCTGCACAGTCTCATCGGCCCCCTCCCGGAGCCCCCCCCCCCCACCCCCATGAGATGGAGGGGATAGAGCATGCTCAGGACACGGGAGGGTGTAGATACAGGAGCTGGGCAGACATACAGGGAACACTCTGGTGTCGTGCAGATGATCTGAGGGGTCTTTCTGGAGGAGGGGGAGGAGGAAGGGGAAGGGGGAAGGAAGGGGGAGGAGGAGGAGGAGGAGGTACTCAGAAGGGGTTTGGAGACTGGATTCGTCAGCCCCGTCTGGCCCAGCTGGGAAATGCTCATTTAAGCTGATGGGAGTTGGGTGTTTGGTGCCCTTATCCCCCCTCCCATGCAGCTCCTCCGTCCAGAATCCCATCTTGCCTTCAGCTCCCAGCCCCCCCGCCCCGCTCCCCGTGAAATGATGATGGGCTCATCACTCTGCCCCCTCACTACTCTTTCTTCCTCTCCTACTCTAGTTGTTAGCCTCCTTGGCTTTGGAAGATCCGCTTGGCTCCCTGCTCCTCCCCTCAGCCCCAGGGGGGCCCATAGTGAACACCTGCTTGGTTGCTGGTGCAGGTCTGCCGCGCCTTCGGTTCATATACTGGCATTTGGGGAGAGGCTGCGTTGTTCCGGTCTTCCCTGAGCACTGGTCCACTCAAAAGAGCCCCCGCGAGGGATCAGCCTTGGCCTGCAAGGTACAGAAGTTCAAGTGCAGGAAGGATTTCCTGGGCCGTGAAGGGGGACAGCTGAGCGGCTGGAATTCGGGGAATCAGTTCATGTGCACCCTGCTGTGTGACAGGTCCATGGCTGAGGGCCTGGCGAGGGAGAGTCAGGGTCTCAGAGAGGACGAAGGAACACAGTGACAGGCCGGCAAACAAAGGCTGTCCGCTCCATGCAGCTGGCCTGGACGTTTGCACCGCACCGTGAACACAGCATCTGGCCCAGAGGAGGCCTTCAGTGAATTCCTGCCGAGAGAAGAGAATCTTGGTTCCCGGCTCAGGTTCCCATTTGCTTTTCCTGAACCTGTAGTTCCCTATCTACAAGATGGAGTAGTAACCCCAGCACTTCCTGTCTCGTCACATTGTCACAGGGAACAAATGGAACAACGATGGCAAAAGCGTTCTGCGAACACGATACACAGGCCGCAGCCCAGCACCGTGCCGGGCCTGCGGTGGTGGTGGCTCGGTATTGAATAAATGAGTAAATGACTCGATCTCCACCAGATGTGAGCTCCACGTAGGCAGAGACCTGGCTTGTTTTTCCTTGGCATTATTTCCCCAGTGCGTGGCACACTGTAGGTGCCCAATAAATATTTGGATCGAATGAATGAATGAATGATACGACTTAACCCTACCCTGGGAAACTTCTAGAACTTTGGAGGTGATGAGACAAACCACAGGGCCATGAACCCAAATGGCTTTGGAGGCATCAAGATCTCGGTCTGAACGCTGACTTCACCAACAAGGTTGAAAGCAGCTGTTATTTCCCCATTTTATGCAGGAGGAAACAGGCTCAGAGAGATTGTGTGACTTACCCAAGGCCCCACAGCTCCCAGTAAGTGAGGGGATCAGGATGGGGGCCCAGGATTCTTCCTCCAAAGCCTGTGCTTTTTCCTACCATAGAAGGTTCTTGCTGTAGCTGATCTGTTGGGACAATGGCCTCTATGACTGTCTACTTGACAAGCTGGAATATTCTGTTGGGGGGAGCTCTCATAATCGCATACCATCTCAGAGACCCCCCCCCCCCAGTTGGGGACTGCTGGGACCAATGAGAGGCCAAGATCTACTCAGGGTGTACCAGGTCCAGAAATGCACACACTTTGCCCATGACATCCGTGTTCAGATGCGGAGACAACATAGGGAGGGGAGCTGTTGGAGGGCTCTCCTGGCCCAGGGTCTCTGTCATACCCCTCAAAGCCACACCTCCTCTCTGGCACGCTGGGCCAGTGCTGCTCCCTGAATGCTCCCTGAGTGCTTCCATAGGCAGGGCCGGGTCGTGTCACAGCTGCCCTTCCCCTCCCTGAATGGACTTGGGGCTTTACCATTCAGTTCCCTGCTTCCCCAGGTATGTTTCATTGAACTGTATTTTGGCTGTTGATAGGTATTTCTTGCAAAAAAGATGGTGTGTGACGGCGTAAGTTTGGGAAGCTGTAAACAAGCTGGAACCTTGCAGGACTTCTCAGGGCCTTTATTGTGCTTATGTTGGACTGTGAATCTCCGAGGGGTGGGGAGTTCCAACAAAGAGCATTTTCCCAAGCGTGCTAGCCCCCACACTCTTTCTTCAGGAGCATCTGGTGGGATTGGTGTGCTCCCGGGCACACTTTGGGGATTATTGCCGTGGCTGTGAAGAGTCCTTGAAGGCATTTAGGCAGAGTTAGAGGATCCGATTGGTGTTTCTCGGAAGACCACTGGGTGGACCGCGGGAGCCAAGACGGGCTGAGGAAGCCCTTAGGAGGCTGAACTGACAGTCTTCGAAAGAGGAGCCTTGTCCGTGTCCGCCTGCTGTGCCAAACTTAGGTCTCTGTCCCCAGTGAGCTCGCAGTCGCAGTCGGGGTGATGTGGGAGAGGCCAAGGTCCTACCAGGAATTCTCCTCCGGGGCAGAAGATGCTAAGTGCTGTAAGCACCTCCGATCCAAGAAGACTTCCTGGTGACTTCCTCAATTGGCAGCCCAGAGCTCTGGCCGCGCTCCTCTCCTGTCTCTTTTCAAGAATCAGTGAATTATTTGAGATGAGCTCAGGGGGTCCTTTGCTGTTTTTTCACCTTTATTGGGGGAGGGGGCGTTGATGGTCTCCGCCTTCATCCCCCAAAGTACCATGGAGTCATGCTACCTCCTCACTGGGACACAGAGACCCAAGTCATGAGACTCAGGTCTACGGCGTAAGTGGCAACGCCTAGTTTATTTTTAGTCTATCCTGCTGACAAAGGTCCCGTCTCTTGGCACCGAGGCCAGCTTAGATGAGGCCAGGCTGGGGCGCAGGGCGCAGTACCACCAGCCTCCTCCCCTCTCCCCACCTCTGCTCTATCTGACTCCTGCTCTGCAGCTCTAGTTCATGGGGAAATGGGCTAATGCCACACCCACTCCGGCTCCCCAGGCAGCTACCAAGTCCCCAGAAAAACTGGACAAAAGCCTAGACTCCCTTCGCCATCCCTCCCAAGAGCCAGCATAGGGGACTGGGAGTTCCGCCTAAATCTCAGATCCAGCCTGGGTATTTGTCCAGCTGTTGTGGCGGTTGGGGTTCCCTGGACCTCATGTAGACAAGGGGTACGTGGGTCTTGTCCTCCGATCTGCTGAAATCCTCGAGCCCCCTCCTCCTTGAAGGTCTTCTGTGGGTTCACAGCGGGAAGCATTAGAAACTCCTTTTCCACTCTGTGCCTACAGGCTGAATTTGAATGGAATCCCTCCCCCAAGCTCTCCTCTCTCCTTGGCACTAACCCAGAAAAACAGGTCTGTTTTCCAACGCAAAATCTGATTGGGTCACTCCCCTCTTCAACAACCTTCAGTGGCTCCCTATTGGCTTCAGGATAAAATTATCCTTAGAATGACATAAAAAGCCCTTGGTCATTCAGCTCCTGCTTACTCTTGAGGCGTCTCTCCTCCTTCTCAGCCACTTTAAGCTTCAGATATTTGGATTGAGTGAATGAGTGAATGATGAGACTTGACCCTGCCCCTGGAAACTTCTAGAACCTCCGAGGTGATGAGACAAACCACAAGAGCAATGAACCCAATGAACTCTTGGCTTCGGGGGCATCGAGATCTGGGTTCGAATCCTGAATCTCGTTGCAATTGCCCCCCCACAGTTCCATGGTCCACCCCTGTGCCTGGCTTTTTTTTTTTTTTTTTCTGCTTAGAACAATTTCCTCCTACTGGTTTACCCAGCAAATTCCTATCTGGCCTTCAGTTCTAGGCTCAAGTTCTAACTCCTCTGTGAAGCCCTTTCCTGTTCTCTGAGAATTTCCTATGTATGTGCCAGGCCCCTGTGCCAAGCATTCTCTGTGCACCACGATTTAATTTTTCTTGTGCTTCCGTGTCTGTCGTCCCACCGAACTGTCAGCTTCTCAAAGGCAGGGGACAGAGGTGGGCAGTTAATGCTGGGGGAGGAAGGATGGAAGAACTTGAGGGGGGGGGGCTCCGCAGGGTTCCCCACCTGAGCCACCCCAACCCTGTGTAGTTAGTAATTCATTAGCAATTAGTTACCGATTGCTGCCGTAACTCATTACCACGGATCTCGTGGCTTAGAAAACAGACACAGGTCAGAGGTCAGAAATCTGAAATGGGTCAGCAGGACTGGCTCCTTCTGAAGGGGAGAATCGTTTCCTTGCCATTTCCAGTGACTAGAGGTTGCCTGCACGCCTCGGCTCCCGGGTCCTCGCTCACACCCCTCTGATAGCTGCTCTCATCGCCACATCTCTGTGACTCTCCTGCCTCCCTCTTTCCCTTATAAGGACTCTCGTGATTATGCTGAGCTCCGATATGATCATCCTGGATCATCCCCAAAACAAAATCCTTAATTTTTCTTTTTATTAAAAAAATTTTTTTTAATGTTAATTTATTCTTGAGAGAGAGGCAGACAGAGACAGAGTGTGAGTGGGGGAGGGTCAGAGAGAGAGGGAGACACAGCATCGGAAGCAGGCTCCAGGCTCCGAGCTGTCAGCACAGAGCCCGACGCGGGGCTCGAACTCATAAACTGTGAGATCGTGACCTGAGCCGAAGTCGGACGCTTAACCGACTGAGGCACCCAGGTGACCCAGCAAAATCCTTCATTTGATCCCATCTGGAAAGTCCTTTTTGCCATGTAAAGAAAATGCATTTACAGGTTCCAGGGATTAGAACATGGACATCTTTGGGCAGGGGGTGGGGTGAGGGGGCGGTGCCATGATTCTGCCTGCTACGTGCTGGAAACTGAGAACGGGTCAATTTGGGAAGAAGGAAAGTGTTTGGAGTCTCAAATGACACCCCTGTCTGGCCTGAGTTTCCTCGTTTGTAATCAAAGGAATGGTGCCACAGGGTCCCCGATGTACTCTTGGGGACATTTTATGAGCCCAAGGTTCTACCTCTGCGGCAGGAGAGGATGAGGTGGGAACACTTCCTCCTGCACAGGTGACATCTGCCCATCCAACTTTGACTCTGACTATCCTCAAAACCCTCCCCCGCCCCCCACCTGCCTGCTCCTTCCCCGGTGCCCTTGGCTTCCTTTCCTGGGATGGGATGGAGGGCTCTGTCTGGGTGCTCTGTGTACCCACGGAGCCCCGACCCATGGCTCAAATGGGGGCGCAGGTGCCCCCCCCTACCCAGGTCAGTCAGGTGCCCTCAGCAGGCAAAGCCATAGGGTTAAAAATGGCACAGCTTCTCACAGCTTTTTCAAGGAGAGGTTAGAGAAATTTAACTGGGAGACGAAATATTTGCATATAGAACGCCACGGGTGCCTTACGGTGTAGAATACAAAATTGGCTAGAATTTTGGAAACAAAACTGGAGAACTCATCGCGGGACAGCCACTGGAGGAAAAGCTGGAGGAAGCAAGGCAGAGGTCCCTACTGGGGGGGCCCTGGAGAGGCTGCGCGGGGGAGTTGAGAGAGAAAACAGGTGTATGTTGCGGGACAACCGGGAGTGAGCGAATAGAGGAGATTAAGGGTGAATCTGTGCTGCGTGGGGCCTGGGGGGAGGCAGGGGACGAGGAAGATGCCCCTCCCACTCTCCCCATCTGTTGCCCCTGCTTCGGCCTTGGCCTCCCCCGGCCCTTCCTCCAGAGCCTTCACCGGGACCTTGTGCAAGAGAGGCAGATGTTTCCAGATGAGGCCAGATGCTGAGACTCGGGGAGCGGGTTGGCCCCTGTGGGCTTGGAAGGGTGGGGGGGAATGAAGGAGGTACAGGAAATGAGCGAGGAGGGAGTGTGATCTCTAGCCAGGGGTCTCCGCTAATCCTCACCACAACTGGGGAGGCAGGTGTCAGGTCTGTTTTTACAGATGAGTCAACTGAGACTCCTCACGACCCACTTTCCAGCCCCACCCCTTACCACTGAGTCCGCACTTCAGACGGATCAAGCACCCAGGGCCCTCCTGTAAGGCCCCTGTCCCTCTCCTAGTCTCACCATAGACCCTTCCTCTTTACCTTTGGCCCTGCTGCTCTGTCCTCACCTTGCCTCCTCCTCCAGGAAGCCCACCTGAGGCCTCCACTCAGCTCTGTCCCGCTGGACTGTCTGTCCCTTCAATCTGTCAGCCTAGATGTGTGTCCCACCTGCGCCCTCCCCATCAGACTGGGAGCCCATTATGAACTCCAGCTGCCCCTCCCATCGGATCACCTAACTCCTCTGAGGTTGAGGGAGGCTCACTTACAGTCCCCGTTGGAGGTGGGGGGCGGGCCGGTCACCATGGCGCAAGAGGAGAAGTACAAAGGCAGCCGCCTGGGGCCCCAGATGAGGTGAGAGCCTTGGCTGTGTCCCAGCCCCATAAAGAAGGATGTTAACGGCCTCTTAGGGAGCAGGCGAGGGTCGATCAAAGGGGTGTGCGGGGGTGGGGGGTGGTGGGCTCACTGCTGAGGGAACGAGGGAACGGCTCCTTCCAGGTTGGGGGGTCAACCCTGGCACCTCCTTTCTGCCCCAGCAAATGGAGTATCTCATCCTAGGAGGCTACTGATTGAAGGAGAATGATTTCTTCCAGTCTCCGATTCCTCCTTCCTGCCGGGGTCTTCATGATCTCGACTACCCCCACTGGGGTCCACCTCTTCCCCACCCCCCCACCCCGGGGACACCCAGCAGTGGGTCCTGAGGAGTGAGAGAGGGCTCGGGTGGTATCAGCTGGGAGAGGAGGAGGGGAAAGCATAAGAGGTGGGGCCGGCTTACCACACACAACCTGTGCCCCCACGAGCCTGACTATGAAAATCAAAAGCAGTCGGCCGTCCCGCTGGCTGACTGACTCAGAACCGGGATCTGGGAGCGGCTGGAAGGCCTGCTTGAAAGTAGGAAGTAGGGAAACAAACGGTGATTTGGGGAGGAGCCCAGGAGAGCCAGTGTAGACACCCGGGCAGAGGCTCAGATGTGGCAGACAGGTGGGGTGCGGGGGTGCTGAGGCTGCCAAGGCCTTGGTGGGACCACGGGATGAGCCCATGCCAGGCCCATGGTCCTCTGAGCCTGTCAAGAGCAACCTACTGTTTTGCACATGAGGAAAGAGACGCTCAAAGACAAACAGGGTCTTGTTCAAGGTCACACACCCCTGAGTCAGCGGCAAAGCCAGGACCAGATCCCAGGTTAGGATTTGAGGTTGGTGGGTTGGGAGGCCTTGCCTCCAGAACCATGTGTCCGCTTGAAGGCGCAGCAATGAAATTTTCTTTAGTTTGCTTATGAGGTCTATGTTCATTGCCCTCCCGCCCTCCCCCCCATGAAAGGAGACGCAGAAGGCTGCTGGGCCGCACTCTATTCATTCCTGGGGACTCTCCATGCCCCAGGTCTTTTCCTGTCCCCTGCCTCTGGCCAGACCATTGATTTCCACAATTAACCAAATCACAAGACCCAGAGCCCTCCTCTCAGTGTGTGCCCGCCCTCCTCTCAGTGTGTGCCCGTCAGGCCTTCTCTCCAACTCCCCTTCTCCCAGGAGCCACCTCCTGGGACAGTTGCTTGTCTACTCTGGGCAGCCCACCCCCAAGGTACAGCTTTTGCTTCTCATCTACCTACCACCTTTCCAGGGTCCTCCGCAGGCCATGGGATCATGAAGCGATACATTTACACAGCCTCAGAGCTGGAGGAGAGAGAGAACCCCAAGCAGGCTCCACGCTGTCAGCACGGGGCCCGACAGGAGGCTCGAATCCACAAACCGTGAGATCGTGACCTGAGCTGAAACCAAGAGCCGGGCGCTCAGCCCGCTGAGCCACCCAGGCGCCCCTGGAAGGGGTTTTAGAAATGTCATCTGTCTCTGCCCATACCCTCACTTAACATAAGGACCCGGAGGCACACAGAAGAGAAATGACCTGTCAAGGTCACGAACTTCAGTTCCGAATCTGGACTGCCTGACTCCAGTCTGTGTTTTCTGGTCCCTGTGGTTCTCCAGATTGGGTACTTGCAGTGACAGGGGTCACACAGACCTTGGCCAACTCCCAGGATCGCCTGCCTTCCACAGGACTCCTTTAACTGGATGGTTTTTCAGCTTGGGAGCCAGGCCAGAAAAACAGGAAGTTGGAGAATAGAGAAAGAGGAGCGAGAGGGCAGTCCACCCATCTATCAAACCTTTATTGACCGTCTCTGATGTACCAGACCCTATTGGGGAAGCAGAGCTGAACAAGCCACGGCCTCTGCCTCTCAGACAAGGAGGGGCAGACCCCCGCTAACTGTGGTGCTGGTGTGGAATCGCCAGGCTAGCAGTTTGAGCAAAGTGCTGTGGGAGCACAGAGGAGGGAGCACAGCACATCCTCCTGGGGCAGGGCGGGGGAGGCTTCTCGGAGGACACGTACCTGACCTTGGAAGGGGGAGCACAAGCGTGCCAGGTGGAGATGGGGGGCATTCCTGACAGAGGGACAGCAGGAGCGAAGGCCAAGAGGAGTGAAAACCTGGGGACGTCCTGGGGACGTGAGCCACCCCACGTGGCCACCAGCTCACTGGCTGTTGAGAAGGAAGTGGGTTTACCCAGAGGTGGGTTTAGAAAGGTATGCTGGGCCTGCTGGTAGAAGCCTTGTGATGCTCTATCTTGAAAGCAATGAGGAGCTAACCTGTTTAAGGTAGGAAATGGCGATTAGCGTGTATTTGAGGAAACACACTCTGGCAGCAATACGGAAGCAGGAATTGACTGGGACGCCCGCTGGAAGAGTTCTGGAACTGTCCAGCGGAGAGAGGCCCAGGGCCCGAGCCACACAAGTGTCAGACAGCTGGGAAGTGAGGGCCCAGAGGGGGCCCATTTCATGCAGAACGGATTCTACACTCACCGACCTGGTCACATATGGAGGACGAAGGGGAGAAAGGGGGCAATGTCTCCACGTTGCTGGCTCGGGCAACCAGTGGCTGAAGGCACCTTTTACAGGAGAGTGGGCTGGGCTGGGAGGGAGGGACGGATAATGAGCTTTGAGTTCGACACATTGAGTTAGAGGGCCCTGTGGCACAGCTGGTTGGCGACAGCAACTAGGCAGCCGTCCAAATGAGGCTACGTTCGGGACAGAATCAGAGTCGTATCTGCTCACGCGCTGAAGTCAGCCAGACGGGGGTTCAAATCCCGTTCCCGTGTTCTTGTTCTGGGACCGTGGACAAGTCTCTGAACCTCTCCAAACCTTAGTAGTCTCATCTGTAAAATAGAGAGAGGAGTAGTGAAGATCAGATGAGGCCCGGTCGTTGGCCCGCACTTGTCACGTGGCACCCAAAGTTCTGGATGTTTCCCCCTCCGCCTGCTCTGTCTCCCCCGCCGCAACTTCCAGTTCTCCAACCGTGATGCCGAGTGTCCCCATAGAGGGCCCACCCTTCCTCCTCTGCTGCTGCCCAGCCTGGACTCCAGGCCAACCATCGCCAGAGTTCAGCTTTGGGGCTTCAATTCAGCCTGCTGGGCTCCCAAGAGCCCAGGGAGGCAGCTCTAGGCCCTGGCAAGGCTGACAGGGTGTGCGGTCCACTGCCAGGCTGAGTTGGGTCCCTGATAAGACCCTTATCTTCTGTGGGCTTCCTCTTCCTCCTCTGTCACGGGAGGGGCGGGTTTGGGTGATGGGGGCTGACCTGGGTCATCCCTGAAGCTGGGTCCGGGGCAGACAACCCCGGATGTAGCCCTCTGTCCCCGGAGGATGGAAGAGAGGGGCCGGGCTCTGGGGTCACCAAGTCTTTTCTCAGGTCTGACCAGGTGGGCTAGAGGGGTGGAGGGGGCGCGTCTGGGAGCGTCCAATGCCCTCGTGCCATGCAAATGCCATGCAAATGCCATGCAAATGACCGGCGTGCCCCGCTGCCTTCCCCCCTCCTCCTCCCCCCCCCCCCCCCCCCCCCCGCGGCTTCCACCACGTGAGGGTCTTAGCAGTTCTAAGACAGTGGGTCTCTGGGGAGGAGGAGGCCCGTCCGGAGGGAGGAAGGACCCCCGCCCTCCCGGCCAGGACCCCACTTGGGTGGGTGGGGGGAGGGGCGAGCCGGTCCGACTAATGGGCTCATGATTCATCGCTGGGCTCTTGTCTGCGCTAATTGGCTCTGCCGGCCGCCTGATTCATGGCAGGGAGCCGGGCTCTAGGGGACCCCGGTGTCCCTCCCCCGCCTCCCGCGCAGGATGGCTGCGTGAGGCTTTTAGACCCAGGATCCGTTCCAAGGGACTGCTGCCCGGCCATCCATCACCGCCGACAGACTGGGGCTCCAAGGTGGGGGGCGGGGGCGCCGGCACCGAGCTGCCATCTGATGTTTCCGACCCCCTCCCCACCCACCTCCCAGCCACCGAGGGGCATCGGAGGGCAGCAGGCCCTTGGCCTTGGGTCTTAGGGAGCCACGCGGGGTATTCAGGCAGGTGTGAGCGGCGAGGGGGGGTGTTTCTAGAGGAGGGGAGAGAGGATGCGGTGGGAGGTGGGAAGGACTTTGGGGGCAGGAGAAAAGGCGCAGAGGCAGGTGAGGGAGGGCTGGGCTCCAAAAGCAGAGACTCGCGACACAGGAGTCTGGTGACTGCGAGCAGAGATCTGTGGCAACAGTACTGACTCCGAAGCTTCCTCTGAGGCTGCCTGGAAGAAGACTAAAGATACCTGAGGCTTTGAGACCTTCTGGACGACCTATGGCAAGTCGCTTAACCAGTCTGAGCCTCCACGTCTTAGGACCTTTAGAAGAGAATCATGCCCAGGCGTGGGCACTCGTGGGAAGCAACCTCTGGCAGGGTCTTCGTCTAGGCGTCCAAGATCCCCAGGAGTAGTGTCTTTCATTCATTAGAACCTCGATGACAAAAAGTACACATTGGTCCCTGCCCTCCCAGGTACAGGGATTGGTAGGGGCTGTGCTCCCTGAACAGGGACATCCCCCCCCCCCCGCCCCCACCCTACGATCTCCGCCAGAGCGTGTCACTGCACGGAGTTTTTTCAAGCTCTCCAAGGCCCCCCATGTCTACGCCGCCGCATCTGGGCTGAGGCAGTAGAAAAGGCCACACCCACCAGGCTGAGGGGGAAGCAGCTGTCAGCCCTGACTGTCAGAAAAGGGGGCGGGGGGTAGTTCAGGGTCAGGGACTGGGGGCTGGAAGGAGCCTAGCCGAAGCTGAAGGAATACCTCCTGCGGGAATGAATCCATGAATGAACAACCATCCCGCAGCCTCCGCAGAGGGAGGCCTGGCCTTGCAGCAGGAGATGAATGGAAAACGGTCCGCAGCGAGGCGCCACCAGCCTCGTGTCTCCACTCCTCCTTTTGACCCGCAGCCACATCCAGGTGTCGGCAGGGCCTGTTGGCTCTACTTCTCAGCCAAACCCCGATCGGGCTCTTCTGTCTGTCCGGGCTGTGGGCCGGACGCTGCCGCCAGCGGTGGGTCCCGTCTCCCCTCCCAGCCTCCGTGCTGGCACCTGTAATCCATTCTCCATTCAGCAGCCGGATCTTGTAAAGACATAAATCAGATCTCATCGCTCCCCTACACAAAACTCTCTCGTGGTTTTCTCTCACATTCAGCAGAAAATTCAGCCTCCTTGCTTTACCTCACGAGGCCCTACGTGATCTGGCCCCCGGCTACTTCTCTGACCACACTCGTTCTGGCCTGCTTGCTCTGGCTCAAAACCATTCCCATTTCAGCACCGTGGCACTGGGGTTCCTTCCGCCCAGAAGGCTTTCCCCCCACCCCCACCCCCAGTTCTGCACGTGGCTGACTCCTTCTTGGCCTTCAGATGTCAGCGGAAATGCCACCGCCTCAAAGAGGCCCTCCCTGACCATCCCATCTGTCGCAGCCCCCAGGAACTCCCTACTTATCACGACAATCCATTTGTCTTCGAACCCTTAAAACTACCTGATGAATTCTCATTTATCTGCCTGAAAATCTGTCCTCCCCGGGGTGCCGGGGTGGCGCAGGTCATGATTAGTGAGTTCGAGCCCCCGCATTGGGCTCGCAGCTGTGGGATCCTCTGTCCCCTCTTTGCCCTTCCCCCTCTTGCGGGCTCTCTGTCTCAAAAATAAATAAACATTAAAAAAAAAAATCTGTCCTCCCCCAGAGAGTCCTGTCTCCTGAGGCTTCCCTGCTCTGGCTGCTGTGTCTCCGGGATGTCCGGGTCTCTCCCAGCATTCCAAGGGTTGAAGGAAGGACTCACAGGGCAGGCCTTGCCACCAGCTTTTCCTAATGGAATATTTTTCTTTTTCTGTGTGGAAATATTGTCTGCCCAATGTCCTCCCCCGGTAGTTGGACGGCTGCCCCTCTCCACCATCCTGCTCACGGCCACCTTCTCCCTCCCCACTCATCTCACCCCACTGCCTCCCCTTGGCAGGAAGTCTGGGGTCAGAGCTGCGGTGGGGGGGGGGGGGAGGGGAGGGGCGATCGCGGGAGGGTGGGGTTGCCCCTCCCCCCGCCCCGAAGGGTTCCGTGGCTTTGTAATGGCACAGGTGGCTTGTGGGTTTGTGAAGGTAGTGAGGAGAGATATCCCAGCAGCGTCTGGGAGTCTAGCACCTTCCACCACACCACAGCCTCCCCTGCCCCCAGGGAGGAGGAACAAAAAGAGGCTATGTCTCCCGAGAGAGAGGATCCCCATCGCAGCCTGGGGGCTGGGGGGGTGGCTATGCCCAGCAGGGTCACTGCTGCTAGGCCAGGAAGTCCCTCTAACCTAGTATCCATCCACTTTGCAATTTGAGCTCTGGAGTGACCCTCTACTCCTCACGTAGGATTTATTACCCTCCCCCCCAACCCCCGCTGCAGAGGAAACTGGAGGTCAGGGGTCAGGAGAGAGGAGGCCAAGTTCATGTCCTCAGTGCTTAGAAGCCGGTGTCCACGGGGAAAAGCTCTGATTTACAATTAGCAGTGGGGCCAGACCGGAAAAACACAGCCCCATTTTCCAGAGGGAAAAACTGAGGCCTGGAGTGTTCACTCTACCTGTCTAAAGCCAGGGCGCCAGTTTCCTCCTGCTGCCCCTCCCTCCCCCTTCCTCTGGGGACTCCACCTTCTTCAGGCTTCCACCACAGACCCCGCTGGGGACCCCGCCCTGACAAGGGGAGCCCCTGAGATTTCTGTGCTGCCTCTTCCCTTCCTCCTCCCTCTCTCCTCCTTCCTGAAGGAGTGTGGTGACTCTTAACCCCGATGATGGCCACTGCTGCCTCTGCCTAGTGCTGGCACCTAGGGAGGGCTCCTTGCCTCTGTAGCTGACTCCGTGGCACCCCGAGGCGAGTGTTGTTCCTTCTCTGAGCCTCAGTTTCTCCATTGCTCAGTGAGTCCAGGGGTCCTTTCTAGTTCTGTGAGTTTGCCTTTTGTGAAGTCCGTGTGACTGCGGTTTGGGAGAGGGAGGTCGATGCGCTTGACGAGGGGGTGGGGAGTAGTCATAAAGGGGAGTGGGGTGGAGACTGTCCTACCGTTCTGAGACCTGTCACCGTGGCCACTCTCTGCCCTACCTTGCTGCATTTCTTCACTGACCCCCCTCCTCTCCAGGCCCTCCCTGCTAAGCGGGAGAAGATACCAGGCAGAGGGCTTATGGAGGAAAGCGGCAGAAGGACCCTAAATCACCCCCCATCTTGCTCTAGCTGCCAGCCAGTGACCTTCTCTCCCTCACCACCGACAGCTGGAGTGGAGGAAGGAGGCGTGGCCCCATACTGGGGGCTTCCACTTATTGGGACGCCTGGTCCCTGTCCCTTTGCTTTGGGATCCATAGGCACAACCCCTGCCCTCGGGTCCTTTTGAAATGAGAGGTGTCCCTGATCTCAGACAGCTCTTGCCCAAAGTCTACGGATATCAAGACATGAAGGCTGATGTTGCCCCAACATCAGGAGGGACTTGGCACCCGCCCCGGCTCCCGGGGGGGGGCTCAGAGAGGGTGAGTCAGGGGTCTGAGACCACCCTGCGAGTGAGCCACTAAGGCTGTGGAGGGTAGGATAAGCCCACTCTCGGGGGGCACCAGGAAAGGGGCAAGAAACCCAACAGGTTGAATTTCCGAAAAACGCACCAGGATCACGCGTATTTTCCCCAGCCATCCTAAGTGTGGTTTTAAATGGAAAACACAGCCCATCAGGGCAGAAGCATGTTTAGATGAAGCGAGCCCTCTCTCTCCCCCACCCGGCTGGAAGCTTTATTTCTGCTGAGGCAAACATGTGATAATATTTATTTCACAGGCCTGGGAGGCCTGACTGTCACCCCTCCCCTCCACCCAGCTGGGGGCATGAAGATTTAGGTTTCCCGGTCCGTGGTTTCTTCTTCAGGAGCTTGAGGGTGGTAGAAAGTTGCTGGGGGGGAGGGGGGGAAGGGTATCAGGGGTCAAGCTTCCTCGCTTCTCGGCCTTTTGGCTAAGATCAAGTGTAGGGGTCAAGCCTCTGCTCTGGGTGAGCCTCGTGTTTCTCCATCCGTGAAATGGGGGTGATCAGCTCTCCTGTGGCAGCCAGCCTCCAGTGTGGTCCCCATGAACCTCTCCTCCTGGTTTTCGTGTTCGGAGTCCCCTCCCACATTGAATAGGGCCGAGGGATGTAACCAATGGAATATCCTAGAAATGGCAGAGTGTGATTTCATGTAACTTCCTCCTTATTCTCTCCTAGATCACTTAGTTGGGGGCGGGGGGGCGGGGGGCATTCGCTGCCATGTTGGGAGAACACTCCAGCAGCCCAAAGGAGAGGCCCAGGTGTCGAGTGGCTGAGGCCTCCAGCCAACAGCCGGCGTCAGGTGAGTGCGCCATCTTGGAAGCGGGTCCTTCAGCGCCAGTCACGCCTTGGGATGACTGCCACTACCAGAGGACATCTGACTGGGACCTTTCAAGAGACCTTGAGCCAGAACTACCCAGCTAAACGTCTCCCAACTTCCTGACCCGCAGAAACGATGCGAAATAATACGTGGCTGGACTTGTTTTAGGCCTCTAAGTTGGGGGGTACTTTGTGACGCAATAGATAACTAACGTAGCCTGACAGTCCCTTTTCCTTCTGGTTTGGGCCGCCCCAGCAGCTGCCTTCCTCATCTGTAAGCCTTGGGTGCCCCTCTCCCAGTCTTGCCACTGGGAGGCGTGGATCTCCCAGCGTTAGAACCGGCCTTCTTTTGGCTTTCGTCCCCTGTTAGTGTTTCCCGAACTTGCGTGAGCTTAACAATCAGCTGGGACCCTTGTTATTTTTTTTTTAATTTTTTTTAACGTTTATTTATTCTTGAGAGACAGAGAGAGACAGAGCGTGAGCAGGGGAGGGGCAGAGAGAGAGGGAGACAATCCGAAGCAGGCTCCAGGCTCCGAGCCATCAGCACGGAGCCCGACGCGGGGCTCGAACGCGCGAACCGCGAGATCGTGACCGGAGCCAAAGTCGGACCCTAATCGACTGAGCCACCCAGGCGCGTCCCTGGGACCCTTGTTAAAAACATTTTGCCCCCCTAGCGGATCTGGGTCACCCCCAGAGAGTCCTCAGGACCCAGCAACTCTGGAAAACTCTAAGCTGTGTAGAAGCTTCTTATACAGCTCCTAGCCTGTAGCAGTGGTTCAATAAGTATCTTCTCAAAAGTTCTGTTTCTACTGTTCGCATGTTCTCCATCGTGAACACACGTGCCGGGGGGACACGCTACGTGTTAACCTGCTTACTTCTCACTCCTCTGAGGTGGGGGAGGGTGGGGGGGACCAGAGAGCTGGGAACCCGGCTCCTTCCCTCTCTGAAGCCGACCCTAACCACTCTCCCGGGTGAAGCCCAAAGTGTCTGGTGTCCCTCAGGAGTGCCGGCGGACCCTTCCCTTGCTGTCATACCAGGTCACCCCACTCCGGCTCCATTCCAGCCAATAGGCAGCGCAGCCACCGCCCCTGTGCCGGGTGAGCTCAGCCTGTCGGCCAGCGACTGCCCCAGCTATTTCCCACCGGTACTCCCTGCCTCCACCCCTCCTCTGCATCCCAACCAAACTCGTGGCTCCCTCCACCAGGAAGTCTGCCTGGGCTGTCCCTGCCTTCTTGCCCACTGCTTCTCTGTTGCTGCCACGCCCACCTGGTGCCTCAGTCTGGATGCCCCACCCCACCCCTGTCTTTCACAGGGGCCAGGGACTCCTCACTGGGCTTACTCAGTTCAGACGCAGTCGGCTAATCTGACCCCTAGCAGCAGATGAACTCGGGGTCAATCGCTTGACTTCTCTGAGCTTCCGGTTCCCCGTTTCGTATACTGGACATCTTGCCCCCCTGCCCCCCCCCTGCTTGGGGTGAAGGTTTGATGAGATTGTGACTTTGGAGAGCACCCTGCAGATTATAAAGTGCTGTGTAAACGCAAAGGGTTGGTAAGTATGAGCTTTTTCCAACACCTCCTCTGCCCACCCCACCCTGCACACGTTATCACAGCCTTTGCTACAGTCCAGGGGTTACATTGGTCCCCCCCCCCGCCCCCAAATCTGTGCTTGTGTTGCTTTGTTGCCTGGAAGGTTCTGGAAGGCTCTTCCCCCTTTCTCTCTGCCCGGCTTGCTCATAGTCACCCTTCGCAGCCCAGCTCAAGTGTTTCCGCCTCCATGAAGCCCTCTGCTTCTCTCCCTGGTGGAATTAACGCCTTCCATCCACGGCATTCGTGGGTGCCTTTACTGTCCTTGTCATCATGCTTATGTCTGCTTGTATGTCTGCCTCCCCCACTGGACCATCTCATTCACCTTGGTATATATGCATGCCGCAGGCGCTCAATAAGTGCACGTTAGCTTTGCATTCCCTGCTCTCTGTTCCAGTCCTACTTAATAGCAGTTTGCTGCCCTTCCTCGCTCTCCACAGACACTTCCTCTTCCAGATGAGTCTTTACCATTCACTCCCTGCCTCCCCCGCCCTCCAAAATCTTGATCAATTACCTGCCCTCGGTGAAAAGAACCAAAATGAGGCATGACTGTGGTCTGGCGCTGAGCCTCTCTCCTAGGGCCTGGGACAGACAAGAAAGGCATGGGGAGGG
Organism: Panthera pardus; assembly: GCF_024362965.1. NCBI lineage: Eukaryota > Metazoa > Chordata > Mammalia > Carnivora > Felidae > Panthera > Panthera pardus. The sequence continues at coordinate 38,062,683 of NW_026526876.1, forward strand.
GTGCGGGTGGGTAGGAGGCTCCAGCACCCCACCCCCCACTCATGGGGAATTGGCTTTGGCTCCGCTGCTGTGGGGAGGGGGGGTGGGGGTGGGGGTGGGGTCAGGGTTTGGTTTTCTGGCATTTCATTTATGCCTTGGAAGTTGGTTTGGGCTGTCAGGGGATCTGGGGAGGGGAGCCAGGCTGGTGGCAGGGGGTGGCTCCATGAGCGGTCTCTGCCATCTCATTGGCTTCTTCCCTGCACTGAAGGCAAGATCAAACATCAAACGCAGCCGGCTGGTGCCTGGCCTAATGGAGGGAGCTGGGCAAGCATCTTCCAGATGTGTGCAGCTGTTTTCTCCCACTCCCCGTCCGGGTCTTGGATTGGAGACCCGTGTCAGCTGCTCCGTGGGTCCCGGGGCCCCGGGTTTGGGGCTGAGGGGGCTGGCCTCCTCCTCTCCCACCCATGACCACAGTTTTCCACTGACGGAGTCTCTCTCACCTTCCTCCGCTCCTCTCCTTCTTTCTAAGGAGTCTTTTCATGCCCTACCCACCCGGAAGTCCTTCTTGCTGTATAGCCCCCATCTTTCCTGCTCTCAGGGACTATCTTCTGGGACTGGACAAAGGTGGGGGGGGGGAACTCTCTCAAGCAGAGAGGAAGGAAAGAGAGATGCTCCGGATGATTCGACAGGGGGAAATGTGGGGAGATAATGAAATATGTGAAGCCCAAGTTAATTTGAAAATGGGAGCACTCCACTCCCAGGCACTCAAGCAGTCAGGGAGGATATCAGCCTCTTAGCTGCCTGAGTCCCTCTTCCCAAATGCTATAAGCTTCTAATAAGGATGTAATAGAATTGAATCTATTACAAACTGAATTGTTTACAGAAATTTACCCAGCTGCAGACATAGTCAGGGAAGACTGGCCCAGTGGGAAGGCAGGAGGGCTGGAGAAACAGATGAGGAGCAGGGAAAGGAACGGCGGACGATGATGGAGAGATGGGAAGGGAAGGGGTAGAGAAGAACAGAGGAGAGGGATGCAAGGAGGAGAAGGAAGGAGGGGCGGTGTCTGGAGGCGGAGTGAGGCAGGCCTCATCACTCCGGGCGGCCCCGGGGCCATGTTGGTGAGTGAGAGCTGTGTGCAAGATGGGCCAATGAGCCTCAGAGGGACAGGCTGCAGTGACACCTCGCACAGGTCCAGGTAGTGGCCGGTGGGGGGGCGTGGGGACACCATGGGCGGGGCTTGCGGCAGGGCAGAGTTTCAGACAGGGATGCCTGTGGTTCGACTGTGTGGAATGCTTCTGCAGGAAGGCTCATGGGACTGAGCGGGGCAGGGGGCTGGCTTTTCTGGATCTAGGACTCCCCAGGTCCCTCTGCTCTACATACTGTTGTACCTTTCCTTGGCTGCCTGCTGCCTCAACGCTGGTAAACACCGGAGAGATAAGCACTCGCTTATTCATTCAAAACGAATGCAAGCAAGAAGCAGGTGTCGGGCGCTGCCCTAGGTACTGGGGATTCACCAGCATGGCGCCCATCGTCAAAGAGCTCACGGTTTAAGAGGCAGAGGTAGGGACAGATGTAGACATAGCCCACGACATTAGGACGGTAGGAAGAACCACAGAGCCCCGTATGTAATAGGTGGCCACGGAATATGAGCATACCTCCAGGAGCGGAGGGGAGAAGGGGGACTCACTGTCTGTGGAAGCTGGCCATAGCACAGAGGGGCAGCATTTGGAAGATCTCAGGTGACTCTGAGCCCCTTGAAGGCAGGGGGCTGTGCCTCAGTCCCCCCCTGCCCCTTGGATTCCACCACCCAGCTCCTGGCACAGAGCAGGAGCGCAGTGACAAATTAATGGTGCGTTAGTCAGGAGCTCTTGGGTTGTAAGTGACAGAAAGTCATCGCAAACTTTTTAAGGGGAAAAAAAAAAGGGAGAGAGAATATTGTTCAACATCATGGAAATTTCCCGGAGGAGGCAAAGTCCGGCAAAGCCAGGCGCAGGTGCTACCTGTTGTCACTGAGCACCTCTTGCCTCTGTCTTCTTCTTGCGTGAGCTTCTCTCAGACCATCTCAGTCAGGCTTTCGTTCTTAGTCAGGGTCTCCCCAAGGGACGGTAAGAAGGCTTATAATAGTCTAGGTCAACATCCCCAGCACAAAGAAAGCACTTCTTTCCCTGTAGTCCCAGAGGAAGCCCAGGACTGGCTGTCACTGGGTGGAATCAGTGATATGCTCACCCTTGAGCCAATCGCATGACAGGGGCATTGTATACACTAATTTACCAGGTTCGGGTCATAGGACCCCTCCCAGAGTGGCCAGGGGGGTAAAAGCAGAACGAAAGTAACCCTCTCCCTACAAGAGAGTTGGGGAGAGGAGGTTTCCCATAAGCTAAAAAGAGCAAAGTGGTGCTAGGCAACAGGTGTCCGTGACGAATGAATACATGAATGACTGGATAAATGAATTGGGCCTTGAAGGGTGAATAGGAGTTCACCAAGCAGTGAGAAGAGAGAGGGTCACCTTATATGTGTGTGTATACGCACAGAGCCTGCTTTAACATTCTATTTTTGTTCCTGGCTGCCCATCCATGTCTGTTCCCATCTGTGTGTTTGGAACATTCTGGAAGCCCCAGAGGGCAGGCATGATGTCCGCCACACTCCATCTGGGCACTGCCCAGGCCTGTCCGTTGAGACACTCAATCAGGGCTGTTTAGGCTCTGTGGCCACCCTCCCCTGCTCTCCTCCCCCTCCAGCAGATATGGGCTAGGCCAGGCCACCACCCAGTCCTGGACGAGCAGGTGGGAACAGTGAGGAACCAGAGACACAAGACGGGGAATGATGGGGAACCCCCTGCCCACAATCTCTCCTGTGCATCTGGGGGTTTCTCCCTGTCCCTGACGGCATCGGAAAGTCCTTAAACAGCCATCTGTGAATTGTAAACACGAGAATCTGACATGAAAGGAGGATTCTTAAAAAAAGGAAAAAACACACAATACAATTGCTCCCTTCTGGCCCTTGGGCGCGTGGCATATTGGGTCACGTGAGTCGCAATTCTGCTTTTTCCCACTTACCCCTCTCCCTGGGCTGCCCCTTGCTTGCCAATCACGGCGTTTGACAGTCGCTTGAAGTTCATAGAGGGGCGTGTCTTTGACCTCCCCGGCCCACTGCTAGCTGGCGTTTAGGCTGTCAGTACGTCTGCTCCTTCCTTCCTTCATTCCTTTGTGTGTGCATTCGTGCATCGGCAGTGATCGCATACTTGTTACCCGGGCCAGGAGGACACCAGATGGATAACAGACACAATCGCCGCCGTCCCCAAGGGGCTCAGCGCCCAGATGGAGGGACAAGGCAATCCCGAACCCCCCCTCCGCGGCACATTGTGCTGGTGGCCGGGAGGGAAGCAGGGTGCCTGGGGTCCACGCGGGGCCCACTCAGACTGGAGTAAAAGGGAGGGCTTCCCAGAAGAGGTGATTTCCTGTGCTGACAAGTAGGAGAGAGGGAGATAGTTCCGGAAGGGGACGTGGTGGGGTGATGAGGCTGGAGAAATACCCAGGGGTGATGAACTGAACGTCATTGGCGGCAGGTTTTTTCTTTGGCTGAGTTCTTTCCCCTCCCCTGCTGCCCCGTCTCGGTTCATTTGTTAGCTTGACCATTCATGCCGCTTACGTATTCCTGCCTGCCTCCCTCAGTGCCAGGCACAGGGCTTAGGCTGCAGCAACCCCTTCACCCTGGCCGGGACTCTGGGGTGTATCCCGCAAGAGGGGGAGGGAAGGACAGGGGGCCCAAGCAGAAGGAAGGGGTGAGAAGGGAGTTATATTTTTTTTTAAGTTTATTTATTTATTTTGAGAGAGACAGAGCATGCACACGAGTGGGGGAGGGGCAGAGAGAGAGAGAGGGAGATGGAGAGTCCCAAGCAGGCTCTGCGAGAGCAGGTGTGCAGCTGGCCCCGGGGCTCGAACCCACGCACCGTGAGATCATGGCCTGAGCTGAAACCGAAAGTCAGACGCGCAACCGACTGAGCCATCCAGGCACCCCCAGGGTTATTTTTGAAATTGATTTCTTATGATTTTATTTTAATGTTTTTAAGTTTGTTTATTTACTTTGAGAGCGAGCGAGCGGGGGAGGGGCAGAGAGGGAGCGCAAGCGGGCCCTGCCCTGTCAGCGCGGAGCCCCATGTGGGGCTCGAACCCACCGACGCAAGAACGTAACCTGAGCCGAAACCAAGAGTGAGACGCCTAACAGACCGAGCCACCCAGGCACCACCCCCACCCCCCCGCCCTCTCCTCCAGAGTTATTTTTTATTTAGGAAGAAAGGCAGCATTCTGCTCCTTGAGGGTCCAGAGCTGGGCTGAGATTGAAGGTCACATCGTAACCCCCTCCCCATAGTGCTTTGGTGACTCTGTGTTCCCAATGCCTGTCCACTAGAGGAGAGGTCTCCAGAGAAGACTGGGGTGGCGAGGGCACCTGGGTGGCTCAGTCGGTTGAGCGTCCGACTTCGGCTCAGGTCATGATCTCGCCGTCTGTGAGTTCGAGCCCTGCGTCGGGCTCTGTGCTGATCGCTCAGAGCCAGGAGCCTGCTTCGGATTCTGTGTGTGTGTCTCTCTCTCTGCCCCTCCCCACCTCATGCGCGCGCGCTCTCTCTCTCTCTCTCTCTGTCATAAATAAACATTAAAAAAATTAAAAAAAAAAAAGAAGACTGGGGTGGTAGAGGGACCTCAAAAGGCAGAGGCAGGAGAGAAAAGCCGCCGGGAAATTACACGTTTCCGAAGCCTCCGGGGCTGCAGTAATGAGAACCAGAGAAGGGTCTAATGGAGATCAGATTGCCCGGGGGCTGGCTCCCAGCAGCCCCCTCCCCAGCCTGCGGAAAGGAGAGGCCCGGGGACAGGATGTAGGTGGGAAAGGGGCCACTCTCCCCACCTGGTCCCTCCCTTAATCTCCCTCCCTTAATCTCAGCTGGAGTGGAGGGGGTCGAAGCTGGAGGAGTAGGACCAGGTGGGGAGAGCGGCTGCATCCGACGGGGGGAGGCCACTGCGGTGGGGAAAGAGGCCGGCCAAAGGCAACCCCCCTAGGGCCTGGGGTTCCGTGGTTTCCCCAGGCCACTCGGTCAACCACCTGCCCCACACGTGGAGCCCTCTGGCTGGGAAGGACCAGGGCAGGGCACTCAGAGGGAGAAGAAAGCCCGGACTGCCACCACCCCCGCCCCCCGGAGGCATTCCCAGTCTGAGGGAAGAGACACAGTCCAGCAAAGCCCCCGGCCTGGGGGGCGGGCCACAGCCCTGCTCTCTGGACCCCAGTCTGGTGGCTGGGCCAAAGCTCCACTGCGGGGGGGGGGGGGGGGGGGGGGAAGGGGGAGAGAAGACTATGCGTCCATGGTGGGGGGGGGGGGGCGGCGCTCACAACCAGGGGCGAGACAAGGAAGGGGACATCAGCCCTACTGCAGGACCCCTCTCTCCTGGTACCACTAGGAGTAATGACATAGCCTAATGAGGGTAGTAACAGCAGCCATCTTGAAGTGAGCACTCCTTTCCCGCCAGGCCCCTGGGTGAGAGTTTCGTGCATATTAAAATTTTTTTAACGTTTATTTATTTTTGAGAGAGAGAGGGACAGAGCACGAGCAGGGGAGAGGCGGGGGGGGGGAGGGGCAGAGAGAGAGGGGGAGACACAGAATCCGAAGCAGGTTCCAGGCTCTGAGCTGTCAGCACAGAGCCCGACGCGGGGCTCGAACTCACGAACCGTGAGATCATGCCCTGAGCCGAAGTCCGGCGCCCAACCGACGGAGCCACCCAGGTGCCCTGAGTTTCATGCATATTTACTCTCGTTCAATCTTCACAACCACCTTGCGGGGAGGAAAGGGCTGACCTTAAGGCCATTTTGCGGGGAGGGAAGCCGGAGCTCAAGAGGAGCGAAATCCAGTGCTCCCAGCCCTGGCCTCCCAGGCCTCAGCACCCCCTCTCCTTCCACCTCTGTCCCTCTCTCTGTCTGTCTCTCAGTCCTGCTTTTTACTCCTTCCTCTTGTCTCTTCACTGACTTAGCGCCTCTTTCCCCTTCCCTCTCTGAGTCCCTCCTCCTCTGACTCAGTTCTGTCCCCTACCCCCCCGCCCTGTCCAGCGGGGCATTTGGTCCTGGAAGGTCATGCGCAGCCTGCCCCTTCCCCTACAGCAGGGAGCCAGGCTGCTGGGGGGCTGCTGGGGGACCTGGGTGGGACACACAGACCACAAAGGTCACCGACACCCAGGGAGAAGAGGCGCAGAGGATCTTGACAGGAGGCAGCTGGACACAAGGCTGGAGCAGGTCGGTGGGTCTCCGGCAAGGGTCTCTTGCAAGGTGGGGCTGAAAATGCCTCTCCCCCCACCCCGCCCCGCCCCCACCTTCTCCTCCCTGACACTTCCCCTAGACTTGCATTTTCTCTCTTTCTCTCTCTCTCTCCCCCCTTCCCCACCCCTCCTCCTCTATCGATCAGTCTCCCCGGCCCTAGCCAACACGGAGGCCTTGGATGGTGCTCACGGTCTTGCTTTAAATTTATTGCCCAGTAAAGGAGGCAGCAGGTTGGAAGCCTCCATCACCCGGCCCCCACCCTCTGCATCTCCTCATCCCAACAAAAGCCAATCGAGACGCAAACGTCGTCCATCAAATGCACCAATATGGGGTTATTTATAGGCTACCCCCTTCCAAGAAAGCAGAGTGTTTTTCCTCCTCTCTTTTCTCTTTGAGCTTTCACGGCTCAGGAGCGAGGGGACGGTTGGGTTCGTTATTTGAAAAGCTGCACAATGAGATTCCCATGCCTCGGATTCTAGGGTAGGGGGGCCTAGAAGTGTCTTGATTGGAAATGAATTAATTAGAAGCGAGGCTCTTCAAGTCTCTGAGTTGGGTTATTTATAGTGTTCGGTTAATTTTGATAATTAACACCGGGGAGGAAAAGCGAGTTCCGGGCAAAGCGGGGCCCGCCAACAGAGACACGCTTCCCGCCCAGTCTGCTCCCCTCCCCACGCTGCTCCATTTGGGCTCTGTCTAAATAGGCTACTCCCTGCCGTGGAGTCCCTGGGTTTTCTAAAAGTAGAAGGAAGGAGACAAAGCCCAAAGCTGGGGGGCTGCTTGGGTGAATAGCTCTCTCTGAGAAGTGGGGGACTCAGGCTGTTGGGGATCCAGGCGTCCCGTCCACCCGGCATCAGGCCAGCACCGCCCCCCCCATCCTCTCCCGACCACGTGTCCTTCCTGGAGGAGCAGGTGCCAGGCTGAGGGTCTGGGTGGCATTCGGCAGGGTAGCCCGTGGAACTGAGAGAGCGGGGAGGGCTGTGCCCAGGAGCTGGGCAAAGACGCCCATTCTACCAAAGCAGGCAGGGAGGGAGAAGCCGGGGGGACAAGGGCGAAACAGAGACAGCCATTCTCCAGCCGCCTGGTTTGGAAGGAGAGAAAGGGTGGATTAGGAAGATTTTTGGAGAAGCAGGAGGTTTGGACTATGATCCTGCCAACTGTCCCCGCCCCCCCACCAGGAGCAGGACGGGCATTTCAACAAGGAAGGGTGATCTATCACTAACAATGGAAATGGGACTTCTGAGTGCCCCCAACCGGTGTGGCCAGCTCCATCCGGGCCCATTTGCTCCCCCATCCCTCGCACAACCCCCACACTGATCGCTCCCTGTCACCCCCCTATACCCCCTGTTCAGAATGTCCTCCCCTCCCTGCCCTGGGAAGGTCCTTTCCTTGGGCATGGTTCATGGTGCACGGGACCTCCCCGGGGCACCTTCGCCGAGTTGGTGGTTCTCGCTGCGCCTGCTCCCCTGACTTCGTCAGGTGCATCCTCAGTGGTGGCAGGGGGCTGGGGCCAAAAGACGGGGGGGGGGGGGGGCGACTCTGAAGCGCCCAGCTGGGACCCTCTCACCAGAGCTGAGCAGCGGGTTGAGGGTTCTGGGCTGCCCCCAGACACCCAGGGGGTTCACCAGGAAGAGAGCTCTTTTCTTCCCCGGGATGAGGACCAAGGGCTGTCCCCTGAGTGGAGGGCAGGTGGGACCACCCAGCACAGGTACCGGAAGCGGTGGGAGGCCTTCCTCCCCGGGCCTGGCGGCTACTTCGGCAGCCTGGCCTCTTTAGCGCAGAGGCGGTCTGGAACACGAGAGGAACTTCAAGGCAACCGTCCTCTCAGAGGGGAGCTCTGCTCCAGGGCTTGCCAGGGGCTGGGGCCAGACCGGAAATGGGATCGGTGACCGAGGGCTGTGGGCTCCTGTTGTTCCGGAAGCCTGTGCCAGCTCCCCCCCCCCCCGCCCCCACCCTCCTTCCTCCTCCCCTGCGGATGTTCTCAGGTGTCTCTACCAAATCCCTTCCTCTGCCACTCCTTCCCTTCTCTCCAGCTCCTGATCCCTGATAGGAGGGAGAGAGAGAGAGAGAGAGAAGGGTTGAGTTCTTCTGCTGGCTTCTCCCTGCTCTCTATCTCCCCATCTTCTTAACAAAATGCACCATGTCCTGGTCTGGCTCCCTTTCCCGAAGCCTTCCCAGCCTTCCTTCCACTGTAGGCTCCCCTCCCACGCGAGCACCCCGTTGTTCTTTTCCCTATGCTGGGCCCCTGCTGCGTTTGCCTCTGGGTTGTTTGGAAGCTACTAACCCGTCTCTCTCTCTCTTTTCTTTTTTTTATTAAAAAAATTTTTTTAATGTTTATTTTCGAGAGAGACAGAATGAGAGTGGGGTAGAGGCAGAGAGAGGGAGACACAGAAGCAGCCGCAGGCTCCAGGCTCTGAGCTGTCGGCACAGAGCCCGACGGGGGGCTCGAACTGACGAGCTGTGAGATCATGACCTGAGCCGAAGTCGGACGCTCAACCGACTGAGCCACCCAGGTGCCCCTAACCCATTTCTTATTTTCTATCCTGTGTTCTCTGGGTCAGACTCTACCCCTTCTTGAAGGCATGTTCCCACCCCAGACCAGGACGGCGGGGGGGGGGGGGGGGGCAATCGTGAGGGTTTGTGGGAATGGAGTCCCTTCTGCTTCCCAGCCCATCCCCACCCTAGATATGGGGAGCTCAGCTCCCCTGCTTGTTCACCCACCTGCCTGTGTCCCTGCTCTGTTCCTGGGCCTAGGGGACTCCAGGCCCCCTCTGTCCTCTGCGGGCAGGGCCTGTGGGCGGGTGGTGGCTTGTGCAGGCCAGGCCCCTGACCCCAGGCCACCGCAGGCCAACCTTCAGACATCTCTTGAGTGTTTTTCCCTCACTTTTTCAGCCCAGGGGCCTTCGGGGAGCTGCTGTTCTGTCTCCAGCTTCCTCTGAACAGAGAGCCCATTTTTAATTAAAGTGGAAAAAGAGCTGAAAATCTGTTCGCATTTAATCATCTTGACGACCTTTTTGCTTAAGAGTTTCCAGCTGAGGGGGGACGTTGGGGGGTGGGCAAAGGCTTTCCTGGAGACTGGGCCTGGGTCAGAAAGGAGGCGGGAGAGCCTCTTACACGGATGAATAATGGAACAGGAGCGGAGGTGGCTGAGGCTCTGAGCGCCGACTCAGCACTTTCCTCCGCCCGCTGGCTCCTCCAGGAGATCCCCCCTCCTCGTCCCCCCTGCACCTCCCGCACCTGCCTCCCCTCCTCCGGGCACCGTGGGCTGGACAAGGCTGGGGCTGGACAGGAACCTGGCTTCAGACTCCCTAGAGAAGGGGAGCAGGGGTGTCTGGGAAAGGACCACTTTCCTCTCATGGCAGGTGGGGAAACAGGAGAGGCCCTGGGAGTGGTCTCAGGCACGGAAGTAGGGGCAAGCTGAGGGGACAACCCTCACCTCCTGCCTCCTTCAGCTGAAACTGCCCAAACGGGTTCGTAATCCCCTTCTTTGCAATGGACCCACTGAGGAACTTGGAATACATCGTGCGCTTCTCGGGGCCTCAGTTTCCCCAATTGTAGACGGCCTGGGGGGGCGGTGGTGGCTTCCACTCCTGAGATCCGAGTCCTGGCCTAGAGTGTGTAACTAGGAGCGCTCTTGTGCTCCTGCCCCAGGTGTGAATCACTGTTTGACTGGGAGCCCCTTAGACTGGGAGATCCCTAAGGCCATGAGTTGCCCCCGCCCGCCGCACCCCTGTCCAAGCCCAGCATAGGAGTGGAAAGTGGCATTGAAGTTCCTCTCCATGTTCCAGACCCACCTCTCCGCTCCCTTGGGCCAGCAGATTGCAGCCTAGAGACCACGTCTCTCTCTCTCTCTCTCTTTAGAGCAGGGGGGCTTCCAGGGCGAGGGCTCGGTCTACTGCCTCAGCAGGATCTGTCCCCAGGGCAGGGTGGTCTCTTCTCTTTCCTCCGAGGGAGGGGGCGCTCATGGCCAGTGGATATGATAGGACCGAGAGAGGAGGCGGGTGTAGGGAGAGCTGGCTGCCCGGGGCCCTCTGTTCTTACACGTTCAGCCACGTCTCAGGGCCCCCCCCACCCAGCCTTGGAAGGGTGGGACAGAGAAGGGATACTCCTGCTTCAGCTCCTCCCCCTTCCTGGGCCCTCTTGGGGGTCTTCCCTTGACTGAGAGACTTGCCAGACTGTGCATTCCTCCCCTTTACCCTCCCCTGCTAGGAACCAACCCAGACAATTGCACTTGACCCTACTTCCCAGACGCGCCAGGGAGAAGATAAGCTCGAGCCTGGGATAGCTCCTCCCCGCAGTGATTCCCGTGGGAATTGTGCGGAGCCCAAGGCCCTGTCACAGGTCTGGCTCTTATCTGCAGCAGGAAGGCCCCGGAGCCTGGGTCTCCAGTGCTGACATGTCATCTCACCCCTCATCCGGTCCCCAGCCTGCAGGCCAGAAGCCAGCAGCAGCAGCAAATAGAACGAGAGTAATTGACATCTCACAAGCCCCCTTGACTTTCGGGGCACCTCACTCAATACTGCTTTGACTCCTTGCAGCAGCTCTGGGAGACTGGGATCACACACCCATTTTTACAGATGAGGAAACTGAGGCTGAGGGGAGGGGATGTGGGAGGGGACTGGGCCCAGGGCACTGGCAAATAATGGTAGACTGGTACCTGGGTCTTCTGATGCCCCATCCTCTTACCTTCTTACCCACCTGCTGGCTTTGCTCGGCTCCAGCCATGGTGTAAGCCTGCTTAGTTTTTCTTTAAAATGTCTTGACTGTCTTTGGATGCAGGATAAAAAGTGGGACGGACGACTGAGTCCTTCAGAACTGCGGGACAGCGCTGCGATCCTTGAGGGCTGGCAAGGAGGAACTTTCTGGAGGATAGCCACCCACAGAGACGAGGGCAGAGGCTCGAACAAAAGGCCAGGGAGGCTTGGGCCCTGGAGTCAGCAAAAAAGACCGCCTCCCTGGGACTTGGGGTACCTGAATCTCTCCCCCGTGCCCTTACCACAAGGCCTGGGACACTCCACCAAGCACTCAGGTAGAGCATTGCCCTCTCGGGGCACCCCTTCTCCCAGTCCCAAAGTCTGGGGGAATTAAGTCCCTACTGCGGATGATGTCTGATGAATGGATCGGATCTGTGATTCCTTGATGAGAGATATGGATGCGAAACAGGGCACAGGAGAGAGGGTGGTTTCTGAAGGAAAAGACTACAGATGGGAAGGTAGAAGCCTTGACCAATTTCACTGTTATGTCAAAGGAAGAGAGAAGACCATTCTGAAGGAAGCGGAACCCAGGCAAGGGCTTGCGGTGGGGGGTAGGGGGGCGGCTGATGAATGTGGGTCAGGCAGGGCCCTTGCAGGGGGCGAGTGGAGGCCTCTGAGGCTGGGACAGGAGGTGAGGGAGGGCCCTGTGAACCGGCCCGCTTTGACACTCCAGTTAACCCAACTGGACTCGGAAACTGGCTAATTTCTCCCACCCCCTCACATTTACTGACGCTGCTCCAGAATCAAACTGCACTGACCCAAACCAGTCCCAGGGCCCCCACCCTCCCCCTTTGTGGGTCAGGGTCCCCCTTGCAGCCCAGAAGGAGTCAGCTCAGAGGTAATCACTGCATCACGCTTCAAAGCCACCACTGAGCCAGCTCCTAATGGGGGGCAGAGGGTTTCACTTACCTTGCCTGGCCGCCTGCCTAGGGCAGATGGGCTGCAGCTGGGGGGGGGGGGGGGGAGGCCCCGCACCTCCTCTCCCCTCCCCTCCCCCGCAGAAATTGTTGTCTTCTTGCCCATCTCCCTTCACCCCTTCTCTGGCTGGATTTTGGAACCAGGGGTGGTGGTGGTGGGGGCGCGGGTAGGGGAGGCGATTCCCCCAAAGCAGGAAAAGTGAGCGCTCACTGAGAGAGCTTGAACATCATGCCTTGAAGCAAAAGACAAAGATCGTCCCCGGGCTTACCTCCATTCCTCCCACCTGGGCCCCCAAGCCCAGATTCCATGAACGGGTGTCAGGAGGGCGCCCCTGAGTGGTAGCATGGAAGGACAGAGTACAGTCTCTCTGACATGGCAGGTTCTATCCCCCCAACTCAGGGTGAGGGCTGGAGGGGCAGGGATGGAGGGAAAGAGTGACAGGGAGAAGTGTGGCTGTGGGGGCCTTGTGTATTACACTGGCCACTTACCCACTGCTTCCTGCCTGGGGTGGGGGCAGGGGTGGTTCCTTGGGCCAGTGGCTTACCCTCTTCGAGCCTCAATCTCTTATCTGTAGAATGTCAATCCCAGCACCTCCTTCAGGGGGACCCAGTGAGGATTCGAGGAGGTAATGTGTGGATCTCCCTGCCCATAGGACGTCTCCACAGATGCGAGTTCTCATGGTCTGGCTGGGGCTTCAGGCTGGTTCCCCAGGGACTGCAGGGGACGGGTACAGGGAGCTGTGAGTGGTGTCTTTCAGGGGGCCTGAGGTGAGGGGTCCCCGCGGGACGGGAGGACAGGGGGTGTGTATTAGGAGCTTGCCTCCCGGTGGGGGAGGGCGGGTGATGGAGGGGTGGCCAGGTGCATGCGGGGCGGGGGGGGGCACACATGTTGACTTCTGAAGATGTCGCTTGACCCCCGATGCTACTCCCATTGACATCCTCACCTTCTCACCTCAGGGTCACTATCAGGTCCGGGAAGCCTCGGAGAGTGTGTGGTGGGGGTGGGGGCGCAGAAGCAGGAAGGCGGTTGGCCCAGCAGTCATGGCGATGATGGTGACGGTGGTGGCGATTGTCCCACTGTCATGGTAGTGATGGGGGTGATTGTGGGTGTGGCCGCGGTGGCCGCGATGGCCGTGCTGGTTCTGGTAGTGGTGCTGGTGTCACAGGGATGGTGGTCATAGTACGGGGATGGTTTTGGCACAGGAGGCCGTGATGGTGACAGTCACGGTGACGGTAATGGTCCCAGCGAAGGAACGTCCCGATCATAGCCACGCTATCTACAGGATGGTCGAGTCAAGGTGCCACCTCATAGAATAGTACTTCACATCAAATACCTAGAACCTGGAAGCCTCCACGAGGGCAGCTGCTATTCACCGCTGTGTCCCCAGGGCCTCCAACAAGCGTGTGGCACGTAGTAGGTGCTCAATAAATATGTGCTGAGTGAGTAAAATGAGATCAAGTCTTTCCTTGTGGTGGACACTGTATTACCTCATTTATTCTTCACCAAGCCCATTTCAGACTTTTTTAAGTGTTTATTCATTTTGAGAGAGAGAGAGAGAGAGAGAGAACCTGAGCAGAGCAGGAGCAGAGAGAGATGGAGAGAGAGCATCCCAAGCAGGCTCTGGGCCTTCAGCTCAGAGCCCCATGCAGGGCTCGATCTCATGAGCCACACACAAGATCATGACCTGAGGCGAAATCAAGAGTCAGATGCTTAACTGACTGAGCCACCCCAGCCCCCTCACCCACGGAGCTTTTTATTTTTTTATTTTTATTAAAAAAATTTTTTTAAATGTTTATTTATTTTTGAGAGAGAGAGAGAGCGAGTAGGGAAGGGGCAGAGAGAGAGGGAGACACAGAATCCGAAGCGGGCTCCAGGCTCTGAGCTGTCAACACAGAGCCCAAGGCGGGGCTGGAACTCACCTACCGTGAGATCATGACCTGAGCCGAAGTCCCACGCTCAACAGACTGAACCACCCAGGCGCCCCCCATGGAGCTTTTAAAAAAATTCCCACTTGAGGGGTGCCTGGGTGGCTCAGTCGGTTAAGCATTCGACTCTTGAGCTCAGCTCAGTTCTTGATCTCAGGGTCATGAGTTCAAGCCCCGCATTGGGTTCCGCACTGGGCATGAAGCCTACTTACAAAAAAAAAAAAGAAAAAAAATATCCCACTTGATAGGTGAGGAAACTGAGGCCGAGAGAGATGACATAACCCACCTAAGACAACCGGGAGTGCGTGGTGGGGATGGGGTGCGTAGACGCGTACAGCCAGGCCTACCTGACTCTCAGTTCAGTGGTCTTCCATCTACATACTTTGCGGCCCCTCCCCCCGCGGGTTCTCAGCACTACATTGTGGTCTTGCGCTCAGGCTTAATCATAGAAACGCCGCTAATAATAGTAACAATTGCTGTGTGTAATTGTTGAAGTAAGGCTTAAATGATCAAGACCATGGAAATTATTAATAAGCCAGGGCCCAGCCATGGTAGTGTGGGTCATATTAAATCGTGTTGAGACGGATAACCTTAGCAATAATAGTAACCGGGATCATAAATTAATAACAGGAGTATTTAAATTAATGCCACATTGTCGATACCCTTGGTAGTAAGCAGCTCAGATGCCCCTTCCTGCATCGAGGCCCCTTCCTGCCTTCCATGAACTCGGAAAGGAGAGGCAGGGCTGTGAAAAGCTGCCAGAGGAGGAGACAGTTTGGAGGTGGTCCCTGCTGGGGAGGAGGGATTCCTCAGGGATCTCTGGAGATGGGCTAACTGCCTGGCCTCTCCTGCCCAGCCGTGGAGGTGGTGGCTTATCCACACTCGTGCTCAAGGACCCAGGGATGCCCACCTGTTCTTTCTGAGGCTGTCCCCTGGACTTTGTTGGATACACGGGAAAGATGCTCCCAGGGCAGATGCCCCCCCTCAGCCCCCCAATGAAGAAGTTAGCTTCAGCTGATCTAGGGAGTCACCTACCAACTGCTGAGATACTCTCTTCCCAAGTGTACTTGATCTTCCCCCCTCTTCCTGTCATGTGGGAGGGCAGTAGTATTTTTTTTTTTTTTTTCTGAGTCAAAACTGAGGTCGACACATGGCCAAGATCAGGGTGTGGGGATGGGCTTTGTAGATTTGCTCCTTACAGGCTCTCTGTTCGGTGGCCTCCTTGTCTGGGAATCAGGAATGTGTGGGGACAAGCAAGGAGTAGGCATTGAGGTGGGGTGCTTCCCCTCAAAAGACTGGTGGCACCCTCCCTGGGTTGTTGGGGGGGGGGGGTGCTGCGATTGGGACCCGCTATGGTTTGTAGGGCACGGTGAGTGTGGTCCTGGGTTGCTTACGTAATCTGTGGTATGTAGGTGTGAGCGTATCCAACCCCCTTTCCTCGTAAACCCTTCTACAGACCTTTCCTGAACCAGGCATTCAGATAAGAAATCGAAGTCCCCGCCGGCAGGCAGCTCATAAGCTAATGGAAACACTCACAGTCTAGTGAGGATACACGTGTGCTTGCGTGTGGGTGTGCATGTGTGTTCATGAATGTGTGAGCACCTTGCTGGAAGACTGCACCTGCGAGGGCTTGTGTGGTGACTTGCATGGAAGTGTGAGTGTGCAGGTGAGTATGTGTGTTTGCACGTTATGACCACAAGTGCAATGAGTGTGCACCGCGCACGAGTATGTAGGTGCACATGCATGTGTAGAATGCACAGGTTTACACGAGTGCAGGAGGGTGGTGTGGACACGTGCGTAAGCACATGTATACGTGAGCTTGAGGGTGTGTGTATTCCTGTGATCTTGTGTGCACACCTGATACCCCGCCCCCCCCTCCAAACCCATCTTTTGCGAATTCAGAAACATCAGGATGGACTCCACCTTGAATGCCCCTGCTGCACGCTGTTGGGCTCAGACCACCTTGCTACCCCTCCCCTCCCCTTCCCCTACGCCTTTGCCGGGGGGAAGGGGCAGAGGTAGGGATCGGGTGTGGACCAGGAGGTGAAGGGCCGGGCGGGCCTTCCTGCTGAGAACGGCTGAGAAGGGAGCAGAGCCCCGGGGAAAGAAGCCGAAGCCGGAGGCAGAGGAAGACGGGTTAGAGAGTGAACCCGGCGGGGTCTGCAGCCCAGAGGGAATGGGAGCCGCGGTGGGGACGCCCTGGTCCCAGAGCCCACAGCATCCGGGAGCGACACGCCGTAGCGCGGACCCGGCACTGGGTACCGGGGCGGAGTCGGGAGAGGTTCCGAGGGCCCGGGCGCGGAAAAGCGGCCGCGGGGCGCGCGGGCGCGCAGCTCCCCGCAAGCCCTCCCTTCCCCTCCTCTCCCCTCCCGGAGGCGGCGGGGCGGGCGGGCGCGGTTCCGGGGGTGGGCGGGCTGGGCGGGGAGGAGGCGGGGCCGCCGCACTGGCTTCTCCCGGCCCCTCCCGCCCGCAGCCAGAGCGAGCGGAGCCGCGGCCAGCTCTGGGGGGCGGGCGCTGGAGCGCAGCGCCGCGCAGCCCTATCCGTCCGCGGAGCGGACTCAACTGGAAGCCGAGCGCTGCCGCGGGAGGCGGGCGATGGGGGCAGGTGCCGCGGGCTGCGCCATGGACGGGCCGCGCCCGCTGCTGCTGCTGTTGCCGCTGCTCCTGGGGGTGAGTGCTAGCCGGAGGGGAGCCCGCGCTCTCTCCCCGGACGGGAACCCCAATGGGCTCAGGTTCCGCCAAGGGAAAACAGAACAGAGCGAGGGGGTCCCAGATGCTGGGGGTGGATGGCGGGCGGGGAGTTCCGATGCCAGGATCCACGGAGGAGCGTCTAGGGTTCTCAGAGCGCAGAGGCGACCCTGAGACCGAGGATAGAGATGCGCGAGACAGGGGCGCGGGGATGCGGGTCCTCGGGTACCGCGGAGGGTGTGTACGGCAGAGCCGAGAGGGGCTCTCTCGGATGCCTGGGTTCTTCTGAAGAGGACGCTTGGATGCCGGGATCTCGAGGCGACTTTCCCCCTGAGCATCTTGATCTCTGGAGGGTCGTGGGACGGAAGGAAGAGGAATGGGACGGGGATTGGAGATATGAGGGACAAGCGGGGCTGGGGCGGGGAACCGGAGACGAGGAGATAGAACAATGGGGGAGGAGGTTGGAGGGACTGGAGGCAGAGGGGACCGGGCATCGGACAATGAGGGCCAGGCAGACAATGGGGGGGAGGGGCGTGGGAGGGAGAGCTTCGGGGAACGGGGGGTCGGTTGCAGAGAGAGAAGTGGGTTAGGGAGGGCAGAAAAAGGACGACGGCGAGGGAGATAGATGCAAGCAAATTGAAAGAAGACGGAGAAGGGAGAGCGGACCCTGAAGTGGTCAGGGCCCCGCCTTCTCGCCGAGGGACAGTGGGACAGACAGAGCGGAGGGACGGACGTTTCCCGCGCCTGTCGCGTGCTCTTTCTCGCGGCCTCGCCCAGTCTGGGAAATGAGCCTGGGGATCCGAGGCTGGGAAGGGAGCGCCCACTTCGCCGGGGCGAACCCGTTCCCTGCTTCCCCCGCGACCCGCGGGCTCCTCCGACGCGCTGATGTTCGCGGTTTGAAGCAGCGCCTAGGACCGACAGGGATGGAGCAGACACCGCGCGACCCGGTCTGGCCACAGCCAAGTCTCAGGGCGCAGAGCGCTGGGACTCGCAAAGCGGGGAAGGTCCCGGCGGCGCGCAGCCCCGGGTCGCGCTGGCCGAGGTGGCCGGCAGGGGGCGCTGAGATGCGACGGCTGTGCCACCCGCAGCTTCGGGCGCGCCTAGGGCTGCGCGCCGCGCCCGCATTCCGACCCCGTCAAGTTAAGCAACCCGAGCGCCGCGCCCGCGGTTCGCTGGGCTCCAGCGCCCAAGCGGGTCTGGATACCGCCCGTGCCCCGCCCAGCTTTCGGTGGAAGACGCCGGGCACCGAACCAGACGGAGGCGCTCAGGTGCCTCGGATCCTGCCTCCGCCTAGGACTGCGGGTCCTCTTGAGCATCTAAGTCCGTCCGGTAGTCCCAAGATACTCAGGAGATGTGACCTGTGCGGGCCCCTGAACGGCACCGAAGAGGTGTCATCACTCTCCCTGCCATTTTCATCTCTCATCTGAGCATTGCATCCCCAACCCCCATTTTACAGGAAGGGAGACTGAGAGGCTCTGGGAGTGTAAACGACTTGGCCAAGATCTCGCAAGCAAGTTAACTCCCCAGTGCTTGCTAGGCCGTCCCTCACCTGATTCCCAGCTCGGTACTCCCCATACCTCGGAAGGAGGCAGCGCGGCGTCCCAGCTCGTTTCTCCGCGGGGGCGGGCTTGAGGCCATCCCCAGAGTGGGCGGGCGGTGGAATGTGGGGGCCAGGGTGGGCAGAGACCCTCTCCGGGCACTGGCCCCATCCCCGAAGCTCAGCCCCTTGGAGCTGTCAGCACCTGTGGCTTCGCCGGAGATCTGGGAGTGACCGTGGGCATGGTTGCTGACTAACGCGGCGGCTCAGAGAGGCATCTTGACTTGGGGGGGTGGGACTGGGGTGGCCAGGAGTGCAGAGCTCAGAGGGGCGAGGGCGTGGGCTCCAGACCAAGGCTGGAGAGAGTCCTCCCCCCACCACCCCAGTAGAGAAGGGGCGAGGAAGGAGGGGAGCTGGGCGCGGAGCGCCTGGGAGCTCGGGAAGGTGGACCCCGCGCAGAACGCGGCCCCCAAGCGCCTGCGGCTCTGGCCTCCGCCTCGCCGCGGGACTGCTGTCTACGCGCTCGCTCTGCGCGCCGCGGCGGTCCGAGGTTCTTCCTGGGCCGCGGCGAGAGAGTGCTGAAACCAGAGCGCGTCCCGGCGGCTCGGCTGGCCGGCCGCGCCGGTAATGGAGGCACTTTGTCATTCAGACGTCTGTAACCGGAGCCGCCGGGCTGGCTAATGCGCCTAATAGGGATGCAACGAGCGCAGCAAATGAGAGGACAGGGCGGGGGAGGCGGCTCGGGGATGGAAGGGGTCCCCGCTCCCCTGTACCCGCCGGGGTCCATTCACACGCCTAGATTCTGCCCTGGGGGTGGGGGTGGGGGGTGGGGAGGTGGGAATAATAAAATCGGGCGAGTGCCTACTATGTGCCACGCACTGCCCTGGTTAATTTCTACTGTGTCATTTAATCCTTAGAAGATCCCCGCAGAGTAAATCTAGTTATTCCCCTCATACAGTTGAGGGAGTTGAACCTCCCAGACTTTCAGGCGTGAAACCAGGCTCCCCCAGTTCGGAAGGGGTGGAGCCCCTGTTGGAACCCGGGATGCTTGGCTTCGAGTTTATTCTGTCCTCCGAGTGCCATCACCACCCCACTCCCCGCCCCCCCCCCGCCCCCGCCAGCCTTCTAGATCACGGAGGGACACGAGGTCCTTGACCATCACTAGCCCTCAATATTAGATCTATGTCCTATGTCCTTGGCGCCACAAATTTGGAACTGAGCCCCTGCCCCCCACCCATGGTCTCCCCCCGCCCCGCCCCCTCCCATAGCCTCCATGCAGCATCATCCTCAGTAATTAGCTCTTGTCTCCTACCCTAAATTCAATCTCTCTCTAAAGGAGTGGCACGCATGTGGCAGTGTCTCTCCTGGGTTTGCATCGACCTCAAAAGACCCTCCACGTATTTGAAAACTCTTCAGCCCCCTGGCGGTGGTTAATGGCTCCATTCACCTAAGGACCCCTTTGCCGAGACTGTTGTGAATGGTTAGGGCTCATCCCACTGACGCAGTCATATAGTTTCAAATTCTTTCACCTATTTAGTGTGTTTTCTAGTTTGTCCAATTAAAAAAAAAAAAAAACGTTTTAAAAAGTCCGTTCATCAGAGGATGGGTCCACCTTAGTTTTTTGAAAGCCTTGAGATGGCGACAAGATTGCAAAACATTCTCAAAAAATGGGATGAAATCACTCCATTAAGTTGGAAGTGAATAAGTGTAATAGATGTACATTTCAGGCCAATGTGGCTATCATCTTGGTAAATTGATCATTTTGGAGCAAGAAGCCTGAATCCTGGTCATCCCTCCTTGCTTCCCGATATTGCCCCACTTTGGACCGAGCAAAGGTGTGACACAGGCCATGAGTCAAGCCACTTGGCAGAACGGCCTCTGTGAGCCTCAGTTTCCCCATCTGTCAGAGAGGAGATGAAGGCAGTCCCTCAAGTCTTTCCCCTTCAGCATCTTGGCTTCTGATGTCACTGTTTGGAGTGGTATTTTCTCTCCCTCAAGGGACTGTGACTTCCCCCAGGGGTCAGTGACCATGTCGCATTGGAAACTCTTAGTTCAGCGCTCAGTAAATAGTTGTTGACTAGCGAATAGTTGTTAATTAATCAGTTATCTGTAAGGAGAACAATTCCCATCCTCCTTTGGTCCCTGTGCCCTCTTCAGACTCTTCCTGGTGGGTAAGTCTATCTTCATGCCTATCCCGCCCCCTCTTAGGTAGTTTCCTCTCTCTGGGGCTGACTACAACTCTCCCCTCCCACTTGGGCTCAGCAGCTCAGCCTCAGACAAGACACTTCTCTGACGACCAACATCTATTGAACTCCTTCTACACACCGGACGGACTCGCATAAATTATTTCCTGTAATTTTCATGGCGACCCTGAGCCGTAAATATTACGAAGCCAGACTTTTAGGTGGGAAAATGGAGGGCTCAGAGAGACTGCGACTTGTTCCCAGAGTAGCATACTGTTAAGTAGCAGATCTGGGGTGTTTTGAAATAGGACACATAACACAAGCACAGGAAACGCCTGGGTACTAATTATGTGGCCTGGTGTCCAAATGCAAGACTTGGGAGAAGAGAGAGGATCGCAGGGAGGGCAGGCCTCGAGGAAGAGGGGGCTTGTACGGGATGCACAACTGCCATCGACAGACCCCCTCAGCGGGCCCAGCTCTCTGCTGACCTCAACCAACTGGAACCCAGCCAAAAGCCACAAAAGCAGCAGGAAAGACCTTGGGGTGGGGGGGGTGGGGAGGTGGGGGTGGGGAAGAGGGATCTTGAAGTGTATAAACACCTTCTTCGCTTAATGCCTACAGCAATGTTCTGAGACAGGTATTGTCACCATCACCTAAAGATGAGGAAACTGAGGCCCAGAGACACTTCAGCCTGGCCCAGGTCACCCAGCTCTAAGTGATGAGCCAGGATTCAGAGCAATGGAGACCCCTGAGGAGGAAGGCAGTGTAGCTTGCCCCTTTTCCCCGGAGAATGGCCCCCTCCTGGTTCAGATCCTACCTACACTCCGGGTTTTATCCCTCCCTACCCAGGCTAGTTACATGCTTTCTACAGATTCAATTAGGTCTCATAAGTTAGGGTGGTGGGGGAGGGGCTGCTCAGGTCACACTCTGGTAGCAGCGAAATTGACAACTGATATCTTGACAGGAAGGAGGGAGGCAGAAACACTTTAAAAAAAAAAAAAGGGCTGACAGAAGAACTCAGACACAAGAGTGTGATAGTTTGGGGTAAAGACACAAGGGCTTCACTGCACGGCAGCCCAGAATAATCACTGGGGTTCAGCACTGAGTCCCTGAGTCCTGGGGAAACTGTGCAGGTATGTTCTGGAGTCAGAAGGGCGCAACCATGATGCTTTACAACGAAAAGCATTAGAGCGGCAAATCGTCTAGTTCATATTGTACTTTCATGTTCTTAAATTCCATAAACATACATGTTTTGAGTCCCTACTATGTACCAGGTGCAGGGGCAACCACAGCGCTGCCCCTGGGTAGCTGATGGTCCAGTAGGGGACTCTGCGGACAAGAGCAGTGACCAGGGAGAACTGTAACAGGGCACCTCCACCTGATCTGAGAGGGGTGGGGGCCACAGGACCACTTCCTTGACATTTAAGCGGAGCCCTCGAGGATGAAAAGAAATCCAAATAGACCTTTCTGGAATCTCGCTCTCCTCCTGGGGGAAAGCCTGCATCTGGGACACCACCCACTCCCACCCCTCATGGCTTCCGGTCTGCAGATGTTCCCAGGTCGGTGTTCCTACCACCTGGGAGGGGATGGTGGCAATACCCAAGGCCCCCCTCCTGTGCTGCCTGCACCCTCCCTGCTGGTCACTTGAGGACCACGAGCCCCCTCCTAGACTGATCCCACCTGTCCATCCCCCTCCATCCACCAAACCCTAGGGAGACCTCAGAGTATTTTATTTATTTATGTTTGAGAGAGCGAGTGGGGTGGGGTCAAGAGAGGGGGAGACAGAATTCCAGGCACTGTCAGCACCGAGCCCGATGAAGGACTCGAACTCACGAACCGGGAGGTCATGACCTGAGTGGAAATCAAGAGTTGGCCGTTCAGCCGCCCGAGCCACTCAGGCACCCCTAAACCTCAGAATATTTTAAAGGACTGGAGGGAAAGGGAGTATTCTTGGCTCTGATCTGGCCAGTGTGGAAGCAGAGGGATATCCAAAATGACCTTTAATACTCCCCTCTGGTCCCATGACCCCAGAGCCCATACTTCCTCTTGGCATCAAAGGAGGGCTGCATGGTCTGAAGCCAGGGAAACAGGCTTTGGAGTTTTATTGGACATGAAGAATTTTTTTTTTTGGTAAGGAATAGAAACATAAAGCAAGCGGCCAGCACTCCCCCCCTCCCCCCACCCCAGGGAATCTGGTGCTAAATCGTTCCATCCATGAGCAAAGAGCAAAGATGCCTCCGTGGCAGGAATCTGACTCCCCTTTCCCCCGGTTCCAGCGCGCCGTTCCCACTGGCTGCATGGGGGGCAGGGAGAGGGGAGGGCTGGTGGCTGGAAATCAAACCCTGGTGGAGTAGGGTGGCCGGATGGTGAGAGCAGCCCCGTTTTCATCATTGATAACAGGCGTCCCTTTCTCCCTTCTTGGCTCCAGACTCTTGCTAATTGGCCCGTTCTCTGCTCTGGCCCTGAGTGGTCTCTGTTGCCATCCACGAGGAGAGGTAGACTCAGAGAGGGAAGGCAGAGATAGTCAGAACTCCAGTGCAGAGTCAGGATTTGAACCCAAGACCCTACCCCCTCTGCCTTCTGTTCTTGGGTACAGACACCTCCCATCTAATATTCAGGATGTGGAAAGGTAGAATTAAGGCCCTGGAGCAGGGCCCTGCTAGCCTTTGTTAGAAAAGGGCTCCCCTCTGGGTAGATGGGGTGCAGGTGCACAGCTTTAGCAAGTGGCATGTGGGCTAGATTTTAGCTTCCGGTTGCCCCGTTGGCTGGGAGCCCTGTGCCAGCTGCAACCTGTACCTGCCCAAAGGCCCGCTGCTGGGTCTCAGGCCGCCTTCCCCAGGTGGCGCATCCTTGGGATTCCAGAAGCTGCCGTAACCCCAAGATGAACTCTGCACAAAGTCAGCCTCCGGGGCTCTGACCTCACACCCCCAGCAGCCGGCAGGGGCGCACTGTCCCCCCACCGCCTTGCTTCCCCGCCAGCTTTGATGTGCCTGATGCCTCCGTGGTGAGCTCATCCCCAGCCCAGGTGGTTCCAATAGAAGGCTCTAGGAGGGGGGTGTTGGATCCCCCGGAAGACCCCCTCTCTCCCTTCTCTTGCCAGTCTGACCTTCTGATCTCCCCCCCACCCAGGTGTCCCTTGGAGGTGCCAAGGAGGCATGTCCCACGGGCCTGTTCACCCACAGCGGCGAGTGCTGTAAAGCCTGCAACCTGGGAGAGGGCGTAGCCCAGCCTTGCGGAGCCAACCAGACCGTGTGTGAGCCCTGCCTGGACAGTGAGTACAGGGTGGCGGGTGGGGGGAGGGGCGGAAGGGCACATCGGCCGGGAGGAACATGCCCGCTAGAAGCCTTATGCGCGTTTCTGCCTCCAGGCAGGGTCTCCGGCCCACCTCCGTATGGACACCGGCATGGGTCTGACCCCATAGAGGAAGCCAGGGGGGAAGCGGAGAAGGGATGCGGGGAAGTATGTGGAGGACCTGATCAGGGATCCCCAGGGGGTGCCCCTTCCCAGCCCCCAGGCAGAGAGGCCTGGTAGAAGAATGTGGCCAGGTGGGAGGAGTAGCTGATGCTAAGACCAGCTAAAAATATCATCCGCACTGCAAAATCAATGGCTGCCACTTACCCTCACCGGGTTTGGGGGGGAGTGGGGGAGGATCACATCCTGGCTGCCCTGGAAACTGACCTTGGGGGATCCTGGGAAGGTGTGGCTACCCTTCCCCCCCAGGCCAACTGTTCTCCAGCTCTGACCAAGGAAGCAGAGCTTTCCAGAGAGGGCGGGAATGGGGGCTGAATCAATGTCAGGATGTCCTCCTCGCTGTGGGCTGGTGTCAGAGGGGAGAGGGCTGCTGTGGCCTGTCCTACCTGGGATTTCCTTGGGGAGGGGGGAGAACCCCAAGGGGATGCATCCCCCTAGGGGATGCAGAAGGATGGCAGGCCTGGGGTCTGAATTCTGGGTGCTTTTGACCCAGGAGTCTCTGTCCCTGCGGGATGCCGCCTGCCTCAGTTGCTGCCTTCAGGCCATGGGCTCAGTGCTCTCTCCCTGCCCAGAAACCTTTCCTCTCTGCCTAGATTCACATCCTGCCTTCTACCTGGCACTCACTGCCCGCCTGGAGGGCCGCTGGGAACCATACTAGATTAGGCTTTTTAAAAAAAGTGTATTTATTTTGAGAGAGAGAGAGCGAGCGAGCGAGCAGAGGAAGGCAGAGAGAGGGAGAGAGAGTCCCAACAGGCTCTGCACTGTCAGCGTGGAGTCCAACAACGGGGCTCGATCTCACGAACTGTGAGACCATGACCTGAGCCGAAATCCAGAGTTGGCTTAACCAACTGAGCCACCGAGGTGCCCTCAGATTATTCTTCAATCATGATGGAAACAAGAGTACAGGAACCGGGAACCCTGAACCCACCCGCCTAATCTGACCTCTGGATGCCTTTCCACCACCACCACGCACGTGCACACACACACACACACACACACACGCACATAGCCGATCGGCAACACCAACTCCTTGGTGTCCCAAAATACAGTTTTCCTCTCTCTGTGCCTGTGGATCCTATAATTCTATCCTGCAGCAGAGAGATGCCTGGACCTCAGGTGGAGAGGCTACACACGCTGTAATGCCTTTTGCCACCTTGCCTTCTGGCCACTGGCCCTGGCCTAACGGGGTTTCCATCCCAGGGTGGGGGTGGGGGTGGGGGTTGGCCAACCATTGGTTACCTGGAACCTCCCGAGTTTGCCTCTCTCGTTTCCTAGACCCCTGCCTGGTGCCTCTCCTCCCTGGACCCTAAGTCTCCCAGGATGGGACCCTACCCCCTTCTGTCAGAACAGGAGGTAGGGGAGAGGAGCCCGGGAGAGAGGGAGGCTCTGGCATCTGCAGGGAAGGGGAGACAGGAGCAGAGCCCAGCAAGGAGGTGGTGGCAGGAGGAGTCCCTCCCTCGCGTCTGCTTCCTCTGTTCCCCTCCCCCCCCTCCCCCACCGCTCCGGCTGTGTTAACAGGCCGCCTTTATAAGCTCACTTTATGGGATGGAGACCCCAGCGGACTTTCCCTCTGTCCTCAAAATGTTTCCACAAGGAAACCCATTAAGCTCCCGCCTTCATTCTCTGCCAAAAAAGGCCACATTTTCCCCACCCCTTAAAACCCCCTCCCAAGAGTTTTCTACTACTCGTTTTTCTGTATTTTCCCATGGGCAGGGCCCCCCTTCCCCTCCCCCCTCCAGTGTGATTGAAACCCACGCCCCCTGCCACATGCCAACCAGACAGGATCCTCCTGTTTGCATAAACTGGACGTCCTGCTTGACTGTGTTATGTTTGCAAGTCCCTTCTGCTGACTGTATCCTTGCTACTGAAGTTCACGGGGCTTACCACTGCCCACCCCAGGGGGCTCAACCTTTGTAGGGTCCCTGCTGTGTGGCTAGTGCTTTATGGTAGAATTTCATGTATTCCTCACCACAACCCTGTGAGCGGAGACATTATTCTCCATTTGACTGAGAAAGAAAAAAGCTCAGAGAGGTTAAGTAAAACACCCGGAGTCACACAGCTAATAAGTGACAGACGCAGGTTTTGGGTCGAGGTCTGCCTGATCCCCGGGAAGAGAAACACAGGAGTTCCTCTGCCAGAACAGACTTGACACTGGTCTCCCTTCAGGCTTGTCTTGTCTTCTGTGTTGTCTTCCCCCCTCAGTTTCTTTCCCTTTCATTCGGCTCTGCTTTTCTTTCTTTGCTTCTGCCAAAGATCGTGACCCTGTGCTCCATCTGGACTCTGGATTCCTTTAGACAAGGTTAAGCTCAGAATTGCAGGCCTCGATTTCCCCCCAGTGGGGAAACCCTGGTTTACTTCCGCCTCCACATTCTGAACACCCCCTCCTTCCCTGGTTCGCGGTTCCTAAATTCTGCTTTCTGCCCTTGAAGCCAGGATGAATCCTCTTGGATTCGGACTGGCACAGAGTTCTGCACCTGGGCGAGCAGGGGTGAAGGATCTGTGCCTTCCCCGCTCCTTGCACACGGAGGAGAGGACCCTGGCATCCCCTGGCGTCCCTCCCCTTATTAGATCAGAGCTCACATCCATTACGAGAGGACTCTACCGGCAAGTCCTTCTTGCTGTCTGGCGTCAATCCCTCCTATTGTTGCCTTGTCGGGGAGACCATCCCCACCCTCAAGAGCCCAGCCCTTAAGCAGCGTGGGGTAGCGCCACGGGTGGACACTCTGCGGTCTCACCCTAGTCAGGCCACACCTGGGCCCCCACCTGGCGCGCAGACGAATGGAAGGTCAGCGGGGGCGGGAGGCTCCCTAAGCGAAGGCCCGCCCGTGCCTGGGTTGGGTTCGCAGTCCAGCTCTGGCCCGCGGGGAGGGCTGGATGGGAACCACGCTCAGATTATTCCTTAATCATGCTGGCAACAAGGGTACTGGGCCGGGAACTCTCTAAGAGAATTTAACAAGAAATTTACCGGCTCCAGGCGGGTTACCCCGCCTAGCCTCGGGGGTCCGTGCTTCCGGCCCTGGGGCACTGGGCTGGGGTGGGTGGGGAGGGGCCCTTCCCAGACGGCCTGGGACTCCCGAGGAGGAGGGTGGGGCTCAGGGAGGGGCCCCTGCGGGAAGATACGGGAGGGAGGGAGCGCCTCCAGCCCCCCACGTCCCGGATGCCCGGAGGGCAGGTGCCGAACTTCCGTGCCCACCCCCAACCCGCCCCCACCCGGCCCTTCCATCTGCCCTCAGGCGTGACCTTCTCGGACGTGGTGAGCGCCACGGAGCCGTGCAAGCCGTGCACCGAGTGCGTGGGCCTGCAGAGCATGTCGGCGCCGTGCGTGGAGGCCGACGACGCCGTGTGTCGCTGCGCCTACGGCTACTACCAGGACGAGACGACGGGCCGCTGCGAGGCGTGCCGCGTGTGCGAGGCGGGCTCCGGCCTGGTGTTCTCGTGCCAGGACCGGCAGAACACCGTGTGCGAGGAGTGTCCCGACGGCACGTACTCGGACGAGGCCAACCACGTGGACCCGTGCCTGCCCTGCACCGTGTGCGAGGACACCGAGCGCCAGCTGCGCGAGTGCACGCGCTGGGCCGACGCCGAGTGCGAGGGTGAGCGCGCCGCGGGCAAGGGCGCCCCCTGGGGGTCGAGACGGGCCGGGCCTGCTCGGTGGCCTTGAGCCCGCCGCCACCCTCCCTGAAACCCCCAGGCCCAAAGGACCCCCTCCCACTATTTCCTTCCTTGGGCTGAGTGCTTAGAAAGCCCTCATCTGGCCCCCAGGCCGCAGCTACTACCCTTGAACTCAGTTCCCGCAGCTTATTCATCTGTGGGGCTGGATGGGCAACAGACAAGCAACTCAAAGGTAGCCTGTGGGTCAGAGCCCAGTGCGGGACATGTTTGGTCCTTGAGCAGCCTCTCTGGCCTGGACGAGGGGCTTGAGGACCCTCAGGAGTTGGGGCCCTTTGGCTCTGAGGCCTGGTCTCAGTCCGGAGTGGTTTATAGCCTTGGGGGATGGAATCTTCGCTGTCTCTCTTGGAGTGACGGTAGGGAGGTCACCCTTGTCTCTGGACCTCAGTTTCCTCATTGGTCATACAGCTTCCAGGGATGCTGTGGGTTAGGGAAGGTGGCTGGCCCTCTTTAACTTGCGGTGTCCGGGGGAGGGGTCAACAGTCATTGTTACCGTTAGCCGAGGAGGACACTGGACTCAGGGGACACTAAGGAGGTGGTGGGGGCAGAGGAAGCAGGCCTGGGGCTCAGGAGCCCAGAGACAAGACAGAGTGCTCCTGGAGGGCTGTGGGTCTCCAGGGTGGCTGGAAACTGGGTGCACCCACCTTAGTCAGGCATGGCACCCCGTGGAGATGAGACAGTTCCCGGGATGGGAGGAGGAAGCGCTGTGGCAGCCAGGGCAGACCCGTTTTGGTTTCTGGTTGGTGACATCCATCTCCGGGGAGAGGTTGTCAGTGCCTTTCCTTTCCGCCCATTGCCCTGTGGCTGGGTACCTCGTTAGCTACTTGCCTTTGGCTGCTCTCCCCTGAACAGCCTCCTTCGGGGAGCCCCAGGTCTCACGGGGGAGAGACAGCCTTTGCCCCATTCCGATGAGACAGATAGGGTCCCAGGATTTAGTTCCCAGGAAGCCCCTCCCCCATTCTGGGGGGAGGCAGCACAGCCCCTGCCTTCAGTCAGCCCCCAGTCATTTGGGGGGGGATAGATCCCCTGCTCGTGGGGAGCACGCCTGCCTGCCACATCCTGTCATCCCTGGCTCGGGGAGCACACGGTGGGGAGGGTGGTTAAACATGGGCTGAGGCCAGGTATGTGTGTGAAGCTTCACGCACTGGGGTTGGGAGAGGGTGTTGGGGGGGGAGGAGTGGGGCGCAGAACAGAACGATTCCGGTGGCAATTGCCCTCGGCCAGGAGACAGGCAAGTGGCGTCAGGCACAGGGCAGAGCAGGCACAGGGCAGAGCAGCGGGCAGCAGGCAGGAGGGCAGCACGATTCAGGGGCAAGTCTGGACCAGCCGGTGGGGGGACTTAGTCAGGGGTGCGGTGACAGCAAAGAGAAGTGGTGGCTGTGGGAGGGGTAGGCTCTCCCTTCCGAGGCGTTCACGCATTCCTCCCAGATACCACCCTACTTTCCCAGCCAGCCTGAAGGAAGAGGGTGCCCCTGAGGGCTGTGTTTATCCCTGCCCCTCTTCCCTTCTCTGAGTTTCTGAAGGGTTAAGTGTCAGCTTGGAACAGAAGGAACGTTTCAGGAAATGGAATCGGATTGTGGTTTGGTCACCCCCCCCCCTCCAGTGCATTGTACTTTCTTGCATATACATTTCAGGTGTCAACATGGTGACTCACTCAGCCTTGGGGCAGAAGGACACCCCCCCCTTCACCCCCTTGTTCCAGTGAAATTTGGATTTAGGAGTAACCTGCTCCCTCTTTCCACCCCCAAGTCTGACAGCTCCCATTCCGGAAATGGCTGTCAGGACTTGCCAGGGGCTTAGCGGGTTGGAATGCTGGTGGACATGGCCACATCTGGATTTCATCCTGCTGTCCGCCCCCCACCCCCGCTAGAGGGGATCAGAGAGATGAGGAGAAAGTGCCCTGGACAGCCCCGTCTTAGCCCGGTCTGTCCCCTTAATGACACTATCAACCGGTCCCATTTGAGATTTCTTGAATCTCTGTGATGGCCTGATTCACCAACCCCCCCACCCCCCGCCAAAACCTTCAGCCTCTGGGGTGGGGTCGGTCCTAGCCAAGTTGTATCTCAGCCTCAGGGCTCAGGCTGCCTCACCAGTTTGCCCAGTCTCCTCGCAGGGCAAGAGAAGACCCTCCCCAGTCCCAACACCCTGTCTGGGGCTGCCAAAGGACAGGGCCGTGTCTCTTCCACTTCCCGCCCTCCCCACTCCTCGGACCGAGCTAGGGGAGGGGGACGATGGGGCAACAGATGGCAACCCCCTCCCTAATGCCAGCCAGATGGATTCCAGATTCACATCTGGGGGCCTTACCCCTCAGAAGGTGCTGAAAATGGGGGCCTTTGAACCGTCCACATCTTGAGCCAAGGAGGCCCAAGGGACCAGTGGGCAGCCTCAGCTCCGACTTGGGTGGGCAAACTGGGGGCTGGGGGGGGCAGAGCCAGGGAGCGAAGTGCCTCTCCTTCACCCCACTGGCATGTTCCATCTGCTTTCCCTCCGTGCCCCAGGCGTAGGAAGCGAGGACGGATAGGGTAGGCAACTCTGCCCAGACAGGTACCCCCCGGGCAGTCTGGAGCCCACAGCCCCCGGTCCTGGCCCTGGCTGGGTGGCAGAATGGAAAATCCCACCCACTAGTGCCCGGAGGTGCCAAGTCCCCTGTCAGGGAGGCTGGCAGTGCCCTGCTGGCATGTTCAGGCCAGGTGGGGGGCAAGGCGCACCGCCCCCCCCCCCCCCCCCCGGCAGCGGGCAGTATCTTCTTTGTAGGTCTTTTCTCCACCAACAGTCTGCTTCTGCCCAGGGAAGGGGTGGGCTACCCAACACCATCTCCTCTGGGTGGCGAGATCAGAAGGTTTGGTTTGGGGGCCGCACAGGGCAGGAAACGGAGGCTAGCCACTGGGCGGTTTAAGGACTGGCTGGAGGGGAGCAAACCAGCTGGGCACCCCCTCCCCTGCCCAAGCTGAGAACTAGGACATCAGAGACCGGGAGGGAGGCTGAGTGCCAGCTCCTGGGGAGGTGGTTTGCAGGGAGGTATCTCTCCGTCCAGGCCTGGGTATCTTCATCCTTCCCAAGGACCGGGATGACTGGGGCACTGGGACCAACTGGGACCGGAGACGTTCCAACATTTCCCCAGCGGGCTTCCCGCTAGAAGCTTCCTGGCGCTTGATCTCTCTTCTTTGTGTGTTTACCTCCCTGCCAGGCTTTTGGGTACCCAGGGAAGGCAAAATAGATTCCTAGGACCGCGGCGACAGCTCAGATGGACGGGCGCCTAGACCATCTCTCTTAATATCCCCCTTCTAGATATGGGGGAATTGAGGTCCTGAGAGGTGTGTGCAGAGTCCCATAGTAAGTCAGTGACAGAGCTGAAGGGGACCCCGGTCTGTCTTCTCCACCGTCATGACTCATACGCACGATGTCAGCTCTCACCCCTGTGTGCAGCTGGGCACCCTAGCACCTGGAGCCCGGCCGGGGCTGGGGAAGAAGTGGAGGGGAGGGGTGTGGGTGGGGGGTGTGTGTGGGGGGGGCGGGCCCTCACTCCTGTAGTTCCTTCTCCCAGAGATCCCTGGCCGTTGGATTACTCGGTCTACACCTTCGGAGGGCTCGGACAGCACCGCCCCCAGCACGGAGGAGCCAGAGGTACCTCCAGAGCAAGACCTCATAGCCAGCACGGTGGCAGATGTGGTAACCACAGTGATGGGCAGCTCTCAGCCCGTAGTGACCCGAGGCACCGCCGACAACCTCATCCCTGTCTATTGTTCCATCCTGGCCGCTGTGGTTGTGGGCCTGGTGGCCTACATTGCCTTCAAGAGGTGAGAGAGGGGATGGGGGACAAAGCCGGGTCTTTGCTCTCAAGTAGGGCTTAACCGTGACCTTGACCTGAAAATTCATCCCCTTTTTATTTTAAAAAAAAAT
This sequence comes from Panthera pardus, assembly GCF_024362965.1. Classification (NCBI taxonomy): domain Eukaryota; kingdom Metazoa; phylum Chordata; class Mammalia; order Carnivora; family Felidae; genus Panthera; species Panthera pardus. The sequence continues at coordinate 38,094,002 of NW_026526876.1, forward strand.
TTTTTTAATGTCTATTTATTTTTGAGAGAGACAGAGACAGAATGCGAATGGGTTGGGACAGAGAGAGAGGGAGACGAATCTGAAACAGGCTCCAGGCTCTGAGCTGTCAGCACAGAGCCCGACGCGGGGCTCGAACTCACGAGCTGCGAGATCATGACCTGAGCTGAAGTCGCAGGCTCAACCGACTGAGCCACCCAGGCGCCCCTTCATCCCCTTTTTAAACTCAACCCCAAACCATGGTCATCCTCACCAGCAGCTGCCCCATGCCAGGGTGTGGCAGGTCAGCAGGACGCAGGAAAGGGACGGTCTCTGACCTGTTCTGCCACCGGCCCCACCCCCCCCTCCCATGCCGCTCCCCTCCCTGACTCCCCAGGCCCCCGCTGCACACACAGTTTTCTTTACCAGCCACCTGTGCCTCATCCCTCAAACCCCATTTACCCACAGTCACCTGTGTGTGCCTGTGTCTCTTCCTTCCCATGGCACACCTGGGAAGTTGTGGCACCCACACCCAGAAATTCAGGATGTGCCAGCACTTCTGGAAAGTGCTTAAAATGTTTAAGTGCATTTTCCATTCGTGGAAAAAAAAAATCATCCAAGGAATACATGCTTGTTTGGGTAAATGCAATACAAGGCCAAGGTCTTGTAAAGGAAAAAAGGAAAAGCCTTCTTTTATCTCCTCAAGTCCCACCTCTCTCCTCATTGGAATCTGTTTGGAATGGATCCTTTCCAACCGTTTTGTGTGCCTTTGTAAACACACGTACGGGAAACTTTTTATAGTTATGTGTAAACACGCAGAGGGTTTTTGGGGGTTTTTTTTGTTTTGTTTTTTTAGGGATCAGCGGGATCACACTATACATACACCACAACTTACGTTTTCACTTAATCTCCCTTGGGAGAGCTTTTTGCGGGACATAGGGATTATCTGATTGCTGGTAACCACTCATTCAGTGTATGCGTGGATCATAATTTAGTGGAACAGTCTTCTATTTATCCGCCATCCATTCCATGAACGTTCTTTAATTTTTTTTTAACGTTTATTTATTTATTTTTTTTTTTTTTAATTTTTTTTTTAACCTTTATTTATTTTTGAGACAGAGAGAGACAGAGCATGAACGGGGGAGGGTCAGAGAGAGAGGGAGACACAGAATCTGAAACAGGCTCCAGGCTTTGAGCCATCAGCACAGAGCCCGACGCGGGGCTTGAACTCACGAACCGTGAGATCATGACCTGAGCCGAAGTCGGACGCCCAACCGACTGAGCCACCCAGGCGCCCCACGTTTATTTATTTTTGAGAGAGAGAGAGAGAGAGAGAGACAGAGCGCAAGTGGGGGAGGGGCAGAGAGAGAGGGAGACACAGAATCCGAAGCAGGCTCCAGGCTCCGAGCTGCCAGCCCAGAGCCTGAGGCAGGGCTCGAACCCACGAACTGCGAGCCCATGACCTGAGCTGAAGTCGGACGCTCGACCGACTGAGCCGCCCAGGGGCCCCTCCATGAACGTGCCTTGGATGTTGGCGCTTTCAGTGCGAGGCTGGTGGGGGCGGGGAGGTGGGTGGGGGCGAACATGGAGAGAAAGGAGAACCTTAGGTACTATGGCGGGTTGGGGGTGTAGCTGGGTACCTACCGTGGCCCCGGCCCCACGCATCAGAGCACAGATCCCTTAGCCGCCCGGCCAGTGTGGCCCCTCACCCGCTGACACTGGGCCCGTCCTCTGGCTCCAGGTGGAACAGCTGCAAACAGGACAAGCAAGGCGCCAACAGCCGGCCCGTGAACCAGACGCCCCCGCCCGAGGGAGAAAAGCTCCACAGTGACAGTGGCATCTCTGTGGACAGCCAGAGCCTGCATGACCAGCAGGCCCACACGCAGACGGCCGCCGGCCAGGGTGAGCAGTGAGGCTGGGCGGGGTGAGGCCGGGAGGAAGGTTAGACCGCAGGAAGGACCGCCCGAGGGGCTGGTTCCCAGGGAGCAGGGCGTCTGCGGAGGACGGGAGACGCGGGTAAGAGAGGTCTTTCCAGTGGAGAGTTGTGGGAGATGGGAGCTTTGACAGACCGGAGCAGCCAGACTCATCAAGCTAATTGTCCCTCCTAGGGCTAATTACTCCCCAAAGTGGCTGCAATTAGCCTCCTGCTCTGGACTTCTGGGGAACACGTAGTTAATTACGGACCCTAATTAGTGGCCCAGAGCCCAGCTCCAAGATACTTGCTGCAGTTGAGTCTGGGGCTAAGCCCTGTCCCGGCTCATCGTTGAGGGGCAGGGACGGGGTTACACGGTGGGGTTGGTGCCGAAGCTGTGGGGCGACAGGGGATGTGAGTCCGCACCCCTGGGCCCCTCCGCAGCCCTGCCCCACCCCCTCCATCCAGGACCTCATCTTGGACTCCTCTGCCTCTAGGCCCCTGGGGCTTCCCTGCATCGGGAGGAGAAATGCCTCAGCCCTTCTTGGGTCTTACTCCAGGCCCCCCATGCCCACTGGGGAAAAGGGGGTCTGGAGGGTAGCCCCTGACTCCCCCACCCCCACCCCCACCCCGGGTTCTTGGCAGCCCTCAAGGGGGACGGAGGTCTCTACAGCAGCCTGCCATCAGCCAAGCGGGAGGAGGTGGAGAAACTGCTCAACGGCTCTGCGGGGGACACGTGGCGGCACCTGGCGGGCGAGCTGGGCTACCAGCCTGAGCACATAGACTCCTTCACCCGCGAGGCCTGCCCAGCCCGGGCCCTGCTCGCCAGCTGGGCCGCCCAGGACAGCGCGACGCTCGACGCCCTCCTGGCCGCCCTGCGCCGCATCCAGCGGGCCGACATCGTCGAGAGCCTGTGCAGCGAGTCCACGGCCACGTCCCCGGTGTGAGCCGACCCGGAGCCCCCCCGCCCTGCCCCCACATTCCGACGACCGATGCTCCAGCCAACCCCCACGGGCCAGCGTCAGAGCTGAGCTCCTCTGGGCAGGGCCTCGGAGCCCGGACCCCTCCACCGCAGCCCTGTCCTTGCTCCTGTGGGGCCCCCCTCGCTTCTGCTCACTCTCTCCAGTGCCAGAAGTGCCCCTGCCGCCTCTCCTGCCCTGCCCCTGCTCATCACCTCTCAAACCTTCTGCTCCTTTCTTCTCCCGGCACTTCTATAGGTGGGCCAGTCCCCCCCCGCCCCGCCCCGCCGCCCCCGCCCTCGACCTCAGCAGGTGTCGGGCCTGGGGGGCTGACACCAAGGACGGTGTTGGGGGTGATGACAAAGCCCCAGAGACTCAAAGGGAGAGACTGAGGAACCAGAGCCATGGGCTCTACACTGTGAACTTGGGGAATGAGGGACCATCATTGTGGCCTACATCCTCCCTCAGCCCCCTCACTCCCCTCTCTGGCCCAAGACGAAGATGGTCAGAGGGTTGTTAGAGCTGGAAGGGGGGTTTTGAAATCTGGTCCGCCCCCACCCCTTGTTTTTTATACAGGACAGTCGGGCCCAGAGAGGGAGTGGCTTGTCCAAAGCGCCCCAGCAATGGAGAGGCCAAATGTGGGCTGCCCCCCCCCACCCCACTCTCTGAATTAGGGGGTGTGGCCCTCAGGTTTACGTGAACCTGAGAGCCGGGGGCAGGCGACCCTCTGGGAAATGTCTCAAAGCCAAATCCAGCCTGCCCTCCACCATCTCCAGGCCCGTCCAACCCCCGTGGAGATGGGATGCTGTGCCCAAGGCCTGGCCCGTTGATCCGTCTCGATCAGTGATGGATTCGATCGAGCATGCTTTGGGGTTTGTGCTTCCCTTCGCTGATCCCCCGCTCAGGCACGTCCGTGTGGCACCCGTGGTGCGGCCCAGCCTGCCGGGTGCCCTCCATGCGGGCACAGACCAAAGCCATCGGAGGCAGTGTCTTCAAGAGCCGGCCCCGGGGGCCAGGGACTAAGGACCCCCCGCCTGCAACAAACAGATACAGAGACACAGAGAGGATGAGAAATCCCGCTTTTCTCCACAAGTTCTTTCCCTTGGGCTGGGGCCGGCTCCTGCCCAGGGCAGCTGCCAGAGAAGCACGGGGGGTGGGGGGGGTGGGGAATTGGGAGTCAGCTTGCTCCGTTCCCTCACCCCTGGTCTGGCGGGCCAAAGACGGCTGAGGCCCGAGCTGGCGTCTGCCTTCCGAGGGCCTGCACGCGGAGGAATGCACCCCCATCCTCCCCTTTCCTGCAAGTGTGGGTTTGGCTGAGCTCCGAAGGTTGCAGTGGAGAAGAGTGGACCCCGGGTGGGAATGCAGCAAGAAGGAACAGAGGTCGACTGCGGCCCGCACAGGGCCTCTCCCGAGTTCAAAGGACCCCGCAAAGGACTGTTTGTTCCCTAGCTTGGTGCCAGAAAGGGGCCATGAGGTCTCCTGAGGTCCCTCCTGGCCTGTTCGGTTTTGCTTGATGTTGGAATGAGTGTGGCGCCCCCTCTATTTAGCATGACCGAGCCCCCACCACCCATCCCCGAGCCCCAGGCAGGGTGTGCGCTGACAGGCACCCCTCTGCCGCCCAGGGTTCTCCCGACTCCGTGTAAGGGACTGGGGGCATTGTAAGTAGATGGCATTTCTCTGACCTCAATCTGATGGGAGGAGGAAACTCACCTGCTGGCCCCTCACCTGTGCACCTGGAGAGCGGGACAGAATCTGAGTGTATTTATTTTCCTCCCCAGCAGCTGGGGAGGGGGTTGGGGTACCGCAAGTATGTTTTAGCATGTGTTTGGTTCTGGGGCCCCTCCTGCCTCCCTTTGGGCTGAGATGAAACCCTTTTGCCCTTCTCCGCGCCCCCCATCCCGCCCCCCCCCCCCGCCAACCTCTGCCACCAGCTGGGGGCTGTGAGCTCCAGACTCCCTGTCATGTCCCCCTTGCATCCTGTGTAATCATTTCTTGGGCCTTCCTAAACCTACACATAAAACATAAATGATGAGCATTAAATAGCAAAGAAAGAAAAACCGCGCCAAGAGATTTTTCTGGAAACGCACGTGATTTGAGCCAGTGGGGGGCTGCATGTGCGGCGGGGACCCGGGTATCCTTTCTAATTGCGTGAGTTCCTGTCCTATTGTTCCCACCCCCCCCCCCGAAACGGGGAGTTTTCGCAGAAATCAAGCAAATTCACATGGGTAGCCACGGAGTAAATTTAAGTGGGACAGGGAAGGAGTGGGGGCCCTTTGCCCCCAGATTTGGGAGAGGAAAAGTGAAAACAGCCACGCAGGAAGCTCGACCGCTGTGAACTTGACCAGATGTCAGAAGTGAAAGTGACCACAAGGGAGCCAGAGGCTTGCGGGGGGGGGGGGGGGGGGGGGGGCGGACAAGGTCACCACCCCGTAGCTCCCAGCCACCCACGTGGCCTGGGAGACACACACTCACACCCACACACATGCACATACACAGGGTCTGGCTCCAGATGGCCTGGCAGGAGCCGGGGCTGTTTGGCCCGCAGTTAGGCAGACCCCTCCCTTGGCGGCTCTCCGGGGCAGGTCCTAACCTCGGCTCCTGGCAGCCTGGCTCCGAGCTGTGCCTGGCCCAGGAGCTGCAGGGCCTGCGCTCCTCGCCGAGGCTGGCCCGGGAGCAGGTCAGAGCTGCTCGGCCTCTGCTGGTCACTTGGCCAGGTCTTCCGGCGGGGCTGGCTTGTGGTTGCTGGGGAGGGCCACGGGAGGCTTGCTCTTCCCAGAAAGGACAGCAAACAAGCCTTCCTGGTCTCGAGATCCTGGCTGCGGCAGCCGAGTAGAGGGGTGGTGGGGGGGAGGCCGTCTTCCATTCCCACCCCCAGCCTGTGAGGGCCGTGGGGAGGGCACGTGGAAAGGGGTGGCTCGGAGTAGGTAAGAGGGATGGTCCCGGTGCTTGGATAACCCCCAGGGTGATGGGGGAGACCGTCTCTGTCTCAAGGGAGCCTCTTCTAGTCTGCTGGAGAGAACACAGTCCAGGACTTTGGGTGCCTCTAATCTGATGAGGGAGGCACAATTCCTGTCCTAACAGAGCCCCATTCTGATGGCGGCGGCGGGGGGGGGGGGGAGGGTGGGGAATGCCTCTAATTTGGTGGGGGGAGAGCCAGATGCTGCCCGTGGGAACAAGGGAGACGGCAGACAGGCCTTGCGTGATGTGCAGAGCCGTGAGTGGGGCGCCTCAGCCCAGACCCACCCCTACCAGGGGTTAGGGAAGACTTGCCAGAAAAGGGACATTGAAGCGACCTTGCGTGGAGTCAACAAGCTGGGGGCGGAGAGTATTCCTGGCAGAGGGACGCAGCTCAGCCAAGGCCCAGAGCACATAGGATTGGGGAGTGGGGAGGAAGCTGGCCTAGGCTCCCTGGGTGTCGAGGAGCAGGGAGCCTTACAGACATCATCCCAGACATTTGCACCCTCTCCCTCAGCAATTGTGGAGAAACCCTCTCTGCCCTCAGCCTAATCTCCATCCCTCCTTCTCTAATCCCCCCCGCAAGGGTAAAAATGCTTCATCAGCTTCCCATCTTTAATGTCGCCCTCAGAGGGCTGTGTGAAGCCTCTGCCGACTCCCCCAGATTCACTGCCTTCTGTGTTCTCCCAAACCAGCCTTTTTACAATTCTTCAAGCTTCAATGTTCCCCTTAGCCGCAGGGCCTTTGCACATGCTGTCCTTTCTGTCTGGAACCCTTTCTCCTTTCCTAAGTTACTTTGCAGTCCAGTGCTTCCCTGGGGAAGCTCTCACGTACTCTGGACACAAATCAGGTTTCTTGATTCCACGTCCAGAGGACATCGTCTTCCACTCCTTTTCTTCAGAATTCTTTGCGATCGGGCACCATCTGAGTGATTTTTTGATTATTGTAAATGCCAGGAATCCAGAGACAGGGTCTGGTTTTGCTCACCTTCTAATCTTCAGCACCTCGCCTGGCATATAGCTGGCACCCAATAAAAATGTGTTGCATAAATGAATGAATGAATGTGCTCTAAAACAGCCCTGTCCAATTGAAATATTGGAACATACGTGATTTTTAAAAATTTTCTAGTAGCCACATTACAAGTGTGAAAAGGACCGGGTGAAATGAACTTTAGCCCAATATAACCAAAGCGTTATTTCGCCATATAATCAATATTTTAAAATTATTAATGAAACAGGATACATTTTTTTTTTCCCCTATGTGGTTTTCAAAATTCGGTGTGTATTTTCTTCTCACAGCATACCTCAGTTTGGACTAGCCCCATTTCCAGTGCTCGTAGCTGTATGTTATTACGTTGGGCAGCTCAGCTTTAGACAGTCATACCCCCCAGAGTAGGGATGCGTTTGGAACCCCCAGTGGGCTCAGGGGACAGATAGATGCTTTTTCTTGCGTCATCAGTATCCTTAGGCCTGAAGCCTAGGGCTCCCCCCTCCCACCCCCGCTGCCCATCCCCATGGCCTCTCTGTTCTCTGCTCAGGCTGGGAAACCTCCCTTTATCTCTTTCATTCTCTGGGCTGGAGGATGAGACCCTTCATCTTTGCCCACCCATCGGGGCCCCTTGTCTTCCCCCAGTGGCTCCTTCCTCTCTTTTCCACAAAGCTGAGATCAGATTAGAACCATGTGAAAGGCCTCTTCATCCAGTGGGGAGGGGTGTGGTGGGGCCACAGAGCCCATAGCCCAGTGCTCCAGGGGGCTGGGCCAGAGCTGGGGTCAGGAGAAGACATTTCCCATGATGCTCCAGGCTGGGGGGGGGGGGTCTGCTGACCATATGCCTGGGGGAGGTGGCTCCTCTGATAATGCAAAGCAGATTCCTCTCCAGCTTGGTGGCAGCTGGTGGGCAGAAGGCCAGGGGACAAGACTGAGCCCCCCGGGCTTCTGGGGCATAGAAGAACAGAGGCAAGAGGGGGAACTTCCCCCTCTTTTCTGACTCCCTGCAACACCCCTGCCCTCCTGCCGACCCTCCCAGCTACACCAGGCTCCCTGCAGCAATCTGCCTGCCCGGCCCTGCCCCAGCCTCCAGAGCCCTCTCCAGCCCCAGCAAAGCCCCCTAGCTGTCAGCACATGCCCAGGCCAGTCTCTGGAGCAGCACCTTCATCATATAGGCACCCGGTTGTCCCCCTGGGGGAGACGCTGAGAGGCTCTCTGCGTCCCTACGGGCAGGGGGATCCCTCCCAGGCCCCACTGAAAGTTAGGGCTTTGCACAGGACTCCCCATTTCCACACCCCAATTCTACCTGCTCTAGTCCCCCAGCCGTGTTAGATGATGCCAGGAACGTTCTCCTAGGGCTCTTTCATGGAAGAATACTCAGGAACAGTCCAACCCTCACCCCCCAGCCCTCCCAGGGCACTGCGTGCGTCCAGCCCTCTTCCCACAGCATCCGGGCACATCCCAATCCCTGTGCTTCCTTCCTGGCAATCCCTGCTCCCGGCTGCTTCCAGCAACATTCCCAAAGGGCTCCTGGGAAAGGTAGAATCGGGTCTCCTCCCTGCTCTGATGCTCTCTTTGGAAAAGTCTGGGAATACTCCCACCCCCCTCCCATATTTTAGTGACTCATAGAAGCCGGTCATCCTTCTGCCTGACGCCCCCCTGAGAAGTCCGCAACGTTCTCTGGCCTGGGCTTGGGGCTCAGTGTCCACATTCCAGGGGCCCAGCCCTACCCCGAGGCCTAAGGCTTCCATCAACAGTCCAGATGGTTCTCATTCTACTCCTACGGACCTTGGGATGGCAGCAGTCCGCACCGGATGTGCGGGCCAGGGGCACGGAGCAGCCACGCTTCCATTGGTCAACCTCGGAGCCGAGGGAGGTCACACGATGACCTCCTGGAAGGTGGTGCTGAAGGCCGGGAAGCCAGCCACCTGGGATCTCCCCTCTCCTCACCCCGAGTACCAGTTCAGATTCTCTGTGTTGCAAGACGGAGAAAACCCAGCCCCGGGTGGTTTAAGGGAATGCACTGTCCATCCGAGTCAAAGGTCCTGGGGTAGGGCCGGCTCTAGGCACAGCTTGATTCAGAGGCTCCAATGGCATCCCAGGGCCTAGCTTCTCTGTCTCTATCTCTTGCCTTCACTTCCTTCCCCAGACGATTCCCTGATGGTGAGACGATGGCTGCACAGCTTCAGGTCTGTGGCAATGAGAACATGCCTCCATTCTAGAAGCTCCGTGAAAGTCTCCAGGCATCCTTGGTTCTAACTGGCCTATCCCTGTGGCCGTGGAATGGCCACCGCTGACGGGCTACGGTGGAGGTCACACACTCCACCCCCCGAGGCAGGAGGGTCGCCCCACTTGAAGCATGGGGACCGAGAGTGAGGGACATTGAGGTACAGTTACCCAAAGGGGGCCCAGAAAGGACAAACGTAGCCCCCTTCCTAGACCAACATTTGAGTTCCTTCCTCCTCACCAGGCAACCTGAGTGAGACCGCACCCCCAGACCCGAGTGGTTCTTTCTAGTAAGAATCGCCATGAAACACCACGGGCGTCAAGATTCGAGGGCAACCAAGAGGCACTGGGGTTCTGAAGATGGAGGAAGTCCTCGTAGCTGCAGGAACCCGAGGAGGGTCCCCTGCAGGGACCCAAGCCTTGAACCATGGTCAGGATTTGGATCGTGGGGGATGGGGAAAAAAGGTGGGAAGAAGGTTCCAGGCAGAGGAACCGGGTGGAACAAAGACAAAAGAATGAAGGACAGGGAGGAGTCCCCTTTGACCGGCATGAATAACAGTGGCAATAAGGTGAAAATCGGGGCCGGGTCTAGCGGGGACCCCAATGCCGGGCTGAGGAATTTGGACTGAACGGGGAGCTACCGGAGTTATCTAAGCAGGAGAGTGTTCTGGAAGGAGAGGCAGGAAGCCCAGCTGGGAGGCTGGTGCTTCAGGCAAGAAAACCAGCAGTGGGGAGGAAGAGAGGGAAGCAACTCAGGAGATATTAAGGAGGGGGGAATGAGCCGGCTCTGGCACCGGATCAGATGGGAAACGGCACAGCGGAGAGGAGTCTACATGACTCCCGGTCTCCGGCTGTGACAGCCAAGGGCATGATGGTGCTGTTCGTAGAGTCGGGAGCCCTGGAGGAGGAGCGGGCTTTCACTCACTCTTAAGTGTGCAAGAGGAACAGGTGATCCCCGATGCCAATACTGCGGGGACGCCAGGGAGGGAGGGGGCTGGGATGAGCCTCTGGGCTGGAGGAGGGGGTGCAGGAGACAGATGGCAGTGGCCCAAGGAAAAGGTGGCAGGTGAGACGAGGGGGCCCGCGTATAAGTCTCCTAGAAGCTTTGCTGGGAGGGGAAGGAGATGGGGTTTGCCTGGAGGAAGGAGGGGATCTCCATGGTCAAGGAGGGCTGACCTTGAGCCATCCCTCTCCTCTCGGGCCCGGCTCGAGCCTCTTGGGCCCGGCTCCCTCTTGGGGAGGGCTCCATCAGCCCAGCCCCTCTGTGTGATATTCCACACCCTCGACAGTCCAGGCCAGCAAAGGGGACTGCGCTTTGGTCCTCGGGGCCCTCCCCATCTCGTCCCCCACCCGCGCCAGGATCACGTCAGATTCATGCAGAAGCCACCTGGACAGCTCTGGGCACCAAGTCCCGCCTCTTCCTGGGGCCACACACGGGCTGAGCACGTGCCCACAGAGTGCCACACGCCTATCAGGCTGAGACCTGCCTCACGCCTCTCCAAGGAGGCTGCCAGAAACCCCGGGGCAAGACAAACCCCCGAACCGTGACTCAGGCGAGGGGGGGGCCTGGGGCGGGAAGGCTGCCTCCAGGCCAGATTGTGGCAACCCCCCCGCCCCGCCCACAATACCAGGTGCAGGCTGCTCAAGGGACGAGGGGGGCAGGGAGGGTGCCAGGGGTGGGGGCTTAGCTCCCAATCTGGGAGCATGCTTCCCTTAACAGCAGGCAAGCCGGCATGGCAGACTGGCATGGAAGCCGTTTCAGACGGACCCGCACTCGGAGCGGGTGCCCCGATGCCCGGCAACCCTCCGTCAGCAGAGTCTCCGTCGAGGAAGGGCTGGGGCAAGGGGCAGGGCTGGGGAGGCAGGGAGCCTGGAGCGGGGACTGGAATTCAGACAAAAGGATGGAGGGTGAAAATAAGCCGACCCCATTCAAATGCTTCCGAAGTCTCGTTCCCCTTCTAGAATCCCCTGCCCCCCTCCCGCAGAGTGGCAGGGACAGCTGGAACCCACCAGGGGAAGAAGAAAGGGGATCCCAGTTCAGAGCCCGGTGTCTTAACCTCGATGCCGCCACCGCCACCCCCCTCCCCTCTGCTCCCAGCCCCCCACCCAGGCGGCAGGAGGCTGGCGCCACGGGGAGCCTGGCACAGAGCCACATAGGCCAGGCCTGGTGGAGGGGGCAAGAAGACCACCATGGCCAGCCTGCAACCCTGTGCCCGGACCCCTCTGCGGGTCCTCAGCTGCCCACCACTCTGCCCGTCCGAGACCTCAATCTGGGGTTCAGCTACGTCTGCCGTTTCAAGACACCCCGGTCCTCCGTCTACCCTGGGCTCTTGCTGGATCCCCCTGGGCAGCCCCACAGAGACCGTCCCTGGACCCCTAAAATGAAGGCTCCACGGCCCTGCCAGAACACTCCTCCCACCCTTCCTGCTGGGTGTTTCGCCTCCATCCCCCAAGGGACGCAAGTAGAAAGAGCGTAAGGTTTAGAGTCACGCAGTGCTCGGTTCAAACCCCAGTCTTGCTGCTTCCTAGCTCTGGGGTCTCAGGCCCGGCGAGCCTTTGTTTCTCAGCTGTAAAATGGGAATCGACAAAGCTCCCTGGAAGGTGTGCTGTGAAACGTAAAGTTAATATATGGGAGGCTAGAGCTGGCACACCCCGGGGTCACGGTGGATATCTGAGTCGTCGTCACCCCCACCCTGGCGTCGGAGATCCCATAGGAACCCCGCCCTGCCTTTCTAGCCTCTCCCCCTGCAGCCAGACGATGTGGCTTGCGTTTCCTGAGGACAGGCCAGACTCCGCATTTGAGGTCTTTCCGGCTGCACCTGCAGCCTGTGGGGCCCCGTCTGTAGCCTCGTCCCTTTTCCAGCTCCTCCAGGAAGCCCTCCCAGACCGGCCTCTCACGTTGCATAGAAAGGGCTCTACTCCGCTTGGGGGGGTCCTCACTTCACATCTTTTATTAGATTTTTATCTTGATAGCTTTGAAGAACTCTTCTATGAGGTTATAAGCTGATTCCTCTCTGCAACCCTTTCCCGTCCTTACCATGTTCCCATTTCTCCAGCCCCTGGGCGACCGCTAGGTTCTCGAAAGCCCGTGGGAGGCTGATCGCCTCCCTTTTCCCTGGAGGGAGCCCAGCCCACCTCCCTCCGGTCTGCTTGTACCCACTTCCACACGGAGACTTCTCACCACCCAGCGAGGACACTGCCACTCCAGGGAGAACCCGAATGGCGCTTCGGTGGGGGGAGGGGGGGAGAGAAACGGATTAACGCAGGCCAGCCCTGTGATTTAATCCAGCTTGACACGGTTTGGCAAAAGCCATTCACCGTCGTCCCTCTGGCTCCAGCCAGGCCGGCAGCTCTCGCCTTCCCCCGTTCTTGGCTGACGATGTGGAGAAGGAGAAGCCACCCACAGACACCAGCCTGCAAGACAGACATAGCCTGGCCCTCCGGACGGGAGCTGGAAGGAAGGCTGTGGGTGGGGGAAGTAAAGTCAGGGGGACGATGGCTGAGTTTGGCTGCAGCTGACACGGGACCGGAGACTAATGCATCAGACACCTGTCTGCTTTCTGGGCTGCTGTCCTCCATCTATCCCCCCACACAACCCCTCTTAGACTTCTGGTAAAGTCCCTTCTGCCTTTCACCCGAACCGTAAGCTCAGGAACAAGGGTCTGGCTCTTACTGATTAATCCCCCACACCTAGCGCTGTGCCTGATGGACAGCCATTAGCACAACCGCCCCACTGTACAGATGAGGAAACTGAGGCTCCAGGAGGTAGAGCGACTCTCGCAAGGTCACACCATGGAGATACAGCAGAGGTGGGAACCCGTTTCGAGACCTCGTGACTCTTGTCACAATCCCCTTGGGGCAGGGATCTCCAGGGCAAGATGTTTCTACCCACAGACCCCCGAAGCTCAACACGTTCTGAAGGATTCTGGGGGCAGAAGCCGGCTCCTTCTGCGTGCGCCTGCCCTCGCCAGCATGCACCCCAGGGCTCAACTGACCTCCTAGCTTAGAAGGCCCCGAGCGAGGTCACTCACCACCGACCGGGGGAGCCTGTCTCTTGGTTTTACAGCAAACCTCAACCTCTCCCCCTTCGCTTGCTACCCTGGTTCTGTGGAGAGGACCCAGATGCCCGGGGAAGGCTGCCCAGGGGTCTGGGCCCAAGGTTCCAGTCTGTCCCACACTCTGAGCCATCCCCGTGGAAACAGCACAGCAAAGCTCTACACGCTCCCTGCTGCCTTAGACCCAACCTCAGTGTCTTCTGTCCTTTAGAGAAGATTTTCCAACCGTGTAGAACAACCGCTAAGAAGCCACCAGACTGATGGGAAAGGCATGATTCTGGTCTCTGGTCACCTCCCCTTCTGATGGCAGAAGCAGGCCCCACATGGAGGACAGCACGGAGACAAAGAGCGCTGGGCATCCTCTCAGGGGTGGTGGGGGAGGCGGGGGGAGGCCGAGGGGAGGCCACGCGGATGGACTGGTCAGCGGCAAAGAAGGGCTGCGTTGGGGGGGAGCGTTTTTGGCCAGGGGAGAGCCCTGGGGGAGAAGGGGAAGCTTGCGTGGGTGGGGGACGGAGGCTGCCTGCCAGGACCAGCAGAGGGAGCTGAGGTGGGGGGGGGGGGGCGGACCCTGGCCCTGGGGGCCCCAGATCCTGGACTGGGCCCCCGCTGAGAAACCTAAGCCTGGGGGCCCTCCCCCTTCCCCAGGCTCCGGTGCTAAAAAGCCCACGACATTTACGACTTCAGGAGGGTAAAGAGCCTGAGAAAAGAATCGCAGACCATATGGATTTGTTTCCTGGGTTTAAAAAAAAAAATCCCTCTAATTAGGCCGGGAAAAGCCATTGGCCTCTGTCTGGAGGCCCCTGGATTCAATTACAGCCGGCTTCCCCCACTCGCGCCACGACCCTCCCCACGTCCTCCACGCGCGGGGGGTCAGGACTGGGCGTGTTGAGCAGGGCGGCCACAAGGACGTCGGGAAGGACACAAGGTTTGGAGTCATTTCTGATGATTCTGTATTAAATCCCAGCCTGGCACCCCCGGTCCCCTGCTCCCCCCCACCCCGCAGCCCCCCTGTGTCCCCCCAATTCCCTCCCCTGTTCCAGGCTTCTCCTCTCCCCATCCAGCCCCCGCATCCACTAGGCTCTGGGAAGGCCAAGGTCTTGGGACAGGACCTCCTTGGATTCCCTTCCCTTCTGCCAGGAAAAACTTCTTCACATTAGAAGAAAAGGAATCTTTGAGCGAGTCGAGGGGTGTGATTATGGGAGTTTTCCCAAAAAAATGTTTTAAGAGTTGGTGTAATACCTTTTCCACAATAAATCGAAATAAGCCATGAAAGTCCCTTACTCTTCCACCTGTGCTCTGGATTCTCTCAGAGTCTGTCCCCTTAGTCTATAAACACGCTCCCACTTCCCTCACCCTATAAACACCTTCTCTGAGCCCTGCCGCCCTCCCAGGCCTCTACCCTCTCACCCTCCCCGGCAAGTTCCAGATTCGGGGAGAAAGCCTTTCACTCCCTTCTCCCACCCCCACCCACTCCCACCCCGGTTGGCCCCCTCCTTGTGGGACCCAGTGGGGCCCCCTGAGACTCACCCTCCGGTCGTCTGAGGGCCTCAGCTTGCCTGAGCCACTGTCTCCCCTGTATTGCCCGAACATGGCTACCTGGGCCACCGCCCCAAGGCCAGAGCTTCCGGGTCCCCTTCTGGGCCTGTTCCTCCCTCCCTGTCTTCCCGGCTCATGTGACTTACTGCCACGTGGCCCCCACGGCTCTCTCACCCCCTCTCTCCTATGCCCGATTTTCTGGTCACCTAAAAATGCCAACATCTCAGACTCGACGCGCTCAAAATGCAGCAAGAACTCATTCTTCATCGGCGCTACCCCTCCATAACCCAAACGGCGAGGACAAAAGTTCTTCCCTTAGTGCTCTCTTCTCTTCTTGTCAATTAATAAGCTTTGGTTTTTTTTAGAGCAGTTTTAGGTCCGCAGCAAAATTAAGGGGGAAATACCACGTTCCCCCATATCCTCTGTGCTGGTCACACGCATCCTTCCCCACCAACTGCACCCCACACTACACCTGCGCTATAGTGGATAAAACTACACGGACACATCGTGTCCCCTAAAGTCCGTTATCTACCCTAGAGTTCACCTTCAGTGGGTTTGGACGAATGTGTGATGACACGAAGCCACCGCTGTAAGTATCAAGAAACCGCCAAATTATCTTCCGGAGTGGCTGTACCGTGTGTGCATCCCACCAGCAGTGACTGAGAGTCCCCGCCACTCCACGTCCTCGCCAGCATTTGGTGCTGGCAGTGCTTTGGATTGGGGCCGTTCCAGTAGGTGGGTAGCGGTACGTCACTGTTGTTTTGATTCGCGATTTCCTGATGACATAGGCTGTTGAACATCTTTTCGTATGCTTCCTTGCCATCTGGATAGCTTCTCTGAAGAGGTGTCTGTTCAGGTCTTTTGCCCATTTTTGGATCAGGTTGTTCATTTTCTTATTGTTGACTTTTTTTTTTTAATTTTTTTTAACATTTATTTATTTTTGAGACAGAGAGAGAGAGCATGAACAGGGGAGGGGCAGAGAGAGAGGGAGACACAGAATCCGAAACAGGCTCCAGGCTCTGAGCTGTCAGCACAGAGCCCGACGCAGGGCTCGAACCCACGGACCGCGAGATCATGACCTGAGCCGAAGTCGGGCGCTCCACCGACTCAGCCACCCAGGCGCCCCTTCTTATCGTTGACTTTTAAGAGTTCTTGGTATATTCTGGGCCACAGTTCTTTGTCAGATGTGTCCTTTGCAAGTATTTTCTCCCAGTCTGTGGCTGGTCTCCTTGTTCTCCTGACATCGCCTTTCACAGAGCAGAAGTTTTAAATTTATTTAGTTATTTTTTATTTAAAAAATTTTCTTTTAATGTTTTTATTTATTTTGAGAGAGAGAGAGAGAGACAGAGTGCAAGCAGGGGCAGAGAGAGAGGGAGACACAGAATCTGAAGCAGGCTCCAGGCTTTGAACTGTCAGCACAGAGCCCAACGTGGGACTCAAACCCACAAACCATGAGATCATGACGTGAGCCAAAGTGGGATACTTAATAGACTGAGGCACCCAGGTACCCCGGAAGTTTTTTTTTTTTATGTTTATTTATTTTTGAGACAGAGAGAGACAGAGCATGAACGGGGGAGGGTCAGAGAGAGAGGGAGACACAGAATCTGAAACAGGCTCCAGGCTCTGAGCCATCAGCACAGAGCCCGACGCGGGGCTCGAACTCACGGACCGTGAGATCATGACCTGAGCCGAAGTCGGATGCTTAACCGACTGAGCCACCCAGGCGCCCCAGAAGTTTTAAATTTTAATCAAATCCAGCTCATCAATGATTTCTTTCTTGGGTTGTGCTTTTGGTGTTGTATCTAAAAAGTCATCATTTCATGAAGATGGTGCTGAAGGCAAAGAAGGAAGCCCCTGCCCCTCCCAAACCCGAAGCCAAAGCAAAGGCTTTGAAGGCCAAGAAAGCAGTGCTGAAAGGTGTCCACAGTCATAGAAAAAAGATCTGCACGTCACCTACATTCTGATGGCCCAAGACACCGCATCTCCAAAGGCAGCCCAAATATCCTGGAAAGACCACCCACAAGAGAAACAAGCTTGGCCACTATGCCATCATCAAGTTCCCCATGACTACCAAGTCACCCATGAAAAAAATGGAAGACAGCAACACACTTGTGTTCATTGTAGATGTCAAGGCCAATAAGCACCAGATCAGACAGGCTGTGAAGAAGCTCCATGACATTGATGTGGCCAAGGTCAACACTCTGATGAGGCCCGATGGAGAAAAGAAGGCCTATATCCAACTGGCTCCTGACTATGATGCTTTGGATGTGGCCGACAAAATTGGGATCACTAAGCTGAGTCCAGCTGGCTAAACCTACATACGCATTTTTTTACTATAAAAAAAAAAAAAAAGGATAATAAAAAATAAAAAGTCATCAGCGGGGTGCCTGCCTGGCTCAGTTGGTGGAGCGTGCAACTCCTGATCTTGGGGTTGTAGGTTCAAGCCCTATGTTGGGTGGAGACATTACTCAAATCTTAGAAAAAGCTGAGAAATAAATAAATAAAAAGTCATCACCATACTCAAGGTCAACTAGATTTTCTCCTGTGTTATCTTCTAGGAGTTTTACAGTTTTCACTTTACATTTAGATCTTTGATCCACTTTGGGTCAATTTTTGCGAAGCACATAGATTCTGTCTGGATGCAGGTTTTTGCAGGTGGATGTCTACGTTGTTCCAGTACCATTTGTTGAAAAGACTATCTTTCCGCCATTGTATTGCATCGGTTCCTTTGTCAAAGATCAATCGACTGTATTCATTTGGCTCCGTTTCCGGGCTCTCTATTCTTTCCCTTCATTTGTTTGTCTATTCCTTTGCCAATACCACACTTGCTTTGATTACTGTGGCTTTATGGTAAGTCTTGAAGACAAGTAGCATTAGTCGTCTGACTTTGTCTTTCTCCTTCAGTACCAAGTTGGCTACCTCTGGGGCTTTTGCTTTCCATATTACATTCTAGAATCATTTTGTTGATAGCCACAAAATAACTCGCTGGTATTTTGATTTCGGATGACGCTGGATCTGTAGATCAAGTTGGGAAGAATTGAGATCTTGACAAAACTGAGCTCTTTAATCCGTGAGCATGGAATGTCTCTCCATTTATTTAGTGCTGCTTTGATATCTTTCATCAGAGTTCTGTAGCTTTCCTCACAGAGATCTTACACATATGTTGTTAGATTTATATCAAAGTATTTCCTTTGGGGGGATGCTAATATAGATGACAATGTGTTTTTAATTTCATTCATTGCCAGTACATAGGAAAGTGATTGCCTTTTGTATATTAACCTTGTATTCTGCGATTCCTTATTAGCTCCGGGAGTTTTTATGGTCAAGTCTTGCGGATTTTCTGTATAGATGATCATGTCATCTGTGAACAAAGGCAGTTTGATTTCTTCCTTTTTTTTTTTTTTTTTTTTAAATTTCTTCCTTCTCAATGCCTTCCCTTTCCTTCTCTTGTCTTACTGCAGTAGCTAGGACTTTCAGGGCAATGTTGAAACACAGTGGCGAGAGAAGCATCCTTGCCTTATTTCTTTTCTTTTTTTAAAAAAATGCTTATTTGTTCATTTTGAGAGAGAGAGAGCAGGGGAGGGGCAGAGAGAGAAGGAGAGAGAGAATCCCAAGCAAGGTCCATACTGTCAGGGTGGAGCCCGATGCGGGGAACGATCTCATGAGCCATGACATGTGTCTTGACCTGAGCCAAAATCAAGAGTCAGACGCTTAACTGACTGAGCCACCCAGGCGCCCCATCCTTGCTTTATTTCTGATCTTAATGGGAAAGCTTCCAGTTTCTCACCATTAAGTATGATGTTAGCTAGACGTTTTGGTAGATGTTCTTTATCCAGTGGAGGAAGTTCCCCTCTATTCCTAATTTACGGAGAGTTTTTAGCATGAATGGGTGTTGAATTCCGTCAAATGTTTTCTCTGTAACTATTGATATGATCACGTCACTTTTCTTTAGCCTGGTGATGTGATAGATTACACTAATTGATTTTCAAATACTAAACCAGCCTTGCATATCTGAGAGAAATCCTGCTTAGTCACTGTGTATAATTCTCTTTGTACATTGCTGCATTTGATTTGCTAATATTTTTGGAGGATTTTCACACATATGTTCATGAGAGATATTGATCTGTGGTTTTCTTTTCTTGTCATGTCTTTGTCCGGTTTACATATTTGGGTAGTGTTGGTCTCATAGAGTGAGTTAGAAAGTATTCCCTCATCTTCTATCTTTTGAAAGAGATTGTAGAGCATTGGTATAATGTCTTCCTTCGAAGTTAAAATTCTCCAGTGAGCTCTTCTGGGCCCCTGAACCTCTCTGATCTCGGTTTCCTCATCCACAAAATGATGAGAACTGGTTGTCACAGTCATGTTGGATCACAGCACACCACGTGGCTCTGCAATGAGTGATATTTACATGGTCAGATGCTATTTTTTGGTTGTCGTTGGTTTTTTTTAGACAAGGATCAACTTTTAGACAAATGACGGGAGATTTGTCTATGATTACAGCCTAAGAGGGAAATATTAACGACTTGATGTCAAAAGTATAGTTCATAGTGGCTAGAAGGTGGAGAGAGAGGAGTGGGGGGAGGGACCAATGTGGAGAATCAAGAGATCCCGTCTTTGGTGGGCTGAACAAGAAATGGCCTCTGTAGTGGGCTGATGTGTGATGACTGATGGTGCATAGATGAGGAGTGAAGGGCTTGAGAACAGTAGATCATGACCACATTTAGGAGGGAAGGAGAGATTGGGAGGCTGAGAGCCGAATTCTTATCAACCCTAAAAGGCAACCAGTTGATAATGTCTAAAGTTGACAAGTCAAGGAAGAGAAGTAAAATGTTTTAAAATAACAGTATACTGGAGTTATCAAGAACTCTTGGTCTCAGTTCAGGTCCTGACCTCTTGGTTTGTGAGTTCGAGCTCTGGATAGTGCAGAGCCTGCTTGGGATTCTCATGCTCCCCTACTCATGCTCTCTCTCTCTCTCTCTCTCTCTCAAAATAAATAAATAGGGGTGGTTGGGTGGCTCAGTCAGTTAAGCATCTGACTTTGGCTCAGGTCATGATCTCGCGGTTTGTGAGTTTGAGCCCCGTGTCGGGCTCTGTGCTGACCGCTCAGAGCCTGGAACCTGCTTCCGATTCTGTGTCTCCCTCTCTCTCTGCCCCTCCCCCCATTCGCACTCTGTCTCTCTCTCTTTCTCTCTCAAAAACAAATAAACATTAAATACATAAATACATAAATAAACAAACAAACTTTAAAAAATTAGAGATAAGAAGACAATCACCAGAGTATCTAAATAAAAATGGTTCACAAGTTTCCCTGGGGATCGGGACTCCAGATAGGACAAGGAGAAGTTGTTTTTCACTTGAATCCCTTCTGTGCTCTTTAACTTTTCAACTATGTGTATATTACTTGGTGAAAAATGTTTACATAAGTTGTCTCAATTAAAAATTTCAACTGAAGGGTATTTTTAGTTTTCCTTTAGGATTTTTCGTTGATTTATTGATGTGTAACTGACATACAAGAAGCTGCACAGACTCGAGGTGTGCAATTTGGTCATTCTGACATATGTATACAACCGTACGACCCTCACACTAATATTAATTAAGGCCCACTTTATTCAGATCTCCTTAGTTTTTACCTGATGTTCTTTTTTTTTATTCCAAATTCCCATACAGGTCACCCTATGTAGGAGCCACATCTCCTTAGGCTGTAGCATTTTCTCAGACTTTCCTTGCATTGATGGCCTTGACATTTTTTTTTTTAATGTTTATTTATTTTTGAGACAGAGAGACAGAGCATGAGCCTGGAGCCTGCTTAACGTTTTTTAACGTTAATAAACGTTAAAAAAAATTTTTGTTAAAAAAAAAAAAGAAATTAACCTCTGGGCACCGAGTGTGCTCATTTCTAAGTTGGTGTGGTTACTTCCAGGGGGTTCCCCATGGACAGAGCAGGCAAGTATATATGCACACTAACCCTTGTGGATAGATATGTCTATAAATAGTTCTAGATGTGACCATTCTGTATCTCTGTGAACCTAAACGGAGAGCAATGTCTCCAACTCTAATGCATAAATCATTCTATCATTCTAACTTCCTCCCCTTGCTTACTGACACCACTACACAGGGGGAACCCTGGATCTTGCAATCTGCCACCCATTGACCTTGTTCAATTCCAACACACCGGCATCAGAATTGTTAACCTGTACCTCTGCAAGAAAGAAGCATCCACTAGAGTGCGGTGCTCACGTACGGTTTCTGTTGACTTTAGTCTCGCAGACGCTACTCATTTCCAGAGCCACTCAGAACAGCACCTTTCCTTCCCGTCTCCTTTTGGGGCGTTGCTTCCCACGTTTGTAACAGATTGTTTTGTTACGTGCTGCGCTCTTTCCTGAGATCTCCCAGCCTCCTAAATGATTTTTCTTTTTCTTTTTTTTTAATTTTTTTTTAACGTTTATTTATTTTTGAGACAGAGAGAGACAGAGCATGAACAGGGGAGGGGCAGAGAGAGAGGGAGACACAGAATCTGAAACAGGCTCCAGGCTCTGAGCTGTCAGCACAGAGCCCCACGCGGGGCTCGAACTCACGGACCGCGAGATCATGACCTGAGCCGAAGTCGGCCGCTCAACCGACTGAGCCACCCAGGCGCCCCTCCTAAATGATTTTTGAAGCCTGCCACACGACGATTCCCTCTCCGCGCTGTAAAGTTCTAGGCGGTTGACAAAACGCACACTGTCCTGGGTCCGCCCTCGCAGTGTCATACAGAATAGTTTCACCATCCTGAAACAAAATTCCCTGAGCGTCAACCATTCAACCCTTCCTTCTTCCCCCAAACTCCTTGCAAACATTGACATTTTTCCCGTCACTGTAATTTTGCCTTTTCCAGAAACATATCATTGGCATCACATGTAGCCTTTTTAGACTGGTCTGTTCGACTTAGAAATATACATTTAAGACTCATCCATATCTTTTCTTTTCTCGCTGAATGATATTCCTCCAGATAGATATATCCCGCTCG
Organism: Panthera pardus; assembly: GCF_024362965.1. Classification (NCBI taxonomy): domain Eukaryota; kingdom Metazoa; phylum Chordata; class Mammalia; order Carnivora; family Felidae; genus Panthera; species Panthera pardus. Next base: position 38,115,614 of record NW_026526876.1, read on the forward strand.
TTTACCCATTCACCCTTTGAAACATCTTGATCGTTTCCAGTTTGGGGCAGTTATAAAGCTGCGAAAACATGGGTGTGGACATAAAGTTTTCAAGTCAGTTGGGTGAATGCTTTGGAGTGCGACTGCTGGAGCACATATTTAGCTTTGTAGGAAACCGCCAAATTGTCTTCCGAAGTGGCTGTACCATTTTCATTCCCACCAGCCACGAGTGAGAGTTCCTGTTGCTCCCCGTCCTCCCCAGCAATTGCTGTTGTCGGTTTTTTAAGCTGGAGCCATTCTAATAGGCTGCCTTGTTTTTGCTTTAATTTGCAATTCCCTCATGACATATGAGGTCGAGTATCTTTTCGTATGTTTATTTGCCATCTGTGTATTTTCTCTGGGGGTGGGGGGGAGGCGTCTGTCCAGATTTTTCTGCCCATTTTTTAATTGGTTTGTTTGTTTTCTTATTGTTGAGCTTTAAGACTTCGTTTGTATACTTTGGATACAAGTCGTTTTTCAGAAACGTGTTTTGCAAATATTTTCTCCCAGTCTGTGGCCTGTCTTTTCATTCTCTTAACAGTGTCTTCAAAAAGAAGATTTTTATTTTGATGAAGCCCAATTTAGCCACTTGCTTTTTCGTGGATCCTGGGTTTGGGGTCATAGCTGAGAAATCTTTGCCTAACCCAAGGTTATGAAATAAATAAGATTTCAGGGCTCCTGGGTGGCTCAGTCGGTTAAGCGTCTGACTTCAGCTCGGGTCGTGATCTCGCAGTCTGTGAGTTTGAGTCCCGCATCGGGCTCTCTGGTGTCAGAACAGAGCCCGCTTCAGATCCTCTGTCTCCCTCTCTCGCTGTCCCTCCCCTACTCGTGCACACTCCCTCTCTCAAAAATAAATAAACATTACAAAAATAAAATAAACAATATGCTATTGATATTAACCCTTCACATTTTGTTAATAAAATTAAAAACACTTTCTCTTCTGTTTTCTCCTAGAAGTTGTGTCATTTTAAGTTTTACCTTAGGCCTATGACAAAATTGACTTTATTTTTGCATATGAGGTGATACATGGGTCAAAGTTTTTTTATTTTTCCTTTTTGTTTTTGTTTTTGTTTTACATACGATGTCCGCTTTTTCTGGCACCATTTGTTGAAAAGACTGTCCTCTCCCCACTCAGTCACCTGGGTACTTTTGTCAAGAATCAGTGGCCCATGTGTGTGTGGGTTATTTCTGGACTCTATTCTTTTTTTTTTTTACTATTAAAAAACATTTTTTTAATGTTTTATTTATTTTTGAGACAGAGAGAGACAGAGCATGAGCAGGGGAGGGTCAGAGAGAGAGGGAGACACAGAATGTGAAGCAGGCTCCAGGCTCTGAGCTGTCAGCACAGAGCCCGACACGGGGCTCGAACTCACGGACCGTGAGATCATGACCTGAGCCGAAGTCGGACACTTAACCGACTGAGCCACCCAGGCGCCCCTCTGGACTCTATTCTGTTCCATTGGTCTATTTGTCTATCTTTACACCAATACCATATTGCTTGGATTATGGTTTCCTCGCCCATGCGCGCTGATCGATACTCAGCCTAACACTCAAGGGGTCCCCTCTGCAGGTCTGGGGGTGCCCTCTGTGCAGACCTCTCCTCCTGTCAACTCTAGACGCCATGGACCTTCATTTCTGCCCCCAACTCTCACCTTTACCCCTCCTCTCTGGGAGAACCCCCCCCCACACACACACACACATACACAATGCTGGGGTCCTGCCTCAGTCTCTCTCCCTGGGCCACAGTCCAGAAACCCTCTCTGGGCAGGAAGCTGGGGGTCTTAGGGCCCGGCTCCTTGTTGCCTATCCCTCGGGGATCACTGTCCTTCCTTGCCTGACCTTGTTTCACACATTCTGTCTGGCTGTTTTGGTTATTTTGAGAGGAAGGGCTAACACAGTCCCTGCGACTCCATCCCGGGCAGAAGCCAAGGGATTTTAAAGTCTCTTCCAGCTTTAAATCTTGCAGTTAACTAAGACTCCCGGCTGATCTCCCTGTGCCACATAGGTCTCCTTGCTAAGTCTAAGGCGACCCTACCAGGGCGCAGGAGGGCAAGGTGGCTCGGACAGGGTGTTTGCGGGGACAGCAAGTAGGAAGTAGGAGAGGAGAGAACTCAGGGGAGAGAAAGTCATGTGCCTGGAGAAAGAAAAGAACAGATGATTGGGAGGTGGGATCCAGGGAGGGGCTGAGGCATGAGACCCGGGGTGGGGGGGCGTCAGGGAGTCAGCCGGAGGCACAAGCAGGTGCAGGGTGAGGTCACGGCCGAACCTGCTTCTGTCTGACCCAGGAATTCAAACTCTGAACTGCTCGCAACCCTGCCTGCTCTGAGAGCCTGCAAGAAAGATAGAGAAGGAAGAGAGGGTCTTTTATGGTGCCCAGGCCAAGCGACCCGGCCTGAGGCTCGCAGCCCTCCCGGAAGGAGCAGAAAGGGAGGGTGGAACCAGGTTTTCCTGAGCCCAGAGATGCTGCTTCCCTCCAGGAGGCGGAGGGGAGCCCCCCGTTGTCTGAGACCTCACAGGAGTCCAGAGCGCCCACCCAGTGCCCCACGTGGTGCCGAGGGCTGGGGGACAGGGGGTGGCCCATGGTAGATACTTCTTTGTGCCCCTGAAGATTCTGAGGGTGGGGAGTGGTGTGGCCCCATAGCGTCAGCCTGGCAACTGGCCGACTGTGCACCCCATGGAGATTCGGATTCAGTGGGGCCCGGCCTCTGAGCCCCAGGTGATTCCGTTGCAGCCGGTGGTCAGGGGTTCCATCTGGGGAAGCGCTGTTCCATGCAGCGGGTATCTTCCACCCAAAAAAGTTACGGAAAAGATGGCAGTCCTCATAATCTCAGTCCTCTGGGAGTCTCCCAGGCAGGGGCCCAAAGGGGAGTTGAGGTCTGGGGAGAGCACTGGCAGAGGTGGAGGGAAGGAGCCCAGGCAGGCAGAGGTAAGCCTGCCCGCATCCCTTTCAAGTCCCTTGAACCCTGGACTCCCTCCCATCCCAGATCTTATCTCTGGGTGCCTGTCCCTGGGTAGAGCTTTCTCTGGGGCACCTTGGGATCCCCCGGGGCAGGAGAAGAAGGCAGATCAAAGGGCAGGCGCCCTGACAAGGGAATCTGAGAGGCTTTCTTTGTCTGTATCCTGGAGAGGCCCGGCCAGAGACAGGATGGGTGGGAGCCCCGGGCCAGGGGCTGGGGAGGGGGCTGCGAGCGGAGAAACCAAATCCTGGTGTATTCACTGTGGACAAAAGGAAGGGCTTGGAGAGGGGGTCAGGCTCCTCTCACCAGCTGCTCTGGCTGGAGGCTTCCGGCAACGTCTTGGGACATGTGGGTCGGGTTCTCCTCAGGGGCAGAAAAGACCCAAAGTGGGTGGCATTTGCATCCCTACTGGTTGGGGACCCAGGTTACTCACGGCCCGGAGGAGGCCTGGGAGCAGAGCTGGGGAGGGGGCCGTGAAGTAGGGAAGAGACCCCTCCCAAACTCTCCAATCCCAGACGCCCCCCGACACCCCTGTCCCTCCTGGGAGAGCAGAACAGCCACTTGGGTGTAACCCTATCCCCGGGCTCTGGTCTCCCCCACATCTGGAGCCCCAGCTGCTGACCCACCATGGAGGCTGTGAACTTCCCCCCCCCCCCCCCCCGAAGCCTGCCTGGTCCCAACGACGGCAGAATTGCCGAGGGGCGCAGCAGCTGTCTGGGCTGGGCTGTCTGGGTCACAGGCGGGCGCCGAGGCTCTGTGGGGGGGGGGAGGGGGTGCTGGGGGGGGACGATCCGTGTTTCACCTGCCTCTATGGGAATTCGGGGCCTTCAGTTGGTGTTAGGGTGGGGGGCTGTGTTTGGGAACAGTCAACCTTTCCCCAACTTTGAATTTATTCAAGGAAACCCAGAGACGAGGACCCTTAAACTACGTACCCCTCCCCCCCAAATCCTCCACTGAGAATTATTGGACTCCACGCAGGCTCACTGGACCACGTCCCGATAGTGCCAGGCTAGGTCTGGAGGTGGAAATGGGTGGGGGCAGGGTCATGGGCTCCCTCATACCCCATGAGCTCCCCCCCTCACCCCCCCGGCCATCGCTCCCTGAGGTCGGTTATTCTCAAGCGCCCTGGGTTAGCTGCTGAGTAACACAGGACCACGAAATTAGCAGCCTATAAAAAAACACACATTTATCATTTCCTGGTTTCCACGGGTCACGGGTCCAGCTTCACTGGGCGCTCTACTCAGGGTCTCCCAGTCAGGGTGATGGCCGGGCTGCATTGCTTCCTGAGTTCAGGATCCTCTTTCGAGATCCTGCTTTTCTTGGAAGAACTCAGTCCTGGGGCTCTGGGATTGGCTGCCTTCCGGAGGCTGCCCTCAGCTCCCTGCCACCGGGCCCTCTCTCCCAGGCCCTCTTACTACAGGGCAGGTTGCTTCCTTAAGGCCAACGAGAGGATCTCTCCCACCAACCCCCACTTTTAAGAGCTTTCACCTGCTTAAGCCAGACCCACCCAGAACCAGCTCCCTTCTGATAAGGCAGAAGTCATTTAGAACCTTAATTACATCTGCAAAACCCCTTCACCTTTGTCGTATTTCATCAGCTAGGGGCAAGTCACAGGTCTGTCCACACTCAAGGGAGGGGATTATATGGAGGCAGGATTCATTGGGCATCACCTTAGCCTTGCCTCTGCCACACCGTCCACTGAGTGCCTTTTCTTTTTTCCCTGTAGAAGTAGGCCTCACGTCCAGCGCAGAGCCCGTCTTGGGGCTTGAACTCACGCCCCTGAGATCAAGGCCTGATGAGATCACCAGTCGGACGCTTAACCAACTGAGCCACTCAGGTACCTCTTCATCTCCCTCTCCTTCCACAGACCCCTCTGCCATTTCTGGGCCATGGGACGGGGACCGCGCCGGTAGCCTGGGCAGGTGGCCAGGTGTGGACCCTTTCTCTTTTTTTACTTCCATTCAGCAAAGGGCAGTTGAACGTGCACAAGGCGTGCGGCTTGGTGAGGCCATGACCCTGACCGCTGAGACCCCCATCCTCCAGGGGGAGGCCAACCCCACATAAAGAAGTCGCCTTATACCTTTAGGGAAGTCCAGGAGAGCTTCTGAAAGGACAGATACCCTGGGCTGGCTCCGGTGGGATTTTGGAGGCAACCGAGGTTGGGAGTGAGCGAGGGAAGGGCTGTTCTGGCTCAGCGTCGGCTTGACAGAAGGCAATCTGGGGGGTAATGTGGCTGCTGGCCACAGGGCTTCAGATTGAAAGATCAGACTAGAAAGCCGAGAGGGAGGGCTGAGAACGGGCCAGCTGGGGAGGCAGCAGGGAGCCGTGACCGTGAACTTCTGTGAGCAGGGGAAGGACATAATGATATCTTGTCATGCACACCCTCCCTCAGCGGCTGTGCTGCCCCTCCCACACGGGCACAGAGACCACCCCCGGGCCAGAGGGGAGCACAGCTGTGCGTCCCCAGCTTCTGGGAGCCCCTCTGTGCCGCCACAGCAGCCCCAGGGGCCCTGCCTCACAGCCTCACAGCTCTGCACACCCAGCCCCAGATGTTCTCACGCCCCGTGGTCCCAGACACGGGCCCCAGACAGTTGCACAGCTGGCCGGCCGGCCTGGGGGACAGCGGGCCTGCCAATCGCCCCGGGGAGGGAGGGCAAAGAGGGGACACCTCAGACAAACAGAGCCGACTCCCTGAGCCAAAGCACACACCGGTCAAGGCCTGAGCAAGCAGGCTGGGGAGGGGGGCTGGGGAGGGTTGGGGGGCAGTTAACCCCATCTCTCCCAGCATTGCCCCCAAGGAGTCCCCCAGAAACTCATTTCCGCCATTCCCTTGTCCCCACTCCTTAACCATCCCAGCCAGCTCGTCTGACTTCTCCAGCAAACAAATTCATTCATTCCCTCCTTTTTACAGAAGCAAGACACAGGTCTTGGCCCCAAGGAGGCCAGGGTCTGGAAGTTCCTTCCGTTGTCTGACCTTGCTCCCACGCTCTGACTTGGTCACAGCTGTCCCGGACTGCCTCCCCTCTGCCTCCAAGTGGAGAATCAGGAACCGGGGCTAGGGACAGAAGGAGACGGAGAGCCGGCAGTGTGGCGAGGGCCGGAGGAGGCCTCCGGGGCCTCCGCAACCCGAGGGCGTTGCCTTGCTCTGGAGGCAGCTCAGCACGGGACCGCGAGGCCTGGGCCCCCGTTACAGCCCTCCTGACCCGCTAGCAGCACGTCCCCAGACGGGTTGCTGAGGTCTCTGCTAAGGTGCCTCTCAGGTGGCATCCGCGCAGAGCCCCTAGACCCACGTCGCGCACGGTAACTGCTCAGGCAGCGTCACCGGCTGCCATTCCGACCACAGCAGGGCCCAAGGAGACAAAGTCGGAACCGTCTCGAATTCACGCTCTAGTGGCGGAGGCAGACGCTGACCATGGAAGCAATCAGGCAGCGAGATCATCCCAGACTGTGACAGGTGAAAGGAAGGCATGAAGAGGACGGTGAGCAGAGCCCTGGATGGGGGGGGGGGGGGGGGGAAGGGGGGGGGGCGCGGGAGGAGGGCTGGGCGTTTCCAGGGAGGCCGTTCCCCTATCTCTCCAACTGTGTGTCGTGATGTGTGGACAGAGAGTCACAGGGGACCAGGCACCGGGCCCTGTGCCCAAGACTTCCGGGTCCCGAAGCGTGCACTGCTCAACGAGCACCTGCAGGGGGGCCAGGTGCTGTGCTGTGCCAGAGACAGCCGTGAACGTGAACGAGCCGAGGGGGGATCTCTCAGAGAGCCCAGCCGGCGGTGGGGTGGGGGGGGGGGGGAGACAGACGTTAAACAAACCGCACCGGGAAGGATGATGGAATAATTATTAAAGGAAAGTGGGGCGGGCCGTCTGCTCTTGACCTGGGCTCCCTGAGGGCAGGGGCTGTGTTTCCCCCTCACACTAGAGATGCCTGAGGTCAGGACGGTGATTTCCCCGTGAGACCCACCTACCTCAGGCACACCTCAGGGGTGTGGCCGGTCCTAGGGCCAGTCAGCTCTCCACAGTCCCCACTGGGGCTCAGCCCTGCGGCTCCCTGCCCTCCCCGCCGCTGTAAGGTCCCTCAGCCGCTCACGGCAGGGGTGAGTGCCAAACAGGGCACTGGGCTGACGCCATGGGTCCACAGTCACCTTTAGGAGGGGCCTGAGGGCAGGACCGGGCCTGGAAGAAGACCCAGGAGAAGTTGCTAGAACAAGGAGGGCCTAGGAACAACCTCTGGGAGACACGGCCTCCAGCCCCTGCCCGGAGTTCCTGTGGGCCCTGGGCAAGCCCTTTCTGTCCTGCTGGCCTGTTTTCCCGTGAGGTGATGGGCCTAGGATGGTCCTTGCGGGCCCTTCCGGTCTTCGCTTCTCCCCCTTTTTATGACAAAATGGACAATACATCTTGGGAAACCGCGAGGGCCGGGGACTTCACGTGAGCCCTCCATGAGGGGACACGCTACGGCATGAGAGGCTTGAGGCGGAGACTAAAAAGAACTTCCTGGAAGTGAGTCCCTGGATAGGTCCTGTGTCACCGCTTCCTAGGGCCCCGCCTGGCTGACTAGCAGGAGGGACCTTGGCCAAGGCAGCATCGGGGCGATACCTCCTGCCCTTCGCAGCCAGGATGGCAGGGTTTTGTCCTGGTCAGGCTGGGTCGCCCTTCCCGGCACTCTGAGGTTTGACCTTTGGCCTTTGGCTGAGTCACGCAGCAAGGCTGTTTGTCCCCTCACCCGCCCCGTTAGGACCATGCAGAGCCCGGTGCTGTCTCTGGGAGAGGCAGACAAACACCAAAGCTCCCCCCCACCCCCAGCTCTGGAGGCAGCTGGACCCCCAAACTGTGTAGGAGTCTAAAACCAGATCAGGGAAGCCGAGATGGCAGCGTGCCCAGCCGTGAGTGCTGGGGGGCTGGTGGGGGCCAGGCAACCGTGCGCCCCTCTGCCCCCCGCCCGTCTGCAGACATGTGCATGGGCGGAAGGGAAGAGGGTGGGCAGGTGAAGGCCCTGCCTGGAGGCCGTGTGCACGTCTGTGGGCAGCTGTCCTGGGCTCAGGCCTGGGGGCTGGGTGTGCCCAGGCGAAGGGTTCCAGATGCTGGTCAGGACGCCGCACACAGCGCCAGGTGGAGGGTCTGGGGTGCAGGTGCATGGGTCAGGATGTGAGCCCCGGTGACGTGGGGAGCCCGGGCCAGTCTGGGCCCCGTGAAGTCATGCTGGGTGTTCTGCACGCCCTCTCCGGGCCTGGGGCCCCCTGCGCACAGAGAGGGGGTCAGAGGGCTGTGTGAGGCTTCCCCAGCTCCAACTATCTGTGCTTAAGCTGCAGAGAAAGCCCCAGGGGCCCTGCACGCCTCCCTCTAGGCCCTCTGTCTGCCCTTGATCCCTGTCCTGGCGCCCAGCAACTGCGCCTGACCATCGAATGCAGGCCGGGCCAGCTGTCACTGTGACATCCATTCTCCTCGGAGGTCCCCGGAGCGCCCACCCAGCTCCCAACCCCCCTCCCTCCCACCTTTCTCCCTTCCCCCTGCGCTCCCACAGCTGGGAATTAGGCTGCTGGTACCTGGAGGCCTCCCTTGGCCACGAAGGCTCTTGGGGTTCTGAGCCTTAATCCACGAGTTGGGAGGGACCCAGGTGACAAAGAGCTCTGCTCCCAGCACCCCCAGAGCCCCCCCTTTCCACTGCCCCTGCCCCCGAGGACTCCTGGGGCCTCAGCCCAGCCCGGGAAGAAGTCCGCTCATTTGCATATCACATACATCTGATTTACATGTGCCTCCCGGTTAGTCATTTCCAAGCGACTCCGGAATTCTGATCTCACAGGAAGCTGAGCCTTCTCTAGAGCCTTGCTTCGCTCCACTCCCTCCCCCCATCCAGATGCCTCCTAAGACACGCGCGTGCGCGCACACACACACACACACACACACACAGTATACACCTGCCCCTGTACACATGCATCAGAATATACCAGCCCCCACTCACAGGCAAATAAGCAGAGTCCTGGGTCCCATACCTGTGCACTCTTATCCACGCCCGGCGGGATTAGTGCTTGAACATTTAAGGCCCGAATTCTCATTTCATCAAACAGTACAGACTAATTTGGCTCCAAGGATTTCTGCTTACCCCTCCGTCTCCCCTAGAAGTTCCTTCAGAGCAAGGGTTATGTCTCTAGCTTCAAAACTGGGGATTATCGGGGCGCCTGGGTGGCTCAGTCAGTTAAGCGGCCGACTTCGGCTCAGGCCATGATCTCACGGTTTGTGGGTTCGAGCCCCGCGTCGGGCTCTGGGCTGCCGGCTCGGAGCCTGGAGCCTGCTTTGGATTCTGTGCCTTCCCCTCTCTCTGCCCCTCCCAGACTCATGCTCTGTGTCTCTCTCAAAAATAAACATTAAAGAAAAACTCTTTAAAAAAATGGGGATAATAATAGGGCCAACCTCAGGTGTTTATAGCAAGGATTAAGTGAGTTAATTTGTGTAATGAATATAGAAGAACTCCCGTTACAATTCAGAGTCTGCTAGGATGGTTATTATTACACACTCTACCATTTACTTCTAAAATTTTTTTTTAACGTTTTATTTATTTTTGAGACAGGGAGAGACAGAGCATGAACAGGGGAGGGTCAGAGAGAGGGAGGCACAGAATCTGAAACAGGCTCCAGGCTCTGAGCTGTCAGCACAGAGCCCGACGTGAGGCTCGAACTCACGGACCGCGAGATCACGACCTGAGCCGAAGTCGGCCGCTTAACCGACTGAGCCACCCAGGCGCCCCTACCATTTACTTCTTACAGCAACCTGGTGTTGCTGAAATATTGTTAATCCTACTATCCCTACCTTACAGGTGGGGAAAGCGAGGCTAAGTATTTAGGGCTGTCCTTGCCCAGATTTGAACCTGGATTTGGCAAAGTCTTAACCACCGTGCCCTCCCGCCGCCCCATCATGGCTCAGGACGTGACAGTTCCGGGCAAGCTGATCCAATGGCCAGCCCAGGACTTCCTGGTCCGGCTTATCTGCACACGTCCACATCCTTCACCGTGTCTCTCCAGCACGTAGGCGTGCACTCCATCTGGACTCGGGGACCGACGACAGCGTAGGAGTAGGACGATCCTGAAAAAGAGCTGCCCATTGGTCCGATCCCCGCAGCTAACTGAGGTTCATGAGTAGCATCCTGAGAAAAGAGTCCACGTGGAGAAGGGGACACAGGGGATGGGCTTGGGGTGTGGGGTCTTGGTCCACACCCTGGTCCAGGGTGCTGATCATTCAGTTTCTCCCCACACATTCATTCCACATCCCAGCCCCGAACTCCTGGAGAGACCCTGTCCACCGCCCATGTCATATGGTGAAGCTTGCCCTGGAATCTGTTTTCCTGCAGCCCCATCGGCCAGGCCTCGCTCACATCACCGGCCCGCCACAGACCCTGGACTGTCGGTTAACAGGGGCCTGGCTGTAACCGACAAGTCCTGCTGGGGAGCGATCCTGGGGGCCACAGACGGCTAGGGAGGCAAGGCCACATGGGTTTCCCTCCCTTCTGGTGGCTGGGCAACAGCCAAGCCAGAGAGCGATCCCTCTACCTCACACAGCAAGTCTGGGCCTGCCAGCCCCCCCTTTTCTCTGGCTCTGCTGGGGACCTGGTCCACCTGTGTGTCCAGTCAGCTCCAGGG